>NW_027130432.1:12042500-13471154 GCF_026122565.2 Emydura macquarii macquarii | reverse complement strand
AGACCCCCCCACGTATTCCTGCTTAGGGCCCCCACTGAGCTAGCACCACCTCTGGGCCTCACTGCTCCTTGGGGGCCTGCCTGAAGCATAGGAATGGTCTGTAGAAAGGGGTTGTGGGGGGCTACCCTGCACCCCTGAGGGAAATTCTGCTTCCACCCCCTGTGGAGCTCTGTGCCGCATGGCAGCAGGAAGAGAAGAGTGTGCCAGCCTCTGCTTCCTCTGCAGTTGTCCATGATTTTAGTGTTTGAATAGCTGGTAGCTAACTGCCTGGCTGGGAGCTGCCAGTCCTAGCATCCCCTCCCCAGCTCTGCACCAGCAGCCACTCTAACAAGGGCTTCTTCCTTGCCCGTCCCTCAGCTCTGCTTGCAGCTTCTGAAGGAGCTCGGCACATCAGCCCAAGCACAGTCATCACTTTAACGCCTCCCTGTGGTAGGGCCCGATTCTCCTCTCCCTTTCCCCATGTCACTCTGACAGCGTTGGAGTCACTCCTGATTGACACCAGTGTGAGAGTGGTGTCAAGGCCCTGGTACGCTGTAGTCACACACCTCCTGGTGCCAAGGCCCTGGAGGCAGCATCAGCTCTTCCTTCTTGCTCATGCTGTTTCTTATCCCAGCAGCCCTGTCCGCCAGTGCACTGGGTCGGGTGGCTTAGCTGGCTCCCCCAGGGAAGCACTTGGGACAGGAGAGAGCGGAGAGGCAAAGCCCCAGGATAGATCCCACTGAGGCTGGGCAGCTGGGAAGCGGAGCAAGGACACTGCCCCACTGACAGCCTTGCTCTGACGTTTCAGGGTCTGACCATTAAACCACTGGTGAAGTGGCTGAAGGTGAAGCGAAGCGACCATCACAAGCCAACGCTGAACGAGGAACTGCACGAGCACGTAGGTTGTGGGGCCGGCCAGCATCTCCCTGGTCCTGCGTGCCATGGTTGGCACCCCGGGACAATTTCCAGCAGCCCTCACTGCCACAGCCCGGGGATGGGGTGCCAGGTCGGAGTCAGCCCCTCCTCACTGTGTTTTCTCTTTCCAAGGCTTTCGACCACATTCTGGCAGCTGTGGAGGACGTGGTCGGTCACCATGGTTACCGTTACTGGCGAGACAAGTGAGTGCCCACGTGTGCTGGAGTCCCCTGCCCCCCTCGCCCACTCCTGGCCCCCCATCACGCCTGCCTCGCGCCCTGGCAGGAGTCTGCCTCCGCCCGTCGCACCCTGGCCTCATTGGTTTCCCTGGCGCGTGTGCACATGGCAAACGTGCCAGCGGGGGGGCACTGAGTGGGACCCCGGTGCCCTACCAGGGCTTGGAAGGGACCCTCGCTCTGGTCGGGCTTGAGAGGAGCAACATAAGGCTGGCATGTGGCAGGCAGGCCCTGAGTGGGACTCTGCCCCGGGGCCCCGCCACGGGCCCTGCTCCATTGGACTGTGGGGAGCAGGGCGTCCCAGCGGGTCTTGGGCCTTCAGAAACCCATGATCACGTCCCAAGAGTGAACAGCCCCTGCCTGGGAGGGACTCAGCTCCCACCCTCCCTGGCCCCCTTGCCACCCAACCCCCACATCTGCCCACTTCCCCTTTTCCCTACATTCCCCAGCTCCAACCCTGCTCTCCTCATTTCCCCACCCACCCTCACCCAAACCCTGATCCCCGCTCCCTGATCCGCCTCCCCACTCTAGCCACTAACCCCTCATCTCCCCACCCACCCTGGCCCCAGGCCCACTGCCCGCCGTACGGACCTGTACTCTCAGCACGGGGCACCGCAGGCTCTCCCCAGCTCCCAGACAGCATTGCGCTCTAGTGGGCGAGATCTTCCTCCCCAGCGGCTGTTCAGCTCCTCTTCCTCTTCCCAGTGACTGCTGGGGCTGAGTAGGGACCTCCTCACTCTCTCCTCCCTCCCCCGAATGATCAGTGCCCCAGACTCACATGGAATAGTCTCATCCCCCCACCCCAGGCGCTGCCAGGAACCGCGGCTCGATTGTTGCTTTAACTGCATCCTGGGCATTTGGGTGAAATTAGAGACAATGCCTTGTTAATCTGACCCTTTGGCTGGAATCCCATGTGCCATGGGGGGCAGCGGGGTGCCTGGCTGCCCTGGGAGCCCTGCCATCCTGCCTGTTTTGGAGCTGAAACTACCCCCTCCTCTGGTGCCAGGTGGGACCAGTTTGACAAGAAATACCTGAGCCAGCTTCTGATGAGGAAATCGGCCTATCGGATCAAAGACGAAATCTGGGACGTTTACTACAAGCTGAATATCCGCGATGCCATCAGCTTTGTAGATCAGGTACCAGTGCAACACCCAGCAGCTGCAGTAGGCCCTGCCTGGGGGGAGCTAGATGGCAGCTCTGCTGGGGAATGGCATGGCCTGACCCCAGCAGCTTTCCTGGATGAACCGGCCCTGCTTTGGGGCATTTCACCCCCCCACACCCTCAGGCACAGGGACCAGCTCTGTCCTAGCTACAAGGCCAAGCAGCCCTTCCATGCTTGTAGTCGCACCCCAGCCAAAACCCTGTCGGTGGCAGTTTCTCAGGCCGGATCTCTTCTCCCTAGGCACAGCTGTTGAGCCCACTTGGAGCCTGGTGCCAGCAGTGGAAAGCAGGGCCAGTGGGACCCCCTGTGTGTTGCCCCATGGCCATGGCCCCATGCGCTGCCACTGTGCACAGTAGCCCTGAGTGGTCCGTCAGTGGCAAAGAACAAACTTTCCATATATCTTTGAGGGCACCTAGCATTTGCCCCTAGCTGACAGCGCTGCCCAGCTCCCAGCCCCACATGGGGTCAGTGGGGGGCTAATCCCCTCGGCAGACAGCTCTGCCCAGCCCCCAGGTGGGGTCGGTTGCTTCCCTGGTTCATTACCCTCACTGTCAAAAATGTATGCCTCATTTCCAGTCTGCAAAGCTTAGAAAGGCTCCTTCGATCTCTGTGTGAGTGCTCCCCACCCCCCGGTGTCTGGCACAAAGGGGTGGCCCCCAAGGCAGAGGGGATCCTGCTGGGAAGCTGTGCCCAGCCCAGCATGGAGGGGACCTGGGAGCTGGGTGCAACAGGACCTACGCAGGAGGATTGTGACGTGGGGATAGGGGAGTGGAGGGACAGGACCTCCCCCAGCTCGGCTCCAGCATAAAGGTGATGCTGAAAGGGTCCTCTCGAGACCTCCACCGCACGACTCAGGGGCCCGGATCAAGCCTGTGAGGTCTAAGGAGTGTTTCTTGCCTTCCTGAAGAGGGCTGGGCTCGAGGGGCCATCCAGGCACAAGCCATCTGGGTCCCCAGGGATACAAGCATCCTTGTGTCTCCCGGCTGGGCTGGCCACGGAGGGACACAAGGTGCCAGTACCTGGCTTCTCCCATCCCGGCTGTGCGGGTGGGCTGCCTGAGTGCAGGGGCAGGGCTTTGACACTGCTCTGGTCTCTTGCTTCCCTTAGGGTGGCCACGTGCTCTCGTCCGCGAGTCTCACGCTGCCCTCCTTGCCCAGCAGGACCTCCATGACGGAGTCATCGGTCACAAACCTCCTGTAAGTGTGCTGCCCCTCAGGACGTGTCCTGGAGACCGAGCTGCCATGCCACCCCTCCAAGCTCCTGTTCCTCCGACCTCTGGCTCTGCAGATGGGTGGCTGTTGGGAGGATGGGAGCCCTCCCTAACCTGCAATCCCAGCAGGACTTTTGGTGTGTCTGCAAACAGCCCAGCTGTGTGTTGCCCCAGGGCGGCAGGTCTGCTGTTGCTTCTGGGGCATTCATGCCGCAGTGGCTGCTGGCAACATGCTTTGATTTGTAGTTATTTTCACACAGCTTCACTCCCTCACTTACTGCTGGTCCCCCACTTACTGCTCCGATGCCTCCGCCCTCAAAAACCCCAGTGCCCAAGCACACTCTGACTGCGCTGCTCTACCACCAGCTAGCTCCCTCTCACACCCCACCTACACCCCGCCACAATCCACGCCACCTCAGCTAGCGGGAGGTGAGTCAGAGCTGGGGCCGACACATCGCGAGTTGTATATGGAGAAGGGGAGGCTGGAGTTCTGGTTGTGTTTCTCCTGTGCTTGTGCGGAACTGGAGTGTCCCTTGTCTGTTGCCTTACGTTGGAAGTAAGTGCATTTGGGGCTCAGGCCCATAAGCCAAGGTTGGTATGGGTGGGAAAGTTGTCTTAACTGGTGGCTTCCTGCTGGCTTAGTGCTTTGCAATGGTAGGCAGTGGGGTTTTCTCTAAGCAAACCAAGTTTTTGGCGTGTGAATTTCCGCAGTGTGCCATTTGGCGTGTGAATTTCCACTGTGTGCCAGCCCTGATATCTGCGATGCCTGCCTGGCTCCCCACACAGCCCTGTCCCTTCTCCTGGCCCCCACATGACCCCTGGCTTCTCCATGTTCTGCCGCTTTCTGCACAGGCCCACTCCATCCCCAGGCCTCCCTCCACTCCTCAGAGTTGTTGGATATTCACCGAGAAAGGGAAAGAGACGAGGGGCTGAGGGAGGTGGGTGTTCAGTGGGGCTGAGGGAGGTGGGTGTTCAGTGGGGCTATGGGAGGGGTGCGGGACATGGGGCTGTACATATTGCAGGGAGAGGGCCTTGGGGAAGGGTGCTGGGGGGAGAGTGAGGAGGGAAGGGGAGCATGGCAAGAAGCAGGCTGCGGTTAGAGCAAAGAGGGGAGCTGGGCTCTGACAAGGTTCATCAGAGCAGCGTTCCTCTCTGGCCCCACTTCTGCCCTAGAGTCGAAGTGAGGGAAGGGAGAGGTGGGGCAGGCAGGAGTGGAGCTGGGGGCGCAATGGAGGGACTGCTCCCCACACTGCTGCTGATAGGTGAGGGACAGGGCAGGCTGGGCAACGTCAGAGAGGGCGAGGATCGGGAGGATGGGGGCAGTTGTTGGCTGGCCTTTGCAGAGCTGAGCTAGGTAACCGTGAGTCAGAGAACTGCTTCGCTCTGGCTTAAGTGGCCAGTCTGCGAGGAGCCCTGGCCCTGGGCTGCACTGAGTGTGCATAAGCCTGGGGCCTGCCCCCTAAAGGTGCGCCCGTGCACACACAATGCATGTACGCTTGCACACGTGTACCCTGCACACATACACACACCTGCTTCCTCCCTTTGGAAGGGCCCTGAGCGCAGGCCAGAGGGGGCGCTGGAAAGCAGAGGGTGATGTCCCATGCCCCGAAGGCTGCACTTCATTCACGTGGGCTGGGAGCTCAGAGAGCTGAGATCCATTGAACTCTGTGAGGCTGTGTCTACGTTGCAGGGATGCTCTGGGTGACACAGGTCCTTGCGCTGCAATGGCTCCAGCCTGGAGGCATGTGGCGCTTTCTGCCTGCCTTCACGCTGGCAGACTGACCGGGCAAAGCCCGCATCCTGGCTCTGACCCACCTGCCCCAGTGGCTGACACTGAGCGCTCTGGCCATGTCTCGCTCGCAGGAGGGAAAGTGGCAGCGGCGCGTGTCTGGATCTGCAGGTCATCGACACAGTCAGGAGCAGGCGGGATAAGGAAGACGCCGTGATGCACCATATGTTACGTGGGAGCCTCTACAAACCACGCAAGAGGGTGAGCGTTCCTTTGCCCCGTAACTACCGCGCTGCAGCATCGACAGGAGCCATCATGAGCAGCAGGAAACATTGGGGGACCTAGGATCCAGCCTTAACCATTCCTGGTGGCCTCTGAGGATCCCATGACTCTTCCCATCCAAGCAGGTCATTGGCCTCGGCCAGGCTGGCTGCATGTCAGCACTGGGGAAGCAATTGCCGTATGTGCCATGCTAGCCACTGGCCCTGCCTCTCAGCCTGTGCGGAGCCTGTTGTGGGAAGCAGAACTATTTGGGATCATGCAGCCCTGGAGCCCTGGGAGTTTGCCTAGCACTGAATGAGGAGGCTTCATGCCCACAACTCCTGTCTCTTTGGCCAGAAGATGGTGCTGCGCTGAGTTACATGGCCAAGGGAAGCTGAGTCACTGTCAGGCTGGTATTCCCGGAACAGGGGAAATAAAGCCAAATAATGAAACAGGGAGAGGCCTTGTGTAGCACCTGGCATGTCCACATCGGCCTGGGGAAGGCTAGCGGGGGATGAGGGGAGGGATCAGGGCCGACGCAGGAGAAGCCTAGCCATAGCCAGCCCCTTCCTAACCAGGAGCAGTTGCATTAGTCCAACCTGTTGGTTGTTCTTAGGGGGATCCAAACCCAGTACAACTCACTGACCCCGGTTAGACTTTCCATCTGTTTCCTCCCAACCAGCCTCCCCAAACCTCTCTGAACCATGGGGTCCATCTTGTCCAGGCACACCTCGGGAGCAGCTTGCTGCTACTCTCAGGTGGGGGAGGAGCCTGCGGGGCTGCCCTTCCCCAGGGGCCTAGGCTAGCCGTGGGTTTGGGGCCGGGTGGAACCAGCAGTTTCAAAAGGTACAGCCTGAATTTGGCCCCCTTTGGCTGTGAGGAAAGGCAACGTTCTCCTCAGCTGCCTTAGCTGGGGGCTCAGGGGCCACTGTGAAGACAGTGGCTGGCAGAGATACATACTTCAGGGTGGCGGCCCACTCCCTGCTGCAAGGCCACGGCTCCACAGAGCCGTCTGGTCCCATCTCTTTTGTCCCTCCAGTTCCGTTTCTGTAGATCACTCTGGCTTTGACTAGAAATCTGCTGCCAGGACGCTGCCGCCGTGTCTGCCCGCTGCCCTGCTCCCCGTGTGCTGAGCACAGGTCCCAGCCGGAGCTGCAGGACAGCCGGGGCCTGGGCTAGTTTAAATGAGCCCAGGAAACAACCTGCATCTGTCAATCAGGAGCTGCCCTCGTCCGAGACCTTGTGACTGGCCCAGCTGTGCCAGACAGAGATGCAGCCCCAGTAGCCAGCAGAAGAGCCCGTCTGTGCTTTGCTGTGCCATGCAGCGGAGGGGATCAGATGCACAGGGCATGTCTGCACTGCAGCGAGGACGAACCTCCTCTCCAGACAGACTCACACTAGTGGGGCTTGAGCTGGCACATGAGAAACAGCCGTGTGGACATTGTGGCCCGAGCCGCGGAGCCAACCCGGCTACTTTTCATGCACTAGGTCAAGTCCTGGGAACCACCCGCCACCCCCGCTGCAGTGCAGACAGCCCCCCAAAGGTCATGCCACAGAGACAGATGCCCACAGTCGTGCTCCAGAGGAGGAATGCCCCTCCACAGCCAGCCCTTAGGAATCGCAGAGCATGGCAGACAGTGCCACGTCATGCCAGGACATAGGGCTAAAGGGCATGCACAGACAGACAGACAAAAACACCGATGCCCTGCAGGCTCTGGCGCGTGCGCACACACACATACAAATGCTCCTGCTGTCAGCTGTCAACAAACACCAGCACTTCTCAGGCCCCAGGGCCTAGGCCCCGCCGTGACGAAGGTGAATGAATTCTGCCCCAACTTTAGAATGTGCCCGAGTACTGGTGATGTCGACAGCTGAGATTTTCAAAGCTGCCAAGGGGGTTTAGGCACACAACTCCCGTTGAAATGCGTGGGATGGTTTGTCTAAATGCCCTAGGGGGCTTTGGAGTGAGTGCTGGCTGAATTATGGCCCTAGAGCAGGGCAGCCTGAGCACCTTGTTGTGCCCTTGCCACTAATGTCTTCTCCTCTCCTTGCTCAAGGGATGGTTCCATGCGTCTGGGTGGAGGCTGTGGGCCAGCTCAAGGGACACATGGTGCTGGGCCTGTGGAGAAGCCAGCTGTAGCAAGCAGCTATGGGATGGACACTGTGGGGTGGGTGGGGAGGGACAAGCCGTGCCCAGCCCCAGGATGAATGAGTCATTCCTTCCCAGAGGCTCAATCTGTGTTTTTTTGCCTCCCCCCTTGCCTAGTACAAGGCCAGCTACAGCCGCCACTTCATCCCTCCAGACACACAAGAGCGGCAGGACAAGGAGATCTTCCAGCAGAACATGAAGAGACGGCTGGAAACATTCAAGTCCACGAAGCACAATGTCTGCTCTGCTAAGAGCAAGGCCAGGTTGAAGAAAGATGGCAGGAAAAAGGTGAGTTCCCCTTACACAGGCCAACCTTCCTCTGGTAGCCAGATCCCCACCAGCCACCATCCCCAACTCTGTGTTAGCCAGAGCACACAGGAAAGTGGGCGGCCTGCAACCACAGCAGACAGGCCCCAGGGACAGCCCAGCATGGCGGGGAATCCCGGCTCTGTGCTTTGAGCTGCTGCGCTGGGCTGGCCCCTCTATGTGTGTGCCAAGCTGTGCATGCGGACGGGGTAGCAGGCATGAGAATATGAGGTATGTGAATCTGACCTTGGATGAGGAGAGCTATATGTGACAAATAGTTTCTTATGGTTCTAGTGACCTTGTGGGATCTCTTCTTCTAATGTCCAGAGCCCCTGAGGTCAGTCCCAGCAAATCTGTTCAGACTGAACAGGATTGGACAGATGGTGAGATCCATACACAAAGCCAGCCAGTGTGCTCCCCCATCGCCTCTCTTGGAAAGACACCCTCATGGCGCGGTTACACCGAAGCAAAACTCTTGTGCTCAATGCGTACTGGGCAATTCCTGTCCCTCCTGGTAGGCTCCCAAGTCTGTTATACAACCCTCTGCAGAAACAGCCGTCAAAGTGACACAGACAAGCCTCCCCCATTGCCACCATCGGGCGTGTTACTCTTTGTAGACTCCAGCATAGCATCCTGTTCCTTTAGGCCTTAGGGCTGCCTGAAGGAATGAGAGGCGCAGTGCAAGCAGGGCTTTCTTCTCCAGTGTTTGTATTACACACTGTTGCTGTCAGAAACTGCAACGGAGGTGGTCCAGCCTAGTGGTCAGAGCCAGGGAATCAGAGCCCGACTCAGGCATCCCGAGCAGGGTGGAACAAGGCCGGAGCATGTGAAGTCTGGTACCACTGTCAGGCAGGGGAGAGTTCCAAGCCGTGCAATGAAGTTGAGCAGACTGAGCAGCTGTTTCTCCTGTGAGGCTTATGTACATGCCCTGAGAGTCATTAGACCAGCCCCGGGGCAGTAGATTGGCTGGAGCCTAGCTCAGGAACGACTCATCAATGCACCGGGCATAATCAGGCTCTAGTTCAGGGACGACGCATCACCTTAAAGTTGCATGTAATCTTCCAGTAATGGCAGCTCTCAGCCCTTTAACCAAACCCATCAGCTGGGGCAGCACCACAGTCACTGGCTGGGATGCAGTTGTCACGTCATGATCGCCTGCAATTTGTGTCAACGATGCCTAAATGGCTTTTAAATTGTGCAATACATCTCAGTTCAGAATGGCATGTAGAATCCACTTTGCTGCCATGGAAGCTTTTAACTTTTGGAAACTGGGGGCCAGTGTGACCTACCGGGGTACAATCCAGACCAGTGGGGGGCTGTGTCACCCCTGCCCTGTAACCTGGGGTGCCTTGAAATGCCTTAGCTCCCAAACCAGAGCACTCACAAACAGCTTGCCAGCATGCAGGTCACTCCAAGGCGGATCTCTGTGTAACTGCAGCCTGCCAGTCACACCCTGGCTTTCGCCAGCCTCAATTATACTGCAGGGAAACCCCAACACATTCCCAGTCCCAGACTTTTCCCCAGAAATGTATGTCCTGTACTGAGCAGCCCTCTCCCGGACAATCTAAATATATTAAGTCCATTATTCCTTTAAGAGAATAAGATATATCATCTTATTACCTTAAATGGAGTTTCCCAGATACCTCAATTTAACCACACTGGATTAGGTAAAACAATAAAACAAGTGTATTGACTACAGAGAGAGAGATTTTAAGTGAGTACGAGCAATGAAGTATAACAGTCAGAAATGGTTACAAGAAAAAAAAGGTAAAACACTTCCTAGTGCCTAACTTAACCACCTATGTTAAATTCAAGCAAAATTTCTCACCACGGGCTTCCAGCAAGACTACTGATCAAACTCTTCAGGTCAAGACCTCTCCCGGAGAATCCAATGACTGTTTCATTTGTGAATGAGATGGGCAGGGGGAAAGAGAGGGGTGGTTTGGGGTGTTTGCCCCTCCTTTTTATAGAGTTTTAGTCCCTCTTTGAAAAACATGTCCAGCTGAGACCCAGGAGACAGAGTCTATGATGAAGGATGTTCCCTGCTTGTTGTTGTCACCTGTTTGAGCTTTCTTTGTGTTCCCTTCCTGCTTGATGATTCTGTTTATTGCTTAAATGCAGATTAAGGCAAGCACCCAGTCCTTTGTTTAGGACAGCCTTGTTTGCTGACTTCTGCCTGAGCAGGGCTGTGAGGTTTGGAACACGTGCTAATAACATCATGCAAAGGAATCTTATCACTTCACATGCAGTATTGCCACACATATTTTCTCTGGACAGTGCTGACCAGCAGATTATGAGTTTTCAGATGATATTTTGTGATTATTATAATAGTGTGTAGGGTGTGACCACAGGGATGTATTCCATCACAGCCAATTCAACTGGCTTTCCAGCCCAGTTACATCACCGGAGCATGGCCAAAGGGGCTTTACTGGTGCTGAGAGTCTAACTACTAAGGGCTAAATATGTATGTGTGTGTGTGTGTTTGCGCACCAGTACATGAGTGTTTTCTGTGTGTGCGTGCATGCACACAAGCACTGTGTGTTTCTGGGCAAATGCGTGAGCATTGTGTATGTCCACATGCCTCTTCTTTCTAAGTGTGCACTTGCCCAAGCATTGTGTGCCTGTATACAAGTGTGTTTGTATGCATCTTGTGTGTGCACCTATTTGTGAATGTGTGCACATATACATAGCGTTTGTGCACGTGTGAGTGAGCAGCATGTGTGTAGATCTTGTTTGTGCATGTGTGTGTGATGTTGACTTAAGCACATGGTATGTTGGTGTTGGAGATGGGTGCTAGGAGTTGTTCCTGGGGGGTTTCAGGTCAAAGTGGCTGGGTTCCTGTAGGCAACATTTTCTAAGTTGCCAAAGTGATTTAGGCACCTACGTCCTGGTTTCAAAAGTGACACAGGCATGGCAGGGCCTAAGACTCCCAGAAAGTCTGTGGAATTGAGGCTCAAAGCCCCTACCTCACTTTGCCCAGGGGGACTTGACTGCAGGGTGTGTGGTGCTGCCCTTGCTGTGGCTGATTGTTACTGTCCCTAGGCCCAGTGGAGTCTCAGAAATGACAAGAGTCTCAGTTATATTAATATTCAAAATCTCAGGGCTTGAAAGCCCCCTGCTCCAGGGCATGAGTAGGTCTCGCCCTGACGGGGCCAGGAGCAAACTCCCAGCTTGGTACAATGTTGGATGACTACAGGACTCTCATTCTCCTTAGAGGCACCCGCTGTTGGAGCCAGGGCCTGGGCTAGGTGGAGGCCAGTGCTATCACAAAGGGCTCTAGCGCTAATGCTCGGAGGTTTGTCCCGAAGAGTCTCTGAGTGCAGCGTGGGCAGCCACACGGCTCTTCAGTGACTCGGGGAACGGGGGAGGAAGCCCAGGCTCCAGAACCGACATCTAATCCAAGGCCTTTTCTCTTCATTAGCAGAAGAACAGTGCTGGAAATGCCGAGCTGCCCAATGGAAAGCCACAGCGAAGCGTTACCTGGCAGCAGACGGGTAAAGCCAAGGAGCATCGGAGGATGGGGGGGGCATGGGAGAGCTGGGCGTGGGGAGGAAGGGCAGCAGTCTTTTTGTACCACCAGGATAGGCCCCTCGCGTGTGGTGGCCATGGTTTTCTGGACAACGCATTCCCAGGAGGAAAAGCCTACTGAAAAGCAGCATGCCACCTTTCCCTGTTCTCCCTGCAGCCTCCTGCCCCCGCCCCAGCCGCCTGCCGAGCCTCCCCACAGAGCCAGCCCTTGTCTCTAGGGAGGAGGGCTGGATGCCAGCCACGCTGCATGCGCCTGAGCAGCCTGGCCCAGCACCAGTTGGGAGGGAGCAGTGGGATGAGGGCTGTGCTGCTCCCTTGGAGGATGGGGACAATCAGCAGGGACAGTGGTGGGCAGGCACAGCTGGATGCAGCATCATCACGTCCTGGCTAGGGCAGGGTGGGGGTGCAGGCCTCCCAAATCCCAGCCAGAAGGTGCCAGGGGTGCCAAGTCAGGTGCCTGCTATTGACCAGACTGTGGCTACAGCAGACCCAGGGCCCCTCCCATCCCAGTGGGTGGCAGCTTCACAGGGAGGAGCTTCAGGAAGCCCAGGATCTGCCCAGGCCCAGGAGAGGCCACAGAGCAGCTGGAAATGATTCCTGGGCTGGGCTGGCATTGGCTTCCCCCAGGAGGCTGCAGTGGGGGGCCTGGCGTGAGGGTGCACTGGCCACATGGGGAGGCTCAGCCCTGCACCCACCACACTTCTCTGTCTTCTCTCATGGCAGCTTCTGTTCTAGTGACGGTCAACTCCGATGAAGAAGAGAGTGACAGCTCAGACGCAGAGAAGGAGGATGATGAGGGGATCGTCTTCGTTGCTCGAGCAACAGACGAGATCCTGCGGAGCAAGAAGGCATCTGGTAGGAGGCATTCTCCCAGCTGTTGCAATGGGGCTAGTGCTGCAGGGCTGGCATGGAGAGCTGCAGCCTCTGTTGCAATGAGGCTGGGCCTGTGAGGGGTGATTTCCTGTCCCAGGAGGAACAGAGTGTGCCTTGCTAACGGCAAACCCTCAGCTGAATTCTATGGGTCACCTGGAGGGCCAACTTACAGCAGGGTAAAGGCTAGCGGTGCTGCCACAAGGCTCTGTGCCAGGACAGAGAGAAGGCATAGGAACTGTCCTGCGTCAAGCCAGGAGCCAGTCTGTACCGGGTGGGCCCCACGGGCCGGGGCCTCTGTTGCTGCTCACTGCAGGGTTTGTTACCCAGTGTTTCAGAACCCAAAGCAGTAGCAACTTAGGCAGTGTCAGGAATAAATTAATAGGGAAACAGCTCCTCCGTCTGATAAAGGATAGGTGCAAATAAAAGTGCTTTTACCTAAAACTGCTTTTAATTAGGTCTTAAACACACACATACATATGCTATGGCAGTATGTTCAGAGCACCCCAAATATTTATAGTTACCCAAAGTCTGAAATGGTTTTGAGCGATCAGCCACCAGCCTTCTGGGGGCCCTTCTTCCATCCAGCTGCTGGAGGGTTTAGGTGTGAGCTCCTTGCCCAAAGAAAAGCTTCCTTACACTGCTCCAAAGTGGTTTTTTTTTTTTTTTTGCTTAATTTCTTATAGCTGACTTTTAAAAAACACATGATTTATAGCAACCCCTAGCAGGTTACCACAGTAACCTTCATTGGGTTACCAATATTTTTTTGCTTTAACAAATTATTTATTATATTTTATTAATAAAACATTTTTAGTATTTTTAGTTATAACAGCAATAAAACTTATATGTTAGGGGCATTTAAAACCATTTAAAACTGTTTTAATTTTTTTATTTTTATGGTATATTAATTTTTTGGGTTTTTTAAATTTTAATTAGTAAATCTGCAATCATGCAGCTATTTAGTTTTGCCTTTTAAAGCCCTAAAATTATTTCCAGCTTTATGGCATTTGATTTTAGCTAGTAGTGGCTAGACACGCAAAATGGCTGACTGCAGTAATGTCAAGTTCTGGGGTGACAGGTTCTTGCATCTGTTTCTGAAGCAGCTTTGCTGGGCACTGTTGGAGGCAGGACCCTGGGTTGGTGACTCTTGCTCTGGCCTGACAGTGCCTCTGCCCTGTGCAGAGTGCTGGGGACAGTGTGGGCTCAGTCGGTCCATGGGTCGGTGCCAAACACTCATGCCCTCGGAGCCAGGCCTTTGTCTGTGTGAGCTGCATCTGCTGCGTATTTATTTTAGCAGGAAGTGGCTGTCGCTGTTGAATCCTGCCCTGGCGGCTCTCTAGGGTGAGGATGGTGCTAGGTGGCATTTGCCATCTGGTGCCAGGCTCTGCAGAGCCATGTGGTTTGACGAGGGCCTGCTGGGTCCCTCACTGCCCTGACAAGGGCACCGCATCACACGGCTCTGACCCATGGCCCTTCCCTCGCCACCTGAGATGCCCTGTGAGGGTGGGCTGAGGCTAGCCTGCGGGCTGCAAGAGCCGGGGCTGTATGAGCCGTGGCTGCCATCCCAGGAGAGCCCTGCTGCTCCTCCGGCTGCTGCATCTCGCTCTTGTGCTGCCCATGACCCAGGCCATGGCTGGCCTGAACACTGGTGTGGTGGGGAGGGGGCCAAGAATCCCCACCAAGGTGATGGTGGGGGGGCTGGGGAGCTAGGGGGTGAGGGGAGGGGGTTGTGGGGCATGGGCACAGCCAGAGCCAGATGCCAGCCTGCCAGCTGTTGGGGCCCAGATAGATAGTCTGACCCTCAAGCCTAACCCTGGCAGCACCTGGGGAGGCAGGGAACCCTGGGCTGTATCTGAGCACTGAACACTGCACGGCTATGGCTACCATGCTCAGAATCCAGCCTCCGGCTTTTTGGAACACTGAAGTTGTTCGTAGGGCAGGCCCAGATGGAGATCGCGGTTCTAGGGGGAGAGCTGTATGGATTGACCTCCAAGTTAAAGTCTGCTCTCCATGGGCCCTTTGTTTGCCCATGAAAAGAAGAGGAGACGCCCCACATTCCCAGTCTGTGTCCAGAATCTCCAGCCCTGATAGGGATGCTCCCACGTGAGTGACTGGGGCAGATGTGGGGCTGAGTGTGCAGGACAGCCATCTCGTCCATAGGAATGGTTAGTCAAGAATAAAAGCCATGGGGGGGACTGCTTTCATCACAGTGCTGGTTTGCACTAACACAGTGGCTCTCAAATATATTTGATCGCACCCCCCTTCTTTGTGTCTGGAGGAGTTTACGCCCTCACCCCCGCCACACAATTACATATACTGATAAAGAAAAAACAACATGCAACTCTCACTGAATGTGAAAAGCAGTGAGGCATTGATTGAAACAGAGCCCACGAGCCACTGTAATAAGAGTAAAAGCAAATTGCCCTGGTGATCGATGCTTGCAATTAAATGTGCACACCGCGTCGTAGCAAACGGATTAACATACAGATGGCAAGGACTTTGTATAATGCTATGCAAGCTTCACAGAAATCTGTCCAAATGCACAGCGCCATCTAGAGTCAAATACACGGTGCCAGCTGAGGACCTGATCTGTCTGGAGGGACCAGCTTGGCTAGTTATTCATGGTGGTGGGTAAAATGTGTGCAGTAAGTTTTTTTTCCCTAAAGCTTCTCATGCACCCTCCCTCTAGTTTGAGAACCTCTGCATTCCCAGGTCTGTCTGGCAGACCCGCTTTCCTGTGTCAGGCAGTGAGATGCCCAGTGTCTTTCAGGATGTGGTTTGGCGCTCCATCACTGCTCATTCACCAGCAGGGCAGATAAGAAATGGGCGCCTCCTTGCTGTTAGCTCTCACCTTTCCATATCAGGGATGTGTTGCTGTTTCCCCTCTTGTTCAGCACATGGCATCTGGCCCCATATGGGCCCTGGCCAACCTGAGAGCAGCTTCTGGCTGTCAGGATTCATGGTGCAGCACTCAGGAACGGGCTGTCCTTGCAGCTGTTTGTTTCACTTTCCTTTGCCTGTGTGTCCCCAGGTAGCCTGGACATCTGCCCGAGCCCACACATCATCCCTCCTTCGCCCACCTTGGCGGAGAAGGAGCTGCCGTGGAAGGGTGACCAGGACGACCTCACTGTTTACATCTCCTCAGAAACGACCAAAATTGTGCCGGTCGATATGCAAACAGCTTGGAACCAAAGCATCTCCTCACTGGAGAGCATTGCCTCCCCCTTGGGGGCTGAGCCAGGCCTGCATGCCAAGACATTGGCTTGCCCAGCCCTGGAGGAAGGGACCAAGCCAGAGAGACAGATGATGCCAGAGCAGCGCACCTGCTTTCAGTTCCCCAGTCATCCCTCAAAGAGCAGCAGGTGTCAGAGTGACAGCAGCTCAGAAAGGACGGAGCAGCCGGAGCTGCAGCCTTTGATGGCTCCAGAAGAGCATGGCAGGATGAGTACCTCTGCTGGACCTAGCAACAGCAGGTGGTTAATTCAGTTCAACAGACCCACCAGAATTTAAGAGGGATTGTGCACGCAGCTGTCTGCAGGGCGGCAGCTCGTCTGGAGCTCGCCCGTGGGCTTCAAACCCTGCAGGGTCTGTTTCAGGAAACTAAAGGACTTGGCGGGACGGTCAGAGAGCCTCACAGAGCATGGGTTCACGCTGGGCCAGCTCCGAACTCCAAGTAAATGGGCTGGCCTCATGCCGTAATAGTGTCAGTGCCTCAGCACAGTGGGAATAACCAGACCCTAAGCCCAGTCATTCCTGGCAGTGCCAAACCCTACAGCCAAAGGGACCTTTCCTCCCAGCCTGGCTGTTCGGTGGCTCAGTCCGTGGCCTGGCCGCCCCACGCCGGGGGTCTGGTGGCCTTGGCTGATGGAGTGGGTTGCGCCAGCAGATTTCTCACCCCCTCTCTGCATCGTGAGACCTCGAGGATGGAGGGCAGGGGGTGGGAGCGCTGCTGTGTCTGCAGTCACGGCTGCCCGTTTCCCAGCTGCCAGCAGGAGAGAGGAAGGAATCGCTTGTTGGAACCTGGCTGGAGCCCCCAGCTGGGGCGTTGCGTGAAGTGAGCTGTCCCGCGTGCACGCTTGCATCGCTTTGTTTCGTCAGGTGAGCATCTTAGTGCAAGGCATTGTGGAGTCGCCCTGTGGTGGGCAGCGCAGAGACAGAGACCGGCGCGAGCCTAGCACCGTGTGTGCGTTGCAACAACAGTGACCAGCCCAGCTCCCAGCTGGGTGAGGAGCTTAAAATAAAATACAGGTGAGCGTCCCTAGGTCAGCAGTAAAGACAAAGACCGGCCGGGAGATCAGAACTCAGGATGCTTCCACCGCATCATCAGAGCCCTGGCTGGAGCTGTGTCTAGATCCCCAGTGTAAGTGCTGCAGTACTGTCCGTCACCGGGGCGTCTGGGCACTCACATACATGAACTGAAGAGACACAGCACGGTGGGCTTTGCTCTTGCCTGCTCAGGGCTTAGTGCTTGAACCTGGGACTTCTGTGAGCAGCTTCTGTTAGGGCCCGTCTCCACACAGAGTTAATCTGGAATGGCTGCTGGCCTTAAAACTCACCCCTACCTTAATCCAAATTAACTTGCAAGTGTAGACAAGCCTGACTGTGGATGGGGTTGAGGGGAGGGACTTTTCACTAGGCACTGCAGGCAATATCCTGCCTCCAGCACCCCGGAGCCTCACTCCAGGCTCCTCCGGTCACTGTGGCCCTGCCAAGCACAATGGCTTGGAGGGGGTGTGAATGGGATGGGCCCAGGCCAGTGACAGGAGAGGTGTGAATGGGATGGGCCCAGGCCAGTGAATGGGGAGGGCCCAAGCAGTTGGGAATGGCTATCCCCTGAGTCAGGTAAGGTTTCTCTGTCCCTGACATGTCCTCACAGCCAAACCAAGTCAGTCTTCTCTGGAGATGGGTTGAGACTTTGCCCCGTGGGGTCAAACGGGTGGAGGGAAGCAGTGGTACCTGTCGAGGCTCCGCCCACCTGAGACAGGACACACACTGTCCCACCAGCTGGTGCAGAGCATAGCTCACATGGGCTCTGCCGACCCCCGCTCCCTCTCGCTGGGCTTGGCTGCCCTGCCGGACCCTGTGAGACAGTATGCGCTTTGTGTATTTCCCATCTCACATAGGAAAAGCAGAGGCACCCCGGCTAGTGGCACAGAAGTGAGCTGCCTCTCTTTCTAAATTGGGCAGAGCTTCATTAGACAGCATCTGTCTCCTTCCTTACATACTTTGATTAACAGTGAAAGAGTTAAAAAAGTTGGCAGTGAAATCATCCCCAGTGGGGTACTGGAGTTAACCTCCACTGAGGTGAGCAGGCGGCCGTCACCTTCCAGAGCTGTTGTGTCAGTCTCTCTGCAAACTCAGGCTGATATCAGTGCATCAGACACTCTGGTCACATTTGGAAAGTTAGGAAGGAGGCGTTGCATGCCAGCGTCTGCTCAGGCTCTCCCTTTGGGGCACAGGTTATTCTACAAGCCAGAAACTCAGAATGACACCAGGATGAAGCTATGTCCCTGACCAAAGCCAGCTGCAGAGCCCAGAGGCCTTTCCCCTTGTATCTCTCCCCTGCCTTAGGGCTGGCCACAAACCCACTTGCTACAGCTCCCTCCTTCAACAGGGCTTGTTTAGCTTTCATAGAATCACCTGACGCCTTCGCTGCTGGGTCAGACCATCCCCTGTACCTGTTCTTAAAGGGGCTCTATCTGAGGCCCCCAGCCCTTAAAGGGGCAGACCACCCTGTTACAGGGGCATTTTGGTAATCATAGACTATAAAGTCAGAAGGGACCATTATGATCATCTAATCTGACTCCCTGCACAACGCAGGCCACAGAACCTCACTCACCCACTCTTGTAATAGATCCCTAATCTATGACTGAGTTATTGAAGTCCTCAAATAATGATTTAAAGACTTCAATGTACAGAGAATCCACCAGCAAGTGACCTGTGCCCCATGCTTCAGAGGAAGGCAAGAAACCCCCAGGGCCTCTGCCAATCTGCCCTGGGGGAAAATTCCTTCCTGACCCCAAATAGGGTGATCAGTTAAACCCTGAGCATGTGGGCAAAACTCACCAGCCAGACACCCAGAAAGAATTCTCTGTAGTAACTCAGAACCCACCCCATCAAACATCCCATGTCAGGCCATTGGGCATATTTACCACTAGTAATCTAAGATCAGCCAATTGCCAAACTAGGCTGTTCCATCATACCATCCCCTCCATAAACTTATTCAACTAAGTTTAGAAGCCAGTTAGGTTTCTAGCCCCCACTGCTCCCCTTGGAAGGTTGTTCCAGAACTTCACTCCCCTGATGGTTAGAAACCTGTGTCTAATTTCAAGTCTAAACTTCCTGATGGCCAGTTTATATCCATTTGTTCTTGTGTCCACACTGGTGCTGGAGTGGTTTGGGAGGTGGGATTATTCCATATGCTCACAGGCATCCTCAGCTCAAACCTCAACCCCTGATATCAGAGGGGCAGCCTGACTTCGGACACGTCCAAGTGCCATAGTCTGTGGTTCTAACCACTAGACCCCGCTGCCTCCTTCACAGAGTTGGGGGTTAGCAGGGAGAGCAGCGGTACTGTTACAGCCCTGGGAATGTCCTGCACCCCTCTCCTGGCTTTCAGTCATGCCTCCATCCCCAGGCCGGGGTCTCCATCCCGCTGGGTTGAGCAGCACTAGTCAAGGCTTCTAGCCAGGGCTTCTTTTAGAGCCCCTGGCAGCTGCCTCTTCATTGGCTGGAGGAGAAGCCAAAGAAGGTGAGGCCAGGGGGCCAGGCCTCTGGCCCTGCACTTGTCATTGCTACATAGTCAGCAGGCCAGCCCAAGTGGCTGATGTGCCAGTGTGCTGACTGCGCCCCACAAGTCTGACTCTGACCACACTGTGGGCGGCTGGAGTTTGCATGAAGGAGGCCGTGAGTGCCTCCCATAGAATTCTGAAGGGCTTGGCCAGCGCCCCCGCTTTTCCCCCAAGCCGGTGCCCGGGCGCCATGGTCCCCTCCTGCTCCCCCCTTGGTTCGCCACTGGAACCAGACCAGGTTTAGTTAATTCCTGTGCACAGCACTGCCTGACCCCATAGCATTGCTCTATGAAGCCCTCGTTTCTGCTCTGTTTGCTTTCACGGTATCCTCAGTGAAGATACGCTGCCGTCTACCTGGCTTATAGTGAGTGTATGGGGGGAGGGGTTTGAAGGGGTTTTGTATGGTTTGCATTTCATGTACTCTATATTTTGATCTTTGATGATTTCGGTTTTCAGGCCATAATGAAACCTTTAGCTCTGTCAGCATTTTCTGTGCCCATGGGCACAGCAAATGATTAAAGAGTTACTATATTAATTACAATGATATTGTTTAATTGTGAAAATACATGCAAAGTATTTTGTAACGTGCACTGGGAACAATAAACCGGACTCAGCAAACAGCGCTTCCCCTTCTTGCTCTCTTGGGAACTCAGTGCTTTACTGCACACTGGCCCTCAAATGCCAACTCCCAGATGAAGCTCTGTTAGATTGGAGGTAAGGCTGAGTGTCACTGTCAGAACGGTCGGTAAAATACAATATAGGAGTGTCATACTTAATGCAAACGGGTGTAAACCTGGGAATTCAGAGTTCAGGTTACCCTGGAAAGAAATGGGCAGATAAGGCAGGAAACGCAGTTGTGGCACAAGCAGTGTTAACCTCGCCCGGCAGGGACACAGCACTAACTGGTGGTTGTGGCAGTTCAGGGGTCGTGTCACAGATTAGATTAAACAGTTTTGGAAAGACATTCAGTCAGTGTTTCAGCCCTCACTAAATCCTCACACAGCCAGGCTGCTTCTTCCTACAGACCAGCTCTAAGATGCCTCCTCTCCAGCCCCACAGCTGAAACTCTCGTCCATCTTGCCATCCTCACCCAGCCTTGATTGTCTTCAATATTCAAATGTGCACCGTGGAGCTAGATTCACAAGGGGATTTAGGCTTAACTGCCCTTCAAGTGCCTGAGTCCAACATTTAGGTGCTACTGGCATTCACAAACCCTGCTCAGCTGCCGCCTAACCCTGGAGGTGCTTAAAGCCCCTCTGTGCTCAAGTATCCACCAGCAAAGCCCCCACGGTGCCTCTCTTTCTCCCAGTGGCCATGCACAAAGCCACCTATGTTCTGACTCCATCCCACTGCTCGGCCCTGACGCCCTGTCAGGCTTCACAAGCAATGTGCTTCCCTGCCTGCCTCTCCAGTGGGGCCAGTCCAGTAGCTGGGTGCAGCCAGAAGACTGGGAGGGTGTTCTGGGATGGGTGGGGCTCTCTCAGTCAGGTCTGTTGAAGCTGTTTCGCTATGTATGAAATCCCTACATAATCACTGGGCCGGCAATCTAACTGGTGAGACCAATAGCCCCGGGTCAGGGCACTCGCCAAGGAGGCAGGCGACCAGCGGTCAAGCCCCTTTCTGACTCAGTAAGCAGAGGGATTTGAGCCTGGGCTTCCCACCCCTGGAGGAGTGCTCGAACTATTCAGCTGCAAGGGGGCTCCTCCTGGGGGGTTTCTTCTCAGGCTGCCCTCTGTGCCTGGCAGGGCCCTCCTCTAAACAGCCACAAAGCCATCGCTCTCCCTCAGATCCCTCCGTGAACTCCCCTCCGCTGGGATGCCTACAACAACCCCCGCTACCCCTCCCCGCTAGGAAGCTGGCATGCTGACAGCACTGCCCATCAGCTGACCAGCATTGTTCCCTTATCTGGCCATCGCATCCTCCATCTCTTATCTTATACTTGGGGCGTGGGCTATTTGGGGCAGAGACCATCTCTTTGTCCTGTGTTTGTTCAGCACTGCCTAGCACCACAGAGACCCAGCCCGTGACAGGGCCCCTTGGTGCTACCGTAATATACCAAATTATGTACAGCATGGTTGTGTTACTAGATGGACTACATGGGCTAATGGTGTTAACATAACCCAGCTACTATCTAACATTAAACAGTATTAAACAAGGTGTGGGACTTGGTGCGCGAAGACCTCAGCCTGCTTAACGCAAGCAGGGTCTGCAAGAGCTCTCCGCTGACATCCATTGATGAGCTAGGGAAAAATCAACCTTCTTTGCACAGAGACACCCACTCGGCCTAGCTGCACTGCATCATGGGGCTGCTTTGCCCAAAAAAATCGCTTTTGGCTGGTGTTGGGTCACAAGTCATTTTGTTACTGAGTGCAGGGGTCATAAAGGCTTGTTATGCTTGTTGTGTGAATCAAGGGCAGCAGAACTGTGTTTGGTTTACCCTGACGGGGGGACTCACCCTCAATTGAACTGCTAGGGAGGGGACAGGGGCTAAAGCCCAGTGGCGTTGAGAAAGGATGGGGACAGATGTTTGTATGTGATGGTGCTGGCCAAAGGTCCTATTTGACCCTTCCCATTTGTCTGGGGAAAGCTACAGTTAAATCTATCAGGTGTCTAGTCTGACCTATACCAACTATTAGTCTAAAAGCTCTCAGAAGGACTTGCATGACACCCTCTCCAGCAGGAGTTTGAGAGTTATAAAAGATTAACAGCATTGCGGGCCTGGCCTCCAGCTAGCATTCACCTGCTGCAAATCTAAACCCAACTTAACAGCAGTGCTGGTCACACTCTCCAGCTGGAGTTCATCTGCTATAAGTCCAAATCTTAATTAACAATATACTAAGGACCCCTTAACCCTCAGGTCTGTACCCCCACCTGCATCTATCATCAGGCGCAATCCCCCTTCGTGCACAATTACACAGCTAAATGTGAACCAAGTAACGTTTATTGGGGAGGACAAAGAAAAGTATAAGCTTGGTGGTTTACAAAGGAAGGGTTAAAGCCAAGGCCCAAACAATACCCTGGGGTAACACCAGATACAGAAAATGGAGCAGGTCTCCACTCAGCTGACTTCAGGGATAAACAGGAAAGGAAAACAGGAGCACCAGGTAGGTCCGGAACACAGCACTGCTGATGACAGCTCCACTGGACGCGAGCAGGCACACGTGCGGGACCTGCAACACAGGAAGTGGAACAGGCAGGCTCTCCTCAGCGATGCGGACACTACCGTCACTCCGATGGACAGCCCTGAGCGCTGGCCCTTCCAGGCCATTTATACTCACTGTTGCCTGGCAGAACATAGATCAGGTGACCCGGTGGCATGCCCGTATTTTTCAAAACGCGCCAATTTAACTGTCACGAAGAGGGCTGCCAAACATGGCTGGCAAACAACAACATCCTGGAAACAAAATGGCGCTGGCACAAGCCAGGCTAACGCACTGTGCAGTGACAGAGCTGCTTAAGATTCAATTGTGAGTCTTGCGTTGCGCATCAGTCGCGCCAAAGTCACTAGTCCCAGGTCTAAGCGTTAGACCTGTGATGAGACAGCATGTCTGTGAAAGAGACTGGCAGTGCGGCTCCCCCACCAACAGCTGCAATCACCGAGAGCTGCGCTGAGCACTGGGACCTCCAGACATCCCAGGGGTTGTGGTGGAGCAGTGAGTGGGGCAACCGGCTGGGTGAGCAGAGCGGCTGGGGAGCAGCCACAGGAACAAGCAAGGTGCCATCTCTCCCCTGGGGGGGAGGGGAACTCGCAGGTGCACCTCTGAACTCTGGGTCTTCACTGACCCAGGACAATGGTGAGTGGGGTGCGGTGGAGGGAGGAGGGGGCCACGTTAAAGGAACATTTGGCTGTTGTACTTAAGAACCTGAGGCAAAAGGCACTGATCACCGTACGCTGGGGCAGGGGACTTGTTTTTACTCAGGGTTTTATGCTCATGAGTCCTGCTTGTGGCCGGGTTATTTCCCCCCTTTTATTAAGTTTCTTTTCTACACTCAGACTCTGGGCTTGCGAGAGGGGCAGCGTTACCTCGTAGACGTGCCTAGGGGGTGGTGTGTGATTGAGCCAGGTTTGTGTTGTATTGTTGACAAAGAACCCCCAGATGTGTAACCTGGCCTGTGTTGTTGCTGACGCCGCCTGGAGAAGGGTTACCCGGTGTTGTTGTAGCTGTGTCTATCCCAGGGTATTAGCCAGACAAGCTGTGTGAGGGGACAGCTTTTACTGGACCAACTTCTGTTGGTGAGAGAGAGACGCTTTCACACTCTCCGGGGCTCTTCAGGTCTGGGAAATGTGCACCACGTGTCACAGCTCAGTGCAAGGTGGAGCAGATTGTTTAACACAGGGGTTCCCAACCTTTTGGCTCAAGGGCCACAAATACGATTTTTATAACCCTGAAGGGCCACCAATCTCTGCCAGCAGCCCCCTCTCCCCCACTGCAGCCAGCGGGAAGGAGTTCAGCGAGGAGGATCTCCTGCCCCCCTGGCTGCAGCAGGGAAGCGTGCGCTGCACCTGGGTCCCTAGGCAGCAGCTCCCTTCTGCAGCCAGGAGGACGAGAGATCAGTGCTCCCCTCCCTCTGGCTCCAGCAGGGACCCAGCACCTAGGGACCCGGGCAGAGCGCTTTACCGTGCTCCCTGCTACTGCCCAGGGGAGGGGAGCACTGATCTCCCCTCCCCTTGGCTGCAGCAAGGAGCCTGCCCTGTCTTTCAGCCCCACAACAGCATGCTCTGCCTGGGTCCGGAGGCAGCAGCTCCCTTCTGCAGCCAGCAGGAGGGGAGCGCGGGCCATGGGTTGGGAACCACTGGTTTAGCATAAGTAGTTAGCACACATGACAAGGTCCCTCTTTCCCCCCAGTTCGTAGCACACGAGGCTCTCTGAGGCAAACACACAGGCAAAAGAAAGCTCCTCGTCTTCCCTTGCATGAAGGAGAATCTGGGGGAAAACAAAGAAAGGCAGAGGTGGCCTGTCTCTCAGGCAGTCTGTTGGGATTCAGCTCTCCAAACTTGGTCTCTCAGAGCCTATTGCCCCTCAGTGAGGCCTGCCTTCTGCCCCTCGTCCTGGGGCGTCCTGCTTTGCCATTGACTGTCTCCTTCTCGACTGACCTACCTCTGTGGTGGAGCAGCCATTACATCCCGCACCTTGTCTCTGCTTAGTCCCATAGCAAACACAACATTGAAACAGCTAATGTGTTTGAAAGGGAAAGCATTGAGCAAGGGTTTCATTCTAACAACACCATAGCGGCTCAGACGGGCTTTAGATGGAAAGTGCCCTGTTGCTTGACAGTGTTAAAGATGGTAATAACTGTCCTTTGCGGGAGAAGAGAAGTTAGTTGAGCTGGGCTGGAGATGTCACTGCTGATGGCGTTGTTAAAGTCCAGTCTTAGATGGAAAAACCACCTAAGTCAACAACCTCCTAGAGGGTATCAAAGATGGCAATAACTGTCATCCCTGGTGGTGTCTGGGCTTCAGCTGGGGCTGGGAAGAGTGGAGAGCAGTGGCTCTGGTTGGCCCAGGTCTGAAGGCAGCATCACTGCCAGCAGCAGCACAGAAGTAAGGGGGGCAGTGCCATACCATGCCACTCTTACTGCTGCGTAATGTTTGCCCTTTGCACTGGGCAGGGAGGTTGTGTGGTGGGAGGGGGGCTAAAGCAAATTTTGGGGTTGCTATAGCCTCCACAATCCCTCCCCCCCCCCAGGCTGACCCTGCCAATTGTAACTCATTAACTTCCAGCTCCACACTTCCTGTTTTTTAACAAGAATAATTTCAACATACTCCTTGATTTATGTTCACTTGGCCTCTTTGTTTCAACTCATTCAGTTATTCTGGCTCCCTTTTTATACCCTTTTCCATTAACATTTGTTGCTAGAGGTTATTGTAACTTCTTACATACTTTATACAAATAAGCTCACAATTCAGGAACATTTGTAGGCCCATTTGTCACAACAGCACCTAGCACCATGGGGGCCTGGTCCATGATGGGGGCACTGAGGTGCTACCGTAATACACCCAATAATGTATAGCACTTGGTCCATGAGGAAGCTCCTAGGTACAACCGTAATCATTAATAAATACATTTACATACATTGCACCAAGCTCACCACTAGCCCCAGACCTGCACAGGCCCCAAACGTTGCTGCCTGTCTCTCCTGGTGTACAATAACAAGGACCATGGTGACCGATGCATGGAACACCAGCTCCGGGATGGAAGCCCATTCATAAATACCTGGCTCAGTGTCACTACAGCTAAGCTAAAAAACACAGCAGCTCCCCAGTAGTGGCCCCGACACACAGGGTGGCTAGGAATGAATCTCCTCACCAGAGACTTAGATGGCACCTCCAAAGAGGCTGGTTTATGTGGCTTGCCCAGCAGC
This sequence comes from Emydura macquarii macquarii, assembly GCF_026122565.2. Lineage (NCBI taxonomy): Eukaryota > Metazoa > Chordata > Testudines > Chelidae > Emydura > Emydura macquarii. The sequence goes on along the minus strand of NW_027130432.1, from coordinate 13,445,655 downwards.
ATGTGGGAAGGCTGTAGCAGAGCCAGGGCTCAAAGCCTGCTCTCCTGGGTTATAGGCCATGATATTAACCATCCTTTTCCTGCCTGCAGTGCCTTGCTCCGACTCTGCACAGAAATTTCATTCCAAGCAAATTAAGCTGTCTCCCTGTGCTTTGCTGAGGTGGGCGTGCGTGGAGCCAGCGTAACAAGGCACATGGAGTCAGCCCAGCTTTCAGGGAAGAAACAGAATTTGAGTTAAGCCTGGTCCAGAAGTGCCTTTTTGGAACCTCTGAACTGCCCCTTTCAGGGTTTTGGTAGATTTTAGAGAAGATGCAAAATTCAGTTTTAATCAAACACTTGTCTGCAGCCTAACTCCATCTCAACAGCAGTTCCAGGCTGTCTAATGCTCCAGCAGGACTCAAGCACAGGCCAGCACTGCCACTGCTTGAGCTCACGTGCACTGCTGCTGGGTTGCATTGCTGTTCCCTAGACAGCAGCAGAACACTGGGAGCCAGGATTTGCCCTTCATGAGCAGCCCCTGCTGGAGACAGCCCTGAGGCGGAAATGTCTCTATGGAGAGCCAGTGTTTTGTCAGAAGACGGAGGCTCTGCACCACTGCCAGTCCACAGCTACATTAACACTAAGCAGAGCACTGGGCTCCAGAGCGGGAGCAGCCTCTAAAGCCCCCTCTTTGTTGGTGCAAGACATCAGTTCACACCAAGGGCAGCACAGCAATGTCAGTCCCAGGTGGGTCCTGCCCCTGCTGTTTCCCTGTCTGATAAAAAATGTTAGGATACATTTCAACTGTTCAAGTCAGGTAACTGGGTGGTGTGGGGGGGGGAAGGAACATGGGCAACTGGTGAACAGTCAGTATGGGGAGGCTAGCCCTAGTCCCGCCTCTTCTGCCCAAAGTCCCGCCCCTTCCACCCCCTCTCCCATCAGAGCCCCACCCCAGGTGGCCCGAGCACCAGCCAGGCCAGGTGGGCAGACCCCCAGTACCGGAGTATACCCAGGCCCCAGAGCCTGTGCCCCAGCACCGCCCTGCACTGCCCAAACCCCAGGCTGGCCCCCCACTGCTGGAGTGTTGACCCACTCCAGGACCAGCCCGAGCCCCCCCAGCCTCCTGAGTGCCAGCCTGCACCAGAGCTGAGCACTGACCCAGTCCCAGGCTGGCCGGCCTGCACCCCAGTGCCGCCCCGCCCAAAGTGCCAAGCACCAGACAGCCCCCCCACTGCCAGAGTGCCAGCTCAGCCTGCCCCAGCGCTTCAATGCACCAGCACCAGCCCCAGCGCGCCGGCTCCAACCACCCTAAATCCCTCTGGCTGGGCGCTGCCTGCACCCCAGGCTCCACCCACTTCATGGGAGAGGCAGCTCCACCCCGCTGGCCCATGCTAGCGGGACGTAGAAGGAGGTGGCGGGCCCTTGAGGCGGAGCATGGGTGGGGCTACACCTGGCTGTCAGGGAAGCCTAAGCCTTCCCGGGCCTTACATACCCCGCGCCCCTGATGGGGTAGTCTGTAAGGCAGGAACCCCAGGAACAAATTAGCTCAAATTTGGACCCCAAAATCTGTTTTGACACCAGAACTGGCATAGCAGTTTTCAGGCTGATTGGATTTTTGACGTGGCTACATGAGAACAGGCAAAAATCAGCTTTACACAGAAACCATGTTGCAGCCTTAACTCAGGTGCAACAATCTCTGCTCAGAACCATCTCTGTTTGCCTTTGTGTTGTGTTTACTTGCTGAGATTGATGCTGAAAAGAATAGTATTTATTCTGAGACTGAGCCAAGGGCGTTATGTTACCATGAAGCAGCCTTTTCTTTAGATAAGAAAAATGCACTTGGGTTTGTTTTGCTGGCACTGGAAAATTTATGAGGCTCTTAACTAATCATTTCCTTGCTTTTAGATCTTGACTTTTGTTAATGATGTGATTAAGTGCTCTTTGCCAGATAGAGCTGAATAATAATTATACATTTGAACTTTTAGGCCTGGTCTACACTACAAAGTTAACTTGACACACTTCACCTTGCGTCGACTTTGTTGTGCATGTGTCTACGCTCAAGTTTGTCTCCCAGAAATGTAAGTGCCTTGTTACGGCGACGTAGTAAAACACCGCCTCCAATGACACTGAGCCCCTGGTCAACATGCAGTGTTTGACATGGTGTGAGTATAGACACTGCATGACCTGTGTTGACCCTAGCAGTTCTCCAGCCGCTGTCCCAGAATGCCTGACAGTGACACACTTGTGAACGCCACTGCCCAAGGGTCACAGGCCTGGAAGCCACCCCACCTCTCCTTAAAGAGCCCCACACATATTTTTGAAAGGCGTTTCCTGATCGCCCAGCTTGGCGAGCCCGCCTAGCAGCGCTCTCTCGTTGTCTGCAAATGCCCAGCCAACCATGCCAGTGACACGCTTTAGATATGCTCCTGCCTGAAGCAGACAGGTGATAGTGCATCTCCCAGGCTGTGCAGGCCCGGCTACAGAGCAACCGTGGAAACATGGAATCATATGAAAAGATTGCAAGGGGGATGCCGGAGAAGGGGTCGAAGGGGATCAGCAGCAGTGCTGCGTGAAAGTGAAGGAACTGCAGTTGGCACACCGCAGGGCCAGGGAGGCCTGCTGCTTTTACAGCGAACTGCAAGCCGTACATGCTGGAGTCCCATCAGCACCCTGCAGGCTGGCCCCAAACAATACCTCAGTGGAGCCTGAGACAGGAAACTTGTGATGGGGTGTACAAACCCCGCACTGGGAAACAAGGGGTTAAGGAACTACCCTGGGCCCGGCCAGCCCCACCCTGCCACACCTGTAGGAAATGCTCCAGGAGGAGTTAAAAGGCAGGGGAGCAGCTCATTTGAGGGCAGACCAGAGAAGAGAGCAGATCTGCAGATGAGAGCAAAGGCCAGGCCGAACCTAACCTCTCCCCATGACAACTGCCCCAAGGTCCCTCCCTGAGGGAAGGGAGGACCTGTCACAGAGACAGCCTGAGAGGGAAGCATTCCCCTCCCCCCCTCAAATGACCTTGGGTAACCCCCTTGATTTTTTGCCAGACTATCCCAGCAGGGGAAAGCCCTAGGACTGAGCTGGCCCAGGAGGGCAGGCCATACCCCACACAGGAGAAGGCAGCTGCTGCCCGAGAGAGAAAGAGCTACTATGCTGCACGCCATTGCTAGAAGGTGCCTTGTGGTGGGCGGGCACCCTTCACACCACCTGGGCCTGGACGGTGACTGTGGGACAGTTGTGGAGGGAGGAAGATAGGAAGAGTCCCAGGGAGGGCAGCCTTGGCTGTCAGAGCACTGATGGCCCTGGGTCAGAGCACAGTGGAGGGGGGGGGCCCAGGTTCCCCAACTGTTAAGCCCCTACAGGTCATGGGGCTTAGCCCTGACCACTAGGCGACACTGCCCAACCAACTTCCAAGTGAGGATGGTCACAAAATCCTTGCTTCGAACCTCAAGGAGGACACAGGGGGAGGGTCCAGCTATGCCAGAAGCCAGGATCTGTTCAAGACTCCACCACAGCCAGCCAGTCCCGCTAGCCAAGCACGGATGAGCCTGATCCAGGGGCAGGAACATTGGGTAAGTGTGAGCCTGCAGCATCCCTAAAATGTTTAACTGTGAAGATGGCAGCTCTAGGTGTTGATAGTTTCTGTAGAACTCTCCACTGTCGGTCTCAATCACATATGATCTGGGCACCGAATTCTTTTTCTTTGCGACAGCTGGAGTTCTCTGGGGCATTGAAGAGGTATGCGGATGAGCTCCTGCAACCTTCGCTGCTGTTCTTCTTTTCTTAGTTCACTTCTGACACCTGTCATGCTTCTGTACGGGATGTGGACTGGTCACAGAGCTTGCCCACCCCAAATATGTTCATCATAAGATCCTTTAATGCTCTGCCAAGCATGGCTGAGGTTAACATAAATAAGGTATTTTACATATAGCGCCACCTAGTGGCAAAGAAGTATAATACAGATTAGAATCTCATTAAGTGACCTTATCACCGTCAGGCTGCTGGGAGGGCACAGGGTGGCAGTGCGCCCAGTAGGTGGGTGGAAGGGATAATGCTGGAGGGTACTGTTGGGCTACCAGCATGCTGCAGGAACTGCTAAGGCTGCTCAGTGTATGAAGCTGCCTAGGAGATGGAAGGTGCAGAGCGCCTACAGGAAAGTGACAGAATCCCCACCTGAGTTGCTCTCTGGCTCAGCACATCTCTCCCCCTCTCACCGCAGTGAAGATGCATAAATGAGCCTGGACCAGCACCAGAGGCCCAGGGAAGACAAAGGAACATTGAAATGGATAAATGACTGCCTGTGAACTCAGAGACACAGACTGAAAGAGAGGATCTGCAGAGACACAACCTCAACCTCTGACTCCGAAGGTGTGGCTGGGCCAAGGAAAGGCCAAGGCTGGATGTTTTTCTAAAAGATCTGCTCTGGGAATTATTTTGGGGCAGTTCTCTGGCTGGGGTTATATAGGAGGCCAGATTAGGTGATCACAATGGTTCCTTCTGGCCTTGGAATACGAGTCCATGAAATTTGAGGTGAGCTCAGATGCATTTGTGCTTTTGTTATTTTAACCTTTTTCTCTGTGCTTGTGGTGCTCCCCAGGATATATAAGCCATGCTGTGTTTTGAACAAGCTGTTCTCTGTCACTGTCTTCCCCAGCTGGTCACAGCTTCGAGAGAAGATTCTAGAGCCGGGGCCAAACTCACTTGGGCCTGCTGGAGATAGTATGGCTGGGAAAAGGGGGTGCTGTAACCCAGCAGTCTGGTCAAAAGTTAGGTGTATCATAGGATTCCAGTCTGAGAGAAGCACAGGCATAGGTCTCTCCCTAACCACAGGGAAACTAAAACATAGATCACAGGTGCAGCTCACCCCTGAACTGTAACAGGCACAAAGTGGCAAGAACAGAGGGGAGAACTGGGATCAGAATCTACAATGTCTATTGAGCTTCATGCTTCAAGGCATAGGCTTACCACTAGCTGAGGTCAGGAGGAAATCTTCTACCATAGGATAGAATTGCACAGCCAGGTGTGTCATGGAGTCTTCCACCTTCTCAAAAGCCTCTGATATTGTCCATTGAGTGAGAAAAGATCCCTGCTTTAGAGGGACCAGGTATTACTATGGGAAGATGAGGATTGGTCAGCAGAGGCAAGTAAATGTAAATGCAAAACATGTCAAGGTTACACAGTCATGCACTCACACATCAGGAATATCCTGTGTCAGCTGAGAACCAGGATATGATCATGTAAGTAAAAGCAGGGTTGTGATGCCAGTGCACAAAAGATCAGCATTAAGGCTGTGTGTTTAAACTCCACTTCTGCATTTCCTGTCATGAGAGAGCTTAACTCTACAATGTGGCAGTTGCTTTACAGGGCTTTACTCCTCCACACTGCACTTGAATAACCTTCCTAGAAATGTGGTGTAAATGGAACAGACATCCTCAGAGAAGAGAGTCCACAAATGTTTGGGGTTTAGTAATAACTAGTCCTGATTGCCAGGGTCTAAACTTGTTATTGGATCCTATGGACTAATTTGTTTAAGATGTCAAACTCACTTTTTGAGAGCAGCCTGTGAAATCATTTCCAGCAGAGATGTCAAACCCAATGGCTCAAGACACAGTAATTTACTATCTGTGATTTCCTTTTCCGTAGTACAGTACATCTCCGGGGTTTTCAAATCACCATCTGGGAGGTTGAACTAAATCTTAATTACATTCCTCTTGCCCTCACCATATGCTGTTTCATGCCCATGTTGAATGTCTTGGGCCACCTCAGGTTTCTGTATGTTCATTATCAGTGTTTCCCTACTGTATGAATTGAGGTTCTGCCATAGATTAGATATTTATTCCTTATCTTTTTAACACTATGGGCTTTCTTTATTTGCAGTCCAAATTGCAGCAGGAGTCCAATCTGTATGGGACTGTTCTAATCCTTATATCATTTGTACAATGACTGTCGGAAGCTGGGACTGGACAACAGGGGGTGGTTCACTCGATAAATTCCCCTGTTCTGTTCATTCCCTCTGAAGCATCTGGTACCAGCCACCGTCGGAAGTCAGGATACTGGTGTAGCTGGGAGGTGTGGCCTCCCTCTGAGATTGACGCAGAGGGAAAACCACCAGCACCACCACCTGCAGGGGATCTCTTGCCACTGGGCTAGATGAACCATTGGTCTCATCCAGTATGGCCATTCTTATGTTCTTGTGGATCAATCAGCCTAAAAATACTAACACATGTCTATGGAAAATAACATTAACATGCCAAACCACAAGAACAAATGGCCAGACCTCTTGTTCTATAAAACTGGAGTCATGCAATAATCTAGTAGATCATCTCATCAGATTATGGCCAGTACATTCAACCTTGTAATGGTTATTCTAAAACAATCCAATCAGTGGGCTGCCTGAGCATCTTACATCTATCATTTTGCACGAGTCCTTTCATTGTGGTTCCATTTGAAATATGTATTTTTCCATAGTGACTTACATTCATATATGCTCAGTCCTGGCCTGGTTTTCAGAGATGCTGAGATCTCAGAACTCCTGCTGAAGTTAATCAAAGTTGTAAATCCTTGGCACCGCTGAAGATCAGGCCATTTAAGTAATATGCTTGTTTTCACAACACAGCAGAATATAATTTATGTACCAAGTGATTGACACAATGTCTCCTTTCCTCTATATGGTTCCAAAGTGGATTGATAGTACAGTTCAGTATTCACAACCTCAGGTGTTCAACAATCATGAACTGAACTCCCAAAATCAGGAGATTAACTTTAAATTTATGAGATTTTAAGAATATAATACATTTTTATGTGAGTGTGACAATGTACCAGGCCCAGAGGCCATCTTCTACCTCAGTCCATCCCACAAAGGAGCAGTAGAGAGGTCCTCTGAGTGGCCTAGAATGGATTCTTCCCCACAGCCAATCACAGAGGCTGTAGGGATCAACCAATCAGGCCCAGAAGGGCCATATAAATGGAGCTGCAGAGGCAGTCAGGCAGTTGCTGACTGGAGCTGGAGGAGTGTGGATGGTGTTCCTGGCTGGCTAAGGGAACTGCAGGACCGTGGATAGAGCAGTTGCTGGCAGGGACTGGGGAAACAAAAAGGAGCTCTTGACTGGCTGCTGGGACTGAGTACAACACTTCAGCCATACTGTAAAGGTGATGCATTGGTGAAGACTGGGGCCTTGGGGAAGTAGCCCAGGGAACTGTAGCAGCAGTTTGTTAAAAGGAGCACAATGGCATGTGGCAGCTATTCATAGGATCCCTGGGCTAGGACCCAGAGTAGTGGGTGTGTGGACCCAGGTCCCCCTCATTAGCTACTGGTGAAGTGGCTGGAATATTTTGTTGTACTTGGTTTTGACACGCCTCTGGAAGGGGAACTGAACTATTTAGTGGCCCAGCTAGAGAGCTGGAGTCAAAAGGGCCTAGAGAGGGTGACACCATTGCCTCTAGGGTGGAAGCTATCGGTGTATGGCCCTATACCAGGGTTAGGACTGTGGAAAGACTACAGACCAAGACTTTGCCATGGAACTGTTTATCCCAAAAAGTGTTTTGTTTTGTTGAAAGCCCACAGACTGTGTGTGACATGGCCAGAGACTTGAGTCATCAAAACTGCCTGAGAAACTACCAAAGGGGTCACTATAACAAACAGGTGCAGACACACACGTGAACAAGAGGGTGATCGTGAGATGTGAGTTCCAGCCCATTACAGTGTGGTGGCTGGTTTTTGGTTTTTCTTTTGGCCACTTGGTTTCAGATCCTTTGGGTCACACTTGGGTCATGTTTTCAAGTTCTTCTCAGCAGCCACAGGGACTAGAAACTATTTTATTTAAATAATGGAAGCTGAGATTTGCACCTGTTCACCTGACTCCAGGAGCTGAGGCTTTACAAAAAAGACCAAAAATTCTGAGTCACAATGAGAGATAAGAGGAAAACACAGCAAAGGAGAGGGGGAAAAATGGAAAAACTAAAGAAAAAGCTCTTCAAAAATGTTCAACCTGATTGTACCTGGTAAGATACATTATTTTTAAATGGCTAATCCTCAGATGCTGCTTGGCTGGATGTTCAGAGGGGTAGCATACTCTGAAAGACAAAATTCCTGTTGAATAAAATCCCTCTGATTCATCCTAGCACAAATACATTTTTCCCCAGGCCCATAATAGAGCATGTGTTTTAGCAAGTGTGTTCTGATGAAAGAGGCACTAAACAGAATTTTTCAGTGTTCTAATGTTACAATAATCTACTTTATAAAGTATGTGCATTTAAGTGTTTTTAAGATTTTTTTATATGTTCTGAAGAACACTTTTCTATAGAGTAAACAGATGCTAGCTTGCTTAATTCAACCTTCTTTTAACTGTTAGTTTTGACTCAGGAGGTGGATTTCTAACAGTGAAGGTATTTAACCATTGGAACAACTTACCTTCTCGATCACTCAAAGATTTTAAGTCAAGACTGGATGTCTTTCTGCCCTAGTTCAACCACCATCACTAGCTGGCTGGGATTCATTTGCCTCCTCCCCTTGCATGGCTAGTTTTAACGCCCTCCCTCCCCTAATTGGCTGGGATTTTCTGGCCTGTGTTGTGCAGGAGGTCAGACTAGATGGTCAATGGTCCATACTAGCCTTAAATTGTATGAATCTATAAATGTGTACTTAACAGACTTTGGCATACACAATTTGTGGGTTTGTTATTAAGATGAACACTGGTATTATGAATTATTTGTTGAATGCTGTAATGGTCCCTCCCTCTCTGGCCCAGAGAGAGGCCTCTCTGCCTCACTGTAACAAGTGACAATAGCCATGGCTCTAGTCCTCTAGGAGGACAGAGCAACAGTCTGTGGCTCACAGGTTCTTGTCTGGCGGACAAGTAACATCAATCTAGGACAGGCATTTCCTCCTCGAGTATGGACTCCAGCTTGTGCTTGAGGTTACATTTCATGTCTTTGCTCCAGGGGGACTGCCCACTGTCCTCCTGTCCTTGTGTGCCTTGATGAATTATCAGTCTTCTCTTCTTAATATGGAGTAGTTGAGGACAGTTGCTTGTCTTAAGATGGTTGAAATACCTCTCTTGGTAGCTGCTTGCTTCATATCATGAGGACACCCATCAGGTGTGTCCCCTGTAGCTTTCTCTTCCATTCTTCCAGAGACCAGTTCTTCTGTAATTATCTTTCTGAATATCTGATAGCGATTCAATATTTCTAGTCTGGTTGAATGCTTCCTGGCTCTTTCCCCTCTTGGTCACAAATCACCAGTCTGCTTCTTGAGTTTCTACTTGATCCAGTTCCTTTCTCACCAGTCTTTGCCCTGGTAGGATCAATGGCAATGATTTCTGAATCTGGTTGTCCAAAAAGTCTTTGTTTCTTTCTCACATGCTGCACCATCTTGAATTTGTGGTTGCAGACCATGTCTCTTCTCCAGTACAGTCACCAGGTTGTGCTTATTACCCCAGAAATCTCTCTTCAACAGAAAGTAAAATGGCATATGCAAGATAGGTCACAGCAGTTGTTCCTTCATTGTCCCTATCCACTACCTGCTGCAGAGTGATAGCTAAAAAAGAAGCACTCACACTCCCTCCAAAACTCCAGTTTGCCAGTCCTGCTGGTTTGCCTGTTCTGCAAGCAACTAACACTCTGCATTGAGCTTTATAGTCAGACAAAATAAGGCTTGTTACTGGGTGACTCTAATCCTTTCTCCATCTTAAAAAATAAACAATAAACCAACGCAATCCCTCTCATTCTGGGGTCTGCAGGGAGACAGAGGTGACAAATGCATGTAAGGCAAGATCAGTAGCTGAGTCATGACAATCCCTTAGGTGAGGGGGGGAGGGGGGTGTACCTGGCCATATTGACCCCTGCTGGAGACATCAGAGTCCTGACACTCTCTGTTTAAGGAAAACCTTGGGCCTTGGTTTAAAGCAGTGTGATCAAGTGCCTGCTTCTCCTCTTTATTTGTTTTAAGGGCCAAGTTCTGAGCCACTTATTGTTTAACTGTTTAAAGACTGCACACCGACTGACACACAGACCACCCTGCTCTGGACTGGCTGTCAAACCCTGTAAACTGAGGCAAGGAATGCCTGCCATGCCACCCTCTGACACAAGGGGACACAACAGCAGTGACAGGATCCACGTACACATTGTCATTACGCACAGGGTGCAGGTCAAGCACAAATGACACCCATCCTCTAGTTTCCAATAGCGATCCAATCAATTCAGCTGCACCAGGGATGGGCTCAACCTCCGCAAGCCTAGAGGGCGCTGCCCAGGCTCTGTCTGCTGCGCTGGGTCCCTGTGGGCAAGCCTCCGACTGTGGGCTGGGAGATGGGCAACCACTATGCAGTGCTGATGTAAGCAGGATCTGAATGAGTACTCCCCTGCCAAGCTGGCTAGAGGGAGGGGAACAGGCGTCAGGCCCACACTGCATTTGCATGAGCACAGCCAGCCTGCCTAGGGGCTCAGCAGGATGGGATGGCTTTGCCCAAATGATCCCTTTGGCTGGTGTTGGGATACAAATCACTCTAGCGTTAAATGCAGGGTAATGAAATGCTGTTCCCCTCATTGTCTGAGCAAAGGGCAGCCACACTGTGCTTAGCCTGTTCTGGTTGAAGGGTCACTCTCATTTGAACCGCACTGGCTAAGCAAAGGGCTGGGATGCCAGAGGCCAGGGAAGGTTGATGTGGGTGGGAGATAGGTATTCCTGTCTGGGAGCCTGGGCTCTACCTAAGAGTCTTAGTCTGGGCATGATTTAACCTTTCTCACTTATTGGTCAAAGATAGGGCTAATTAAGATTCCATTAGGAGTCTTTAAGTGCTGGTTAGAGCTGAAATCATCTACTGGGGGATGGTTCTCCCACCCAGCTTCAGCACTGAGGGTCACCCCCTAAGAGCTGACTGGCAGAGTGCTGGGGAGCGCCTCAAGAGACTGACCTGCAGAGGTCACAGTGGAGAAACAGGTGGTAGCCAAAGGTGAGGGTGTGCACCAGAGTCACTGGCAGATCAGCTGGTGAAGGGTGGCGAATGGGATGGCTAGCAGAGCGGCTGGTGGAGCAATGAGCAGCCAGTAGGGCAGCTAGAACATAGAGGCTGGATAGCAGAGAAAGCGAGGTACCTTCTTTCTCTCTCCCCATTGAGGGTGAGTGGGAGGTGAACCCCACAGCTGCATCTCTAGACTCTGGGTCAGCCCTGACTAAGGACAACACCTATGAGTGGGGTGCTGTAAAGGGAGGGGCACATTAAAGGAACTTCTTGTTGCTGGATTTAAGAACCTGAGGCAAAAGGAAGCTGTCCCAGGTAGTCTGGGGTGGGTATTCTGGCCATAGTTTTGTGTGTGAATTCTGCTTGTGGCGTTTTCCCAAGTTAATGCAGGGTTACTTTTCCCTTTTTATTGTCTCTTTTCTACACTCAGTCTCCACGCTTGCGAGAGGGGAACTGTTGCCTCTAGAGGTGCCCAAGAGCTGGTGTGTAATTGTCCCAGGTTACTGGGTGGGGCTCAAGCTGGTTCTGTGCTGCATTGTTGAAAGGACATTCTAGATATTGAACCTGGCCGTGGTTGCCGCTGACCCGACTGGCAGAGGGGTTACACTAATAACCCCCATGTAAATGCTCCACTCTCCACCCCACTTACAGGGAGCAAGAGGCTCTCCTTCCCCTCTGAGCCTCTATCCAGAGATTCCCTCGCTCTGCCCTGCACACACCTCTCCTCTCCAGAGCTGCCTGGCCCAGGTCCTGCTCTCCGGCCAGGGCAGAGCAGCAGGGCATAGAGGTTGAGGGATCCTCAGGAAGGTGGCTGGGAAGAAGCTGACACTCAGGTGAGCAGAAGGGACTAACAGGCACCGGGGCACAGGAGCCATTCACCTCCAGCACAAATGGAGGTGGCAAGACAGTGCCTCCGTCCTACAGCATAGATCCCTGGTAAGAGAGGGGCATCAGAGGGTCCAGTGCCCACCTGGGACACATCAACAGCTCCAGCCCACTCCAGCCAGCCCCACTGAGGCTACTCCATCACAGACCCCTCTGAGAGCCAACCCAGCCAGGGGCCATGCCATGAACCAGCCATTAGGATGATTTGCCTCTGCTCCCCACTGAGCATCATTACAGTAGCGACCCCCATCATCCCCTGAATGCCCCTTCAGCGACCCCAAGTGCCACTTGAATGGCCCCCTGACGCTAGCCCCAGCACTCCTTGGAAGCTGGCTCTGCTAAAGTCATAGCATAGCTGGGGTCGGATTGGCATTGGCGAGCGGCAGCAAGGTTTAGCCATGCTGAGTACATCCCCCCAGGGTTTGGCAGGGTTTATACTCTGGGCAGCTAGCCCGTGTCGCCACTTGTTGTTACCCATGTTACTGCGACGACACGACTCTTTTCAGCATGGAGAGCTAGCGCAAGTGTGTGCACAAGCCGGGAATAACACGCCTAGCTCCCAGGATGTGCCCTCCTGGGGGGGGGAATGATTCTATTGAATGACTTATACTGAGGGGAGAACTTTATTTTTTGGAGCCCAAATGCTGCCTCCTGTTGCCGTGTGTTATTCTTTGCCCTGAGCTGGTGAAGTCCTGTAGACTCAGCTGGGTATTCAGTGCCTTGGTATGTGTGCTGCTCTGATTGCAGGGTAAGCTGGGGATGAATGAGCTCAGCTCTGTCAGGACCGATAATGAAGAACAGATTTTTACTGGGCAGTTGCTCTCGTGTAGCATTCCAGGTCAGAGAGAGCGTCGCTGGGAAAGGCAGTGCCTTTGTGCCGTGGGCTGCGTCCCTCGGGTTTGTCTACAGTTTGATGCTCAAGTCTCCCGTCTTTCGTTGCCACCAGCTGGTCTGATATTTATGCTGAGTGGCCATTTCCAGTCTCCACACAGAACAGGACACTTTCCTCTTACAGCGATGTCCCTTCACTGAGAACAATCCTGTCTTGGAAGCTGCGTCGTGTCCTCTGCTGGCTTAAGAACAGACTTTTCTCCAGTCCCGATGCAAGCGAGGGTACCGCCAGGGCAAGGGCTGACAGGATGAATAGGATCTGAGTTTGCGCTCCCTCTGTGCTTTTGCCTGGAGAATCATACTCCATTGTGGAATTCCCGGTGCTGGTGGACTATCACTGTGCCCACGTTCCGGTGCTGGCTGTACCTGGGGCCTGTTGCTGCGACAGTCAGGATGGCAGGCTGGGGCTGTATTGAGAGCACCATCCTCCTGATCTGAGAATGCTGCTTCCTCTGGAGGAGGACAGAGGTGCCTTTTACACCACAGTATCAGGCATCCCATGGGAAAGGCAAAGCTCCCTTGAAGAAGGTACACAAGGGCCGCTGTGACTGTCTGCTGTGTCTCCTGTTTGCCCTGCATTCTGACTCCCCAACGCGAGGCAGGCTCATTCCCAGGTGAGAAGGGAACTGCGGAGCGTGTGGCTGCATAGAACGGGATGTCTCCCCAGCTGTGCGCTCTCGGTACATAATAACAAGGCTTGGCTTGGCTTGTCAATACAAATGTACTAGGAAACAAATGGGTTGTAAATGAAAGCCTGTCTCCAGCATGGCGTTAGTGCTATCATAATCACTCCAAGAGCCTGCTGGCCAACCTGTGGCACCCTCCCCTCCTCCTTGAGCCGAAAGGTGACAAGGGTTTTTGTAAAACCCTCATTCTTCCATGCCATCCTTCAGCTGCAGCCTGCTCCTGCTCCCAGAGGGGAAAAGCAGAATTGGGCCCATGTCACTCTGTTCCCCAGAGCTAGTTTTGTGTGAGTCGGGAGTGAAGGGAAGAAGGTTAATGACAGACTCAGGAGTCTGCAGCGATGGCGGCGCTTTGGCTGACCAGCCCACCGCAGGGCCATCACGCAAAGAGCCAGTGATTATGTTAATCAGCCAACCTTTAACCAAATACTGGCTGTTCCTCAGTTTGGGGTGGAAGGAGGAGGTTTGTTAGCTTCTTCCGCTGGGTCCTAGAGTGTGACTGTGTGAACAACTGAGTCTGTTGGCACAGTGGCATTCAGCCAGTGCAGTGATGCTTAATGAGGAGGGAGAGGCTGCAATGGCTCTCGATTTGTAAAATCATCCGAATTGTCCTGGCAAAGGAAGTTTTAATTCAAAGAAAAGCCCAGCCCTGTTGAGTGCTAGCGTTTTCTATACAGATAATATCACTTCCTTAAGGATTGTGTTCGGATAAAGTGTTCTCACCCAGGACAGGTCTTCAGTGCAGAGTTAGCATGGGGGCTTGACAACTGGTTTAGCCTAGCCCAGGGCGTGAATAGCCACTGGAGTTATTGTCTTCACTGGTGCTGCACTCATCTGAGCATGTCGCTAGGTCTCTGCAGGGGGCACACCCCACTGTGTTTTGTGCTGCCGTGAGCTGAGACGCCCTATGATGAATTCCCAGGGAGTTGTGAGGAATATGTCTGTCCTTTTGGGCACATGGGGAATTGTGGGAAGGCAGTGGAGGACTATCAACACTCAAGTGGCTTAGTCTGTGTCCTCCTTAAAAAGTGGGCAGGTTACCAACCCTAGTGACAGTGGGAGTTGGACTACAGCCCCTGCCAGGCCAGTAGCCCAGTGTAAAGCATCACTGCACTGGGGTGAGCGGGCTTTGTGTGGGGCAGGATCAGGGTCAGGGGATGACACCCAAATAAGAGCCCCCAGTGAAGACTGTCCTTGACAGCCACACTGCAGAATGGCACTGAGGAGGGCTGTCAGGGTGAGCCATGTTCTCTCAGTGATGGGATTTTGGCTGGGGCTGGAAAACAAAAAGTGCTATATTTTTCAAAGGTTTGTAGTGAGTCTCCTTCTGTGGTTAGCTTTTGTCATGGGGGGATAGGGCTGAGTTTGTGTAATATCATTCATCTACCCCCTAGGGAGCCAGCCAAGGGTTTGGCTGAGGACACATCATGGTTAGCTACTATACTAAAGCTTTGTTCAGTTTATTGGGGAATTCAGAGCAAAACCACATGCCATAATCGGTGTAGAACCACCAGATCTCCTACTCTAACCTCCTGTGTGTCACATTCCACCAACACCACCTGGCACATGCACACCAAACCCAACAACCAACATGAGACCAAAGTATTACAGCCCACCCGAGACTAAGCTGCTGTGTTCCACATGCAGAAAACAGGAGGGTTCCCAGTGCACCAAGGCCCTGCAATGGCTGGGACATGAATATGTAAGATATATGCAGATGATCCTGGCAGGTGACCCACACCCCATGCTGCAGAAGAAGGTGAAACCCCTCCAGAGTCATTGCTAGTCTGTCTTGGGGGGGGGAAATTCCTTCCTGCCCCACAAATGGCGATTAGTTAGACCGTGCGCCGGTGTGTAAGAACTGGTCCGCCAAGCACCTGAGACAGAGCATGCTCAGAGCCACCTCAGAGCCCTGCCTTCTCCGCACAGTGTCCCATGCCCAGCTGTGGCCATCCCCGGTGCTTCAGAGGAAGGAAAAAAAATAAAAACCAAACCAGAATACATTGAGTGGGGGAAATGCTTTCCTGAACCCCTGAGGGTGATTGGCTGAAGCCTTGACACATGGGATTTTAAGAACAAAAGACAAACCAGAAGTGAGCCCCTGTTGAGCCCTGCCCCTTGCCACCACAAGCAAACCCATCACACAATCCCACTCAGACATTTGTCCTGCTCTCTTTAGACTAAGTAAGATATTTGCCACCACAACTGCTGTTGGGAGGCTGTTCTAGAACCTCACTCCTCTGATGGTTAGAAACCTTCTTCTAATTTCCAGCCTGAATTTATTCCTGGCCAATTTATCCCCTTTTGTTCTCATGCCAACATTGTCCTTTAAGTTTAAATAGCTTGTCACCCTCCCTGGTATTTACCCCCTGATGTATTTATAGAGCAATCTGATCCCCTCTCAGCCTTCATTTTGCTAAGCTAAACACACCAAACTTTTGTAGTTTCTTCTCATAAGACAGGCCCTGCATGCCCCGATCATCCTCATAACTCTTCTCTGCACCTGTTCCAGTTTGAATTCATCTTTCTTGAACATGGGTGACCACAATTGCACACAATATTCCAGACAAGGTCTTACCACTATATGTATAGAAACTAGGGAGTCTGACTTCATGTTTGAATTCCTTTTGCTGCTCTGGACCCCAATAATTCCATGTTAGTCAATCTCTAATTAAAACTCCCTTGGCAAAATGATAGCAGCCATTGCTGGGCTTAGCATTGTTGGGCAAGGCAGCAGTTCCACAGCAATTGCTGGAGTAATTGCACATTAATGGTGGGAAATTTCTCTGGCTGATAGCTCTATCATGATAACTATACTGATAGGGTCAGTGTTGCTAACTCTCATGGTTTTGCTGAGTTTTGTGATATTTGGCATTGTTATTGAAGCCCCAGTTCCTGGAATCAGGCGATTGTGCGAGACTCTCATTTTGTTTTTGAAAATGAGATGTTTCTAGCCCTCATGGCTGCTGGGAAAAGCTTGATCAAGTGGCCAGAAGGCAAATGACAAAACCCAGCATGTAGTACTTTTCAAAATCTCATGGTTTTTAACCTAGTGATTTTTTGAGGGGGCTGGACTCATGATATTTGAACATTGGAAGATGGAAATACTGCAACGCATTGGTCATACTTTTGCCAGATTAAAGCGATCATGTAAATAATCACAAGAGTCTATCCTGCTCCACTAGACCGATGCCTTGTGTGAAAAATATGTGGTTACAAAACACACACTGGTAAAATAATATAATTAACCTGTTACCTCTACTAGGTTTTTCACAGTTTCATAGCAAAAGTACAGGCTTGAGAATTATTATACATTTATCAGTTTTATTAGCCAAAATAACTTGTAAAGCAACAGCTGACCAAATTCTCAACTCAGGATCTCCCCACAAAGTCAATGGCCTGGTTTCTTTGTCTTCTTAGGTAGAAGAGAGAGAACGTGGGGTGTTTTTTGCCCCTCACTTTTATAGTTATCACCTTTTGAAGTGGATTCTTCTGATTAGTCCTCAAAGCAAAGTTTATTCAAACCATAAAGAAGGTGACATGGGGTCTGCTGGTAAACTTGGCTCCATGCCCTTTCTGCTTCCCTGTGTATGCTGAAATGAAGATCTGCATTGTCTCTTGCCATTTCTCCCTCTCATGGTCTGTTGTCTTAGGTCCTAGAGAGGGAAAGAGGGAAACTCTGGGGTGTTTTTGTCCTTCATCTCTGTATTCCAGTGCCCCTTTGAGATGCATTTTCCTGATAGTTACCCCTCAAAGCAAAGTTTATGTAGTAAAGAGGGCAACATGGTGTCTGGTCATGAAAGAGTTTGCATGTTTCTTCTCTCTTCTGTTTGCTGAAATGCAGATTCTTTGCCTCCCATCTTCTCTCTCTTTCTGAGGACTGTTTACAACTTATACGTAAATAGAGATAAACACACATTCCTCTCTTTAGGACAGACCTATTTAACAACTTTTCCCTGCCAGAGCTGTGTGATTTTGAACATGTGCTAATATCACATAGGGGGATTTCATAACTTTACACATAAAGCTGCTATGTACATTCCACCATGATATTATTGATCGGGAAGTTATTAGTTTTCAAATGATACCTCACAAGGCATATTTTGCACAAAGATTATTATAATAGGGTGTGAATACATGGGTCCGTTTGGTCACACCCTGCTCTGACCCTTGCTCCTGACTGCCCTTGTCAGGATCCTGACAATAAGTCTTGGAACACTGGGAAAGTTTCAGAAGACTGGAAGAAAGCTAAGGCTCCAGTTTTAAAAAAGGGTAAATGGAATTAGACCTGTCAGCCTAATATTGAGCCTGGGCAAGATAATGGAGTGGCTGATATAGAACTTGATTGATAAAAAAATTAATTAATGCCAAACAACATGGGTTTGTGAAATAGATTATGTCAAACTTAACTTTATCTTTTTATTTGATGAGATTACAAATTTGGCTGGGAAAGGTAATATACTTAGATTTCTGTAAGATGTTTGACTTGGTACTGCATGACAGTTTGACTAAAAAACTAAATGATATGAAATTAACATGACACACATTAATTGGATTAAAAATTGACTAATTGATAGGTCGCAAAATGTAATTGTAAGTAGGGAACTGTCATTGAATGGGTGTTTCTAGTGTGGTCCTGCAGGGACTGGCTCTTGGTGGCGGTGGCCCAGCTGTGCAGCATTTAGTCCCAGTCCCTGAGGACAGGGTTTCCTCTCAGGAGTATGGTGTATTTGGTGCTGTTGACCTCTTCCTTGAGTTCTGTTAAATCCAAGGTCAGTGGCTAACAAAGTAATTACCATTCATGCTTTAATTACAGAGAAGGCCCCTCGCTGCACCAACCTGACAGATCTAGCTGGATGGTGCTTCAGGCCCAATGTCAGCCCAGCTGACTCCACCTGGAAACTTAACTGGAATGATAATTAATACCAATCCATGTGACTACGTGGAAAATAGGGCTTGTCGAACAGACTTGGTACTATTTGTAATGAGATTACAAGATGAAGGTAACGCGATAAAATAAACTTATCAATTAGTGGAGATGTAGCTAGTAGGGTCCCATGAGGATTGGTTCTTGTCCCAAAGCTATTCACTATTTTTATGAATGACCTGGAGGGAAACATGAAATCTGCAAACTATCAGCAGTGATGACCCATTCATTGGTGGGCTGACACATAATAAACCCAGCTAGATCATTGATACTGGGCTTATCTGCACAGACACTTGTAGTGCTTGCCAAGCTGGCGTGTGACACTAGCTGGCCATGTGCACCTTGCTGATGCCTACTAACGACTCCCCAGGGCACTTGATCTGCTTCCATTTCAAAGCAGGGTAGATTAAAGAGCTGTGGTCTAGGTGGACGCTCCGAGCCTGGCAGGCTAGTGCAGAGGAAATTTACACCTCCGCTTGCTGCAAACGAATGTTCGTGTAGACAAGTCCACAGAGCAGTGTGGATTGCTTAGTTAACTGGGTGCAGCTAAACATGTTCCTTAACAGAGCCAATCGCAAGGTCCTACATCTAGGAATAAAGAAGATTGGTCACATGTAACAGATGGGGGACTTGCCCGGACAGCATCCTGGCAAGCAGTGATGCTGAAAAGGACTTGGGGAGAGACCGCTGTAGGCAGTTGCCTAAGGTGGCACATTTTTGAGGGCTTGTCTGGAGGATAGGTGCTGCGGCAGCGCAGCTACAGGGCAGCAGCTGGGGCACGATAGTGTAGATGCTTCTTCCCATGGAAGGGGTTGTTCTGTCGCGTCTGTAAATCCACCCCCTTGAGAAGCTGTAGCGAGGTCGACAGCTAGGTCAGTGGAAGAATTCTTCTGAACATGGCAGAGCACATGGTTTGGGGGAAATTCAGGCCTGCAAGTGTGTTGGAGTCATCTGGCTAGGTGTAACCAGAGTGTGAGTGAGGGCAACAAGCAGGCTGCTGGAATCAGAGCCGCTTAACCGACAGACACTCAGTGCAGGCTGGTGTGCTGGCTAGGGGCCTCCTGACAGGCAAACCACAGCAGCAGAGCCTTTTGAAGCACTTAGGGTTACAGGGCAGGCAGTGACCCAGTCCCTCACTGATCTGGATTGTCACCCCCGAATGTGATAGGGGTGTTTCAGAAACTGCCACCCAGGCTGTTCCCTGCAGTCCATGGAGAACACACGCCTGTCTGAGGACAGAACTGTCCACTAAACCCATCCTGCTTTCAGTCCAACTCCTCAGTCCCTCCGTTGCTGAGCCCAGCACTGTCAAAGCCAAATAGACAGCTGCTGCAATGGCTGCTCTGACCTCCTCTGGCTCCAGGCTGCAGCCATGGGGGAGACAGCAGCAGACACCCTGTGCACATCTCCATCTGCACAGGAGGACATGGAGCTGGCTGGCCCAGCCCCATCAATGAGTAGGGCCAGGGCAGGCCTATGCAATACATGGGACTCTTCTCCCAGGCAGGCAGCCTCACCCAGATGACTCCTACACTGGTCAGGTGTTAAATCTTTCCTCCTGGGAGGGAGAACCCCACTCTGGCAGCAGTGGGTGTGGAGTTTGCACCTTATGCCTCCAGGATGAACCTGGCACTGAGGAGGGAGAGTCGTTTAGGGTAGTATTGGGGTGTGCAGCTGGGCAGGGAGGATGAAATCAAGAAAGGGGAAATTTACACGGGCTCTCAAGCAAAGCTACTGGGCTGCACAAGAGACTCTCCTTGCGTGGCAGAAGCCCATTTCGATCTAGGAGGGGACACAGCCCTCGTGGTCAGGTGGGAGCTGAGCTCTGTGGGAAGTATGGCCCTACAGCCAACCTCTCCCAACATGGGTGCTAGGTCTGGGCACCCAGAGAGTGCTGCTGGCCCAGTCCCCAGAAGTGCAGAGGGCACTCTGTTCGCACTGACATCAATGGGAGCAGCAGGAGCTCCATGCCTCTGACAGATCTCTGGTCTGGCCAGGCAGCACCTGAGCAGGACCAGAGGGGATGAGTGTGGGGCGGAAGATAACCTTAAGCCACCTCTGTGCTGCCCTGATCCCGGGGATGTCCTTGGAAAAAGCTGTAGCTAGTTGTGCAGAGCCCAAAGACAAGGATAGCCTGCCCATGCCCTTTTCTCCCAGAAGGGGGCTCTGCTGCACCAGCTCTGCACTCCTTTGGGTTTAGGCCCAGGTTGGGATTAGGCCAGGTTGTCTCAAGTTGAGGCTACCAGAACCCATGATCCTTTTGAAGCTTTGGGACCAGTTATGCAATAGGCAGTCCCAGAAGACCTAGTAATGACCTGCTCGGTGCTTTCTGAGCCTAACCGGCAGGATTCTCTGCTACGCAGAGGTCTAGAAGAGGTGGAACCCAGTTGTGTTGCATGCCAGTGGTGGTAAGCATGATGTGAACAATCAAATACCACAAGCTACCAGTAGGTGTCATGGGAGAGTCAAAAAGAAGAGCTGGGAAAGCCCTTGTGTTTCTGTGCGAACAGTGAGCTTCTCCACACCATGGACAATAAATAACCACAAATCTTACAACCAGAAATACACCAGCACAAGATCCTGATAGGGCCTTGTTCTCATCCTCCTGCCAGCTGTCCCCAAGTCTCCGGATGGGGGCAGAAGGACTGCAAGCCAGGTGGCAGAATGGAAGAAGTAGGCCTGGGGATGCCAGCACCTTAGACAACAATATCCTTCCCAGTAGGGCCTCAGCAGGACGAAACTATCCCCAACCTCAGGGCCCAGTCCCGCTCCCATTGAATTCAATGGCAAAACTCCTGTTGACTTCAGTGGGAGCAGGACTGCAGAGATGGAGATAGTCTTGCTGACGCTTCACCTTTGGTTTTAGAAAGCCTCATCATGGCTGTTGCCTATTGAGCGGAGCATGGTCCATGCCAACCAATCTTCCAGGCCCATCCTGTACACACTTCCCTGGATCCTATCTGTGACCTGTTACACCTCGAAGATTTTGGGGCAATTTTTTATGATCACATTTGGAATCAGAAATACTGTTGGTAAATTGGAGCTAGAAAGACAACAAGGTAAGTAGCATGTAGACCTCCTGGATTTTGTATTTATGTGCATATGAGTATGACTCTTAAAGGAAAGAATTTTACTTTACCTCACTCCTTTGATACTCATAGTTCGTAACTTGTACTATGAGCTAGTTCCCTTGGGTGCTTGTGACTGGGTCTTTCCCCATTTCAGACTGAACTGAGGAGAAAATCAGCATTAGTATGTTGGACTGATAATTTCACTGATCTTGGAGCTTCTGAAAAGCCAACGTGTCCTGCCAGAAACCTGTTCACGGCAAGCTGAGTTAATGTGCATTGCTGACAACTCCAAATTCCCCTCTCTGCACACACACGCACAAACTAATTTGCTCTGACAGTCTTTATTGAAGTTTAGTGGGGCAGGATATTGAATTTTAGGTGGTAGTGTGCTATGTTTTCAAGATAAATGTGTAGTTGTCATGGAGCTATTTGGTATTTGTTTTTCAAGAACTGATATACCTGGTTCTAAAGAGATCTTTCAGTATTTGAACACCAGTAAAGGACACTCTTTAATACTGTTAATGGAACTAATCTTACAAAGCCCCCAAAGGGTTATAAAATCCTAAACTAATTAGAAAATATATCAGTGAGGTTTTTACCTGTGTTGTATATTGTAAAGGAAAATTATAAGCATATTTGCTATTACAAATTGGGATTTGTCAGGGCAATGACTTAATTGTCTCTCCTTTAGCATTTGCTTTTGTGTCCTCCAGTCTATCTTCAAGGGCTCAATCCATGCCACAATAATAATAATCATGGAACTAACGTGTGTTATGCCCCTTTACCCTACCTTGTCTGTCCTGTCTATTTAGATTGTAAGGGTCTTGAGGGCAGGGACTGCTAACTACTGTGTTTCAATGCCTCGCATAAAAGGGCCCTGTTCTCCATTGGTCTCCACGTGTTATCATAATAAATATGATCACTCATAACATAAAATCCTGGCCCTATTCAAGTCAATAGCAAAATCTCCAGTTCCTTCAGCTGGCTCATTTGATTCTGAATAGAAACTCCAATTTGCTACTCTTTGGGCCCTTTAGGAGTGAAATAGGGCATCCCTCATGTCTACTGGCAGGGCCAGTGTCAACTGCAACTAGTTACTCTGGATGGATATTTCTCCATTCCCTATCTCCCAAGGTGGGAGACATAAAGTGAGGTGAGAAAATACCCATGTGAGTCTGGTGACACTGGCCTGGGCCCACAGGCCACCTGACATTGGCCGTCCCTGCAGTCCCAGATCTCTCCTCCCACAGGTGGGCAGATTCTCCATTCAGACTCGTTATCTTTCTGTTTAGTGGTGAGGCTCTCAATGGCCTTGCTTTGTCATGGGTAGTGCAGAGGGTTCCACTAGCGCCTCACAAACCCTCTCTCCAGAACCCCTATGTGAAGAGGCAGGAACATGTTTTACTGGGTGGGAGGTAAGAGCTGTCTCCTTTTCACGGCCAGGCCTGGGTCCTCTGGGAAAGCCTCTGGAGCGCACTGAACTTGGGTTTGTGTAAAGCACTATAGAAGTGTCAAGTGTTGGCAGTGGTTCTCAAGCTCTGTCTCCCTTTCAGGAGATTATTGCTCACCTTTCATTGCAGCACTTCGCGAAACGGTCTCACCCTCACCTCTTTCTTCCACTGAAGCATCCTGCTCTGTATTGGCATCTTACCATGGCTCTCAATAAGCACATCCATGTTCCCTTGGGACCATTCCCAGACTGGTCTCTTTGTGGCTCCCCCAAAATGGCACCTCCTCTTGCCACAGTTCCCTCCACTCAGCTGAGTGAGCTCCACATGCTGGCGGATCCTTCCATGCACTCTCTTCTACAAGGACACAGTGGCAGTGGTTCTTCAGCCTTTCTCTAGGCTTCTTGCTGACACAGGGTCTGGGTTTCCTCTGAGCCCATCCATTGCTCTGCCAATCTTTCCCCTCAGCAGCATGACTCACCAACAACTCCCCAGCCTGATTTCTTCCCGCAATGGGGACCTGAACTCAGCTCTCAGTCTTTATATTGAGAGACCTAGATGTTTTCAGATGCCATCTTGTCTGCAGGGGAATCTATTTTGGGCTAAAGATCAGTTTTGTGAACAGTGATACCTATTATTATAAGAAGCAGCACGTGAATCAACCCCATCAACTATCGAACATTTAACTACATTAACAATGCAGGTAATGTCCTCTCTGTATCCCAGGCTCCGGCTCTGGTGGTGGGGAGGGTTGCTGACAGTCTCTACCATGGCAGGATGCTTTACAGAGCTCTAAGTGCTGTGTTTTCTCCTGGCACCAAAAGCCCCTCCCCAGTCACCATGTCATGAGACTCCAGTGCTTTGCTCCAAGTGAAATTCCAGGGAGTGGCAGTGAAGGCTAGTAGCCAACCAGATTAATGGCTCTGCTTAGTCCATTGGTAGCTACATTTTCTCAGCCCCCTTTAGGAAGTTTTCTCCCTCGTTCCTAGCTCTCAACAATGTTCCAAATCTGACGTTTAGTGTTCCTCTGACCTCCTCAATCTAAGCCAAGCTGCCCATCTCTTCTGATGCATGCTCCTCTCCAGAGAACTTTTCCAGAGTATTTAGGGATAATCCAACGGGATGCTCCTCAGATGTGACAGTTTAAGAAATGGGAATTTTTGATTTTGTCCGTCTCTGGACATTTAATCAGTTTAGCCTAAAAACTTGAAATGTGATTTGTTCTGCTGCCCTCAAAGAGGACCGGTGCCTTTGACTGTTGGCACTTTTGGTTTGTTAGTTTGAGTAAATTGCTGCTGTGGTTCTGGTCCTGTGAGCATTCTGCAGAATTTATAAAGCCTGAGGAATTCGATAAAATCCACACAGCTGTTGGCAGAGTTTGCAAAGTCTGTTCTGTGGGTCACTGGAGAAGGATATAAGCTCCAGTTGTGCCTAGCTAAACTCATGCGAATCTCACATTTTCTGTGCAGTAGAGACCTATCTGATCTGGGGAGTTTGCATATAAGTACCACAGAAGCAGAATGAGTTATACAGTTGGGGCTAAAAGCTTTGGTCCTAGAAAGTTTATAAGCTCCATAGGCTTGCAGGCCTTTGGGGTCTCCCTGGTCCTGCCCTGAATGCCTCTCTTTTGGCCTGCAAGGTATCTAAATCTTATAGGACCAGGGAGAGTCATCCAAACCAGGAAGCCTCCAAAGCTTCTAAACTTTGCAGGACCAAAAAAGCAGGTAGGGCCAAGATTTTTGCAATATTTATACCTTCAGCAGGACCAGAGAGGCCACTTGAGCTGTGAATCCTATGGAGATTATAAACTCCATAGGACTGGGATTGCAGGGAGAGCTGGAGCTGTTGATGAAACCTCCATATGCTCCTGTCCCAGGAGCGCTGGTTTGCACACGAGTTTGTTACGTAATAACTTTCTCAGGACGTGTACTTCAGACAATTTTTTTGTAATAACGATTTAGAAATGTTAGGGTTTTTCTAAATTAGGAAATTCCCAGGCAATTTCTTCTTAAGGAAAAGAGATGCCATTAACATACTGCATCACTGTTACAACTTTGTTGCTATTTTAAAAAAACTTTAATATTAAAAAATCAGGACAGGGGGAAGGTGAATATCAGGCCTATAAAAGCTAGAGATCTTTGGGCAATAGGGGCAGAACAAAGTGTTTCTCAGCTGCCTCAAACAGTTGGTTGGATGATGTAGATTGGTGGATCTGTGAGCCAAATACCCAGTCTGCCATTGTGCTTTCTGTCTTCTATATGGGAAGGAAGAAAGATGTTTGTGTGTAGTGCCCTGAACTGGAGGATGGTTGTGGCTGACTTGAGATCAGAATAGAGCTAAGAATGATTCTCTATATATGGTGTGATGGGCCTTAATATTGGGTCAGAGTTAAGGTCATCTGTGGAATCTTAACTCCAAATATCCTGATTTTTCCAGCATTTTCAGTTTTTCTTATGGTTTTACATGAATAGATACCCATTTGCAATGGTAACTCTAGCCCAACAAAAGTCATTTGACTGGGAATAAGTCTGTATTTACAGTGCACCATCACAAATTAACACCACTGCACTGTTTTGAGTAAGTTAGCAACTTGTTAGGTGATCCGGAAAGAAGGATGAATGCAGGGTTAGCGCATAGCTCAGCTGACCCTTTGACCATCTATCTGTGGAATTTATCTGGCCCCCATGACTGCAGTATCTGAGCCCCTCACAATGTTTCATGTAATTATCCTCACAACACCTCTGTGAGGCAGGGATGAAATATGATTCCTCAGGTGGGGAACTGAGGCACCAAAAGGCTAAGTGACTTCAAGGCCACCCAGGAAGTCTGAGGTGAAGCAGGGACTTGAATCTGGGTTTTCGAAGTCCCATACTAGTGTCCACTTGACCACCTACCCTCTTCGGCTAGCCCCATTTTTGATATGTCAATCCTTTTGTGAGGGGAGATTCTGTGTCTTTTCCTGGCCCTTGACCAAATGTTTCTCAACTGCAGTGTAACTTGAGTTCCAAGCCTGACAATATTTTTGGGAAGTCCAGTATTGGTTTACACAAGAAGGCTGTGTCATGGGACTCCCCTTCACATTACCCCAAAAGCTGAGTTGCCAAGAGATGACAGGGAGGTAGCAAGAGTCTAGGGCTCTTATGCCAAGTCAGTATGGAGGGAAAAGGGGATGTGCCATAAAGACAGCAGATTCCCACTATCCATCTCAAAATAGTAGAGTGATTAACAATTTGTTGAGAAGCACCTGGCTGAGCTGCAAAGAGTCCTATTATGTGCTCACTGAGCAGCATGTGAGCAGAGTTCAGGCAATGCAGCTGCAGGCAGCAATTAAAGCTGGGCAGAAGGGAACACCCATTTGCCATATAAAATCTCGATCATATGTTCACAACTGGAGCTAGAGCCGCACCTTTGTCAGGTACTGGGCTGCAGCTCTATTGTTGTGACAGCAGAACCAATGTAACCTTCTTGCTCATACTCCTGACCCAGAGGAGCAGCTAACTCTAAGAAACCTTTCTTCAGGTGAGGACTCTCCTTACTTTTCTCTTGCGAATTCTTAACAAAGCTATCAGCGGGGCTCTGGGAGGAGTTGTGGAACCTGATCTTCTTTGCAAATCTGGTGGTAAGTTTTGCTTTTATGAAAGTCCAGTGATAGGCAAATACCCATGTCACTGAACTCAGCTCAAGCACTCACTGACTTTGAACACCGTTTCGCTGTGCATGTCACATTGAAAGAGCAGGTCAGATACTCCAGGTGCACCGAAAGTGTGAGTCTGTGGATTCAGGAAACCCTTGTTGGACTGGATTTGTGTGTTTGGAGAGTGTAGAGAAGTCTCAGGGAACTTGCATTTATTTGTAAAATTCAGCTGCTTTTTCTCCCTGCTCTCTAAAGTAAAGTCAGAGTGGAGGATCCATGGATTGTTGCATCTGCTTCCTCAGCAACAGTTCCTGACAGGGACTCAATCAATTCACTTAGAATGCAAGTGATGCGGCTGTGAATGGTTATAGCTATCACTGGGAAGAGAGCCCAGAGGGGTCGATAAAACAGATTCCTCTCTCTTCCCCCATGGCTATCACCATGATAGCACTGGAGTTCATTCCCTAGAGAAAAAGATCTCAAGTCCCAGAGGGATTGCTCCTTTCCAGAGGAAGAGCTTGCCCTCTCACTGGCACAATCTTTCAAAATGAAATGAACTCTTTTGAGTGGAACCATGGCGCGCGAGTGCCACAGAGTGGGCTCATCGGGGGGAAACAGTCAGTAGGAACAGCAAAAGTAGGGATTTCTGAGACTTTCCAAAGTGGGGAAACTCCAATCTTAGAGTCCCTTCATCCAGTTCATAGCCTTGCTGTGAATGAGCCAAGTGAAGGAAACACTAATCTCAGCAGGAAACCTGGGCATTGCAAACTGTGCATACTTTCTACAACTGGGTTTAGATGCACGCAGCTGGAAGTAATGTGCCTGTTACAGACGTTTCCTGGTACTGACCACTCCAGTTAAGGCCATGTCAGGTCTTTCACTGTAGCGTGTTCAGAACTGTCTGAAATATTCACCTTTGGTGCAGAAACTGCTATGTTGAGTTTTAGCCTAGAGGTGTGTGTGCATGCTTGCGCGCTCGCTCTCTCTCTCTCTCTCTCTCTCTCTCTCTCTCTCTCTCTCTCTCTCAGTTGTTGAAAATTGAAGGAAAATCCCCTCTGCTGTCTAGAAGTTGTTGTGGGGAAAAGTGAGAACAATGCCCTTGTTTAGCTGCCTCTCTGGTGCTAGGCTAACAGCAGTGGTGCAAAATATGCAGGTTTGGCAGGCTAAGTCAGACTCTTATTAGACAGAAGGAAAAAGAGAGAGATAGGAGAGAGAGAAGGTGGGGAAGGAAATGGACACATGGGGGAACAAAGTCTCACATTCAAGTGGTGGTTGGGATTCAGCTGGAGCTGGTGGAGGTGGAGATGTCATCTGGGTACCTCTCTTCAGCCCGGGCTGGTCAGGACATGTCTCGGGATTAGGATAATGAAGATCCAATGGTGTTCCATTGGCTCACGGGGTCCCAGGAAACAGTGTGGGTGGCAGCCATAATGGTGAAGTTCGCTCCTTCCTCTGTCAGTCAGCATGAGCTCGTTAACTCATTTCAATTAATGTCCTCATGGTCCCCCTTTGCCAGCCCCCCCCCAGTCTTTTTTTTTAAGGACTCCAGACAGGAGGGGCAGGTGCAATATCCCATGCCTTCAATAATTTGTTAACCAATCAGGCCTAATTTCCAACACATCCATTTTAGCTCATTGATATCTGATCCCACACTTCTGGTCTACCAGCCCTGTCTTAATGCAGTCCTTGAGCTACCTGCATAGGCCTCTCTGGACCAGTTCAGGCTCTAGCTTCCGTTTGCACCTTTTCCCATCAACATTTATTGTTCTTGGTTATCGTGACCTCTTACGAACTTGTACCCACTTTCCCACAGTTCAGGTCTCAATTAGGGTCAATATGTTGGCCCAGTCACCATGACAGCCCACTCCTCATGGAGAACATGTGGAGTGATTTTTTTTTAGCAGCAAACTTCTATTACGATCTATTGAGCACAGTGCAAAATGCCTCTGCTCTGGTGCTGAGGGGGAGAGGCAGCTGAAAGGTGCTGCTCACCTGACTGGATGGACTGTTTCTGGGATTCTCTTGGGTTTGGGGACCTGGACCAGTGATCTCTCTCTAGCTTCCTAACCCAGCCACCCCTTCCTATCGCTCCATGTCCAACCAGTGCCTACCTACCTGCCCTCCACTGATCCCCCTCAACCACCTCTTCCTTCTCCAAGAATCTCTTCCTCCTGTCCATCCCAGCCCTGCCCACTGTTCTCCTGTCTACTCCAGCTGCCCCTGGGCATAGTGAGTCTCTTCTCCATGGCCCCCAGCTAGGTGGGGGTGTGGGTGAAGAGGGGTGGCAGAATGAATGAAGGAGCTGAGGAGGGCGAGTGAGGGGGGTTAGATATTAGTGAGAGAGAGAGGTGCCAAATCCTCCCCGGGCCCCCATGCCAGGTGCTTTGTCTGTGCATTGGGAAGATCTGGTCCCCTGTGTACAGCGCCATCTCCATAAGAGCTTCTGTCCTGGCAGAGGGGATAGGGTGGGAGTGAACTGTGAGGCTGAACTGTGGGGGGAGGGGGAGTTGTCTCAAACCAGAATTGAATTTTTTGTTTTTTCCTCAACAAAATGGAACCTGAAAATGTTTGTGTTTTTTCCATTAAAACAAAGTTTTCCAAACAAATTTTCTCAATACTTGCCAACATTTTTGTTTTTAGATTTTTTTCTGGCTGAAACAATTTGCCACATTCAATCTGAATTCACAAATGGTTCTAGAGCCCTGAAAATGCATTTTTTCAGCTAATTTTCTATTCACCACAAATTTCACAAAGCTCTAGTGAGGAGCTTATTGGAGATGCTTGCAAGGGAGGGACCCAGAGGAGGGCATTCTGGGCTCTGGCCCTGTCCCAGTCAGGGGCTCTTCCCACAGCCTGCAGGTTTGGGGACTATAATTTGGGACCAAATAAGAGGTGGGAGGGCTGGTCAGGGTGCAGAGAGGTTTCCAATTAAAAAGACTAATTGGGCTCCTCTGGGCCTACTGAGTCTCTTACAGAAGAGTCCTGCATGGAGAGAAACTGATTTAAAAGAAACAGAAGGTGCTGTGACATTCCAGGCTGCAATCCAGACCAGAAAGGGACTATGTCACGCCTGCCCTGCAACCTTGGGTGCCTCACAATGCTTTGCTGTAGTGGGTCCCACCTGGCCACCCACAAACAGCCAGCCACCATGCAAGTCACACATCCTGAATGTCTGTGTGTAACTGCAGCCTGCCACTCTTGGGCTACACTCTGTCTTTTACCAGCCTTGATTACCTCAGCAGGGTGACCCAACACATTCCCAGTCCCGGATTGCCCCCTAAAAATGTATGTTTGGCACTTTCCAGCCGTCTCCTGCACAGTTCAGAAATATTATGTCCATTGTCCCTTTAAGGGAACAGTACACAACAACTTGCTACCTTAAATGGAGTTATTTAAACAATTTAACTTAAACCCACTGGATTAGTTTCAATTAAAGAATAAAACAAGTTTATTTAACTACAAAGAGATTTTAAGCAAGCACAAATAATGATGCATAAAAGTTAGAAATGGTTGCAAGGGGAAAAAAAAGATAAAATGCTTCCTTGTGCCTAACTTAGCAAACTACTTGATTCAAAGTAATGTCCCTGCCACATCCTTCCAACAGCAGTAATGGCCAAACTTTTCAGGTCAGGACCCCTTCTCCAAAGTCCAACAACAGCTGTTTCTTTTGTCTTCTCAGGTACAAAAAGGGAGATGGACAGGGAAAGAAAGAACTTTGGATGTTTGCCCCTCACTTTTATAGTTCAGTCCTACTCAGTTTTGTTTTGTTTTTAGTTGGGAGCAAGGAGACTTGGTGTCTGGTAAGGAAAGATGCGTCATGCTGTTTTCTTTCACCTGTGTATGCAAAGATGCAGATTTTTCTTAGTCTCCTTTCTTTTCTCTCTTGCTGTCTGAAGACTCTGTTTATAGCTCATGTACAAACTGAAGTAACCACACATCCCTTTAAGACTTGCTTAACCAGTTGTTCAATCTGACATATTCCCACTTAAGCACATGTCCCTTTAACATCATATATGGGGAATTTTGTAACTTTACACACAATATTGCTACATACATTTCACCATTATATTATTGACCAGTGAGTTACTGTTTTTTCAAATGATACCTCACGGCATATATTGTGCAGAGATTATTACAATAGTGTGTAGGTGTGAATACAGGACAGCATTCCATCACGGTGCCCAAATAGCAGTAGAGCTCTTAGGGTTTGCTGGAGGGTGGCTTGCATTACATTTGATATATCTTTTTCCTAAATTCCCCATTCAAATTTAGACTCCTACCTTCAGCCTCAAAGTAGACAATTTGTGTTTGATCCAATTTACAGAGCAGGTTTTTAGGCCTGTTCTGTAGCGTGCAGTGTGCCAATTGGGTGTTGCTCTCCTCCCCAGAGATAGTTGCAGTTCCATGATGCTCCATGTGTATAAGAAATAAAGGCCCCTATTTTTAAAGACATTTATCATAAAATCATAGAATCATAGAATATTAGAGTTAGAAGGGACCTCAGGAGGTCATCTAGTCCAACCCCCTGCTCAAAGCAGGACTAACCTCAGCTATATCATCCCAGCCAGGGCTTTGTCAAGCCCCAGCTTCAAAACCTCTAAAGATGGAGATTCCACCACCTCCCTAGGTAACCCATTCCAGTGCTTCACCACCCTCCTAGTGAAAAACTTTTTCCTAATGTCCAACCTAGACCTCCCCAACTGCAACTTGAGACCGTTGCTCCTTGTTCTGTCATCTGCCACCACCGAGAACAGCCTAGCCCCATCCTCCCTAGAACCCCCTTTCAGGTAGTTAAAGGCTGCTATCAAATCCCCCCTCACTCTTCTCTTTTACAGACTAAACAAGCCCAGTTTTCTTAGCCTCTCCTCATAAGTCCTGTGCTCCAGCCCCCTAATCATTTTTGTTGCCCTCCGCTGCACTCTCTCCAACTTGTCTACATCCTTTTTGTAGTGGGGGGCCCAAAACTGGACACAATACTCCAAATGCGGCCTCACCAATGCCGAATAGAGGGGAATAATCACTTCCCGTGACTTGCTGGCAATGCTCCTCCTAATGCAGCCCAATATGCTATTAGCCTTTTTGACAACCAGGGCACACTGCTGACTCATATCCAGCTTTTTATCCACTGTTACCCCCAGGTCCTTTTCTGAAGAACTGCTGCCTAGCTTGTCAGTCCCCAGTCTGTAGCTGTGCATGGGATTCTTCCTTCCTAAGTGGAGGACTCTGCACTTTTCTTTGTTGAACCTCATTAGATTTCTTTTGGCCCAATCCTCCAGTTTGTTTAGGTCCTTCTGTATCCTATCTCTACCTTCCAGGGTATCTACCACTCCCCCCAGCTTAGTGTCATCCACAAACTTGCTGAGGGTGCAATCTACCCCATCTTCCAGATCATTAATGAAGATGTTGAACAAAACCGGCCCCAGGACCGACCCCTGGGGCACTCCGCTTGTGACTGGTTGCCAGCTAGACATGGAGCCATTGATCACTACTCGTTGAGCCCTATGCTCTAGCCAGTTCTCTATCCATTTTATAGTCTATTCATCCAACCCATACTTCTTTAACTTGCTGATAAGAATACTGTGAGAGACTGTATCAAAAGCTTTGCTAAAGTCAAGGTATATCACATCCACCGCCTTCCCTACATCCACAGAGCCAGTCACCTCATCATAGAAAGCAATCAGGTTGGTCAGACATGACTTTCCCTTGGTGAATCCGTATTGACTGTTCCTGATCACCTTCCTCTCTTCCAAGTGCCTTAAAATGGATTCCTTAAGGACCTGCTCCATGATTTTTCCAGGGATTGCAATGTCTAACTGATTTAGGAGCCTTAATCTCTTTTCCCAAAGGGATTTAGGCATGTAAGAGCCAAAACACCATTGACATTTGATGGGATTTAGATTCCTGAGTGCTTGAATCACATTTAAAAGGAAACGTAGGCTACTGAATCACTTAGGTGTTGACACTGAGCGCAACAATGTCTAAATACCTTTACAAATCTGCACCAGACTGCTTTAGGATTAAACAAGTTCTATAAATGTAAACTGGTATTTCATATACTCTGCTTCGTTGGGACATGGTGCATCAGGACAGCTGTTCCATTGCAACATCTCCTAATGATATGATTTAACGAAATGACAATGAATGTTAATGACAGCTGCTTAATTGGAGGAGTGTTAGCATACATGTTGCTTGTGCAAACTAGTTTAATAATAATTTACCAGGTGTGGAGTAGGTGGAAGCTCTGACATTTTTATTCCCGCATTGCCCAGTAGAGATCAGAGGGTACATTTTGTTCCAGTGGCCATGGGTGGCTGGGCTCTCATGATCTTCGCCAAGGACGACACCATTCAGGATGGGCCTAGTCAGAGTGCCGGGTGCGCCATATACATGTTTTGGAGGAGGGACATGAAAATGGCAGAGAAGTGTGAGGTGCTGGAAGGGCCAGGGTTTCCCCATAAACTGCACTAAGACAACAGGCTAACAACAAAATCCAACAACACAGGTGTGTGGTGAAAGTGTTTTCCCCTATGGAAGGGACTAAATAACACTAACCATTTGAGGGACAGCATCACTGCCTGCGACTGGGCTTTTGTGGCAAAGCAGACTCGCTGCTGCCTAGCTTCTTCTAGGCCCACAAATGGCTTGGAGACCTTCTTCTGGTAAAACACTTCCATTGATTTACTATGTTCTTTCCCAGAAACTTCACAGATGGGGCAGCCTCATCCCAGCAGTCACGTGTGCCCGAGGCAAGGAGGGGAAGGACGTCTCTCATGGCTCTGACTCTGCATCCCACACACACTCTTCCCTTTTCTGTTCCCTTCCTTCGCCTTTTGTACCCTCTGGACTAATGAGTTAACTGGCCTCTTAGCGTCTCCCAGCTCAGCCCAATCGATCAGGTGCGCTATCGATCAGGGGCAACCAACTGGACTTGCAGAGACCAGAGTGCTGGCTCCACCTCTGTTGCCTAGCTCTGTCACAGCTCTGTTAACATGTGATTACCGCTTCATACCATTAAGTACTTAGCGCCTGGAAACACGCATCCTTTTTATGTCCGTTGTGGGGAATATCCATTTAAAATGTACTTGTCCTTGTCTAATTAGAAATACATTAATAAGTATCAAATCAGTAACTTGCATGTACAAATCTGTACAAAAGTTCTCATTAAGTAAAGAAAGTTGAATGGCATTTTTAGGAAAGTGCATCTAGTTCTCAGAGTATTATTTCAGCCTTGTTAAAATCATTTGACAGCTTACATCAAAGCGATTTAGTAAAACAAGACATGAAAATGCACTCAGTACTTAAGCATAATTTAATACTTAAGTGTATTTGTCTGTGAAACACCTTGTGAGATACTATAATACATGACTGTTCCGAGGTATGGATACACTCAAAGGAAAATAAAAATATCATCTTAAAGGGTGGGCACTCCAGGCTCACAAAAGTATTACACTAATATTTGCTCTAAGTATGTTGTATCTAGCAGTCCAAAAAATTTTCGTGTTATACTGTCTTATTTGAGAAATAGTATGTGATCGCATCATTTAAAAACCGTATCATAATATGTGTGCAGAAGAGGACAGAATCAAAGTTGCATGTTCAGATTTAACTTTGGCATTTGCTGACGTTAGATCGCATTACCTGTGCAGCCTAATAGTTGTATTAACATATGGTTGTTTGGTTTTGCATTTAATACAGTGTATTTAATACAGTGTATGTAATGAAAGAGCTGATAGTTGTGAATTTTATTAAGGAGTGCATGGTGGGCGGGGGGCGGGTTGTGTGAATCTTAAATCTGAGTTTCCTGACTTTTTTCTGTATATAACTTCAGCTTTAACACTGCATGAATATTAAATAACCAGAATGTTTGCACAAGCTATAGAATGACATTTTGAACTGAAGAGTAGCTGGAGACCTAGTAATTGAGTGAATCTTACATCTTCAGATTGTGATTGTGCCCAGCTGTTCCAATGTGGCCTCTTTCTGTTCTTTTGGGAAATCATGCTCTGATTATATTTCTGGCTTAAGAAAATTCCCCTGATCAGACTGGACTTCACAAAGAGGTTGTCACTTAGTGGTAATTATTTTCTTTAAAAGCTGACCGTCTCATGAGGATTGCAGATAGAGGATTATTGAATTAATTACTTAAACCAAGACATCCTTTTGTTGAGCAGAGCCCTGCTTTACTTGCAATCTGAAATGAAGATTTAATATAATTAAACAGTGTATCTGGAATACTTGAGTGAAATGTTCACGGAGATGCAGGGGAGAATTGTTTTTCCTTGAAAATGCCCCTGTCACTATGAGGGGAAGTTTTGTTCATGGCTTTAATTGCTATAAAATTTCATATTTTTGACTTGGTTAATAACAGCATTTGTTGGAAACATGTTTATCAGAGAATCACTCTGCTAGTGGCAGCTGCTTTTCTGTGCCCCATGGGGCTCTTCGGTGCTAATCCTGGGTTTCCCATGTCTGTGAAGCAGGCTGAGTACTAGGTGAACTACATATACTCAGTGATGGATGGCTTAATGAATTCATAATGCATCTTAACTAAACCTGCGCTTTCAGCAGACAACTTGCCCTCAGCGCTGAACGAGCATCGCAGCTCCACAAATGGAACTGGAAGAACTGCTGTCACAAACCCGTAGCGGCTCATGAACGATAGTCTCTGCCTGGGAGTCTTTCGTTAAGGTTAGTGAATTTGTCAAGAATAATTGCTTAGCATTGGAGGGGCAGCGCCCCTTGTAAATGCCCCCGTGTAGCTCCTCCTGATGCCCTGACATCCCTGGGTAACGTAAACCCTGACAGCACGTCAGAGCAGCCTAGTGCTGATGGAGGAACACACCACAATAAAGTTCCAGCCTGCATGCTAGGGAAAATGGGGTCTTGACATTTGAAGGGCTTTCATGCCAGCTAAAGCCAGCCTGGTACAGCAAAACCAGCTAATAATCAAAGTGAAAATCAGATGACTTCCCAGAGAGCCCTCTCATCCCTGCTGCTGCTGCTAAGATGCTTACAAGTGGAGGTGTGGAAATCTGAGCGGAAACAACTGAAAAGCTCTGTAGCTAAAAGCGGTTCGCTTATGTTAGTAGGAACTGAATGAAATGTGCCCTCTGTTGGGACTCGGAGCACACAGCCAGGAATAAAATGATATGTAAGCAACATCAACTGACCAATATCGGCTCTCCTTGCAAAACAGACCCATCCCTCCCCTCCACCTCAGGGGAACAGGCCCTGGCAGTCACAGCCGTGACCTCCACTTCACTAAGAGGTGACACGGGCTTCAAATCAAGGCTCCTCCCTGTGTGTGCCCCGCTTCCAGCCCTGCTCTTCCTGATGGTTAGGGAGTGTCAGCAAAGGTCAGTCACAGAGATGGGAGTCGGTGGTTTCTCTCCTCTGTCTTTGTCCTTTCCATACACCCCCTATCACTCCTCTCCACTTGTCTCCATTTCCCCTTTTCTCTGTCCTGCCTTTCAGGCCTCCCCTGGAGGCAGCAAAATCCCTCCTTTTCCATGAAGGAGCTGCACAAGTATCTGGGATGTAACCCTGCCATGCCCACGGGATCAGTGCCCGGTAGCAGAGGTGGAATGAAGCCCGTGTGGCGTGTTGTGACTGGAAACGTTGGCTGAGGTATTTAACTAGGCTCGGAAGGCTTTGATTTTGTGGCAAAGTGTCACTTTCCCCATACGCGCACAAACGGACACAAATATTCCCATTGACGATCACCAAAACTTACAGGTAGGCAAAGGAAGAAAAATGCTGCCTGAGAGCTCGTTAGAGTTTGACTTTAAGGATATTTACTTTGCATATTCTGACGTGATGTTGACAATTTGTGGTTTGAATGGTTACGAAGTTCTAACTTTTTTGACTCTCTGTGTCCACTGTCATTAAATAATTGTCTGACTCCCCCCCCCCCCCCAAATCACCAAACCAAAAATTCCTGTGACAGTGAAAATTTAAATAGAAAAAAATAAAATGTGCTTAAAATAAACATTGATCTTATCCATCAAAATGCTAAACAAATAAACATTGCACTCTGTCAGATCTATGTATAATCCAGGGGTGGCCAAGATGTGACTCTTTTATAGCTAAAGTGCAGCTCGCAGAGCCCTACATACCCCGCCCCTCATTCTCCACTTACCAGACTAGGGTGGGGAGTTGGGGGCTTCCACCTCATGGAAGGGTGGTGGGGATCAGGGCTTCTGCCCTGCGGAGGCGCCTGCCAGGGCTCAGGGCTTCTGCCCCACAGGGCACGCCTGCCAGGGCTTCAGCACTGCAGCGGGAGAGGGAGCCCCGAGACCTGCCACAGGGATAAAGTCCTCAGGCTCGGCAGGCACGCCCCGGCTCTCAAACTTCTGAAGATGGTTGTATGCAGCTCAGAGAGTCGGTAAATTTGGCCACCCCTGGCATAATCCATCAGTAATGACAACAGCCTTCTTCCTCAGCTGGGGCCTGGCCCACTGTCAGTACGCTCTGCTCCATCCCAAGGCTAGCCACAGCAATCTCAAAGCGCACTGAAAGCTGGTTCAAGACATCAGTCAGGCTGCAAGGTTGGTGTTCCTCAGCTGAATGCTAATACTGGCATCGCAAGCAACACACGCCCAGCAGGAGTCAGGGCCCTTTGGTGTGGCTGTGCCCCCATGGGCCCTTTGCTGCTGCATTTCTCAGGCCACGTCTACACTACAAAATGAAGTCAACTTATGTCGACCTTACTCTGTAAGTGTCTACACTAAAATGTGGGCGAATTACATCAGTGGGAACGACAACACCGACTTCGCTTCCCCTCTGCAGGAGGCGTAGAGTTTAGGTCAATGCAGTGTCAGTTGCTGACATCGACGGTTGCTGCCTTTCAGAAACCGTCCCACCATGCCCCACATTGGCAGTTAAATCGGTGTAAGTGCTCCCGGCAAGGATGCGCTCCACCAATACCAGAAGCGTAGTGTGGACGTGTAAAACCGATACAGCCACCACAGTAATTGAACATTGACAGAACTTAGGTTGACTCAGTTTCGCAGTGTAGACTTGCCTGTACCGGGAAAACATACTTTTAGTCACGATTTCAGCTTGTGTTCTAACTTCACATAGAACGCTGCTACGTGCATTTTGCCAGGATATTATCGATCAGCAAATTAGGATTTTAAATGATACTTCACAAGGCATACCTTGTACAAAAGTTATTACACCAGTGTGTTGGGTGTGAACACAGGTATATTTTCTTTTTTAAAATAGCTCTTAATATATTTTAAGGCTGTTATCAGGTCCGCCCTCCGTCTTCTTTCCTCAACACTAAACATGCCCAGGTTTTTTACCCTTTCCTTACAGGTCAGGTTTTCTAAACCTTTTATCACTTTTGTTGCCCTCCTTTGGACTATCTCTAATTTGTCCACATCTTTCTTAAAGTCTGGTGCCCAGATCTGGACACAGTACTCCAGCTGAGGCCTCACCCATGCTGTGTAGAGCAGGGCAAATACCTCCCCTATCCCATATATGATACTCCTGTTAATACCCCAGATTATTCGTCTTTTTCACAACTGCATCATATTGTTTACTCTTATTCAACTTGTGATCCACTATAATCTCCAGATCCTTTTCTACTTAGCCAATTATTTCCCATTTTATGGTGGTTGTGCATTTGATTTTTTTCCTTGCTAAGTGAAGTACTTTGCACTTGTCTTTGAGTTTCATCTTGTTGATTTGAGACCAGTTCTCCAATTTGTCAAGGTCGTTTTGAATTCTATTCCTGTCCTCCAAAGGCTTGCACTCCTCCCAACTTGGTTCATTCACAGATTTTATGCTCATACATTTCACTTCGTTATCCAAGTCATTAATGAAAATATTGAATAATACGGAACCCCAGTCATTCATTCTGATGCTAGCTAGCACCTCACTCATGCCACATGGGTTTTATTTGTGA
Source organism: Emydura macquarii macquarii (assembly GCF_026122565.2). Taxonomy (NCBI): domain Eukaryota; kingdom Metazoa; phylum Chordata; order Testudines; family Chelidae; genus Emydura; species Emydura macquarii. Next base: position 13,407,269 of record NW_027130432.1, on the reverse strand, counting down.
CTTGAAATCCATTTTATCACAAATGAGAAGCATTCCCCTTCCCTTTCTCCTGGTGTATGGGCTACATTTCTATCTTTCTCCATAGTCTGTGCACAGGACCATTCACTTGATAACATTAAGAGCTGTCTCATGGATGTCAAGACATCTTTCAGTACCTGTGTCCTGAGTGCTGCAGTTAGGTTGACCTGGCCCCTAGTGTAGATGTGGCTAGTTTGATGTAAGAATTCTTCTGTTGACTTAGCTACTGCCTCTTGGAGAGATGGATTAACTACACTGATGGAAAAACCCCTTCCATCGATGTAGGAAGCGTCTACACTACAGTGGCACAGCTACCACACCATAGCACTGCTTGTAGTGTAGATGTACTCATTCACCACTGTGCTGCTCCAGTTGTATGTGGATGTAACTCCAGAGAAATGAACCAATGATCACTGAGATCAGAGGTTTCACACCAGCATAAAGCTGGTGTAATGGAGTGGTATAGCAGGCCCATGACCTGAATGGAAAAGAGGCTGCATTGAAGCAAGGCCTGCAGGACCTTCATTGAATAGAAGATGAACTTCAAATTGTTCCTCCCACTTTTCCCCCTGAAGGTGTGTCCTGGTAACATTACAGTCTCCCCCTTCCTGCTCTCTGCTGTGGTGCTTTTTGCTCAGTTCTGATGGGACAGTCCTCTGATTCTGCAGGGGGGGTGGGAAAGAGGGTGGGGGTTTATGTAGGGGTGGGGGAGGTTACATGGATGGAGAGATTTCACATTTGTCCTCATGCCCATCAAACTGAGAAAAGCCAACTCTGTTCTTGGCATCCTTAATGACATTGATGTCTGTGAAAAACCTTTGGGAGTAAGGAGAATAAGGAGTGAAGTGGGCAAGTGCATTAGAGGAAGGCCAGCCCCTCAGGCACATTCATCCGCACCCCATGCTTTCTGAAGACCAGGACATGAACAGCTGCCTGTCCCATTTGCCCTCCCACATACAGGGGCCTCTTGGACAGGGGTTGTGTCCCTAGCACTGCAAGAGTTAAACAAGTGAGCCATTTCTGCTACCTTTCATAGATTCCGAGGCCAGAAGGAGCCACTGTGATCATCTAGTCTGATCTCATGCATAGCAAAGGTCAGAGAACTCCTCCAACTTAATTCTTGGAGCAGATCTTTTAGAAAAACAGCCAATCTTGATTTAAAATTGTTAGAGATGGCGAATCCAGCACAACCCCTGGTAAATTGTTCCAATGGTTAATTACACTCACTGTTAAAAATGTACACCTTATTTCCACTCTGAATTTGTCTAGCTTCAGCTTGCAGCCATTGGCTGATGTTAGATCTTTCTCTGTTAGACTGAAGAGCTTATTAGTAAATCTTTGTTCTCTTGTAGGTACTTACAGACTGTGATCAAGTTACCCCTTAACCTTCTCTTTGTTAAACTAAATAGATAGACTCAAGGAGCTCAATTACTATAAGGCTTGTTTTCTAATCCTTTAATCATTCTCATGGCTCTTTTCTGTACCCTCTCCAATTTATCAACCTCCTTCTTGAATTGTGGGCACCAGAACTGAAATAGTATTCCAGCAGCAGTCGCATTAGTGCCAAATACAGAGATCAAATAACCTCCTTACTCATACTCAAGAGTCCCCTGTTTATGCATCCAAGGATTGAATTAGCTCTTCTGGCCATAGCATCACACTGGGAGCTCACTTTTAGCTGATTATTCACACACCAACCCCTCAAATTTTTTCCAAAGTCACTGCTTCCCAGGATAGTCCCCCATCTTGTAAGTCTGGCCTACATTCTTTGTTCCTAGATTTATATATTTATATTTAGGAATATTAACATGCATACTGTTTGCTTGATCCTAGTTTACCAAGTGATCCAGATTTCTCTCTGAATCTGTGACCTGTCCTCTTCATTATTTACCATTCCCCCAATTTTTGTGTATTCTGAAACATTATCAGTTATGATTTTGTTTTCTTCCACATCATTAATAAAATATTAAATAGCATAAACCCAAGAACTGATCCCTGCAGAACCCCACTAGAGATACACACCTATTTGATTCCCCATTTTCAATGGCACAGAAAAAATGGATTAAAAACTGGCTAAATGATAGATCTCAATGTAACTAAAAAAGGAATTGTCACTGAGTGGGTGTGTTTCCAATGGGGTCCTGCAAGTACCTATGAATTAACTAGTTTTTAATCCATTTAATGTGTGCCGTGTTATGTATATCATTCTAGTTTTGTAATCAAAATATCATGCAGTGCCAAGTTAAATGCCTTACCGAAGTCTAAGTATCATCAACACTATTACCTTCATCAGCCAAATTTATAATCTCATTAAAAAAATCAAGTAAGTTTGACAGGATCTATTTTACATAAACCCATGTTGATTAGCATTAATTTTATTATCCTCCTTTAATTCTTTATTAATCAAGTCCAGTACCAGCCCCCTCCATTATCTTGCCTAAGATCAGTGTCAGACTTCCAGACTTATAATTACACAGGTCATCCCATTTACCCTTTCTAAAAATGGGCACACATTAGCTTTCTTCTAGTCTTCTGGAACTTCCTCATTGTTCCAAAACTTTGTACCACAAATCAACAAATCAAATTTGTACCACAAATCAACGTTAAAAGGTCCAAGCAAGCTTCTCAGCCATCTCTTTTAAAACTCTTGGAATGTTATTATCATGTGGTTTTTTCCCAAATACAGAACAGAAATATTTATTGACCACTTCTGCCTTTCCTGCATTATTATGGATAATACTACCATTTCCGTGTAGTAACAGACCAATACCATTTATAGGATTCTTTTTAGTCCTAATATACTTCAACTTCTTATTGACCATAACTCTGCTGGCCATAGATGTCACCTTATATCCCTTTGCTTCCCTTATCAATTTTCTACAATTCCTAGCTTCTGATTTCATATTCATTACTATTAATTTCCTCTTTTTTCCATTTGCAATATATATTTAATTTTTTTATATAACTGCCTTTATTCCCCCTCTAAAACAGGTTGACATTTTAAATCAATATGGACTTCTCCCTCAATTGTGGCCTTTTGTCCATCCAAGAAAGTGGTCTTAAACAGTTCCCAATTATCACTTGTTTATCATCCTCAAATCTTGCAGTCTGAGAAGCACGAGAGAGAAGAAAGGGCTAAAACAGAATAAAGCATACTAGAAAACAGAGTGCATTGTCTGCCGGAATAATATGGGAATGTCCTCATTGTGCTATGCAACCCCCAGCTCCTGGGGCAGATCCTGTGAAGGCCCATGAATTCATGCCTATGTTCACACTGAGCAGACACTGGCCTCTGCCACAGCAAGTGTCCTACACAGACACAAATACAAGTGCAACGTAACACAGACATTGACTTCTCTCAGCCCCGTCCTCTCACCTTACTGCTCCCGTTCTTTCTTCCACTATCAGCATATTGCCTTTTATTGTAGTTGGCACTTGCCCCCATGCCAGCACCGTGTCACATCTTATCCACCAAACAGCATCTCCCTCCTCCTTGCAATCCCTTCGTAAACTCATCCCATCCAGCTGTCTTGCCTCCTTTCATCTCATCAACAGTCCCTGCTCCCTTATCCTCTCTTGTCCACTGTCCTGTCTCGGATGTGTTTTTTAGACTCATTTATACTGCAAGTGCTTCAGGACATCGAATGTGTCTTATCTAAGGCTGTAAAGCATGATGTACATTTTCAGCTCTATAGAAATGCAAGATGATATCTTCAGGACGATTTTGAAAAAAACACAGCTAATAAGTGGGTGTTCCTCCGCATTTTCCCAGGTAGTCAGAAATGCAGACTCAATACAACATCCTCATGCTGTCCTTTCCATTAGCTGTCATGGTCTTTACCCTCTTAGCAATAGATTAGCAGAAGACAGTGCTGTTGGAGTGCTGCTTACCCATATGTCCTATTCACGTTAGGTGAGAAGCATAGAAGACAGATGTTAACAGTGAATAGAATTTTCTGCCAGCAGCATCTGCTGCCTTGGCACTTCAGCTGTTTGTAGTGATGACTTTATTTATCTCTGGGTTTGTCACATAATCAGGCTCCTTTCAGGCTTTCTGATCTGCCTCACATTTTTACACCTCTCCATTAACTACAGAAACACAACACTGCCTGTTATAAACTGAGCTGCACCAGATGCAAATCTCTTCCCAAAGATACAATTCACTTCCAGCTAGGAGGCTTGAGAACTTGCAGCCAGGGACAGTAGGAATGCTGATTCAGTGACAGACGGCAAACTCACCTTTATAAGCCATCCTTCTATTTTTCTCTCTCATTAAACATGCATAGTTTTTACTTATCATGGTGGTCTAATGTGCAATGGGTTTTCATTAATTGCATCTCATGAACGTTAAATTTTCACTGCTGATCATTGTAATGGAAATGTCTAGCTAATGTGCTTTATTCTATATCACACAACTTCCCAAGTGTCAAAAGGGTGTTTGTTGCTTCACCACATGCATTCAGAAATGGTCCTTACAGCGGATTCATGCCTACCCGGACTAAAAATGTCTGAGGAGAAAATATACTGTGGAGAAGTGACCTGTTAACACCAACATGTAGGAAGGAAACTAAGGATAGAGGAAAATTTGTAGTGGATGCCATTAGATCATCAATATTCCCCACAGTTACCTCGCAGGAGTGGCTGAGACAACAGTCATCCTCCGGATACAGCACAGGAAATAAGCCAGGTATTTCAGATACCGCTAACTGTGGTCACTTGGGAAACACTTTGGGTAACAATTGCCTTTCTAACGGTGAGCCAAGCACCTGTCCTTTAGGGTCTGCCAACAGGCCGAAAATGAGTGGGGAGAGTCCTGTTTGCGTCAGGACCCTACGATTGCACTAGGCCTGCCAGGTCCTTAGGCACCGTCCTTAGCCATTGCACTACAGTGACACGCTGAACTGCTGCCCCGACTGACAGCCTGAGGATGAAAGGCCCACGAGCCTTCTGCAGCCATACCCTAGGCCCCTGATTGGATGGACAGTCAGCGCTCATTGGATGCCTGGACTAGATAAAGGCCCCAATAGGAAGCAGAAGTTGGCTGAGCAGCAGACCATTTCCTGCTGGTGCTGCCTAGATTGTCTTGCTCCTTCATCTGACCATGCCTTGCTGCCTGGCCCATCCTCGCCTCCCCAATCACTGACCCAGCCCCTTGAATGGACTCTTCCAGCTACTGACTCCTGCGAGAACTCTGATTTTTGCCCTGGGCTGCCTCTGATACGGATTGACCTGCTGGCTACCCAACCACTTGACTACTGTTCTGGACTGCTCCCAGCCTGCCTCTGCCACTGGGCATCACCGTTTACAAATGCAGTAAGGACAGGACTCGGAGCTGTGAGTATGTATGTAGAGGTACAAGGCTTGTCCAAGGCCATCTGCTCTGGAGCTGTTCCAAGCTGGGGTCTCTGGAGGCAGTTTCACCATTACCACACATACAGGTGTAACTTCAAATAGTGTAGCCAAATCACTCCAGATGCAGTACAGCCAGTTCTGGAATGATGTCTTGTTAAACTTATGTAAGGTTCAAAGCAGTAGGTGTAAAAGATACTCTGAACAAACAAGAATTTCTGAGGCACTGTTCAGAGCTGGGCAGTGGGGAAGCTGAAGTGGTTGGGTGCACTGACCTTCCTTCACTGGCCTCTCTCTGAAATTCACGGACATGGAGGTGACCTGGAGTTAAGGGAAAGAGAGGTGAGGACATGAGAAATAGTATAAGCTGTCCATAGAGTTTAAATAGTTGCATGATGGGAGTTCTTTACTGGGACATGCTTTACTGGGACTTCTGGGAGGATGCAAATCCTGATTCCTATTCAGTCTGTTTCAGGCCTGTTGCTTTAACACCAGGAACGAGAAGTTATTGAGATACAAACATATGTTTTTCAAATGCCGGCAGTGTTGACATTGAGGTCAACTCATGCAAACAGCTTTATAATTAGCCTCTTTTGCCCTGCCGTATCCCATCCTGATCTATTTCATTTCACACACACCCTTCTTTTGACAGGGGGTTTGTCCCCTTCCCGGGCTGAGAGCGCCTTCCTATTCAGCACCTATAAATCAGACACTTGATACTGTCTTGTGACTTGGAAGCGTTTTGTTTTACCCACAATGCTTCTTGCACTCAGAGGCTGCAGCCTGTGGCTGGAGAGGAGCTGACAGCCCCTTACCAGCCCAGGTGCCTTCTCACAGCTGGCCAAACGAGCTTTCCAGAAAGATAGTGAGCAAGTTGCCACGTTTGGGATGAACATTAACAGAACAATTGAAAAACAATACTAAAAGCCCAAGCCCATGCTGAGCATCAGGCAGCTGTTCACACAAACATCCCACGGAGGATGCCAGAGAGGGAACAGCAGAGCCAGCGTGGGACAGAACTCAAAGGTGCCGCTTGCCTGTATTAGAGCTTTGCCCCACAAGCCCATCTCACTCTGTGCTCTCACTGAAGGCCACTGGACTACGCCCAGAAGTAAGATGCTGCGTGTTGGGAGCACTTGAGAACAGAGAGTACCATTTTCTTGGTGCATATTCTCTTATCTTTGGAAACTGTCACTAAGGGTGTCAGTGATGTAAAATTACAGAATTTTTTTGTAACTTTGGTTTTTATTTGGAATTGAGAGACCAAGAAAAGCACTTGGTTGCAAAAGGAATAATATTGTGATAAAAGGCATATGCAATGAGTGCTGGTTGGGAAATGTGCTTTACAAAACATCACTGTTTTGTGTTGAAGTAAAAAAAAATCCATCCCCTCCTTTCAAATTCTAATATTTAAATAAGACAAATCCACTTTCTCTGACCCATTTTTACTAATCCTCCTCCTCATTTTCCAGTGGGGGGGGAAGGGTAAAAAATTAAACCATCGAGAGAGAGTGTCTGGGTTATTTGGGTTGAAAAACAAAATATTACAACCAAAATGAACATTTTTACTTTTTTTTTTATATTCACAGTCCCAGGTTTTTGTCCAGCTCTGTATGTGACCATTCGCAAGTAGAATGGATTGATTCACAAACATGCCAATAAAGCAAAAGGTTTTGGCTGAGTGATGGGAATCTGTATGTTGCACCTGAATATCATGGAGGGCAGCTTCCACTCAGCAGCTACTACAGAATTTTTCCTCATGTCCAATTGGCAGAGGCTCTGGGTTTTTTTGCCTTCCTTTGCAGCATGGGGCACCAGTCACTTGCAGCTTTAAACTAGTGTAAATGGTGCATTCTGTGTAACTTGATATCTTTCAATCATGATTGGAGGACTTCAGTAACTCAGCCGGAGGTGAGGGGGCTATTAGAGGAGGGGGTGAGGAGGTTCTATGGCCTGCAATCTGCAGGAGGTCAGATTAGATGATCCCGATGGTTCCTCCTAGCTTTAAGGTCTATGAGTCTGAGACATCAGTGCAATGCATTTGGGATGAATCCTTATGTGACATGTAAGCAGGGCCTGTTCCGCTGCTGGCTCTGCCACAGGGATGAACTTTGCCCTTGAAGAGCTGCACTTTCCTTTACATATGGACACAAGTGGGGATTTTTAATACAGCACCTGGGGGCTGGAAATGTTAACTCCCCCAGCTGGATAAGGATTAGGAGTCAGGTCTTTGGTTAATGTGTAGAAATAATTATTTCCCCCTCCACCAGCCTGGTTGGGGGCTGAGCCTGTCTATGAGGGTCACTTATGACCATTTGTTGGAGTAAATGACATTCCAATCTGGACCTTTGCGTCATGTGCACCTCTAACGTAGCTACGCTTCACCGTGCTTGGCTGTCCGCAGCCCCTCCAGAAGTGTCATTCCTCACCAACCTGTAGAGCGTTTGTTGGGAGACAAAGCTCTAGTGCAGACACATAACGAATGGGGCTAGGCCTGAGAGCCCAGTGCCCTGGAGGAATGTGGGTGGAGGTTAAGCTCTGCTCATGCTCAAGGAGGAAGAGCAGCACTCCCCACAGCTGGGTTTGGTAACACATTTACAGTGGTGCTATTTCCATTTTACATGTACATTTCCCTTTTCTCTTGGGTCCCTCCCATCTGGGTCAGCACCAGAACACTGGCTGTGAGCCCATACGATGCCTTTCTCACTAGCTTTACTTTTAGTTGAATTGCCATAGAAACTGGAGGCTGAGTGTGAGAGCAAATGCCTGCTCCTCCAGCAGACAGTGCTGGCCTGTGCTGGGGAACAAACCTAGCATTGTTGTGAGCATGCAATGAAGAGAGGCTTTTAACACCCACTGGAGTGCTGGCTGCAGCTGTCTCCCATGTGCCTGCACTTAAAATGTATGTGAGCTATAGGAAAGAAAGAGAAAGCAACTCTCTAATAAAAAAGCTATATTGGGATACAGCCACAAGTAAATATAGCAGTGGGATGTCCTTCTGGGCATAGGCTCTCTGTTATTACTGATAGCTGCAGGCACAGGAAATATCTCCTCCATTTGAATAATTAGGTCTGAGCGGGTGAATTCAGTTTCTTCAGCCTTGAAGTTTTTGATGACGGGAATAAAGCCTGTGATGTGCGCATTACAGAGTGTTTGCTCTCTCCAAGCAGACAGACTGTTCTATCATCCACATTCTTTGTCAATAAATGAATCATTAAAAAAAATATAATACAGCTGTTCAGTCTAATTGGGTTAGTTTGAATGGTAGGCATGGAGCTCTCAGACAAGAGTCCTTGAATTCTAGGAGAATTCTACCTCTTCTGTTTCCAAACAATTCAGTTGATAGAACAGACTCAACTGTGTCTGAGATAATCAGAGCGAATGTGAAAAATAACATCACAATCAAAGCCAACAAATAAGATGAAAAAGCAAAGAGCTGACTTCGTTCTGGTGCAACCAGATGCATTCTAGATAGGGTATAAGCAGTTAGCATCTGAACACAGATGAGCTCCCATTCTCTCCCCAGCTGACACTTAGCATCAAATCAGCCCTCTATTGGTTTGGGGATGCTGAATAACTTTACTTTACACAGCACAATGTGCTGATGATAAACTCTTAAGTAAGAAAAACATTGTGCTAAGACAGCCAGAATCAAAATACTGTATAGAAGCCAGCACAGAGGCCAGGACCATCTCGTTCCAAAGGAGGGACCCAAACCCATCATACTTATTGGACAAAATCACTGTATGAATCTGCACAACTTCTCACAAAGTCAGCCACGGAGTGTCTGTATTCTGAGCAGTCTTTATTGCTCCCACTGGCAATGGTAGCCCTAAAGAGCACAAATTTGCCACCGATATGGTATGCTCCTGGGCATACCATACATCCTTGGGGATGAACAATGGGTGGAGCTCCAGTAGCAAATAGGATATGCCTGTTTATGATGGACAGTTTATTGTCCCATCAGGAAAAAGATGATTGTTGCCAAGACCCACTTGCTGATGAAATTATTGTTGATGTGACAAAAATGTAGTTAAAAAAGAATTAAGTTTTATAAATTTGTAGCAAGGCTCCAAAAAGGAAAATCTCATCAAAACATTGTAATTGAAAAAGGCAGAAAACAAGGAAATTCTCATTTAAAACCACCACCACCAAAGGCTTGACAGTACTGAAATGCAGAATTACAGACAACTTTGAGTTCCTTCTATCTTCTCACCCTGTACATAGGCCAGGCAAAGGAGAGAGACGTTTATATCGAGTCTGAGGTTGTGATTCAAACAGCTCTCCTAAGTGTGCCACAAATGTCTCGAAAAGTAGTGTATTTTTCCAAACTGTTACCAATGGAAATGCAATACTGCTTGTTTTAAGCAATATCCCTCCTCCATCAATTACAATTCAAGAAGGATGTTGATAAACTGAAGAGGGTTCAGAGAAGAACCACAGGAAAGATTAGAAAAAAGACCTTATAGTGATAGACTTAAAGAGCTCAATGTGTTTAGTCAAACAAAGAGACGGTTAAGAGGTGACTTGATTACAGTCTATAGGTATCTAGCCGGGAAACAAATATTTAATAATAGGCTCTTCAATCTAGCAGAAAGAGGTCTAACATTATTCAATATCTGGAAGCTGAGGCAAGACAAATTCAGACTGTAGATAAAGTGTACGCTTTGGACAGTGAGGGTAATTAACAACTAAAACCATTTACTAAGGGTCATGATGGATTCTCCATCACTGGCAACTTTTAAATCAAGATTGAATGGTTTCCTAAAAGGTCCAGCCTAGGAATTGTTTTGGGGACGTTCTTCAGCCTATGTTATACAGGACGTCAAATTAGAAAACCACAGTGGTCCTTTCTGACATTGGAATCTATGCGTTGTCTTGGAGAATGGACTATGAAGAATGATGGGTCTGCATCTGGTAGTGTTGTAAAGAGGATGAGGTGAAGGTGGGGTTTGCTTCTGGGGATGGTGGGGTATGGGGCTCTCACATGGTGAATAAGTGAAGTATAATGTTACTTTGAAAATACAGAGCTGTTGCTAAGCTGTATCTGGAGGGCGTCTATTGGAATGGTGGAAATTGAGAGTGTTTGGCCTGTATGTAAAGCAGAGGTCCCCAAACTGTGGGGTGTGCCCCCAGGGGGCACAGAAGAACGTTCAGGAGGGCCTGGGCCAGCCCCGATGAGGGTGGGGCAGGAGCATCACCCAGCCCACTCTGCCCCAAGCTCTGCTCCGAGCTCTGCTCTAGCCCTGCCCCCTACCCACAGCCCCTGGAAGCCAGCCCCTGCCTCGGCACCCGCTCACAGCGCCCAGACCCTAGCTCTGCCTTGGCTCCCAGCCACAGCCCCCAGCCCTGACCATGGCCTTGCTCCCAGCTCTAGCTGGGAGGAGTGTGGGGGGTGTGGACAGGGGTGCAGAGGGGGGTGTGGGGTGAAAAGTTTGGGGACGCTGAGGTAGAGTGCAAGATGTGGACATTATTAATAAACTATCTAGCACCTCACATTTCCAAGTGTTGTACAAGGGCTGGCCTCTACTGGCTGGCCAAGGGAGTGAGTACTGCAGGGGAATATGGCTGTGTAGGTGGCCAGCGGACACCTTTGCTTGTTGGGTATGAAATGGTGAAAATGGGTGTTGCACAAGCGTTGGATTGTATCACAAACTTGGCCAGACACTAGTAAGAGATACAGAGACAGAAATCCTCATGAGCGCTCCTTGTGATTGGTTACATCCTGAAGGTTCTCCACAAGCAAAGAGCTAGGGTAAATATTTCAAAAGCAGCTCAATCACTAAGGGCTAAAGTTACAAAAGGACTTAGGCACCTACCTACCATTTTAGGCACCTAAATCCCAGAATCAGGCCCATCCACTCCTTTAATCCCCCATGCGATGCACAAACTGGGGAAAGACAGGTGCTCCTCCAGCTAGCTCACCTGCAGGGCCTGATCCCGTCAGCAAGCTATCATAAAATGTCAGCACTGCTCCCTCATCACTATTATCCCAGTGGCCAGGGTACTCGCCTGGGATGAGGGAGACCCCTAGTTCAAGTGCCCACTCCACCAGAGCAGTAGAAGAGGATTGGAACAGGGATCTCAGGTGAGCATCCAGGGCTAATCTGATATGAGCCCCTCAATCTCTCCTGTTGAAGCTGTTCTACTTTGGATTTAACCAGTGGCTCCCAAACTTTCCAAACAACTGTCCCGCTTTCAGGAGGCTGATTTGTCTTTCATGCCCCCAAGTTTCACCTCACTTAAAAATTACCTACTTACAAAATCAGACATAAAAATACACAAGTGTCACAGCGCACTGTTACTGAAAAATTTCTTACTTTCTCAATTTTTTTCCATATAATTATAAAATAAATCAATTGCAATATAAATATTGTATGTACATTCAGTGTACAGTATGTAGAGCACTATGAACAAGTCATTGTCTGCATGAAATTTTAGTTTGTACTGACTTTGCTGATGCTTTTTATGTAGCCTCTTGTAAAACTAGGCAAATATCTAGATGAGTTGATGGTACCCACTGGAAGACCTCTCCATACCCCCAGGGATAGTCATAGCCCTGAGTCAGAACCACTGGATTAAACGACTAAAGAGTCTCTGGACCAGAGACAAAAAAAGCTCAAACACAAGAATGACGCTATAGGTTGGTGGTTAGCACACTCACCCAGGATGTGAGAGACCCAGGATTCAGCCCCCCTGCTCCAATAACTTTTTGTTTATTCAGAGTGCAACAACTTAAACAGGAGAAATGGAGAGCTTCACGTTGGACTATCCCAGGGTGCTTACAAGAAAGGTGACAAACACCAATGCAAATCCTTCTTCAGGCTCAGGTGGGGGGGGTCTCTCTCATCCCAAGCCAGTGCCCTAACCACTGGTCTGGGCTCAATGTTCTGAATGCAGGCTGGGGTGACCAGATAGCAAGTGTGAAAAATCAGGATGGGGTTTGGGGGGAGGAGGGAATAGGCACCTATATAAGACAAAGCCCCAAATATTGGAACTGCCCCTATAAAATCGGGACATCTGGTCACCCTAAGGTAGGCCTCCTCCTCCTCCTCCAACCCTAACATGGTGTAGGTGCCTAACACCGAGAGAGGGTTTGCAGCTGAGAATCCCAAGAAGAGGGAGGAGCCTCCCTCCAGCCTGGATTTAGGCATTGGTCTCTGTGAGAGGGGCGGAGCCCAGCACAGACACCTCCCCTAAGCATCTCCCATTGGCCAGTTTATGCTTTTGTGGATCCTATTGTAAGGTACCTCTCTCTCCCCATGTATTGTAAAGGCAGCTGAGACACTTAACGCTTTGTGAATCCCAGTGATTTTTTAGACACCAAAAGTTGGTGTGGCAATGGTCAGTGTTCCAACACCTTGGTTACTTTGTGAATCTAGCCCTTAGGAGCTTAAGGGCAGAGCTGCACTCCAAAACTGCAGCTGTGACGCTGTAGTGTTTCTGTGGAGATGCTACATGTGCTTGACGGGAGGGCTTCTCCCATCAGCATTGGTACTCCGCCTCCCTGAGAGACTGTAGCTATGTTGATGGGAGAAGCCCTCCCGTTGACATAGCACTGTCTACACTGGGGGTTAGGTCGGTTTAACTGCTTCACTCAGGGGATGCGGCTTTTACACCCCTTAGCAACCTAGTTGTACCAACCTAATTTCCTAATGTAGAACTGGCCTAAGTGCCTACATCCCTTTTGAAAATGGGACTTAGGCTCCTAACTTAAGCTTCTTTTGGAAATTTCACCCTTAGAGACTTTTTTTTTTTTTTATTAAATCCTAGGTCTCCACGAGGCCTTTGTGTAAAATTTGTAAACTTTGCAGAGTTCTGATAGGTCCTAAATAAAAGTCATACCAAGTAAATTAAAAAATCAACACACTATCTTTGCAAAAATAGTGAAAGTCCATCTTGAAGATACCAGAATAAATCATATTTTTAAGATATGATGCGGCAAAAAGAAAAAAAGTTAAAAAACTTTTTGAAAAGTGCAAACCTTTGATTTTCAAATCACCGTCTGATGAATTCCTTGTCCCATTTCTACCAAACAATACCTTTGCCACACATCTGTTTATATTTGATCTTCACTCATCTAAAGGCAGGATGGTAGATTGTACTCAAGCTACTATAAGCAGGCTCCTGATTTATGAAATTTCATTTCAAGCCATTTAGACACTCCCAAATCCTGCTCTCATCAACACAATAGAAGCTGGGAGTCACTGTTGCACCAGAAGCTTTGTGTTTATTAATTGGACTTGCCTCATGGCCCCTGGTCAATCAGTGGAATCCTGAACTATATTCTGTAGTTTTGTGGCATCCGTTAGGTGTAGGGAAGGTGATATAACCTCTGTATAGGACATTTTTGAGACCATAACTGGAATGCAGTGTCCAGTTACAGTTGATATTAGAAAAGTTTCTAAGAGCTATAACTACGATATGAGGACTAGAAAACCTGCCTTACAGTGAGAGACTTAAGAAACTCAATTGATTTAGCTTATCAAAAATAAGGTTGAGAGGTTACTTGATCATAGACTTAGCATTTCTACCCATTACCTCCTCTTTTCCAAACTAAATATACCCGGTTCCTTCGGCTTTTGCTCATATAGTTTGCATTCCATCCCTTCGATCATCTTTGTCACTCGGCTCTGGATCTTTTCCAGTTTCTCTACACCCTCTAAATACATTTAGTGACCAAAATTAGACACAGTACTCCAGCTTAGGCCTAACCAGCACTATTATCTTCCCTGACTTGCATGTTATGTCTCTGTTAATGGAACCTAAAATTGCATTTGCTTTTTTTGCAACTGCATTGCACTGCAGATTCATGTTGAGGTTGTGATCCACCACAGCTCCCAGATCCTTCTCAGCAGTGCTGCTACCAAGCCAGTTATCCCCCTTTCTGTATTTGTGCATTTGATTTTTCTTCCCTACGTGTAGCACCTTACACTTTGTTGAATTCTATTTTGTTATCTATAGCCCAGTTCTCCAATTACCAAGATCCCTCTGAATTTTAGCTCTAGCCTCCAAAGTGTTGGCAACCTCCCTAGCTTTGTGTCATCTGTAAACTTGATCAGTATGCTCCTATTCCTACATCCAGGTCATTAATAAACATGTTAAATAACACCAGACCCAGAACAGATCCATGTGGAACCCTACTTGAGACCTCCCTCCAATCCAACATCAGTCTATTAATGTCCGTTAATCAGTCCATTGGAATGGCTATCTCATTACAAGAAGTAATTCTCACCTCCTAATCAAATGGTTGTGAATAGGCCTCAACTACTTCCCCATTGCTGTTCCTTAAACTTGGATGTATATATATACCTGCCATTTGATTTCTATTTCTTGCATCTCACGAAGTGGGTTGCAGCCCACGAAAGCTTATGCCTACAAAAATTAAATTTGTTAGTCTTTAAAGTGCTACAGGACTCTCGTTGTTTTAGTCCATTAATAGTTACTCTTTGTTTTCAGTTGTTTAACCAGTTATGTATCCACTTAATGGTAGTTCCACCGAGCCTGCATTTCTCCAGTTTACTTATCAGAATGTCATATGGGACGGTGTCTAAAGCCTTGCTGAAGTCCAGGTATATTATGTCCACCGCACCCACCCTATTCGCCAAACCAGTTATCCTGTCAAAGAAAGAAATCAATCTGGTTTGGCATGATTTGTTCTTAGTAAATCCATGCTGGGTGTAGTGATCACCCCTTCATCCTCCAGGTATTTTCAAATTGAATGTTTTATACATGGCTTTAATAGCTTCCAGATATCGAAGTCAGGCTGACTGATCTATAGTTCCCCAGCATCTCCTTTTCCCCCTTTTTAAAGATGGACACTATGTTAACTCTTCTCCAGTCTTCTGGGACCTCTCCTGTCATCCATGAGCTTGCAAATATTACTGCCAGTAGCTTTGAGATTTTTTTCAACTAATTCCTTCAGCACCCTCAGGTGAATAGCATCCAGCCCCTGAGGATTTGAATTCATTCAAATTGGTCAGAAGATCTGATGTGTTTACAGGTGATCGCTGTTTATAAGTGGGCATAAAATTTCTGATAGGAAGCTGAAGCTAGAACAAATCAGACTACAAATATGGTACACATTTTAAACAGTGAGGGTAATTAACCATTAGACCAACTTACCAAGGGACTGTGGTGGGTGCTCTGTCACTTGAGATCTTTTAAGCTGAGAGTGGGAGTCTTTCTAAAAGGTCTGCTGTAACTGTATCAGAAGTTACAGGATTGAGGCAGGAAATTACTCAGTGAAATTCGATAGCCTATGGACGCAGGAGGTCAAGCTAGGTGATCATGAAGGTCTTGTATTTGTTTTTGGGTGGACACAGATAAGCCTCACTAACCTTAACCCTACCATTCTCCTTGTAGCTAATGTTAATGGATAACTATTCCACTTCACTGCCTGCCCATTGGCCTACGCCTAAACCAGCCATACCTGTCATTAAAGTCCATGTTCTAAATCCTAAAAGAATGTGTATGGAAATTTGCCAGAGCAGTTGCTGCCTCTACTGCCACTATCTTCCCTTCATGAACATTTTTCTGATTGAAAAGGAAAAGCTGCCCCATATACATGCAGCAAGGAATACGCAAACACAGCTGAAGATAGCTGGATAGTGTCCATACCGGACAGATACCAGTCTAACGATCTGTGGAGAGAGATTCATAGGTTTTTAAGGCCAGAAGGGATCATTGTGATAATCTAATTTGACTTCCTATATATCACAGGCCAGAGCTCCTCAACCTTTTTACTGCCCTGTTGAACAGATGACATCCTGCAGAGGCCTTCTTGGAGAGGGTATTTGCTGTCTCTTTAAAATAATTTTATTAGCCACCTACCTATCATAGGCTACAATAAAACCTGCTTTAAACAAGGCTGCTTCCAAAACGAGTGCAAGAGCCATAAGAAGGATGCTATGCCTTGGTGCATGCTGGATGTTCTCTTAGAAGGTATGTGCAGTCTTTCCCTGTTGATCCAATTTTCTGCTTAAGAAAAGACTCATTGGGGTTTTGCAGAGAATGTCAGCCTTCTCCAATGCCAGCAACAAACCTGATGAAACTGGCCAAACTATGTACCTAATCAAATCATGAGCTCCACTAACATCCAAACCCCAGGACTTGGAAATGGCACTAAAGCCCAAAACACATTGTAAGGCCAGAGCGTGTACTGATTAACAGATGTCTTGGAGCATTCGGAAGCCAACCCCCATCCCTAGGCTTCAGATCCGAGCACCAACCCAAGTCGCAATTTCAAAGCTCTGTCTATGCATCTATTTTTAGAGATCTGGTGTGGGCCCTGCTAGCCCAAGTCTGTCGATCTGGGCTGGGAGGCTCACTCCCACTCCCTCCAGAATGCTGTGTAGACGAACTCTAACAAGCCATTTGCACTCTTTACCTTAATAGTCACGCATTCAAGTACTAGGGTTGGGTCAGACCTTTCTCTGAGATCCTGCGCTGACCACGCAAAATAATATTCCGCCAAAGGGAGAAGATTTTGAAACCAAGCTAGTTTAACTGCTACTCTGGTAACTGTCTAGTGACTACTTGAACAACTTGCAAACTGTCTCAGTGAGCCATTCTATGATTTGGGAAAGTCACAAACCTGCGGCCCAATTCCAGGAGTCCCTCACTCCTCCCCAGCCCTAGGAGTCGATTCCTCTAGCCACCATTGCTCTGATAGCCTAGGAAGGTTTCTCTCTGAAGAGGAAAAAGGGCTAAGCTTGTAGCTCTTCTTGTTGCTTACAGAGTTGCTCTTTTCTCTTTTCTGACTCGGGTGGTCCTCCTCCTCTTCTCTGGTGAGTTGGTCTGTGTTGCCTTTGCCAGTTGTTGTGCCAGTATGTGACAGCAGCCTGACTCCACAGCTCCCCAACTTCCTTTGAGTTGTGGACAACACCCAAATGAGGCTGCCAGCACACACCGCGACCTGACGCGTCTGAGGCGGCAGTGGCAGATACTAATGTTCATTTCTATTCTACTACTGAAGATGGCTGGCTTCTGGTTCCTTTGTCCCAGAGGTCTTCTGCTTCATGTTACTGAATCTATTGTCCTAGTGAAAGAGGAACAGGCTCACTTGCTCTCCTCTGCGTGGCCCACAAAAATTCCAGCAGTACATCCAACAGCAGCCACACCCTGCGCTCCCCTGAGCTGCACAGGACATTGTTGGCTTTCCACGCAACCTGTTTTTTGCTCTGATTCTCAGGGCCAGGCTTTGTATCCTCATAACTATGGCTCTGTGTTTTCCCCCACAGTTATATCAGGTCTGTGAGCATTGATGGATCACTGGAAGCACTGAGGCACCTGCATTTCCACTCACCTTCTACCCCTACTGGCTTTTCCATTGTCTTTTCTGTAGGCCACTGCCTGCCTGTTCAGTGACCTTCCTCACTGCTCTGGCCACTGGCCATTTTAAACAATTAAAGACGGGGTGGAGGAATTTGCTATGCTAAATGACTTCCTCCCTTTGGGGAAAAAAGATCTTTATACCCAGCTTGATGTTGATACGACTTGGTGCCATTGCCTGACATAGTCATCGCCTTTCTATTTCCTTTGTGAAGCAAACTATTTCTGTGCATTTCCAGAAGCTCCATTATTATTTCCCCTAGTTTAACTTGACCTGTTACACATTTATTAGAAATCCATGGCACCTCCTCAGAATCCTTTGGGGGGTCTCTTCTAGGTGCTTTGCTTTAAATTCACGAAACAGAGAGTGAATTTGGTTGAAAATCTTTAATGGGTTGAGGCTTCTTTTCAGGGGGCACTGGGTGCTCCCCTCATGTAATGTTTCCTTTAGATGTTATTTCTGTAAAAAGAGAGCAGTGCAATTCCTCAGTTCTGAATTAGGGTATTTGCATTAAGGAAAAGTCTCCTGAGTAAGGTCAGACAGATTCCAAAGAAACTGCTAAGTGAAAGTATAAATCAGTCAGACATTCTCCGGAATAATGGGACTGTACGTTTTGTTGATTCTGCCATATGGTACTTGTATGTTGCTGGTTTTGCAGTGTCCCTGTAGCTGCATGGAACATGGAATCTGGTGTCACTGCACTTGTCACTACATCTATTACTGCTAAACGAGGTGCAGCGTGTTGGCTGTCAGAGCAGCCTTTAGGGTCCCCTAGTTCAGCCCCACTGCTGTGGCTGTGTCATGAGTTAGCTTAGTTGGAACTGCAGAGCGGGGCGGGCAAGGGTTTGGATTACAGCTCCATGCTCAAAGTGGTTCAGCGGTTTGTGTGTATTTGTAAGAAGAGAGTAAAAGCTTAAAAAGAAACTATTGTACACATGGAAGAGAGAGAGAGAAAATGCTGCTTTTGGAAGTGAGAGGGAGAGGATAAAGGAGTTTAGAAACATGGTAAGTAGATCTCAATGAACAGTCCCTTTTCTAGGCACAGAAATGTGGGTGTAGCTGCTGTCTGGGGTTGAGCGGGGAACCTGAGCTAAACTTAGAAAGGGAAGTTTGGGGGTTTGGGTATTTTTTACATTAAAACATATTTGAACAGAAAGAGTAAATGTAAAAAAGCCCAAGCTTGTCTATAGCTTAGCTCAGCTGGATACACTGTGCCTGGAAGGATGCAGAGCTGTTCTCAGAGAGGAGTTAGGACTGAGACATCTCATGTGGTAGCCACACAGAAACTAGAAGAGCAAGTGACTGGACTGGAGCTGAGACTTTGTGTCATTTCTCTGTATACATCCCAGATGTCAGCGTTGGTCCTTTCCCTCCTCGGTGCTTTGCAAATGCAAAGCTGTGAGTGTCTGAAGTGCTGTGTCCCGTGAGAGCACCAGGATTTTGCTATCACTTTTCCTTCACTGACTCTAAAGTTCTCACTTGTGTTTTAAAAAAACAAACCCCTCACCAAGAAGGGGTTTCTGGTTTTTGGCCTGATCTAGTTTCAGTGGGATGAGAAATTCTTGTCTTCCCTTCCCTCCCCCACTCCCAGTACACTAGGAAAACCAGACTGGGCCTTGTGGTTCGTTCTCTGATTAGGTTTGATTCCACCTGTGGCAGGAGTGTGCACATTCCCAATTCAGTAATAATGTTAACCTTCCCTATGCTGAAGTCCTACCGATCAGGAGCATGTTCCAACTGTTGCTGATTGTCCTTTACCTGGCTGGGTTTGGGTGGCCGTGTGGATTTGTTCGCACTATTTCAGAATGTCATCTTGCTTTGTATTTGGTTTCCTTGTATGTTATACCTATTTTGTAATGACTTCATTTTGGCATTAGTTATGTAGTGTCCGTCTTAGTTTAGTAATTTAGTGCATCTTCTGCCTGGTTACCATATTGTGCCTGTACGGGGAGGAACTGGAAGATCTCGTAGGACGTTTCTCCCTCTGGCTGGTCTGATACGATAGATTTTGAGTGTTGTGAGCTACTCATTCTCACAGGCTTGACCCAATGTCTAAGAGCGCAGTTAAGAAAGTGGTTGGACACAGATGCTGCAGGGAGTGCCTTTCCAACAAAGAGTCAATAAAAACACTGAGCAGGGACATCATGACCTCCAAGATGTCAAATGTCCTGTAAAAACAAACAAACTACTGAACACTCTTAAAAAGAGGGTGTGGGAGTTGCTGAAGCTAAGAGGAAGCAGAATACATTACCAGGCAAATACATCGCTTCCATCGGTGCTAATAGGAGCTTCTTTATTCTTGGAGAAGAGAACAGACTGCCTCTTAAAATGGGGACCATTTCATAAAATTCCTTCCCACACACACACAGGAGATATACACCACATTATGTCTGACCTACATCTTCCTAGAAAAAAAGCACAATTACATGGTCAAAAAGGTCTACACAGAATTTGTGGGCACAATTCCCTCAACTGCAGGTGCAATTACAGTACCACTTACCTGTCTTACAATCCATTTACATGTTGATTTCCCAGGATTGTATGCAGTCCCAGTCGTATATGCAAATTTCTACATTCACACATTTCTACAAATCTGACCCCAACATGTCTGAATTTGCAATTGAAGAGATTCATAGGCTTTAAGGTCAAAAGGAGCCATTTTGTTAATCTGTGCTGACTTTTTGCATAACACAGGCCGTAGAATTTCACCCAATTATTCCTGCATCTTGCTCAGTAACTTATGGTTGTACTATAGCATATCTTTTAGAAAGACATCCAATTTACCACATCCTGCCCTCTCCCCTCCCCCCCAGCAATTTGTTCCAATGACAACTTACCTTTACTTTAAAAAAAAATCTCACATCTTATTTCCTGTTTGGCAATAAAAATCAGAAAAGTTCAGTCACTGGATCTTGTTCTGCCTTTGTCTACAAGATTAAGGAACCTTCTGCTGTCAGAAATCTTCTCCCCATGTAGATGCTGGTAGACTGATCAAGTCACCTCTTAAACTTCTCTTTGTTAAGCTAAATTGTTTGAGCTTCCTAGTTTCTCACTGTAAAGCAGGTTTTCCAGACCTGGAATCATTCCTGACATTCCTGGAATCATTCCAGTTTTTTCTGAACTGGTTAGATAAATAAATAGACATCCTTAAAAACAGGTCTACCGAATGCTGCGCTTCGCAGGGGTTCCATGCACCTCCACAACCTTAACGTCGGGTACAGCGCACAAAAGATGGATTCAGGAAACAACTTGGCCCGACACTTGGATTGCATGATCCAAAGCTTTGGAATAAAGTAACAGACACTATTTATTGGACTATCTATTATATTGGACTAATTCTAAAAGCATTTTTACAACCCAGCAATTTATCATCTTTGCTATGAAGCTGACCTAAGAACTTTATTTTTATCTGTGTATGTATAATGATCTTTTAACCGTTACTCTTTTTCCTTTTTTTAAAAGAAATATTAGTTTAGTTAAAAGCATTAGTTATAAGCGTGTATTTGGATAAGGTCTGAAATAGTCATTGACTTGGTGGGTAATGTGTCCAGTCCTTTGAGAATGGTAGAATTTTTTTTTACATATGATGGATGAAGATTTTCAGTAATCTCCAACATATTTGACTTGATTGGCTGGGTGAGAGCCTACCGTTGAATTGTTTCAAGAGAACTGTGTTTTTGATTTCTAAATGACCAGTAAGATGCTGTAGAAACAGTTTGTTGCTGGCTTGGAGAATCTAATTTTTGGACTTAACCAACCAGTTTATGGGAATTGCCTGTCCCCTTCTTTGCAGTTCGCCCTACCAGAGCAGTCTCAGCGAGGCCAATGTTGCTGTAGCATTAAGAAGAGGTAGGTTGTGCAAAGGGCTTTCGTATGATCAGATTCAGAGAAATGAAGAAAAGAGGGGAAGGGAACTCCCAAGCAGTGGAGCTAGAAGAGAGGGAATGCAGCAGTTAGAAATGGCAGTGGCAAGGTGATTCACAGGAAGGAGATTGTGAACGGATGAATGAACGGAGCATGAAGGTTGGAAGTGATGAAGGAAAACAGGAACTGGAGAGATTCTGGTGCCAGTATGAAATGTAAGAGTGGAGGTTTTAAAGTGGCAGTGGATGACTAGGAAACCAGCGAGGGGAGTGTGAATAAAAATGAGATGTGCTGTGCAAGATTTAGGGCTGACTGAAATTTTCTGGAGAGAGGAGTCTGGGATGGGACTGCAGATGGCATTGTACAAATGGAGACAGGCACGTATATTGATGTGGGCCAGGCTGTCCACTGTCTCCAAAGTAAGCCTGAAAAGCATCTATAAAATTTCCTGCCCTCTAACCTAGCTAGCCACAGTTTTAGGTGCATATTTTTTCTTCTGGGATGGAGTCTGCTATTTTTAGCTTACTCTAACATATGGCCTATCATGCACATCTTAATTAGGGACTTTGCAGATGCAGCTCTCATGGAGCAACTGGGAGAGAAGAGATGGCATGTTAAAGGACCAGGGGGCAGTAGGAAGGAGTGTGCTCACTCTGGGATGTCTGGTGCACTCACACATTGAACAGTTCCGCTAGAGCAGGGCTGTTGAAGAGTTGCACATTTTGACAATCTTCTAAATTGTGCTTTAGCCCTTTGTATTCCCACATGAAGCATCCGGGAGCCGATATTTGAAAACACTGGCACCCTGAGTTTTTTCCAGTGTGAATAAATGTCTGTGCTTGTAAAGAGCCAAGGTGGGTGAGGTAATATTATTTTATTGGCCCATGTGCTTGTAAAGCAATTGTGGTGCATTATGAGGTGCTGGAGTGCGTAGTGTGCTTGGCAAACGCGTGTGTGCATGCCAACTCTATTAGCCTAGGCTTACAAAGCCATACAGCATGGGATAAGAGGCAGCATCGTCCAGTGGCTAGTAACCTTGATTCCTATTCCTGGCTCTGCCACAGACTTCCTGTGTGACCGTGGGCAACTCACTTCCCCTCGCCTGGCCTCTGTTTTCCCTCCCACTCTTTGTCTGTCTCTGCTGTTCGCACTGCAGACTTATTTGGGGCAGGGACTGTCTCCTCCTGGCAGAGGCAACTGTCAGTGATCAGGATGTCGGCTGTGACAGTTGAGGTAGCAGCTGATGGCCGTCGGGCAGTCAGTTTCTTCACAGTAGTGTGGTAGACCTGGCGGACAACCTAACTGGATGGAGTTTCCCAACCGAGGATTGGGAAAACTGAAAATACAGTCAATCTGTGAGGGGAGCTGGATGTTCCCTTCCTCTCTGGCTCTCTATGCCCCCCTTTTTCTCTCTCTTCCCTTTCAACTGTCTCCCCACGGGAGGGGATACCTCCTGTCTCCAAGGTGTCTGGTCTTGGATAGAGAGCCAATCAGAGCTCCCCTCTTTTGAGACATATGGGACTGCTGCTTTAGTTCCTTCTCTCCAGCCTCCTCTCTGCTTAAGGGAGGGTCACCTGGCAACGGGGCAGCAATGCTTTTGGGATGTAATGATAGGTCCTGGTTGGGCCCAGGTAAGTTTCACAGCCCACCTTGGTTGGGAGGGTTACACTATATAGTCTAGATTCAGAAGATAAGGGCTGGAGAAAAGGGCTAAAACAAGACCCGAAAGGGCAGGGACTGAGGCTGTTTGGGTGGCTTTGTTTGGTTTGAATCTTGCTTTTTTTAAGTCAATAAAGAAAATCCCCGCGCCAAGGACTGGAGCTGTGCAGTTGCATGGAGCATGATTTCACCTTCCCCAGCTGGTGGGTCCACCTACCAGTTTACGGGGGTTTCCCCATGGTCCAGAGCGATGCACGTGGCTCTTGTGAACTCAGCTGGAGGTCAGGGTTATCCACACGGGTGCCTAGTAGTAGGGATTCCAAGGGCCAAGTCATGGATGATTGCACACGTGGTGCACAAGGCAGGAGTATGTCACCTGTGATTCTCCTGCAGGGCCCTTATCTGCCTAGTTATCTCCTTTAATGCCAGTCTTCTTATGGGTTTTGATGGACAGGCCTGGGTTCATCTGGATCCCACCTGCAGCTCAACAGGGTATAATTTCCTTATTCTCTTCCCATATGAATTTACTTTGCGGTGCCCCAACCCCTTGTTCCTTCCTGGCAGGGTCACCAGGGCAGCTTGGAAGGAAAATTTTAACCACAGGGTAACCCCCGCTTACTTGCCAGGTGGTTGGAGATGCCCAAGGAATAACACAATTGCACACAGGATAGTCAATGGTGTAACTGGACTGAACAGGAAGTAAATACAACAAAACAACCGGGTGAAACATTACTCTCATAGTCACTGGTCCCCTCCCCATTCTAATAATACCCATGAATTTCCCCAGTCATGTGCCCCGACAGAGCAAGAGTAAAATGTAGTGGCCCGTTAGTCCACGTACTTCGTAGGGGCCGGTAACAATGCTGTCTTCTCTAGCAGCAATAAGCAATTTGGCTGACTGGGTTTATTAGAGCTCCAAAGACTAGCATGTGAGATAAGATGGTCAGTCCCTCCACAGGTTTAATAGGCAGCAGGTAATAAAATCCCCAAACCCTTCCTCCATGGCCTGAGGACACAGCTCAGGGAGCAGGAGTGTCCCACAAAAAATTTCCCCAACTAACTAAAAGATGGCGCACTCCAAACTCCCCAGGTGATCATCAGGCTCAGAGATGGAGCTGGACTCCTCAGAGACTGCAGAAGGGCCAACAATCATTGCTGGCAGGGTCCTCTTCATGCAGAAGTCAGGCTGCTTTTGTTCCCGAGGTTTCCTCTCACCACAAAGGGACACAGGGATCAAGGTGCAAATTATAATAACTCTACTAAAAATCCCCACTCCTGATCGCCTGCCCAGCGCTCAGATACACTCCCAGCAAGCTGGCAGCCTTGGGCAAGCAGCCAGAGCAAGTTTATCTAGGAATTGGAGATCTAACTCAGCCTGGCTGGGAGTGGGGGGCGTTCACCCAACAAAACTCTATACAGGGGGAGTCACCTGGAAGAGGGAAAGGACCAGGCTTAGGGACATTGCTGCCAGGTCCCTTCAGGCCAGTTCTCAGGGAACCCTGCATGCCCCCTGGGACTCACGAACTCACCACGCAGTCAGTCCTGCCCTTTTAGTGCCTGGCTCCATTTGACAGTACGCTGTCACTCAGACACTGCCCCTGTCCTGAGCAGGCAGCTGGCAGCCATCCAGGCACCCTGCAAGCCTCCCCCACGCCAGCAGGGCCCCCTTGCTGGAAGCAGCATCATTCTCTGCTTTCTTGCTCTGGGTTGCCCAGCAGAGGCTGAGTCTGCCCTGGGCCTCCCCAGCCTCTCCCTGAGCTATCAGCCCACGCAGAGCCAAGGAGCCAGGTGAGTGCCAGTGGGGTTGCACTGCTTACCCCGCTGGCTGTGATGTGGTTCCTGGGACAGCTCAGAATAGTCTAGTGGTGTACAGTGTTTAGGCTGCTGCAGCTGGCTGGTGCCTACAGCAATAAACAGCACTGTGCAAAAATAGCGACGTTCGAATATGAACAGAGCTGCCGCGTAAACCTGTGTCAAGTTAAACAAGACACAATTAGAGCTCCTGCCTGCTGCACCAACCTGAAGCTCCCTCGTACAAATTCAGGGTGCAAGATTCTCTGCCCTGGCTGTCCTCTTTGTGCCACTCAGGTGGCGCACAGGGCATGGAATGTAAGAATGGCCTTATCTTCTTTGTGGGGGATTCTCCCAGAGCCAGAAGGTCCCAACAGGGAGCTGACATGGGGTCGCCATCTCCGTCTCCATCTCACCTTGTCCCCCGGCACTCAGAGGTAGCTCAGGCTGCATTGCGCAGCAGGGAAGCAGTGTGGCCGGACCACAATGCTCTCTAGCTACCCTCTGCTGGGCGCAGTCCCTTGAGGGCCATTCTTGGCTGGCGCAGCTCTCATGCTTTTATTCAGGCTGGGCAGAGGATGAGAGAACCATAGCTGAGCCCCTGTCGTCCTCTTCACTACCGCACCAACCGAAACACTGGGCCCACAGTTTCTACAAGGAGTTTATCTAGCACTTCAGAGGATGCTGCACACACAGTTCTGGGCTCACAGAGGGTTTTGGTGACAAACTGCGGCCGCTCTGACCAATAAGTATAAAGTTGCTTTTCAAACATACATGAACATGCTGCACTATAGCAGTCATGGCTGCTTCCAGTATAATTAAACATTTCCAAATGTGGCCACTGGTTTGGGGTGCTTCCGTGTTTGGGAACTTTAATCACCGTAAATGTCTCAGGTTGGGCACCCACAAACTGCAGCACCCAAAATCACTGGCCACTTCTGAAAAATTGGCTACTTACAATAACCCCCCGGACCTAGCGGGATTAGGACATTTCCCTGCTAGTACAGCAAGATTCTGGAGTTCTGTTCTTCACACCCTGTAGTCCACAGCCAGAACTAGCCACCACTCTGCCAAGAGGGCCAGCCTAGCAGTGCTGTGACAGCACAAGTTCCAGCGTGCTGCTTCTGGGACCCTGCCCCAGCAATGAAGAGAACATCTACCTGTGCAGGGGGCAGGGCTCCAGTCTCCAGCAAAAAAGGCAAAGGAGAGGATCAGTCAGGGGCCCTCAGTGTGCAAAATAAACAAGGACCATGATTAGCTGTTTACACCCCTACTCCTCCCTCCCTCATTTTCCTGACAAATGGTGTGGCAGTTGCACCGTGGGGGCATCTCTCTGCATGTGGACTGGCTCACACTGGAAATAATCACTGACTATTGAGGGGAAGGATAGGCCAGTGGGTAGGGTGCTAGCCCAGCTCTGCCACAGATTCCTGGTGTGCCCGTGACAATGTCACTTCATTTGTGCCTCAGTTCCCCACCTGAGTAATGGGGATAATGGCTCTGCTCTGCCTCTCAGGGGCAGCTAAGGAGAAATGCACTGTGAGGTGCTCAGGTACTACGGGAATGGAGGCCATATAAGTACACTTAGCAAATAGATAACGGTGCTTCCTCAGTTCTGCGTTGGGAATGTTTATTTCCTTTCTTGCTTAGCTGGCTTGGCGGGGCCTAGACTGTAATTCCAGATCGCTCGCAGGAGGCAGTCAGCAAGAAGGTGAAATGTAGATTAATGTAATGAAATGTAGATTAAATAGGGCAGTTTACTGAGGAAATGCCCAATGCTGTCTCAGGGGACAGCACTGATGGGCACTGAATTTGCATGGAGCTGCCCATGTTCCTCATTTGTGTAAAGTTGGGGAGATGCTGTGTGTTCTTGTCTCTAGCTCAAACTGTGTCACATAGCGCCCGTGAGCTGTGCCGGGATATTAGTGTATCACAGTGCTCTGGCTGACACCATGTCTTCCTACACGGGGGCTCTGGTAGCAGCTCCAGGCTGAGAGGAGCAAAGGATGGCTCTGAATGGAAAACATAATCTTATTGCGATCCTTCAGTTGTATTTCTCCTTGGGGTGGAAAGGAAATGGCAATGGGAATCACAAAGATCCTTAAGTATCAGGGATCCTCTTTTTTTTTGTTTCTGTGCCAAAGCAATGAGTGAAATGCTGGACCACAGACAGACAATGCGTGGAAAGCTTTAATCCAGTGCACATGGAGATAAGGTGAAAACATCTCCTCTAACATGTTGAAAATAACTATTTGTGCTCCTAGTAACCATAACAATAGTGGCTAAAGTCAGGCAAAATTTGGACAGGTGACATGCAAACTTACTTCACATAACTCTCTTCTAATGCACCTCAGTCTGGACTTGCAGGATGCACTGCTATTTGTGCTCAGCTCCCCCATAGCTGTGTCAATGCATATCAGTGTTAACCCGCATCATGTTCTGCTAGTCCAGCCGTAGGAGAATGTGAGAAAGACAGATTTTTTTTCTCAAGTGCATAGTGGTTTTGTGTGTAATATTATTGGAAGTTGTCAGGCAGTGCTATTCTATTGAATACATGATCTGTTGATAATTCTGTTGAATACAGTATAATCAGTTAATCTTAGCAGAACGTATGCATATTTTCAGTTGTGGTGCATTTCTTTGTAGAAGCAGTTTATCTCACTATTGAAGTCCATTTCCTGCCTAAACTCTCTTGACATTTTTTCTTTGGTGCTGCATTAACATCTACTGAGCCTACAAGGTGTACCCCTCTTGTGACCTCAAATGTAAAACAGTATGTGAAAGTTCATAAGATGTTACGATAACCCTGAAAAATAGGTGAAATTGTTCCTGACATTAAATGTTATAAGAAGTGCAAGAGAGCCAGACAAAGATGCTGTATCTGGTCTAAATCAAAAAACCCATGTTACTATACTCCAAGGACTGTTAAAATTATGCTTGGTAAAAACATGGAACCAGTTGTAATAGACCAAAATTGGTGTGGTGGATATTAGACCTAATTGATGGACGACTTAATGAGGATGAAATGAACTATGCCACCCACTTTTTCCCTTTTTGGGGTTTCTTATAAAGAGAATTTGAAGAAAAAAAAAAAAAAAGTTCAGTTCAGTTCTTTTTGTCATCTTCCATCCCACCTTGCGTTTTAACTCACCTCGCCTCATCTCGTCTTCCCCCAGCTCATCCCCTGAACTTCCAGAACTGCAACACAGAGCTCTTCTTCAGGTGGTTAAGAGCTCTCTGTAAGCTCAAAAACTTGCTTCTGTTGGTCAGAGACTGGTCCAATAAAAGATATTCCCTCACCCACCTCGTCTCTGTAACATCCTGGGACTAACATGGCTACAACAACACTGCAAATCACATTATCATGACATCCAATCCTCAGCCCATCAGTGGGGATATCAAAGTGCCAGCGCTGCATAGGCACATGAGATCCTGTATTGTCTTCCCTTCCCTTGTTGTGTTATTTTTCTGCCCCCTTTCTTTCCTGCTAGCCTCTCTCTCACTCTTAGCTGATTTCAGGATTCAAGGAAAAGCCATGCAGTATTCATCCAAGCCTGCCTGATCTAAAAAGAAAAGATCCAATCAGATGACACCCCTAACCAGATTGTAAACCAGAGTCCATTCAGGAGGTGTTGTGGTTGACTTGACAGCCAGAGCATCCACTTATAACTAACCAGCAGACCAGTGTTCCAAGAACATCATCAAAAACTATTTCACCCACCTTTTCTATCCTGTCTCTTCTGCACCTTGTGTCTGTTTACTAAAAACAGGATGAGCAAATTCGCTGTACACATCAGGACTGAGTAAAATTAACCTCTTTCCTTTTCAGCAAAGAAAGTTCTGAAAATAAGAAATTTTTCTTCCAAAAGGAGAAAGACTCTAATATTTTGCCTCCAAAAGGAGAAAAACTTTCAACATTTTAACTAAATTTGTTTTACATAATCACTCAACCACAGTTTCAGTATAAATACCTGCATTAATTTCTTATTTTTTCTTGTACTTAATCAAACTTTTAATTTAAATGAATGTTTTAAGTGTTTGCTAAGTAACCAAGTGAAACCAAAGCCTCTGTTTAAAATAACCCTGAACCTACCTATCACTGTTTAATGTTAGACAGTGAAAGCATTTCTAAATGCCTTCAACTCTTTGCCTTTGAGATCAATATTCAGACAACACCCCTACAGGATACATCAACTCACAACTAGGGTTGCCAGCCCTTCAGGATTGTCCTGGAGCCTCCAGAGATTAAAGATTAATCTTTATTTAAAGATTATGTCATGGGATGCGATGGAACCTCCAGGAATATGTCCAGCCAAAATTGGCCACCCTAACTCACACAAGCAAACGACAGTATTGCATAGTTTCAAAACACGATATGTGATGTGAACACGTTTGCCAAAATCTAGGCTGAGACCAACAAACTTACAACTACACCAAAGCCAGCATTTAATACTGCATAAGGGCCCTGTTGTGTTTATGAGGCATAGTCCTGAGAGGGAGACAGTGAGAAGAGACGCTGCCCAGGGAGACGTTCAGGAAAGACTATGCATTAAAACAGCGGGCTCACTCTGCTCTTCATGCCTAGGCAGCTCTAGCGGCAGACTGTGTGAGGATGGGGAGACAACTCTGTCCTGCCTTCTTGCGCTCTTTGGGGTGGCTTGCATCCCAAGGGGTGCTAGGAGAAAGCAATCCTTCTGCTACCCCAAGCCCAGAAAGTCCATTTGTGCCTTTCCCTTGCATTGGGAAGCCAAGGAAGGGAGAAGGCTCCTTGCACCCTGAAGCCCTGCACACCTGCACCAGGGCCAGATGTATTTTAGCTTAAAGCCTATGCATGCTGCACAGCAATTGTGTGGAGTGCCATAGTGGTACTGACTTGGACGGCTGCAAGCTCTAGAGAAGCTTTCTTTCCAAGTAACCATGGCGAGGACAAACATTTAGCAGGTGCCTGTCCCTGTCAGAAGGAAGAGGTCTGGCTTTGCTGCTGGGGTGACCATTATCCGCACAGCGTATCTTCATTGTGAGGCAAGAGATTAATGTCACCGTGAAATTTCTGGAGGCTTTTAAAGGAGAGGACAAAGCAACAATAGCCACTAACAACAACAGATAAGGCACCGGAGAGAAAGAAAATTTTCTGGGCCAAGCTGGTGCCCAAATACAGGTTTCCAAAAGGATGCTCTGATCCCAGGCAGCCTAATCAAATGGCCAGTTAACAAAATGCAGGATCACCCACTGTAAGAGGATAATTGCTGAGCCTCACCTCTTGCCTAGCCCTTGCTGTGGATGGTCCCCCAGAATCTGAGGTTTAATTTTAAAAAATCACGCTCCTAGCTCTCTTGGTCGTGAGGAAAACCTTGCACATAGAATTTGAGTAGCTGATACGATGACATCTGCCTGAATCTACACTTGAAACAACAGCCCTGCAGGAGTCCCCTCGTGGTGTCCTTAACTCCCATTCCAAGAGAGCACAATGTAAATATTAAACATTAACTATTTCACTGCTAATCATTTTAGTAGAACCACTCACAGAATATAATTATTCCAATCCTACATTGCACCAGAAACCAATAATCCCAACTGGCCCCTGTCCTGAAGCCAAGACTTTCAGTGGCTCCCTGACAAAAGAGCAGCCACCACAAATGTGTGGGATAAAAGAATTGAAAATGTAAGGCCAGCACAAAACGAATTGGATATGGCAGTAATGCTCAGAGGCTACTGCACTCATTAGATCACTAGCAGAGTAATGGGCTGCTGGACTAGTTAATCATTTTCATATTTATCTGATTAAAATCCTCTATTTTAACATTGGCTTCAGAATCCTAGCCAGTTTTCTCCAGAGGCTGTACATGAGCTGCAGAAGCCTGCAGCACAGCCCCTCTGTCTGACCCCACCTGGGGGCACAACAGTCAGGAGAGGTTTTCATTACTTCCTTTGCAGTTGTCTGGCAGAGGAGATAATACATTCACTCTCTCCCTTTAGAGATGAAGGACCCATTTCCCAAGAGTAGAGAATCAAGTAGCTTACACCAGCACCTGCTGAGATATGCGACTGACAAGCAGTGGTTGTGAGAGGCAAGGTGAGATTGCTAGAATAAGGAGGCAGCTACCAGTGGGGAGTTTGGTAGCTGGCTGATAATGAATGCATATAGCAGCACTGGGCTAAAATAGTCAAATGATGGCAGGTCTTTTGCCAGTCAGAATCTACTGAGGATCTAACAGGCATAAAGTGAATGCTGAAAATCCACCTTAAATTTGCACAACCTGTTACACTCTCAGCCAGGCACATGCTGTGGTCTCCGGGCCAAAATCTCCTCTCACTTAGACCAGTGGAACTCCACTAACTTCAGTGGCGTTGAACTGGTATAACTGAGAACAGACTGCTGTTTGCAATGTGCTGGGGAGTTTTGGAAGATTTCCACGGGACAGCTTTAATCACACTTCTGCTCTGCTGTAACTTATGTGCTCCTTTTGTGAACACCAATGGATTGGGTGGTATGAAGCAATTGTATAATATGTGATCATCCCCAGTATAACTTTATATACTGATGCGACCTGTGATCTGTACGTCCAAGAAAAGGACTACAAATAGGAAAAGGCTTAATTCTAAAGCTACAGTCTTGTTGTGTGGTTTTGGTGACTATCCAGGAGGGTTATAGTGAAGCGATATTTCTCCATAGTTTCTCAATGTATTTCTTCTTTGGCTCCATGCCCTTCTCTAGCTGGCATTCTCTCTGGGGCACTCTCAGAGCTACGTTTAAAACATTGCAGCGCCTACTGAGCTTGATGCATAGTGAATGGCTTGTGGATTCTTTCAAAGTTGTGCTGTCTCTCTGACTGTATTTACCTTTTGAACATGGTTCTTCTCATACTCTCAGGAGACTGGTATGCAGACCCGTTCCTGGATGAAGGAAAAAATGCTTGTGAATGTATTCTTCTTTGTGTTTGAGCTTCATAACCACCCACATTTTGGCATCCATCCCTTCTGTGCACAAAGATGTCTTTTAGAAATTACTACTTAAATCTCCACCCTTCTTTGATATGTATGGAAATAATGGAAACACGTGAGACTGCTTTTGTTCAAAAAGGCTATAAAGGGAGTATCTCTGGGGCTATATTTACTCCTTTCTAAGTAGGAGTTAAGTGAATGTGATCCACTCAGTTTATCACTGAGTTAACTGACTTTTTGGCATGTGTTTTTAATGCTGTATTTGAGTATGGGAAAAGTTTTCATCCAATTCATGTAAGTCCTGAACACCAGGCCCTGGGAGAAGGAAAGTTTGAGGTCACGACTATTAAGGTGTTTCTTTCTTTCCCAGCAAATTGTGATGATGCAAAGACCATAGAAAAGTTCTGACAAAGGGCTTTGTCACATTATGTATTAATGGGAAGATTTTCCAGAGAGCTCTGACTCAGCAGCGCCCCTTGTTTTCAGTGGGATTTACTGAGGGCTGAGCATGTTTGAGGTTTTCCTCTCCTCATGGCCAGATTTTTCAAAGCACGTTGGGTTCAGGTCAGGTGTTAGCCGCCAAGTTGGGTGAACCTGAGCTGTGTCTGTCTAGACAATATGTGTCATGTTGAGGTGACACAGCATTTGCTCAGTACTCAAGCAACTCAGTGGATTTAGTGGCGCGTGACTTCTGGGAGTGGAGGAGCACAAGTGGCTGCAGGAGGAGAGGGCTGGTCCCATGGGGAGGCAGCTGACATTCTCCTTCTGCTCTAGGGATGAGTTACCAGAGTGAAGGGCTCTTCTGGGCTGGTTGGGATCTACCTTGGCATGTGCTGCCACCATGCTGCCAGCTCTCTTGTCATTTGGGAGCCAGTGACAGGCACCCAGAAGGAGGGGCTCTTATGAACCAGCTGCTTCCCTAGGAGGCCAGCCCTCCCCTCTGAGGGTTGCCACTTTGGTGTATTAGTCTGATGGGGCTAGCTCCTTTCCCCTATGATGTTGTGGCACTGACATTACAATATTGTGACATTGCATCAGTATGTCATAATGCTTCATAGAGTTTAGGGCCAGAAGGGATTGTAAGATCACCTGATTTGACCTCCTATATATCACAACCCTTACATTTCACCCCGTTATCCCTTACTGAGCCTCATAACTTGTGTTTAACTAAAACATGCTTCCAGAAAGGTATTCAGCCTTGATCTGAAGATTTCAAAAGACAGCGAATCAATCACTTTCCTTGATAGTTTGTACTAATGGTTTATCACCCTCTCTGTTAAAAACTGTCTTATTTCTAATTTCAGTTTGTCTGGCTTTAGCTTCTAGCCAGTGGATCTTGTTATGTCTTTCTGTGCCGGAGAAATGCATTTAATCATGTAACACAATAATGATTTATTTAAGTGCTCGCTGATGTGAAGCTAAAGTTTCCGGCACTGCTCAGCCATTTTGCTGATGGATTATCTTTCCTTTTTAGCACAGGAGTTTTCCAATCTGCTGGAAGATGTTCCCAGATGTTGTTTGAGTTCAAGGTGTTGGATATTGTGTAAAACTTGCTGAAACTATGTAATGCATTTGTCTAAATGATGTTAACAATGAGCTGCGTGTCTGACTGAAAGCTTATGAAGTGCCATTGCTGTATCGCCAAGCTGATACAAATGAAGCCTTTTCATTTGCTCTGGTTTCCCACTTTCATTGCTCTCTGGAGATTGCTCGCAATCATTAAAGTCGCCTTCCCCTTGGTGCTAGGGCTTGGTCATAGTGATTGTGTTAGTGCTTCCTGGCATGTCACACACTGTGCTGACGTCTGGAGCTGGGAGCAAACCTAGGGTTATAATTAGTAGCAATGGGATGAAATCAAACAAGGGAATAATGTGTGCTGGATAGCAGGAAAAAAATCCTAACAGTGAAATCCGTTAGACCATAGAATCTCCTTAGACACCTCTTAACGAAAGGAATGGAAGTCCTATTATTTGTATCATTTCAAAGTGGATATGGGAATCTAGGGAGAATCCTGCACTAGCTCAGTGGAGGTGGACTTATGATCTAGAATAAGATTCCAGGAATCTCATTCTGTGTTGCTCTGGAGCCTAGAACGTCTGTTGAGTCAATGTGAAATGATGGAAGCAGCTACAAGCATGGTTGAGTGCTCTTTTGTCCTTAATACCACCAGGATGAATTATCGCTGGATTTTGTGGTCTATACACATTCAATTTTTAAGTTTTGGCTTTATACCCCTGCAGTACAGTATCTATGCCATGCCTAGAATCCGAGACCATTGTGATATCAGAGGTAACTCATCCAATCACCATTCTTACTACAGCTAATTTGCATGCAACTATTTCATTGATTGTATCTGGGAGACTCCACAGATCGGGGATTACTTGGTCCATCTGCTATGCCTGTGCACCCAACTGCCACCCACACAAATCAACACAAATCTCTTCGCACAACCCCATCAGACACAAATCAACACAACCTCCCACACGAGACTTGCAGCACAATAAGCGCAAACACACACAGCCCCTTATTCACCATACTTATGAATCCACACAAATTTCCGAGCACAATCCTCCCAAACACATATCAATACCACCACCCAGAAACAACACCACAGCCAGCACACACACTAACCCCAAACATAACTCTGAAGCCTAGAATGCCTGTTGAGTCAGTGTGAGCGATGTTCAGAACATCACCAGGTTCAGTCATTATGGGGCCTTGGGGAACCAGATGGGATGTTGGAGTCCAAAACTTTCATGGTGGTTGGACCATGATGGCTGATCAGAGGAGGAAGTGACAGCTCCATGGGGTAACAAAGAGGTGTTTCTGCGTCCCGCCAGGGGACAGCTTGGTGCATAACCCTCAGGGAGCATGTACAACATTGCTCACTACCACATAGGGCATGGAAAACAAGAGCCTCCATTTTTGGCTTTTTTTACACGCATGCCTTTATGAATTACACCTGTGTGACTGCCAGGCTTTCAGCGACCAGTGATTTAATAAATCTTATCCTGTCTCTAACGTCTGTCATTCTATCATTTGGAATATGACCGTTCATATGATACCCTATTTCAGAAATATACATATTGTCTTGAGTGTCCCACTTCACAGTAAATCTGAGGGAGCTCGTGTAGTCTGTCACTGGGCTTTTGCACTGTAATGGTGATAGGCTTTACCCTGAGCATATCACATGAGATGTTTGAAAATACAGTGCCCTTTGAGGCACCATGAATCCTTTAGAAAACAGTGGAATGTGGAACAAAAATAGCTAGGGTTAAGTTGCACTAACATTGTATAAAGATTATTAATATTATCATTATTGTCTGGGATTTCAAAAGCATGTGAGGCCTCGTCTGCACACAGAGTTGCACCACAGTAATGAAAGGTCCATTTCCATAACCCACCCAGCTGGGCTGTGAGGAGCTGCAGTTCCTCCTTCTGCCTGCTGTAGGGCACTGTGAAGCACTTCTTCAGGCCTCTTATCTTCCTCCCCTCTGGCTCCAAGCAGGCAGGAGCAGCCAGGGGGACAGAAGTTGGGGGGAACTCTGCTGGGCTTGAGGATCCCCAGTTTCCTCTACCTCACCCGTTCAGTTCAGCCAGCACCCACTGAACTCAGTCACCCACACTCACACATACCCCTGCCCGGCACCAGCCAGCACCCACTGAGCTCTGGTCTTTGCCCAGAAGAACTTACAATTTGAAAAGATTAAAAAACAGACGAGGGCAGAGGTGAGGGGCACAGGCAGACCTGTCCAGGTGGTGAGAAACCCACATCTCTTAGTCCTTTTGTTTTGTATTGTACTGCAGGTCAAGAAGAAATCAAGTCAAACAACTTGACAGCTTTCTTCGACAGGGTAATAAGCCTCGTGGACGGGGGGAAGTGGTAGATGTGGTGTATCTTGACTTTAGTAAGGCTTTTGATATTGTCTTGCATGACCTTCTCATAAACAAACTAGAGAAAGATAGCCTAGATGGAACTACAACAAAGTGGGTGCATAACTAGTTGGAAAACCTTTCCTAGAGAGTAGTTACCAGTGGTTCACTGTCAAAATGGAAGGGCATATGGTGCAGGGTACTGCAGAGATGGGTCCAGTTCTGTTCAATATCTTCATCAATGATTTAGATAATGGCACAGAGAGTACACTTCTAAAGTTTGCAGATGATACCGAGCTGGAAGAGGTTGCACGTACTTTGAAGGATAGGATTAAAATTCAAAATGATCTGGACAAACTGGAAAAATGGTCTAAAATAAATAGGATGAAATTCAATGAGGACAAATGCAAAGTGCTCCACTTAGGAAGGAACAATCAGTTGCAGACATACAAAATGGGAAATGACTGCCTAGGAAGTAATACTGCGGAAAAGGATCTGAGGGTTATAGTGGATCACAAGCTAAATAGGAGACAACAGTGTAACACTGTTGCAAAAAAACAAAATATCATTCTGGGACCTGTTTGCAGGAGTGTTGTGAGCAAGACCCAAGAAGTAATTCTTTCACTCTGCTCTGCGCTGATAAGGCCTCAACTGGACTATTGTGTCCAGTTCTGGGCACCACATTTCAGGAAAGATGTGGACAAATTGGAAAAAGTCCAGAGAAGAGCAACAAAAATGATTAAAGGTCTAGAAAACATGACCTCTGAGGAAAGATTCAAAATCTGGGTTTGTTTAGGCTGGAGAAGAGAAGCCTGCGAGGGGACACAATATCAGTTTTCAAATACGTAAAAGGTTGTTACAAGGAGGAAGGTGAAAAATTGTTCTCTTTAACCTCTGAGGATAGAGCAAGAAGTAATGGGCTTAATTGCAGCACATGTGGTTTAGGTTGGACATTAAGAAAAACTTCCTCACTGTCAGGGTCATTAAGCAGTAAAACAAATTACCTACTGAGGTTGTGGAATCTCTGTGACTGGAGGTTTTTAAGAACAGGTTAGACAACACCTGTCCAGGATGATCTAGTTATTACTTAGTCCTAACTTGGGTGCAGGGGATGGGACTAGGTGACCTGTTGAGGTCCCTTCCAGGTCTACACTTCGATGATTATATATTTGTTTTATTTATATTCGTATCATTCACTATTTATACTGCAATGGCACCTTGCTGCCCTGCTCCCATTGTGCTGGGCACTGTACAAACAAATAACAGAGAGACAGTCTCTGACCCAAGCAAGGTCATGCATGAAGTAGGGGCAAACAGGGGCATGCCCCTCCCCCCCCCAATAATCATTGAAGGCACAGAACTCCTCTGCCCGGGGCCATGGTGGCGGGGCAAGGGGGACACCAAGCTCCTGCTTGGGCTGTCATGCCATGTGCCAGTTGACACATGCTGCTTGCTGGTGTGTGCCAAAAACTGCCCAGCACAAAGTGTGCCAGCTAAAGGAATGTGAGTGCAACTGACTGGCGGATGCTTCTGGTAGTCATCCCTTCTCTTCCTCAGAACCAACGGTTACAGCTCTGCAGCTGGTGCCTGGGCGCAGAGGTGAACAACAGCCCCCAAGTCTGCTTTTCATTGCTGAGGGAAGATATTGGTTGGTGAAAGCTTGTGCCGCACATTAAATCCAAAGGCCGTCGGCCTGCCTGCACCTAGTGGAGAGGCGTGTTAGGAGAAGTACATGACTTTGGCAGCAGAAAGCCCTTCTTGTCATCTGGAAATCCAGGCTGCTTCCAGTCTATTCTGCTCTTCAGCTTCCGGCAGATGTTGCAGTTGCTGCCTGCGTTGGGGCATGGCATCATGGTATTTTTACAAAGTGCTGAGGATCCCAAAACTAAGCACATGTACAGAAGCGGGGCCTCATGTCTGAACTGCATTCTGGAAAGCGAGTGCCTCATCTTAATTTGGTTTTAATTAAACCAAAGATTGCAAGTTAATCGTTTCCGAGTGTTTGTTTTTCTAGTGTCTGTAATGATAATCCTGCATATGGTTCTCAGGTGCCTCAATTCCTTTGTGGATCTAGCCCTTGGTGCCTGGAACCATTTCCACTAAGAGTGGCGAGGGGGAAAGGTTGCTTTCATCTGGTGCAGGGATACAGGTTGATAGACATGAGGAGCTGCATGTCCCATGCGAGCAGCTTGGAGTTTTCTTCAGCAGTGCAACCTGTTGCTATCTTCATACTGCAGATGGCTCAATCTCACTTCTATTAGCAGCTGACATTGGCAGACTGCTTTCTGGGATCTTTTCTGGAGCAGGGTTGCGGGAATGTGCTCTGGGTCCATTTTCTCCAGGAATTCTTTGTGTGCATGTGTGTCTCTGAGACCTCACGGGCCATGTTTGCATCTCTCCTGCCAGAGCTCTGCACTGTATTCCCCTCACGCCTCTTGGGGCTACAGTCTTCACTTAGTCTATGGGGTTGTGCAGAATCTGCTTGAAGGTACAACGTAGCTCTGAGTTTTGCAGGTCACTGCTGTGTGAATTAACTTCTGGAGTGAAGAAGACTGTTTCCTTTTCCTGTTCAGTAGATGCTTTTCTCTCTCCATGAGTGTCTGAATTTTTTCCTGCCCACTT
Source organism: Emydura macquarii macquarii (assembly GCF_026122565.2). NCBI lineage: Eukaryota > Metazoa > Chordata > Testudines > Chelidae > Emydura > Emydura macquarii. Next base: position 13,368,817 of record NW_027130432.1, on the reverse strand, counting down.
TCCTTCCTTAACCCCAAACATGGCTGCTGCCTGTGATGTTGGTTGGAGCAGCACTGAGGCAGGAATTGCACTGCTCATTGGCTTAAACTCCTTGTATTTTAGACACATAGTGTTGGCCTCTTTCAGCCCCTCCCAGAGGCTGTTTCCTCAGAACCCTCTGAAGGCTAAATGAATAGGTAGACCAAACCAGCAGAATCCCCCCATTCCCAGGATGGAGAATTGGCTTACGGAGCACAGTTAATTGGCTGCCCCGGGGAGATTCAGTTAACCCATCAGACACAGTAGCTGGTTGCAGCTGCCATGTATTTACTTAGGAAAGTGCAGCTCTGAGGCAGCATCTGGTTTTCAGTGAAGTTTTGCTTTTGACTTTCTCTCCCAGTTGGGCTTGACTGACCCACAAGGAGATTAGGAGGACTTGCCCAAGGCCCCATGGTGAGTCTGGGACCCAGCAGGATCAGGACATATGCTGCAGGGAGCACTTACCATTAACATCCCTTCCCAAATGGACTCCTAGAATGGCTTTAGTTCAACTCACAGTACGGTGCCTCGGACACATCTCGAGAGCTGCTCCAGATCCATCGCCCTCAAAGGGCCAGCGGCTGAGTGGAACTGCAGAGAATGCCAGAAGGTGGTAGTGCAGCAGTCAGTGTGTTAATAAGTTAATTCCTGTATGTGCCATTCATGATCATTAAGGTTTCCCACTTAAAACTGAGACTAATGGAATGTTGGTGTTAAGGGCTGGATTTGTAAACAAGCTGGGTGCATGATTACTACAGTTGCGCACTCAGATCAGGTACCAATGTGTGCAAGTGTCCAGAAACAGCCATTTGTGCATGTAACTACTGGTTAGGTGCATGATTGTGGATACTCTTTGTGTCCCTAAATTGCCAAAAACCAAGCCGCAGAAAGCAGACTGAGAACTGGGAAGATTAACTACCTTTATGTAATGTATTTTACAGGCCGGTAAGCCTAACTTCAGTATTAGGCAGATTGCTGGAAACTATTGTAAAGAACAGAATTACCAGGTATAGAGACAAATATGATATGTTGGGGAAGTATCAACATGGCTTTGTAAAGGGAAATCATTCCTCGCCAATGTATTAGAATCTTTGAGGGTGTCAACAAGCATGTGGCTAAGGGTGATCCAGTGGATATAGTGTACTTTGACTTTCAGAAAGCCTTTGACAAGGTCCTTCACCAAAGGCTCTTGAGCAAACTAAGAAGTTGTGGGATAAGAGGGAAGATCCTCCCATGGTAACTGGTTAAAAGATAGGAAACAAAGGGTAGAAATGAATGGTCAGTTTTCACAATGGAGAGAGGTAAATAGCAGAGTCTCCCAAGGATCTGTATTGGGGACCAGTGCTGTTCAACATATTCATAAATGAACTGGAAAAAGGGGTAAACAATGAGGTGGCAAAATTTGCAGATAAGACAAAATTACTCAAGACAGTTATATCCAAAGTTGACAGCAAAGAGTTACAAACGGATCTTAGTGAACTGGGGGACAAAATAGCAATGATATTCAATGTTCATAAGTGCAAATTAATGCACGTTGGTAAACATAATCCTAACTATACATACAAAATTATGGGGTGCAAATTATCTGTTACCACTAAAGAAAGATCTTGGAGTCATTATGGATAGTTCTCTGACAACATCTGCTTAATGTGCAGTGGCTGTCAAAAAAGCTAACAGATCGCTAGGAACCATTCGGAAAGGGACAGAAAATACCATAATGCCACAATATAAATCCATGGGCTGCACACACCTTGAATACTGTGTTCAGTGCTCGTAACTCCATGTCAAAAAAGATATATTAGAATTGGAAGAGGTGCAGAGAAGGGCAACAAAAATGATTAGGGGATGAAACAGCTTCTATACATGAAGTGATTAAAAGAACTGGGACCATTCAGCTTAGAAAAGAGATGACTAATGTGGGATATGATATAGGTCTATACAATCATGAATGGTGTGGGGAGAGTGAATAGGATCACAGATCACGTGAACCAGGGGTCACCCAATGAAATTAATAGGCTTTAGAACAAACAAAAGGAAATACTCCTTCAAACAGTGCACAATCAACCTGTGGAACTCATTGCCAGGGGATGCTGTGAAGGCCAAAAGCATAATGGGGTTCAAAAAATAATTAGATAAGTTCATGGAGGATAGGTTCAGCAATGGCTATTGGCCGGGATGGCCAGTGTTGGAACCTCATGCTCTGGGTGTCCCTAAACTTCTGTCTGCCAGAAGTTGGGACTGGACAACAGAGGATGGATCGCTCAAAATTGCTTTGTTCTGATCATTTCCTCTGAAGCATCTGGTGGCAGCCGCTGTCTGAAGACAGGATACTGGGCTAGATGGATCATTAATCTGAACCAGCATGGCCGTTCTTACAGTCTTATGTTCTGTAAAGGATATTAGTGCTCTCTGTGCCTCGTGAGAGACAACTGGTCTGTACACATTCCCATGGTTTGGTGTTTAATGTTAATCTCTGCACTATTCCTACATAAGAAACTGAACGGATCTCTTCCCCCTCACAAATGAAACTCCCTCTGTGTGCTGTTCCCTGCAGAGGCAGCACGTTTATCCGGGCTTTTGGGGATAGGTGTAACTAAAGAGAGGTGGGACTTAGCTATTATCTAGATTCCATATTTGTATTGTTGCATTAAGCGACACTGGCACTATGCAACGGCTATTTTCTGTGTGTTTATTTCGCTAACGGCGTGATAATATGCGCGATGGATTTTTCTAACATTATCAAGGGTTTTTGACTCAGTGCCCGTGTTAATAATTGTCTTGTGAAGACTTCCATGGGGCTGCAGGAATGGTCTGAGCTTCTCGTAGCTCTGCATTGTGACTCATTTGCTGATGTCTTTTTCTTTTGCTTGTAATGGTAAATTTTAGAAGTTCAGTGAAAACCGATTTTTAAAAAGAGGTTGAAAAGAATTTTATTCAAAGTGCTTTTTGAAGTCCTATTTGGAGTGAGACCATGCACTGACAATTTCAGGCCCAAAGTTAAATGTTTTGAGGATGTTTTGAACCTGTGGGGCAGAAGGAGTTGACTGGAAACTGTTTTGAATTGCTCTTGGTGCTACCAACATCCCCTGGCTCTATCACAGTGCCGTGGACTCTTTTAGGTGTAATCCAAAGACAGTGTTAGTGGACTGAACACAGGGCTGGGAGTCAGGACATCTGCATTCTAATCCCAGCTCTGCCACTGACGCATCACGTGACCTTGGGCAAGATACTTGCTCTGTTTAACCCTGGTGTCAGCGGACATCAGTGGAACTGCACCTACTTCACCAGAGTTGAATTTGGCCCCTTTGTATATCAGTTTCATAGGGGAGCTATGAGGATAGAGTAAATGTATCCAATGTGCTTTGTGTTGATGGCATCTCAGATGATTGGGGTGGGAGGCTCCTTGTGGTGGATCAGCTAGTTATTTATTATTTGTTTTTTATTGTGGCCTACAAGCCCCAATCCTGGCCTAGGACCCCGGGGTGCAAGGTACAGCACAAACACACAACAAAAAAATGGTCCCTGCCCCCAAAAACTCATAGTTCAACGATAAGACAAATAGATACAGAAAGATGGGGGAGTACAAGGAAACTTACTGGTCAGCATGGTAAGCAGAACTCTCATTACACCAGCAGCCTACCTGTTGTCAAGCTTTCTGTAGGTCTCGTGGCAAAGGAGAGCTCTAAGGAGGGATGTGAAGGAGGATAAGGACGTTGCTTTGTGGATGTTTACAAGGAGCACCTCCCAGGTGTGAGGGGAGCATGAGAGAAAGCACAAAGGTGCTTCTTTGAACATTTAGTAAGTGTTAAATCAAGGCCAACTGGAGGCAGGAGCTGACTTTTGAACAAAAGATGCTAGGTAGGACGGGGACAGACTGTGAAAGGCCTTGAAAAGTGAAGACAAGCAATTTACATTTGTTATGATAGAGATGAGGGAGCCAGTGAAGGGATGTGAAGAGAGCAGTGACATGGTCAAAGTGACAGGCTAGGAAAACGATTGCATCAAACACACTGAACCCACAACTGCCCCACCATAAAATCATTAAGGACAGCTTGATAATGTTCTCTTATTGTCTGGTCACCACTGTAAACTGCTGCTACTAACAGCAAGCAATATGTACCCATTCCCCACCATGGCAGGTTGCTCCCTGTTTTAACCCTCTTGGCCTTGGGGAATGATTCTCAGTCCTGTTCTGTGTCACTTCCCTTTCAGATCTGTGTGACATGCAACTTCCCCTCACACCACGTTTTTATCAAACTGCTTTTTTAGCAATTCACTCCCTCCCAGCCATGTGCCATTTCACTTGTTCTGCTCTGAACTCTCTCTTCAGACTTTGCTTTGGGAGCATGGATATCAGAACAGCACAAAGTTAGTTGTGTACAATCTCTCACCTACAGTGCAGAGTCAGTGTTGCCCATTTGCAATTTCTGTTGTGAGTCTTGAGATACTTAGTGTTTTCTCTAAAGCCACTGGAGTCAGGTTGAAATTCTCATGCAACCACTTTCATTTCAAATGTTTTTAGCCTTCATGTTTGCAGATAAAAGCTTGACAACATTACCTCAGTGCAGACAAATGCCTCGGAAACCTCAAGGCAAAGAAAAGGAACCTCAAATGTATTCAGTTTAGAGCTCATGGTTTTTAAGCCAATCTTATGACTTTGGGAGTTGGACTCATGATTTCTGAGTGCTTAGGTTGACGGTACTGCAAAGGGGTCCCATATTCTCTGTTATCTGGCCCCAGAAGCAACCGTGGGCATTGCAAAAGGCAAATGCCACTTTAGAATCGCTGCCGTTCTATAAAGTGCTTGAGTTTACAGTTTTCATTGCTGACATCAGGATAAATCAGTTGAAGAACTAACAAATTCAGGCGGTTTGTGGTTTTACTGTCCTATGCTGGTGTTGTGTAGTCAGACGTTATGGAGGCGTCACCCACACAGCTCTGCTAATGTACCTGATGTGATGCACCAGCTACTCTTCTGGGGCCACCCTCCATCCTGACACGCTGTTCTAGTACTGAGTGCTCCCTTGAACAGAGGCTGCTGACGCTGCAGTAGAGAGGGAGGTTTATACAAAATGTGGGACCTACAAGACACAGCTACCAAAGTCATTTTTGCTTTTTTGCCTAAACCAGAATGTGAATTTAGGTCTGGGGATGAAATGCTGTAGATCATTAATGGCTGCCAAGTTGTGAGGAACTGGGAAGGTGCTAGCAGGGATCACAACCTGATTTTGCTGTTGGTTGCCATGTCAGTTCCTGACAGAAGGCTGATTTAGGGGCTCTCTGCGTTTATATTTGTATTTTTGGGAAATTGTCAAGAAGTGTCCAGAGCAATGGGGCTGTTTCCTTTTGAGTGGCTTTGTATATAAAGTCATAAATTTTCAGCCGGGACACCAAACCTTCTCAGGGGGCACGATGAACCAGACCAAACGTGAGCGAGTGGCATTGAGAGCTTGCTTGCTGGTCACAGGGCCTCTCGCTCACTGGGTCGCAACACCACACAGACATGCCGGTTAGTGTTTGTGCACCTCGCAGAAGAAATGAGTCTCTAGGAGGGGTTTTGCACAAGGGAAGATGTCCTTAATTCACTGCACAAACGTCAGCTACATTTACAGGTGTGTCTATACAACTGTTCTCCAGCAGTCTACAGGGAACTTTAGTGCTTCTGGGCCAGATGCTGTGCTGGTGTAAATCAGTGTTGCTTCACTAACTTCAGTGGAATTATAGGCATTTACACTAGCTCAAGATCTCACCCCCTGGACTCCAGATAATTCTTGCCCAACCCCTGAGAGTGAGCTGGGCAGTCGGAATCACCTTAATTTGGTTCTGTAGCGAATATCACTGTCTCAGTGGTTCCCAATTGGTGACAAAAGGGGATAATTGTGTTTAAAGTACACATGTAGGCTGAGAGTTTTATTCCACTTGCATGGATGTAAATGTAATTATTTACTTGACTTCAGTAGAGTTTCTCTGGATTTACTCTGGGTAAGGGAAAGCAGAATTTGGCCCATGGTATTGATATGAGTTCTGACTCCTCCGTGTGGGCTCTGGGGGAGCTCTGGCACATGGTCAGAGTGAGAATAATGGAAGGGTCTTTACTGAACGCCACAGATTTGTGTATTTAGAAAAAAAGGGTGATCCTACTCCCATTGTAACTCTGCACTACTCACTGATCCTACTCACATGCACTCTGTAAATCCTATTCTGGGTTGTCTCGCACTGCAAAGTCTATTGTGGGAACTCTCCGGCTACCAGTTCCCCCTGGGAGGCAAGCACCTGCCCAGTACTTTGAGAGAGTTGTTTGAAAAAATCAAAACGACATACAGCTTGGCCCTGTGCGTTTTACCCAATGCCGCATAAAAACTGACTCCTCCCGGAGAGGCATCTGACACACTGTGCAACTCCATTAAAATCACCACTCACTGCATGTGGCTACTCATGCCCTGCAGATCTAATCTTCAAACATGGGGAGAGACTGGGATTACCTGAGCATGGGGAGAAGGTGAGGTTAACTGAATGCTCTCTTTGGCCCTCAGAGGTATGTAATACTGGCCTTTACACACCTAAGTGCTGATGGGTGCTTCCAAATATGGAGTGTTTGGAAATACGTTTGAAACTTGGGCCTGCAGATCCATAAACCCGCTTCACTGACGTGTGGCAGTAATACGTTAATTGCAGCCCCACCCTGCTCAGTGGGGAGAAGGATTTGGTGCATAAGCTTTATGCTGTGACGATCTCAGAGCTGTGCACAGCTCTCTGTTATGGGAGCACTTCATTCACACGCCGGGTGAGCTTATTTTAAAAAACTATTTATGTGAAAATTCAAATAATAAGGAAGTTAACAAGGACTTTAGCTCATTATTCTTCTTCCTCCTTTGCTGGAGAAGCCCTTAATCTTGCGGGGGATGCACCCCAGCAGTCTCAGGGTCCTCACCTCAGTGCTATCCAAGGCTTGGGTGGGACATGCTGCCATTAATGCCATTAATGTTCTCTCTCTTGACAGGATTCAGAATCACTGGACAGGTGCATACAGAGTACTTTATCAGTGCTCTACCCTCCATTTGAGGCCACAGCAACCACGGTGCTGTGCCAGGTTTTTGACGTGGTGGAGAAGACGTACCGTGGGGATGGACTGCGCTACCTCATAGATTTCCTGATTCCAGCAAAGCACATCTTGCAGTGCATTCAGCAGGATGCCTGTGTAAGTATGTCTCTCTCCCAGAGGCCAGAGTACAGCTCCTCAAGAAACTTTCTTGTAGCACTAGTCCACAAAAGTGCTGGCAAAAAGTATCATTAATGTATTTGTTTATGTTTACAGTTAATTTATAGTATGTGGACAGGCAGATAATCAAGAAATGGTTTAGGATATGAAAGGTCTGAAGGGAGATTTAGCTGAGGGTATGTCTTTACTGACAGTGGCAAATTTGCCTCTGTCAGGTTGATCTATTCGGATTGAGTGGTCAGTGGACCCACTCAATCGATCCGGAAATCGACACATTAAAACCACCCCCTCAAGTGGTGTAGTGTTGCGTCAACAGGAATGCATTTCCCGTCGGTGCAGCCCACTGAAGACGCTGCGTAGAAGAGGAGTTACAAAGTCAACGGGAGTTACACAAGCTATTCTGTGTAGCTTGCGTAACTCCCGTCGACTGCTGCCGAATTTCCAGGTACATGTAGACTTGGCTTGAGTCTAGTGCCAGTCGGTGTTTTGCCCAAAACACTCGCTTCTTGTTGATAGTTGCTGGAATGTTGCTATGCTGGGTAGCCTCAAGGAGTCACATTACATTGCTGCTACTATGACGCTGAGATTAACATGTTCCAGCATAGCCAGCCCCAAGCATTCAAAAATCATGAGTCAGCCCCCCTCCCCCCAAAGTCATTAGACTGGCTTAAAAATCATGTGGTTTTTAAAAATAATACATTGGGTTTCTTTTTCTTTGTCTTCTGGTTTCTCAGCCTTTAGGGTGCACTCAGGTCACGTTTTCAAGCTTTTCTCCTTAGCCAGGAGGGCTAGACACTTACCTGTTTAAGAAATGAAAGCTGAGATTCTTGTGTGATCTCTTGCCTCTGGGAGTTGGGGATTTAAGAAAAACAACAAATACCATGAGAATTGCAATGAAATTGCAAATGTTGGCAGCACTGGGCTTGATTTTTAGTGGCCTCCAGCTGCTGTGTGTCCACTCTTGCAGACACTTTCCACGATCACACTTATAAGTGATTCATTTGCCAGTGCATTAAAATTGTGATTTGCATGTGAAAATGCAGAGGGGCTGCAATCTGTCACCTGCACGTGTGGGTATCCATGCATGAATGTATGTGTGCAGGTTTGCACATACACATTGTACACACGGAGGAGCAGGCCAGGTTGAGATCTGTAATAGAGTATACAGGCTCTCTGAGGTTTATGGGAACCCTCCTGGTTCAGCAATTTCCTGTTCCAGATTTGCCCATAAAGCCCCCTGTGAAACAGGGGACGTGGTTTCTGAGAGGCAGGAAGTGGTTGCAGGGAAACACTTTGGGTTTATAGAGAAGCTCCTTCTTCAGACCAAGGCCAGGGCAGGTTGGGACACACTTCCCTTCCCACTCAGAGGGAGGGATCAGCTGACTCTTGGTCATTCTTTGGGAACAAAGGCTGCTGGGATATGTAGTCCCACTGGTAGCCATATTTGGAACCCTAGATTCTGGCCAAGCATGTTGAGAAATAAGGGGAGGTTATGGGAGTTCCCCAGGCCCGGCAAATGGCTGGGAGCTGCCAGGCTCTTGTGGCACTCCCCTGGGATTTCCTGCTGTGCAATGCCTTAAGAGCTGCCCCTGGCACTGCCGCCTTGGCAAGCCCACAGCAAGGGACAGGACTTGGCCCCTGCTGCAGGTAGCTTCTCCCCTCTGAGTGGCTGCCTTCCCACTTCCTGCCTCCTTGTGGGAGAACAGCCAGTCCGGGCTGCCCACTCTCCTGCCCCTCAGGAGCCAAGGAGAGTTGGGTAGGCAAGGGGGAGGGCCCTCTTCCCCCACCCTCCCATGGACTGTGGGTTGGCTCCTTCCCCTTCCTCTCTTCTCCTCTCCCTACTGCAGCCATAGACCTGGGAGGTGGGAGAAGAGGAGCCCTGCTGGAGCGGCTCCCCTATCCCCGGCCTGGGAGCGGTGAGTGCTCCTGGGTCTGCTCTGGCAGGCCTGGAGGGGCACAAAGCCTCCACAGCTGCAGGGTTGGAGCTGGCGGCCAGGGGCAGATTGAGTGACTGGAGCTGAGGGTGCGTAATGAATGGCGGTGGTGTGCAGGGGCCACAGGCGTGTCATGCTGTGTTCAAGAGCTAGCCTGGCCACAGTAATTGTCACACATGGGAGGTTGGCACAGAGGGCGTTCAAACATCAGTAGATAAACCAAAAATCCATGACTCTTTCTTTCTTTCTTTCTTTCTTTCTTATCACTTGATTTTTGGGCCAATCTCATGATTTTTTGGGGTCCAACTCATGATTGTGCACTTTTGGGATTGCCAATACCGAGTGAATGGATGAGGCTGTAGGGCACCCAGGTGCCTTTCTGGGCGGGTTGTAATACAGACACTCATGCAGGGGAGCTCTCCGTTCCCGAATTACAAGGACTTGCCTTTTTGTTGGTTGGCCAGTGGCAAGGCCCCACTGAAAATCTGTCTCCTTTTCAGTTTTCATTCCTCAAAATGGCTCCTCTTTTATTGACACAATATCCTTGAAAACAGAGCTGCAGGAGCACCTCTTAGGTCACTGTGCAGCCATCCCCCTGAGCAGTGTGGGATTGCTTCCTCCAGCCTGTTATAATGCTTTGTATCTAATGCTTTCAGTATCTTAAATGGAGAGCAGAGCTTCCTCCATCACTTTCCTTATTCCACAGCAGCTATTCGACGCTTGCTACTTTTCTGGCATCTTCCCGGTCTTAGGAATAAACAGAATGTTTATTTATACAACTGCTCATTGTAAGTATCTGGGCTTCCTCGTATTACCCCTGCATGCTGACCAGATGCATTATTGAAAGGGAAGAGCTCTGGGAGCCTTTAGAAATCACTGTCCTGGAAGATGCTGTCAGTCATGTGTCCCTGTCAGGTGTGAGGCACTGCCCGCCCTACCATGCCAAGAATAGTTTGTGTGTAGAACTGTACAGCACATGTGCATTTAACAAGAGATTAAGTTCGGGTGACCAGAAGTCCCGATTTTACAGTGACAGTCCTGATATTTGGGGCTTTATCTTAAATAGGCGCCTGTTCCCCACCACCTGTCCCAATTTGTCACGTTTGCTCTCTGGTCACCCTAGATTAAATGTAATGTATGTTTGAACAATACAGGATGTTATAGGGTGAATATATCCCCCGTATGCAGCTTTGGAAATTGGAAAGGGATGAGGAAGACTCTAGATAAAAACACATCCACCTTTATCCTTCGTTTTCAGTTCCAATTTTCTGTTCCTGAGTCCCAGCCTCCACTGGAGGTAGCTGTTGTGATGCAGTGAGGGGAGAAGAAGAGCAAACAGTTCCAGCCCCCAGGCTGGAATCATTTGTTATCTGTCACCTGTGAGGGGCTAACTTAAGCTGCTGGGACAAGAGAGGGGGCACAGGCGCATGCTGACAAAGGAGGATTTGGGGGCGGGTGCTGCAGCCTACCAGCTGATTGTGAGATGGCTGGAAGCATGAGCAAGGCGAGGGAGCTGAGAGAGGCTCCCAGGCCAATGGGTACAGTAGGAGAGGAACAGCTGGGGGGGGGGAGCATGCAGCTATACTAGGGAGAAGAAACTGGGAGCTGACTCCTAGCAGCATTCCCAGCTCAGAGCCACTCATGGCAACTGGAAGGTATTTTCCCAGAGCCTGTTAAGAGGTGTCTGACTGCCCCTCCTGCTAGTGGCCCTGCTGTGACCCCTCCATCAGCTGTCCTTGTGCCTGAACCTCCTTCAACCAGCCACCCAGTTGCAGTGGCCTCCTATCATGGGCCAAGATATTTTGGCCTCCCTCTCCCAAGTGTAGACCCTCAAACAGTGACAGATAAGCAATGTCCTTTACCTGGGGCAATGCTTCAGCAGGGTTTAACCCAGCTTCCTGAAATGATGCCCAGCTGCCCACACTTGTCAGAAATGGGTCGTTCTCCTAGCGTAATTGGGATTGAGACACCCCAGAAACTGTTTAAAAAATAAAAGAGAATCTACTTTCTAGAGAAGAAAACGAAAACCTTAAGCAGACCCTGTATTGTCCACTTCATCATTGCTTTGCTAGCACAGGCTTCAGTTTTCTTCATTCAAATCCCTCTATAAAACACATCTCAGTCAAGAATCCTTTCAGTGATAGCCCACAAAGTGTCTAGGGAAGGGAAGAGAAGTCTGTAGTGAAAGGAAAAAGGCAGCTTGCGATCTCAACCTGCACTGTGGGTATCCAGTGTTTGGAGGTCTCTGGCTAGTTTATGTTGTGAGCTCTTAAGGCAGGCAAGCATTGCCAGTGCTTGCACAGCCTACACTTCATTGAAGGGAGTCGGGAAATAACATCTGGCCACTTTCATCAGTGAGTAAAAGACTGCCTGCAGCCTTTGAAAACTGTTCTTGTTAGACAGTGCAGTAGATCATCTGCGAATTCACAATCAGTAAGCAGTTTTCTGGGTGCACCGGCTTAGGTGCATACACTGTCACGGTTGCTAGTGAAATTCAGAATGTTTGGAATTTCTTTCTCATTCAGTTCCCTCTGCCCCACTAGTCACAGGTGAGATAGAGGTGGGGGGTCTTCTGGCTTGAGCATTGCTCTAGGACGTGTGAATCCTTCGGCGTTCTAAATCCAACTGCCTCTGTGTCCTTGGCCAGGTCACTTCACATCTCTATGCCTCATTTCCCCCATCTTTAAAACAGGGATAATAATTGTGCACGAGACCATCTTGTGACGTGTGTTAATTTCTTAGGCTTAACTATCTGTTCTGCTTTGTATTTAACCGTGACACTCGGAGTACCTTTCCCAGGCTTGAAGAAGAGCTCTGCCTAGCTTGAAAACTTATCTCCTTCACCAACGGAAGTTGGTCCAGTAAAAGATATTCCCTCCCCCACCTTGTCTCTCTTATATCCTGGGACCAACACAGCTACAGCAATGCTGCAAACTGTAATAGGGAGGCATTCATCTTTTCTGTTGCAAAGATTGTGGTGACCTCTTTCTGTCACTGGTCCTGAACTGCTTTTCTCCTCCCCGTAGGTTCAGTACCGTGGCTTGCTGTTTCACGATGAAGGTTGGCCTCTCTGTGTCCATGAGAAGATCATAGTCCAGCTAGCCTCTATAGACTGGCAATCCCTAAAGCCTGGTGACTTCTACCTGCAGGTGGTGCCCTATCTAAAGAAGTCTCCACGAATAGTACTGAAATGTCTGGCAAAGGACAAACATAATGTCGAGGAAGTTGTGGTCCCAGAGGTCTCCTACACCTCTATTTTTTCTCTGGATTGGTTGGACTCTATCAATGGAGAGCGGATGGGTACAGTGCTGGAAAACTGTTTACTAGCCTCTGATGGTAAAATAATTCGGGTTCCCTGGGATAAAGTAGTTAACCCTGAATTTATTGATAAACCAAAAATAATTGAAAATAATATCACAGTTCTCAAAATGGCTGAAGAATCTTCAAATTTGTGCTTCCCAATGGAGCATCCCAAATGCAACTCACCTGCTCCCGGACCTGAAGCTTTGCAGGAGCAAGAAGTGATGCAAGACAATTTGATCATTAGCAGGACTACTCAGGAGTCAACCGAGACCCTTGCCAATGGTGTAAGTATGAGACCTGTGCCCCAGGAGGACTCTGAAAGTGACCCTGAAGGAGAGTACGTAGAGCTGACGGAAGTTTCACTGCCCAGATTTGTGCCACAAATGGGCTCCTTAACCCAATCTATAGCCTTAAATTCTAGAACTCAACCCAGAACAAGAGTGAATGTCTCAAAAGACAAACACAGGCTTATTGTCCTTCGGGACAGTAGCACATGCTCAAAGAATTTGATTTGTTCAGCACTTATACAAAAGCAGTACAGTCAAATGGACACATTGAGGACCTCTTACTCAGGGGCTCATGAAAATGTAGTTCATTTGGAAAACAAAATGATGGGACATGGTGAATGGTTACCAAAAAGTCAGCTGGAATCAAATGATCCTGGCAGTGGGGGGAATTCAGACACTAAGTTTCACACAGCTGCATCTCCAGTCACCAGTGCAGCAAGTTCCCCTTCCATGGGGCAAGAGGCACACCGCGAGCACACGATAGACTGGAGATACGCAATGTGCAGTTACAATGATGTTTGTGCTGGAGACAGTGCTGAGTGCAAGGCACAATTAATAGAAACGCCTGGGAAACCGGAAGCTGAAAGTGATGTCCCAGTTGCAGTAATGGGCAAAGAAATCACAGAGCAGAGCCCGGAAGCACTTCCAGATAATGCTGCTAGTAGGCAGGGAATGCAAAACCACGTGAGAGTCCCTGAGGACAGTGACAGCACCAGGACAGGTTTTGCTCCTGTCTCTGTCGCAGGACATTCCCAGCCATCCTGCAGACTTGAGGACTCTGACATTCAGATTACCTCTGAATGCTCAGAAGAAGGCTCCCATCCATCAGCGGAGGCGCCAGATAGAATTGTAGAACACGCCCATTGCAGTAGTCTGCTAGCAGAACTGAGTCCTCCGTTCAGTCAGCCTGCAAAGTTGAACGAAGGACAAGTGGACCGGTTAGGAGAGCGAGGCAATGGAGTTAGTGTTGAGGAAGTCTGCAAAGAGACTGATGAACAAACATTCACTGGGAACGAGAAGCAGAATAGCCAGAAATACTCCTCTGCTGTTGAAGGGGGGGTGGATGGATACTTGTCACAGGACAAAGGACAGGAAGTCATGGGCTGCACACAGCCAAAAGTAGAAGAAGCCAAACTCCTCCAAACCACTGGGCCAATAGAGATCAATCAGACAGCAAAACAAGTAGATAACCATGGCACAGCAGTAGATATACACACAGAGAGCTCCTATCAAGTTGAAACCAAAAGGAATAGAGAGAAATGTGAGGAAACACAATGCTGGGTGGAAATCCAATGTCACAAAAGTGAAGTGAACTCTGTGCTGTTGCAAACCCCAAGGGAAGGGGTTGGCCTGGAATGTGTGGCAGGACAGGATTTACAAGGGGGTGAGGAGAACAAACAAAGTGCTTCTGAACAAAAGGGGTCAGGCAGAAGGACCATCCCGAAGGCTGGGAATGAGTCTGCAGCCTCGGAAACTCTAGACATGCTGAAACCCAATGGAGAGGAACTGGAGGTCGCGCTGCCATCTTCACCACCTTCTGATGGAGATACTAAGGGGCCAATGCCACAGGCTGAAAGGAGCAGCAATACAAAACCCAAACCTCCCAAGCAGGAAGCAGCTTCTGAGGCTTCACCTCCTAAAGGTAAACATCTATCTTATGTATTTGAGAGACACACACATACAGAGAGAAGGGCCCAGATAGCTTACCCCTGACAGGCAGCTGCCTCCTGGGGAAAAGAATTTGGCAAATGTTAAACACTATTTAAATGCTAATGATATTTGTGCTTTTCGAGGCGCCAAAGGTTAAGAAAGGATTCTGGAAGCATTTACCTTGGCCATTATCAGTGTATGCTGGCAAAAGAGGTGTTATTCTCACTCAGAATCACTATGGCCTGGAGTTGTCATCCTACACTCAAGGGGGCATAACGCGGGTATTTTGTCCAACATAACATTGCCAATCTTTAAAGCCCTTCAGTTTACCAGGTAATTGCTGGTAACCCCCATGTCCCGTGATGATGTGCACTTTATAAATCTAAACAATAGAAATCTGTAATAATAGAATGTGTATTTTTATGCTCCTTTCATAATTGAAGACCAGATCTGGGAGGTACTTAGGGCAGAAGGCTACAACAGAAAAGGCCACAGAAAAACAGATAAGCTTTGCATTGTGATCTGAATAGCAGATTTGGACTCTGGTGAATCAGTGTAGAAAGCAAATCCTAGTATTGAGGACCCCTACCGTAAATGCACTCTCTTGAACTCACTTCTGATTAAAATAACGTGCTGTTAGCCTGAGTGGCTTGGCTAATCTCAATGTTTCAAATGGGGAAATGAAGGCATAGAGAGGTTAAGTGACTTGACCCAAGTCACACAGTGTTTCAGTGGCGGAGCTGGGATCAGACCACAGATCACCTGACTCCCAGGCTTGTGCATTAATGAAATCACCATCCTTCCTGCAGAGGAAATTGGACACGCAGTTAAAATGTCAGGCCCCTGTACATGACTGTGTGCATGTAGTGTGTATGCAGACAGTGTGCAGTACTAGACTCACCGCTTCTCAAGACTTAGCACTGCCACAAATCTAAATGTGCTGATCAGATCTTCCAAAACATTGCACAGGCACACGGCATTCCTGTTAGACATCTCTAAGGAAAAATTAGTGGAGGGTGGAATAGAAGAATGAGAGGACAGTTGAAAGGCTCAGGGAAACAGACCATGTAACTGCATTGGCTAGAGCTCACCTGACCTTGCCTGACCAAACCTAGAGAGACCAGTCATTGGGGGTCTCAGTAAACAGATAGGAGCTTCCTTACAGTGTCTGTCCTGTGTATATAAAAAATCCCTGTCTTCCTTTTGTTGCTCTACAGCCATAAGGGAGCCGTGGGATCTGGTTGCAATAACACTGTTGTTACTTGGCTGCTACATCTCCAAAAGTCACAGCATAGTCAGGGCCTAACTACATCCCTGCAACTGCACTAATGTCAAGGCCAGTCCAAGAGACACGGGGTATATCTACATTGCAGTCGAGAAGTGTGATTGCAGCATGTGTAAAGTTAGCTCAAGTAACAATAGCAGTGAAGTCACAGCAGCAGGGGTGGATGCATAGACTAGCCCTGCCCTCTTAAGATCCTGGGTATGTACTTGCACAGCTGTCGCCCATGCAGCTTCGCTGCTATTGTTACTGGATCAAAGCTAGCTTGGGTGTGTCTACACGTGCTGCAGTCACACCACCGGAGTGTAGTGCACTTAGGGCATGTCTACACTATAGCATCAGGACACGCTGTGATGTAACTGGGTTTCCTGACAGTTATAGACGTAGAGAAGATTGGGCCTCAATGTTTATGAAAGTGATATATTGACAGGTGGGGAAACCAACATGCTCTACCTATCGTTCTAGTACACTGGGGATGAGTCCCCCCAGACAGTGCTACCCCGCTAACGGACATCAGTCCTGACCAGACACACCCCCACTAAGAGCAGCAGTTCACTGCCATGCCCATGGTGTAGGCTTTTCATTAGTGGATGCTAGCACTTAGGAACGGTGACATCCCCTTAGAAAGAGACACTCTCCATGTGGGCTACAAAGCAGCCATGGCATGGGAACTGGTTTTGTCATTGCCATTCTTTGCCAGATGTTACCTGAGGACACAGAGGGAACAGGCACCTGACTGACAGTTAGAAAGCCACGGCATTCAGGGCTTTGCCACACACTTTTAAAGTGATCCCAATGTCTCTTCGCCTCAGCGCTTCAATGTTCCCCTCTGAGAAGTCCAAAAATAACTGATTCCAGTTGAGCTTATGAGATAATGAAAGTGAGAAATGCTGGCTGCTCTGCAGCCCGGGTACAATGTCTAATCAGTGCTCTAGTGGACCTTAGTGATACAACACTTAGGGGGGAAGCAAAGGGCCTTTCTATTTCAAAAAACACACTCAGGTTTTAAAGGACATGCCAATGGAGACATTGCAGAAATAGGCGAGTCCTGGCCTGGAAGTCGGTATTCTGAGCTGTGGCCCTCCAGTTGGAAGGTCTTATGTTAACGCTTAGTTTGAGTAAAGTATCTTTAAGGGCAGGGAAACCAGAATGTTGTTTCAAAGCTGGGGGTACTTTGCTTTTTAAAATATTCATAGTGTTTCCTTGCAATTGGCTCTGCAATAAATTAAAATGCAAAAGGGGATAATATACCTCACAGAGATGTGGGAAACTTAGTTCCTTCGTTAACTTTTGTGAGGGTTTGAGAGCCTTTGATGGCATGTGCTTGTTTAATTCACTATGCTTCATGTCCCCATTTCTAACCCAAATAACAACTAAGGCATGGTCTATACCTAATATATAGCTCAGCCTATGTAAGTCGCTCAAGGTTTGAAAAATTCACCCCCCTGAGAGATGCAGTTAAGCCGACCTAAGCCCTAGGATAGATGCTGTTAGGTTGACAGAAGAATTCTTTTGTCGACTAGCTATTGCCTCGCAAGAGGTGGATTTACTATGGTGAAAGAAGAGCCTCTTCCGTCACTGCAAGCGTCTACACTGCAGCGGTGCCCCTCTAGCGCTTGTACTGTAGACATAACCTTGGAGATACAATTCCAAAGTGGAATAGACAGCATATTTGCTATCCTTTTGATATTCATTTCCAGTAGCATTCCCTGTTCTGTGTCTGTAAATTCTAAGAGTTACAGAGAGAAATTCTTGGTAGTTCAGTTCATAGAATTGTAGAAGCATAGGATTAGAAGGGACTGCCAGGATAATGTCGTCTAACCCCCTGCCAGTTCATGGGATAGTTGAGGTTGTAAAACTGTTGCTATTATAACCCCATATTTTATCCCGCCCCTAACTTCCCAAGACATTCCCAAATTGAGCTGAAATCTACTTTGCCTGATCTCTGCCCAGAAGTGAACTGTCTTTGGAAAGCCTCCGCTCCTTCTGCTGTGTCTGAGGTGGGAGAGCACGGCAGACACCCACTGCTCCCACTTACAGAAATTCTGGCTGCCATTTTTCCCACACTGGTAATGTAAATACCAGTGAATTTTGAAACTTCAGGCTTGTCGTGGCAGGAGTCCTCATTGAGGAACAAATTGCTGTCAATGAATGAAATCATTATGTGACTGCAAAATCACTCCTGAGCATGCTCCTCCGCTCCCGACTCCCACCCAAAGGGTGAGGCCATGAGCATGCACAGTTCATTAATATTTTTGCAGTAATGTCTCTGCTAGAACATCTTACTTGCAACTTTGATCTGTGCTGTGGCGAGAGTGGCTGTGTCTCTGAGACATGCTTTTCCTCATCAGCTCAGTCAGGTCTTGAATGTTCTGCCAACATATTTTTTCTTGCATTTAATATATTACAAATAGTGGTGTAGTCTAGGTGCAGAAGCAGAGGGGGTGAGGAATGGCTAATGCTCAGCTCAGAGCTGCTCTGCTATCTATCACACAGTCTGCTCTGTAGCAGTTGGGATGATGAGCGTGAGACATTCCCATGTGCTGAATTCCTCTCAGGCTCTTTCCAGTTCCCACTTTTTGGTTTGTACAATGGTTACCTTTTATTGCTGCTCCAGAGGGGTACAGCTTTGCCAGTTACCCTCCCTGGTGACCTTTCTACAGCAAAGGTTGCAGCTGCCTTTAATGATACAATTACTAATCAAAAGCAAACACTCTCAATGGGACTGCAGGCTGGATAGCCACAGAAACCCACAGCCCCTGCTCCAAATCTTAAAGACAATTCTCCAAACACCTGTCACAGTTCAGGACAACTGCACCTGTATTTTCACCTTGTGGTCAGCCAGGGCACCCACTCTCAGGCCTCTGCCTCCCCAGCTGTTGGCTTCTGACCAGGGTATGCCCAGGCTGCACAGTTGCCTGCCTTCACTGTGTTATTCCCAGTGCAGACATGTTGCCCAAGAACACCTTCTTGCTTTCTCTATAGAGATGGTTAACAGTTTTAAGGTACAGTTTTAAGGTACCACACAGCACTTCCTGTGCAAGCCTACTTTATTCTTAAGAAAAGCCCTCAATCGTATGTGGCCTCAGTAGTCCCAGTTCTTCCAATCCTATCCTAAGAGCTAGGACCCTCTTTGAGCCAGGGGTGACCCTCTGTGAACCAGGGGTCCTGCCCATTTCCTGGAACAGAAAGAAGGCTCTGAGCCAGTTTAAAATCAAGCTATTTGTCCAAAAACACTTTTTGTCTGTTGGTCCCTGGGGAATCCAGTTTGAACTAGTGTATGTACACCTTTCCAGGGTTGGCTTCTCTGGAGAAGTCCCACGTGAATGAATTTGCCTACTCACTCTTTGCTTTCCTCCTATTTACATTTCCCATGGAAATACATATAATAACACAATAACACAGACACACCTGCATTTTTAATAGAGGGGACCCCAAAGGTATTCAGTAAGGTTTAATTTAGTTCAGTAAAGTTTATCTTAATTCCCTACAGTCTGTTCAGGAAATTAGAGGATATTCTCAGTCTGTCACAATCCCCATCACGGCAAAGTTCAGGGTCTTGTCTGGAATTCCCCAGGCTCAAAGCTCTGAAGCCATTGCTTCCAGCAAGGGTTGTTTCATACCAGCCCTGCACTAGATAGTGCATTAAACTGCAATCTTAGAGACTGTGAGTTCTCTTCCCAGTTCTTCCAATAGTTCCTGTTAATATATATGTTCCCTTCATAACATTTATTATGAAACAAGAGCTTTGTATTGTTCCCTCACAAGGTAATTATTGTTCACCCACTTTATAGGTAAGATAAATGAGAGCTATCCTAGGATCATTTCAGACGGAGGATGGCATAGTACCCAACACAACAGAGCCAATTCTCATCCACTTTGCCACGCAGCATTTCAGAAGGAACATGCCATGTTAGGGTGCTTCTGAACCTCAGTTTAGCACAGTGTGACTTTGTGCACCTTCTAGTGTCTAAACCAAATATAGAGGTTTGTGACACTGGTACTGCTTCTAAGCTTGCTTGATAAATGTAATGGTGTTAACTTAATATACTTAGATTTCTGTAAGGAATTTGACTTGGTGCTGCACAACATTTTGATTAAAAAACTAGAATGATATAAAATTAACATGAAACATTTTAAATGGATTAAAAACTGGCTAACAGATAGGTCTCTAAAGTAATTGTAAACTGGAATTATCATTGAATGGGTGTGTTTCTAGTGGGGTCCCACAAGGATTGGATCTTGGCCCTATGTTGTTTAACATTTTTATCAATGACCAGGAAGAAAACATAAAATCTTGCATAAATAGGAAAATCTTGAGTAGAAGTGGAGAGGTTATTTTACCTCTCTATTTGGCACTAGTGTAACTGCTGCTGGAATCCTGTGTCCAGTTCTGGTGTCCGCAATTTAAGAAAGATGTTGATAAATAGCATGCCTTATAGCAATAGACTCAAAGAGCTCAGTCTGTTTAGCTTAACAAAGAGAAGATTAAGGCGTGACTTGATTACAGTCTTGAAGTATCTATGTGGGGAACAAATATATCGTAATGGGCTCTTCAATCTAGCAGAGAAAGATCTAACATGATTTAATGACTGGAAGTTGAAGCTAGACAAAATCAGACTGGAAAAAAGATACAAATTTTTGACCATGAGGGTAGTTAATCATTGGAACAATTTACCAAGGATTGTGGTGGATTCTCCATCCGTGACAATTTTTAAATCAAGAATGGATGTTTTTCTAAAAGATCTGCTCTAAGAATTATTTTGAAGACGTTTTCTGGCCTGTGTTATACAGGAGGTCAGGCTAGAGGATCACAGCGGTCCCCTCTGGCCTTGGAATCTATGTATCTACGTAATCCAAATCTCCTGTCTCCCTGTGCATGGTCCATCCTTTCTTTCAATTTCCTTGGGTAGGCCAGTGTATCCTGAGTTGTATATTTGAGTTCATCAGAGAGTGATGTCATGATAAGGTAACCAGCAAACTCTTAAACATGTCCTTGAGCCTCAGGCCTGGAACCCCTCCCTGTCCGTACCTGATGCCTAGAGTTCTTGTAGGCCACAAACACAGCTTAAAGCATTTTTTTAAAGCTGGGAAAAGATAGCTTGAGTGTAATATGAGAGGGACCTCAACCTATAAACAGCATTCACTCCTAGAGTTCCCAGTGATACCCACTTCAAGCCACAGTTGAAGAGATACTGCTGAATTTCTTGTTTCTGGGTACAGCAGTTGAACTAAATAGCTCCACTGTGTCTCTGTTTGTATTGAAGCTGCATCTAGTGACAGCCGCTGTTGATGCAGCAGTTTACTTAGTAACTGTAGAGCTTCATGGCACCATCCGTCAATGCCGTCCTGGCAGGTCTCTTGTGTCTGGAGTTTGTTAGCTGACACCTCTGAATGGGGATGTGGTCTGGCCCCAGGCTCCTGACACTGGTGGGGTTATACTTATCTTACAGGAACATGGTTGAAAGGGGGAGAAAAGAGAAAAGAAGAAATGTGCACAGATTCATCAGAGCCAGGGGGTCGGGTCTGTTCCCAGGAGGAAGGCTCAGCAGCTGTTACTCACCAGGAACCCCCATCTTATGTGGTACCCAGGAGTTTCCCAACTGCACCCACCATAGCGAAGGAAGTGAACCTCGACGTGCTCATGAGTGGAGTTGCCTGTCTGCCGGGTGAGTAATGGAGCCAGAGGGAAGGGTTATGCTGCAGAAGGGCTGCTTTAGCTGTGCTGCTGAGAGAGGTGCACTTTAGACTTTCCCCTGGGGTGGGAGCTCTGTGTGTGCCCTATTCCTTTCACTTGAAACATTTCTGAAATTCGGTCCTCAAATTCCTGGCCGGGTCTTGGAGCTTTCAAGCTGAGGAGGCAGGAAACAGGAATTCACTCTCAAGGACTGGATAATTTGCATCCAGGGGGTCCTAATGTAACCGTAGCACCCTTGCGGCCAAGATGGAGTCCGCTCTGCAGGATGGCTGTGGTCAAGGAAAGGCGTGCACAGGAAACTCCCTTTCTCCCCAGGGGCACCTGTTCCAATTCCCCAAAGTAAACGTACACACACACTGGAATAGTACAGTGAATATAGGAAAGGGAAGTATTTATTTACGGAGGGATGAATGGAGTAAAACAACAGGGGGGAAGGATACAGGGAGCAGTAAAACAAGGGCACATCCACCATCAGGCCCCATGGCCCCAGTGGTGCCACAGTGTGAAAAGATAGACACCACGCACTGCATCTAGACTCAGAGAGTTCAGGAATCCAGAGCAGAGTTCCGGTCCATCAGTGAGTCTTGGGTGCTGCTGTGCCATCCTCCTCTGCTGCTCTCTACAAACCCACCCGGAGCGACAACCTTCCCCCTTACAGCCTCCCTCCTTATTCCCAGTGCAAGATCACAAGCCTCAGTACTGACAGCCCCATACAGGTTTGGGCGATAGCGATACTGGGTTTGACTCCTGTTTGTTCTTCTCAGGTGATTCCTTCCCAGCTTCTGTCCTGGGACGTCCCCAATCAGCCAGTCTGCCCCTCCTGGGCTTTGGGCTGGTTCATGGCTACTTCACTGCGTGAGGTCTGCTCACTGTAGGCCCTCCTGCCTGGAGCTACAGACACCCCCATCCTGTTGCTCCTTCTCTTGACTTCCCTACTCTGGAACAACCAGCACTTCCTCTGTCTCAGGATGAGGTTTTAAAGGGGCCATGTTCTCTAAACCCCCAGGGGTTACACTAAAATAGTTGACTCAGGCAATTCCAGAAGACCGGAAGAGTGCTAATGTTATGCCAATATTCAAAAAGGGCAAGCAGGATGATCTGGGTAACTATAGGCTGGTGAACCAAACATCAGTCTCATGCAAAACCATGGAAAAGCTGATATGGGATACAACTGATAATGAATTAAAGGGCAAGAACATCAACTTGATTTTATGGAAAATAAACAAATCTGGTTTTGTTCTTTGATAAGGCTACAAGTTTGGCTGATAAAGGTAACTGAGTAGATGTAAAATTCCAGAGGGGTAGCCGTGTTAGTCTGTATACAGCAAAAACGAGAGTCCTGTAGCACTTTAAAGACTAACAAATTTAATTTCTGCAGGCATAAGCTTTTGTGGGCTGTAACCCACTTCATCAGAGGTCACATCTGATGAAGTGAGTTACAGCCCATGCTAGGAAGAGTGTGAACTGGCAGACGCGCGTGCATCCTAATGGGATGTTGGATGTTGGTAGGGGTTACGGGAACACCAGGGTTACCGTGGAAAGGATGAATAAAGTTTTGTAAAGGATAGGAACTAACAGATGAGGTTGGAAGAAGCTTTCCTCTGGGCATGTTGTTTCATTAGTCTCTTGCATTTTCCTATGAATTATCCAGTACCAGCCACTGATGGAGACAGACTACTGGATGAAACTAACCCCTTGTCTGATCTCGTCAGATAATTTTTATACTCCTATGTGGAAGTCAGGGGAAAGTTTAACCCAATTCTTTTGGTTAGTAATTAAGAGTACAAGAACTGATGCTTCAGAGAAGGGTTCATCAAGGTGGTTTTCACCTGACCATTGTACCATTTTGCAACAGCACTCCTGATTTATGTAACCTACTAAACAGACACCTTTCAGATCCGTCATTAGACGAACAAAGGCCGTTTAATGGTCCTGCTCCCTGAAAGGGTTTAACCGTATTTGTGATTTCCCCTCTGTTTTAAAGAATGCCTGCCAGGGGCTCAGGCCCTCATTGCCAGACTCCCTGGCAAATCCCTGGATAGATTTGCTCGGAGCAGGGCAGATGGATCTCTGAGGTGAAATGCAGAAACGCTCTGAAACATTGTTCTCGGTGCTCTCCAATGCAGAGCCAAGCTGGGCAGGTTGCTGACAGCTAATACCAGTTAACACATCTGGCAGAGTTCCTGGGGTAACCTGTTAAATCCACCTCATAACTTCAGCCACTGGAATTTTTGTCTTGAAGGAGAGGGCCACAGGTGTTTTTCCGCTCTCCTTTTCTGGCGGGTGAGGCCAGAGGTGTTTGGCTAAAGCAAAGGGCTTTCACCTCCTCCAGACACAAGGCACTGGGGAGATCAACTGCCTTGTGCATGCAATGTTTGTTCACACATTAGCCCCTTGGCAACCTCTGCAGAAGGATGTCAAACCTCCTGCAAGGCTACCAGTGTGTACCTAGCACCGATTGTCCCCTTAGGGCTGCCATAGTGTGATGGGCTCTTACACAGTGAGTGGAAAGTCATGCTTCCGATGCTTCCATCTTGGACTGGCCCTGGAGTGGGAGCTGCAGATTCCCTCTCCATGGCTTTGTTCTGAATAGGAGCCTGCTGCTTTGTGTGCCGGTACAGGGGCTTTCTTCCCTCTGCCTGGAGTGCTAGATCTGAATTTGATTCGGCTGAATGCAGTTCTTCAAATAGGTTTAAATTCCTTCCAGCTGACAGCAATCAGCTGTGAAAGGAATCACCCAGCCTGAGGGCCAAGAGGGCTTTGGACCATTCAAGCCTGAGTTTTATTACTTTGTGCAGTGCTGAGTGTGGGCCTGTTAACTGCGGTTTCTGTTAATTGCAACAGCTCTTTATTAAAGACCATACAAACTGTGAGCATGGTTAGTGCCATGGCCTCTGGGAGGCACAGCTTCAATGGCTGGTCCTGGTAGGCGTTTTGTAAAGGTTGCATGCTCAATTCTGTAGGGGCTAGAAATGGGGAAAGAGCCTTTGGTCCCAATAGCTGTGGGTGAGATGGGCTGCTCTGGGGGTAATCTGTGGGGGGATCCTCCAGGGCTCTAACACGTTGCAGATGTTAAAATAAATTCTTATTTTCAGGCACCAGAGACAAATGCGGACGTGCGGTGGCCATAATCACCACGAGGAACACGATTTGGTTAAACCCCCACTGCAACACCAACGAGCTGGTGCGCCTCCTCCTGTACTTACACAGCATGCCGAGGTTGGTGACATTTCCTGGCTGGGCCGGGGGTCAGACAGGCAGGACAGGGCAAACTCTACGTGCCCTTAGCCGGGTGTGAGAGCGAGGGAGTTGAATGGAGCTGGCTTCCTTTGGTAGCCCGAGGAGATGGCCCCAAACAGCTCTGAAATCACACAAGCAAGAGATCTGCTGCAAGGATGAATTCGCTGGTGCTGACGACGTTCTTTGGACATGCAGCATGCAGTATACACATGCTGAGTGCATTGTGTTAGCGTTATGTGTATATTATTGTACGTCTCTAAGCATCGCCATAAATCCAAACCATTTCTCACTGTTCCGCATTAACTCAGAAAATAGGGCTTAGAAAACACGACACTGATAATTCTGTGGTAGCCCAGCAACTCAGGCAACAGCCCCGTGACACAGGACCAGGAAACCCCCTTTCTGACAGCCTGTCCTCCAGCGAGGAAGGCTGCTGCAGAGGCTGAGCAAGCTTGCCTCAGTTGGACAAAGGACGTATTGACATCACTGGCAGAGCTGTTTGTTGGAGTTCACCAGGAAGGGCGAAACGCATTCAGAATTGATCAATTTCCCATGCACCTTGCAGTGCCCCCCTGCCCCCAGTTGCTGCTGCCCTGGTCTCCCTGGCTGATGGGGCTTTCTTCTAGCTCCTCACAGACTCCATTGGGGCTTAGCTCTTGGTCTACATTTTGTAATGCTTTTAAAAATACGAGAAGTTCCAAGTGTAAACATCATTGTCCTGCATCCGAAAGGATGTAAATGATGCTGCATACCAGTTCTCGGGCACAGTCAGTGAGTGCTGGCACTCCCTATGGTTTCCCTTCTCACTACCTGCCTCCACAGAGATGGGATAGCCTGTGTTGCCTGAGGGATTTTCTGCTGGGGTCCAGTGAGTGGAGCAGCATGGCTGGCATCCCTGTGTCATGGGAGAAGGTGTGGTAGGTGGGGTATCGGGGATTTCCTTAGCAGTAATTGGGAAGAAGAAAAACTGAGCAGTATAGGAACTACAGAGGGAAAATATTGTGGCTAATTAAAAGAGGCCAGTTAGTTGCTTCCCCTTACAGAGCTGTATCGGTATGCCCAGTACGGGTCACCATGGGATTTAACAGTACCACAGGAATAGCCTGTGCTGCACTGTAGCAATGATGTACTAACTTCTTCTTTCCTTTCCCATGCAGAGCAGAGTGCCGAGCTTTGGGCCTAACCGTTCTGGTAGATGCTCGTCGCTGTTCACCAGTTCCCGCCCTTTTTAAGGCTTTCAACTTACTACAGGTGAGCCCGTTCCTTTTCATGTGGTGACTTCAGTAGAAGCATCATTGGCAGGCTTTGCTGGGAGACCCCTTTTGGCCCCAGGCTCTTGGGTTTGGTTGCTGTGTTCTGGCTTCCAGCTGTGCTGAAATCCATACCTGCCAGCCCAGGTTTTGGCTGCCTTCAGGAAGTGGGGTGCTGCCCTGTTTCAGGGCAACCCCACTGTCTGTACTTCCCAGCCTCCAGGAAAAGCCAGAGCCCTGATTTGGGGGAAAACAGCTGCACTCCTTTTCAGCCACTGCAGAGAGCCCTTTCCCCCGGGCCTGTCCATGGAACTCCACTCACATTTCTAGTGAGTGTCTTTGTTGGCCTCAAGAAGATTGTGTTTTCATCAGCTGTGTGAAACACTCCATGGAACATCACTTGCAAAGACGAATTAGAAGTCAAGCAGAAAGGCTGGTGCTGGGGCTGCGCTGGCAGTGCTGTCCCTCAAGGAGAAGGGCGGTGCTTTGTCTCAGTGCTATTAGCGTGTGCTGCTGTTGATCTGGCAGGGGGTGAATGATTGGAACCAGACATGCTGTAACTTAATATTGTTGCAGGTCAAAGGCTTTCATGTCAGCTGGAAACCAAGTGCATTGTGCTGACACTGATCAGAACTTATTTCCCATCTGTTGTTGTTAGAAATCCAAACAAGATAATGAGTTGTGGCTGCAGCTAAACATCGTTAAGCAGGTGCCTCTTTGCATTGCCACTCAGGCCTCTCGGGGAGTCCAGTCAAACAGAGACTCTTTGAATGAACCCAGGATGACAGGACTAGATTTTAATGACACTTGTGCATGTCAGAGAGGGCAGCCTGGTGGCTGTGTGGGTGGTGCTTTGCTCTGCCACACCAGAGAGCTAGGGTTGAGTCATAGGTTTGGTTGTTTCCTTCCAAGGCTGGGTGGAGCTGTGAGCTGTGTTCAAGCAGCGTGCTTAGCCTTGGGGCACAGCGTTCTCTCCTTGCTCCCAGTGCTGCACAGGTAACGTTTCGGGAAAGGGAGTGTCTTTCATTTCATGGTGTCTCTCTGTGGTGCCTGGCTCAGGGCTCTGAAGTGCCGCAGTGGCCGTGGGCTTGATGTGTTACATAGCTCTGTTTCGGATGACAGACTTCCTAGAAACCAATAATGCTCTTAGGGAGCTGGAGTGGTCAGAGCATAGCGGTAGACGGGATCTCCTCGGGTTCCCTGCTGTCATGAGTCTCACAGTTGGATAATCCTGTTAATAAATTTATCAAGCTCCATCTTCAAACCAGTCAGGTTTCCCCCCACTACTCCTATTGGGAGGCTGTTCCAGAACCTCTGAGGCTTAGACACTTTCATCTAGTTTCCAGCCTCAATTTACTTGTGATCAGTTTATCCCCATTACTTTCATGTCCTTTAGCTTCAATAGCTCTTCACCCTCTGTGGTATTTCCCCCCGATCTATTTACAGAGAACGATCAGATCCCCTCTCAGCCTTCGTTTTGTTAGGCTAAACAGGCCTTTTATCTCCTTTCATGGGATATAAGAGCCTCACACTGGTGATCCGAGGGTTGAAGAACAACTCTGGGCCCAGAAAGCCCCACCCAGCTGCACCTGCTGGGCATGCTGAAACTGGAGGCAGGGTTCAAAAGGGAGCAGATCAGTTCAGTCTGCGCGGATAGAGCTGGGGGAACAGTTGTGCACTGCAGGCTCCTGCAGAGAAGCCTCCAGGGCTCTACGCAGCCAAGAACAGGCCCCACAGCCAAACCACCATGGGCCCTTCACTCCACGAAAGCCAGGAATGATGGGCCATGGCTGATAGAGGAAAACCCTCTGTAGTGCGACCAGAGAGAGCTCCAGGGGGAATCCAGAAACTGACTGGTGACACGGACAGAGGAACCGAAGCTGGGGTAGAAAGTGGCTCTTGGAGCAGTTGTAAGGGTGCTCGCCCTTAGGCCACGTATTTGAACTATTATTTGCAGGGCCCTGGGTTGGAACCCAGTGGAGTAGGGAAGGCCTGGGTTCCCCTATCCCCATCCACTGACCCTTGCCACTGGGTGACACAACCATGGACCCTCACCTTGGGGCAATAGCATGACTGACTTTACAGCCCAGACCACTGCCACTAGGCGGGTTTGCCAAGTTCAAACTTAAACCTCTGACATCCCCTGACCGTCCTAGTAGCCCTTTTCTGCCCCTGTTCCAGTCTGAATTCATCTTTCTTGAACATGGTGACCAGAACTGCACACAGTATTCCAAAGCCAGTGCTTTGTACAATGGCATTAATATTCTCTCTATTGAAAATACCTTGCCTGATACATCCTAGGATCTCATTTGCCTTTTTTACAACCACATCACATTGGTGGCACATAGTCGTCCTGTGATCATTAATACACCTAGGGCTATCTCCTCCTTTGTCGTTTCTAGCTGATGAGCTCCCAGCTTATAGCAGACATTTTTGTTATGAGTCCCTAAGTGCATGACTTGGCACTTTGTATTATTAAATTGCATCCCATTTCTATTACTCCAGTCTTCAAGGTCACCCTAGTCTTCCTGTATAATATTCTGACCCTCCTCTGTGTTGATGATGCCTAGCAACTTTTTGTCATCAGCAAACTTCATTAGTGCACTCCTGCTGTTTGTCCCACAGTCTCTGATGAAAATATTAAATAGAATTGGTTCCAAGACCCATTCTTGAGGAACTCAAGTGATACTAGGTAGCAAATTAGACACAATTTTACAA
The DNA here is from genome assembly GCF_026122565.2 of Emydura macquarii macquarii. Lineage (NCBI taxonomy): Eukaryota > Metazoa > Chordata > Testudines > Chelidae > Emydura > Emydura macquarii. The sequence continues at coordinate 13,340,218 of NW_027130432.1, read as the reverse complement.
TGCAATGTTTTAAAAAAAAAAAAAAAAAAAAAAAAAGCACTCTTACCTTGGCTTACATATTGTCTGGGGAGCAGGCGAAGGAATAAGCCCTCTCTAGGCAGCTCTGGTTAGACTAAATGACAGTATTGCATTCAGCTCTGAGTACCTTGTTCTGAGAGGGAATTTGGAGAACAGATAAAAATCATTAAGGAACTGGATTATGCAGGAATATTAACAGAGCTAAGTATGTGTAGTCTGGTTAACAATGACCAAGGAGTTACAATAATCATCCTCAGGTATCTAAAGGAGGAAGAGGTGTTATTTGGACACAGCACTGCTGAGTGTACTATAGAGAATATTCCTGTAATGGCGTGGCATAGACTGGATGATCTAATCCCAAATGGTTGTTCCATCTGTAGTTCTTTGACCTTCCAACACCACTGATTTTCTCTGGGCACTGCAGGTTTTCTGACCTTCTACAAGTCTGCAGGGGAAAACCTGTCAACCTGTGATGGAAAAATCCCCCTTTGATTGGTTTCCCTTTCCCACTTCCCCACCTCCTGCAGATGGACAGACAAATCAGAGTTGCTTTATGTACCGAGGGGAAACTTCCACCCTCAGCACTTGTAGCCATCTTGTCCCTCCTCTTCCCCTCTGTCCTCTAAGCGCTGGAGCTCAGCTTTATTTATTCTTAGCTAATACTTTTCATCAATTTGAGTGAAATACTCTGGAGGTCTCATGCTGCCAATACTAAAACATCCTTGGAATTTCTAAACATTATAGTTGACAGTTTTCCAACTCAAAAATCATTGCAGCCAACACAGGGGAATTCTATAGTAGACCTTCTCTTAACAGATAAAGAGGAACTGATCACATAACTACAAATTAATGTAGCTTAAGTACGAGTGATCATGACTTGATCACATTTATAATGTGCAAGCAGAATAATGTCCAAACACATAACACACACACACACACACACATATATACACACACACACACTTGGTGCTTTAACTGGGCCAGTTTCACAAAGCTGAAAACAATATTAGTCGAATCAGCTGGGAGGAAGAATTTAATCAGGAAAATATGAATGATAATTAGGAATCAATTTAAGAATACCTCACTAGATGCCCCAAATGCAACAATTGAGGAAGAAGGATGTACTGGTTAAAAAACTGACCTGGTTTAGAGGATAAGTGAAAGCAGCTTTGAAAATTAAAAAAAAAACAACCTCCAACATAACCAATGAAAGAAAAGGGGATATTGATAGTAATTAATATAAATCAAAAGTTAGGAATTGTAGAAAATTGATAAGGGAAGCAAAGGGACACAAGGAGAACTCTATGTCCAGCAGAATTAAGGACAGTACGAAGGAGGTTTTTTTAATATTTCTGGCACAAAAAAAATCCTGACAATCGTATTGGTCCATTACTATGTGTAAATCGTAGAAAGTATCAATAATAATGCAGAAAAGGCAGAAGTGTTCAATAAATATTTCTGTTCTGTATTTTGGGAAGAAAAAGATTATATAGCTGTATCAGACAGCGATGATTACTCTCTTTCCATTCTACTAGTATCTCTGGAGGATATTAAACAGAAACTACTAAAGTTAGACATTTTTAAATCAGCAGGTCCAGAGAGCTTGCCACCAAAAGTTTTAAAAGAGCTGGCTGAGAAAATCACTGGACTGTTAATATTGATTTCCAGTATGTCTTGGAGCAGTGGGGAAATTCCAGAAGACTGGAAAACATCTAATGTGGGGCCAATTTTTGAAAAGGGTAAACAGGATGACCTGGGTAATTATAGGCCTGTCAACCTGACATTGATCCATGGCAAAATAATTGAGCAGCTAATACAGAACTCGATTAACTAAGAATTAAAGGAGGCTAATGTAATTAATGCCAGTCAATATAGGTTTATGGAAAATAGATCCTGTCAAACTAACTTGATATATTTTTGACAACATTACAAGTTTAGTTGATAAAAGTAATAGTATTTATATAATATACTTAGTTTTCTATAAGGCATTTGCCTTGGTACCACACAACATTTTGATTAAAAAACTAGAACAATATAAAATTAACATGGCACACATTAAATGGATTAAAAACTGGCTAACTGATAGGTCACTAAATGTAATTGTAAATGAGGAATTGTCATTGAGCGGGTATGTTTCTAGTGGGGTCACACAGGGATTGATTCCTGGCCCTGTACTAAACATTTGTATCAGTGAGCTGGAAGAAAACATGATAAAGTTTGCAGATGACACAAGAATTGTGGGAGTGATAAATAATGAAGAGGACAGATCACTGATACAGAGTGATCTGGATTGCTTGGTCAACTGGGTGCAAACAAACAATATGGATTTTAATATAGCTAAATATATATGTGTACATCTAGGAACAAAGAATGTCAGCCATGCTTACAGGATGGGGCACTCTATTCTGGGAAACAGTGACTCTGACAAAAAATTGGGCGGGGGTGGGGATGAATAATCAGCCAAACATGAGCTCCTAGTATGATGCTGTGTCCAAAAGAGTTAATGTGATCCTCAGATGCTGTTGGGAGGCTGTGTCTGAGTTTGGCGGTGTCGCCCAGTGGCGAGAGTGTGTGGGGCTACAGTAGGGGAACCCAGGCCCTCCCTGCTCTCCTGGGTTCCAGTCCAGTGCCCTGTGACTGGCAGGTCGGATATGTGGCCTAAGACTGTATGTATCCAAGCCGGGACACTTGCTGCCACAGCCTCTGTCCCTCTAAAGCCACCACAGGGTTTGCTTATGGACTCACAAAAAGGGGGGGAGTCCTTCCTGGCCATGATCCGGAGGTTCTTCGCTGTCAGTCACAGCCTGCCGTTACCAGTCTCAGGGGGATGGGTCTTCAACGGCTAGGCCATTGGGTCTGGTCCAGGCACCATGGAGCTCCTGTGGCCTCTCTGCAGGAGCTAACAGCATAGGACTGCTCCCTTGCTCTGCCCACCCTGAGTGCACTAGGCTGCTCCATTTTGAGCTCTGTCTCCAGCGTGAGCACACCTGGGCAGGGCTTTCTGGGCCCAAAGCTGCTTGGTTCCTCAGTATGGGGCTTATACACCCCAACCCAGATGCATAAACAGGGGAATCTCGAGTAGGAGTGGAAAGGTTATTTTATCTCGTTATTTGGCACTGGTGTAACTGCTGCTGGAATCCTGTGTCCAGTTCTGGTGCCCACAATTCAAGAAGAATGTTGGTAACTTGAAGAGGGTTCAGAGAAGAGCCATGAGAATGATTAAAGGATTGGAAAACAGGCCTTATAGCGACAGATTCAAGGAGCTCAATCTATTTAGTTTAGCAAAGAGAAAATTAAGGGGTAACTTGTTCACAGTCTGTAAGTATCTGCATGGGAAACAAATACTTAATAATGGGCTTCTCAGTCTAGCAGAGAAAGATCTAACGCAATCCAGTGGCTGGAAATTGAATCTAGACAAAATCAGACTGGAAATAAAGTGTAAATTTTAACAGTAAATGTAATTAATCATTGGAACAATTTACCAAGGGATGGTCATCACTGACCATTTTAAAATCAAGATTGGATGTTTTTATAAGTGTTCTGCTCTAGGAATTATTTTGGGGATATTCTCTGGCCTGTGTTGTAAAGAGGTTCAGAACGGATGATCAGAATGGTCCCGTCTAACCTTGGAATCTCTGAATCAGAAGATCCCAAAGTATTCTAGAAAGGAGGTCAGTATCACTATCCCCATTTTACAGATGGAGAAACTGAGGCACAGAGAAATTAAAGTGCCTTTCTCAAGCTCACTCAGTAGGCCAATGACAGAGCCAGGAATAAAACCCTGTACTCCTGAGTCCTCCTAGACCACAACCCTGTCTCAAGGCCCTATTGCCTAGACTGTATAGCATAGATTAGAATATATTTTGATGTTCTAATCCCAGTGCATTTCAGGGGATGGATTATTATATGCTCCTGTTTTTGCCAGAGGAAAAGTATTAGCCACTTTCTCCTGTATTTTCACTTACTTTGATGGAACATCTGCAGATATCTGATAATGTGATTGAGAGAATCAAAGGGCCAAAGCTAGTTAGGGAATAATTAAAACGAGAGGACGCAGGTGCATGTAGATATCCCATTTTTAATGACTAGCTGTGCATTTCCTTCCTTTCAAGTTGAGCTGATGGTGGTTTATGAAAATGAGTCATTGGAACACAGCACAAATTGAATTTTCTAAGCCATATATTTTTCCTTCTATTGTGAAATGGAAAATAGATCTTAGACCAGGGGTGGGCAATAATTTTTAGAGAGAGGCCACTCCACGAATTCTGGTAAGTCGTCGTGGGCCTGGGCCACTTCCGGCTTCCGGCCACGTGACTGGAAGCAGACAGTTCAGGAAGTGACTGGCCTTGGCAACTGGAGCGTCGGGCAGCTTAGTTATTCTCGGCAGTCGCTTCCCAAACTTCCTGCTTCCTAGGGGCGGACGGGCCATCTGGCAGTTCTGGCAAATGCCAGAGAGGCCGGTGCACTCAAGGGCAGGTGGGCTGCATGGGCATTCGTATTAAAGGCGGGGAAAAGAGCCGCTGCTGTCAAAAGCCTGGGGCCGTGGTGGCCCCACCTCTTTCCCTGCCCTCCCTGCTGGGAAGGCAGAAGTTTTTATGCTCCATGCGGGTTCCCCAGCGCCTGGTGGTATCTGTTGTTCAGCTTCCCTGGTCCCTGCTTGGACTCCATGCCAGGGAGTTACTGAGGAACCCAGGAAGCTGAGTAACAGATACAGGTACTTATACAGAGCCGCCCAGGAACCTGCCTGGTGCATATAAAGGTCAGCAGGTCGGGCAGGCAGGCAGGCCCGCAGCATGAGATCAGACTGCCCACCCAGCGTTTCACTTCTCTCCGCCTGTGTGGTTGCCGTGCCGCCTGCTACAGAATCTGCTCTCAGCCTGCCCAGTGCCCGCTCCCCATCTCCGTGTGCAGAGACTCGACTCGCTGCTTGCTGCTGCAGTGCTCTGCTTTGCCGATTCCTTCCTCCCCTCCTCTCTCTCGCCACTGCTCCCTGTGTCCCGCCTCCCTGCTGCCCTCCTGTGCCCCCCAACTCCAGCCACTGCTCCCAGCATCCCTAACTCCCTCCTTCCTCACTGCAGCTGCTTGCCAAACCTGACCGGTTCCTCCTCTCCCCACTTGCCCCGCTCCCAGCCGCTGCTCCGAGGAATCCCTGAGCCGCCTCACTGCTGCTGCTTGCCAGATAGGTTCCTCCTCTCCTCCTCCCTCTCCTCCTCGTCCCTCTCTTCCCTGCCCCAGCCATTGCTCCCTGCCGGGAGGCAGCCAAAGACCCATGCACCTGTCCTTATAGAATCGGGCCACCTGGTCAGCCAAGATCTGCATATAAGTGCCCCGCTGGGCTGCCCCAAGTCGGCGGTTGTGGCCCGTGGCACGGAGGCTGTGGACAGCCCGGTCTCGGTGCGTGGCACATGCACGGCGTGGGGCATGGCAGGCTCTCCCTCGACTGAATTAACTGTGCAGGTCAGGCTGCTGTGTTATGTGGGAGGGGGAAGCATAGAGCGGACAGCTTGAACTTGGGTCGCTTTGCTTTAAAGACCAGGGCCAATTTTTAGTCCCAGTCCGTCACTGCTGCGTCTGGTCATGTGCCCAGAAGCCGGCCGTTCGGGTAGCGACCAGCCGAAAGCTGCCTGATGCTCCAGGGCAGCGCTCCTGCATGGCGGGCCGGCGGGCTGGACAGAAACGTTAGACAGGCTGGATCCGGCCCGGGGGCCATGTTTTGCCCACCCCTGTCCTAGACTCTTTCAGACCCTGAGCCTGTGCCTCTTCCATTTGAACATACCACATTCCTTAGTGTTGCCAATAGCAAATGTGTAAATGACATGCCTGAGGAACAAGGAGTTTGGCCTGGATGCACAGAGGAGCGTTACAGTACCTAACTTTTAGTTGCCTAGAAGCTCCCTGTGATCCACAAAGCCCAAGGTAGGCACCTGGGCTTCGCATACAATGAATGGGGAGAATCAGACACCTTAGGCTGTGATTCACAAAAGCCATCATGCTAGCCAATGGGACAGATCAACAAGAGGGATGTGTGCTAAGCTCCACCTCTCCAACCCTCTCTCACAGAGATAGGTGCCTAAATCCAGGCTGCAGGGAGGCATCTATTGCTGCCACTGAGTCACAGGCAGGCACCCTCTTTGGGGTTAGGTGCCCACTCTGTTTTCACAAGCAGCCTGTGGGGAGTCTGAGTAGTTCAGTGATTAGGGCACTCACCTGGCATGTGGAAGGACCTTTGTTCAAGTCTTCCCTCTTCTTAAGGAGAACAAGGGATTTGAAGCATGTTCTGCTACCTCTCAGGTGAGTGCTTTAGCTAGAGAGCTATAGGATGTGTTCCCCTAACCTCTGCTGTTCCATTGTGACTAAATAATTTAAAGCGTCATTAGAGCAGGAGGAATGGACTCTGGATCTCCCACATGCTGGGTGAGTATGCTAACCACCAGGTAAGAGTCATTCTCATGGTTGTCCTTGCTCTGACTTCTAAGTTGCTCTTCCATGAGTTATCTGCGCTTCAACAGGAGAAACTGAGGGATAATCCCTCCCCATCAGTATATCCCATAACTCAGAGGTTAGGGTGATCACTTCAAAGAGCAGACCCCTCTTCAAATCCTTTTTCCCCCTGGGGCAGAAAGGAGACTTGAACTGGGAGGCCCTCCCATCTCAACTGAATCCCCTAACCCCTGGGTTAAAAGTTATGAGGGAGATCCTCTTTTTTCCTCCAACCCCCACCCCAGCTGTTTTGTGTCAATTTACCTAAGGAGCCCAATCCAGTAGGCGTGCTCTGCAGGCATATACCAGAGTGGGTCCCACACACGACTTAAGAGGGCAAAGATCTATCGTCCCCCAGTTTGTTAATTGTCCTAGGGCTTAAGTGGGAGATAGGTGTCTGGATGTCTGGAGTGAGGAAGCAGTGTACATGCCCAGAGGCAGAAACATAGGTGACTAGGGAACTTTTACTGCAAAGTTCAGTGAGTTTAGGTGCCTATGGTGTCCAGCGGGAGTTTTATGAATCTCATTGGAGCCTGAAATTGGGACTCAGACTCCTAAATACTTTTGTGAATCTAGGCCTTTGTGCCTTAGGAGCAGATACTTTCTACCTATCGGTAATGCTGATACTTTCATAGATACAGAATGATTATCCTTCGACACTGCAGAAGCTTCCAACAGCTTATGTATTTTGTAAGAAAATCAAATATGCTTCCATATCCTGCTTAAAACTGAGCATAGCACGTTCAAAAAGATCACACTACACTCTTTTGATACAGAACAAAGCATGCCATTTTGACATTACCCTGTCTGACTTGTCTGCTCTTGCAGACTCTTTCCCATTTTCTCCAGGACACTGCTCTTTGTGGAAGTGCTGTCATCAGGATGCACTGATTATACTGTGTGTAACCAATGAAGTCAGGAAGCAATCGATATCCATGTGATACCCATACCCTTGCTGAGAACCTGTTCTGGCTGTTGTACCTAGGACGTAATGTTAATAACTGTCCATCAGATATGAAATGCTAATCTTTGTAGCCTCCATGGCTACAAGTCATGGACCCTTGTGGTTTCTGAGGAAATGGGCTAGAAAGCTCTCTTCATCTCTGAGCAGTAGACAGCCAGGTGACTTTTATGATTGCAGTGCATTGGCCATGGGCAGTTCTTTTGGTTAGTGAGCAGCAGGACTGGGCCATGCACAGTGGAATGCCGCATGCTGGAATTAGTGAGCTAACACCTGTAGGGTTTGTCTCTGCTTGTTTTTGTCACGCTATGAGTGGGTCACAACCATGAGTGCCTACCTCAGGGCAAACTGTCATAAACAGGGCAGACACTTTGTGGTGTGTTCTACAGTTAGATTTCACCAAGTGTGAACTCCTGGATCACTATAACGGTCTTACCATGGAGTCACAGGCAGTCCCCTTAGACTCTCCAGTCTATCTTGCCACCCAGACAAACTGGACTTAGTGATAAATGATCACTTACACCAAAAAGCATACCACATTCAGGTTGCTTCTGGTCCCAAGAGACCCGTCACTTACCCCCAGATCACTGGGTACCTGGATCTTACACCAAAGACAACACCTGTAGCCAATCCTGTAATAAGCTATTTAAAGGTTTATTAACGAGGAAAAAGGAATAAGAGAGTTATTTACAGTTCAAGTAAGCAAACATACACACAAATGAGTTACTATCTAAATCCTAGGAATGACTGAGTTGTAGTGATCTGTCAATTCAAAGTGTATTTCAGAGCAGACCCAGGAGGCAGCTCCTGGGGATCTCTGGCTTCACTGTAGAGTCTCTGGCCCTTCAAAGTTCAAACAGTCAAAAAGATTGAGTTTCTTCTTGTCAGGGATTTTTATTCCCTTCCCGCAGAGTTGAAGATGATGGGACAAGTTCACGTACACATCTCTTCTTCATGGGTGGAGGGAGCAAATCAACAAAGTCTTTTGTCCTCTGATGTTCCACAATGGCTTGTCTGGTATCTGTGGCCTTTTTTTGTTGGGCAGGAGATGACAACTCCTGTGGCAAACTAGCATTTCACACTTGATAATGTTTCTCTCCTGACTGGGGGCTTTACAGTTTCAGAGCAAACACTTAAATTTACCTTATAACATGGGATATAGATATTATCAGTGAGATTAATGCATGCAGTAATTTACAAGCATTTCATTGAGTCTAAACGCTTTCTTATAAGACTCATACCTATTCTGAGCAGAACAAACATACAGGTGACGTGGTCTTCAGCTACAAGGTTGTCAGTTCTTAGCTAATGTCTGCAGCCTGGGCAAGAGCTGGCATCTGGCCTGCCAGTGTCACCGGTGGTTTTTGTTTTGTTTTGTTTTTGTTTTGTTTTTTTCAGGGAAAGATTCTGGTTTGAATTTTGCGTGACAACACAAATTTTTAATTCTGTAATCTGCTGGTTCTGCATGCTGAAATGGGAAAAGGGTGGGCAGGGGAAAGTGTGTGTGAGGGGAATAGAAACAGCAATAGTTTGCAACAGACAATTTTCCATGTTGGTCTTGCCTTTTAAGGGAGTTGAATGGTGTACAAAATGTGTATCATTTTTGTTGCTCTCCTCTGGACTCTGTCCAATTTGTCCACATATTTCCTAAAGTGTGCCACCCAAAACTGAACACAGTATCCAGCTGACACCTCACCAGTGCCGAGTAGAGAGCGGAAGTTACCTTATGTGTCTTACATGCAACACTTCTGTTAATACACCCTAGAATATTATCCATTTTCGCAAATGCATCACATTGACTCTTATTCAATTTGTGATCCACGATAACCCCCAGATCCTTTTCAGTATTACTACCACCTAGCCAGATATTCCCCATTTTGTAGTGGTGCATTTGATTTTTCCTTCCTAATGTAGTACTTTGCACTTGTCCTTATTGAATTTCATCCTGTTGCTTTCTGATCAATTCTCTCATTTGTCAAGGTCATTTTGAATCCTAATCCTGTCCTCCAAAGTGCTTGCGACCCCTCCTACTTTAGTGTCATCATATTAGTGAAAATGTAAAAAAAAAGAGATTAGTGAGACAGAGCTCTGTGTAAGGTCTGAAGCTGGTCTCTCACCAACAGATGTTGGTGCAGTAAAAGATATTACCTCACCCACATTGTGTCTCTACTATCCTGGAACCAACATGGCTTCAACAACACTGCAAGCAACCAACCAACCAATAATAGATTGTGTGCTAGAGGAAGTTTCCTTTGCGAGCCTCTTGCCTGCTCTGATTTTGCCGTTCCCTTTATAACCTCTGTGAGACAGTCCCTTCTTCTGCCTAATTCAACCTGCAATTCTGAATTAGGCCTGGTCAGAACTGTTCCGTTAACTTTTTTCCAACTGATAGTTGAGCTTCTGACTAAACAAAAATTATTGCAGAAAGTGTCTACTTTTCTGGGAAATACTCCATTTTCTGTCAGGAGTAAGGCACTCAGCTGCACCTGCTCAGTACTTCCGTTGCCCTAACGAGCCAGCTAGGTCGCCTGATGGACCACCCTACCTGATTAGCTGAGAAAGCCAGCAGACCAATTCTTAAACCTAGCAGCAGCAGTAGCTCGCTGGCTGCTCAATGTCCATGCCCGCAGACCTTCTGCCTTCCTGTGCTCCCCCTCCAAGCCCTGTTCCTGCTTTGCTCCTCCACAGCTCCAGCCCAGATCCTGTCCTGCAGCCCATCTTGTTCCCATCCTGTTCCAGCCTTGCTCCTGCCTCAGAACCAGCCCTGCTCCTGTCTTCCCTGACCTCTGGTAATTCAGTTCCAACCCTCAGCTCTGATTCCTGACTCCGTCTCTGTCTCGACCCTTGGCTCTGGCATTTGGACTCTGACTCTGGTTCTGACCTTTGGCCTTGCTTCCTGGTTCTGGCCCTGTCTTGACCCCCGACTCTGGCACTTGGATGCCGATCACTAGATCCAATCAACTATGACCTGGGCTCCTGACATTTTTCAGTCTGACAGTTTTTGGATGAAAGTTTTTCCTTTTTTCAGTGAAAATTTGAAACAATGGATAGTTTTCACCCACCAGTACTGTCCAACAGACACATCAATCAAATTCCAGGATGTCTGTACAGCTGTGATCTTTCTGTGTCTCTCTCCCCTCACCATCACCCCCCACAGGTGATCTCCAGTGTTTGCTCTGCGTTAGTCTGAACTAGTTGTGCTGTGTACTGTTCTGGCCTTTTGCAGACATTTGTCAGTGATCAAATGACAATGATAGGCTCAAAGGAAAAGGTAAACAAAAGATTCAGGAAAAGCCCCTGTGTACTTAGAAGTTGCTGTTGTTAGGATTGTATCCCACTCATACAAGGGAGCTCAGGAGTTGTAGGGTAAGGAGAGATCCTTCTTTAGAACAAGATAAGAGAAAAGTCTCTGTTCCCCTTGTCCAAAGATCTCCACTGTGGTTATGGCCCTTATATTTGTAGAATCCTGAATTCGGTTTCTGCACATTGGCCTTTGATTTCTTAATCAAAATAAAGACCAATGAATAGATCAGTTAAGGGGAAGCACCTCTAGAATTCAAGACTTTAGGCTTGGACAGCTTCTTTTGCTTCAAATCTCACTGTGAAAGGTAGAGCTGTATTCTTAGAGCTGTGTCTCAAGCCATTCGTGCAGTCACATTCAGCCTACATAGAAGTGGGAGACTGTTGAAAGCAATCTTCAGTACCATAAGCTGGAGTTCATCATCCCCCTGCATTTTTCAGTGATAACCTACTTTGTCTGCTTGTGCTGCTGCTAACTTTGGTTGTTATGTCCTTAAAGGTAGTTGCAGATATGGTTACAGAGTTCTCTTAGAATCATAGAGTCATAGATGATTAGGATTGGAAGGGATCTTGGGAGGTCATCCAGTCCAGCCTTCCACTCAAAGCAGAACCAACCCCAACTAAATCATCCCAGCCAGGGCTTTGTCAAGCTGTGCCTTAAACATCTCTGAGGATGGAGATTCCACCACCTCCCTAGGTAACCCATTCTAGTGCTTCACCACCCTCCTAGTGACAAAGTTTTTCCTAGTATCCAACTTAGACCTCCCCCACTGCAACTTGAGACCATTGCTCCTTGTTCTGTCATCTACCACCACTGAGAACAGCCTAGCTCCATACTCCCTAGAATCCCCCTTCAGGTAGTTGAAAGCTGCTATCAAATTCCCCTCACTCTTCTCTTTTGCAGACTAAATAAGACCAGTTCCCTCAGCCTCTCCTCATAAGTCATGTGCCCCAGCCCCCTAATGATTGTTGTTGTCCTCCACTGGACTCTCTCCAGTTTGTCCACATCCTTCATGTAGTGGGGGGCCCAAAACTGGACACAATACTTCAGATGTGATCTCACCAGTGCCGAATAGAAGGGAATAATCACTTCCCTTGATCTGCTGGCAGTGCTTCTACTAATGCAGCCCAGTATGCCGTTAGCCTTCTTAGCAACAAGGGCATACTGCTGACTCATATCCAGCTTCTTATCCACTGTAACCCCCTGGTCCTTTTCTGCAGAACTGCTACCTAGCCCGTCGGTCCCCAGTCTGTAGCTGTGCATGGGATTCTTCTGTCCAAGTGCAGGACTCTGCACTTGTCCTTGTTGAACCTCATCAGATTTCTTGTCAAAGGCTTACTGGTTAATTGTATTTATTCTGGACAGATTGCAGCTGAAGCCATACAAAAGGCATTTGTGTGTTGCTGTCACAGGGTTACACTCACTGCAAGGGTGCCTCCTCCTGGTCGCTCTGGGGATTCATTCTTTCCAGATGCTGCGCCCTGCTCTGGCAGTTTTTCCACCCCCATTCTTCGCTCACCCTGCAGCCCCTTTTGTTCCAGGAGCTGCAGCTTCCTGTTCATGACTTGGACCTCCAGCAAGATCACTGTCATCCTCCCCTTCTGGGGTATCAAAGTCTTCCAAGGCAAACTGTTCCAGGCCGTCCATTCTCTGCTGTCTGATCCATGCCACTTCCCCACTTGCTGGTAGGGGAACCAGCACCCAACCCTTTACACCAGGTTCCAGCTCAGGGACCCGCCCAGCAGCAGCCAAGTTCTGCCCTACCCCGTACCTTTCTGGCTCTCCCCCTGCTCTGGGTTTGCCAGCCCAAACTCCCTCCTCCCAGGGAGTAACTATAGGCTACCTAGCTCTGTAGCCCCAAACACACCTCCCTCCTCCCAGGGAGTGACTGCAAACCACTTCCCTGCAGCCCCCCTGCTGTTCTCAACTCCTGTTCCTGTCCAGATGAGCCTCCTCTAATCAATCCCTGCTCCCTGGCTCCTCCTCCAGGTGCAGCCTGGGCAGTTAATTGGTCCATTTGGCCACCTGACCCCCTTCAAGTCTTGTGTGGGGCAGACACCCCAACACAGTTGCTTATAATATTACTTCTGATACTTTAGAGTTACCAGTCCATTGACCCTCACAAGTTAGCATGGGCAAAGGCTTTCCTAATTGGAAGTGCTCCTATTATTAGAACATTTGCTAAAACATGAAGAAGCCTTTCCTGCTGCCCAAACCAAGCCATGATTTGGTTAGTGACCCCATTCTTCACATAGTCTTTTTTCTTTACTCCTATCTTAGCTCTTTGTGCCTGTTTCTCCTTTCCCTGTGGAATGCTTTTCTACTTGGAGACCTCCTACTGGAGCAGAGAGAGAGTTTGAGGTCACAGTTGCCAGGACATCCTTGAATTAATGCTAGTGGCTGGGGGCAAATCCTTGGTGCTGAGCTGGAAGCAGTTAGGTGAAGAACACAGAATTGCTGGCACTGAGGGGAAAATGCTACTTTTCAGTTAGGGATAGTGCCTGGAGTGAAAGGCAGATTTGTACTGCATCCAGGTAACCTGACTGTGCAGTGTTTCCTTAAGGTAACTGCAAGGCTAAAAGCTTGGAGAATAAGTTATCTTTAGGGCAGACCCTCACCTACACATATGAGTGCCTGCCCCTCAAGGGGAGACTCTGCCCTCCAATGTGAAGAATGCATTATAATCTCTTGTACTGAAATGGAACTAATGATACATTCTCCTAACCAATTCCTCCAGTTCGTAAAGGATCTGTGCTCTGCTCTCTGTTACAGGACATGGTTCCTCACTGTATTCATGGAATTCTGCTTCTTGTTGAAAGAGATCTCACTTTTCGGATGGAGAAGCCAGCTGCAGTGCAGGTAATGGAATCATTCATTCTGGGGAGTTCCTGATACTCGTGTTAACCTTGTGAACAGTGAGCTCTCTGTGCATTAATGTACGTTTATTCTCACTTGAAATCTCCGTAGTGCTGTTCTGTATGTTTTGGTTGTGGTCTCTCTTTCCGGTGTGATATTTAAGGGGTGGTAAATTTTCATGACTTGAGTATATCTTGATAAAGTTTCTTTTATTGCCAACCCATCACTTTCACATATGTCCATGAGTATGACAGGATACCAGAATGCTCTTTGAGAGGACTCCAGTGACTAGGGGGACAGATACAGTGGGAGTCATGCCCAGTGGACACTGACCTGAGAACTTTCAGGCCCTGTTGTCAACAACGGGCTAAATCCCTGTGTCTTTGCTTGGGCAGCACTGTTGCTGTGCTCAGCTGAGTACCTAAGAGAGGACACCAAGGATGGGGGACACCCACCCCCTTTTCAGTAGTAGAGTGTCTGGCAGTGCCCTGTTCTCTGCCCTGCCCGTTCTGACTGCCCCACCTGTTTGGAATCTTCAGGCCCAGGGGCTGGAAGTCCTGGCTGATGACTTTGTTTCAGAGATGTCATCTGGCTTTGGTGTCTGGGGGGGGTGCGACCAGCCAGCTGGTACTCATGTTGGGGATGTCTGGGAAGGCATTTCCTCCACTAATGCCACTCCCCAATACACCCGCTGTCCTACAGAGAATACAGTCCTCTTCCATGGTTACTGGGCCCAGCTGGACTGCCCAGTGGCTTCCCTGAGACTTTGACTTGGGTGTGGGCTGAGTGAGAGCTTCAGGAATAGGCTCCATGATTTCATCACACAGAGAAAGAAAATGACTAATTTTAATGGCCACGTCCTGTTCTCAGCCCCAAATCACAGACTGATGCTGAAATCACGGGGTGGAATTCTCTGGCTGTGTTATGCAGGTCAGACTAGATGACAGTAGCAGTCCCTTCTGGCCTTGAATGCTATGGCAGAGGTGTTGTCCTGCGACTCCAGGAAGCTCAGCACAGAAAGGTCCAACTCAGAGACAGGGGCATGTTGAAGGAGTAGCTTAATATATTATTGATGGTTGCAAAACATAAACCTCAAAACATACCAGATGCACAACATGGCTGAGTTACTGTGGCTGCTGGAACCTTATGTTCTGCATTTCCTGATCACCCATAGTTCTGACCGTGCAACTGCAGTGTGACTCCAGTGAGTTAAAATTAATAGACCAGCATCCAAAATTATATTATTTGTGTTAGTGCCTAGAGGTCCAAGTCAGGGATGGGGTCCTGTCACCAGAGCTCCTTCCCCAGGACACCCCCTAAAACCCAGGGCAGGGCCCGAGTACTCACCCAGGCCACTGCTCTGTGATGTCTGGGCGTTTTTCCCACCGCAGTTCTAAGAGCCCCTGGCTGGGCCCCGGGTGGTTGGCCCCTTCCAAGGGTGGCAATGAACAGAACAGCAAGAGGAACACAGAACACAGAGGAATCATCCCAAGCTGGGTTTAGGCTCTCTTCCTTCAGAGGGCACTCGTCTGTGATCCTAAACTGAACTCGCAGGTAATAGAGGGGAATGGTTCCCTCTCAAGGTGAGTCAGCATCGGGGCCTCCTTTCACTCATATAGGGTTCGATGAGGACCTGCCTTCAGCCAGCCCTCTCTCCAGGAGCTGAGCACTGGAGGTCTGGTCTGCCATCAACTGAGTTGGGTTTCTCCCTTTTAAGCTCCCACGGGTGTGATGGGGCGGAGCCCAAGTTTTCTTGTTAACCCGTGTAGCCCTGCATGGGGTTTGTATATCCCTTCGCAGGCCCTTTGTTCTGGATACTGTACATACATGATAGCAGGACAGTCACTGCTCCAGACAGTTCACAAGGTACTCTCTCAATTGCCTGAAGGTGAGTGAGTGAAGTATTGGACTCTGCATGCTAACAGCCCTCGAGTCATACAATGGCAAAGCTCACACTGACTTCAGTAGAGCCAGGATTTCACCCTGGATTCCTACAGAAAAAGGTTCTGAATGCTCTGAGGTTCATTGTGGGAGAAGTTGTTGTAATGTGGCTGTGTGTACAGAGTGTTGCCATCTCAGTTTACAAAGAGACCGAGCAAAGGTGACAAGCCAGAGGCATTTGTTACCGGTCATCATTCACATGCAGGGGGGCATCTGTGTGTGTGAGGGACATAGAGCGAGGTATATCTGCGTGGGTGAAAACTACCAAAGTAATGATTGGGGAAAAAAGATTGAAACAAGTGAAAGCTGCCAAATCCAAGGGGATCAGGAAGGTGCAGAACAGAGATTAATAAAGAAATTGGCATGCAGGAGACTCAAAGGGAAAGTCACAGTTTTAATGAGAAAATGGAAACTTTGTAACTCTAGGGGAATTTTGAATATCTATGTCTGAATTTCTCATTCTCAGCCCAGCACTGCTGGCTCTCTCAGCAGCTCCTGTCCATTTTCCCTGTGGGTATTATGTATCCTGGATGGCACCAGCTCAGCTGCAGCCTCTGACTGGAGCAGGCTGGTGTATATTAGATTTCGGATACCCACTAAGTGGCAAACGGCTCTTGGCATAGCTCAGAGGCGCACTGGGGTTGGAGCAGGGTAGGGCTGTTGTGTGAGGACACTTCTCCGGGCTTTACTTTGGGAAACCTGTTGCTATTTTTGCAATCCCACAGAAACTTTACAAACATACATGAATCATACCATGCCATGTGACCATGGAAGGCAGAGATTTGCTCTGTCTCTGCCAGATAATTTTGGCTTTGGAAGAATTCCTGGCTCCTTTCAAGCTTCTGTTTCACACTGGTTTGCTTCCAGTTTGCCCATTGAACTATAGAACGGGAAGCTAGTGAATTATTCTAAGATTGTTGGGCTTTTGTTTTTTCTTTCATATTGTGATTGGATTATATCTACCTCCTCTGTGCATGTAGAAGTTCAGTCTGTCACAGAAAGCTGGGATCTCTTATTAGCTCCAGTATAAAGTGAACCCATAGAGACATCCACCTTACTTATCCCCCTCTCCTCTAAGGGTCTGCTTACACTGCAAAAAAAGGTGTTCTTGACTCCTCAGTTTAGTTAACTCAAGTTAAAATAGCAGTGAAGACACAGCAACTTGACTTTTGTCCTCATTTAACACCTATAAAGTGATCCTGGGATTGAACTCGAGCTGTTAAACTGAGTTAAAAGCTGAGTTGCTGTGTCTTCACTGCTCTTTTAATGCACATTAGCTAACCCAAGTGAAGAACATACCTTTTCCAGCAATATATATATTGCCCTATCCACTCTTTGTTGCTCCTTTGTGCAGCCAGACGTGATGCAGATGTGCTTTTTTCTTCTCAGTTTGAAATTATCACCTCAATGAAGTCCCTCCACAAGCACATAGACAGCATGCAGCTACCACTGGAACTGGACGGAGCCTTCCCTTACTGTCATCGGGACTGGTTAAGCTTTCGCATGGTGAGTGAGATGCCGTGTAACTAAACTCGCTGCTTCCAGGATTATGGTCAGCTTTTCCATACACCAGAGAGGAGAAACATTGTATAATGAACTGGGTTAGTGCAAGGTAGAGCACTAAATAAATATGAAATTTAAAAAAGATGGGAGATGTGAAGTTCTGATTCCCATGATAGCCATGTCTCAGTTACACTGTGCTTGGCAATATTTGTCTTACCATGGCCGTGTTAATGTTTATGGATGTGCCGAGTGTCCATATCAACATGGCTGTGGGAACCATAACTTTGAATGTCTGAACGTGTATACTGAAGAATGTAATTGCCAGAGGGAGCAGTGGAGGCATGAGAACCTGCAGGGCGAGAACCTGGGAGGGCCTGGGCCATTGATGCTGCCACATTGCCACTAGAGGCTTAGACTAGGCAGCCACAAGAGGACCCTCTAAAGCTAAGCTCGGCAGGACGGACTGTTCTGCAGGGCCTGATTGGTGGCCCCTCACAGCCCACTGATTGGCTGATGCAAGTATATAAACCAGGAAGCCATGGTGGGGAGCTGTCTGAGCAACAACACAGATTACCTGTCTCCTTGTGCTCCAGACTCTGCTTGCAATAGACCCTAAATTCCAGCTTCTGACCCTCATTTGTCCTTGACTTTGCTATTCGAATACTGTCTGTAACCTGGTGCCTGACTCCGACTTCCTGACATGTTGACTCTGCTACTTATTTCCCAATTGCGACTTAGCAGCTCACCAGGACATAATGGCTACCCACAGCCTGGTGCTGATGGGAAGGAGAAAGATCACTGTTGCCCTCTCCAGTGAGGGGAAACAGACTCCTTCCTTCTTTTACCCTCCCAGGTCTCCAGGGCAGGGACTCTCTTGAAGTTTCTCTCTTCATCAATGATCAGAGTAATGTTGCCACTTAACACATAATCAGTAATTGCAATAATAAACAGTTTGAAGTGTTTGGAGTTAGTTAGAATTCTGTTATTTTGGAGCCAGATTTTCTGGAATATATAAAAGACTCCTCACTGAGGACTATGCTCTTGGTGTGTGTAAAACTTTATAAGACAGGTGTTTGAGTTCTTGGAGGAAACGTCTGAATTGGCTAAGAACACCTCTGTCTCCAGCACTGAGGATTGACAGATTTTACCAAACTTGCCACCACACTCCAAGGAGCCAAGCAACAAGCTTCAATTCCTTTCTGCCACATGCTTCCAGGTATTACTGTGCCCCTCTCAGCCACATTTATAGTAGTACATAGAGATGTGATTCACCGTGTTCAGGTATGGGGAATTAATTTCCTTTCATCTG
Organism: Emydura macquarii macquarii; assembly: GCF_026122565.2. Taxonomy (NCBI): domain Eukaryota; kingdom Metazoa; phylum Chordata; order Testudines; family Chelidae; genus Emydura; species Emydura macquarii. The sequence continues at coordinate 13,321,849 of NW_027130432.1, read as the reverse complement.
CAAATATCAGAATCTCTGTGTCTCCCTGCAGGGATCATCTGCAGCATGCACAAATGGGCAGCATTTCTATTGGCATTTTATTTGCCTAACTTTGTTTGTGACAGCATCAATCTCATGGCTTCTGCTTCCAATGGATTCAACCTTGTTTCTGCCCTGACCTCGTTGGACAGGGCGTGATGTAACAATGCCTAAATGCTGAATTGTCTGTCAGGATGTCACGGATGATATTGCTGTGCCACTAATGGCAAACTGAAGATGAGTCTCTTATTTTCAAATATAAGCTTCAAATATAAGATCAGAAACACAATCATTAAAGTTCTCTTCCCTACCTGTATGCAATCATGAAATCACAGAAATATAGGGCTGGAAGGGCCCTTGAGAGGTCATCTAGTTCAGCCCCCTGCACTGAGGCTGGACCAGTTATACCTAGACCATCCTTGACAGGTGTTTGTCCAACCTGTTCTTAAAACCACCAATGATGGGGATTCCTCCACAGCCTCCTTTGGAAGCCTGTTCCAGAGTTTAATTACCCTTATAGTTGAAAGTTTTTTCTAGTAGTTAATCTAAATCTGCCTTGCTGCAGATTAAGCCCATTGCATCCGTCCTACCTTCAATGGACAGGGAGACCAATTGATCACCATCCTCTTTGTAACAGCCCTTAACATATTCGAAGGCTGTTATCAGTCCACCCTCAGTCTTCTATCCTCAAAACTTAAACATGCCCAGTTTTTTTTACCCTTTCCTCATAGGGGAGTTTTTCTGAACCTTTCTCATTTCTGTTACTGTCTTCTGGACTCTCTCCGGTTTGTTCACATCTTTCATTAAATGTGGTGCCCAGAATTGAATGCAATATTCCAGTTGAGGCCTCACCAGTGCCAAGTAGAGTGCTACAGTTACCTCCCATGTCTTACATACGACACTCCTCCTAATGCCTTCCAGAATGATATTAAGCTCTTTTGCAGCTGCATCATGGCATACTGAATTTGCGATTCACTATAACACTCAGAACCTTTTCAGCAGTAGTCCCCCCATACCACTTATTCCCTATTTTGTAGTTGTGCATTTGATTTTTCCTTCCTGAGTTCAGACCTGTGCACTCATCTTTACTGAATCTCATCCTCTAAATTGTCAAGATTGTTTTGAATTATAATGCTGTCTTCCAAAGTTCTTGCAACCCCTCCTAGCTTGGCATCATCTGCTGATTTTATAAGCATACTCTCCACTCCATTAGCCTAGACATTAATGAAAATATTGAATAGTTCTGGACCCAGGACTGACCCCTGCAGGATCCCACTAGGTACACCCTCCCAGTTTGACACTGAACCTTTGATAACTACTCTTTGAACATAGTCTTTCTATCAATTGTGTTCCCACCTTGTAATAATTTCTTGTAGCAACATTTCCCTAGTTTCATTATGAAAATGTAATGTGGGACTGTTTGACACAGCCTTACCAAAATCAAGATCTATCACGTCGGCTGCTTCCCCCTCATCCATAGGCCAGTAACCTTGTTAAAGAAGGAAATGAGTGTGGTTTGGTATGATTTGTTCTTGACAAATCCATGCTGGCTGTTCCTTATAACCCTATATTTATCCTCCAGTGCTTACAAATTGATTGTTTAATAATTTGTTCCAGTATTTTTCCAGATACTGAAGTTAGACTGACTGGTCTAAAATTCCCTTGGTTCTCTTTGGTCCCCCCTTTTAAAGATAGGTATTATGTTTGTCCTCTAGATCCTGTCCTGTCCTTCACGAGTTCTCAAGGATAATCGGTAATGGTACTGAGATTGCTTCAGCTAGTGCTGTAGGGTGAACTTCATTAGGCCCTGCTGACTTGAATACATCCAACATATCTAAATAGTCTTTAACCTGTTCTTGCGCTATTTTGCCTGGCAATCCTTCTCCCTTATTGTTAATATTAATTGTATTGAGTGTCTGGTTGCCATTCATCTTTTTAGTGAAGATTGAAGCAAAATAGGCATTAAACACCTCAGCGTTCTTGATTTTTATCAGTTATTAGCTCTCTTTCCCTGCTATGAAGAGGACCTACGCTTTCCTTTATATTTTTCTTGCTCCTAATGTATTTAAAGAACCTCTTCTTATTGCCTTTTACGGCCGTTGCTAGGTGTAACTCATTTTGTACTTTAGCCTTTCTCATTTTGTCCCCACGTTTGTGCTATCCTTTTATACTCCTCTTCAGCAATTTGTCCATGTTTCTACTTTCTGTAGGGTTCCTCTTTGATTTTCAGGTCATTAAAGAGCTTCTGCCGGAACCATATTAGCTTCTTACTGTACTATTCTTCCTACCTTTCCTTCATATAGAGAGAGTTTGCTGTTGCGCCTTCAATATTGTCTCCTTGAGAAATTTCTAGCTCTCCTGAACTCCTTTATCTCTTAGATTTTCTTCCCATTGGACCTTTTCTTACCAGATCTCTGAGTTTGTTTGTTTGTTTTTTTAAGTCCATTGTCCTTATTCTGCTGTTCTCACACCTTCCTTTCCCTAGAATTATGAAATCTATTATTTTATGATCACTTTCATCCAAATTGCATTCTACCTTCAGATTCACAACCAATTCTTCCCTATTAGTCAGAATCAAATCTAAAATGGTTGTCCCCCTTGTTACCACCTCCACCTGCTGAGACACAAAGTTGTCCCCAGTACATTCCAAGAAATTATTGGGCATGAGATGCAGTGAAGAGTAGCTAGGGAAATACATGGAAATAAAATGAAATAATTTGAGAAAGGGTAATGGAGTCCAGGGCCACCTCTTGTTTCACATTTCTTACATTTTAAAGGCAATAACTTTACCAACTCTGTAGCTGAGTGGGAAAGTCATGCAGGAATCTGGCTGCCAGCTGCTATATTTATGCGATGCACTGAGTGTGACCATGACCCAAGTGATAAAAGTTTGTAGCCCTGCAACCATGTGACGAACACTATTAATTTAACACTTCTGATGATCTCGCCTGCATCCTGCTCACTCATCTCTCTCGAACGGGGCTCCTTGCAATATTCCAAACCTGAGAGCAGCTTCAAAAAGCTCCTCATTTTTAAAAAGTAAGAACCTGCTTGTGAATGTGGAATTTGCCCCCAAATTCCATCGGTTCTAGGCTGACGACTGTGTTCAGCTGTTCTTCAGGTGTGACCTGATGATATTACCTCACCCACCTTGTCTCTCTAATAGCACTCTGTCACAGGACCCATTCAGACACCCCCTCTTGGGTTCCCATGGACTGCTGGGAGGGAACCCCAGTCTCTGGATCCCCAGGTGTTTTGAACTTCCGGAGCCTGAATGGAGCCTAACCATTTTCCCAGTTTTCAGGGTCCCGAGGCAGAGCCTTGGGGTAAAGACCCTGTGTCTGTCTCCCCACATGAGAACTGTAACCTGCTGCCCTTTGGCTCACTGCTGACCCTTCAGGTTCCCCTAGAGCTTAACACACCCAGGGGATGAGCCCACTGGGTTACATTGAACTCTTGCAGGAGGCACAGGCATATAACATACACAGAGACTTCTCACAGGAGTCTAACACCACTGCTCTTTTACTTGACAGATGAAGCACAAAACAGTACAGATCACAGATAGCACAACCACAACCTAACCGCAATGCTCCTCATCAGCTCACCCTTTTCTGAGGAGTCCTGGGGGACCACTGGTGATCTGGAAGGCAGGCAGGGTCCCCTGACTCATGAGGATTGTACATGCTGGGTTGCTTCTCCCTCTCAGAGTGTTTCAGCCCAGCTTTCCATGAAACAACTTTCATAAGAGCAACTTCATTGTTTTAACCAGAATTCATACATTTGACAGAAGAGCCCTGAACTCATCGTGCCAAGCCATCGTGTTCTCTCTCTTCCTGGTGTGTGCTTTAGGATCATTATTTTATTATTTGATATTATGTATCAATCTAATGCATATAACTGAACTCTCAATCCACTCCAGATTTCCACCCACATCTTTCTACTAATCGCTATAGTTCCCTACAAGCTGCTGTTTCTCTTCTGCCCTGAAGAAAACGATGCTGACAATAACCTCTGCCTTGTTCCTCTCACCTTCAGAAACTGGAGCATTTGCTACAAGGATGTCAGGGCGCTTGTGCTTTCCTACAAGGGGCCATTCAGAGCGTGGAGTCCTGTAGATTACCAGAAAGAGCTGCAGTAAGTATCATCTTCTAGCGCTAGACAAAGGTACAAAGCGCAGGATGCCGGACAGCCTGTGTGAGGAGTCTACCAGGCTCAAATTTTAGTGCTGTAATGGCAAGTCATGCTAAATGCTGTGTGTGCCATTTACATATTGTTTTAATATTCAAATTCTAAGTAAATTAGACAGTAAAGATCTTCAAGTTAAACAACTGGTGTCTGAATGGCTAGGTGTTTGTATGGAGGGTGAGAAGCTGGGACTTTATATCTGGGTTAGTGAAAAAATTGATTAAAAAGAGCAATTAAATTTTCCATTAAAGTAAAGTCACACTGACATAGGTCAGCTCTCCGTGCCCTGGGCCTAATCCAAGGCCCCTCCCACTCTAGCAGAGTGCAGGCTATTGTAGTGTTTGTTCTGGGGCACAGATTTCAAAGAGAAAGTAAGAGAACAAGAAGTAAAGAAAAGACATGGGAGAGCCTAGAAGTCTAGAGAGACAAAATCAAATGTTGTAGAAAGGAAATGCACAAAAGGGCTAAGATCTGCATGCTGCCATATGGAAGAGGACCTGGAAGGAAGAGGGAAATTCAACAGTGGAGCATCATGAAGGCTTTTCCAGGGTTCATTCCTTTCCATTCCTCTCTGGATGTGCTTTTTCTTAAAAGCTTGTACTTAGAAATCTTTTCCCTGTTATAAGAAGCAGACACAGTGTGATGTCAGGCCACGAGTGTGGTGGAAGGCAGAAGGAGTTATACCAAGTTATGTAACGTTGTCATTGTCCTCCTGCTCCAATGCGGTGGGAGATTCCCCCTGAATCAGCTTTGTGGTGATCTGCCAGTGTGAGATGTAACTGGATTTCTCGCTGTTAAGGGAAGATACATTTGAGTAAAGTGAGTCTCTGATGACCATCTTCTTGCCCAAAAAGAGCACTGATTTGTTTGAAATAATGAGTGCCTTGCTGCTGCCATTGTTAGAAACCCCTCAGGGGAGGGCATGGAACTGCTCTGAAAGGGTGTCATCTCATTGGTCTTTCTGAGCAGCCTGCTGCCAGTCCACAGGAAATGAGTTAACAGATGAGGTATTGATTTCAGCGGGAAAGAAAGCAGTGTTGTACTGTCCATATCCTTTCCAGTCCGTTCTTACCAGGACAGAGAGAGAGGGCTAGGGGGACTTGGGAGTACGATAAAAGGAAGGCAAGGAGAAGAGGACAAATTGTTTTCTCTGCAGTTAAATTCAGTTAACCATGCCAGTCAAATGGAAGCTAGTTTAGAGTGAGGAAAGATTAGGCCACGCTAGAAGTCAAATGGGAAACAGAGACCCTTTAATTACAGCACTGTGCTTCTCACTTGTTCCCATGATTTATTGTCATGGAGATTGACATCTAAAATGATAAAACCCTGCCTATGAGACAGGCTTTTCTAAGTCCTGTTTGTACAAGAGCTTGTGGGGTTTGATACTGTTAAAATGTACATTATGAAAAAACCTCAGCCTTTCTTTCTCAAGCGTAACTCTGAAGATGTCGAAAGCCCCATCTCAGTATGGCCCTGCAACAGTCACTTGCTGTTACTAAAACCAAAATGTATTTCCAAGGTATGCATGAGAGAGCAGCTAACACTCTGTGCCATCCATGCATCCTGTCCTCCATCAGAGAGTGTGAAAGATGCTGTATCTCCTCCTGCATTCACATCCACCTATGCCATGTGCCATCAGAGATAAACCTATTGCCAATACTTGGGGTGCAGTGAAGTCCATCACCTGGAGATAGTGGCCTATGATGTGATGGCTGTAGCTGACAAAATGAGAATAAACTGGAAGGCTTTTCTTTTCAGGGTAAAATCAATTAAACGAACACTGTGACCAAAACACCACTATAACATGGTTATTGGCAGCCTCAACAGAAAGGCTATGGACTGGAAGGGCAATGGGGACTGAATCACCCTCTGTTCTTTAGAGAGGAGACTTTTCTTGGGTAAGGTTGGGCTGTACTGTTGGGGCAGAGTGGTTTTTTGTTTGTGTTTTGTTGTTGTTCTGCTCCTGCCTGTATACTATAACAGCTAAATAACTGTATTTGCTTGCTGTTATAATTCCTCAGGAGGCTGATGTTTTGTTGAGGAATTATAGGCAATTGATGAAGAATGTCCTTGATGACACACGGCTGGTTAAACTGCAGTTGGAGGGTGGAGCTCTTCTGGCAAGGCTGAGGAAGGAGGAGTCTTGTGTTACTGTCACTGAGGACTACAGGTGAGTCCATGGGAAGGCAGGGAGGAAGGAGAGGGAGTCGAACAAAGGCGGACAGGGACTGTTTGTAGGGAAAGATTAAAAAGCTATCCAAGCAAAAAGCTCTTGTGCAGTAGCAGCTTTCCCGCTTTGACAGCTATTTGGGGAAAACAGCAGAAATTAAGAATGTGACGAATATACTTTTTTCTGATTTTTCAAATACCAAGAACTGTCTTATCTCTTTAAAATTCCTACTGACCTGCAGGGTAAATTCCTCTAAATAACAGTGAGATCCTTTTTGAAGCCACACCCTTTCCTGTGCAGGGCTGGGACATCAGGATCAGGACTGCTCCTGCCCAGAATTATGCTTGGATTTCATTTGCATACCACAAACTTCTTACAAAATTGTCGTAAGTGGTGATGCCAGTGGTGTTTACATGTTAAATTAACACAACTTTTAATATCTAACAGCTTCTTTTATAGAGATTTTCTGGCCTGTATGTAACAGCATATTTTCTGATGCACTGAGATCTGGTCCCTCTGGAGGTGCAGTTTGCACCCATAAATGATGTTCCTGGCATGTGTGCATCGTTACATCAATTCTGGCATAAATGTCAGTAGTGGCAACTCTCTCAGATTTGCACTTGCAAAAGAGAGACTACCCCCTGGAAACTGTACCAGACATAGTATGAAAATATACCTGGCATGGTATTATTATTATTATAGTAGCTGAAAGCCTGTGCTATAGGCCTGCGTATGGCAATTGGGCCAAATAATTCACTACCTGTGCAGTCTCCCTCACACAACCAGTGAAATTGTTGCATGCAGATTAACTGTAAAGTAAGGGTCGTGGTTGGCTGAGTTACCTCTGATATCGCAATAGTCTAGGACTTTTAGCAGGGCATAGATTCCTGCAGTACTGTAGCTGTACACTGCCCAGGTGTAATTTGTAACATCAAAATGGCTGACACCTTAAAAATTGGATGGTAACAGACCATGGATCCCAATGATGACACAATCTGGTGATATTCTGAAGAAAAAGAGCTTTGAACCATGCTGTTTTCATACTTTACATTGACTGTACAGACATTCTAGGCTTCAGAATGACAGTCCTGGGACCTTATTATATAGATTATTTGTATTACTGTCTTGCCTAGGGCCTGAAGTCATGGAGCAGGACCCTATTATGCTAGGCGCTGTGCAAACACAGAACAAAGGAATGCTTCCTGCCCCAAAGAACTTACAATTAAAGTTAAAGACAAGAGACCACAGACAGATAAATGAGGGAGAAAGCAGTGAGACAATATTGGCCAGTATGCTTGACAGTGGTCTCAGCACACCAGCAGCGTAACCATTGTCAAGTGTTTTATAGGCATCATGACAAAGGAGAGTTTTAAAGACGTTAATGAGTTAGTCATGTGGATGTTTATGGGCACTCCTCCCAGGTGTGAAGGGCAGCAGAGAAGAAAGCATGAAGTCACTTGTTTGAAAATGTAACAAGTGAACTGTGGAGGCTGGTTTCATGGGCCAATTGGAGGCAGAAATCAAGTTACTTGAGCATCATCGGCTTTTGTAATGGGAAATCATGCCTCCTCAATCTATTAGAATTCTTTGAGTGGGGGGTCAACAGACATGTGGACAAGGTTGATCCAATGGATACAGTGTATTTGAACTTTCAGAAAGCCTTAGAGAAAGTCCCTCACCGAAGGACCTTAAGCAAAGTAAGCAGTCATGGGATAAGAGGGAAAGTCTTCTCATGGATGAGAAACTGGTTAAAAGGTAGGAAACAAAAGAGAGGAATAAATGGTCATTTTTCACAGTGGAGAGAGATAAATATCAGGGTCCTCCAAGGATAGATACTGGGGACCAGTGCTGTTCAACATATTTATAAATGATCTGGAAAAAAGGATAAACAGTGCAATGGCAAAACATGCAGATGATACAAAATTACTCAAGACAGTTACGTTCAAAGCTGACTGTGAAGAGTCACAAAAGGATCTCACTTGACTGGCTGACAAAATGGAAGATGAAATTCAATGTTTTGCAAATTAATGATCATTGGAAAATATAATCCTAACTATACATACAAAATAATGGGGTATAAATTAGCTGTTGCCACTCAAGAAAGAGATCTTGAAGTCATCATGGGTAGTCCTCTGAAAACATCTGTACAAATATGCAGCAGTTAACAGAATGCTAGGAACTGTTAGCAAAGGAATAGATAATTAGGCAGAAAATATCATAATGCCGCTATATAAATCCATGATACACCCACACCTTGAATACTGTGTGTAGTTCTGGTCGCCTCATCTCAAAAAAGATCTATTAGAATTAGTAAAAGTGCAGAGAAGGACAACAAAAATTATTAGGAGTACAGAACAGCTTCTATAAGAGGAGAGATTAAAAAGACAGGGAGTGTTCATCGTAAAAAAAAAAAAGGTGACAAAGGAGGGATATGACAGAGATCTGTATAATCGTGAATGGTGTGGAGGAAGTGAATAGGGAAGTGCTAATTACCTCTTCAGAAGAAGAGGGGATTAACTAATTAAATTAACAGGCATCAGGTTCAAAACAAACGTAAGGAAGTACTACGTCACACAACAAACAGTCAACCTGTGGAACTCGTTGCCAGGGGATATTGTGAAGGCCAAACGTATAACTGGGTTCAAAAAAGAATTAGGTTCATGGAGGATAGGTTCAGCAATGACTGTGAGACAAGATGGCCAGGGACACAACCTCATGCTCTGGGTGTCACTAAACCTCCAGCTGCCAGAAGCTGGGACTGGACCACAGGGAATGGATCACTTGAATTTGCCCTGTATTGATCATTCCCTCTGGCGCATCTGGTACTGAGCACGGTCAGAGACAGGATACTGTGCTAAATGGACAGTTGGTCTGATTCAGTATGGCCATTATTGTATTATGTTCAACCTGGCCCTCTCTCTAGGTGCTCACATCCAGGCTGTGTCTATATCTTGCTGATTATTTCTGTAGAACATCTCTAAGAAATGGCCTTTCCTATTTATCCATAGCTGAAATTCTCATCATCTTGCATCTCAGTTACTGCAACATCCTTCCCTCTGGCTTTGACAAATGCTCTTACCCTGCTTGTATCCATTCAAAATGCTGCTACAAAGATCATTTTCCAAGCTCATTGGTTTGACCATGTCACCCCTCTCTTCGAATCCTTCCACTGACTGACTCCCCTTTCTCTGAATGTCAGGCAGAATGGTGGTGTTGTCCACAGTGACTGAGAAAGGGAGTTGGAAGGAGCTCGTGTGGGTTGATTAAGAGCTGTGTTTTCTCCATGTCTAGCTTGAGCTGACAGTCAGACCTCATGAAGAGATGTTGGAGGGACAGGCCAACATTTTAAGATGGACTGAAGGAGACAGGTCTGGAGTAGAGAGGTAGATCTGTGAGTGGTCAGCATAGAGATGGTAGTGGAATTTGTGTTTGTGTATGAGATGAACCAGAGATGAAGTGTAAAGGGAGGAGAGTCCCTTCTTCCCGTGTTTTGTCCCATGAGTCATCCTTTCCTGTCCTGCCGCCTGTTGCTGTGTGGGAGCTTGACATAAACAGGGGAATGTGAGTTGCTGCAATTGTGAGACCAACTGTACACAAGGGGAACCAAAGACACAAAGTAATCAAACAGAAACAATGGAGGAAATGATAGATTTCTGTAATCTGTTTTGGTGATAGTCGATAATTGTATTTAGAGTAGCTGAGACGTGTCCTACTGCAGTGTGCCTTTTAAGTTGACCCTGTCACTTTAATAACATTCACTGATAAGGCATAGAAAGGACTGATACAGTTTACAATCATTCTCATTTGGATGCGGTGAGTAAAAGGCCAGCTCCATCCTTGTCCAGTACCTGTACTAAACAAGATCAAGCAAAACTCTTATGAAGAATAATCCCAGTACGCTTGCTGGCTCTGAAGGCCTGATTTTCCTTGCTTGTTCGTGGCTTAGTATGACCGAAAATTCAAGTCATAAAGTGGGAATAGAGAGAAAAACAAACCCAGTGGAAAACATGTAATTAATGCCTTATTTCAGTTTAGTGATCTATGCACTAAAATATGCTGGCGCCCACATCGGTGTCCTGGAAAGGAAGCAGGCTTGTACTCCCTGTGGTGGGGTATTATCTGACAAACACCTTTTGGAAATACATTGCAAAACACCACTTCAGTCCTTCATTAGTAATGAGACATCCCCCTCCCTGCCCTCCCTCTAGCTGTTAGTTTTGGCTCCCTTCCCTTTTCTCCTCCCCCTCTAGCATGCTCATATACCGTTCTGTGCTTTCCATAGCACGCAGAGCAAATCTCCCTGTACATCACAACTGCGGATATTCTAACTGATTTCCTAAACCCAAAGTGTAAGTGTCTTGTCTCAGAAATTGACAGTGCAGAAGATGTTGTTAGTTGAGAAGAGCATGGTATGGCATGTAAGTCTGCATTTGTCAGACAAAATCTTGACATTTCACCTAGAACTATAGACAACTGCAGTGTAGATGTCTGTTGGGGCCCTCACTGTATGTTCCCCAGCTGCCTTGTACACTAATCCACCCTTAACAGAGTACAGATCAAGAGCCATAGCTCTGTGCTCCACTTTTCAGTGTACATCGAGCCCCTACACCTGCTCTCTCTCCTGCCCCAATAATGTTCATAGGTAGAAGATGGTCCTGGTCAATCAGGCACAGATCAAATTAGGGGAATGAAAAGACTCCTGTCCTAGGCCAGTCTGTGGGGAAATCTTGTCTAATAATGGTCTCACAGCCCAAAAGAGTGTTCTGTTGAGTGATGAGGCTGAAAACACCTACTTAAGATCTTCCATGGCCCTCCATGACATGGTAGCCAGCATGTAATCTCTGCTGAATGCAGGGGCAGTGTTTTAGCTGCAAGTACTGTACATCCGTGTTTGTAACCAAGATTTCAGCTCACTATATTTGCTATACAACAGTCAGGCTCATTAGCATGGGCGAGGAAAGCCTCCAGGTTCTACTGTGCAGATCCTTTGGTATAGTAACTTGGGCAAGGCTAGCGTTGAAATGCAAATCTAGGAATCTCAGCTCGTCTGAGATTTGCCATTAGCCAAAGTGCAGACAAATAATGTAGCTAAATAATAGCAGCATAAACATTATGAACTCTGCCTGCAGTGGCGGACACTGCTACTGCCTGTGAAATTCCTGCCATTTCAAACAGTAAGTGAACTCCTCTGGCAGGTGAATTGTGTGTATTTAAGAAGCGTTTCATTTTACGTATCAGCTCACACCTCAGAACAAGCCCATTGCAACATTAGTTTTGGTAAATATTCTAGTTCGCTGCTTATTTTGTGAAGAATTTAGAAACCTACTCTGTAGACACTCATCTTAAGTGCTGAAAAGCCAGCTGTGGTGATGCAGCACGAGGGTGAATCCTTATGAAAGTGTGTGATCCGGGTGCCAGGGGAACGAGTGGAAGCAAGTCACTAAAACCTAGTATCGATCTTAAAATTTCCCACCATGGCTCTTCCATTATTGCAGCTACAGCAGTGTAGAAAAACTGGGAACTGTAGCACAGACAAGATGCCCAGTGACTGCTGATCTTTGAATCACCATGTCATCTACATCTGCTCTGAATCTTTTTAGTCTAGCACGGTAGATCACAAACTTTTTAGTACTGCAGCTCCCATACAAATATTTAAAAACTTGGTGTTTCCCCACAGCCAAATACTTTTTTTTTTTAAACCAACTCAGGACACTAGATTGAAGAGGGATACTAGAGTTTGGATGGTTTTATGACTGTATTCAACTACACACAGTTTAATGATATAATCCGATCTAATTTGGGATTTAAAATTGTAATTTGAAAATATGGATTTTTGGGCCTAAAATTTCAGTGAGAAGAATGGGCTTGTTAAATAAAAGTTTTCAAGTATTATACCTGCTTTGACTACTCTCACATAACACAGAACCTGAGCCATATTGGCTATGTCTGGCTTCATCATGCTTTAGTGCAAAATATTGACTTTTCTTAACTTGTTCAGTCAGTTGGTCCTCAGTGTATTGACAGAAGGCATTATTTGACACAGGAATGGTTTTCACTGTCATGGCTGTTTGTTTCCCAGTCATAATTCTATATATAACCATTGCTGCTGGAAGTACAAGGGTCTTCTGTGGTGCATGCTGGGTTGCATTTTGCAATTCGCATGGTCACAACATAAGACACTTCTATGGCTTTTTGAGGAACAGTTTTCTTTAGCAACATTCGCTCTAAATTTTCTGTACACCGAGTGGGCTACAAACTCCACTGAGCACTACATTTCTGTCGTTGGGTAAGCTTACACTTCTTTTAAAGTCTTCTGACATTGAACTAATTTGCTGCTGCATTGCTACAGCTGTGTATATGAACTGAGAAGAAAACATCTGTATTTATACTACAGCACACTAAAACTGCAGTGGTGACCAGACTAAACAGAGAATGTTGTAATACTTTAATTATGCCACTAAATAAAGAAAAATGATTGGAGGTGCTAATTTATCAGTGCAAGATAGTATATACATTCTCCTAAAATCAATGTATTTATTATAAATTACACATTTACAGAAAATACTAAATTAAAACAAAGAACATTACATTGAGTACATGACAGATAATATATATGAACCCACAATGTGGGAAGGTTAATCTTTATTGAACACGACTTGTTATTAAGTTGTATGCAGTGTTGTTGTAGCCATGTTGGTCCCAGAATATTAAAGAGACAAGATGGGTGAGGTCTTTTATTGGACCAACTTCAGGTCAGACTTAAAGAAGAGCTCTGTGTAGCTCAAAAGTTTGTTTCTCTCACCAACGGAAGTTACCAATAGATGATATTACTTCACCTACCTTGTCTCTCTTGTTATTATGCTGGAAATTTCTCTTGTCAGTCTTTCACATTTGTCCAGTGATGGTAAATTTTGTCTATGTTTATCTTCATTTGCTGCGAGGTAGTATTTTATTCTTATAAGCTGGACCACATAGATAACATCTAGTCTGTTGAGAGACTTAGTTTTGATCTGATTCATTAAACTAAATCCGCATTTGCAGTCGGCAATAAAGGCTTGAAAGGTGCCACATATATCAATAAACTGAGCCAGGTCTGCAAACTGCTCTTCTTCCAGCATGTGAACTACCATGTTGTCAAATGTACTTATTGAGTCCACTTTAATTTTTTCCACAATGATAAATTTATAGTCTGGGTACTGCTTGCAGATGTGTTAGGTTATTGATCCATCTGTTTGTATTGATAGATTCAAGACTGCTTGGTACTTGCCAATGAGTTTACTAACATGTTCTGTGCCATAATCAAAATGAAGAAGAGCTCTGTGTAAGATCAAAAGTCTTTCTATCTCACCAACAAAAGTTGGTCCAATAAAAAATTTGGCAGAAAACAGTGCTTCATTATCGAATGCAGACCACCCTTACAGCTCATTGTCTGGAAATCAACAATCTGAATGTTCACAGAGCTCTGTAATGAAGTGGGAGAACACCTGTTGTGTCAACAGCATTGGCAAAAGATGCCATTTGTGGCTTCACTTTCTCACTCCAGTTACCTTTTTCTCCAAGATACTAGGAGCAAAGTTTTGCTATTTTGACCTTTGCATAACAATATGCCTCAATGACGGTGAGACGGTTTCTCTGAAAAATTTGGCACAGCTCTGACAATTAACTCAAAATATCATCTAGCACAGTCAGTGCAATATGATACTGGGGATCTATGAGCTTTTTGAGACAATATTTTGCTACAAGATCATTCTTCCAATTGACTTACATGGCTACAGCAAAGTGACATACTCACCAGCGCACTTCGTTCAAAGGCTGGTGTGATAATGCATCAATTTCTGATACACTGGCCAACTCCTAAACTTTCTTTTCTTAACAGCTGATCTGCTAAACATTGTGTATACAGTTTGCAATAATGCTTCCTCTTGTTTAATCACTGGTATGTGTTTCCATGTGTCGTCAATGCCTATGTCTTCTTTATGGGCAACACAGTGTTGTGCTAGTAAGTGTGGCGTGCATTGTCTAAGAGGTGCAGCTGTATCGTTAGGCTTACCTAACCTGACAGAGCTGCCATTTGAAATGAGCATCACCATGTGCTGCATATTCAGATTGAGATTCGTGGAGAATTGTTTGGTGGCACCTGTCATATGCCTAGCATTTCAGGCAGTTAATTGGATAATGCCAGCAACAGAGTCTTGTGGCTTACATCATTCTGAGCTCGAAACTTGATGTAGATAGATTCCAGGCAAGAAGGGACCACTGTGATCATCTAGTCAGCCCTCCTGTATAATACAGGCCACCAAATGTCCCCAAAATAATTCCTAGAGCAGATCTTTCAGAAAAACATCCAATCTTGATTTACCCTCACAGGTAAAAATTTACAATTTATTTCTAGTCTGAATATGTCTAGCTTCAACTTCCAGTCATTGGATCATGTTAGACCTTTCTCTGCTAGACCAAAGAGCCCATTGTTAAATATTTGTTCTCGTGTAGATACTTATATATTGCAATCACACCTTAACTTTCTCTTTGTTAAGCTAAATAGATTGATCTCTTTGAGTCTATCACTACAAGGCATGTTTTCTAATCCTTTATTCATTCTTCTGGCTCTTCTCTTTCCAATTTATCAACATCCTTCTTGAATTGTGGACACCAGAACTAGACAGAGTATTTGTGCTGCTCCCTGTTGGTACTCAGGGTTGGGAGGCAGCTTGCCACCACCTGCCCTTAGTGTCTGCCCTAAGAAGTCTACGCCTACCGTGGATCTGCTCCCTGAAACCACCAGCCTCCTGCAACACAAGCACTACCTTCTATGCCTCCGCAGGCCTCCCTCTCACTCTACAAGTTAGCAATAGCAACCAACCTCTGTGTCCTCCAAGCATCCCCTTGTAGTGTCCATACCATTATCCACTCAATACTCTCAGAATTACCAGGCCTTCTGTTCCCAAAGGAACAGTATGCTACAGCTTATTAGTTATTCCTTTAGAACACGGCTCTGCTGAACATACATTTAGAGCGAAAACAAGCATCAGTTTATTATCAAAGAACAGAGATTCAAGTGTTAGGGAGTGAGAATATTGGAAACAAATAGTTACATATAAATCAAAATCGTAATGGGCTCTTTAGAGCTTAAACGAAACTAACACAGCATTTCTCTGTCTCCTGCAAAATAAATTACCCCAAGTCCTTTTCCCTAGCTTTTTCAACCAGTTTGGCTGAGATCCCTTCCCAGAAGATCAAGCCTGCTGGCTTGTCCTCACAGATTGAAGGAATATCTGAGGGGTCATCTGTACCCCAGATATAGTTTCAGAATTCATTGTCTTACTCCTAAAGAGGGTAACTCCTGCTGGTTTTGTTTTTTCCTCCAGCCCCTGGCATCTATTGATTTAGCATTTTGCTCAGACTACAAATGGGCATCTCTTGTGACCCATACAATACTTAATTTGTACATGATCAGCCTGAGTAAGATAAAATGCTCGTATCCACTGCCTGCCAGGCATATGTGGGTTACCATTTGGTAATCTATCTTAACTCACAGGCCTAGAGAACATAATTTTACGTACATATCCATAACTCTTTACATGGTTTCCGTACATACATTCCAACAATGATTATGGTGACCAGCATGACCCAGGCTTTCATTAGAGACCACATATGAAATTTTTTGGCAGGCTGGTATGTAGCTCTCAGACCCAGGGGATTCCTATCAACCCTATATACCCCTGTGTCCTTTGCTAATTGGCATTAAGAGGTCCTTGGTGCACAGTATTCTGGCAGTGGCCTTACGAGTCCAAAATACAGACTTAAAATAACCTCTCTGCTCCTACCTGAGATCCCCTTGTTTATGCATCCAAGGATCACATTAGCCCCTTTGCCCACAGCATCACACTGGTAGCCGTTCACTGTCCAGTTTATTATCTACCATGGCCCCCAAATCATAATCTTATTTTGGACTATGTCATGGGGTGTCCACCCGACACTGGGTTGGAAGGGGTTAAGGTGGCCAGGGAGGCCAATCAACTCCCCTCTATGCCCCTGGAGGAGGAGCCAGGGAGCTGGCCACTAATCAGGGAAAGACTCAGCTGTGAAGGAACAGGTGGGGTCAGTATATAGCCAGATAGCTGGCTGCAGGGAGGCAGGCTGCAGTCACTTCCTGATTAGAGGGAGTTAAGAAGGTGGCAAACCCAGGGAGGAGAGAAGCCAGTAATGTAGGAAAAAGCCCAGGGGAACAGCTGTGAGGAGTAAGGAGATGTAGGATTTGACTGCATGTTATAGGGTCCCTGGGCTGGAATCCAGTGTAGAATGTCAACCTAGCTTCCCCTACCGGCCACTGGGAAGGGGCACAGAACATTGGAGACGCCACCCAGACAGCAGGGTCTGCAAGGCCTTTGATTTCCCCAGAGGGAAAGGACTTTAGTGACCTGGCTGGAAGGAAAGCTGCAGATCTGGGAATGAGTGAGGCAGCAGATTGAGACAAGACTGGGGAAGACACCACTGGAGGAAGAGTGCAGACTGGCAGAGCTAATCCCCAGATTGACCAGTAGGAGGTGCCATGTGCAGTGAGCAAACCCCATGACAGACTACTTCCGTAATAGACTATACAAATTCAAATGTGTAGTTTTTGCTTCTCCTAATTGTAGGAAGATTAATGAATTTCACTATGTGGTCATGGATGTGCTGTGCAGACAGCATGGATGAATTTATCATTACAGCAAGGAGTACGTTGTCAGTCAGTATTTTTATTTCATCTTGATTTGCTTGCTGCCATTCCTCCATTTCATCACACTTCTTTCGGCTTTCAGTAGACTCTGCTAGTAAAGCTGAATTCCAAAGCCATGGTTCTGGTTGCGTAGCGTTTTAACTGCAACAGCATGAACTCTCTGAACTAAGTGGCATTTTAGATAGTCCAGTTTCCGTTTATTCCAGTTTTTAACCTGTTGTAAATTCTCCCTTCAGAACAAAATTCACACACAACCCTGACACTGACTGAATACAGAAAACTGCGTCTCAGTTTCAAGAAGCCCCTTGCTAGAAAATCGGTTGTTTTGGTTTCCACAATTTCCAAAAGACAATTGTCTTTAAATGTAGAACTGTTTTTTTTTTCCTATGCCACTGTTGGTGCCTGTACTCCTAACTGACGCTTGGACGTAGTGATGTTTGAACAAGGTACCTGTCATATTCTAAACTGTTTGCAACTGACACCGCTAAGTGTGAACTACAAACACAGAGGAAGTTGTGAGCAGCACAGTTTGTGCCATGCTTGGTATATGTAAGATTGCTGCATGGCCACATCTGTGTGTAGTTTAGAGGGAACGTTGTTAAAACTCTTTTTTGCTGCTTCAATTCTTCTTGTTTCTGAAATAAATCATTTACAAATTCTGGGTGTTTAGTTTCTGAATGTCTCTATAGTTTTCTTGCCCTCATGCTTTCATTTACTAACAACTGAAAACAAATGACACATTGTGGCTGTGGACTTTCCGCAGGAATATTGAGACATGAAAATCCAAATATAGAATCATAGAAATGTAGGGCTGGAAGGGACCTTGAAGCCTCGTGCGCTGAGGCAGAACCGAGTATACCTAAGCCATCCCTGGCAAGTGTTTACCTAACCTGTTCTTAAAAACCTCCCAGGGACGGTGATTACACAGCCTACTTTGGTAACCTATTGCAGTACTTAACTATCGTTAGAATTAGAATGCCTTTCCTAATATCTAACCCAAATCTTCCTTGCTGCAAATTAAGTCCCTTACTTCTTGTCCTCCTTCAGTAGACATGGAGAACAATTGATCACCATCCCCTTTGAAACAGCCCTTAACATATTTGAGCACTGTTATCAGGTTCCCCTTCAGTCTTCTTTTCTCAAGAATAAATATGCTTATGGTTTTTACCTTTTTCTCGCAGGTCAGGTTTTCTAAATCTTTTATCATTTTTGTTATTCTCCTCTGGACTTTCTCCAGTTTGTCCACATCTTTAAGTTTGGTGCCCAAAACTGGACACAGTACGCCAGCTGAGGCCTCACTAGGGCTGAGTAGAGTGGGACAATTACCAACCATGTCTTACATATAACACTCCTGTTGCTATATCCCAGAATATTAGCCTTTTTCACAACTGCATCACATTACTGACTCATAGTCAATTTGTGATCCACTATAACCACCCCATCCTTTTCAGTAATCCTACCACTTAGCCACTTATTCCCCTTTTGTGGTTATGCATGTGATTTTTCCTTCCTAAGTGCACAGTTGTGCACTTGTCTTTATTGAATTTCATCTTGTTGATTTCAGAACAATTCTCTAATTTATGAAAACCATTTTGAATTCTAATCTTGTCCTCCAAAGTGCTTGCAACCCCTCCCAGCATGACGTCCTCTGCAAATTTGGTAAGCATACTCTCCACTCCATTATCCAAGTCATTAATGAAAACATTGATTTGTACTGGACCCCATTAGATACGTCCTTCCAGTTTGAGAGCAAACCATTGATAACTACTTTTTGAGGATGGCCTTTCAACCAGTTTTGTACACACCTTATAATAATTTCATCTAGACCACATTTCCCACAATGATTGTGTTGTTTTCCTTTTCTGTTTAACTTTATTAAAATCATCTTCATTGAACATTTTCTGGCTGTAGACTTTGCACTTGGTAAAAATTTGTTCCATTATACAGAAAAGCGCACACACCTGTCTCTCCCGCAGCTCCTTTCCTCTGTCTGCTAGTGCTGCTGCTGGGAGCCTCTCTTGCACCTTTGCTTCAACATGGGGCTTGCAGCCGAGGGACTTCCCCCACCCAGGAGTCTCTCTGATGGAGGATCCTTGAAAGAATGGAGGATAGAGAGGTACCCAGGCTATGATCAGAAGGAGGCCTGGGGAGCAGACAGGGCTAACCAAGACTTAAAAAATAAGCACTTTGTGCTGGACCTTACAGAGAAGGTTCCTGGGTTTGACCTTCCATAGACATCTCGGTCAACTCTGAAATAAATACAAACCAACCATGGCAGATGTGGACATTTAATGAACAAATGGAAAATCAAGGACTCCCCAGCATGCAAGTGTGGCTCCCCATGACAAACCATCAAACATATCATCACCTATTACCCAATTTATAAATATGAAGGAGGCATCACTGAAATAAATTCTGCCACTCCAGTTGTAGCCATCTGGCTCGGTCAGCTTCAGGTGAAATTGTAGTTGCTACTCTACACCAGCCATACAAAAGAAAAAGAAGACAAGAACTCCATTGCAGCAGCTCCCTACACCCCACATGGCATCAGGGACTGCATCCCTACCCTTACCACTCCACACGGGGGGACAGCACAACCCCAGCTTCACATACTCTGATCTGTGAGTGCAACCATTGGTGTATGTGTAGCAGAAGTGGACACAAATGTTTTCTACTTTCTAATTACCATTCTAATCTGAAAGATCTATTCTGTTCTGTCATTTTCAGACATTTGCACAGTATTGGTTTTTAATTGCATGTTGATGTTTCACACAGTGCTTGGGATGTAATACATTTTTATATTTGTGAAATATATTCATCTTTATTACTGCATTATATACACGGCACAGTACCTAGCAGTCTTCTTGCAATAGTACAGCACCATAGAACTTGCAGGTCCAATTAAAAACACTGTAGTAATTATACATGTGCAGTAAGTGCTGCATCATTAATAAGTTCATTAACAGACAGTGTGATAGTCACAAATACACACCAAGCATTGCACAGTTCCTAACACCCCCCAGACTTCCGGATCAGGTACAGTGCTGTCCAGCACAGCACATTACTGCAGCTGACTGGTAAAGTGCTTTTTCAAGGCTCTGTCAGCTGCAAAGCTCAATATTGCGGTCTTCTAATGGCCCTCATGTGGGGCTGCTTAAACTCAGCAGACAGCTACTCCACTTCTGCCCTTCACCCCGGCAGCAACTTTTCCTCCTTTGACTTACTGTTATTATGCAGGACACAACAGGCCGCTATAACCATTGGGATGTTTTTCTCATTGAGATCTAATCTAGTGAGTAAACTCCGCCAGCATCCTTTCAGTCTGCCGAAAGCACCTAACTGTCATTCTGTACCTGCTGAGCTGGTAGTTGAATCTTTCCTTGGTGCTGTCACAGTGGCCGACATATAGCTTCATGAGCCGGGTGGAGCAAAGGATAGGTTAGGTCTCCCAGGATCACTGTTGGCATTTCAATATCACTAGCGGTAATCCATCAGTTGGGAAAAATGTCTGTGCTTGCAGCTTCCTGAACAGTCCTGTGTTTTAAAAGGTGTGAACACCATGCAGCTTCCCTCACTATCCCACACTGATATTGGTGAAGTTTCCCTGGCGATCCATGAATGCTTGCATAACCATAGAAAAGTAGCTGTTTATGTACTCTGTTGCAAGGTGGGCTGGTGTGAAAATAGAGATGTGTCTGCTATTTGTTGCCCCACCTCAATTTGGAAACCCCAGAGCTGCAAATTCATCCACGATGTCTTGCACGTAGCTTAAAGTCACAGTCCTGCATAGCAGGAAATGATTAATGGCCCTGCACAGCTGAATGACAACAGCCTTCCCTGTGGATGTTCCAACTCCAAAATGATTTCCCATGGCAATCTGGGCTTGCAAGTTTTCACAGTGTAATCACCATTCGCTTCTCCACTATCAGTGCAGCTCTCATTCTGGTGTCCCTGCGCTGGAGGGCTGGAGCAAGCTCAGCGCACAGATCCAGATATGGCCTTTCACATCTGCAAGTTCTGCAGCCACTGCTCGTCATTGCAAGGCGATCTCACCAGTCAATGCTCGTCTCTCCGAAGCAGCACTCTAGTGTTTGCAGCACTGCAGTGTCTGCAGCTGCTCTGTGAACATCACCAACAACCTCGAATTGTTTTTTGCTATGTACGTTAGCCATCTGTCCTCAAAGAGATTGTCATGTCCCCCTTTGTTGTGGTTCTTCCTGTGGTTCATGACAACAGTGCAGAGCAGTGGAGGCACCATGCTTCTGTCAGAGATGGTGGACAGCAAAAAGTGCACAGGTTTGTGGGATTTAAAAAGGAATGTGCTAAAATTGCATAATGGGAACTAGACCCCTGCTCCTCCTACACCTGTATAACTTGTATGCCCCATAACCCATTGCAAAAATTCCCAAGATGGTGTTGCACTGGAGGGTGGTGTGTGGCGCACTGAGACACCTACCCACAGTGCACTGCACGTTGCATCAATACAAGCACTCCTGGTGAGTATGTGCAACACCAACACAGGCAGCCAGATATGCACGCACACAAGCAAGATGCAAACTGTGACAGTTTTACACCTATGTAACTTGCTTTGACTGAAGTTTGTTGTATGTACATGGCCTCAGTCATTCTGCAAATCTGGTTAAGGACCTCAGGATTTGACCATTATTATTATACAATGGTCCCTTCTGCCATAGACTCAATGAAGGGAGATCAAGTCATATTTTGTCAATTTCTCTTAAAAGAATCCACTAAACATTCTGTGACAAATTGCCCGCTTTGCTTTGGTGGGTCCCGCGCTTGCTCTCGTGTGGTGGGTCAGTGCATCATCTGTTGCCCCTGTGTCTGGACGTCGGTGCCTCTGTAGTGCACAGTGGTGGGGAGAAGGGACCTGGGCCCACCCTCTACTCTGGGCCCCAGGCCAGGGGCCCGATGAATAGCAGCTATGTGCTGATGACACTGCTCGCAGCTGCATTTCTTTTCCCTGGGCTATTTCCCCTTCTCTGTTCTCTTGTACCTTCCTCGTGGCTCTTGGTCCAGTTCCTCTGGTTAATTGCAACATTCCTCCCACACTACTGCCAGTTCTTCTTTTTTTTCCCCCCATGTGGTTTGAGCAGGGGTTTTTGTCAGGACTCTAGCTGGGCCTTAATTGACCTCAGGTGCTCCTAATTATCCTGTAGTAACCCCTGCTCAGTCTGCAGGGAACAAGGCCCGGAACATTCTGGGGCTTATCTATCTCCCTTCGATGACACTCCTGTTGCCATCTGGCCCTGCTGTCTCACAATTCTGATCTCTCCCCAGTGAGCAAGTAATTGCTCCATGTTTTCATCCATTTGTGTGAGTTGTAGGGCAAAATGTAAAGAAGCACGCAGCAACATTTCTATCCAGACACATACCTTAGCACCTGGCTGTCATTTTTGGACAGTCCAACCTGTTCTTTGTGTTTACATGACGGTTTGAGCCTGGTGAAAAGCACTCACACTACAGTTAAACAAACCCTGCTGCTCTGTACACAAAGGTGTGCACAGCCATTCTCATGTTGAGCACATTCCAAGGGTGTGTTATGAAGGCTGGGGTGGCAGCTACAGAGCTCCTCAAACTCAGGCAGAGGATTTCAAGGCCTTTTTAGGTAAGTTTTGGTTGCTCCTTGAGGTGTCTCATTGGGCCCCCGTGCTGTAGCGAAGGTAAGTTGTGCTTCAAGGTCCTGAAAGGTGGCTTCCTCCCATGGGATAAAATTCCAAAAGGAATGAATGTAAATGGCAAATAGCATCCGTGGTTGGATTTACAATGACAGGGCAAGGTGTTAAATCCCAGCTTTCAGCCAACAGAAGCTGCTGCCGCCATTGTAGTTCTTTACTTACTATGTACTTGCCCATGCAGAAGTCTAATTGGTTTAATGACAGTTTTATCTGAGGAAGAATTCAAGGTTCTGGCTTATTTTTGTTCATTATTTGCATTTTGCCATGTATGTGTGTTGGGTGCTTAGCTACAGGCTGCACATAGTGACTTTTAAAAATATTATGGCAAAAATCACCCTCTGTTGTGTATGCTAGACACCAGCTCTGCTATCCAGTGGCTTCTGGGTCAGGCTGCTTCTTCCCACAGGCTAGATGTTCATATGATTGAACTGGGAGCACTCAGCTCTTCTTGGGGGAACTATTCTAATGTTGGTACAGATTTAAAGGTATAGCCATTGTCACTATAGATCGCGTAAAGTAATGGGTTGTCTAGAAGAGGGTATGTGGAGCGAGTGCAAAACTGGAGAACATGACTTATAAATGAGGATTGTCCCCATATATCTGAGTGTTGTGCTGAGTCTATTAAAGTAGTAGTAATTATTTTACTTAGCGTACACAAACCAATACATTTAGCTGGATACCAAAAATGATAAATGCACATAAAATAACAGTTAATATGAACGCAGAACTAGATACCGGCCTTCTCCAAATAGGCAGTGCTTGAGCCACTTACAAAAGTGAAGTAAAATTATCCCTATAAGTAGATTGTGTTATCCAGTTTTATTCAAATTTAGCTTCTTTTGTTGATATCATTGAGATTTCAAAATCAGCCTGAGTCTGACCAGTGTATTATAACAGTGTCCCCCAAAACACAGGTTCCTTCTGCTGTCTCGTGCTGTTAAACTGCGAGGTACCATTCACTGGATGAACCACACTACTCATTGAGCTGCTCCAGCACTGATGGCTGGCCAGCTACTCTGGCGGCCCTTGGGGCTGACAACTGCTCTGGCCCTGCCCCAGAATAAGTCATGGAGGTCCTGGTAAATCAGAGTCTGTGACCTCCATGATGGAATTGTATCTTTAATCATAAGCCCCCACCTAAGACAAAAGGAGTTTTGGGCTAAGTGACTGGCTACGGTTTGTGAGTCACAGGTGGTAGTTTTATTTTGGGGAGAATGTAATTAAAGTATTTGAGGCGGGGAGATTAGACATGTGAATGCATCCTTGTAGGGAGGGGCAGTAGCGGTGGAGGAATGTGTGAAGAGGGGTTTTGAGCTGTAGAGAGGAGTTATGCGGAGTGGGATAAATGAGGATGGATGGCAGGGGAGGTGAGAGAGATTGGGTCTACAGGGACCCCACAGCTCTGCCAGTGCATCCCAACACAGCGCCCCTTGTGCACTCCCCAAATTTTCCAGTGAACCCCTACCCCTGGGACCCTTCCAAATCTTTGGCCTAAAAGTCGTAAGATAGGCACCTCCTCTGATGGGATTTTGAATGAGACCCAACCCAGTAGGCCTGCATAGAGGCCACTTACCAGATCAGGCCTCACACATGACTTAGGTGGCCAAATGTCTCTCTTCCCCAGTTTGTGAATCACTTGGGGACTAAGGCGGGAGATAGGCATCCAGGCACCTAGAGGGAGGGAGCCCTGCACATGCCCATCAGCAGAAACATAGGCACTGAGAGGACTTTTACCCTGAAAACATAGGTGAGAGTGAGTTTAGGTGCCTACAGGGTTCAGTGGAAGTTCTGTGGTTTGCAGTGGAGCCAAAACTGTGACTTAGGCACCTAAGTATCTTCATGGATGTGGGCCCCGGTGCACTGAGGCATTCTGCAGGTATTATCCAAAACAGAGAGAAGATGAGAGGAAGAATGATCTTGAATTTAAGGCAATGGGCTGTGACATGAGACGTGGGTGCCACCAGGCTCCCTGAGAAACCCTGAGCAGATCAGTCTCTCTTGGCCTCCTTTTCTCACCTGTGAAATGAAGACAACAATACTTCCCTTCACCTATGTTTGTCACTTTGGACTGGGAGCTCTTCAGGGCAAGGGCTGTCTCTTACTCTGTGTTTGTCCAACACCTAGACATGGGTTGCTAAGCTCAGCTGCGCCTTCTGTGTGTTACTGTACTAGGAGCACTCGGTGGAAGTATGAAGGTTGGGCCTGTACTCCAGCCATACTCTGGCCCCGGGGAGCTGATAGAGGGTTTCTGGAAATTTCCCATAGGGAGCATTTTGTTCCATGAATTAGAAGACTGGGGAAGGAAGTCACTCATACCTGATGGCGAAGGAAGCCCTTATGTGCCCAATATATCAAACAAATTGTTCCAGACTAGTTCATTGGTGCATCAGGACTTTCCTTGTGGTGCTGCCAGGATTACTGCCTGTGGGCTATCCAGCCTGCACACCTGCCTTTGTCAGAAATGGTCAGAGTTCTGTATTCATGAATCTGTGCAACTTGCTCAGGACACCCTCTCCTTTTAGTTCGCCGTCTACCCATGGCCCCTTTCTTTATATCCCTTTCCCTTTCCACCAGCCACTGTGGAGTGGCCATCAGAGGGTAAAAACTCAAAGCAGGGCATCGGTTTACATGTGGCATTCTGCCACATTTTAGTCTAAATCCCAGGATAATCAGCCTTCTGTAGGCTTCATTCCCCTCAGAATTAGTCCCATGACCACCCGTTACCTAGAATGAAGTGCATTCAGATCATTGTCACCAGAAGCAGAGTAGATGCTCACTGCATTCGGTTTGCACTGGCTCCCCTCCAAACACCCTCCTATGCAAAAGCCTTTTGGGTGGCTTCCCCTTCACCCTGGGAAGTGGAGCAGGATGCCTTCCTGCGACCACATGTCCCTCCCATGCCGCACCCAATCTACCAGTTGCAGAACAGTTCCAGAGGCAGTGTCCATCAGCCCTCCCATAGCTACCATAACCAAATGGGACACTTTCGTTTGCCAGCCCTTGGGTAAGAAGTGGCCTGCAGTGGCTCCATTCTCTTAGAAGCAGCCTCCCCAGCTGGCTCAGGGTGAGCCTGAGGGTGAAGTCTAGAGGACAAACGCCCAGCAAGATGATTGGGGCAGCATATTGCAGGAATTCCACTCTCAAGGTCTGTGGTGCAGAGGAAAGGTTCGTAACAAAACCTTCCTATATCCAACCATGAGCCCTGACCATTTCCTGGGCTCCTCATTCCAGTCCACTGCACACTGGCGAATACCACTCTCAGTCCTGTCTTTGAAATGGTATGTATAAATAACGAAAGCTCCTGCTCCACATCTGATCCCCCTGCTAACCTTCAAGTCACTTCTCTTGCTAGCTTGAAAATATTCCAGTGGCGGCTGCCGCTTGTTAGTTTTCATAAGTGCACCGTAGAAACAATCCTCTGACAAAGCCTTGCTGAATGGCTAAGTAGACATTGTGCTCTGCATCTTCTCTAACTACATTCCAGCCCAAGTCTCGGAGATCTCCCGTTGGTTAATTAAGCATGGTTTCTCTTTACTGGTTATTTTTAATCAAGCTGTGCTTTCGCAGGTCTCTTTCCCTTTGATCTTTTCAGAAATGTACACAAATATTCATCTCAAGTGACACCAAACTGGCAGCCTTGCAGTGTCATGGGATGCTTTGACTCTCTATAGATAGTGATTTGGAGTAGCAACTTTGCCCCTTCTCTGTTCTGCCTTAAGCTGTCTGCTAGGAAGCTGATTTTTCCAGATGCAGTTTGTTTTCTGCTCTTGTATCTGAGGTGTGAAGAGGTGAACTTGTTCGAAGTTCATGGGATATTTTAATAACCCCATTCCTGCCCCTCCCTTTACCCCACTGCGCAGTTCTGAGCACCAAAGGGAATCAGCAGACTCCCCACATAGACTTCCACAGACATTTACAATTCTCTCTGTACGTGTGCTGGTCACAAGGCTTCGAGAAGGAAGGCCATGGATCTTTACACACAGTGAGACCTATTGACTGACATAATATCCCAGCAGACTGTTTCAGTGATGATCCATGTCTTGGCCCATTGCAGAGGTATCCTTGTGCCCATGGTCTCAGAGCCATAAGAACTGTGGAGTCTCTAGGTCCATGAGAGTCAGCGCACATGCCCCTTGCAGGGCAGTGTTGGATGGAACCAGAAGAGTTCTTGATGCTGATGCCTTTGTCACAGCACTTGCTGGAGCCTTAGCATCACAGGTGTCAGTGTGTGTCTGGCAGACTCAGAGCTTTCACCTCCAGCAACAGTGCAGCTCACTGACTAAGAAACCCGGCGATGCTTCAGGCCAGACTGTTAATTGTCTCTCTGTCTGAATTTTTATTCTACCCGCAACTCACTGAGGGTTGAGTACCCCACGGATTCACCTGTGAACACAAGCAGGTTGACATGTCTCTTTCTCCTGCCCCTATCTCTTTTGTTATGTTGGCCATGTAGAAGATGGAACTTTTGAGCGTGGAGGTGAGAGGCAGCAGTTCCTCCCTGGCTGATACAGCCTTTCTTCAGCTCATAAAGGACTGGACTAAGAACCTGGCTTTCCTGCCCAAGCTGATTGCAATTAATGTCAAGAGGTAGATTTCACAAGACCCACAATCAACTGCTTTAATAAAATACAAGTCTAGAGTGTCTACTGCATCCCTCCATCCACTGGTTTCATGTGTAAACCTATCATGTTTGTCTGAGAAGATGTTATTTGTTGGCTCCCAATGCTGGTCACAGTTCCCACATCCCTCTAGATGCTGGTTAGAGATACTTTGTCTTAAAATTTGTTCCATTATTTTGCTCAGGCTAGAAGCTGGATTACAGAACAGTAAAGGCTGGAATCCCTCTTCCACTACTTTTAGAAATCTGTACTCCATTTGCTCCTCCCCAGGACTATAGGCACCTGTTTTTGGAAGCCCATCTGGTCCTCTTGTTGGGCCATGTTCTTACACACAACTCTCCCTGGAAAGTAAATCCCTAAATCCCCATATGATGGGGTGCCCACCCCACACAAGACTTGAAGGCATTACGGTGGCCAGGTGGGTCAATTAACCCCTCAGGATGCACCTGGAGGAGGAGCCGGGGAGCAGGAATTGATGAGACGAGGCTCAGCTGGACAGGAACAGGAGAGGTCTGTCTAAAACCCAGGAGCTGAGAGCAGCAGGGGGACTGCAGGGAGGTGGTTTGCAGTCATTCCCTGGGAGGAGGGAGGTATGTTTGGGGCTACAGAGCTAGGTAGCCTAGGGTTACTCCCTGGGAGGAGGGAGTTTAGGCTGGCAAACTCAGAGCAGAGGGAGAGCCGGAAAGGTAGAAAAGGCTTGGGGGAAAAGCAGCAAGGGATGGGGCAGGGCAAACCTTGGCTGCTGAAGTGAGAACCCCTGAGCTGAACCGGAGTAGAAGGTGGGCCCAGGTTCCCCTACCAGACACTAAGTGAGTGGCACTTGAGGCAGTGAATGAGAAGACTGCCTGGGATTGCAGGAGGGCTGAGTCACAAAGAGGCAGCAGCAGCTTGGGGAGCGAGAGAGGGTCTGCAGACCGAAAGAGAGAGAGAGAGAGGGCATGCAACTATAGGAAGGGGCCTTGACCTTGCAGAGCTAATGCCCAGAATGGCCAGGAGTAGGCACCACCTGGCAGTGAGAGAGCCCCATGACAGTCCAATTCTAGCTTTGGGAAAGGAGTCTTCAGAAAAAAATGCTGGGAAAGAAGTCTTGAATTATAGGTCTAAAATTACCCTAGAATTATACAACAGTTCTGGCATTTAACCAGAAAACTGTTAAAGACTCTTGGAACCTTTTCCACCCAAACGATAATTGCCCAATGAAAACAAGATTCAGGGAAATATAAGCTGACATCAAACTACTCATTTTTGCTATAAATTATATTGAATGTGCAGTATTGCAAATTTAATGTGAATGATCTGACCTTGAAAGAATGCAGTGGAAGGCTGTCTACCGCATTAACGTGGGCAGGGGAACCTTTGACTTATTCAAGCAAATCTGAGCTGTGGCTACGGATGAGATTTCCTAGTGTTTTCAGACAGCCCCCTGCTTTTCATTGGGAGAATTGCAAAGGCCACTAGTGAAGTCAATTAAAGACTTTAACCACCATTTTTTACTTTCTTACGTGAACAAGGTAGAAGCCATATTTTCTAACAATGTCAAACCAGAGAGTCATTGCAACCATGAGAGAGAGTCACTGTCAACCAGAGAGTTCATTGCAAGCTGCTTTTCGGATCATAGAGGGTAGTGATGGGGAAAAAAGGATGTTATGTCCGTACCATAAAAGGAAATAAATAAATATATTTATTTATATAAGCATTCTTTTAAGGTTTATTTTCCTCTCTCTCTTTCTCTCTCTCTCAATAAACCTTGAATATATATAAATATATATAAACACGATGTATAATTAACCTATGGAAATCCCAGTCACAAGATATCACTGAGGCCATGTCCTTAGCAGGATTCCAGAAATGATCAGACATCAGGCATGATTAGAGTTAACTTTGAGAGTTGAGAGCCCATACAGAGTTGAAAGGTAAAAAGTAACTTACACAATGTTCTAGTTACAATAATAACAAGCATTGAAGTCCCAGAAAATTCAGAGTTAAGATTAAACTTAAAAGGAACCCAAATATTTGCAGGAATGGAAAAGCACCATTAATGCATCCAAATACTTTTAACTCTGTCTAGTAGCAATGCTAATTTCCAATTTTTTCTTCACTGATTTTTTGCTACTTAGGATATTGCTTTTTTTTTTTTTTTTTTTTTTTTCACCTTTCATTTTACGTTCTCAAAATGATTTACAAATGTCAACTAATTAATTCTCACACCCACCCTGGAAGGGAGAAAAGGAGGGAGGTCATGTAGTAGTATCTTCATTTAGCAGATGGGTAAACTGAGGCATGGAGCTTAGGGATAAAGCTTTCAAAAGTGCCTAAGGAGCCAAAGTCCCACTGACTTTCAGAGGGTCTTAGTTACCTAAGTGCCTTAGCTGCTTTTGAACATGGGCTCCTAAGTCACTTGGGCACTTCTGTAAATGTTATCTTTAGTGTCTTGCACAGCCAAACAGCAAATCAGTGGCAGAACCAGGAACAGAACCCAGCAGTCCTGATTCCAAGCCCCATGATCTAGAAACACTGCGATGTGCTCTCATTACTGTAAATGGTTGCACTAGTCTTTCTAGTACAGAAAAACATTATTTAAACAAGTTGAAAGAAAAGTGAAATGCAAAGTGTAGCCCAGATAACCTGCACACCTATACTCCCTCAAAAGTACAAATGCAAATAAAGCCTGATTTACCAAACCCTGATCGTTTGAAATGAATTTCACTTTCCAGTCCCGATGTTCACACAGACCCGAAATGTGTTGGTCTCAAATGCTGTATCACGGGTGTGACAGATATGGCTATTTCCTCGACAAACCTACTTGAATTAAGTTTAAGTATTTTAGCAGTTTTTTGTATATAGAATGCAAGTGTTTATGCATTAATTGTGGTGATTATATGTAATATCTCGAGGGAGGAGACATGACTAATGTAAACCCTGGAAAAATGTTATGAGTTTCAAAGAACTCTTTTAAACAACAGACCAGACAAGAATTGACTTTTAGTTGAGTGAGTTTCCTAGCAAATACTTGGAAAGGAGGGAATGCAAATTCTCACCTCAGGGCCCAAACTTTTGGAGCTACACCCTGAGGAGAAACCAAGTGCCTGTTGATTACCTGTTCCCGGGGGGGCAGACAGAGTAGGGACTGGAACTCAGATCTCCCACATCCCAGGTGGGGGTTGCACCCCACATCGTTTGCCCAGATCCCCTCTGGGGGAGCGGGGGTAGGCAATGCTGTCTTCCCCACCCCATGGACTGCAGCCCCATCACTAGACGTGAATAATTCCTGAGAGTGAGAGTTACTTGAATCCTGGGAGGGGAAAATTGGGGTATCTAGAATCCTGCTGCCCCCTCTACAGGCATAGAAAGGAGAGGAGGGAAAGGCTCTTTGTACCCACTCCCCGTTGCACGCAACACAGGGTCAGCCAGTGAAGAGCTGGAATATTTATGTGTCCAGTTATGCCGCAGCCTAACTCTGAAGCAGCGCTGGATGTAGGTTCACAGTGTTTCATTAGCTCTTGAGATTGCATGTTCTTTTACTTGTGGTGGTGTGTCAGCTGGCGTGGGAACGTCCCCTGCAGGTATGCCAGAAAACCCGCCTCTTGGCTGTGGCCATTAGAGAAGCTGCATCAGTAGCAACAGACTGGTTTCCTATTGCTGGTGGTGATGTCGCCACCAACCGATATTCAGGCTCCAGCATCAATTACAGCAGAACCCTGATTAGTGGGTGGTTCTTCCCTGATTAGGGGCCCTATAAATGATGAATTAGTTAGGGAAGTGGGCTGAACTGAAGAACTCAAGAATCTGAATGTGAAGGAGGCTTGGAATTTCTTTAAGTCAAAGTTGCAGAAGCTATCTGAAGCCTCCATCCAAAACAAGGGGAAAAATTTGTAGGGAAAGGGTTGCAGACCAAGCTGGATGAGAAAGCATCTCAAACAGGTGATTAAGAGAAGGCAGAAAGCCTACACTGAATGGAAGAATGGAGGGATCAGCAAGGAAAGCTATCTCTTGGAGAGGGACAAAGGGAAAATTGCCAAAAGCCAAGCAAAGTTGGACCTGGCAAAGGAAATTAATGCCAGCAATAAAAGGTTCTATAGAAATATAAATAAAAAGAAACAAGGAAAGAAGAAGTGGGACCCCTAAACATTGAGAATGGGGTGGAGATTAAGGATAATCTAGGCATGGCCCAACACCTGAATGAATACTTTGCCTCCTTTTTAATAAGGGTAATGAGGAGTTTAGGGGTAGTGGCAGAGTGGCAAATGGAAGTGAGGATATGGAAGTAGAGATTACCACATCTGCAGTGGTAGTCAAACTCAAGCAGTTTAATGGGACTAAATCAAGGGGGGGCCGGATAATCTCCATTCAAGAATATTAATGGAACTGGCACATGAATGTGCAAGCCCAATAACAAGGATTTGTAATGCATCTGTAAACTCAGGGATTGTACCCTATGAATGGAGGATTGTTAATACAGTACCTATTTTTAAGAAAGGGAAAAAAGTGATCCTGGAAACCACAGGCCTATTAATTTGACCTAAGTTGTATGCAAGGTCTTAGAACAAATTTTGAAAGAGAAAGTAATTAAGGATATAGAAGTAAATGGGAACTGGGATAAAACACAACATGGTTTTATGAAAAATAGATTGTGCCAGACCAACCTGATCTCTTTCTTTCAGAAGATAACTGATTTTTTAGACAAAGAAAATGCAGTAGATATCATCTATGTGGATTTCAGTAAGGCATTTGATTCAGTTCCACATGGGAAATTATTAGTTAAATTGGAGAAGATGGGGATTAATATGAGAAATTGAGAGATGGATAAGGAACTGATTAAAGGGTAGACTACAATGGGTCATACGGAAAGGTAAACTGTCAGGCTGGAGGGAGGTTACTAGCAGAGTTCCTCAGAAATCGGTTTTGGGATCAATCTTATTTAACATTTTTATTAATGACCTTGGCATAAAAAATGGGAGTGTGCTAATAAAATTTGCAGATGACACAAAATTGGGAGGTATTGCCAATACAGTGGAGGACTGGAATGTCATACAAGATCTGGATGACCTTGAAAACTGGGATGAAATTTAATAGTGTAAAGTGCAAGGTCATGTATTTAGGGACTAATAAGAAGTATTTTTGCTATAAGCTGGGGATTTAGTTGGAAGCGACAGAGGAGGAGAAAGACCTGGGTGTATAGGTTGATCACATGACGACTATGAGTCATCAGGGTGATGCAGCTGTGAAAAAGGCTAATGCGATCCTAGGATGCATCAGGCTAGGTATTTCCAGTAGAGATAGAGAAGTGTTTGTAACATTAGGCATTGGTGAAACCTCATCTGGAATACTGTGTGCAGTTCTGGTCTCCCATGTTTAAGAAAGATGAATTTAAACTGGAACAGGTGCAGAGAAGAGCTTCTAGGGTGATCAGAGGAATGGAAAACCTACCTTATGAGAAAAGATTCAAAGAGCTTGGGTTGTTTAACATAGCCAAATGAAGGCTGAGGGGAGATGTGATTGCTCTCTACAAATACATCAGAGGTATAAATATCAGGGAAGGAGAGGAGTTATTTCAGTTCGGCGCCAAGGTGGACACAAGAACAAATGGCTATAAACTGGCCATAAACAAGTTTAGGCTTGAAATTAGACAAAAGTTTCTAACCATCAAAGAAGTGAAGTCCTGGAACAGCCTCCCAAGGGGAGCAATCGGGACAGAAAACCTAACTGGTTTCAAGACTGAACTTGATAAGGTTATGGAGGGGATGGTATGATGAGAATGGCTAAAATGGCATGTAGCCGATCTGTGACTGCTTGTAGCAAATATTCCCAATGGCCAGTGATGGGACGATTGATGGGGAGGGCTCTGAGTTACTACAGAGAATTCTTTCCAAGTTCTGGCTGGTGGGTCTTGCCGAAATGTTTAGGGTCCAATTGATTGATATATTTGGGGTTGGGAAGGAATTTTTCCCAGGGCAGATTAGCTGAAATCCTGGGGGGGCTTTTGCCTTCCTCTGAAGCATGGAGGATGGGTCACTTGCAGGTTTAAACTAGTGTAAATGGTGGATTCTCTGTAACTTGCCGTCTTTAAATCATGATTTGATGACATCAGTAACTCAGCCAGAGATTATGGGCCTATGACAGGAGTGGGTGGGCAACCGTTCTGTGGCCTGCAATGTGCAGTAGGTTGGACTAGATCATGATGGTCCCCTCTGGCCTTAAAGTCCATGATTAAAGGATGATGTCATCTTTGACTTTCTCTATCCTACTAACTACACCTTAGATCAGTGTTTCTCAGATTTTTGTGCTGGCAACCCTCTTTGGACTTAAAAAAAACTCCAGCAGAAATACTTGCGAACCCCTACCTTAAGTTTGGGGCTCAGGGTTCAGACCCGCAAGGCTCGGGGCTTCAGCTGCCATGCTGGGCTGAAACATCTACATTCGCTTCCCAAAGCCTCTTGTGGCATGGAGCCCCAGGCAGTTGCCTTGCTTCCTACCCCCTAACACTGGTCCTGCTTGTGACCCCCTTAAACCTCTCTCACAACTCCCAAATTAAGAAACACTGCCTTAGCGTATTAAAATGAAAGAACTAGAACTTCACTTGTTACTACTAATGCTATTTGTTTTGTGTGTTTCTCTCAGTTTGGACAATGAGAATCCATGTGATCCCATTCACTTTCAGGAGCTTTGCTTTGTGCTGCCCTGATTGAAATGCAAACCCTTCAGAGCAATGTTTACTAGTTTAAAAGTAATTGTTCTCTTTAGAATTTTATAAAATCAAGGAACTGTCTCTCTTGGTCTTGAGTTTTGTAAAAGCGTTTTTGTCTAAAATCTAAATTCTGGGTCAAAAAGTTGAGTGCTCTGGGCAGACCACATGAGCTTTGGAATGAAGTACTGTAAGGAACCTGTGTGGAAGAAGGAATCCTTGGCCCCTTGGAAAGATCTCTTGCTCCGTACTGGAAAAAAATGCAGTGACACGGGTACTGGAATACTGGTGTAAGCTGAAGTAGTGGAAGTGTCCCGCTGTTCTCTAATATATATTGTGACATACTTTGTTCTTACTTGATGAGAAAATCCTGGATGAAAGGTGGCAGGGGGTATGTCTGCACTGCAAAGAAAAACCTGCGGCTGGGACCCTCCCACCTGGCAGGGTCCTAGAGTCCCAGCTCCAGCCAGAGCCCAGAAGTCTACAAAGCAATAAAGCAGCCCCACAGCCCAAGTCCCACAAGCCCAAATCAGCTGACACAGGCTTTTCTTTGCTGTGTAGAAATACCCTTGGGGATTGCCAATAGCCATGCCATGTGTCTATATATGAAATATATAGAATAAGAATGTGAAACACATTGACTGGAGTTGTGTCCCCTTTCAGAGACGCACTGGATGCTGCTAGCACACTTTATAACCAAGTGGATGAGGGTGTCCACCTACTGGTGATGCTGTCAAACAAATGCATCCAGGAACTGGAGCTAGTGATGGAATTCGAGGTGTTTGAAGAAAGTTTTCGGGAGGTAAGGCCAGTTTGTCATGGATTGTAATGATTAGCCTTGACTGCATGTTCCACAAAGGTTGCCAGGGATTTAGTCCCAGTTTATGGCAGGGCTTGAACAAGGTGATAGTAAAGTAACACAAAAAGGGACATGTCTTCACATCACAAAAACACTCCACAAGCAAGTTGGCACTTTAGCAGCCTCTGCCCAGGAAGAGGCGGGCACTTCCCTGATCAGCACTGAGTGACCTGGTATGTCTCTACTCATGAGACGTACACACTTGGGGCCAGATTTTCAGATGTGCTGAGCACCAGATCAGAGGGTACTCTATGCGCCCAGAACTTCTGAAAGCCCAGCCCTCAGAACCTAACCTTGATACCAGTTTGCTCCAACATAACTCCATTAGCATCAGTGGGGTTACCTCTGATGTACGCTGACGGAAGTCATATTAGTCCCTTGCAGTGCAATGGCCTCCGGGGCAGGAACACAAACACATGATGAGGTCAGTTCCCATGTTGCACTGCAGAGAAAGTTTTCTGGAGATACTGCTGAGGAACCCTTCCCCACTTTAGAGGAGGCTGATGGGGGCTCATTCCATCTCTTCAGAGGGAGCAGAGCCATGGCAGCAGCAGCCAAGATAGGCCATGCTGTCCCTCTGGACAGGGAGATCTTTAGCCTTCCCAATTTGCTTCTTTCTGCGGCATGTTATACAGTATTCTCTTGCTGAGCTGCATGGTGGATTAAATTGAACCTAACTCTAAGTAACAAGATGTAATGTGATTCCTACAGTGGTCTCAGCTCCAGGGTGGGAATGGGATTAGGAAGTGTGTTTTTAGGGAAGAGAGAGGAAGACCAACACAGTCCTTAGCCAAGTGACAATGTCTGACCATTCCTGAGGATCCGAGACAATAACCTATGGCAGTGATTGGACTGTGACGAGTCGCTAGGAATAATCATGGACGCTAGAGATTTGTATTCAGAGAACAGGTATCATAGGGCCCCAGATAACCACAGAGGTGGGACTTCATTGCCATGTTCATGGAAATGCAGTTGCTCCTCATCCTTCTGCCAGACAGAAGTTGGAGTTGGGAGCAGGAGATATAGCAGCAAATAGATCTTTTCCTCTTCGGCAGCAGGCACAGTAGGAATACAGGACCAGCCCCAGAGCTGCAAATCTTTCATATGTCTGCCGTTTGCCCAGAAGCACTGACCGCAAGCAGCCACTCACTTTGCTTGTGCCGTGAGCCCTGTGAGCAACAGCAGAGCTTAGCAATTATCCAGTGACTTACAGTGGAAAAAGTCCATGCATAAAGCAGAATGCGTACACTGAAATGCTGAGATTTGGGGAGAAATGTTCATGCATTCTTTCCAGTGATTAAAAGACCAACCTCACCAGAGAAGCTCCCTGCTCTTTCCACACAGAGGCCTGCCTTGCACAGCCGCACTGACTGACAAATAGCACAACTGCTTTTCCTTTTTTCTCCTAGGTCAGCAGTTGGATCGAGAATGTTGGCAGAAAGCGGCTCAAGGAAACGATAGACCTGGATGATTCTCTGGAGATTCTGCTTCGAGCGCAAAAGCAGTTCAGGGAATTTGATCTTGTTGCCAGTGTAAGTGTTCTCTGGCTGGAAAGAGGAGCTCTTCAGAACCGGAGTACTGAAGAGTTCATGGTGGAAAAGAGCACCCCTGCCTGCTGCAATAGCAGGGGAAATGGCTGATGAATGCAGCCTGCCCGGGTGATTCCATAGCGTGCTCTGGCACTGTCCTGGGAGCACATTCCATAGATCAGGCCTAAATGAGCTCTGGCCTAGACTTGCACAGAGTGATCTGTGTGCACAGGACGGGAGACACCAACTCTTTTATGTGTAGCTGTGAGAGAGACTGGAAGTTTTGTGCTCTTCCTCTCTGAATGCTGCGGAGTGGAGTTTGCCTTAGATCTCTGCCTGTGTGGGCTCGGGATTTCATTGAACGTGTTTCAGAGGGAGCCCTCGTGTAATTCACATCGTGTCTCTGCACAACTCCACCTGGGCCTTCACGATGTCTCCTTTCATGTTCCTCTGCCCCTCCAAACTGCCAGCAGTGCCTGCCTTCCCCCGCACCGCCCCTTCCTTGCCCATCACTCTTGCCAGGACTTTTCCCTGCTGTCCATGTGTTTGTAACCTTTCTACCAGGTGGTTTCAACAACACCAAGGGCCGGGTCCAGTATCCGGGGTTCCTCTTAACATTACAAAACAGAAGTGACTCAACCCCCACCCAGTAATGTGAGAAAACTAAACACCAGCCCTGGCGCCACTACAAGGCAACACTTCCCTGCTCGCAAGCACCAACTCTGTGTATGACAAAAGAAAACTTTTTATTGAAGGGAACTGGAACTCAGCATTAATTTGGGAAAATACTGCAACAATGATTCAAAAGCATATACACCTTAAGTAAACACCCACTCCACAGTACATTGGGCAGTGTCCTTTGCCTCAGTTTCCCACCTTTCAGTGTGAAAGTCCAATGAACGAATGTCCCTTTAAGACACCACTCACAGTTGGTTGTCTACGGTGAGCGAAGACCCAGAGTTCAGAGATGCATTCATGTAGGCACTCTGCTGCTGCTTGCTGCCTCTGGCGCCGCTGGCCACTTGCTGCCTCTGTTATTGCTGCTGCTTGCCATTCTCTGCCTCCCCTGCATTTTTGTGTTCTGAGGTTCCACCACTTAGCCCAGCTCTTAGTGATTTCACTGGGTAGCGGGAAACCTCATTGCTAGTGCAACCTCTGTGTTGTCTTTCCCTGCAACAGTGTCCCCTCGCCAGGTCTGCCAACACAAGGAGCACCGTGTGAACATGCACAAGCGATGTAATTATAACAGTTGATGATTGTCAGTGTTACTTGCATCAACTACACTCTAGTGTACACGCAGCCTGAGGCTTGGCCCTTAGACCTGCTCGTCAGTGATTTTAGTTCAGTAATCGCTGAACGGAAACAAGGACTCTCCGCTGAGCCTGATCAGCTCCGTCTTTAAATACTGGAGAGGGGTAGGTCAAATGGTGTCCACAACTTTTAAGCAGAGTCCACTCCACCAGGCAGGAACACCTGCCCCACCCTCTCTGACTTTCAGTGGGATTTGGCATCCCTGCCCCTTTCTTAGCAAGTGAGGTTCAGATTAGGTGACCACTCAATCAGGGCATAAGTATAGTTCTGCTGCCCTTTACTCATACAATACAGATAACAACTTTTCATTACCCCTGTATTCAAAACAGAAGTGATTTGTCACCCAAAACTAGCCAAAACTGATCACTTTGGCAAAGCAGCTCCATCTGCTGAGCATCTAGGCAGAATATGTTTGTTCAAATACAATCTTCTCTCAAAGTCTTTTCCACCCAGTTCATCACTAGATGTCAGGGAAGAACTCATTCAAACCCTGCTTACATGTATAAAACACCTTCCTGGTCTTGGTTCTCCAAGCCACCACCTTCTTCTCAGGCAAATTCCTCCTAAAAGCTCACTGCTTCCATGCCATCTATGAGAGAGTCATTGTATTTACAGCTCAGTGGATAAGTCACATGTCTATGCCTGGGATGGGAATGTTTAAAAAAAAATTCCAGGATGGGTGATGGATTTTTTTAACTCACTTTAGATTCTTGAAACACTTCAATTTCCTTAACCCTAAATAGCCTGTTGTATTGTCATGCAGGCCTTTATACTAAAGATACAGATTCACTGCATCTAACCTGATCTTCACAATTTAGTGGGGTGCTTATTAAAGAATGATTACCCAAGAGGGGTACCATTTTGCATCTTTTTGCCATGCTAAGTTTAGCTAGTCCTAACGATTTCCAGGTGCCTTGGAAGTCTCCCATGGTCTGTGTTTCCAGGTCTCCAGTGCAGCACATTGACCCACACTGAAATTTTCTTTCAGGAATATTGTAGAAGGGGACAGGAAGTGTTAAAGAAGCTGGACAGGTGGGAAGATTTTTCCTCTACAGACTTGCATGTTTATGGACTCAAGTTGCAAACATATAGAAATCAGCTGGAAGAGTTCTGCACCCAACTGGATGAAACCAGGAGTCGGAT
Source organism: Emydura macquarii macquarii (assembly GCF_026122565.2). Taxonomy (NCBI): domain Eukaryota; kingdom Metazoa; phylum Chordata; order Testudines; family Chelidae; genus Emydura; species Emydura macquarii. The sequence continues at coordinate 13,282,920 of NW_027130432.1, read as the reverse complement.
TGGAGAGACAGTCAGGCTGTACAAATTCTTCGACAAGGTGAGGAAACAAAGAGCTGAGCATTGAGTGGGGGAAGCTGTGTGCTCGGGAAAGGACATTTCCCCTGGGAAACAGGATGAAGACCCGTAGTTTTTTCCTCTGTTCTAATTCTTCTAACCTCCAAGCCCCATGTGGTGGGCACATCCTTACAGTCAGCACCAGTGTCTTGATTGGATAGAAGGGTCCTAGAGCAGTTGACTTGGAGACCACAGGACCAGAAATTAACTCTGGTGTCCTGCCTTTCAGCATAGAGGACTGGCTGCCAGGCCATGGTACTGCTGGTATTTTGTTGAATACTGTGTACTTCAGGCTCTGGACAGTTAAATGCATTGTTGTGTCAGATGCAGTCCCTGCATCGTCAATCATAAAAAGAGCCCATTCTCTGTTCTGGGCAAGTCCATGCAGCAAAACCAGGCCCGAAAACATAGTGTCCAGAACCTTGCTTATGATGGCAGCTGGGTGGGGAGGCCCAGAGGGAGTGAGTTGAAACAAATGTCCTGAAATCAGAAAGTGCATGTGCCGTGCACGTTGCATTGGAGCCGCATTGACAGGAGCCCTGAGTGCCCAGAATTCTCACCTATTTGGTTTGATGTGAACAGGCCTTTTCAGGCTGCCTGTCATTGGGGGGCTGGCGCGGTTTAGTTTCTGAGGCCACGGATGAACAAACAGTAAGAGTTTCCCTGGACATTTTCAAAGCTTTGGCAAGCGCAAAAGGCGAATGATTCTGTGTCCCATTTATTTCCCAGTTGTGCAAACACTGGGTATTGAAGTTCTCAAATTCCAGAAAGAATCAGACCCTTCATGTTAAACTGTCCCAGATGTAGGCGCCGCTCAGACGCCGTCTCTGAAGGGCCTTGGCAACCAGAGGTGTTGGGGGGAGCGGAATTCTGCTAACCACGAAACCATTCAGAAACACACTCCAGCACGGAGGGATGTAGAGGAAGTGGCCCAGGATGTTGCTATGCAACAACAAACAGGGCAGTTGTTTGTTGACAGTCTCTGTACATGTGTGATCACCCACCCTAGGGGGCGTTCTGCCCTTGCTCCTGTCACTGAGGGGAGGTTACAGGCGCTCATTGAGAGCAGAATATCTTGTCAGTGTTGTGGAAGGAGCTCCAGCATGTCTCAGAACAGCAACCCGTGCGTGAAAAGTGGAGTCTGATGGCTCCAGTAACAACAATGCTTAGTCCTGTGTGGTGCTGTACAATCACTGCCGCCTGTAAATAAAAATCACTCTCCTCAGCTCAGCAAACTGAGGCAGCAAAAGGAGAATGACTAGTCCAATGTCACAGGAAATCTGTACAGAGCGAGGAATAGATCCTACATCTCCTGACCCACAGGCCTTTATTTTAACCGCTGCATTTCCCTTCCCTGCGAGAGGATACTACCAGCACTGCCTCCTTGCAGCCTCGAAAATAAGTGACGCCTTGATGGTGCTCACTGATTTCTGTGCAGCAGTTAAACGCAATCTGCCGTTCTGAATTGCATAGGATGGTGCACAGATTCCATGTTGTCTTGTTTCCTTACACATTTAATGATTAACATGGCATTTGTACCTTTTAAAAACCTGTTTAGCCCCTTATTTAGAGTTTAGGTAGCTTGGGTCTCAGGAGATGCCGTCCCTTGGTAGAAAAATCTCCTTTTCCCTCGTCTTCTGTGTGGGTGTGGCGTGGGTTTTGAGTCACGGTACAGCACACATGCGTCTGTTCGCAGCAGTGAAAAGTAACATAGCCAAGCCAAGGAGGAAGGCCTGAAACCACAGGGCTGAGGTGCCTAAGTCCCTGTTTTAGGCACCGAAGTTCTGGTTTCAGCATCACTGATCCAAACCCTGTTGGTGCCGAGTGAGTTTAGGCATGTAGTAAAACTTCCCCAGGTGCCTATGTTTCTGCCTCTGGGCATGCACACGGCTGCCTCCCTCTAGGCATGCAGGTGCGCTCTTCCATCTAAGCCCCAGAGCAGTTCAAAAATCAAGAGAAGATAGGTGTTTGGATGCCTACGTCACTTACAGGGCCCAGTCCGGTAGGCATGCTCAGAGGCGGCTCTAACCACTGGGCTATGGGATATTCTGGTCTGTGGTGCCCTCAATCTCTCCTCCTGAGGCTGTTGCACTGTGGCTCAATAATTAAGTCTCATTGGAGCAGGGGAACTGCGTGCATGCTCTACCCACTGGCCATAGACATTCTCATGCTTGTTCACGCTCTCTCTTCGCTTTCTCTCTTCTCTCTCTCTCCCCCCCCCCCCAGCTGTCTCTAAAGAACTATGCTGAGTTATGCACTAGACAGAGCAGGGGTGGGGATGGAAGCCTATCTCACAAGCTCTACAAGTGCATTGGTGAATGCAAAACTTGACTGAACAGTTTAAAAGTCTTGTGAGATGATTACATGAGATCTCCATCTCAAATCCATTCTGTTGCCAAAAGCAAAGGCAGAGGCATTGTCTGATGTGGGGAGGGAAGAACAGAAGTTCGATCTAAATTAATTTCTTTCTTCCATTGCCAGGTCTCTCTGATCTGACACAACTGCCTTCTGCTCCTGTGGGTGGCTCCCTGACCCCTAAAAGGCCTTGATAAACCAGAGTCTGGATGGAGCAGTGGCAGGAGACTGAGATTGCAGTGTCACTCGTCTACTTCCCCACAGTGTGCCAGATCACAGGGTCTTGAGGTGCACAGTCAGGCTGCATGGCTCTGCGGGTGCAGGAGCCCCCTCGGTGCTGCAGAATATGATAGCAGGTGCCAGAAGAGTGGATCTGGGGCTTCCAAAGGGCTCGTGTGGCTGGCCCATGCATGTACCTTGCTGCCCAGTGGCAGAGGTGAACTCTCTGACTGCCGTCCCTGTAGTGGGCAAGTGCTCACTGGGGCATTGGGTGCCGGACGTGAGACAGGCAGGGGAGCAGGGTTGCTGCACCAGGCGCTTCACCGCTTGGCTGACCCTCCTTTAGATCCTGCTCTCGATCCTGACTAGCCTAAGGCCATTAAGGTGGGGTGGGTGAATGATTCCAGCATTCAGTGTCCCAGAGGCCTTGGCAGCCTGCACATTAGGAGGTGAGGCCCCGCCCCAGGGGTGGGAATCGCTGGGCAAACAAGAATTGCCTGAAGGGTTTATTCTAGGCCACGGCCAAGCGGTTGGAGAAAAGGTCTGTGTGGTAAAGCAGCCTGAGCTGGGGCCAGGCCGCAGGCAGCTTGCACACTGGGCTGGCTAGATTTCCCTCCCTCTCTCTCCCCCCACTCCTCAGAGGATGCAGCCAAGGCCAAGTTGAATGTTTTCACTTGTCTGCACTTCCTTTATGACAACAGTTCATGGTGCCTGACAAAGGCTGGGCATGTGCTGGGCCGAAAGGAAGAGGCTTCCTGTCCAGCCCCGCTGAGAGGGAAGGAAGGGGGTGTGCTCCTTTGAGTGTGTGTCCGTGTGGATCCCACTGTTGGTGCACGTGCCTCAAGTGTGCAACACCAAATTCTTTAGTAGTGCCTGCTGTGGCTGCACACGCGCCCCTCTTCCCTGCATCCTCATGCTCCGCCACGAGGGCCCAAGAGGCAGGCAGGCCCATGATCCTGCCTCGGTTCCCTATTACCACCTGTGCCAGTAAGACAGAAACTAGCAGTGTCCTGTCTGCTGACAACTCTAGCCTGAGCTGTCTGTAGCTGCACTTTTGCTACTGTTCAGAACAACCTTCAGTCATTGACCTTCAACCTTTTGGACTCAATAATCCTTGTCTGGACCAAAACCCTTTGACCAGCCACCCACTACAACCCTCTCCCCCTGTATATCTCCCTCTGTACAAGGATCTCAAGATGGCAGAATCAGAACCAGCAGATCTCAAGCCCTGCCTGTCATGCAACTGACTAATCCTGTTTAAGGATGGACGCAGCAAATAACTTTTCTGCCTGGGTGAATTCCACATCCCAGGCCGCTGCTCAGTTTGCCTTTCATTCTCCACTTGAACCAGAAATCACAAGACTCAAGCAGCACCTCCTAGAACAATCACTGAGAGTGGGGTCGGGCCATTCAGGTCAAAACCCAACCATCCAGCGCTCCGTCCAGCAGGCGGGCAACTCCAATACCTTAGCAGAGAAGTCAGCACTGAGTAACGAACCGGCACCCTGGTGGCGCTGACACCTGCATCGACCTCAGCAACAGCATCATCGAGGCAGTCGATGTCAAAGGCGATGCCCTGTTCCTCAAAACAGGCCGCTGACAAAGGCTGCCTAGGCTGGAGACAACAGAAGAGCTCAGTGTCCTCTCACACAGAGAGGCATCAGAGGATAACTCTTTCGAAGCTCGTCCAGCACCAAAGCTGAGTGAAAAGGAGCAGACGCCATCACTCCTGGACCCGGTTCCAAAAGCTACACAGCCAGTGCCAACTCCATAAATTGTTGACCCACCATCTGACTGAGGCATCCACCATTACCAACAACAGCCTGGCACTGATGGAGCCATACCTCCTGGCACTGCCTGGGATGGATGTATACTCTGTACTGTTGTTGAGTCGGGAGCCATCCCCCATATGGTCTCTGAGTGGTACTATCGGAAGACCAGAAGAGTTCTTTGGAACTCAACATGATAAGACTGACCACTCATCAACCATCTGTATTCATGTGGGATGCTACGCTGGCACTTCTGGAGCCACTGGAGCCCACCTTCCAGCCTCCTTAGCAAAACCACAGACACCAAAGTACCAGGAGACACAAACCCATCAGCATCCAGAGTCACCCCCTAGAGATTCTCCTGTGGAGTTCCAAGAGCTTCTGTTACAGACCACAGACACATGAGAAGTCTAGACTTTGGTTATATCTGAAAAGTCTCACAAACTATTTGATATTCTAACGGCTGCAGGTCCTCCAAGAAATGGCCTTCCTATAGATCCAGCTAGAGCTCTGTCGCAAACACCAGCCATGTACCACCAGTGGTGAAATGTGTGGAGATGAGGTATTAGGTGCTGCTTTCTGAGTTCTAATACTTTTATTTTCCCCCCAAACCCAGATCTCAAGTAGTTCCAACTGTCCAAGAAAAATCACACTTGGCCAAGATCACACTGAAAGATAAAGATCCCAGACAACTGGATCTGTTTGAGAGAAAGTCCCATTCCTCTGCATCACTCCGGCTGCAAGTGACTGATTTCCAAACCCTTCTAGTCAAATACAGCTTTATAACATGGGACAGACTGATACTATTCATCAGTCAAGCTCCCTCACAAGGCTAGAAAGGACTTCCAGGACACTGTAAAAGAGGGACAAGCTAGTGGCAAAGACTTGCCTGCAATCCTCATTGAAGGCAGCTGACACCCCGGCTAGGTCCATGGCTACCACAGTGACCATGAGGGTGACCAACTGAGGATTTGCCATTTGAGGGAACAGAGCAGTTTAACAAGAAAACAGATAGTCCCATACACTCACTAAAGGACTCCAAGGCAAACCGATGGTCCCTGTGAATCTACACACATCTGGTATACTGCAAAACATACCACCCCAACAGCAACACCAGCAGAGACAGACAGGGGACACCTTCATACCACAGCCAGTCGGACTATCAGTCAAAGAAGTGGCCAAGATATGGTAGAGGACATCAGCTCTCCTCAATGCTGGCCACGCACATCACTCTGTCCACATGGCAGCAAATTTGCCAGCTCAGTTGAACACTGCACCAACATCAGTTGGCTTTTGGAAGCCACCTCGCCTGGTTCCACCAGGCGAGGGTGAACATCACCATTGACAAATAGGTGATAGATATTGTCACCCATTGCTATACCATCCAGTTCCATCCCCTCCCCCTCCTCCTCCTCCTCACCCCCTTTCCCATCCCTCTTCAGGGATCCTTCTCATGAGAGCCTTTTACAATCAACTATGGCCTCATTGCTCTTTCAAGGAGCCATAGAGGAGGTGCCTCTGGGATACTGGGGAAGAGGATTCTACTCCGTGTATTTCCTCATTCCAAAGAGTCTTCATCCTATCCTGGATCTGAGGAGGCTCAGCAAACTCATTCACCACCTCAGATTCAGGAGGTAACGCTTGCCTCCATCACTCCAAGTGCCAGGACTCCTTGTGAACTAAGAGAAATTGTCTCTCACACCCTCACAGACAGTGGAATTCATAGACGCTCTGCTCAACTCACAATCTGCATGGGCGGATTGGCCGCACAAATTCAAGTCCCTTCAGTTCTTCATACATGACATAAGGGCGAGACTCATAGACTCTAAGGTCAGAAGGGACCGATATGATCATCTAGTCTGACCTCCTGCACAATGCAGGCCACAGAACCTCACCCACCCACTCCTGTAATAGACCCCTAACCTATGACTGAGTCATTAAAGTCCTCAAATCATGGTTTAAAAACTTTAAGGTACAGAGAATCCACCAGCAAGTGAGCCGTGCCCCATGCTACAGAGGAAGGCAAAAAAACCCCATAGCCTTTGCCAGTGTGCCCAGGGAAAAATTCCTTCCTGACCCCAAATATGGCAGTCAGTTAAACCCTGAGCATGTGGGCAAGACTCACCAGCCAGACACCCAAAAAAGAATTCTCTGTAATAACTCAGAACCCACCCCATCTAACATCCCTTCACCAGCCATTGGCATATCTACCAGCCATCAGTCAATTGCCAAACTAAGCTGTCCCATCATACCATCCCCTCCATAAATTTATCAAGCTCAGTTTTGAAGCCAGCTAGGTTTTTTGCCACCCCCCCCCTCCCCCAACTGCTCCCCTTGGAAGGTTATTACAGAACATCACGCCTCTCATGGTTAGAAACCTGCATCTAATTTCAAGTCTAAACTTCCTGATGGCCAGTTTATATTCTTGTGTCCACTTTGGCACTGAATTTAAATAATTCCTCTCCCTCCCTGGTATTTATCCCTCTGATGTATTTATAGAGAGCAATCATATCTCCCCTCAACCTTCTTTTGGTTAGGCTAAACAAACCAAGCTCTTTGAGTCTCCTCTCATAAGGCAGGTTTTCCATTCCACAGATCATCCTAGTAGCTCTTCTCTGCATCTGTTCCCATTTGAATTCATCTTTCTTAAACATGGGGGACCAGAACTGCACACAGTATTCCAGATGAGGTCTCACCAGCGCCTTGTATAATGGTACTAACACCTCCCTATTTCTACTGGAAATATCTTGTCTGATGCATCCAAGGACCACATTAGCTTTTTTCACGGCCACATCACATTGGCGGCTAATAGTCATCCTGTGATCAACCAATATGCCCAGGTCCTTCTCCTCCTTTGTCACTTCCAACTGATGCGCCCTCAACTTATAACAGAAATTCTTGTTATTAGTCCCTAAATGCATGACCTTGTACTTTCCACTATTAAATTTCATCCTATTTCTATTACTCCAGTTTACAAGGTCATCCAGATCTTCCTGTATGATATCGCAATCCTTCTCTGTACTGGCATCCGCAACTTTGTGTCATCCGCAAACTTTATTAGCACACTCCCACTTTTTGTGTCAAGGTCAGTAATAAAAAGGTTAAATAAGATTGGTCCCAAGACCAGTCCCTGAGGAGCTCCACTAGTAACCTCCATCCAGCCTGACAGTTTACCTTTCACTATGACCCGTTGTAATCTCCCCTTTAACCAGTTCCTTAGCCACCTTTCAATTTTCATATTAATCCTCATCTTTGCCATTTTAACTAATAATTCCCCATGTGGAACCGTATCAGATGCCTTACTGAAATCTAGGTAAACCATGTACAGCAGTACGCACATGCTTTAGCTTGCTGGGGCACACATTGGCATGTACCTTCATCATGCCGCTTGCCAGATTCCCCTGTGGCCATTGCAGTTCTGGCTAAGGACAGTGTACTCCCCATCATGGTACTGCCTCAATCCTGCAAGAACTCACCTGGTGGCTGGATCCTTTGAACACGAGGAAGGAACACGAAGTCCTCTTCATCCCCTCTCTGAGAACAACACTTATGGACCCAGGAGTACTCATTTGAATCACCTCCAAGTGCAAGGAGTTTGGTTTTCAGATGATCCAAAATTGCACTTGAATTTCCTAGTGGGACCTGTCCAATTCTTATAGTACTGAGGGTGTGCTGGTTTCTAGCCCCTGATTACTCAGTTTCCAGGCCATAAAAATGAGGCCTAGCACCATGCTGTGCTTCGGAGGAGAAAGGGGAGGCCGAGCAAGTGAAGATATGTGTGAGAGCATAAAGCAATGGGAATTGCTTCGCGGTGGCGAGTTAACGTCTGTGTGGAGATACACAGGGCCTTCACCACCCCCTCGCCCTCTTACTACCTCTCAGCTGGCCTGGGATACTGCAGAGATGAGAGCCATCTCAGGACATACATCACTCAAGCCCCAGCCAGTCTTGCGTGCTCTCTCCTCACTCATCTCATTGTTCTCTCTCTAGATTTATGTCTCTAAGTAAAATTGTTTCCCCAGTTGTCTTTGGTCCCCCCCTTCCATTCATGGAACCTCTCACACTCTTGTGTACCTTGGATTTAGTGTGAACAAAATCTCTGCTTTGTGCTGAAAAGATCTCTCCATTGGTCTATGAGTCATCCTCAACTCCAAAGGCTCCGGGCAAAGGTTTTCTACAGCATGCTGAAGGTTTGTGCAAGATTGTGATTCATTTGTCCCTTGCTGAAGATTCAGGATATTACCCAGCCCGGGCAGGGAGGGCTGCTTTTAGTTAAAGGGATGCTTCCCCAGCTTCCCCTATATCCACTCTCTCAAGCTGTGGGAGTCCCATTGCTTGGGCTGGACGAGGGGTTTGACACATGCTGCTCTGACAGAGGAAGCGCCTGTAAGAGGCTTTCTTCTATTTGTAGTCCGGGAAGTGGGTGGGCCTGCCCACCGCTAAAGGCCCCTTCCCCAGCCTAAGGGGAGGAGTCACTGGACCCAGGACACAATTGAGTTTGTGGGACAACTAATGAAAAAATGGGAATGGACATGGGGGTCACAGGGTCAAACGAAGGGAACCGGAAGCGGACACTGAGCAGAGAACCCCAGACAGCGCCCACTGCTCCTGGAAGGTCTCTAGGGAGCCAGCGGATGCAGCCCAGAGCAACTCTGCCCAGATACGTGACCAGATGGAGGAATGGAAATAGGCCCCACAGTCGCAGAGCAACCTCCTCTCCCTGGTGTTGTAGATGGCCACTTTGGCTAGGACGAGGAGGAGGTTGACGAGGAGGTCCCGTGACTTTGTGGGGCCACAGATGGGGTGTGCGTATAAAAACCAGTGTGGGGAAAAGTGCAGCCAGAACCTCAGCAGGAGGTTTTGGAGGAGCCGGAACAGGGGCTGCAACCTAGTGCACTCAAGATAAATGTGCGCCAGGGTCTCCCTCATGCTATTCTGCAAGAGAGCTACGTGTGCATTTTGTGTCTGCCCCATCAAATCTCCCCACAGTGGGATTCTCTGGGTCCCCAGTCAGACCCTGTGTGGGGTTCGTTCTGACACAGAATTCCTTGCTCCCTCCTCCCCCTGGATTTTCTCTGGGTCTCTTTGTCTTGTGGGGACTCCCACCCCTCCAAGGCAGCTGGATTCTCTGTCTCATGTGCACAGCCCCCTCCCGGCTGGAGTTTTCTGCTATGCCTGGAGAGCGTCCTTTGTCCCCTCCTGGTGGTCTGTCTGGTGCAGCGCTCCCTCCCATCCCGCTGCCCTGGTCTGGGAGCCCCCGTCCTATGTGTGTGAGCAGCCCCTTCTGTGACATGCCTGCCCCCGTCATGCAGGGTTTCTCACATCTTGGACTCTGAACACAGCACGCTCCTTTGTGATTCAGGAAACAAAGGCCTGACAAGGGAAGGAGGCTCCTGTTCCCTCTGTGACAGGGAGGGACGGCCAGCCTGCAATCTGTATGGCAGCTCCTCCCCCATTGTCCCTGCTGCTGTAGGAATGCTAATGTGTCTGTACATTCCATCTGTGAGCAAGTGTCACTCCTTCTATGGGCCAGAACAGGGCTGGGGGCCCTGGCTGACATCAGCGCACAGCTGCTGCCTGGGGGCCAGACCCTGCTCTCCGGAGCTGTTCTCTACAGATCTGCATGCATTTTCTCTTTGAATCAAATATATACGTCCCTGCTTCCATCAGCAAACAGACACTGAAAATGCTCTTGTAAGTACCAAATATCCGGCATGCCATTCGATTGAGGTGGTTTTAAAACAATGGGGAGAACAAGGCTTTCCATTCAGTAGCTCGCATGCACTGGTATGGATGTATTTAGGGTGAATCTTGTGTGCTGCATGTGTGTTTCTCTCTGTGTTCAGCCAGAATCCAATGGCCTCTCTGTGTGGGGGAGTTTGCATGCTCTCTGAAACCAGGAATTGCACTGTCTGTCTTTTAATAGAGCAGTGACGGCCCCCCTGTGAGTTGAAATCTTCCTTTCTATGATAAGGCTCTACGATCTTTGCACTCTAGTGTAAATTTAGCTGCTCCGATGACTGCATGCCTGGGAAATCCTTGGCATGAGAAGTTAGAAAGTGCAGGCTGCCACAGATGTAGCTGCTCCTGGCGAGGGCTTCATGGCTTTGTTTGATTGGTTGTGGACAGTGTAAGGCGTCAGAAAGCGGTGGTTTGGTCCTGCTGCTCATTCCATGCTCTTTCTGGTAGTGGGGCGCGGCGGTCCGGAGGGGGTGAATGCTCATTCCAATTTCAGGAGATGGACTTGCAATCTAGATTTTGGCATTTGAAAACTAGGGTTTCCTCCAAGACAGAAGATTGGCCCCCCTCAGCAGAGGAAGTTATGGACAGCAGGAACTGGAGTCCCCACCAGCAAGGTTTAGGGGCATCTCCCTGGTGAGACACACAGCACCCAGTTCCGTCTCCTGCTGGGAAATGGTAAGGTGCTGTCCTGCACCAGCTTTGGGGATCTTTCTTGTCAGCCTCTGGCTAGTAGTTACCTGCCACACTTGGTGGTTGTGCTCCTCCTGCTACTGAAAGGGAGAAGGTGCTTCCTGCTTCTAGCTGCAAGGAGGAGACTGCTCTCTGCTACTCACCCCCTCCCCCTAGACACAGAGACAAGAGGTACTGTAGATGAGCCATAGACAGACAGCAGAAAGGGAGCCTGCCGTTAGGATTCAGCAGTGGCCCAGAGTTTAAAACTCTGAGCCTCCTTGTATTGCAGGCAGGAGTCTAGATCAGCCTTAGTGTTATCTGTATTTAAATGAAGATCCGGTACCCAGCTCTGTGCATTAGATGAGAACCAGAGAGAGTGACAGTGAAAAGTGTGGAGTCAAAGAAGAAATTCAGTGAATAAGCCTTAATACCCATGTGTAATGGTTATGAACTGGGATACCCACGGCACCTTCTGCTCTTTGAAACTTAGTTCTCACCTGCTGTCCAATGCATGTGTCTGACTCCACCCTGCACCTTGTGGACAAGGTCTCCTTTGACCGTGTCTAGCAGGGTCAGTTTCCATCTGAGCACCCTCTAATATCCAGAGGTCACTGCACAGCATCATGCCTCTGTTTCTCCGTACACACAGACTCCACGCACTGTGTCTGTGGTCAGAATACCCCTCCTGGGGCCTGGGGTCACCTGTAGACAATAAACACAACATCCAAAGTCCCAAATTAAAGTCCAGCAAACAAATGTTTCTCTGCCTGGAGAGTTCTGCGGCTTGTCCCCGGCTTGCTCAGGGTCTCTCCAAGTCTCCCTGCCTAGAGAGCTTTACTGTCCCTTCTGTTTGTCCACCTCCTTGCTCAGGGTCTCTCCTGCAACAGCAGGCTACTCCCAGCCCTTGCTAGCTAGACCCTTAGTCCCAAATCCCAGGACTCTGCTGGCAACTGTTTGCTGCTGGCAGTCTGCTTTCCCTGAGCAACCCCCCTCATAGAAGCCTCCAGCTGCTCTTTATAGGGAAATCACCTGACCCTCTCAGGTGTGCCTCTTTCTGTTATCAGGGCTGGCTAGACCCAGGCCCTTCAGCCCTGTTACACAACGCAGAGATGACCAGGCAGAGTGAGGGCAGCCAGCTTCAGCAGAGTTACTGAGCATGCTCACTCTGTGTGAGCGTGCTCTGTACAAGCCAAGCAGCAAATCTTGGGGAGTGGGGGAGAGCACGTGTTGCCTCTGACACCTGCCTTTTGACCAATAATCCATAGTGGGGTAAACATGTAGCATGCTCCCTCTCTGCCTCTGCTTAGCAGTGGATGGCGTGCTCTCTTCAGGGCAGTCTGCAAGAAAGTCCCAAACAGCAGCTTGAGACTCAAGAGGTCTAATTAACAAGAGATTTACTCAGGATAGAGAAAAAATCAGATTAACACCAAATAAGTAGTCTGCATAATACCTCTAGTCTGCCACTCTGCGAAACTCATCTTGATGGAGTAACGTTAGGTTCTTTGTCCCCTCTTAGCCAGGCAGCATCTCTGTGAGACTGCCTCTGGTTTCCAGTCCTCTTTCTCTCTTGTCATAGAATCATAGGCCTGAAAGGGGCCTTGAGAGGTCATCTAGTCCAGTCCCCTGCACTTATGACAGGACCAAGCGTTATCTAGACCATCCCTGACAGGTGTTTGTCTAACCAGCTCTTAAAAATCTCCAGTGATGGAGAATCCACAACCTCTCTAGGCAATTCATTCCAGTGCTTAACTACCCTGACAGGAAGTTTTTCCTAATGTCCAACCTAAACTGCCCTTGCTGCAATGTTAGCCCATTGCTTCTTGTTCTGTCCCCAGAGGTTAAGGAGAACATTTTTTCTCCCTCCTCCTTGTAACAACCTTTTATGTACTTGAAAACTGTTACCATGTCCCCCCTCAGTCTTCTCTTCTCCAGTCTAAATAAACCCAATTTTTTCAATCTTCCATCATAGGTCATGTTCTCTAGACCTTTAATCATTTTTGTTGCTCTTCTCTGGACTTTCTCCAATTTTTCCTCATCTTTCCTGAAATGTGGTGCCCAGAACTGGACACAATACTCTAGTTGAATTTGAATCTAAAAATTATCTCATCCTGAGAGATGGTACATGCAGGCTACCCATCTTCAATTCACAAGCAGAGTCAGCTTTCCCCTCCTGGACCATCCCTCTCCCAGTCCAAAGCTCTTTGTCTTTCAGATGCTTCTTCAGATGTTGAGTTGCGGGGAGAGAGAAGACAAATGATGATGTCATTACCTCCTTTTTATAGCTATTCCCAGCTTGCTGGACTATGGCAGGTCATGCATGTGACATAGGGGCTGTTTCCCATTGGGCAAGCACCCCATTGTGAATGTGCGTCCTACTGTGAAGCCTTCACCGTAAACTATTCCCGCTAGCGGAATCTTTCCTTGTTGGGCCATTAGCATGTCTGGCTACTCCATTGTTCTACCTGAATAGCTGGTTCAGGTGTTTCCCACCTCACAACATGTTCTAGTAGCATTTACAACAATATTTTATTATTTCACATACTAGGGCAGCACGTACAATCCAACAGGATATTAATGTTTAGCAGATCAAGACTTTTAAAATAATACCAAACAAGGTATACTTTGTACAGAGCATACCATAATTATATGACATTGGTGAATATGGGGTTTCTGGGGTGTTGTTATCAGACACAGGGTGTCTCAGTAGCCAGGCTATCTCTCCCACTTTCCCCTTGGCATTATCTTTACATTTTCAGGAGTGCTTACATGCTGTTTTGTTTAGTTTGCATAGATTCAGTTTCAGACTCTTTCTTGTTATGTTGCAAAAGATCCCAACCCCTCTAGCCCTTGATGGCGTCTCTTTCGCAGGTCAGTAGAGATCATTAGTGTAATTATTTCCATGTGCCCCCTCTCCTCCCTTCTTCTACAGAACTTAGTCAGCTCTGTGAAAGTCAGTGACTTGCTGGCTTTCTGAACCAAATGGAATCTAAACCTGAAGAAAATTGGGACTTTTATAGCCACCTCCCTAATGTCACTCATGCATCCTCTCTTTTCTCTGAGCTGAGGGATTTCTCCACTTCACTCACAACAAACCCATAGAGGAGTGTGCCCCCATGGTTCAAGTTTGTTGCTGACAGTGGCCTCTCCTGGGCCATGTTGTGTACCCTATTCATGGGATCAAACTACATTGTTTGGAGTGCTTTCTTCACCATGATTTTGCAATATGATTGGGATAGGCTGAACCCTGGGATTCACAGGAACGCTCACCTGTTGGCATCCATTACTCACTCCAGGAGACTCAAAGTCCACTTAGCCAGGGCATGGGAACTAAACAAATCTATTTAGACAATCTGGACATAAAGCTTTAGCCTCCCCAGTTCAGACAGCGGGGGTGTAGCTCACAAGGCTCCAGTCTGCATATCAAAGGCCTAGTTATAGAGGCTGGGATGGCCTATTAAAGTTCCAAGTCCCAAACCATTTTCCCTCCTGTCTCCAGCCACGTTCCACTGGCTATCCCAAGTCTTAGCTTGCTTCTAAACTGGTGGGCTGGTTCTTGCCTTTTAAAAGAGGATGAACTCCAAAGAATTGACAGACCTTCTGTGTACCCAAACCCCACTCAGAGCAGTGACCATTTGCTTCAGTTCCGCACATTCGAAGGTGAGTGAGTGACAGATTCATAGATTCCAAGGCCCGAAGGGTCCATTATGATCATCCGATCTGACCCCTGCATAACAAAAGCCAGAGAACTTCCTCAACATATTTCCTAGAGCAGATCTTTTAGAAAAACATCCAGGTTGATTTCAAAATTGTCAGTGATGGACACTATTAAAAATGTATACCTTATTTCCAGTCTGAATTTGTCTAGCTTCAACTTCCAGACATTGAATCATGTTAGGCCTTTCTCTGGTAGGGTGAAGAGCCCATTATTAAATATTTGCTCCCCATGTAGATAGTTATGAACTGTAATCAATTCATCTCTTAACCTTCTCTTTGTCAAGCTAAATAGACTGAGTGTCTTGAGTCTATCCCTGTAAGGCAGGTTTTCTAATCCATTAATCATTCTCCTTATTGTCCTTAATTTTGCTGGCCATCCATTTTTCCTTGTGTCCCTTTGCCTCCCTAATCAATTTGCTACAATTCGTAGTTTCTGATATATATTCATTATGCTCAATTTCCCTTTCTTCCGTGTGTATGTGTATAATATTGTATAGCTGCCTTCACTTCCCCTCTAAAACAAGGTTTTTTTTAACCAATACATCCTTTTACCTCACCCTTGTGATCAGCCAACCCTTGTATTTATGCGCTTACATGGCCATAGCAGAGTGCAGAAGTGCTGACATGGGGTAGGCGTGCTGCCTGGGCATGGCTTGCAGACTATGGGCAGACATGCCATTGTGGCTACAGGATGGGTACGCCATAACTGTCGAGATGTCGATTCCTGCCTCTAATCGGCCCATGATGCCAGCCTCCATCACCCACGTATTAAATTCTCAAACAAGCACCTTCATGCTTTCTCCCATGCTGCCTCTCACATTTGGGAGGTGCTCCCTGTAAACATTCACAAAGCGACCTCATTACCCTCCTTCACATCCCTCAAAATTCTCCTTTGCCATGATGCCTATGAAAAGCTCGCCAATTGTTAATCCACTGGTGTGCTGAGACCACTGCCTGTCATGCTGATCAATATTGCCTCATTCCTTCCTTGCCTATCTGGGGTCTGCATTTGCCAGTTGTCCCTTGCCTTGTACGTGGATTGTCAGCTCTTTGGGACAGGGACTGCCTTTTTATTCTGTGTTTGTACAGTGCCTAGCATCAGTGGGTCCTGGTTCATGACAAGGCTCCTTGACAGTGCAGATAATACAACATAATAACAATAGCTGAGAAGATGAGCTGGATGTAGGCAGGCTAGTAATTTTAATGTCATTACCTTCCCTGCTAAGAGGAGAAGTTAATTCTGTTCCAAGTCCATCAGTTCATTCTATTCCAAGGATTTACGTCTCTGCTGCAGCATAACGTGAAGATCTGATCTATTTAGTTAGTATTTTTACCAGATATATCAGGAGTAAGAGAGGGTCTTGGTTAGTTCGGTTTCCACTAGTTAATTTAACCCAGACAGAACTTCAAATTCAGCGTGCGGATGCAAAATCCTTCATTTGCAGGGAGCAGAGCAATAGGTGAATGAACCCTCTGTGTAAAGAGGAAGTTACTCATAATTGGCAGGTTATGATGAGTCTTCTGCGGGAAACTATGCTATGAAACACCTGGTTTCTGACACATGAAAAGATCACAGGTCTGCTCTCTCTCTGAATTCCATCATGTGTTTGAAGGGACTGGATGCTTTTGTTTTAGGGCATCGAAGAGGGGATTTGCTTTCATTTCCCCATGAAGTATCGGAATCGGCTTTCTCCAAAGCACTTGTGTATTTGGAGGCAGTTAGTTTCTCTCAGCTTTGCCACTCCATATCTCGTTAGGGTTTAGTGGTGACATTTTTTCCTGCTTTTGTTGCAGTGTAAAATAAAGGTGGCATGTCCAGTGCCCAGTTCTGGGTGTTCTCCACTCGCTTCAGTAGCTTCAGTGTGAAGTTAAGGCCCTTCCCCCACCTTGTTTTCTCTAGTTACCAGGGATTGTCCATCTGGTATTTAAGCTAGCAGCATTTGCTTGTGAATAGCAGAGTTGATAGGGTGCACTAATTGGGCGCCATTGCCTCTGTCTGACTGCAATGGATGATAGCACTCAGCACGAGGATTTGCACTCAGCTGCGGTATGGATCCCCTCTGTAGAAATATGAAGGTAGGATTAGTTTTATTTTTAAAACCACTAATCACTAAATAACCGTCTGCCTCCATAGCCTGAAGTTTGTCTCTCTCCTGGGCACTGTTGGTGTGCTGCCCGAGAGCCTTGCTGCTATTGTCACAGGAAAATTCAAAGCAGACCCAAAGCAAATTGGAAGCCAAGCACTGTACAGAAACAATTTCTAGTGTAACTAACTGCTGTAAGTTAGCAGAGGGTTTTCTTTGTTTGTATATGGGCTCTTTTGTTGTGACAATAACATGTAAGCCTGGATAACATAGTTCTCTGTGTTTTCAATAGAAAATTGTTTTTTAATTGCACCGATGAGAACTATTAAAGTGAAGTATAATCTCCAGACAGCAGGTCTCAGCAGTTTGGGTTTTGAAAATTGCAAAATATGACAAAGGACACTTTGCTGTTGTGACTATGGAGAAATGCTAGTAGTTGTCCAGGTGTTGTGTGGATTTTAGAGGGAATGGGTTCAAATGATCGGGTTTTTTAACACAAAGAATCCTGCTCTGAGTCAATGCAGAGTGCTTCCTCCAGCAGATTGTTTGCTCGGGACAGAAGGGGGGAGAGACATTTTCTTTGGCTTTCCTCTATTATGTGCTCCACCGCTCTGAAAGCTTGCCCTGTGAGTATTGTCTTTGCAGAGAATGACAGTCTGTGGGGCCCCGGCTCCGCTGCCTTCAGTGCCTTGGCAGCTGACTGCTGTAGAGAAATACACTGCAGGACCTCACTGTAAGAGGAGCACAGGGCAGATTCAAAAGCCTTTCCAGGTTACACTTTGTATAAAAATCTGTAAGTGCTGGGCCCAACACAGCTCACTGCTGCATGTAGCATTCAGGAGGGCTTTCTGAGTATCGCCTGCTGCACCGTGAGAAGGGCAGGTCCCATCGGCGCAGTGCAGCAGCCGAGATACTTGGAAAGCCCTCCTGTTCCCTACTCACAGCACTGACCTGAACTGGGTCAAGCCCTTGCCCAATTTTTACGTAAAGCCCCAAAGCTGCCCCCTGCCAGAAGCAGACAAGTCTCTTGTTTTTTCAAACTCACTCAATGCTGATTGTTAGTTACATTGTGGTCCTGGCTAGAGGCCCCAGCCAGAGATCGGAGCCGCATTGTGCTGTTTGCTATGTAGCCATTTAGTATGAGACAGTCCCTGCCCCAGAGAGCTGTCCCATCTCTTGTTCCTTCACACCTGATGCCTTTCAGCAGTTCCAGGAGATGTGTTCTGCTTTTCTGAAGCGTTACTGATCCCTGGGCCTACAGACCATGAGAAATCTCTTCTGTCTGTGAGTGGATTTTAAGGAGGCAAAGATTCTTGATCTCCTGATTAATGAAGGGCTTTAAACATGAGTGAAAAGTGCAGCTCACACCAAAAGCCGTGTCTGCAGTGCGGAGTAGGTCAGTGCTGAGTAGGTCAGATCTGAAGGTCATCCACTGACTGTGCGTTGGAAGTGTTCTCTTGTCACCTGCTCACAGGTAGCATTTTAATGTTGCTGTGATGGGTGCTGTAGAAATCCCCGAAGCAAAAATTCCAGGTAGCTTCTGCTCCCTGAATGCGTATAAATCCGCACTCATACTGTAGCTAGCAGTGACAGATATCCTGGTAATGTATTGATTAGGGGGCAGTAAATCCACCTTCTCTCTGAGAATGTGTTGCGTCTTTCTGAGGCTTATACCTGGCTCTCCCTAATGGCATGGACAGTCACTGCAATGTTTGCTTTATCCAAGCCCCTTGGTAGGACAGGTCAGGCACTGACACCTACATACCATTGTGGGGTGGGTAGGCTCTGTGTGGAGAGGTTATGAATCCTTTTGGCAATGAATCATAGAAGATTAGGGTTGGAAGGAACCTCAGGAGGTCATCTAGTCCAACCTCCTGCTCAAAGCAGGACTAACCTCAGCTAAATTATCCCAGCCAGGGCTTTGTCAAGCAGGGCCTCTGTCAAACTTCTAAGGATGGAGATTCCACCACCTCCCTGGGTAACCCATTCCAGTGCTTCACCACCCTCCTAGGGAAAAAGGTTTTCCTAATATCCAACCTAGACCTCCCCCACTGCAACTTGAGAACATTGCTCCTAGTTCTGTCATCTGCCACCGCTGAGTTTCAGTAAAGGTTTAATGCTGATTAGATCACAAAAGATGGCAGTCTCCTTCCTGGCCAGCCCCAGAGTGAATTCCCTGGGCATAACTTGAGAATGTCAGTAACATCTAGCTCCTCCACCACGCACAGATCTGCACCCTTTTACTATGCAAGCTGTTTTCTAGCTTCTGGAGGAATACGTACGTCAGAACTAGCTCTCCCTGCACCCAGAGGGGAGCTCAGCTGGGGACTTCACTGTCCCGCACCCCGAGGCTGTATCCCAGCACTGGTCTGTGTGAGCTGCCTGACCTGTGAAATTAAAGGTGAGCAAAGGCCTGAGTCATGTGTGCCCTTTTTCACGTCGGGGTTGGGGCACACTTGGATGCTGGATGGTGCTCTCCTTGCTACTGTTTTAGTTGATAAAAAGTGCAGTTGTGAAGATGACGTGACCTGGAAAAGCCTCAGTAGCCATTTAGCAACTCACCAAACAAGCCACAGGGAGGATGGCAGGCTGAGCCCATTGTGCAGAGGACAAAGCTGGATTATTAACGAGCCTGTGACAGGCACTGGGGACTTGAATTGCCATCAAGATTTAAAATCATTTCTAAGTTCCTCTTTGGCTAGTGGATTCTCCTGGCTTCAAGAGTGGACTGGGGAGTGCCTGTGCTGGGGCAGAGCCTTGACTGCATCCGTCCAGAAGGCTTTGGGGTTCTCTGCATCCCATTTATCGTTCCCTGTCAGTAGCACAAGCAGGTCAAAGGGAGGCACTCTCTCTGCCTTGGTCGGGGTGTTCTTTCATGGATCGTGCCTTGGGTGAGGGTGAGGGCTCCGCCAAGTAACTGCCTTCCCAGACCTTGAATGCACTAGCAGCCAGGCCCGAGACTGCTGGCTAGTCACGTCCGTGCTGTGCAATATGTCATCTGAGCATCTTCCAGCCGTGGGTGGCTGGTTGGGTTTGGTTGCAGGAGGACATGCTGCAGTTAAAACGGGGATGTCATTTAAATCATCCAGGCCCAAAGGGGGCTGTCGGTACTCCATGCCCAAGTTCAACTCCTCTTCTGGAGAAGGACAGACCAGCGAATCCCAGAGCAAGTAGCCCAGGTCACACACTCTCCTTTCTAACTATAACCCACCTACAGGGTTTCCACATGTGCCTTGCCCGGGATGCAGTCCTGACTTTTAAATGCAGGTACTCTGTCCGCGCTGGCATGACCCCACCCCCACTACCTTTCTGCCGCTGCCAAAGACCTGCCGGTATCAACGGGAGCCACTCCCCCACCCCAGAGCATGGGCCAGTGAAATTAGTTACGTGTCACATGGGGGACAGCATAGACCAGACTCTGCTGCTGTCTGCTAGGCACCCCCATCCTGCCCTCACCTTCCTGAAGACGGGGTGTCACTGCCACAGTACAGAAAAACACTGATTCCGACCCAGTGAGACCACACCATCCCACCCAGTGACAGTCCTGCACCTTCCCCTTTCCGTCCCACCCATAAACAGACACTCACCCCACATACTCCAAACTTGGCCCTCCACACTAGCAGACATGGTATTCCTTAAAAGCCTAGCTGAGGAAGGAGGCAGGACAGAAGGACCATCGCTGTGCTAGGCAGGTCAGCAGGGAACTGCTGCAGTTTCTGCAGGCTGGGTAGTTCCAGGCGCAGGCTGCATTTGGTTGTTGTCATTTTAGATGTGGCTGAAGCAGCATTTGTCCGGGAGCAGCTGCTCTGGTTTCTGAAGTAGCTTTTTGCTTTGCATGTGTAATGAGACTGGTTGGACACACTCCATGTAACTGCAGCTCTAAAGAACAATAGTTAAAGGACCAAGGAAGCATCTGTCTCTGGAGTGACTCTGCTCTGAATCTTGCCTCCGCAGATAAGGTCTTGTGCATTGGCATTCAGTTACCATACAGATCACAGAGCTGAGCTTACATTCCTCCCCATGGCCTTCATAACACCTAGGCCATATTCTCCTGGGGGCACACTGTCCCTGTGCATCGCCATCCTCAGAATAAGGGGGACCTCTGGCTTTTTTGTCTCTCTTTGTTTGGGTGGAGCTTTGTGTTCTCTGTGTAGAGACAGTTTCTGCCCCACATCTGCATGCTAGCTGCTGTCCCTCCATTTGTGGCATTTGGCTATATTGGATCAGTAGGGGCCTCATAGAGCAGAGCCATGAATCAGGCTGCTCAGCCAAATGCTTCTGCTGTAATGATTCTCCAGTGCCCAGCAAAGAGTACAGCACTTGTACAGGCTACATTGCTTCTGGCGAAGTTCAGTCCTGTGTTGTGTTGTCCCCCTCTGCAGAGAGGTAGCAGATGTCAGGACCTTGCAGGTCAGCTTCCCAGTGGTGGAGAAACCAGGGACATAGAGTCTGGGCAGACTGTAGGTGTAACTCATTGTATGTACCCATATTCACCAGTCCTGGAGCAGAGGTGGGCACACAGCGCACAGAGAACAGATTTCACAGACCCAGAACCTGCCTCTCCAAAACTTTGCATAACCAAAACTAAAACCAGCACAGCCGGTCTTCCCAAGCCTTAGATTTGTTTGCACACTAAGGCCATGTCTACATTGAGAGCTTGGTGTGTGATTCTCAGCTCGCGGACACACACTTGCACTACTTCAATGCGAGTCCACATGAGTATAAATAGCAAGGTAGCCACAGTAGTCCATGATGACTTAGTCACGCCAAGTAGATACCCACAGGATTTGGGTGGGGCTGTACTCGGCACAGATAAGGCATGCTCCTGCCGCTGCTGCCTGTACAACCGCAACTACACTACCATTTACATTCACACTAGCTCTGTGTGCACAAATTGGGAATCACTCCCTAGCGCACTGGACATAGCCTGGCTTTAGACAAGGAACTCTGAAGACTGTGTAACTGCGCCACCTAGTGACACTTGTCGTAACAGCATATGGAGCTGTGGCACCCAGCTTTGCTTATCCAAGAGTCACCTTTGAAACTTGCCAGGAGTCTGAGGGGCAAACTAATTTTCATAAAATAGAGCTACTGCCATCTTTAGTACAAGGGTGCAGCCTGCGGAGACTAGGGCCCAGCCTACAGGGCTCCACCTTGATCTAGGAGTGCATGTGCAGCACATGCTGGAATAAGCCTTCATTTCAGCAGGGAAATGACTACATCTCTCGCCACTTGTGGGACAACATGCAGGAGTCCTCTCTTCCACAGTGAGGACGACCATAATAACAGTGACATGTGTAGCCCAACTCCCGTCCAGGGGAAGAGCAGTGAGAAGGTCACAAGGGGAACATTGATTAGAGTACATGATGGACCTTTGTAATTGGTCAAGTGTTCAGATACCAAGACAATGAACACAGTGTCAGTGCCCAGACAGACCCATGTCCTCTGCAGATGCACCATTGTTCTGACTGATTATTTTCTACGTGCTCATCCCCAGGCTTCTGGGACTCCTGGCACAGTTTTAAAACAATAATTTAACAAAACTGGATGCATAGCTGCTCTGGCAGATCAGAAGGATGGATCAAGAAAGAGCTACTCCAAAGAGGGAGAGCTAGTGACACACGGATGGGAGAAATGAGCCATGGAGATAATGATAGAGGGACTCAGGAGAACATACTTCAAGAGAGGGATCCTTAGAGGGGGACATGAGCAGAAAGATTTAGACAGAACGTCAGAATGACAAGAGAAATCAACACAGCTCATCTCACTGCCATGGAGGGGAAAGGTTCACTGAAGTCCTTTAGTCTTATAATACTGAGGGTTTTGCATAGCAGATGCAGCCTGTTAATGTTTAAGAGGAGGCAGTGGAACTCATTATAGAATGGGGCCTGCAGACTAAATGCACTCCATGCTTTGGCCAACTCGGACTCAAGATACATACTGCCCAGCTATCTGGGAGTTATGCAGAAACCCAGCAACCAAACGAGTACCTTGAATATGCCTTCATTGTATGTTCAGGGAACAATAGAAAAGACAGGATTCATGCTGGGGTTTTCCCAGGGAACGTCAGTCCCTTTCATATAGCAGACCCATCAGAGTCACACTGGGTCCTCTCTATGGCTGGCTTCTGACCTCTGGTTCCTGGGAGGAACTAGATCAGTTGCTCTAAAATTCACTAGAGCTGGAGGAGAAATGGTTTTCCTGTCCCATGAATATTTTAGAGATTTTGAAAAATTTTCCCATTCCAATCAAGATGAAAAGTTGAAATCTCAACATTTTTTGCAAATCAAAAATCTGAAATGTTTTCGGTTTGGGTTAGTTGAAACCTTTTGTTTTGATTTTGACTATTTTTGCTTTTTTTTTTTCCTCACATTTTTGTTATTCTATAATTAGCTTAGATTGCAAAGCAAAAGCTGTTTTGAACCAGATAAATGGAATTTTGCATTTTCAAAAAAATGAAAACAGTTTAGGCAGTTTTGAAACATTAAAATATGTTGAAAAAATTTGTTGAAACCGCCCCTTTCCTGCAAAAAGTCTCAATTTTAATGAATTGACATTTTCTGACCAAAAAAAAACATGTAGTAGAAAAATTCCCACTCAGCTCTACATGTGACAGCTGGATCACATCTGCCTCTGAGAAGGTCATATTTGTTGTATGGGGACACGGGGTCCTGGCTAGTTTACTGGGCTTCACTTTTAGGTTACTGAAAAAGCAGCTGTGACACGTCAGGTGCCCTGTACAAGAGAAAGGCCACTCACTGGAACGCAATATTAACAAAGACATAGTATATTATAAGCTCCAAATGACTGAGATGCCTGGATTAGTCACCGGCAGGTTTCTAGGAATTTGATGCTTTGTTCGCTGTTAATTTGAAAATTCCAGTGACACACTGGCCAGGGAATGGAAGGGAAGGTGCGAGCAGGGCCCCAAGAGGCACTGTGAAAACTCTGACGTGGAGACAGAGATTTAAAAGCCAGAAGGGCCTGTTGTGACCATCTAGCCTGATGTGCTACAGAACCCGGGCCAGAGAATTCTATCCAGTGCCTTCTGCCTTGATCCCATCTCTGAAGACAGAGCTAAAGCAACTCTTTAAAGTTGCCTTTATTGAAATCACTCATTTAACGCCCTCCCCCCTTCTTTTTTTCAGTTTCTCAGGAACTGCTAATTCTCATGGACTGGTTGAGAACCCAACCATCAGCTTTGTATGAGTCAAGAGAAGTGCCTTAGCACAGCATAATTAATCCACTCCTGCAGTTTTACATGTTGTTAAAAATGTACACTCCATTTCTGGCAAGGTATTTGGTCAAATGCTCAGGCGACACTGAAGTCCATCCCAAATCACCCCACTGCTGCCTAATCCATTATTCCACATCTACGCTGATGTAAATCAGTGTAAATTTGGCCCACTAAACTTAACGGTAGCTGCTGGGTTGCAAGCCAGTAGGGTCTGCTGATAGCGCTTTGAGTTATTTACTTTTATAGCTTTGGTGTACTTAAATAAAATAAACACGCTAACGAGTGTATGCCAGCAGCCCCTTTTCATGTCGGTATGTGCCCTTGTCTTCCTGACCTCATTTGATCCAATTGTTGGTTACACCCACTGGCATCTTGTGTTCAGTTATCTTTGGGGAGTGGGGATGCTCCTTGATTTGGTTTTGAGTGCCCAGCACCGTGGGGCTGATCCTTATGGGGCTTCTGGCTGCTACTCTCATGTGAATGATGGAATGAATGCTGCAGCATGATGTTATTTAAAATTAAACCACACACAACTGCTTAAACCAGACTTAAAACATTCTTGTATTGTAATTCTTGTAAAGTTATGCTACAGTAGCAGCTGGGAGTGGCTGACAAGAATCAGAGCCCTGTTGTACGAAAGCACTGCACAGATGTGCAGTAAAAAGACAGTCACTCTCCAAGAACTCCCAACTGAGAGTGCAGATTTCTGTGAATAGTTACTGCTACAGTGGGTGGCAGCAGCTGCAGTTCCTCAACATCACCAAGCCGGGCTGGGCTAAGAGTACAAAGTTAGACTGGAAACCAGGTGTATATTTGTAATAGTGACGGTAATCAGCAGTTGGAACAAATTATCAAAGGTTGTGGTGGATCCTTCACCACTGGCAATTTTAAAATCAATATTGGATGTTTCTCCAAAAGATCTGCTGCTCTAGTTCAACAGTAGTGAGTTCAGGGAAGTTCTCTGACCTGTGTTATCAAGGAGGCCAGACTAGATCCTATCTGTCCCCTCTGGCCTTGGAAGCGCTGAATCTAAGGGTGGAGGTGGGAAAAGCTGGCCAGGTCAGAGGCCCTGGTGGTGCAGCGATCAGGCTTGGCTGGGTTAGGGACCGTGATGGTGGGGGAGGGTCAGGCCCAGCTCTCAAGCTTGCCAGCTTTTTGTTTTAAAATGTCTCTATTTCTCTTTGGCCTTTGTGCCAGCCCGAGCCCTGGGAGCCCTCCTCTCTGGTGGGGAAAGGGTCGGTCTCCCTCCTGTGCTGTGCAGCCTCACCGCTAGGGTAAGAGCTGCACCTGGCAGTTCCCCACGTCCACCCCTCCTCTCCCCCCTGCAGGAGGGGGGAATAGCTGTTGTATCTGCAGAGCACCAGGGGCAGCTGCCTAGCCTGCAGATTCCCGTTCTCTACTGCCACCCCCAGTTAATGGGGGGCAAATTGAATTGCTGGATGCAAGTAGCAGGTAAGCACCAAGGCTATGCACATCGCAGGCCCACAGAGGTGTGGAAGCTCCCGTAGTGCTGCTAACTGCTGCCCAGAGGCAGCCTGCCTCTCGGGGGAGAGCACTGGAGAAGGCAGCCACGCCATCTCAAGCACAGCCTGCACCGGGGAGTGTCCTTGCTGCAGCGCAGAGCAGTGGCGGAGCATGCAGCACAGCTGGGGCCCACTGCAGAAAGAGCCTTTTGTTTTGCTGTGTTGTTAAGCCCCACTGACAATGGCAGCCCCTCTCCAGCTCGCACACTTGGCCCTGCCTTGGCCAGCACACCGACTCTTTTCTCTTGGGCTGCACGTGGGCACTGAGCTGGGGGGGTTATTCTTTCCGTAGTAAACTGATTGGCTGTGTTCCTTGCCGTTACTCCCTGCAGGCGTACGAGTGGGCGCTGGAGGGGATGCGACACCTAGCCTGCGTCAGCATGGAGGACTGCAGCTCCCCAGAGCACTCGGCAGCAGTGATAAAGTGTTTGGAAAGTTACAAGGGGCAGCACCCGGAAATCAACGACGCCAAGTTCCAGGAGATGAAAGAGCTGGCCTGTGAGCTGAAGAGCGACAAAGGGCTGAAGCAGTGGAAATTTGCATGGTCCAAGTGTCAGGAGACAAAACTGGTCTTTGAGAAGAAGCTGGAAGCTGCCCTGAGAACACAAAGGTCTCTGCTCTCTGAGCAGAAGCCAGGTGAGCGGGAGCCCTGCAGGCGCGGCAGTGAGGGTGGCAGGTTGTCCCACAGGAGGCACTCCGAGGGAGCCTTGCCTGGGCTGTACCCGGACAGGAGTCACAGTGTGTCCCATTTCTACAGCAGGCCAAATCGTTCTCCTGGGTGGAGCAGGGAAAACGCTCTCTCACAGTCCCTGAGCAGCTCGGGGGAGGTCAGTGTTGGGGAAGAATTTATCTCCCAAGCTGCGCCCGGCTTGAGTCCCCCCTTGAGCAGGGTTTCTTGTAGTACGGTGGCCTGCGAGGCTCCAAAGCTGCCGTGCGACATGCCCGAGGAAAAGTCAAACCTGGAGAGCATTTTGGAAATTCTTGAGGCGAATTCATCCTGCTCCTCCACATCTGCTGCCAGGAGGCCACCCTCCAAGAGGATGCTGAAAAAGGCCCAAAGCTTTGATGTGCCCTGCGGTGAGAGCTTGCGCACCAGCTGCCAGAGGACTCTGAGTGAGCCGGCCAGACATGGCAACACAGGCGTCTTCATTAAGGGGCTGGAAGTGAGCAGCACTGAGCTGGTGGACAGGACTCACACGGCCTGGCAGCAGGCTGCTCACAGCTGGGCTGCACCCTGCCTGCCGGAGGAGCCGAAGAGCTATAGCTCCACGCCAGAGGCCAAGAGCTGGGGCAGGTAGGTGACTCCTTCTCACAGCCCATGTGCAGGGGCCAGGCAGGCGTGGAGGGGATGGTGATCATTGTGTCTAGTGAGGCAGGAAGCAGCACTCCTGCTGATGCAGGTACTGAGTGCATAACCTCCGCCACTGGGCAAGTCTTGAGGGGGAGACAGGCCCCATGGGATGAGGAGGCTGAGACACACAGCGCTGTCCTCTGGGCAGCTGAGTCAGGGAGGAGTCTCCACCTTCCATCACACACTGTCCAGCGATGTCCCCCTTGTGAGGAAGGAGGGGAAAGTGCTGTCACTGGGCAGGGGAAGGAGTCTCTAACTGGGCAACAGCTAGTTTATTGGCATTAAAGAGGACGAGCTCATTTTAATTTTGCAAATGCACAAGTGGTACAATAAAGGTGGGGGAAATGGGGCAGCCATTTGCTGGGGATAAAGAAACACTAGGAACAAAAGCCTTTCCCTGGTAAGCATTAGACTCCAGGCTTCCATTTTCAACAGGGTTGACACATCTTCTTGCAGCATTTTCCCCTGAGGGATGCCCAGAAAGGGAAGGGGGTTGGTGAGAAAGGGGTCTTAGGATCTAGGTCCTCCCGAAGTGGTTCAGGGTGCTGTGACATACCAGGATACAATCCAGACAAGTGGAGGGCTGTGTCACCCCTGCTCAGGAACCGGGGTGCTTTGCAATGCCTTATGGTTGTAGCTCCCAACCTGGATTGCTCGCAAAAGCTCCCAGATGTGTCTGTGTGTAACTGCAGCCTGCCAGTCACACCCTGGCTCCCACCAGCCTTGGTTATCCTGCAGGGTGACCCGAGTTCACTCCCAGTTCTGGACTTTCCCCAGAAATGTATATCTTGTACTGCCCAGCCCTCTGCTGGACAGTACAGATATAGTACATCTGTTATTCCATTAAGGGAAGAATATACACTAGTCTGTTATCTTAAATAGAGTTATCCAGCCACTTTAACTTAAACATACTGGATTAGATAAAATAATAAAACAAATTTATTAATTTCAGAGGGTGAGATTTTAAGCAAGTACAAACAGTGAGGCATAAAAATCAGAAATGGTTACAAGAAAAATAAAAATAAAATGCTTTCTAGTGCCTAACTTAACCTATATTAGATTCAAGCAAAGTTTCTCACCACATGCTTCCAGACATGTTACTGCCCAAACTCTTCAGGTCAGGACCTGTCCCCCAGAGTCCAACAGGCTGCATTTCCAGCTGAGACTCAGGAAACAGGCGGTCTGTGGGAAGAAGGAGACTCCATGCTCTTTCTTTGCTAAGATGCAGATCTTTTTGTCACTGTCTCCATTTCTTGCTAAAGTCTGGCCACTTGGTAGTAATGGCCTTTGCTGTAACCTGGCTGGGACATCAGCTTGCTCCATCTTTGAGAAACTGATTTAAACACTCCACCGACTTACCTAGAAAACACACTTCAGCGAGCTGATTTCAGCTGATGTTCATAACTTCACATATAATGTTGCTCTCTGCACTTTACCATGATGTTCCTGATCAGCAAGCTGAGTTTTCAAATGACACCTCACGCAGCAGGCCTTGTACAAAGATGATTACAATAGTGTGTCAGGTGTGAAAACATGGGTGTGTTCTGTCACTTGAGGAAGGGGACTGAGGATTTGGGCCCCCCCAAAGTGGTTCAGGGCACTCTGGCCCACTGCCAGACCTGCTACCTACGTGTAGCATGTCTTGCTACTGCATCAGCCAAGGCCAAAAGGGAGGATCTTAGCTGCCTCTGGCCAAGTTGAGAGGCCTCCCATGCTGCCTGGCTTTCTGCAGGTAGGCTGGTCCCCTGAAAGCTGCTGAAGGAGGAGCAATCCCAGAGACCTTGCAGGGTGCTCAGAACAATTCCTGGTGGTGGCCAGGCAAACAATTGACTTTGCTCTGCGAGGCAACGCTGAAGCTAATGCTGGCAAAGAGCCCCTGTCCCTGGGCTTTGACTTCTGCTCCAGCACCCATGTCTTTGAGACTTTCTGCAACTGAATCGAGGGGGAAGCTGAGCTTCACCCAGGCGAGCAGGAAGATTTGATGTAATCATGGGCAATACAATGTGCTGGGAGCAGGGGCTGTGCTCTGGCCCATGTGATGTCCTCTGTATGTAAAGGGAGCTGAAACCTTCTCATAAGGAGCAGCCCAGGGCTGGCATGCTTGGCTGTTCCGAGAGCCCCTCTGGTGCCCTGAACAGCACATAGCCTAGTGGATGTGAATCTGTCCATAGGGAGTGGCAGAGCTGGAAAACTGCTGCCCAGTGAAGACTTTCCCATTCAGCCTGATGAGGGATGGAGTCCAAACTTCTGGGCTGTGCACCTGCTGTCCCCCGTAGGTACGGTGCATGGCACAGGGAGCGCCTTTACCAGGAGCCTTCTGCCTCCCATCATAAGAACATAAGAACAGCCAGACTAGGTCAGACCGATGGTCCATCTAGCCCAGAATCCTGTCTTCTGATGGTGGTCGAGGCCAGGTGCTTCAGAGGGAATGAATGGAATGAATTGAGTGATCCATCCCCTGTCATCCACTCCCAGATTCTGGCAGTCAGAGGCTAGGGTCACCCCGAGCACGGTTTTGCATCCCTGACCATCTTGGCTAAGGGCCATTGATGGACCTATCCTCCGTGAACTTATCTTATCCTTTTTTGAACCCCTCTGGCAATGAGTTCTACAGGTTGGCTGTGCGGTGTGTGAAGAAGTACCTCCTTTTGTCTGTTTGAATCCTGCTGCCTATTAATTTCATTGGTTGACCCCTGGGTCTTGTGTTATGTGAAGAAGTAAATAACACTTTCCTATTCACTTTCTGCACACCATTCATAATTTTATAGACCTCTATCATATCCCCTAGTCATCTCTTTTCCAAGATTAACAATCCCAGGCTTTTTAATCTCTCTTCATATGGAAGCTGTTCCATACCATTAATAATTTTTGTTGCCCTTCTCTGTACCTTTTCCAATTCTAATAGCAATTCTTATAGCTTTTTTGAGCTGAGGTGACCAGAACTGCACACATTATTCACGGTGTGGGCATACCATGGATTTATATAGCGGGGTTATGATATTTACTGTTTTATTAGCTGTCTCTTCCCTAATGGTTGGTAATATTGTGTTAGCTTTTTTGATGGCTGCTGCACATTGAGCAGATGTTTTCAGAGAACTATCCACAGTGACTCCAAGGTCTCTCTCTTGAGTGGTAACAGCTAATTTATACTCCATCGTTTTATATAGATAGTTGGGCTTATGTTTTCCAATGCACATTACTTTGCATTTATCAACACTGAATTTCATCTGCCATTTTGTTGCACAGTCACCCAGTTTTATGAGATCACTTTGTAAATCATCGCTGTCAACTTTGGACTTAACTATCTTGAGTCATTTTGATTCATCTGCAAATTTTGCCACTTCACTGTGTGTGACTTTTTCCAGATCATTTATAAATATGTTGAACAGCACTGGTCCCAGTTCAGACCCCTGGGGGACACCACTATTTACCTCTCTCCATTCTGAAACTGACCATTTATTGCTACCATTTGTTTCCTATCTATTAACCACTTACTGATCCATGAGATGACCTTCCCTCTTATCCCATGACCGCTTACTTTGCTTACGACCCTTTGGTGAAGGACCTTGTCAAAGGCTTCCTGTAAGTCCAAGTACACTATTATATCCAGCTGAACCCCAGGCCCAGAGAAGAGGCTGACGCAGTGGCCATTGAGCAACTTCCTTTCTCCATGGTCTGGGCAGGTGGGTCCCCGGTGCCACTTCCTTTGTGCGGGGGCCGCCTGTGTCAAGACCAGGCGTCTGATCTAGCACAGCAAATGCCATGTTCCTCTCAGTCTGGTTGGCCGGAATGGCATGGCTGTGAGCCCGTGGAGCAGTGCCCCGTGCACTGACTTGTCACAGATGGCAGCAACAGCCTCATCTCCCTTTCCCAGCGCAGTCATTTCCATTGCCTAACTGTCCCAGCACTAGGGGGGAGCACTGGCCTGGCCAAGGCTGATGGGATGTAGGCTGGAAGGAGGAAGCAGCTGGTAATATGACCCCTGCTGAGGGCATCAGTTGCAGGACCCTGCTTGGGTTTTTGCTGCTCCCTCCTGGATACCCACCCGAGCACTGCTGTAAGGGAAAGGAGTGGGGGTGAGGGTGAAGCAGGCAGGAAGAGTTAGTTCCCCACTGAAAGTTAAATCAACTAGCAAAAGCTAAAAAACAACTGCACCTGCTCCCAAAAGAGTCTCTCCATAGTCCCAGTCCCCTCGGGGTGCAGAGAAGAAGGGACCCTGCCAGCACCTCTGCTCCCTGCTGGCTAGTGGGCCAAGGCAGTGGTGGAGCCCTCTACTCACTTCATTTGCTCCCTCGCCCAGGCCCCAGGTTCTTAGTATCGTCCCAGTCAAGAGATGCCCAGACATGAGCAGTGTTGTAGGTGCAGTCACGTTGTAGGAGAGACACGTAGAAAGGCCCATCCCTCCGTGCTCGGTGCTGTGATGTCTGTGAGTGGGAAGCCATGTCTGCTCTCCCTCATGGCTCTTTGGTGTGCTGCTCTCATTGAGAGGTATTTGGATCATTCTCCCCACGGAGAACCTTTCCATGCAGAGTCTCTTGTTCTGTTCCTTCTGCCCATCTGTGTGATGCCCTCCTGCATCCTGGGGCCCTGAAGACTTTCATTTGCCTTTCTAGTTACTTCACTGTCTGTTACATTGTCCAGACAGTATAGCAGTCTGAGTAGTAAAGACCTTGATAGCATTCATCACCATGTATTTTTGACAGGTTTCCACACCCCCTTGTGGCTTATCTCCTGCCCTCCGATCCCTGTTTCCCATCTTGTACATGTTTGGCGTTGTCAGCCATTTTGAAAAAAAATTGTATTGGGGCCTCTGAGGGGCACTTGTGTGCCTGTGTTTGGACATGTGAAGTCTGCGTTTTGAGAGAAGAAAAGGTTTTGGAGAGAGAAAGTTTTTTAGGAAAAATAAGGGTTATTTTGAAAGAAAGCAGCAAGAGAGGCTGTGTCACAAAGCCCAGGGTATTAAAGAGAAAAAATAAGGGTTAGTTTGAAAGAAAGAGAACAATTAAAGAACAGAGTAAAAAATAAAGCAGCAATAGAGCAACACACTGTAGAGAGGAGCAGCTTACCCCAGCGGCTGCCTGTAGGGAAATGCCACCAATTCCGGGGGTGGTGCACCTTAGGGGCAAACCACGCCTCTTGGTCAGGCCAGTCAGGAGCTGTTCTAAAGCTATGTCATAGAATGCATTGTCCTGAACCAATCATGGCTAAATAAGTTTGATGTTTTATACGCAGGGCAGGAAGAGAAGTCTTCAAAAAAGCTCACGTCTGTAAAACTGACCATTTTTTGTTTGAAAGCCCCAGCTCCTGGTGGAGACACCTGGCCCCCTTTAATAGTTGGGCATCTGTGAGTTTTTCATTTGATAAGAGAGCCAGAACACGCCCAGCAAAACACAGGTTGTTTCCCTGGTTATTTAAATCAATTAAATGTTTGGTTTTTTTCAATGATTTTACTGTACGTGATAGTCTTTAAGGGTCTAACAACCCCACCTCCACCTGCCCTGTTTCTAATAATTGTGACAACCAGCCATAGCATACCGGTCCCCGCGATCTCTGCGGTACTCTGCAATATGCCTTATGCAATATGCCTTATCCAGTGTCTCACACGTTCCAAATACTCCTCAGGAGGTGCATTATGGGTGGGAGATTCTGCTGCTTTAGAAGTGAGGGCTGCGGGGGTCGCTATCCATTTCCCTTTCTTAGCTGGGGGGGGGGGGGCGTCTCTTTAAAAGCATTCTGGCTTTTTTCAAGTTTCTTTGCTAAAAGCCTCCTTCATCTTTTAGATCTCTCTCACTTTTTTCCCAACCACTCTACATTTTTAGGCTTCATGTTTAGTCACATCCATCCTTCACCATTTACCACTTTCTCCAATTTTACTATCATTGCCTGTGTTTCTGTTATCTTTTGGTTTAAGGCCTCCCTCTCTTCTGGAAAACATTGCTTTTGAAATGCATCAAGAACTAGCTTTGAAAACTTTTTCTCTGTTGAACAGACGGGCAAGCATTGAGACGTGCAATAAGAGACGTGCAAGCATTAAACAGCTCATCACAAACAGCAGTTGTTGCAATAAGACCAGCAGATGGCGTGTGTTGTTCTGAATAACTCCTTTCTCCCACTTACCCGCATCCCTGGAAACTGGAGTTGTTACGGGCTTGTTTATCTGTGCCTTTTTTAAAGGTGTCTGCTTTGATCTTTCTTCTTGTAGGATAACACTGAATAAGTCTGCCAATACACATCAATAAGATGTTTTAAAAACATAAACCTGCCTCCTCGAAAGAAATCCTGCGTGTGCTTTTTTAGTAACAATCATTTTAAGTAAAAGCAAGCAAAAGCAAGGAAAAAAGGGAGGGGGAGAGGGATTTTTTTTTAAATCACTATCAAAAGCCGCACAGCCTGTTTTTAACCCCTGCCTATGTCTTTCAAAATCTTTACACCTAGGGAGTAGAATGCGTTGTTTTAAATTTGTATACTGCTTCCAGGAAAAGACAATTATTTCAAACTCATATTACAAAAAAGAACACCCCATCCCGTCTTCTGTAATGTCAGGAAAAACTATCATCTGTTGATTTTTGACTTCTATCTTGGTCTAGATTAAAAAATAAAAACTTTAAAAACAATTCTTTCAAGAATAAGCCATAATTCTGAAACGTGTTAAACATCTTACCAAAATGTATAATCCTTCTAGTGCGGATTGTGATATTTCAAGGAAAAAGGCTTTGCCCTATTTAAAATAAAAGGTATTATTTTTTGCTAAACACCACACATGCATAAAAACCATGGTGATACACACAAAATAGTATTGTCTGTTACCGTGTCGTTTCTCCCCATGATGGTAGAAGTCTTGTGTCAGCAATATTTCTTTGAATGCTACTGAATATTTTCTCTAGTTACAAGCCTAAACCTGTTTTTAAAAAAGGTGATTGGGATGGTTTGAGGGCCCTGAAAATTAATTTTTACAAAGTCATTTCTTTGAATAACCAACGTGTGGGGGTCAGTTTTTACCTACCTCCTTCACACATTTTTTCTTCTAGGAAAAAAGAAGGGGGCCTGCTGTTACATCATCTTTCTTCTT
Source organism: Emydura macquarii macquarii (assembly GCF_026122565.2). NCBI lineage: Eukaryota > Metazoa > Chordata > Testudines > Chelidae > Emydura > Emydura macquarii. Next base: position 13,249,131 of record NW_027130432.1, on the reverse strand, counting down.
TAAACTTCTTCTTTTATGTATTAAGAACATTTAAACAGTTAAAAACATGTTAAATATCCTTTATTTTTATTGTAAATGGTAACTGTGCTTTTGTTGCAAAAGTTAAAAGCTTCTGAAGAAGCTTGCTGCTTCAAATAGGCCTCACTGCATACAAAAGAGGTCTTACATTTTATTCAAAAATAACCAATGTTAAACTTCATTTAATATGACAGCAAAAGTGCTAAATGGAGAGGGGGGGGGGGGCGGAGTCAGGAACAGTGGGGTTGGGTGTTTCTTTCTTCAAATATTCAGGCAGTCACAAAGCCAAGGCTTCACAGCTTCCAGTAACAAGAGAAAGGGAATATTTTCTTACTCCTTTTGCAGTCACAAAGCCATGCTTTTTGTCTTTTAAAATGTTTATAAAATATAGCTTTATTCCTGTTATTTAATACTTTACAAAAACTAAATTAAAAGTCAATTTCCAGCAAAACGTTAAGTAAATGGAATAAGGAAGCTTAATATTAAATTTTTTCACAAGTGTCTTTAACAAAACTAAATCTGTTTTTTAAAACTTTCCTTCCTTTAAATTTTAAAAAATAGCCTCTTTTACATAAGCTACATTAATTTTAAAGAGTTATTTCTTTGAAAAACCAGGGTCAATATTTATCTATCGCCACACAGTTCTGCTAGGAAAAAAAGGAGAGAATGCGGACCGGGCTGTTACATAATTTCTCTTCTTTAAACTTCTTATTTTATAGATTAAGGCCATTTAAACAGTTAAAAACCTGTTAAACATCTTTTATTTTTATTGTAAATTGTAACTCTGCTTTCACTGTGAAAGTTAATAGCTTTTTAAAAAGCTAGCTGCTTCAAATAGGCCTCACTGCATAAAAAAGAGGTCTTACATTTTATTAAAAATAACCAATGCTGTTTCATTTTTTCAAAGAATTAAGAAACAGAAAAAGTCTGGAACGTGTGGAGAAACTTTCTCTTAACACTTCAAATTACTTTTATAAACTGGCTGTTTCTAAGGGTTAGGGTTAGAGTTAGGGTTTTTTAACCCTGGGGATTTTTTTCTCTTTATTTTACATTTAGAAAATGTGCCTCTTTTGTTCCTTTAGGCACTTTAGAAAACAAACAAGTATGGGGTGGGGGGTTCTTTTGAAATTTTTCATATTATACTATTTCTTCACAATTTACATTCCTGTAAACAAGAATTTTTTTACTATGTATGTCTTTTAGACTAAAATCTTTGTGCAATTATTTAGTTATGGAAATCAAGTAAACTTAGCATCTCTTTAGGCTTACATTATTTTATTGTAAGCCTGTGCTTTTGCTGCAAAAGTTAACAGCTTTTAAAAAAGCTTGTTGTTTCAAATAGGCCGCACTGCATACAAAAAGTCTTTATGTTACATCTCATTCAAAAATAACCAATGCTGATTTTTCATGTTAAACTTTTAAATCTGTTTTAAAAAAAACTTTATTTGATATGAAAGCAAAAGTGTTAAATGGCAGGAAGAAAAGTTAGGAGGGGAGGGGAGGGGAGGTGGGTTAGGGGTCTGTTTCTTCCCATAACCAGTGTGCAGTTTATTTTACATTTTCAAAACAGTTAGAAAGGGGTCTTCTTGGTGGTAAAATATTAGCTTTTCCTGTAAAATTGAAAAAAGTTTTTGTATAAGCTGCTTTCTTAGTGTCATCCAAAATAAGGAAGCTTGATACAACTTTCATATGTATCTTTCTCTCCTGGTACAAAACTAAATACAAAAATTTACAAGCCTGTTCTGCTTATCTTTGGGGGGGAAGTGTTAACTCTTTTACATAAGCAGTTTTGTATAATTTCTTTAGGTAAAACTTTAACAGCCTTTAAAAAGTTAGGCTGTTGGGGGAAAACAGCCTTCTTATCCATTGTTTTACATTTTGTGTAATTTCTTTACAGAAGTTTTTAAAAGCCTGGTTTGTGGGGGGTGTTTGTTTGTTGGTTTGTTTTTTGTTTTAAACCAGCCTCTTGGTACAAAAACAATGTATTCCCTGACATAGCTGTAGAACAGCTCCTAATTGGTCCGGCTGAGAGGCATGGTTTGCGCTTGAGGCTCACCTCCCAGAATAGTTACCATCTCTCTCACACACTCTCGCTCTCTCTCTCTCTGCCTGTCCCTGTTCAATAGCCCAGGTTTTCTTGTTGCTTTAAAACTTTTTCTTGTCTCTTTCTCAGCCCTATGCTCTGTAAGTGACACAAACTCTCTTGCTGCTTTTTCTCTTTTTATTTCAAACTAACCTTCTTTCTAAAATCTTTTTAAGCACTTCTTAAAACCCTCTTTGCTCTTCTATCTCCTATATGGTGCTCACTGTCTTTTCTCCTCTTCTCTCTTTACCCGAGCCTCACTATACTTTCTCTAACCTAACAAAGAATTATTTCATTACAAAATACCCCTTTTTAATTTTTTTCTTTAATTTCTTTCTCTCCTTCAGCCTAACGTGTTCTGCTTTAAAAACTTTCTCTCAACCTAACAGAGAATTCTTTAAGTTCAAAGTAACCCTTTTCATTTTCTTTATTTCAAAATAACTAAGTAACTGTTTCTCTCTCCAAAACTTTTTCTGCTCTCAAAACTCAGGCTTCACATGTCCAAACACAGGCACACAAGTGCCCCTCGCAGGTCCCAGTACAAAAAAAATAATTTTTTTTTCAAATGGCCAGCAGCACCAAACATGTACAAGACCGGAAATGGGGATAACGGGGTGGGATATAAGCCACAAGGGGGCGTGGAAATCTGTCAAAAAATGCATGGTGATGAATGTTATCGAGGTCTTTATTACTAGTCTGTACTGGACCAGTCCAACAGTTCTGTCCATGGTGAGGACAGCCACACGTACACTAGGGAAGGGTACACTTGAGGAGGGAACCCAAGTGCCTGCAGAGCCTGTGCCAGAGCCAGCACTGCCAAGACACTCCTTCCCCACTGAGATTTTCTTCCTTTGCAGCAAACTGCGGCACATCATAGATGAGATGGTGACCACAGAGCGGGAGTATGTGAGGTCTCTGTGTTACATCATCGAGAGCTACTTCCCCGAGATGGAGCGCTTGGACCTGCCTCAGGACCTGAGAGGGAAGCGCAGCGTCATTTTCGGAAACCTGGAGAAGCTCTATGACTTCCACAGTCAGTACTTCCTGCGGGAACTGGAGAGCTGCTGCAACCACCCTCTGCGGGTCAGCCACTGCTTCCTCAGACATGTAAGACATCTGCGTCCATCTGGCCAACTGTCTGGCTGGCCTGGTTCCCTGATGGGCATTCCAGCTGGGCATTGTCTGTGTGGTCTGGTTGGTCACCTGCTCACTGTGACTATGAGCTCAGACGGTGGCACTGCCCACAAGGTGGGAAGGTGTTCACTGGAGAGCCTGTCCCCGGGGGTCTGACCCAGAGCTGGCCCGTGTTGGAACAGGATTCTGAGCTCCAGAGTAATGCAGCCCAGGTTCCTGTTACAAGACTCACTCCGAAGCCCAGCAGAGCTGTCCGGAGCAATACATTTGCTGATCTTGAAGGAGTTGTCTCGTGTTAACGCAGGGAGTGACTAGAGCCTGTTCTCATCTGTGTGCAGGGTTCTCTCTGTAAGAGACACGTGGTTTTGTGATCATACAGGGGATGATCAGCACAGGTTCATGCAGCCAAGTCTGAGCTGCCAGGTCCAGTACCCTAAGGTCTCCAAGGCCCAGCACAGGGGCTGGGAAATAGGGGGGAGCATTGCCAAGGCTCCTGTTTTTGAGCAGCGGTGACTGTGCAGCAGAGTTTTCCCTTTTGCTCGCCCTCAATGAAGACAGGGCCCCAGGTCCGGCAGAGCCGTGCATTGGATCTCAGTACCAAGTGAATGGCTACAACTGTCCCGGGCTGATTTCCTAGGCTCTGATGTGTGCTCACTACTTCTGCTCCCCTTTTAGCACTTCTCTCCTCCGTGTTTTCTATCCATTTCATGAACATCTCTCCCCGTTGCCAAGCTCAGTGCATACATTACAGCCCCTGGTGTTCCCATGGCGACAGGGATGCCCAGACGGTGTGATGGCTGGGCTCAGGCCCCCAGGCCTGGGGAATCAGGCTTCCCAAGGCTTGTTGGCTGGCTCCTGCAGCCTGAGAAGGAATACTGAGCTTTGTACACTCGCCTGCCTTGACAGCTTCACCTGGGCCCTGAGGCAGTGGGCAGGGTAGGAAATGCTCCGTGGCTTTGAAGACCAGCTAGCGTTAAAGGTTCTGAGTTCCCATGAGAGCAGCACTCTCTCCAAGGCTTGTGTGCTTGGGAGTGGAGGCAGCCAGTGCGTAGCTCAGAGCTTGCACTCAGGGCAGCTCTGCCGATACTGGGGAAGGGTAGATGCTGCATGTTCATTAAGGGACGTTTCCAGGGCAACAGGATCTTTGCTCCTTAGAGTCCGTCTGCACCTGTGGCTCATCCTTCGTCTGTGACATCAGATGGGGAAGGAACTGCAGGAGCAGATGGTCTCTAAGGGTCTGTCTACACTGCAATTAGCCACCACGGCTGGCTCATTCCAGCTGATTCTGGCTTGCGGGGCTTGGGCTGTGGGCTGTTTAATTGCAGGGCAGACTTCCAGGATCGGGCTCTAGGACCCTGCAAGGTGGAAAGGTCCCAGAGCTCAGGCGACAAAAGTCTAAATTGCAATGAAACAGCCCAACAGGCCCAAGTCAGCTGGCACGGGCCAGCCGTGGGGTGTTAATTGCAGTGCAGACGGAGATCCTCTGCTCTTGGACGTGGCTATAATAACGAGGCACAATGTGGGATTGGTTCAAGGAGCATCGGCTCTAAAGCAGAGCTGTTTTGGGACAACCTGTTTCCCTCTCTGCCAGGCCCATAACGCTCTCTGCTGTATCTCTTTACATTCGTGTTCAGCGGAGGCTGGAGGGGTCTGCAGGCCACCCAGTCCACAGGACTCCAGGCAAGGGGCAGAAGGGAGGTTTTGAGGGGAACCAGCAAACAACCCTGTCTGCCATAATGCTGACATGGAGCTGAAGGAGTTCCCCATGGTCCTGGTGAGGTCCCAGGAATCTATAAGGAGAGTCCTCCGCCCAAGTTAGCAAATGTGCACAGGCCCAGTGCAGCCAGTTAAAGTCCGGGGCCCTGGGCCAGTTGGTTTGGAGACTCTCCGCAGCAATCCTCTGTAAAGGGAATGGGGTCACATGACAACAAGGCCTTGCATTTGCTCCGGTGAAAGCTGCACAGCTGTGGAGTGCAAAGCATTCTTCAGGGGCCTCTGTTTCTGTTGCAGAAGGATCAGTTTGGGATGTATGCATTATACAGCAAAAACAAACCCAAATCCGACTCGTTGCTGGCCAGCCGTGGGAACACGTTCTTTAAGGTAAATCCCCGGCGCCCTGAGCCCAGATCAGTGCTCCACAGGGTTGGGTTTGGGGCCCTCCTGATCTGCTTAAAGAAACACAGCCCCTGTTCTGGACACAGGCTACTGTCTTTGTGCTGGGCTGGAGAAGATGGGCTCTGCTGGGTCCACGGAATGGTCTCCCACCATTGCCTGGTTCACACAGTGTGATGAGCTGGGTGAGAAGGGGGCTGGAATGCAGAGTTGCTAGGTGGCTGCTCTGAAGAGGGCTCTGCCTTGGAAAGAGGCCCAGCAAACAACTGCTTCCTCTTTATTAGTCCCTCTGCACTTCCTAGCTTGCTCTGTCCCTTCCTGTGGCTTACAGAACCCTAGTGATCAGCAGACTCCAGTGGCGAATGTTTGGCGATGTCAACGATCCATTAGTCCCAGCCCCGGGGTTTGGGGCAGCAGGGCCCCCACATGGGGGGGGGAGGGTACACTTTACCGGGGCCTGGAGGCCCTAGGGGGCCCAGCCCAGGCTGCAACCCCCATTACCATAATGAAAAAAAATGCCATGTATGTATGGGATGAGGGATTGTGATATGTGTGTGGGAGGGGGCCCACGTTACAGGTTTGTACAGGGCCCTGTGGGACCATGGAGCCCTTGCCATGACACAGGAATAGCTGCCGGGGGGAGGCTGCCGCTAACACACCCCGCTCTGCTCATCAGTTTTCTCGGTGGGTCTCAGTTCAAGCAGGTGCAACTGGGGGATAAAATGGATCTAGCCTCCTACCTACTGAAACCCATCCAGCGCATGAGTAAGTACGCCCTGCTGCTGAAGGATCTGATCAAGGAGTGCAGCGAGGCCCAGGAGCAGGAGCTGGGCTACCTCCGAGCAGCCGAGGAGATGGTGAAGTTCCAGCTTCGGCACGGCAACGACCTGCTAGCCATGGACGCCATCCGAGATTGCGACGTACGTGTGGGATCGGCGCGTTCTCCCTCTCCCTCTGCTGGGGGTTCATTTTGCCCTCCACAGCTACACCCAGCATCATGTGGGGATAGGATCCCACAGCCCATCTGGGACTGGCAGAGGACCTGTCCCTGGGAGGAGGTGCTGAGCCCCCCCCATCAGAAGTCAAAGACTCCATCAGTTCAGCTACTGCTGCAAACTGGGAGGCTCTCGGTGGCATAGGTGGATGGAAGAATTCTTCTGTCAACCTCGCACAGTCTACACGGGAACTTGGGTCAGCTTAACTACACCGCTTGGGGGAGCAGTGTCACCCCCCTGAGTGACATAGTGACACTGACCTAATTTTCTAGTGTAGACCAGGCCTCAGCCACATCATCGAGCTCCTGGCTGAGTGTCAGAGGTGGTTGGTGCCCTGCGATGCAGTCCCTGCTTCCTGGGCAGTGGTGCGTAGCCCTGGCTGAGCCGCCTGATCCTCCCTGCCAGGGTGGGAGAGGTGCAGACTGGCATGCACAGAGTGACCTGTCCAGGATTTCCCCTGCCAGCACCATGGGTCTGAGCGCAGACTTTCTTCCCAGCAGGAGTGCGGGATGCAGAGATCCTGCATGGTGGCCATCACTCCTCAGGGTTCCAGCCAGCCGGGTCGGCATTACTACTAACAGCCCCTCTCCCCAATGATCCAGTAACATTGTGTCCCAGAGTCCCAGGGCTGGTCTGTGCCCCCGCCTGCGGCCAGTCCCCTGGGAATGCCCTGTTAGTGTGCGGGCCCAAAGGACCCACCCGTTCCACCAGGGCAGACCTGTGGCCTCCAAGACGCTGAGACGGGCTGTTGGTACCAATGACCCCGTCTGTGTTCCTGTCTCCCTCCAGCAAATCCAGCCCAGCCAGACTCCTGCAGGGGGCCTACGCTGTCCCCTCAGGGCGCAGTCCCCTTCTCTTTGCAGTCACACAGGCAGCCTCCAAAACATGCTACCGTTGACTGGTCCCCTGGCTACAGAATCTGAACGTCCTGGGGTTAGCCCAGAGAGGCAGAAGTGAAGCCATAGTCCAGCCTGGCTAAGTCGGTGCCAGGATAGGCCAGCCAAGCTGTGATGAACTCTGGCTCTCCCGTTGCTCCCCTTTGTCTCCCTAGATCTGGGCTCCTGAGTCCCTCCAAAAAGCCCCCTTCCTTCAGTCACCTGGCGGCCTGTACTCCAGCTCCCTTCCCAAGTCCCACCTGTTGCTGGGGTTTCCTGCTCTTAGGTGTTGATCGTTCAGACCTTGCGGCATCTCTTCGTCCCATTGGCCCCTCGGTTGATTTGGGTTGGTTTGAGTCAGTTACTTAATGACTTTCTTCATTCCCTCAGACAGCGAGGTGACTCACACCTCCTGCGCTGTTCCAGGAGCAGTGTTAACCCTTTCCCACAAACGGTAGCAATGCCACACACGGAGGGAAACCGAGGCATGCCCAGGATTCATAAAAATATTACAGAAAATTCCCATTCCATCACACATTCCCCTTGATAAGGAAGAGAGGCCCTGCAGATACCACCAGACCTGCCATGCAAGTGGCTGCCAACCCTGACTCTTGTAGGAGAACATTCTCCCAAGCAGAGGGCCAGCCAGGTCTTGGTATTGCTTACAGCCCATTTAAGTACTATTTAGAGGGCTCGAGTGGTGCCTACAACTTGTGCTGGCCTCTCTGTGGGGTGAATGTCACCCTTAGTGCATTGTATCTCTCTTGGGATCCTTGCTTCCTGGGTGAAGCAAGGAAGGTTCCTCTTTTGAATCTCCCCATCTTCCTCTCTGCAAATCCCCTTCCTCAGCCATCTATAGCTGCAGCATCTCACCAGCAGTCAGGACGCGGGGACCAGGCTGTCTCAATAGTCAGTTCCCTGCTCTCCGCACGCAGCCTGCCCCTCTGCAGCTGCTGGTCCCACGCGATTCAGCTGCGGGCCCTGTTTTATTGGTGTTCTCTGCGGGCAGGTGAACCTCAAGGAGCAGGGGCAACTGATGCGGCAGGACGAGTTCACCATTTGGCTGGGCCGCAAGAAGTGCCAGAGACACGTCTTCCTGTTCGAGGACCTGATTCTCTTCAGCAAGCCCAAGAGGATCGAGGGGGGCTTCGACGTGTACATTTACAAGCGCTCGTTCAAGGTCAGAGGGGCGCTGTTTGCACATTGTTATTACTGACTATCGCAGGAGCACATCAGAGCCCAGTCCTGGGCCAGAGCCCCCCCCAGTGCTGGGCACAGGGCAGAGAGACGGTCCCTGCCCCAGTCTGGTCACAGTGCAGCAGACAAGAGACAAGAGGTGCAGACAGATGAGCTTCCCAAGGAGATGGCTTGCACCAGGGCATTGCTCTCACTCTGCTGGGCTGATGGAGGGCTGCCCCTAGCGCTGGGAGGGTGGCGCTGCAGTGCAGGGTGACAGGAGGGCCGGGGCTCAGCGGCCTTCTCTATAAGGGTTGTGTGGGTCGGGGGGCTGAATTCTCTCAGTGTCTCCAGGAGTGTTCTGGGAGCGGGCCGTGCTCCATGGCATGGGCTGGGAGTACCAGGGGGCGAGATCCAGCACAGACTGGGAAGTCGCTTCGGGCATGCACGGAGCAGTCACATACCTGGACTCAGCTCCTGCCTGCCCGGTGCCTCCCCCAGATCTTCCCCTTGCCCTACCCCCCACGCAGCCCCCATATCCTGCCTTCGCTCCGCTCCCCAATGCCACCTCAGTCCCCTCCCTCCCCCAGTGCTAGCCTCTCCACTCCTCCGCAATTGTAGCCCATGGATTATCTCCTAGAAAACCCTGCAGATCCTGCTCAGATTGGCCCCTCCATGGCCCCCTCTTCCCAGTGCCCCTGCAGCCCCCTGTGCATCCCAAGGCATTGCATGTTCCCTTCCCCCGCAGACTGCGGACATCGGCCTGACGGAGAACACCGGGGACAGCGGCCTGCGCTTTGAGATCTGGTTCCGAAGGCGGAAGTCCAGCGATACCTACGTCCTCCAGGCCAGCACGGCTGAGACCAAGCAAGTCTGGACCGAGGACATCGCCAAGATCTTGTGGCAGCAGGCCACCCGCAATAAAGGTGCGGCCCCTCCCCGGGGGACCTCAGTTCCTCGAGGGCGCACTGGGTACCTGGGCGTGGACGCTGCCCTCCGCTCTGATCCAGGGATCTGGTTCCTGGGAGCTTGGTGCAGCGGCTTGGCTGCGTGTGATGTGAAGTGATGATGCTCCCTAGCGCTTTCCCTCTGTGGATCATACAGCACTGCACGCCGGCAGCCAGTGGACGCTGTCCCGCACTACCCAGGCCAGCCCCAAGAGACGTGACTTGCCCAGGGTCACTCAGCAAATCAATGGCCAAGCCAGGTGTCACAGCTCCCCGAGATCTGAGCCATGCCCAGCTTTTAGACAGTCTCTAGGTGGGGCCCCCTCAGTGCACCAGACCCCGAGGGTCCCACCCTTGCTTCAGGGCAGGGCACACATCTGCAGCCCGCCGGCTATGCCCCATGAGTGCTGCCTGGTGAGGGCAGCTGAGGGGGTTATTTTCACACCCACCACGACTACATTCATAGTGTCGACCTAGCCTGTGTCTCTTAGCCTGTCCTGAGGGCAACCTTAATCCTGTCCCCCACACTGGCAGCAATGCAAAATATGGGGGAAACTGAGACACACATAAGCCAATTACAAAAAATTCCCACTTTGCCACACCAACACGAGAACTCGGGTCGCCTGCGTCCTAGGGTAACATCCCTTCCCACTCACCGGCGCTGCCCTGTCTGGTGGTGATTGCAGTGCAGCACCCATGTCCCCAGACTGGTAACCCACGAGCATGCAGCTGTAGACCCTCCATCCAGAGCGCGACCCTCCCTCCACCTTGCCCAGAGCTCCCACAGCAGGAGGCACTGCGCTGCCAGGCCTGGGGGGGCTCGCTTGCTCATTTGTCAGCATCCCCAGCAAAGCATCCCCTGAGCAGTGAGCATGCTGGGGTGCCAGGTGCAGTGCCTCGCTGCTGGAGATCCAGCAAGCTGCCAGGGGTTTGTTCTGGACTCGGAGCTCCAGGCCCAGCACAAGGAGGTCAGTGCTGTCTCCTCTGTGCTGGAGGAAGTGGGGGGCCTGCAGAGTTTGCTCTACGCTCCGCTGCTGTCTCACCAGAAATCCGCCGGCAGGAGATGGTGTCCATGGGAGTAGGGAACAAGCCATTTCTCGACATCACGCCCAGCGAGGCAGCGATCAATGACCGCGCCATCGATTACATCATGAAGGGCAGAGGTAGGTGCCAGCCCCACTGCCCCTCCACTCGGAGCCAGCGCGCAGGGCTGACGCTCGGCTTTGTTGGCATGTTTTGTGGCAGGAGCGCGGACGAGGGCCTCGATCGCAGTGTCGCTGTTTGACCATTCCAGCCCCTACAAGAGAACCCAGATGCCGCCTGCGGCTGGCAGCGACCCCTCCACCTACAGCCCTTCATCCTCTTCCCTGCTTGGGCCCCTCAACCTGCACGTGTGCCTGGAGCAGACCCTGCTGCCAGGCATGCTGGCCGCCGGCCGCCCCTTTGACACCAGCACCTGTCTCGAGGAAGATGAGCAGGACCACGAGACCAGCAGCGAGCCGTCAATGAGTATGTATGAGCAGGCAGCCGAACGCCAGGGCCCGTTCCTCACCCAACGCGGCCCGAAGCAGCCCCGGCTGAACTTCGTCGGTTATCCATCTGGCCGTGCCGATGGGCAATGCGGTGGCAACTTCTCCCCTCTAGCACCTGCAAGCCAGCCCAGGGCCCCTGTTACACAAGCTTCACCTATTCCCTTTGCATGGGCCACTCTCCCTGTTCCTCTTTGTTGGGGCATTAGGATGCTGCCCATGGGACCCAGCTCACTGCCAGTGCCCCCTGCAGGTATCTCGCCAGACGGGGCTGCGAGCAGGGATACAGGCAGCGGCGTGGCACCACACACTGGAAGCATCAGCTGCTTGGGAGGAGCTGGGAGGGTCTGGCCCCCACCCCTCTGCCATCCCCTCTCCCTGTATGTGTTTGATGCGGCACCGTTGGTGCTTCATGGAGTCTGGTATCCCAGGCTCCCGGCCTGGCCCAGTCAGCTGTAGACAGGGTCCTTGGCTCCCCGCACTCTCCTTCCCGGGTGTATCCTTTTCTCTGGCCAATGCAAACATCACACACACTCCCCTTAGAGTTCCACTTGTCACCGCTACAGAGATCACCTGTGCCCCACACCTGCTGCCCATAGGGAGGAGGCAGAGGGACACTCCCCTCTTCTGCCATTAGGTACTCAGAAACCCTGGCACAGCAGCCCATGGCGGGAGGCAGGGCAGTGTTGTTATCCCCATTGCACAGATGGAAAACTGAGGCACACAGAGACTGAGTGACTTGCTCAGGCTCACACAGATCAGAAACTGAACCCAGGGTTCTTGAGTCCCCCACTGTTGTCCCATCCACTTGGCCACCCTTCCGTGCACACGGCCCACCTAGTAGCTTGCCCCTGTCAAGTGCCTTCCATCCCACAGTGCTTTTCATGCCACCAGCTGGGAGTCAGCCGCTCTGGGCAGGACATAGGAACTCAGCAGTCGTGCACTGCAGCGTGGTGCAGAGGCTCGGGCAGGGGAGATGTATGGAGCAAGAAGGTCAGAATAATGCCAGGACACCGTGTCTAGCACGCCTGCTGCAGCACATGCCAGGGATCTGTAATCACCCTAGGGGTCAGGGCTCCCCCCATTGGTGCCCTTTCAGAGGCCTCTACCTGCTCGTCTCATGCTGACCTCCCTCCTGCTGAATCTCCAGTGCTACGTCCCACAGTGCCCTTGGCTTTGAGCGTCAGCCAGGCCCACAGCCAGCCTGCCCTAGGGGACTGTGGCTGTGGCTACACAAAGAGGCGCACCAGGGAGCCTGGTGTGCGCAGCCTGGGATTAGTTCATGCAGCTTCCATTGAGCATGTTGTTTGCTCACCATTCCCTGGTCACTGATGGGTGGTTCCTGCCCTCTCTTCTCCCAGCGACAGAGAGCTCAGAGTCATCCCACTGCATGTCGGGCAGTGGCTCCAGCGGCTCCGACAGTGGTTGTGTCTCCAGCGTCCCCCAGGAAAGCTTCTGTGACGACGTGGGCTCGCTGGCGTACGCACCGTTGGGCTCCAGGCACCACTCCACGCTCACCTCCCCGCTGGACGAGAAACCCAAATTCACCAACAGCCAGTACAATTCTGCGGTGAGTTAAAGTGGCTAGATCCACCCCGCCCCTGCTCTGCTAGTGCCACCCCTGCATGGGACAGGCTTTCCTCTGCAAGATGCTGCATCTGCACCAGGCCTGCGTGAGCCAGTGTCGGGAAAGGAGATTTCCTCCCCTGCGGCTGGGTGACAAAGCTCATGTTCTCCCCAGAGGGGCAGGATTGAACCTGTAGTGCTGTGGGATCCTGACAAAGCAACTGGGACACCACCCTGAGGAGGGGGCTGCCGTGTTCCCCTGGGAGGTGTCTGTGCCATTCTCAGAGAGTACTCAGCCCTAGCATGCGCGTAGCCACGCCGGTGCATTGGCAACCTCCTTTCAGTGGCTGCTGTGCTCTGGGTTCCCTTCCCAGGCAGGGTTCTCTGGGAGGGCCCAGGATGAAGGAGGCCCGGGCAGGACACTCGTGAGTTTGATGTTCTGTGACATTACCATGTCTCCTGGGCATCCCGTTGCGACTTGCCAGCCCTGTACTCTCCCTGGTCTAGCCAGATTGTGTCCCTAACCCGGCACTAATGCTGGCTTCTCTCCTTTGCAGACTGCAGGCCCGGTCACCATTAGCCCCTCCACTATAGTGTGAGCCCCTCTGCACAAGTGTTCTGCCTGAAGAAGTGGAGTTGTAAGTAGTCGCCGGGGGGGATTTGCCAGCAGACCTCAGTGCTAGCCGGGTTGGCCAGCGGCATCCTGCGCCAAGAGAGCCCCAGCCACGGCTCCCCGCTGATCATGGTTTCCATGGCTGTGCAGTGCTACGGTCTAACCCCTCAGGTTGTGGCGCTGCTGCCTAGAGAGACATTGCAGGGTCTGCCCTGGTTGCTGAGGTAATGTGTGAACTCGTCCTTAGTGAGGAAACGGGTCCAGTCTCTGTGCCATTGTCCCAAAGAGGCTCCTTAGGCTGGGTTTGAACCATCCATCTAGCCACTTACTTGTCTCTGGTGGCTCTCATATGCCAACATCTGGCTGCACACCAGCCCCCTCTGAACTGACTCCATGTCCCCCCAAGGCTGCTGCTATCTCACCATCCGCGGGTCTGTCCCGAGCCTGATGAGACGGGTCCCCCACTAGCAGAGTTAGTAGGAAGGCCAGTCCCTGCTAGAACGTTAGCTGAGCCATGGCCTCGTTCTGCTTGTCTGCCCTGTGGCCTGCCCCCAGCTCTGTCGCCAGGGGAGTGCAGCTGTCCTGGAGATGCAGGTTTGGGGGGGCAGGCCACACATGGGACTCCTAGAGAGCTACAATGATCCTTCTAAAACAAAATCTGAACCCCACGGCCAGGGGAGAGCTTCCAGAGGGGACGTTGCCATTTGCTGCTAGTTCCCGAATGTGACTCACTCCTGAGCAAAAATATAGCAGCAGCCCCCTGCTCTAACACACCTCACCCCAGTCCTTTCTCACAGAAAAGAGGGAGGTTCAAACCTTGGGACACTTCTGTATCTGCAGCCAAACGTGGTAGCTCAGCCCCACTCTGCTTCTTAACCCAACCACCCCCTCCACTGGAAACCACAAAGATGGTGTGAAAATGAGGGGTGCAGGAGGCTCCTTTCTCTTCTGTATCCTCCGTAACCCTGCCCATGGTCAAGTCGATGCTTGTGTTAGTCGACTGGCAGATTTGAGGTTTGCTGACTGTGTTTACATGGCAACATGCATCCCCAGAGTGCAGATCAGAGTTCTGTGGCTTGTAGGCGGCAGAGTTAAGTCCAATTAACTGGCAAGGCTGGAAGTGCGCTGGGTGTGGATCACAGCCAGGCCCTGTTGTCTGAATTACGCTACAGTGTGAGGAATCTGAGATTGGAGTGAAGATGAATCTGGCTTTTACCGTCTAGCAAAATCCGCCGCTTGGTCAGGCGGTAATGTGGCTGCAAATCTTTGCATCGAGGCCCAGAGGTTTAAGTTATATTTGCCTAACAAGGCCTGGTGGTTTGCTACTCTAAACTGCAAGGCTGCAGTAGAGTAGATTTTCCTCCCAAATAAATCCAGTTTCCGGCCCTCCTTGTCTTTGGGAGTATTCCCCTGGTTCCCTTGGTGGTCTCTTTGATTGGCCGCATCGACCACCAAAGAGCCTGGTGCAGGGTGGTTGTATAGAAACTCGAAGGGTTCCTTGGGGACATAGTATTTTCTCTCTACCCCCTTGGATGTGGAAGGTAGGGAGGAAGGGGTCTGCCAGAGGTTCCTGGCGATCTTCATGACCCTGTCATGGACTGGTAGGGTTGCCCTTGATGACCCCACAGACCTTGAGGGCCCAAAGAGGGGGTCCTCCTCCTCAGACATGAGCTTAAACTCCATGCCCAAGTTCTCACTGCCCTTTTCAGGAGGTCCTGATGGGCACGGAAATCAAACAGGGGAGCCCTGTGATCCCTGGCTGCCACATCATCCGGGGATGAGGAGGAGGATGGAGGTATGTGTCCAGTGGAGGGTCCCTCCCCTGGCTCAGAATCCTCCTCTGAGACCTGCCCTTGTGTTTTAGGGAGTGGGGGTACTGGAGGGGCCACCGCAGATTGCAGGGACACTGACCCCTGGGCCATGGGAGCATTCCGTGGTCCCCAATATGGCCGTTGCCATGGCCCTTAGCCCCAGCCCGGTGCCTGCAAAGGTAGTGGCTGCTGCACCATAGCCCGTTTGCCTCCAGAACCTCCCATGCGTCGCTTGCCACTCCGACGTAGAGAGCGGCTGGACGACGAAGATGTCCACCGGTGCCGATGTCTGTGGTGCCGGCGGGAGGACGAGACCAGGGAAGATGATGACGTCGAGGACCTGCCCCTACGTCGAGACGACTTGCGGTGCTGCTTACCCCCTCTAGAGCGGGAGGGGTGCCGGTGATGGCGATGTGGAGGGGACTCTGTCCTCCAAGTCGTCGGTGCTGGGCCCGTCAGTGCTGGGCCCATCGGTGCTGGGCCCATCGGTGCCAGCAGCAGTACCAACACAATGTCCGGGGCCGGCATGGAGGGAGGCTCCCGGATTTCCGGTGCCAATGGTTGTGGGCTGCTGTCCCTCGATATGCAGGACAGGGATCAGGACCGGTGCCAGGATGGGCTCCGCACCGGAGTTTGCGAGCCCGAACTATGGCCTTTGCCAGGGTCGGAGCTGGATCGTCGGCGACCCCGGCGATGGACTCGGGACCGCCCACGGTGCCATGGTGCCGAGTCGCTCGACGACCTAGAGTCGGAGCTCGGAGGGGAGCTGACGCTCTCCACCCTCCGTGACCGTCTGGATGGAGACTTAGATTGTGAATGTCTCCACCCACCAGGGCCACCTAGCACGGGTTTGCCCCGAGACGCAGGTCCCTTACCCCTCGGCCAAGGGGGGGACGGAGGCGTAGGCATGGCCATGAGGGCGCGTGCCGCAGTAAACACCTCCGGCATCGACGGCCCTTGTAGGTGCACTCCCCCACCCCCAGGAGTCGGGGGAGGCAGCCCGCGTGGAGATACCGGGGCCGGAGTGATCTCCACGGCCCGTGGCTGGGGTGTCTCCTTATTCGCTCCTTGCTGTGATAGCAGGGAGGAGTCCTTAGGTGTGGTCAGGGACCGTGCCGTCTTCTTTGGCACCTTCGGTGCCAGCGTCGGTGCCGAGGACGGTGCCGGTGGAGGGGCACTCTGCTCCGACGACACACTCGGTACCGACGGTGATCAAGATGGCTCGGAAGCTGGTCGGAGCGCTGACTCCATCAAAATAGCCTTCAGCCTAGCGTCTCTTTCTTTTTGAGTCCGAGGCTTGAAGGACTTACAGATCCGGCACTTGTCTTGTCTATGGGAAGGCTTTAGCACAGAGAGCGCGATTCTTAAAGCCTGACGAGCCCGGCATGGCTTCCAGAAAAGGAACCCCGTTAGGGGTACTTATCTCTAACACTTAACTATTAACAACTATCAACAACTACTTAACACTAAATCTTAAAAGAACAGTCAATAAACAAGCTAGGGTTTGCGAATGCTACTTGCAGACAGCAAGAGGCAATAGTTCCAGCAACTGTCACTGGTGGAAAGAAGGAACTGGAGACCCGCGGGGCCAGCAGCGCCCTTTATACCGCGACATGAGCGCGGCACTCCAGGGGGCACCTGAGCTGGCCCTGCGTGGCTTGCTAGGGAAAAAAGTTCCGGGAATCTGTGCACGGGGCATGCACACACCTATATTGGAATGCATATGAGCAATCACTCGAAGATAGAACAACACGTTCGTTCTTGGGTGGCTACTTTGTGATGTAAAGGTTAAGGGTCTATTATAGGAGTGGGAAGGTGAAGTTCTGTGGCCTGCGATGCGCAGGAGAACCATAGGGCCACAAGTGGCCACAAGGGTCACCTAGTCTAACCCCCTGCCAAGATGCAGGATTTTTTGGGTCTGAACCACCCAAGACAGATGGCTGTCCTGCCTCCTTCTGAAAACCTCCAGCAAAGGAGATTCCATGACTTCCCTAGGTCTGTGTCAGACTAAATGATCATGATGTTCCCTTCTGGCCTTAAAGTCCATGAGATTAATTAAGAAGGTGATTGGAGAGACACCCAGAGAGACTCTATGAGTTCTATTAATGTCATGATCAATATAAGCAAAATCACAGAACTAGGAATAACAGCAGGATCCCCATCATGTGCACTCATGAATCTGCGGGGCTGGACTCCCCTTTAAAGTAAGTGCGATAAGCATTAAGGCTGCCTGCTATCCGGCGGGTCCCTGTGAGGGTTGGGTTTGATTCTCTTTCAGGCACCTATTCCTTATGCCCACCTACTTCTGAGACCATATTGATCCAGTTTGTGCCTCTTGTCCATACATGTCACATCACTGCGGCTCTGACAAGCATGATAAGCATTTGCACATGTTGGAGGGTCTCTGTCCAGTGTGGTCAAGGAGTCTGGCTAAATAAAGCCTTTGCAGCCTAACAGTTGATTGCAAAACACATCAGGCTAAATCTTCTGACCCAAGGTTACTTGCTTTTGTTAACTTTTGTTCGGCCTAATGTGACCTTCGCTATTACTGTTGCTAACCACAAGCTAAATGCTCGGCTTCAAACTCACTGCAAAAGCCCATTTTAAAATAAGCTTTTAGTTCTCTGCTTACTCCTACTTGCAGTAGAGCTTCCCTTTCATGTGCACTAATTTGGCAAACATCTTAACTCCTTCTAAAATGTACCTGATTTACCTGGTCATCTGAGCTCAGGTCATGGGTCAAACGTCAACACTGCGCATGGGGAAGTGGCGACCTGCATCTCCCTGCAGAAATCGTCATGGGGAATGTGCCCACAGGTAGAGTGCAGCAAGACTGACGGTTGCCTGGTGCTGTGTTCCAGGTTTCATCACGGTTTCCATTCGTCCCACTGAAGACTCCAGATCTCTGATCAGCACAAGAAGACTGCCAGCCTGCCTGGAGCTGTTCAAGCACAAAAGGCTCTTCAAACCAGTCCAGAACTGGGCACTTGGCTGGGGAGAGCCCCAATTAGTTTCTTGTTAACTAGATTCCGTCGCTGGGATGTTGGTGGGGCAGTTAGTCCTTTATTTATGTATGTATTAACAAGTAACATAGCAATTTGCAAAGATAGAGTATTTTGAAAGCTATGTACTGTACAGGTTTTGTTCCTCTGTTCCTGTTTTGTTCTTTATGCTGCACACTTTATAAAGTTTAGGGAAGGGGATAAGGAGGAAACAAGGTATTTAATAAAAGTAGCATAATTTTCCATTTGGGTTGTCTGCTGCACTACAGCCTCCCTTTGGTTTTAGATTTGCCTAGTATAGCAATAATTTATTTCCTTGGCTTAACCCTTGTGTTTTAATAAAACCAAGTTCATTGTTACTTTAGATGATTCTTCAGGTGCTTCAATGCTGAGCTGTGCCCTGCCTCAGTAACACTATCAGCTGTCAGTGGCTCCCAGCTTCCTGTCTGATTGCTGGGAAGATTGACAGCTGGACCATACAAAACCAGAGACATCCCACTGGGCAGCAGAGTAGCGTTCCCGGGGCAGAAGTGGGGATGCCCCAGCACAGCAGAGATTGCAGAGCAGGTTACAGAAGACATCAGCGAGAGCAGTTGTGCAGAATCCAGTGCATACAACAGGACAACCCAGATTTGCTTTGCTGGCTCTGCAGCATGTCTGGTTCTAGACAAGAAGGGAACGGTTTACACTGGCCAGTTCCTGCTTTGGTGCTGTCTTAGTGGCAGACATCACATAGGCAGCAGCTGGGGCCTGCTGCTAAAATCAGCTCAGTGTCTAATAGCGTTAGGCATCAATGGCAAAGTCAGCATTCTGGAGCGGCTGTTCTAGAAGGAAAGGGGCTCGCCCAATGTAGATCAGTTGAAATGAAAGTATGGCAGCCTAGTCTGTCTTTGCCTTTAGCTTAGCAGAGTTTGTGTGTATTTCACTTCTCATCCCATTCAGATACACAGCCCCAGCATGTGGTGATGTTAAAGAATTAAAGAAGCTCTGGACAGAAACCATGTCTGAAAACAGCAGATATCAAGTGTGTTGAGTTTATTATGACACTGAAACATTAAAGGCCCCAGCTTTAATTTAGTGTAATTCCATTAGAGGCAAACATTTACCTGCATGTGACGTGCCCCTCTGACAGCTAGTAATGTTTGAACTCCTTGGGGAGCACAGTCAGGAAAGTTTGACTTTACTGACACTGCAAGGGTGTGTTTGGCTTGTAATACTTTCGTTTAACACTCACTAGGGGAAATGCAAACCTGCTGAGATCATGTTACTTATGGCTTCTTTCATTGCTGCAAACCTTTATCCCCCAGCTTTTGCAACAAGTACACACATCACAGCTGGCCTTAATAATAGGAGGGACTGGCTACTTTGTAACTGGTTTTGCCACATATCTGCTAGTTTTGGTCCATTCACAATTCATTGCTTTCCAGGCTCATAAATGCTATGTCTCATGGGCACACCATTACCCTTTGCATATTAACCATGTTCCTTTTAGTTTGGAAATTCATGTAATGTACAGATAGCATTTATTTGATGTTATTGTAATAAGCTGATACTTTTTTCAGTCTTATTCCTTTTTAGATGTCAAAATGGAAGATGATTGACATTTTTGCACAATAATGCACAGTAAAAAAATCGGACAGGGAAGATTTTAAAAGCTATTGTGTAAAATTTCTAGACAGTTCTAAGCTTTGTGCTTCAACACCATGATAGCTGCTGCCACTAAAGAGGGAAAGAATTCACCAACAAAACAAGGGGGACATGGAAAAACCGTTGTGACCAACTTCTGAAATTCCTGTTAAAGAGGTTTCTGCATTGCTGGAAAAATATTTAGAAATGTTCAGCTGACACCTGTTTTTTTCAGGATTCGATTTTACTACCTAATAAAGGTTCTTTTCTTTGTATGACGTTGATTTGCATTGCAAACCCATTTGGGGTATGAGAGAGGGGAAGCTGGGCTGTGGAATGTGCAATGCATGCTGTCGTGGAACCAGAGGAGCGGTGCTACGATCCCCCACCCCCAGTTTTGGAACAGTCTCTAGGCAAAACCTCTTCAGTGGGCCAAACACCCAAGGAGGGTCTCACTCTTCCTTCAGGGTAGACCACATGGCCTCACTGCCTCCTAAGACTGAATTTCTGGGGCTGCAGCACACCGGCTTCATGCCATAAGCACTGTTCAGCAGGTCCAGCTGAGACAGACTCCTAGTAGAGACTTGTACTCTTCAGAGATTAATGCAGCACAGCAAGTATTTGCAGTGACACTCAAACAGCACTGTCCAACCAGTCAGGTTTACACTGGAACACAGCATAAGAAGGCCTCAGATGAGCATTGAGAAATGAAGGTTAAAGCATTGTCCAGTCTGGTACCACCAAACTGCAGTGAACCCCATGTCCAGGCTCTCTCTTTCTCACCTTAGTGAGTTTCCAAGGAAGAGCGCCCAACTCCCTTCTGCAACCAAGTCTTATCCCCACCACCTCACACCTTCCCAGTTCTTTGTTCTCAAGCAGGGGGGTGGGAGATGTCTGTGCCCAGCTTCGAGGTGGAGAAATCCTCCAGCCCCTGGAGTATTGCTTGGTTGATGTCATGTCCTTTTTCCATTGTCTTGAATTTTTTGTTGGGGGGGGAGGAGGTTAAAAACCCATTCAGGCTGAGGTAGCTAGGTGACATACGTACCTATGTCTTCCAGTCTGCCCTGAGAGCAAACAGTTCTTTTTCCCCCCAATGGGTAATAATGCACCATATATGGGAAACTGAGGCACACACAGACATCATAAAATGTTACAGAAAAGTCCCACTTATGCATCTTAGATATAAGGTTTCAACTGTGTTTCCATTAACAGACCATCACAAAGGCGTACTGGCAAAACTATTAGGCATGAGACTAAAGTAAAATTTTTATACCCAATTTGATAGCAGCAGAGCGAGCTAACATTAATTTACTGGGCTAAGCTAGTTGAGTTCTAATGCACAGGACCAGAGTAGTTTAAATGCTCATTTTTTTCAAAGTTACTATGATTTTAAATACTGTCAGATTGCTACAGCAACTCCCAAGAGCTAAAAATAGGGTGTCAAATGACTGCCGGGGGGGGGGGGGGGGGGGGGGGGGGGGGAACAACTCAGCTTTCATTTAGGGAAGGCCTGTCCTTTTCCTTGCAAAGGCTGCGTTCAGGGACATTTCTCTAGAGTATAAATTTTTCCACCAAGGCCTGACGCTACTCTGTCAAGCTGTGAGTACGGTTAGACAATTCTTCAAACACTATGTTGTCCATATGGCGTCATTTAACAGATATGGTCCGTGGAGACATTTGAAATTGTTAATTGCGCTCATCTGCCACTAAGGGCCCAAGGGCTGCTAAGCCACACAAAGGAGCCGGCTCGCTGATGCCATGTGCTTTCAGTCACTTCTGCAGCAGTGGCAACAGGTAGTATGTGGCCATAGCCAAACCAGGGCACTACATTACAGCATTTTTGTGACTGCATGTGTCATCTTTAAACTGCTTTGTGTTCAAAGAGAGCGTGGTGCTAAGCAGCACAGTTGGTAGAGTGGGTGGGTTGAGAGAGACACACACACACACACACACACACACACACAGAGACACACATCATAAAACCAACAGTCTGTGTGCACATTTTTTTTTCTAGTCCGCTCACACAGTAGGACAGATGAGAGACCAATATCTCTCCAGGGACAGAGTCACGGGTGTCCGGGTGCCTGAAATCTCAATTGTCTTGTTTTTCAAATGTTTTTGTTTCTGGTAAATTTAACCAAATTCTGAATTTTCTGCTGCTTTATTTTTTGGGGGGCTTGATTATTTGGTTGGTTTGCATTAATTACACGTTTCTTGTAGAGGTTGGCTAATGCTTAAGTTACTTGTGCTCTCAACCTTAACATCCTCTTAAAAAGGCTTTTTGTATGGGACTGGCATAACCTTCCACATAGTTAATGTATGATTTACAACCTGAGATGTCAAAAGAAAGGACAGACATTTCAAAACAAGAACCGTCTAGGTCAAACTTTAATAAAACTCCTGTAAATTATTTTCCCAAGCCAAAATATGATATGGATTTGGAATACCCTTTCCTTAGCAGTAAATCAATGCAGTGACTGTACTTCCATGCAAATGGCAATGTAAACTGAAAGGAATAACCAAACAAACAGTTAATCATCAATCAATGCAGAGCAGTGAATTAGCTTAGCTCTTAATGCTTTTTTCCTCCCTGCCAATCTTAAAGTCCTCTAGAGAGAACAAGTATCTTTATGTACATTTGATGGGTGGAGAAAATGATTCCGTGACTGGCTTCTGATTTAACTGAAGACAGCTGAAAGATTGGTATGATTTTAAACTAATAATACTAACATCTGTACAACTTTTATCAGTATGTGCTGCTACATAGCTCATAGTTATATCATCCCATAAGGAAAGCTGAGGAACCACAAACTAATATACAAGCTGATAAATTTGTCCAGCATAATCAGTCTTCAATAACACCATGAGGCTCTTGAATGCTGTATACTTACTTCCACCCATCTAAGTAGCTTTTCATGAACATGTCTGTCATCGTTAAAATGTTTTGTGTTCAATACATCAGCAACAAATGCCTTTGGGGTGATCTGTTGGGTCTAAGGTTTAAAAAAAAGGCTTGTGTCAGTAGTACGCTCACCTGGGCCTGCCATTCATGTGTAGAGCTGCACGTAGACCCCCAGTAATACTGGTGTATACAGGATGTTGCGAGAAAACACATTGCCCACAGCATGGATGATTCACGCTATTCGTAGCTCAGCCATGTGAGACGCACCTTGGCCTTCCCAGTCTGATTGGAAAAGCTTTTTTTTAAATGGCCATCGAAACTAACCAACAGTAACTTAGGTGCTGACAGGGTTAGGCCGCATCTCAGCAGGGATTTCAAGGCCCTCAGGGGCACCTAAATGATGAATCAGCTGCCTAACATGGCAGTTAGGTGCCTAGGTCCCTTTATGGCTCTAGCCCCAAACTCTGTCTCTCGCTGGCAGCTTGAGCTTCCACACTCACTGCGTCCACTGGGAACTTTGCCTTTGTCATTCCCCATGTTGCCTCTCTCCTCCTCTGGCCCGGGGGGGCGTGCCACCTTACACAGCAGTGCTCTATGCTTTCCCGTCTCCTTTGCTCCCTGAGCCCAAGCAGAGATTTTCTTCCTCCAGCTCATTGTTCATAGCCAGGACCCCTCTCCTGGAGTTAAACACCTAAGCCAGCTCAGCCACGTAAGTAGCCCATGTCCTAGCAACCAAATCTGTCTCTCTCTCTCCTACTCATGCTCCGTAACTCGCTGACACTCACCCTACCTTTCCCTGTGCTATTATACAGGCACTCTGCCGCCCCCTCCACCTATAGGTGGCCTGCCTCTGGCCCTCCGGATGTGGGGATGGGCAGGTATCACGTGTGCTTAAAGCACGCCTATGGGATCACGCCCCACTGGCAAGCTAGATGTTCCCCTGCCTAGATTGAAACTCCTGCTTCGGGGCCTCTGGCACTTTGACTTGAGCTAGGCTCTGAGAAGCTCACTAGCTGCGGGGGCAGCATCACTGCATAGGCAGCTTTGCAAAGCTGACTGGCTGAAATGGAGGTGCCATGGGGACTTAGGCACCTTTGAAAACCTCAGTGGCACCTTAAATGGGGGACATAGGCACAGAAAGATTCAATAGGCACCTAAGTGCCTGAAAGGGTCTGGCCCATCTTCAGAACTGTTAGGAAATCATACTTACCCAAAGCCTGTGTACAAGCAGTACAACTTTGGCAGTGATTTCTCGAGCATCTTTCTGCCTTATGGAATTCAGGATGATGTCAGTCAGAAAACAATGGCACTTCCTGGCATAAAATATCTCTTCACGTGCCAAAGTAAAGCTCAAGAAAACGATACCTACAAGGAAAGTTTGAAACACAACAGAACGAATTAGAAAACGTATTTCAGCATGCTAGGTCCATCGCTTTTGTTTAGCCGGCCACTTAGCCATGTCAGCTACCTGCCTGCATTGTCATGGGTGCAACTGAATCCTGTAATACTCCACTTCTATCTTTGAGTGATTGCTCATATCCATTCTAATATAGGTGAGTCCGGGAGCTCAGGGCAGTACGTCTGGCCTGCAAAGTGTTCCTCAGATTCCTGAGGGGCAGGATGGTGCAGGTCCTGACGGACAACACAGTGGCCATGTTTTACACAAACAGGCCGGGGGGGGGGCGCTCCTTGGCCCTTTGCCAGGAGACCATTCGACTTTGGGATCTTTGCTGAGTAAAAACTGAGAAACGATTTCAGGATTTGACCCCTGATTTTTTTTTAATTGCTAAAAAGTATTTCCAAATTTGCCTGCTAATGTGTTGAGGAAAGTGAAAAGGCCACAGGGATAATCTAGCAAACAGCATCAATACATTTCAAGAAGTAAAGCCTCTCTCACAGCAGAATTTCTTTAAAAAATACGTTTTCCAATGGGTATTGACATTTCCACACCATCAATTTAACTGACTGGTATAGAGCTGTGCCACTACAACAGCAACTGCCACAATTCAACTGCAGGGATCTGTCAAGGGAGGCAGATACGTGGGTGTGCACATACCTGCTCCCACTGAAACAAAGAGAATTAGATCAGGGCCACTTGTGTGTGTAGACCTGGCCTCAGAGCTGTCCCCTCTGGACCTCGAGCAAGGAACAAAGAGTGCATTTGTGCTGCAATCTGGACAGCACCTTACCCCGGAGTCTGAAAAACTCACTGATCATTGAAGAGATTAAAAGATAAACAAAAAATAAACACGAATAATCAAAAAGGGCCGTTGAAGCTACCAAGAAGTTTGGAACTAGAACAATAAAAGGTATCAAGAGGCATTTGTTTTCACACAAAAAGCCTTGTGGCAACAGCTGAATAACCTGGCTTATTTACAGTTCTTTTCCATGTTTTACTGTACCTTTAGACATTGTTTGAGCGTTTGCATTAGCCAGTTTGATGCCCTCAAGCTGTACACTGTAAACAACGCTCTCTTCATGCCAAGTGCAAGAGCCATCACTGCCGACCACTGGAGGATGTTCAACTTTAAGAATGAATCCTACATTATTAAAGTCCTTGGTTACAATGTTGGTTTGTTCATGGACTGTTGTTTCTGGGAATAAAAAAATATGTTGATTTTCAGAAAACGAAACCTGCAAAATGTCTAATAGGATTAGCACAGCTATTAACATAAACTGAGGGTCAGAGCATTTTTCACCCCCTTTATTCCTCGTTATACTCCTTTATTATATTATTAATTATTATTATACATTTATACTGCAGAGTCTACCAGTCTGGTGCTAGGCGCAGGACAAAGATATTTTAAATGACAAATGACAGTCCCTGACCCAAGAGCTTACAACCTAAGAGTAAAACAACATAAATATTCTCTCCCGCCTTGGAATTTAAATCCTGGAAATATTGAGAGATGGTTATCATGGGCTCCCTTAGTTATTGCTTAGCCAAGCTTAAAAAGAGATTTAGACTGGGATTTTCAAAGAAGCCTAAAAGAACTCTAGCTATTGAGATAATCATATGGGTCTCCTCACCATAGTACCTCACAATCATTAATACATTTTACCTTTTCACCACCCCTAGGAGGCAGGCAGTGCTATCATCCCCTTTGTACAGAAGGTGAACTGAGGCACAGGATTAGTTATATGACTTGTGCAGGGTCATGCAGTAAGTCTGCAGTTGAGACAGAAATTGACCTGAGGTCAGATGAATCCCAATCAGTGCTCTTTCCACTAGGCCACCCTTCCTCATTCCACTAGGTGTCTTTGAAAACGTCAGCTTTAGCTCTTTCAATCATTCCCCATGAGTCTGCTCATTGCAAGCAGAGCCATGCAAAATGTTCTCACTACAGCCTGACATCAGTTGAGCCTATCTCAAGTCAAGCTAGCACAAGCCTAATAACTGTATGCTCTGGGCATGCTGTGATGCCCTGCCTCTGAAACCCAGATGCATGCAAAACATAGAGGCTTTCAGGTTTTGTTGTGAAAATAAATTCCTCTGGGCTGGTAATACATCCTGATTGTCTCTCTCCAGGCAGGCACACGGTACGATGGACAAATCCTAAAGAATAAAATAACTCAAATATTTAAAAGTAATTGCACTAGTATCATCACACAAGCTTGAAGAAGGCTCAGTCCAAACTCCCTCTGCTCAAAAAGCCCTGGGACCAATGATCACAGTCCTCTCAGTGAGGACTAGAATTGCACTCCCAATGTATTTTCATCAGACTCCCAACTTCCACAGAGAACATCCATGTTTGCACAGAGGAGTCACTGAGTATGATTAAAATAATTGGTCCCATCTGTTTCCAGATACAACTAATACGCTCCTGAGATTCCAACTGTCTCAGACAGGAGGATGGGTAACATTTTTAAGCACAGGAAACCAGATTCTGTTTTCAGCTATGCGGGTGTAAATGTGGGGCAATGTAGCACGGTACTGTGGCCTTCCTCGGATCCTGGACCGAGGAAGGGCCACGATGCCCCTTCTGGACGGATCAGGGAACTGCAGGCCCCAGGAGCAGAGGGGTGGTGCCAAGACAGGAAGGGGAAATATAAAAGGCTGGCCTAGCAGCTCAGAGCTCAGTCAGGGGGGAGCTGTTACCAGAGAAGGCTACTCGTTCTCCAGGACTGCAGTTGGTGGCTGGGCTGGGCTGGGCTGGGCTGCGCTGCGGCGAGTGAGTCCTCCACAGAGCTTCAAGGGCCTGCCGGGGCTCCTGGGCCCTAGCAACTGGGAAGAGGTACTGGAGGCTGCTGACTGGGAAGGACCCCCCTGAGGCCAGCCATGACCTAGAGGAGCTGCCTGAGCCCTGTGTGCTGGAGGACCCACCAGGGCCCTGTGCCCTAGAGGAGCTGTCATCTGCTGATGGCCCAAAGGAGTTCCTGGACCTGCTGATGGTGAGGGACTAGTGGGACTCCCTCTAGCCACCTACCCTGGAGAATCTGAGGAAGACCCCTGGCTCCAGGTACCCAGGTGCAGGGTGGGAGGAAGTAGCCCAAGGGCAGCTGACTACAGTCTGGCTGAGCTTGCACTCACACCAGTATCAGCGTGTTGCAGCTGGAGCGCTGCTGACCCAGTGGCAGAACCTTGGCCACTGGTAGGACCCTGGGCTGGGATGCAGTGGAGTTGGGTGGGCCTGTGTCCCCCTCTTTCCCTCCTCCCCCCCCCTTTCCTAGCCACTCTGGGCATGCCTGTCTCCTCTGGGCCCATAGCTGCAGAGGATACCAAGTGTTGGAGTATATAGACTCTGCCACCTTGCCCCGCTGGGGGCTACAGACTCCTTTGCCAGCCCCATCCTGCTAGGTGACCAGGTGCAGGTGAGAGTGGCGACCGAACCCGCTAACTTTCCCTTGTAGTAAGGAAGTGCGGCCTTCCTTGGAGCCTGGACCTGAGAAAGGGCCATGACGCCCCTGCTGGATAGATCTGCCAGCTTCCAGGTAATTATTGACTTTAATGCAGTTACACTAGATTTACACCTCTGTAACTCAGATCAGCATCTGCCCAGTGTCTGTAATGAAGGAGGAGCAGGAAAATGAATATCTGTAAACTATTTAGCTGGGCCAAATTCTTCCCAATTGTAAGTCAACTGAAATGAATAGCGATGAATTTGGCGTTCTTTGTCTCACTGTGAGCAATTCTCCTGCACAACATGCTGCTATTACATAATGCTAGCAAAGTGCTGTGACCAGAATAATCTTCTCTCCCATCACATTGCCCCCTTCTCTCTTCAGAGCCCTTCATAGGCTTCTCCTCTGCCTCAAGTTCCTGGCCGTTATCCTCACCTGTAAAGCCATCCACAACTCTTTTTCTTAGACCTCAGTATCGGTTTCTCAGCCTCCTACTCTCAGTGATTGTTTGTCCCAAGCCACCTCCAAAATGCCATTTTGTCTGCCCTCATCTTCACACCATCATACAATTTCATGTATTTCCTGCACAAGAATTCAGAGTTCCAAGCAATCACCTTCCCTTTCCTCAAATCCCTCCTGAAAGCCCACCCTCTGTGGAGCATCTCTGCAATCAGCCACCAAACTGAAAAATACGTGCCACTAAAAGAAGCACGCCTGTATGACAAAGAGGCATCACTACATAAATGAAGGTTACTTACGTGTAACTGGAGTTCTCTGAGATGACTGCATAGTCACAGTAATGGTAATGCGCCTCCTGGTGCAGTCTAATGGTAGAAATTTCTCTATGGATTGCCCATTGGAGTACATTGCATCTCCTCCAGCCCCCACCTTCAATGTTTCCAAAAATTCTCAGGCAGCGCCCTCTTACACCTCAGTTCCCTCCATCGCTAGCCCATACAAATCATATTAGGACTCTGAGAAAGAGAGGTAAGGTGGGCAGGGAGTGCGAACATGCAGTTCATCTCAAAGAACTCCAGTTACAAGTAAGTAACCTTTATTTCTTCTTCGAGTGGGTCTGCATCTTCCCACTTATGGGTAGTTTGACAAGCAGTGCTGAAAAACGCAGAAAGAGGGAGCAGAGTCCTAATTACAGCACCGCTCTCCCTAATTTGGCATCTGTTCTTGGAATCAAATCCAAAACATAATGTTCAGTAAAAATCTGAACTGACTTTCAAGTCAGCCTTACAGATTTCCCCGGCAGGAGCATGTTTAAGGCAAGAGATTAATGATATCTTGCAATAGTAGGCCCAAGAACTGTCGCCAACTTGTAACATTCAATGAAACGTTTTTTAACCCGCCTGTAAATGGGCTGAACAGATACACTATGATTCTTAGTATAAGAAACAAACAACCTAGATGAACTTCCAAAAGCTCTTAGTTCTATTTAAATATGCTAGAACCCTTCTAGCATCCAAATTATGTATCACATATCAATATGTGATTATGGGGGTGGGAACCACTGGTAAATTAATTGTCTGATTAATGTGAAAAATCAGATACTATTTTTGGCAAAAACCTGGGATCAGGTCTAAAAACCATCTTGTCCTTATGAAATCTTGTAAATGATGTGTCAGCCATTAGGGAATGCGACGCACTCTCCCTTCTGGCTGATGTTATAGCAATAATAAGTACTGATTCTCGGCCAGGGGTTCAAAAGGCGGTTTCATAAGCATGGATAAAACCAAATTAAGATCCCAAGAAGGGAGACGATTCCCCAAAGGAGGGTATGTGTTGGATAACCCTTTCATAAACCTTTTAACAGCATCATGCACAATGACCTGCCATCAGTCAAAGCGTGATAAGCTGACAGAGCCACCAGATGAACTTTCAAAGAAGAATTAAATAACTCTTCAGATTTAAGTACATTAATCAAATCTAGTCCATTTCAAATAACTCCACTTTCTAGCAGACAGTTTTCTAGAACTAAGAAATGTGTCTTGTACCAATGAAGAATAGGATTGTTCAAGTGTAGTCAAAATCGAATAGCCTAGGACATTAGTCGAAGAGACCGCGGATCTGCTTTGTTGCTTCAAGAAGCGATTTAAAGACAGACGCATGCAGACCCAAACTGACATCTGAAGCTGGTATGTATACCACTGTTGTTGTGCCCACCTATGGCAATCCGTATCATTCTTGCCATGAAACATCCAGTGCTGCTTCAGCCTCAGCCTCAGTCTGAGATGAGTAAATGGATTTAAGCAGCGTTCAGTAAGTGGAAGTTGCCATCAAACCAATCAGACTCAGAAAGAAAACCACTTTGTGGGTTTGACAGGTTTGAATTTCCAAAACAGATCATTCTGTTTTCAGAAATCCATCCTCTGGGAGAAAAGCTTCCTTGGTACTGGGTACAATATAGACCTAAGAAAAGAATTCTCCAAATTGGGCAGAGATTCAACTTTTTGACATTCAGAAGCAGTCCCAGATTTGAAAGGACAGAGGTTGTAACTGATGTGAAGTAACAAAACCCCACGTGCAGCAGCCTGAAACAACCAGTTGTCCAAATATGGGTGAACAATAATATCCTGCTTTCTCAAATGTGCCACTACCACAGAAAGGCATTTTGTAAACACTCTTACGGCTGTGGACAGGCCAAACAAGAGAACTTTACACTGGAAAAATGCCATTGTGCTACTATGAAAATACTTTTGCTGACTATCAGATAGAAATGTGAAAATGTGTGCTTTAAATCAAGCATAGCAAACCAATCCATAGTTGCAAGTGTGGAAATTATGGAGACCAAGGTCAACATACGGAACTGGAACCTTGAAATGTATCTGTTCAATTGTCTTAAATCTAAAATTGGATGGACCCTCCCCCCATCTTTTTTCTGTACCAGCAAGTTCCTTGATAAAACCTATGGCTGCAGATGTTTAGTTATGTCCTCAACAGCCTCTATCAGCATCTTCTGTACCTCAAAAAGTAGAATAGTCTCATGAGAAAGTTCCCTGAAAAGGAGAGAATAAGGCGAACTGAAAGGTGATCATTTTTCAAACTGAATGGCACAACCTTTCTGTATAATTTCTTTGGCCCATTTGTCCAATGTAATAAACCTACAGCTTTTGATGAAATGGGCTAGCCCATCTCCAAACACTGGGGGGGGGGTATGGATCCTCACAGTATGGCCTGGTGTTAAATGAAGACTGGTGGAGGAGCAGGGTGTTTTGTTTTAGGTCTGGCTCTGGAAGACCTCTTTTTGTGCTGGCTCTGGAACGAAGATGCAGCTTGATGCTGTTACAGATGTCTCTGATTTGAGGAAAAATAAGCAGATCACTGGGAGTAAAACTCTCTGATTGCAAAAAGAAGGCACAAAAGATCTCTTTCTGACAGAGGTTACCCAGTGATTGAGCAGCAGATCTAATTTCCTTCCATTTTTCTAACAGTTCATTGGTCTTGTTGCTGAAAAGGGTAGATGTTCCACTTTAATTCTAGTGTTCACAGCCAGAGAAGAGGAATGACATCACACATGTCTCTTTACTGTAATTGTGTTTGCCAATGCTCATCAAACAAAGCCAAGAGCATGCCTTGCTACGTTCCGTCTCTCCATCAATAGCATTTGCCAGCCTTCTTTTATCATCCAGCATACCCTGGACAAACACACCCAGCTTTTCCCATAGATGGAACTGGCAATGGGCCATCACCACCTTGTAATTACCCACCCTAAAACCGAGAAGAAAAAGAAAATCTTTCTCCCCAGGGCATCAATCTTCTTCCCCTTTCTAACTGTAGCAGTTGAATTGGCTTGGCCGGACTAAGCCTATTACTGGTAGCAAACACCACTAGGGAATTAGGCCTGGGGTGAGTATGAAGGTAAGAAAGCCCTCACAGAGCATCTGATACAATTTATCTGCTTTTGAAATGGGCTGGCAGGAAGCAGGGGTCACCCAAACAGTCTTAGCAACTGCAAGAGACCATCCAGCAGAGGCAGTGACAGCCTGTTCCTAGAAGTACCCCCAAGAATGTCAAACACTGGATGTGAGGCTTCCTGCACAGCCACAGGAGGTAGGTTCAGTGTGGATGCCATGGAATCCACCAGATCAAGATCAAGCATCCTCAGAAGGGGAAAATGCAGGAGCCACACCCACATGTTCATCTGGTGACAAATTAGTGTCACAGGGTCCACTCACTGCTAGGGACGCCTCCTCCTGGCTGCTCTGGGAAATCAGTTCTTTCCAGGTTCAAGACCCCCTTCTGCTGCTTGCTGCACACTCTGTTACTGCTCGCTCTCGCTCTCTCTCTCTCTCTCTGTCTGGAACTAAGGGTGCTCCTTCTTCGTGACTTGACCCTTTGGCTAGGTCACTGTGCAAGGTTCCCCCTTGCACGGTATCAAAGTCTCTTCTTCACTAGCAGCCTCAGTCAATCTTCCCATTCACTGCCCCATGGTGCCACTTCCCCAGTGACTGTCAGAGGAACTGAGGCCTGTTTTGAGTTCCAGCTCAGGGACCATCTAGTCAGCAGCCAAGGTCTGTGTCCTCCTGGACTTTCCTGCCTTTCCCTGAACCCTTCCCTTAGCTTCTGGCTCTCCCCTCCTCAGGGAGTAACTGTAGACTACCCTAGTTCTGTAGCCTCCAAACACACCTCCCTCCTCCCAGGAAATGACTACAGACTACTTCCTAGCAGCCCTTTTCTGGTATCAGCTGCCTGGTTTTATAGACGCCCCACCTGTTTCTGCATAGGTGAACTTCCCCTAATTAAAGCCTTCCTCTCTGCCTTAATTCTTCCAACTTGTAGCCTAATAGGTAAATTGGCCCATCTGGCGTCCGTTAACCCCGTCAGGGCGAATGTGGGGTGAATACCCATCACAATCAGGATCAAAGTCCATCTCCATTTCTATAAGGTGGATGATTCAAAACCTCCTGTGGTGGAAACCAATAAAGTCCTAGAACCCAAGATTGCCAGTCTCTCCAGTAGCTGGGATCTGGGAACATGCCCATAGCAGGAGGAAAAAAGGATTGAGGAAACCAGGGCTGAAGAGGCATGAACTGGGACAAATCAGGTCTCTTAATTCTTGCTCTATCCTCCCCTAACTAAATATCTGACTGGGGAGCCACTATGGACCTCACTGAAGACAGCAAGGGACTTGGAGGGTAAAAAGAGGAAAAAGGTGAGAAAAATCTGCCTGGAGATCTTCATAGAATCATAGAATATTAGAGTTGGAAGGGACCTCAAGAGGTCATCTAGTCCTACCCCCTGCTCAAAGCAGGACTAACCTCAACTAAATCATCCCAACCAGGGCTTTGTCAAGCCTCAGCTTAAAAACCTCTAAGGATGGAGATTCTACCACCTCCCTAGGTAAGGAGTCTTAGGAGGAGGAGGCATAGATGGATCCGGAGAAAGACTAATAATCTTTGGTATTCTCCTCCTTTCAGGTGAAGAGGATGCAGATCACAGAATCAACGAAGCCTGTCTCTTCCTTGTCAACATCTGCCTCTCAGTCATATTTGAGGAATGAACACATGCAGAACAGTGCACAGCAACCACCACAGTAAAAGTCAACTTCAGATCTGAGGATGGTTCCGGAACAGGATTGGAAGGAGAGGGCCCTCCAGATTTAGACGGTACCAGATCTGGATATATACTTAGTCCCGCATTTCTGGTCTTCAAAGTCAAAAAGAGAACCAACTTAGGTTTCAGAGACAGAACTGCAGAGGCCATGTCAGAATCGGAGGGGACTGATAAGTTTGATGTACAGGATATGACATTGCTGACAGTGACTGTCCTCTCCCTCACCATCTTCTTTGGAACCAATACACCCGGAGCTGACAATGTGGCTCTAGATTCCTTAGGGGGCAGGTATCTTTTTTTTTTTCCCCCCTCCCCACCAACTGTGTCTTTGAATCCCTGACAACTTTAACAGAAGGATCCAGAGCCAGCACCAATGAAGATTTCGGTATCTTTAGACAGCTTAGCCTTGCTGGAGGAAGCCACTGGAGATGAACAGGCCTCTTAGTCTTCAGATCCGACAACCTCCTGGAACTCTCTGGTTAGCAGCAAGAGCTTCCTCAAACAAGCATTTGCTGGCTGTTCTGCCTGTCCTTGCATGTTCTGGGTGTATCTGGCAAACAGAACACCCAGAAGGAGCGTGGTCTTTCCCCAGGCACTTACAGCTCCTACCATGGTCATCTGAAGACTACTTCAGGAAGACAGCTGAGCATGAAGCACATCTCTTAAAACCCAGCTTCTTCTTCTTCAGGTCCACCATTGCACAGAACTGCCTTACAAACTATACTAAACTAGCTATACTTATTGCTATACTTAAAACTACCCTATGCTAAAAACTATACTAAGAACAACAACTATAAACTATCAAAGACACTCTGAATGGTGGAAAACCCCACAGGCTATGGACTGGAGTGGTTCACGTCCATCTGTGGCAGCAGTTGGAAGGAACTGAGGTGGTAGAGGGTGCTCGACCCCCTTATACAGCCTCACCCTCAGAACATTCAGAAATGCTGAGGGTGAGGGAAGGGATAGGAGGGGATACGTGTGCTCTCATGGCCACTGCTCAGAGAAGTTTCTACTGCTAAGCTGCACTAGGTGGCACATTACTGTAAGTGTGACTATGCAGAGACACTTGAAGAATCACTTTCAGATTAGCCCACTCACAAGTCATCTGGTGTATGTGCCTGAATTGTTCTCTGTCTAGATAGGACTGGCTCCTATGGCTCGCTGAACATCAACTTGGGGTATTGAGTGTCTTCAATGCCAATGGAGTCCAGAGGAATTGAAGTTGTCCAGCACCTCACAAGAGAAGCAGAGGGTAGGATTTACAAAGCAGCTCATTTTTGGATACCATTGCAATCCACAAAACTCCTGCTTGGCAGCCACCTAACCCCGTAGACACACAAACTCACTTGGCACCAACATTTTGCAGAAACCTTTCCTAGGCATCTATGTTTCTGCCACTGAGCAAGTTCGCTGCTCCATCCTTGAGAGGCAGCAGGTCCTCATTCAAATCCTCTTCATCAGGCAATAGAAGGACTTGAACCAATGATCTCCTACATCCTAGTGGCGTTCTAGTCACTGGGCTAAAGGTTATAAGACAGCGCCTTCTGCTTCTTTCCTCCCCAGCTCTTTTGTGTACATGTAGGCAGCCTCTGAATATGCCCAGTTAATCAGGCCCCCTCACATTAATTAGGTGGAGGAGCATCTGCCTTCTTACACTTATGAATCACTAGCACAGCTAGGTGCCTCCCTGCAGCCCAGATTTACACACCTATCTCCACGAGAGGGGCAGGGCTTAGCACACACTTCTCTCAGAGGCACCTCCCATTGGCCAGGTTAGGAGGTTCCCTGCCTAGTATGCTGGCTTTTGTAGAGCCCATTCCTCTCCCTACATATTGTACAGGCAGCCTAGCCACTGAACTCAGGCTTTGTGGATTACACTGTTCATGTGATTTTTCTAGGGCCTCTTTGGGACTCTGCATCTTAGTGTCTTGCAGGATTAGTTCCTATACTAAGCTCCTTGAGACAGATACCCATGTCTTTCTCTGTTTGATACAGTGGTGCGTACATTGATTGACAGCCCTCAATAAATAATAATTTGGAAGTAATTACTTAAGAAGAGGATATGGTACCTGGGTAAGCTTCAAATGTGCTACTGCTCATCTCCTCGCAGAACATGCCAGTTACAAGCTGCTTTAGCCCAGGCAGCGTTTGAGGGGCAATTGTGACAAAAATAAGAAATAAGGTCTCTTTCTCACAGCTCCTTCTTTTTAATGTCCAATTCTCCTCACATTTTTTTTATATCTTGTTGCCCATGTGCATCCTCCCATGTTTCATTTCCCTAGACACATTAATTCTTGTTTCCCCAGGCTTCTGAACTTCACGCCCAGGCCTGCACTACTGTAAGGTACTGATTGCCTTCAACCTCCACTGATGTGTACAGGAGTTCCGAGTGTACAACGTTGCACAGTGCAGCATCAGGCACTTTGACGATCACCTCCCGGCAGAAGGGGCTTTTATTTAAAAATCTGGCACACCTTAAAGTAATACAAATAAATCATCATTCATAATACTGGTGAATTTGAAAAGCTTTTTGGGAGAAAAAGGAAATTTGCTCTTCGCCATCTTTGCATCCCTTACGAGCAATCTGCATTGGTTTACACATTGTGGGTCAGCAAAAAGAGCATGCACCACTTCAGCTGCACTCAAGGTCTATGCCAGGTCTACACTAGGAAATTAGGTTGGTATAATTACCTCACTCAGGGATGGGAAAAATCCACACTGATAAGTGACAGATTGGTTTAACCTCCAGTGTAGACAGTGCTATGCCGATTGGAGGGCTTCTCCCATCAACATAGCTACCACCTCTTAGGGAGGTGAAGTAACCAAATCAGTGAGAGAAGCCCTCCCGAGTCAGCATAGGTAGCGTCTTCACTGAAGTGCTACAGCGGCACTACTGCACTGGTGCAGCGTTTTAAGTGTAGACCTGCCCCTAGTTTGGATGCTGACGTGGGCCTCAAGTGACATATGCCTAGAGCTGTGCACAGGGGTGAAGTTAGTCATGCAATACCTCTAATTGCAGTGGGAATACAACCAATTTGTGGGAGAGCAAGAGGAAAAGGTGAGTTTCTTTCATCCTGACATTTTTTTCATTAATCAGTATCACTGGAAGTTTCTAGTTTAAGTATTGTGTTTACTAGTTAATTTCTCCTGCCATTTTTAAAGCAATGAGTACATAACACTTACCTTTTTCTGTTTGCTCCTGACCCCTCCACACTTTGAATGCAGCAGTTTTTTCCATTGGGTAAGTCTCATTTATGGTGCTGAATCTGTGTTTTTCAGTAGTTAGGGTAATTGGCAAATTCTGTTTGAATGTGTATTGCTCCAAATGTTTTTCTTCAGCACTGAATGCAGCTCGAATAGTTTGATCATTTTCATGTACCACATGACTTATTTTCTCAGTAGAACTGCCAGCAGGATCCCTGATGTCACCCCCATTTTCAAGTATTTTGTGACAAGATACATTATCTGCAAAGTTACTGTTGGATGGTGACACATGCTGGAATTCACATCTTTTGGTGTTCACCATGTCCCATTCCTTTACCAGGGAAATTAATTTCTGAATGGGAGTGGCTGAGTTTCTATTTTCTGATCTTTTTGCTAAATTGCCTCTGACCCCTTTCTTCCTTGGTGGGCTTGCTGAATGTTTACAATAGCTGGAATGTACCTGGATATCTGTAGGCTGATGATATCCTCCAGATTTATTCCTTCGTTTTGTCCCTCTACTCTGTGAAATCATTCTGGTATATTTTTCATTCTCTCCTTTGCTATCTTGCATGTCTTTTATTTTACTCCAGGTATTAACGTACCAGTTACTGAAATCCACAACAGTGTATGAATGTTCCTAAAAATGGTGTGAAAAGCTGTTATTTTTAAATGACTCTTTATTTGTACCAAATGAAAGGTACATTTTGCTTAACTTAAGTGATCATCTATATTTTAGCACGAGGTGAGAAGGACCATTTTGTGATCTAAATTCAACTGGCATTCATGTGAAGCATGTGAGAGGAGAATTTGGCCACAGTCTAAAACTAGTGTAGCAGCGGAAGCTGGGTACTGATAATTTTGAGCCATCTACACCCTGCAGAGGCTAAACACTGAACCTTGTCCATGCTACTAGAGCTATAATCACCTGGGGCTAAACCCACAGAGTCATGCCTCAGGGATAGTTAGGCCCCTAACTCCCACTGAGCTGAATGATGGGCCAGAAATACGCACCTCCCTTCAGTCTGAATCCCTAGTTGTGAACCCTCTCCTGGAGTTAGGCACCTAACCCAGGTCTGGCACTTAGGTAGCCCATGTCAATCTCCTAGCAGTCAAGATACCTAGACATTCTCAGGGGCAGGGAGAAAAAATGTGATACCCTCAAACTCATTGTAGCTAACAGCCTGAGGGCTAGGACACTCACCTGAAATGCAAGAAACCTGCTCTGCCTGATTTAGAGCAGGGGCTTGACATCACATCTTCCGCATGAGTGCGTAATCACCAGCTATTGGCTCTTCTCTTACAGGCTTCCCTGTTGGAGCTGTTCTACTTTGTATAAATAATTAACTATTTTTCAGAGCTGGGACTTGAGTGTTGCTCATCCCAGATGAGATCCCTAACCACTCAGCTACAAAGTCAGTCTCCAACACTCTTTACCTAGCCCAAAGAATAGTTAATTATTTATATCAGGTGGACCAATTCCGACAGGAGTGACTCTTACCCTAGCATACCCACTAGCTGCGTGGTTGTCACTCACATCAGAAGGGGGAGACATAGGTTCAAGTTCCTGCCCCTCATCAGAGGTGTGGTTTGAAAACTGTGTTTCCTGCAAACTACGTTAGTTCCCCAACCACTGAGCTGGGACACAGTGTGACCTGGCTGCCTTTTGTAACAGGTCTTAGACGTGCTCTAAGAACAACAACATCTATAGGATTGGACCCTACTGATGAGTTAGGTGGGACAATGCCTAGTTTAAGACTCCTGCCTCAGGATTGCTGGGGCTTTGGTTCTGGCAAGGACTTTGAGCAGGTCATTAGCTGGGAGTGGTCTGAGTGCATGCCCAGCTGTGGAAACTTAGGTGCCTATAGGATTTGGTCACAGCTGAGTGGTGCTTCTGAGAATGCCACTGGTGCCTAAACGATGGACTTAGGCACTTAAAGAGGCCATTAGGAGCCTATGTATCTAGCACTTGGAGACCAACATTTGTGCATAAATCCATGCAGATTCTGACACATGCATCTAAAGACTGATCACCCAATCTCTCTTGTGAGATGCTTCTCCCACTGCTGCTAGATGGTGCTGCGCTTTGGGAATCTGCTAAAAAAGGAGCACCCCCAATGGCCCTGAACATTCAGAGCCAAGGCTAAAAGGGGCTGTATAGTCCCAACCCACCACAGTTCCTGCCACTAAATCCCAGAAGAACTCTGAAGAAGAGGTGGGTGGAGTGGGTAATGTGCATATGCAAAGATAACGCTCAAAGAGTCCCAGGTACTAAGATAACTAGTGTTTTTTATTTCTTTGGGGTGGCCTCTGCACATTCTCGTAGGTGGGAGTCTAACCACTTCAATTTAAACAAGGAGCAGAAATACCATCCCAAGTGAGTATCAGAGCTAGATATCAAGTCAAGAGAGCAGTGGTGCATAATGTATGGAAAGGTTACAGAGGAAGGCATTCATGTTACCTTAAGTCCTAACAGAGTAATCTCTAAGCCCCTCAGCTACTGTCACCCTAGCAAAGGGATAAGAGGGATCAATGCATATCAAATCTGAGTGGGAATATTTTCTTGAAGATGACCCACAGAGCTACAAAAAGCCTAAGGAACTTCCTAGATTCCCCCAAAATATGCAAAGCCCTCTTAATATCTAGGAATGGAGCCTTGCTTAGCACAGCAGACAGCAAAGTTTCAGAGAAAGTCAGATTAATGGTGTGATTTCAATCGAGCGCAGACACCACTTCTAGCAAACATCTGAGGATACAGGAGAGCAACGTTGCTGAGGAAAACAACGAGAGTGTGATCAGACATCAATGCATGCAGATCAACTGTTCTTCTCACGGATATAATTGTAATTAAAACTGCCATCTTTAATGAGAGGTGGAATAAAGAGCATTCGCCCACAAGCTCCAGCAAATTTGTCAGTGTTACGCTGAGACCCCCATGCTGGGACAGATTCCATGCATGGTGGAAATACATTAACCAACTCTGTGAGGAATCTTGTAATAGTGGGGTGGCCATCTTACAGTTGTCAGCTGGGGGGAATAATGCTGAGATGTCAGCCAGATGCACCTTGTGTGAGGACAAAGAGAGTTTAAGAGAGTGGGATCCTGACCACGGGATGGATCTGGATCTTAATGCCTCTGTCAAGGGGAAAGCTTGGAGCCAAGTGTACCTGTTCTTACAGGTCCAAGCTGTAAAAACCTAGCACATAGAACACTGAGACAAGGAGTGGCCTTCCCTGGGGCACACTGGACAAGTCTTGATCAGGCATGTTTACTCCAGAAAAGAAGCACAAATTTATCTGGAAACTCAAACTCTGCAATGGCATAAAAGCTATCTAAACACACCTGAAGGACCTATCCAGACAAGATAAACTACAATAATTAGGTTTTTTTTTTCTCCTGCTTCAGGAGGACCCTTCACACATTTTTGTAATATTTAAAGAAAATCCCTTCTTCTGTTATTCCCTGAATATTTATCTCTTGATGTTCAAAACCCTGTAGTTCTATAAAAGCAATGTCAGTATTTTTAGTGACCTGCTATAGGCACCTTGATGTGAGTGGATTCTTAGAAATGACTGCATTTTTAGAATCAAGATTTTCTCCATGTAGAAGTTCTAGGCCTTTCCTTTTTGTTGATGATTTTGCAATAAGAGTCAAGACAACTTGTCCCAAGCTGCAACTGGACAATTTAAACTTTCACGTCTAAACTGTTTTTTGAAGCTCATTATTCTGAGGTATTTCTGAAAACAAATCTTACTTCTTTTGGGTCTTTGCTGAACTCATGCTCAATATTCAATCTTCTAAATGGAAGATTCATGCTCATATTCAATCTTCTAAATGGAAAAGAAGCTTCATCATAAATTTCTTGTTTTTTGATCCACAATCTGCAAAATGAATATTTTAAAGTTTTACTATATTTATGAACATTTGAAATTTTTTCCGGAGACAGCCTAAGGTTGTTGGGTTGTGTGTGGTCATTCCGATGAATTTTAAATTAGTTTTATATGAATTTTAATTATTGGGCAAGATAATGGAGTGACTGATACAGGACTTGATTAATAAAGAATTAAAGGAGGGCAATATAATTAATACCAATTGACTACGGATTATTGTAAAACTAACGATATCTTTTTTTGATGAGATTACAAATTTGCTTGATAAAGGTAATTGTGTGGTCTGTTTCTAGTGGGATCCTGCAGGGATTGATTCCTGGCCCTATGCTATTTAACATATTTATCAGTGACCTGGAAGAAAACATAAAATCATCACTGATACAGTTTGCAGCTGACACAAAAATTGGGGGAGTGGTAAATAATGAAGAGGACAGGTCACTGATGCAGAGCGAGCTGGATCGCTTGGTAAACAGAACTCAAGCAAACAATATGTGTTTTAATATGGCTAAATGTAAATGTATACATCTAGAAACAAAGAATGTAGGCCATGCTTATAGGCAGGAGGACTCTGAAAATGATTTGGGGGTGCATAGGTGGATAATCAACAGAATATGAGCTCACAGTGCGATGCTGTGGCCAAAAAGACTAATGTGGTTCTTGGATACGTAAACTAGGGAATCTCGAGTATGAGTGGAGAGGTTATTTTACCTCTACATTTGGCACTGATGCAACCATTGCTGGAATCCTGTGTCCAGTTCTGGGGTCCACAATTCAAGAAGGATGTTGAAAAATTGGAGAGGGTTTAGAGAAGAGCCACACAAATGATTAAAGAATTAGAAAACCTGCCTTCCAGTGACAGAATCAAGGAGCTCAATCTATTTATCTTAACAAAGACAAGGTTAAAGTGTGACTTGATCACCGTGTCTAAGTATCTACATGGGGAACAAATGTTTGGCGCTTCAATCTAGCAGAGAAGGGTATAATTTGATCCAATGGCTGGAAGTAGAAATTAGACAAATTCATACTGGAAAGAAGGTGTACATTTTTAATTGAAGGTAATTAATCATTAGGACAATTTACTGAATATCATGGTGGATTCTCCATCCCTGGCAAAATTTAAATCAAGATTTTTTTTTTTCATTTTTTTTAAAAACATGGTCTAGTTAGAAAGGAATTATTTGGGGGGAAGTTCTATAGCCTGTGTTATACAGGAGGTCAGTCTAGGTGATCACAATGCTTCCTTCTAGCCTTGGAGTCTATGAGCCTATGAATCTATAGAAAACAGACAAGTATCTTCTTTACCTGTAGCCATCACACTGGTAAAGTGCTTCAAAAAGAGAAGGAATTCTGTACTCCTCTGCTTCTTGACAAAATAGAGACCATTCTCTGTAAATTGTAAATAAACTTAACTGTACAGTAATTCTGTCAAATACATTCAGATTATCTTTTATAAATACTAGTCAATTTTTTAAATCACCTTCTGTAATCAATTAAGCAAAGTGATTGGGCAAAAGGCACCCTCCCTAACTTGAGTCATTTTTTAATTTTATACTGATGCAATATCATTTTAACACATGGGAAAAATAGAGGCCAAAACTTTTAAAAGTGTTCACTAATTTTGCGTGCCTTGTTTTTTGCATGGCATATAGGTGTCCCAAGTTGGGAACCCAAACAATGAGAGGTGAGATCCTGACTTCACTGAAGTCAAGGCAAAACTTCCACTGACTTCAGTTGAACTAGAATTTCATTCCAGATATCTAAAATTAGTGAACTCTTTTGAGAAAAACAGTTCAAACTTTGAATATCTAACACTGAAAATGAACTGCTTGTGAACAATCAACAGAGCAAGATTTATTTGTAGTAGTTATACAGCAAATAATTTTGAACAACAAACAAGTTTAAGAAAACCATAACCTGTTTGGAGTCAATTTGCACTAAAAAAAAAGCAGCTAAATGTGGTGAATAAATTATTGGCTACAATTTATTTGTTCAGGTTTCCTCTAAATTCACAAATCCTGATGCTAATTTTTTTCACACTAATGTTGCTGCAAGATTGTAGGCCCAATAATGTATGCCCAAAGCTTGATTTTGTTATATTTGATTTTGTTATTAAGGGCACTCAATTGCCAGACCCTTTTTGGTACATGACAAACCACTACAGCCATTTTTCTGAGGCCTTGCATTTTAGCCTGGCCTTCCAGTTTGTGAGACAGGAATCTACTAGCTATTGATAACTTTGTTTTCAAAACCACCATCTGGTCATTGATCATTCTGTTTGTGAAGTTACCAAAGATCCTGGTTGTAAAACTGTTGCTGAGTACACTTGTTTTAAAGTTGGTTGTGAAATTAACATCAGCATATGTCCTGGAATAGAAAAATACTGTCATAGTAGAAAATGTTTTAGATAAGGAAAGATGTTATTGTCTCTGAAGGACATCTGAGTCTTTCAGCCATAAGTTTTGAATGTTGAATGTTGAGAGATTAGTGCGTGAATTGATGAGTGAGTGATGTGCGTACGTGAAACTAGAGAGTGACGGAGAAAGGCACCAGCCTCAAATGTTTAAAAAAAATAAAATAAAAATAACTTTTTCGACCCAGCTGGCTGAAGAATGCCCACCCCAATAACCCTGGGGTCTACCTCAAAAGACAAAACCAAAATGGACTATGATAGATAAAAACAATGGTCATGCTTGCAAAATACGAGTGATAGTTAATTACACCAGGATGCAGATGCACCATGACAAAGCAAAACCCATAAAATAGCATAAAAGCTTACCCCTATAAAAGGGGAACAAAAAGATGAGGACTTTGGGTTTGGTTCTACAGTCATCCTCCAGGAGCATCGGTGCGCACCGGCAGACCCCTACTCCCTCCCTCGTGCCTTAGCCACCTGGCCAGTGGACTAACACAAGCAACTGAGGCTAGTAACTATAGTCCATCTCTGTAGAAGTGTGTGTGTGTGTGTGTGTGTGTGTGTGTGTGTGTGTGTGTGTGTATGAATGTATTAGACAAATGTATTTTAGGAATAGATGAAATTGCTTTTGTTGTAGAGAATTTTAGTATTCATAATAAACGTGGCAATAAAGGTCCCCCTGAATAAAATCCTGCTGTTTATTTCATAAGTATAACATGACTTTGATAATAAATACTACCGGAACTAAAAAATCTTGCTTTAATACTTTAATCAACATGTAAGTCAGGAAACCTATACCTTGAATAAAAGATTAATACCTTTCCTTGTATAGATATTTGGAATAAGACTAATAAAATGCATGACCTCTCTTTCCTTACTTAAATTCAGATGGTAAAAACAGCTTGCCAAGTCTAAGAAAGTTGAGAATGTGTCGAAATATTTGCCCATCTCCGTGGATGAGGAGACTCTGCCCATATGTAATCCAATAAACTTTTTTGCAGTTTGACAGGAACTCCGGCCACTGGAGAAATAAATATATATCATACCTTAGGAGGTCAGAGTTACTTTAAGTCCTTTCTTCTTCCCACCGTGTCCCTCCAAATCTCATATCAAAGCAATTCTCCTTCTAGCTATGTAAGCTTGAATGTAGCTAAATTTATTGGGAGTTGTTAGAATATTATGCTACTTTGCTTGCCGATGGGGTTCATTCAGGCATTTGTGGCAGCACAAAAGATCAATGCTAACCATGACATTAGTGCAAACATTTTAAAAGATAAATGTTGATTCTTGTCATTTAAAGCCTCTGAGGCTAGTATACACTAGGCTGCTCACCAGAAAACTGGGGTTCTCTGAATATAGTACTTCCAGAAACACCACCCCCCCCTTTTGAATCACATTAACCTGCATGGACCTGGAAACATGCAAGGCCTTTGAAAAAGTCCTATTTATTTTCTCTTTGATGTCAAGACGGCATTTATGAGAAGAGGCACATTGGTCCTACCCGCCTCATTTCTCCTCTACCTGCCTTTACATAGACAAGTGGGAATGAAGAGGGCATGTATGGCTCTGTGGAGGGAGAAAATTTTCAGCCAGACTGTCTTTTCGGCCTGTCTTCCTTGGTTACAGGTGCAATTTGTGTCTGTAAATTAAACTTCTAGTTTAATGCTCATGCAGTCATGTAATTAGAGTTGTGCACCTACTCAGATGTGTGCCTTCAACTGAATTGCAAAC
This sequence comes from Emydura macquarii macquarii, assembly GCF_026122565.2. Classification (NCBI taxonomy): domain Eukaryota; kingdom Metazoa; phylum Chordata; order Testudines; family Chelidae; genus Emydura; species Emydura macquarii. The sequence continues at coordinate 13,205,100 of NW_027130432.1, read as the reverse complement.
CCAAAATTCAGGACAATTTTTGTAGGTGCAAAAGGGAGGCCAACTTTCCGCAAATATGCTCTTGGATGTAGATTGTGCATTTCGAGATTTAGATTGGTTCTTTTCAGCCCAGATTCAGCAAAGCACATAGGCTTTTTCTTAACTTACACATGTGCTTAACTCCATCTCTATCTATCAAAGCACATAAGCATGTGCTTAACTTAAACTTGAAATCAATGGAACTTAAGATGACGCATAAAGTTATGCACATGCTTATGAGCTTGCTGAATCACAATATTCTTAATATTTCTTCTATTGGTCTTATGAAGCTCCCCCCCACATACAAGGTTTTGGCAGCCCATGTACCTGATGAAAGAAGAATTAACCAGGTTCCATCAGCACCAGTCAATGCTGCTTGTTGTGGGCCAAAAGGGGAACTCTTCGCTCATGAATAATTCCAGGTGATTATTTCCTCAAGGGGTTAAACATTGCCTTCATACAGCTCCCAGCCCAGAAGTGAAGCTCTGATTGCCCCAGGCTGCCAGGTCAACCCCATCTAATGCAATATTATTGCCCAAAGGCAGACTTACACAAAGGCAATATAAAGATATTTATTGACTGTACCTTCAGCAAGGTTTGTAAGTACGTTTCATACCAGTGACTTCCTACATAAATTTTCACAATCTGATGCAGTGAGTAGACTGTTACTTCTGCTGTCCAGTCTGCATCTAAGGGATAAGGTTCAAAATTTAAAGGTCACAATGGAAGTAATTTCAAATAATAATGAAACTTTGGTGGATATGACCGTTGTGAGCTACTGATGGGATATCACAATAGTGTAATAATAATAATATGGATTCGTTAATATGCTAAATTAATGTAGAGAATTCTGTACAAATACCCGCAGAGCTCAGATCTTGCATTCTCTTCCCAGGGTTGGATATAAGCACTGTCAGGAAATAACCAGGCATGCAAATATGCAATGGCAAACACCCATACTGCACCCAATATTCCTCTCTCCAGTACAGTCAAAAGTCTTGGTCTGCAGCTGTGAACATAAGTCTGGTTCTGGTTGGGCTCATCAACCTGGTATGTTTACTTGGCCCAGTATAGATAATGCTAGATATGCTGTTGAACCTACACCAAAAAAGTTACACAATGTCAAAGTTCTGGGAGCAGTGGGAAAATCTGAGGCATGCAGGAGTTTGCTTTGAAAGTGACAAGTGATAGAAAGCTGTCACTGGACTTGACTTGGGTTTAAGCTCAGGGAACTCCTGGGAGTGCAAGGGAAGCAAATAATATTTCTTCACCATGTGGGCACCATTTATGTGTTCCTTAGTGCTATTGTTGGTGCTAGCCTCACATACTTCTTGTGTGCAAGGAATGGAAGTAGCGCTACGGTGCTTGGTCCATTGTCCCCCCCACAGACCTGTACAAAGTTGGGCACAATTTAGCCTCTGTATTTAACCTCTAGATTTTATCTGAATGTGTAAATGACTTTCTGGAAAAGGTTAGACTGGAATCAGTAATAGGAATAGTCCATGCAACAGTATACAATTAATGTATTGTCCTGTAATATGCTGGCTGGAAAGTTTAAATAGATAGTCACCAAAATAAAAATGGTTAAAGATATTTAATTTGAAAAATGCCTGCATTATGAAAAGTTTTGAGTACCTACAGTAGCATGTCAGTACAGCAGATATACATAGCAATCATATTCTCCCAGAAGTGATGTTTGGAGGGACATGGACAATAGTATGAAAAGATTATACAGCTCTGGAAAGTAAATATGTAAAATAAAATAAGTTCATACAGTACCTCACCTAGCACAATGGGCCCCTAGTCCATGACTAGAGTCCCTGATTACTACTCTAATACAAATATTAATAATAACAACTCAATTGTAAGGCACTTGAGATTGTTATAATTATTTCCCATTTAATTTCACTAACACAATCTATGCACCAAATATGTCATAATGATGTCAAGATACAACAGAGATGACTGAATTCCTTCATACCAAGCCTGCTTATCATGGATTTTAATTCCATCAAAAGAATTAGTAAGATCCAGTCCTTTGTAGATACATAAATTTCCTACAGGGTCCCACTTTGAATATCAATTTCCCTAGTCTATGTGCAACATATAATCTTAACCAGAGAATGTATTGTGGTAGCTAAATTCACAGAGACTTTCTGGAATATAAGACTTATTTGCATACCTGCATGGAAATATGCTGTATGTCATGAAGCTTTTCACTAATTCTGTCTCTTTTTGGGAGGAGTTGGGGGGGGGGGGGGAGTTTTCAAGCAAGCAGTTATATTCTAAACATAAATAGGAAAGCCTCTTCAGAAATAAACTGTACTGTAGTGCAGTTATATGCATTTCTTCTAAAGCCTTTTATTGTGTGTCTTGTTCTACAGCTTGTGGGGTAGTAGTAGCCACTACTTAATAACTATTGGCTCATACTAGCTTTTATGAAAACAAGTTTGTTGGTCACATAAAACCCTGGTCAATTTGAAACCTACCTTTTCCTCATACCTAGCACTGGCCAGTTGAGTCTATTCTTAATCAGGCAACATCACTCATCCTATTTAAAAACAATACAATCACTCATTGAAAAATCTTGACTTACTGTATCCCTTCATCTCTGCAGGTATCTTTTGTTTCAGATATGATTTCAAAGCATCTTTCATTGGTTCATATGTGATGTCCCTCTGGTCCAAGTAAGCACAGAGCTCAGGGATTTCAGACATATTTTCAGTAAGTGGGAGGCGGCAAGTTCCTAACCAGTTCCTATCGATCCAAAGTTAATAGAGAACAGGTCACTAGATCATTGTCTATTTTATTATTCCAAATACTTTTACATGATTTATTTTTAATGGATACAGGCCAGGCCATTGGTAGAAAGCTTTTCCAGCTATTCATACTTATGAACTTTCAATTAGATTTTTCCATTGAAAACATTGAAGAAGTTTGGAATTTCTTCCACTTTGGCTAATAAAGCGAATTCACTCGAACCTTCAAATGAGTGCTCCATACCATATTTTGAATAGTGCTGCAGCATCAGGCCCTAACAGACTACACGTGTGGTCTGAAAAATTTAAACAAATATAGATTGAAGGTGAACTTAAAGGTTTTTCACCTGCAAGACCTGGCAAAGGTTGCAATCAGTGATACTAGCAGAGGAATGCAGAGAGGATGCATGAACTCAGGTCACAGCAGGTAAGTGAAAGAAATTATTAAACAATTTTAAACAACTTATTTTAAAATGTATTTTTTTAATGTTTCACTCCATCCTTTCATCTGCTGAGTTTTTTATATTTATATACCTTTTGGAAAACATTTCAGTGTCCCTTTAGTGGCATTTGGGGAGTCCTTCCCTGAGTCTACTGTTATTATGTCTGCCCGTCTCTAGAGTCTGATGATGGCTTTTGCCACCACCAGCTGATGTAGAACTTTGAAGTATCTAAATCAGGACTGGTCAAATATCTTCCAAGGAACCTTCAAATGCTCAGGAAGTAGCGATAGTGATTCAGTAAGTGGTGCTTTCCCCTCTGTGTCATTACTAAACCAATGCACTAGCACAGTGCTAAGTGCGAGCACTCAATTTTGAAGGTGTATGGAGTGATTTTCAAAAGCACCTCAATGACTTAGGAGAACAATCTCATTGACATTCAGTGGAACTTGTGCCATAAGTCAGTTAGGAGCCTTTGAAAATCCCACCTCCAGTCTTTTGAATGAGTTGAGTTATTGAGTTGTGGTCATTAGAAGATTCAACATCACTTTTCACAATAGTAGGCTTACTAGTTTCAGTGTGATGGCCAAATTCCAACTAGCATAATTACACTCTGTCTACAATTAAAGATCTCTTTTAGTTACAGGTGCACAGTACATGTACTGAAGGATGAGTACTGTTCTCAGTATTCTATTCTTCAATTTCAAAGATGTGCCACTCCTTAAGGCCAACTAAGAAGGATTTAGTCTTATTGTATATTCTACTAGCAAATGTATACAGTATACAACATAGACATACAGGATCACTTTGTAAGAAAGCAGAATTTAGCATCTACAGTGCAGTTTTAAAGTTACAGTATCCCATTTTAGTAATATATATAAATGTTAACAGTAGGAAAATAAGCTCAAATTTCATTCTTGATGTAACAGACCATTCTATGCACTTATTCTTCTTGTCACTCAGTTAGGTTCATTGAGTCAAATATATACAATACAATGAGCCAAATTCATGTCTGACGTAAGCCAACTGAAGTATGTAGTATATTTGGAGAACTCCAGCCACTATTGGTAACCAATCTTCTGAAGGACTGAGTAGATGTAATTAAACAAGACGCTGAAGGACTGCTCTTCCAAAGTTAGTACGCAATATGGCTGAAAAACTCAAACAGAAAAAGACCCCAGCCTCATGAATTTAATGAAGACTAGTTTATAAAAAAAACATACTTGACATGTTGAAAGAGGACTCCATTCCCAGAGATGTACAGCTGGTTTCTGTCTAAAGTACTTTCTATATGGAGCTGTCCAAGTGCTGAATCAGGGTATTTTACTAAGACACCAAGTGCCATAACATACAAGGGGGGTCTCGCTGCTTCCTGAACTACCAGCATCTTGTTTAGTATGCCCTTCACAGAATCTTCAAGGTTAGAGTTCAACATAGTGCAATTTCCTACATGAAAAAATACATAAATGTATCAAAACTGTGTTCTAACAAGCTAAAGATTAATCATTACAGCAACACTTTCCAAATTTCTGTTGAGAAGTCCTCTGGATTCAAAGTGTTAATTTAATAATTTTTCTGTCCATAAGAAATTAATTACATGGTAGATGTTTGGCATAACTACAAGGTGTAAAGCTTTTGCTCAAGATGCTTCCAGAGCTCTTAAGTAGCAGGTTATTAAGAAATACAGGGCCTGCTCTTAAACAACCAAACAAAACCTTGGTTATATTGGCGTTAATTATAAAAGCAAATTCTGCAAACAAAAGAAGCATCTGAGTGGAACATTTTTTTTAATCTTTCTTCCTCCATGAAAGAAACTCGGCCTGCCAGGAGTAACAGAGGATGAGGAAGGGACCATCCAAATTTTGGTTAATTATCCTGATGCAAATACAGTATACCTTAAATATTTCTTTGATAAACCATGTAAATATGTTTCTATTTCATGCTTTTATTAGTGCTTGATGCCTAATCATTACTCTGTACACTCTCAAATATAAGCCCGGCTCTGCAAAATTTCTGTTCCATAAATATTCTGTTATCACTCTGATATATGGCACAGAGAAATTACAAGCTAGTAGATTGAACCTGCAAAGATTTATACACGTGCGTCACTTTATGCACTGTGAGTCCGATTGACTTAAATGGAACTACTTACACTGCATAAAGTGAAACAAGTGTATAAGTCTTTGAAGGACTGGGGCCTATGTTAACTTCAAAAGCAACAGCTCAAAGCTCCTTAAACAGGAACTATTTTGTTCCTGGAGTATTCAAGCTCCATCAGGTTGTCTGTAGTACACCTAATGCTCTTGGACCAGACTTGTTTGGTTTATATAGCTTACGGATTCCTTTGCAATATCTGAACAGTTTAAATTAATTGTTCCAGAGCTAAAACATTTTTATTAATGTTGTATATAATTAAAAGAATGATGTTAATTTGCACTTATATTGCACCTTCCACCAGAGGATCTCAAAGTTATTTACAAATATTAATGAATTAAAGGTCACAACACACTTGTGATCCAAAGGAAGTTTGATTACCAATAATGAAGAGTTCTCTAAACACATTACCTCCACAGATGCACATTACAGAAACTGATTTTCCTACCTCATGAGTCAAAAAACTACTGAGAGCAATAAAACCCATTCAAGGGCACTTGTATAATACTTAGTTCAGAAAATTCTGAAACAACCCACAAAAGACCTCACGCACAAGCCATTCCTCATTTCCGCAGCTAATGAGTGGGGCAAGGCGAAGAAAGGTTCAGGGTAGCCCTCCAGAGGCAATTCATTCAGAGCTAATTCTGGTTACAGGTAAACAATGTTCCTTTCCCCTTCATGGAAACAAAACTCAGAAATAAAGGCAGCCTCTGACATGAAGAGCTCATATTCTAAAGGCAGACAGAGAAAATGATCCCAAGAGAGGAGTGTCAACTTACATTTGTTTTTAAACAAACTCAGTCAGCTGGAGGATGGGCATTGCAAAAGCATATTTTATGGAACATCTATACAGCAAACGAAGGTGTAATTGTGGTGCAGACAGGCATATCTATCCTAGCTTCAATCGAGCTAGCATGGGTTACAGTAATAGTGAAGATATGGCAGCAGAGGCTCCAGCGTGGGCTAGCTGTCCCAGTTCAAACCTCCTGGGGTCTCTGGGTATATACTCTGGTGGATAGATCACACTAAAGCCCATGTCACCACATCTTCACAATTATTGTTACTAGCTAGATACAAGCTAGCATGGGTAGGGGTACCTGGGGCATAATTACACCTCAATATGTGGTGCAGATGTATCTTCAATGTTGTGAGAGAAATTCAGAAGGCCATCTTTAGGAGGGCTTTATAGAAGGGGATCTGACACACCAGGGGTGGGAAGTACATCCATGCAACAGTCAACATGGAATAAGTAAAAGTGAGAGAAGGGACTGTAAGGGCCATTCTGAGTGGGGAAGGGAGCAACAAGAGACACAAGAAGAATTAAGATCCAAGTTCCAGGCCAGGGCAAAGTTACTGATAGCTTTAAAGGTGATGGCAAGAGGTTTAGATATAATTTCATGGGCAAGGGGCACTATCTGAGGGATTTGAAGAGAGAAGTGATGCTGTCTGATCAAAGGGGCAAGGAAGGGGAAATGACTTATCTTGTAATTCTGAATCTGAGGAGATCATCACATAGGGTTTTTTGTCTCCACCACTGTTATGTCAGAAATTGCCCTAGCTCAAGATATTTGAACCCATTAATGTTGATTTTCAATAAGTTTTGGAATTCCGAGGAAGTTCCAGAAGACTGGAAGAAAGCTAATGTTATGCCATTATTTAAAAAGAGTAAACAGGATGACCAGGGTAATTAGAAGCCTATCAGTCTTGGTCCCAGGCAAGTTATTGGAGCATCTGATACAGGACTCAATTAATAAATAATGAAATAAGGGTAATATAATTAATGGCAATCAACATGTGTTTATGAAAAATAGATCTCATCAGATTAATTTTATATCTTTTTTATAAGATTACAAGTTTGATTGAGAAAGGTAATAGTGTTGGTGTAATATACTTAGACTTCAGTAAAGCATTTGACTTGGTACTGCATGACATTCTGATTGAAAACTAGAACAATATAAAATTACATGACACACATTAAATGAATTAAAAGCTAGCTAACTGACAGGTCTCAAAATGTAATTGTCAGTGGGGAATCATCATTGAACGGGTGTGTTTCTAGTGGGATCCTACAGGGGTCAGTTCTTGCCTTATGCTAGTTAACATTTTATTAATGACCTATAAGAAAACATAAAATCATCACTAATAAAGTTTCCAGGTGATACAAAAATCGGAAAAGTGATAAATAAAGAAGAGGACAAGTCACTGATACAGAGCAATCTGGATTCCTTAATAAACTGAGCTCAGTCAATATGCATTGCAATATGGTCAAATATAATGTATACATCTAGGAACAAAGAATATAGGCCATACTTACAGGATGGAAGACTCTATCCTGATAAGTAGAGGCTGAAAAAGATTTGGTGGTGGAAGGGGTGGACAGGAGCCTCCAGTGTGACACTGTGGCCAAAGGGGCTAATGAGATCCTTGGATGCATAAACAGGGGAATCTTGAGTAGGAGTGGAGAGATTATTTCACCTCTATTTGGCACTGGTGTGACTGCTGCTGTAATACTGTGTCTAGTTCTGGAGTGCACAATTTAAGAAGGATGTTGATAAATTTGGAGACAGTTCAGAGAAGTGCCATGAGAATGATAAACGGATTGGAAAACATTCCTTATGGTGATAGACTTAAGGAGCTCAATCTGTTTAGCTTAACAATGGGAAAAGGGGTGACTTAATGACAGTCTATAATTTCCCACATGGAGAACAAATATATCATAATCGGCTCTTCAATCTAGCAGAAATCATGATCCAATGGCTGGAAGTTGAAGCTACACAAATTCAAACTGGGAGAAAGGTGTAAATTTTTAACAGTGAAAGTAATTAACCATTGGAATAATTTATCAATGGTCATGGTGGATTCTCCATCCCTGGCAAAATTTAAATCAAGATTGGATTTTTTTTTAATGTTTTAGTTCAAAAGGAATTATTTGGGGTAAATTCTATGTCCTGTGTTGTACAGGAGGTCACACTAGATGATCACAATAGTCCCTTCTGGCCTTGGAATCTATGTATCTATGAATCACCACAACATTCAAACAACTTAGCACAGAAGAGAAATGAATAGGCAAATACACTGACAATAAAGTGGCAGTTATGTACACCAAATTACCCCTATAAATCTTCACTGCATCTGTAAGCTTAGGAATTCCCAAAGTTACAACTTCTGCTTCCAAAACATCTATGTTGGAGAAATTATCAGGCAACAAAATCTTCTCTGAGCGAAGAAAATTAACTTGAAAAATAAAGACAAAAACTAGTGTTAATTTTGTCATTTACCTTTTCAATGTTCATTCTACCAAAAACAATAGTCTGTTGACATTTTTCCCCCAACAATAATACATTCATTAATTATTTTATATTCTACAAGTAAATCAGGAGATCCTTGGTCTTTGAAAATAAATACCTGAAAACAAATATAGTCATAGCAGTTTTTGAAGATCAAGATGTAAAATCAAAGGTCACTTTACTTTAAAGTATAGCAAAATGATAGGTAATGCAATCCACAAGAATCAGTTTGGTTTTATTTGCAGCAACATTCCAAATGACTCAGATATGGGCTTTTCTGCAAGCACAGCTCCCTCCTGAAATATATTTCAACATGGAGTTTACCACATGCTGATGAATTCTGATGCCAGCAGGTCCTTCAAAAACACCAGGGCAAAATTGTGGCAATAGCAGATCTACATGAGCATGAAACATTTAGTGGAGGAGCTGGGGGTTCTGCTACACTTTAAAAGGTTACATAACTCTTCAGAAGCTAGACGATCCTTTCATAAATGAAACACAACTTTGTTACTACAGAAAAAGGATCTAATTCTTATTTACACTAACACCCCTTTCTATTGCTTTGGTAGTGTAAAGAGGCTTTAAAAAGGGGTGCAATTTACTCCTACCTTAAGATCCATTTACTATTTACATAAGCAATGCTATAGGAACATGACTTAATCCCGTATCTGAGTTTAGAATATTTTAAATGATTATTTTAACTTTGATATAGATATAATTTTTGAAATATGTATGATTAATTGATTGATTTGAGGTAAGTTTACATTAATATACAGTATGTCATACTAGTTGAGAATTACATTAAAAGAAATATAACCTTTTCTTTTGGTTCAAACCATTCACCATTAGTGTTATGTATTCTTAAATTTGCATAACAAGTTTGATTTGCAGTCTAACTCAAATTTGTCCCAGTAGATAAGGCTACCAGCAGTGATTTAAAAAATATTTAGACTATTTTGTCTGTTTCCAGGTAATCTGTACATTTTGACCATATTTTGTGATATATCTTAATGTCTGTCCTTTTTTAATAGCTAGTTTGTTACTTGGATGCTGCTTTCAGCACACTGGGAGTATGGTTCATTACAAATCTCTTTTTCCATCCATATCAAGGGGATTCTATGCTTGGCAATCAGCAGTGCCAGTGGCAGAAAGGACTTCACATTATCAGAGTATGCCTACATTGCAGACAAAACCCCGTGGCAGCAAGTCTCAGACCTGGGTCAACTGACCTCGCAGGGCTCATGCTATGGGCTAAAAGAGCAGTGTAGATGTTTGTACTTGGGCTGTAGCCCGGGCTCTAAAACCCACTGGGGGACAGGTCTGAGAGCCCAAACATCTATTTTTAGCCCCATAGCATGAGCCTCATGAGCCTGAGTCAGTTGCCTTGGGCTCTGAGACTCGCTGCAGCAGGATTGTTGGGGGTTTTTTTACAGTGTAGGTGTATCTTCATTTTACTGTATACAACACATGTATATCTCCACATAGCTGGCACTGCTTTTCCAGTAATATTTGGTATTACAATTGGGATTTGAAACCTGAACCTTTGCCTAGGTATACATTTCCACATGAAGTGAAGAAAGTTATCCATTTGAATATGACATCTAATATAGTATCTACTTTTCTTTTTTTAATTTTAGAAAGCTTCAATGGCATTATATATGCTTTGTGTAGCATTTTGTGTTGTATAGCCATTATTTATATATATGTACACACACACAGACACACACACAGACACACACAGACACACACACACATTTATGGATAATGTTTTAACGTTATCACGAGTCTTATACACATTAGGAAATTGCCCCTTGCCAACAATGGATATCAGCAATGGGTTCAGCTGAACTAGTTCCAGAAATGGTCTAACAGCAAACACGGAGGGCCAAGCCACAGTGAGAGTGTGGATTAAGCTTGTAGGCAAAGTTGCCTGACAAGCAGAGCTTGTTGAATTGCTACAGAGGCAGCTTCTCTATAGTTCGCCAGAGAAGAGGTCTGGTCTGACTAAATTTACCAGGTCTGTTGGACTGGGAATCCCATTGCTGAAGCTTAAAATATCTAAGAGAGACTGGAGGAATACGGAGGAAGGAATACAGAGGCAGGTAGGATGAGGGGTTGGCAAAGGCTGTAGCCAGAAAGCAAGTCAGTACAGTTACTCAGCCTCAATGCCCAACCTAACTCCCCAATTCCAAGGCCCTCACTCCATTCCTCCAACTCCCTGACCTTAATCCACAGTGAGTGAGGCACTATCTTTTATGGGACCATCTTCTGACAAACTTTTGATTCTACACAGAACTTTTCTTCAAACCTGGGCCTGAAGAAAGGCTCTTTGTAAGCTCAAAAGCTTGTCTCTTTTATCAACAAAAGCTGGTCCAATAAAATATATTACCTCACCCAGTTTGTCTAATATCCTAGAACCGACACAGCTACAACAACACTGCACACATAATGCACAGTGGAAGTTCTTGGTTGTTTTTAAAATGTTGTGTGTTTAACACAATATAGCCTATAACCATATGCCTGGATTAGTAACGTATAGTTATATGGCATCAGCATATTCAGAGACAGTGCAGGGGAGGCTGTGTAGGTTCAAAGTTGGCATATAGCTCATCTTACGCTCTCTTGAACCTGGGATGGCTGTGTGTTGGGACAATCCCATGACAGAAAAGCAGCCTGAGGGCTTGCTTTAATTATAGTGGATGCCAACAGCCTCCCAAAACTGACACATCAACTGAAGATTGTCATTGTGCCAGGGAGTCCTGGCCATAGCCTTTTGTTCCAACTATATCCCATGCACCACCAGCAAGGAGGTGGGGGTGCAGGAGTCAATGCACTAGATCTCTGGAGCAATCCTTCTGGTGTCAGATAAATTGACTATCTGGCTACATTCTGCTGGAATCACACTGCAAAGCAGCAGCACCAAACCTGGGACTTGGCCCCTATTGTTTGGTGACCCTAAACATAAATTCCAGAATGCAAAGTCAAAAAGTTTCCACAGTTTGTAAACTAGCACCAGCTATGGACCCACACATTGATTTGGACACTGAAGAAACAATACTCCAAATAACTGCATCACATGGACGTTACACTAAGTTGAGATGAAGTCCTCAAATGTTCTGATGCTGCACCACGGTGTACTGGCCCAAGTAAACTGGTGGGTTGGAAGAAAATCAAAGATTTCGGTCTAAAAATAAATTTTATTAAAGACTAATTTAAAAGTAGGTTAGTACTAAAAAGGACACAGAGATTATAGAATGAAACTGAAGATGTTGAGAGACAAGGGTAGAGTATAATTATTTGTAACTTATTTTGAAAGTGCTCAAATGTGCAAGATTTCCAAAAAGAAAAGAATGAAGTTTACCTATGAAACGGAACTCACTGCATTCACACTCTATCAGAGCTGCATTCTCAAGGAGCCACAGTAAATTATCATCATTGACTAATGTAGGGTATTTTCCCACCAAGTCTAATGGCAGAAAACAGTAATGCACTTCCTCTTCTGTATCAAGTAATGGTGTATCCATCAGCCCCAATGGAGCTTTATCATGTAATCCTAGGGGGGAATCAGAGGATATCAATGCACAAACAAGGAAAATTGCAGTTAATTTTTTACCGGACTTACTTGTGTTGGTGGAAAGTACTAGCTTTCGAACTACAGACAGTTCTTCTAAGCAAGAGTGTTCATATCTCCTCTCTGAACACAGTATAGCACATATCAAAGATAAATAGTGGGAAACAGAATATGTAGTTGTTAATGGGGAGTTATCAGCTAGCGGAGATGTGACAATATGGGGAATTCATTCATGTACAACATATTAATTCTGTTTGGTTCAGGAGACTCTCTGTGTGTATCTGTGCCAGACTGCAAACTCCATTTTGAATGTGGGGCTTGTCTGCCTTCTCTGCTATCTTTTTATCTTCATTTTGGGATAAAATTCCAAGGGATGGTGACAGAAGGTTAACAAAGGAGGGTAGTTAAACCTTGATAGTCTTCTAGTCTATGGAAACACCCTTGGGACAAAGATACTACACCCAGGTAAGTGCACACATACCTGGATGCACACACCAAAATCCACAGTTGTATGTCCATATAACTAAATGTGCACCTCTGCTTCCATATAATCAGTCATCAGGAAGTTAACCATGTACATACAAAACACAACATAATAAGGACCTTTGGATTCTACAATATTTTAAAAATCCTACTCTTGCCTGAACACGAGCGAGTGCTTATGACCTACAGAGTTTGCTAAGTAATTAAGGTACTAGGTACATTCACAGAGAGGAGGGTTGGGACATTTACCTGTAAATGCTGGGCTTTTAATAGGAAACTCTGATGGTTTGCTGATACATTTTTGCGTTCTCCAGTAATTCATGGATGCTCTTTCAGCTATTGGTATATCTGCAGGTCGCACACGCAGATTATGTTTCCCTTCCTTCAAATTGTCTAACGTCTGTTAATATATATAAATGTTACTGAGTATTTTAATTCAAGTAAATAGTTCAAAACATAAAAGTAGCCACAGATGATAGTCTACTCAAATGCATGGTGAACAGCCCTTTGCATCCATAAAAAAATGGCATGTAATACTGTGCAAAAAGTATGCAATAGCTTCTAAGGGTGTGAACAGACTGAGATTTAGACTGTCCCTATTTTCAGTAGAAATAAGGATTTCAGATGGATTTTCATAGGAATGTGCAATTTAATCAGAGGCACTCATATATTCCAAAAAGCGTATTTAACAAGCTTTGAGCCTAGCCCTGTCACAGTACAGTATAGCTAATATTCACAATATTCACAAATTGCACAATATTTTTGGAGGGGAGAGGAGGGTAAAGGCTTTTTATGAATTTCTGATTTCTACTTCAAATGTTGTGAAGTTTTGTCCTTACCCCAAATGACCACCATTTCCCATTACTGTCAGTGGGACTGAGCAGGGGCACAGAAGATAGACAGAGGGGGACTAGGGACAGTGGTGGGTGTTAAGCAAACTGAGGGAGAATGTGGAATAGACAGCAACCTATTCTACCTGGGTAGGGTTGGAGATAGAATTTCAGCTCCCACACCCCAAGCAGCAAGAGAGAGTAAGGAGAATCCCCTTCAAGTAGCAAACAGAGAGGCCTCGATTTTTGCATGTGCATTGAAAGTTGAAATTTGAACATGAGATGGTCACACACAAACTGGGGGTAAGCAACTTCTCCCTCAAGATGAAAAATCAAAAGATAGATGAAAAAAATGTGCTATATTGTTTTTTTTAAATCTCCTAAATCTCTCATGTTGGTTGTCTAACTCATTGAATGTTGAACGTTTTGATGTGGCAATGTTAGCGTACAAAATTAGAAACAGACAGGCCGAACTGAGAGGCTGAAAGACCTGCCTGGCTCTGATGACATGATAATGGTAGGTGATTGGAATGAAGGGATTGGAAAGGGGAATAAATGTTTGGCTTCATATAAAAAATGTCCTGGTGCTAGTAATAAATAATATCTTACATTCAAAACCTTTTGTTTGATCCAAACACTTTTTTTTGTTTTGGTTTTGGTCACTGAAGCAACATATCTATTATTCGCTCAACTCTACCTGGATTACATAAACCAAACATCTGTTCCAAGCAATAACCCCATTACAAAGAGCTGTCATCCTACTTCTCAGAGATAATCAAGAGAATGAAATCAGTAAAACTTTTCCTAACTCAGACCAGAATGCAACCACCATCCTGAACTCCTGACTAAATTCGGCTTTATCACTCACAGTGAAGGAAAGAAGTCCTGAGGAATGTCTATGTCCTTTCCTGCAGGAAAAGGAGTACATAAAATGCATCGAAGTAGCCATTATACAAGGCACCATCCATCAACTGGGGCCACTCCTCTGCCTACGAGAGTAAGCCAAGTTAAAATTAATGAAATAGAAAGCATTTCTGGGGAAGAGTTAGTAAACATGTTTACTTTTATAATTTGGATGTGCAGAATCTGAAAATGATGTTTATCAAGCTGAATTTTGAATTTTAAGTAAAAAGAAAAAAGAAAATGGCTATTTGTAACATGAAAACATAAAGTAAAAGAAAGATACTAAATATGGAATATGTTCCTAATTTCAAAAACTGTTCTATCAGAAAATGCAGGCAGCAATTTCTGTTGAAGATCAGATTCTCTCCTTCCTCTGGTCACGTGATGCTATGCACTTGAATTCTGTTGGTTTTGCAGTAAGGACAACATTTAAGATTAAATAATTTAACTACTTTTCAGGTATTTTTGATATGTGAAGGTGTTAAATGTACTGCTATGCATTACACAAAGTATCATACACAACATAGTATGATATAATTTATTTCCATAAGTTCTCCTCTTTCAAAAATATAAATGATTAGCTAATTATTAGCTCTAACCACTAATATAACCTAAAGCTGACTTTTGCTTACAGTGTGGGTTGAGTATCGATTTGGATACCTATATCCTGGCATAAGCTTCATACTGGTAAATATTTACTATTTATTTATTCAATATTTGTATTGTAGTTATTAATTATATTGATTATTATCCTTATATATTCCATAGACAAAATATGGAGGCAGTCTTGAATATGAAGCATCCCTCAACAGTATCTTATGAACAACGCATTATTTGCCAACAAGTGAAAAAGAACAGTGTTGTAGCTTCTGGTGAACAGGGATTAGCTACAATACAAGAGGCAACCAATACAAGACAGAAGCGCAGGGATTTCCAAAATAGGGATGCAACTGATAGACTTCTATCAGCTCTTCCATCTGAAGGCAGGCAATCAATACTTAGGCATAAAAACTCTTATGCAATGAGCACAGATAAAGGTAAAATTAGCAGACTCCGTGAATCCACTGAAGATACTTCATCAACCAGGAAGGGTGAACTGCAAACCCAATCTTGTGTTACAATCTCCAAAACCTTGACTGTGCTTGGGTACAAGGTCTCCCAGTGGAGTCTTTGCATTTTCTGCCAGGATGGAAGTTCCAAACAAAAACTTCCTTCTATAAAAATGGTTGGGAGCAAAGACATATTTAGGCCTAACAGTAGCCTGCTTCGGTTTTTGTGAGTCTGTTCTGATAACATTTAACAGCATAAGCATATGTAGAACTATGTACATTAATAAACTGCAGAATAATCATGTTTAAGGTTGCGCATCTGTAATAAATTGCAGAATAATCATGTTTGTGAGAACAAGAAAAGATACAGTAACTATAAAGCTAGAAAAGACCGATATGGACTAATACTAATCTTCTACTGACAGAAGAGGAGAATTAACATGGAAATTAGAGACTAATACATATGTATAAGAAAAGATAAAGTTATAAATAAGCTTGTGAAACAAAGAGAAGCTGAAGCTGTATTGTCCAGTGCTGGAGGCAGCTATGGTGAGATCGTCATGGTAAGCTTCCCACTTGTGAGTAATTGATCACTGCTCTGAAGGCTTTGCCTTAATAAATATTTCTTAGACTCATCTGCTGAGTAAGTGAACCTCAGTCCAACAACATTCAAAATGAACAAACAAATACCTGAGATAGTAGAGTATGAACGTGAGCTCTGTGTATGTGTAGCTGGTGTAAGTAATCTTATAGCTTCAGAAGGGAAATACCACCCTAACTGCTATAAGCATATCTTCAGAAAAGTAACAAAAAGTATGCATGAAACCATTCAGAATGGTATTGACTTGGCAGTGGTTTGAATTAGTTAAAACACTGTGCAGAAAATAGCCTGGTTTTGGAACATTTTATGGACTCATTACTATTTTTCTCAAATGAAGCCAGTGGAGACATCCCACATTCATTTGTAAGTCATACTGCAACTTTACAGAAAAAACACATTTTACATCTTGATGGTGCTTACAAGTGCATTCTCTTACATGATCAACCTGCTTCAGAGGGACAAACATTATTAGTGCCTGTCAAATGCCACCATATCCCTTTTTCTAACTCGGTGGTTTTCCACCTTGTTTTCATTTGCAGCCCCGTAAAAAATTTCACATGGAGGTGTGGACCCCCTTTGGAAATTCAACCTCTGGTCCATAGACCCCTACCTGTCTTAGACTGAAAACAGACTGAACAGAATTCAACTATAAATGTTGCACGTGCTTGACACGGCTTTTGACGGAGCGTGAGAACGGGCACTAAACTGTGGGCTTCTACAGTAATGACAACACTTCCAGGTTTCGACCTGTAGGTGAGGGTATTACACAGAGCTCTCCAGACTTAAAGAAGAGCTCTGTGTAAACTTGAAAGCTTGTCTCTCTCACCAAGAGAAGTGGGTCAAATAGTTGACATTTCCGCACCCACCTTATCTCCCTAATATCCTGGGACCACCATGGCTACAGCAACCTGTACAGGCAGATACTATGTCAGGCGTTAGGTATATACACTGAAAATGTGTTCATAGATTCTGTGTCAAGGTATGAGTCACCAGCCAAGGTGAAGAATTTACCTATCTCTGTCAGATGTAAATTAAGCATTGTAAGCTAGTAGAATGGATGCCTATTTACATTTGAAGTTATCAAAAAGGTTAGAAGTCAACAGGACTGAAGCACAAAAGAGAAACTAATCATAGAGGTTTATACTGTCTCTGAGTACATACAATGAACTTTAGGGATACAGGGAGAAGGCAAACAAGATACCCCCTTATCCTGCACCTAGGAAGTAAATGGGCAGTGTGTTTACATTTGTGAAAACGGGATCTCAGCCATCCTTGGCTGAAGATGTAGCAAAAGACATTGGGTGAGATAAATTTCTTTAGACAGGAGATTAACCTTTTAGTTAAGTTTAGTCTCTAGAAAGCATGTTATAATTTTGTTTCCAATATCCCTACTCTTCTAACTTGAATCTTTGGTAATAAATTTATCTTCTTTTCACTATAAGATATTTAAGTGCTATGATATTAAGCAGGGTACTTCTGATCCTGAGTTGAATCATACAAGCTGGTGTGTACACTGATCCCTTAGGTACAGCAGACCTGGCATTTCTGTGAGTGTTGAATGGATAAAGGGCTGGACACTACAGGAGAATGCTTCAAAGGTGTTTGGGGCCTGGGGTGCACCTACTGCTAACCTGCAAGGCAAGCTAAGGGCTGGCATAGACCAGAAGAGAGTGCGTGAGTGGCTAACAAGCTGATGGTGTCATGGAGCTGGTACATGGTTAAGCAGAAGCAAACCCTCTCGTGCTAGAAGCTGGGAACAACCAGGTGATTCAGAATTCTGGGTACCCTGAGAACCAGCACACTCTCACTGGAGGTTTTTAAGAACAGGTTGGACAGACACCCGTTAGGAACAATCTAGGTTTACTTGGTCCTGCCTCAGTGCAAGGGGTTGGACTAGATAATCACTTAAGATCCCTTCAGCCCTATATTTCTATGATTCTGTGATTTTAATATGAGTAAGGACCCTTGAATGATCTCTGATGGAAAGGTCAAATGTCATATTCAGAATTTATTTCTGTATTCAGCAGCTAATGAATGAACATACTTGGAAATTAATTGTTAGGCATCCATTCCAAGCACCTATATATTTACACATACTTTGAAATATTTATATGGTCATTATTATTTACGAATGAACAAAATCTGTATACAAGTAATACATAATATCATTGTACTTGCAATAGTCACCTGCAAAATTAATGCTTGCTCATACAACATCGCACTGTACCTGCAATAAAGGTGTCAGCTGCAAAATTAATGCTTGTTCATACAACAAGTTCAATTCAGCACAGCTGGAAAAAGACAATTTTGAGGTATGTAGATAATAATGGATGTGTCTAAATGTGAATCCATCTCTGTCGATGAATAATTTTGGGTTTTCAGACCGAACCAGGGCAGAAGATTCTTTCCAAAGCAGAGAGTCCGGAAACTGAGCAATTTTACTTTTAGGAATAGAAAAATGCCAGCCGCCAACATTAAAATGAATTGAGTCCTCTTCTGTAGATTCATTAACTATCTCAGGTTCCTTCTAATTGAAAAAGAAAATCATATCAATAGGCTACAGTGAACCAGTAAATTCTGAAGCAGTGTTTTATAATATTTTATTTTAAAATGCCATTTGTCTTTACATTTGATTTTCCATTCAGTGGCAGCACACTTACTACCCATTCTGAGCCTGATTAAAAAAACTTAAATATGCATATGACTGATTTTATATTACCTGCAAAATCACTTGTGCATACAAAGACCATATTTCACATACAAATATGGCAACTGCTCATGCGAATTAGGCAAACGTATGCATTTTTGTGTACACAGCACGTGTCTAAACTTTGGAAAGTCAGGTTTAAAATGTATAGTGAGTGTGCTACTGCTGAATGGAAAGTAAAGTTTAAAGAATAATATAATTTTAAAATACTCAAATAACATGGCCTTTGAGCATCCAGTAAGTACTTATATGGCTGACAACAATGGGTCTGACTATAATCACTTGCACTGGTTTTTGACACAACTATAATTCAGTTGGCTCTAGTGAAGTTCAGTGATTTATACTAATGTGAGATCAGCCCGGTCACTGTGTGTAGTAGCAGAAAACACAGCAAAAATATCCAAAATAAAACAGTGCCAGAGTAACAATTAACACACCTTACAACTATCATAGAAAAATATTTTGTTGCTATCTAAAAATGCGTATATTAATTATTATTATGGAGGATCCAGCCATGGTTTTGATGATATCATGGGGAGGGGGGGAAGGTTGCTTGGGTGCCCTACTTGTGAATTTCCAGATGTTAACATTTTTGGACTTCTTTTAAGTTAAGCCCTGAAGAACCTGGGTTTATAATGCTTGTTTTAAATTTCTCATATATACTCTTAACATTAATCAGTGGCGTACTGTGGGTCTCTGGCGCCTGGGGGTCAATACTTGCATTTGCACACACACAGACACTCCCGTCGATGGCAGTTTCCTGCTCTCCCCCTCTGCCTTCTCCCTCACTATGGGGACAGTGAGGAGTGGGAGTGACAAGGCCGATGCCCCCGGGCTGCCCGTCAGTGAGGGAGGGCATGGCATGATGGACTCTGCCCCGGAGCCCCGCTGTTAGGCTGGCTCCCTGGCTCCTGTGCGGCCAGGGTCCCCGCAGCTCCCTGGTGTAGTTGCACCCAGCGCAGAGGAGGCGGGGACGGGAGAATGCTTGCTCCACCAGTAGCAGGAGCCCTCGGCCGCCTGCCAGCCTGATCTGGGGTCAGTGCAGCCGCCAGGAATGTCAAAGCCTGGCGGCTCCTGGCAGGCTCTGAGGAGGAGGGCACAGCCAGCACCCCCTCTAGGCCGGCGCCTGGGGGCATAGTCCGCTTTCACCTCCCCCCATCGCTATGCCACTGACATTAATTAACGCCTTTTTAACATAGTTTTATTTAGAAATTTCAACTGAAAATTTATATATATGTTAAATTTATATCCATATGACAAATTTCTTTAAACAAGGAAGACTAAAGTTAGGCCAGGCCTACACTATGAAATTAGGTTGGCATAACTATGTCACTCAAGGATGTGAAAAATCCACCCCCCCGAGCAACGCAGTTAAGCCGATCTAACCCCTAGTGTAGAGAGTACTATGTCAACAGAGCTACCGCTTCCCCCATTGGTGGAGTACCTACGCCAACAGGAGAAGCCCTCCTGTCGGCATAGGTAGCGTCTTCACTGACGTGCCACAGCGGCTAATCCTGTAGGAAATCTGCACCAAAAAATTAAAAATTCTGCACACAATGTTTTAAAATTTTGAAAAATTCTGCATATTTTATTTGTCACAATAACACAATATAATCGTGCCCGTTTCAATTTTTTTGATAATTTATTTCAAAATACCTGTCTGCAAGTATACCCGTTACAATACAGGCAACAAAAAAAATTCAGCAAATGTTTTTTGACAAATAGATTCCTTACACCACCCATTAGCTTTAAGAAGGTTTGTGATTGTCTCTACATCAAAGATCCACCAGAAAGCAGTCATTTACATCATCCAGCATAACACTCTGGAATGTCCTAATAAAAAAGCTATCCTGATATAGTGTCCCCCATTGAAGAACAGTATGCTGTAGTTATATTTTACATTTACATAGCACCTTTCATCTTAGACACATAAGGTGTCATGGAACTGCAGCAGCCTCTGAGGAGGAGAGTAACACCCAGAAGACAGGCACAGAATGCACTACATAATTACACCAGGGCCAACCAATGAACTCTTATTCTAACAAAATGCATCATGAATTTTTTTAACATCTATGTGCTTCCAACACAGCATCACTATTTAAAGTCCAGCCTGAAACAGCCACACAGTAAGCTGCAACAAACCCAATGGGCTTGAACCTCAGCTGCTCTAAACTGCATCTGGCTCTCCACTGGACCATCCTGCAGCAGGGGACACAAGAGTGCAGCCATCATTCTAGCCAGACCCCAGTTATGCCCCTTACACTAGGAAGACAGTGGCAAAGCGTAGGAACACCATGGGTAGATTTACTTATGCTGGGAGAATCCCCAAATAGTGCATTATGCCAGATTTTTTTATAGGGGCCAGGACCTGGCCCAATTTCTTTATGTTGCCAGTCAAGATCTAAGACAACTCTTCTTAGATTTGAACAGTTAGATCCAACCAGAATGGCTTTTTGCAAACCTCACTAAACCATCCCTCTAGCACAGCCTGAAAACTCTGGAGTCAGGAAGTCTCCAAAAGGAACAAAACCATTTGAAGATGGCCCAATCAACTCCAGCAGGAATGCTGGGCTTCACACCTGGCTCTTCCATGTCTTAGCTGTGTGGCTTCTGTGCTCCAATCTCCCTGTCCGTAAAATGACTATTATGTGAACTGCTCTGCACCCGTGAACACAGTACTCAGGCCTCGACTTCACAGAAACAGGAAATGAAGTAATGGAATCAGCTGGAATCAGGAATTCACACCTTCAGCTACTTCAGCACAGATCTGCATGTGGATGCTCATTTTGGGAGAAGAGTGACCCAAATTCAAGTCAGTTTAAAAAAAAAACCAAAAAAAAAGACTTGAGAGCATCTATGCAGAGACCTGCACTGAAAGCTCTGATTGAGGCTGATTGCAATGATGCAGGGCCAGTCTCTGGGCTGACAAGGCATCAGTGACAAGCTGCTGGGCAGACACCAACCTTGGTGCCCTCAGCTGTGACATGAGGTGTGTGTCTCCATCACAGCAGAGCGACAGAGATGGCGTCTGCACTCTGATTCATGCATTGCTCCCAGGTAACTGCCCCCTCCGCTGCCCACATTGCTCCCAGGGGAGAGCTGCCCCCTCTTCCCCCTTTAATACATTTAATCGCAGGGGGCGCCCCTTCCCTTTGATCCTATGTGTGGCCACCCTTCCCCCTTTGATCCCATGAAAGGCAGCCTACATTTCCCTCTTTGTTCCCAAGGGTGGCTGCCCTCTCTTACCCCTTTGATCCCATGGGGGCCCTCTCCCAGCCCTCCCCTTTGATCCCATGGGGGTCACCCTCTCCTCCCCCTTTGATCCCATGGGGGGCCCTCTCCCAGTCCCCTCCCCCCACCCTTTTGATCCGCTTCATGGTTCATACCATAGTGAAAGCGGCGGCCCCTCTTCCCGCGCAGCCCCGGGGTGGGGAATAGAGGGGAGGGACTGAGGTTGCAATAACGGGCCCCGCCGCGGGGCTGCGCGCGCCGTCCATTCTCAGGTCCGCGCGCGCCACCGCGCCCTGTCTAGTAGGCGCGCGGCGCGCCTGCGGTGTGGGGAGCGCGCGCTGCGGGTGTTTGGCTGCGTTGCCCGGCAACAGGCGGGGATGGCGCTGCAGCTGGAGCTCAGCGAGGCCTGGATCCGGGAGCAGGCGGCGCTGCGGGGACTTGACCCAGGTACCGCCCCCGGCCGGCCTGGGGATGCAGCGGGGAGTGCTGAAGAGGCAGCCCCAGGATATTTTGGGGGGCGGAGGGGGACAGCAGGGGCTTAGGGTATGGGGGGGGGGGGGAGAATCATGGTCCCAGGGTATTTGGGGGCCACAGCCGGGGCCAGCATTGGGGCAGCCAGCATGGTGTTGGGGCCCTACAGGGTACTGGGGGAGTGGAGTAGGTAAGGACATTTCTGGAACCATGATGGTTTGAAGCACAGAACCCAAAGAGCAGTGATTGCACTCAAGCGCCAGGAGTCACTGCCCAGGAAACTCTGCTCAGCTAACAGCCTGTGTGCTAGCCTAGCAGCCATCTGTGCATGTGCACAATGCAGGCACACACAAGATAATAGGTGGCAAGTTTCCTATACTCCACATCAAAAGGCAACAGCTGCTTGCTTAGCCCATGTGACCTGTTGGTGCCTAGGGTAGCTCACCAGAAAATGCTAAAGGCAGGGCAAGCTGCAAAAAGGAGCGCAGATTCTCCCAAACTGGTGGCTAACACTGAAGTTAGATTCTCCAACCAGTCACAAACAGTGCTTCTGATTCCTCACACTGGTTATCAAGAAGCTAAAATAAAAAAGTTATTCTGCCCCTTTACTGCATTTCAGTCTCTGGCTCCCAGTCAGCAACTAGGTCCAGTAAAGTGATAAGTTATTTAAAACTCTATTGCTTTTACCAAAATGTTCTCCTGACCCCAAAGGGTCAGCCACATTGCTAGATCAATATAAGTTTGGACCTTATCCAAAATACTACACTGCCAGCCAATCCTTTAGCAACTAAAACTAAAGGTTTATTATAAAAGGAAACAACCAAATGAGAAGAGAAATATTCAATCAATCAAATGCATACAAATGACCTTAAAGTCCATATATATCAAATTCTCAGCAGGATTGTAGAGTTTGCAGGCTTGTACAGTTCCTCTGGTGTACATCCAGTACCTGGATGGGTCTCAGTCCTTTGTTTCACAGCTTCAGTTGTAGATCAGTTGATCCAGAGAAGCAGGAATGAAGACAAGATGGGGGTGGTGCCACTGCCTTTTATGTTCCTTTGTCATGTGGTTTGTCCCAAACAGAGCCACACAGTACATGGCATGGAGAAGCCTCTGTCCATCCTGGTGACTCATATGGTATAGCCCCTGGGTTCTTTCACTGGATTCATTGTACCTGTTAGTGCCTTTATGGGCCATTTAGCAGGCTTAGTGCTACTGCCATCCTGTCTGTGGTGTCACCCAGAAACATAGCACAAGTTGAAATACAAATATGCCATACATATTTACAATTTATAATACAAAATTGACACATACAAATAAATGTGCTTATCAATCTTAGCAAATTATAACCTTTTCAATGGTACTTGACATGGCATATCTAGTACAAATTATTGTAATTTTGCACTATTGATATCAATAATATTATAGATGGTCACTTCTAATCCAGACAGCATCACGGCCCCAATATAACTGAGCCCTGGTTTTGATGATGCCTCTAGGAATGACAAATGAAATAGTTTTACAATTATAGTAAAAAAGTGTTCCAGTGATATGAAACCATCTGCCAGTCCACAGTAATGAGGGAGGTCAGCATCAGTTTATATGGAAGTGTACAATGCTGACTCTGATACTAACAACTGCCAGTAATATACCTCCTTACTTTCATAAAAAAATTGAAGTTTATGGGAATAGATGAAATAATAATGGACAGGGGGACCTTCACACTAGTGACATTTGTGTAAGATTCACAAGGACCTGTTGAAATGATACATTCGTATAGACAAAGCGCTGCAAGCACATTGTGGGGAACAAACAGTACCTGCATATTATCAGCAGCATTTTCTAGTTCATCGTGCAGTAGTGTGCACAGATACAAAACAGTAGCATGATTCAGATGGATCTTTGAAGTGGAAAAATCTGACAATCTATGCACAGTCTGTTCAATCTCTCTGTTGGTCCCTCGTTGTCTATGCAGTCAGAGAAACATGTGTCTCCTTTTGCACACACACTTGCATGTTGCAAATGCTATCAGCTTTGAGCATGACAACTCTTGAACAATAAACAGCAGGAAAGCAAGGAGAAAAGCACTGGCCACTAATGGCTAGATTCACAAGAGGACTTAGGTGGCTAACTCCCTCTTAAGGTGCCTAAGACCCACACTTAGGCCTAGTCCCATTTACAAAAAACATTGGTCAGTTGCCAGCTAAAGTCCCGAGGTGCCTAAGCTTTCGCCATTGAGCATGAGCAGAGCCACCTACATCTTGA
The DNA here is from genome assembly GCF_026122565.2 of Emydura macquarii macquarii. Classification (NCBI taxonomy): domain Eukaryota; kingdom Metazoa; phylum Chordata; order Testudines; family Chelidae; genus Emydura; species Emydura macquarii. The sequence continues at coordinate 13,180,331 of NW_027130432.1, read as the reverse complement.
CACTACTGCATTACTTGGCAACTAAGCGCTGGCAGGATTCTCAAACTAGGCTTTCTCCCCCATCTATTTCCCCTCCAGGGCCCAAACAGTAGGTACATCCTGAGTCCACCGGATTGAGTCACACATAAAAGACAACCACGGTGGGCATGTGTGTAGCCCTAGCCTAGTAATTAGGGCACTCCCTTGAGAGATCCAGATTTGAATCCCTATTCTGCCTGATTCAAAGCAAGGACTTGAACCGAAATATTTCATCTCTGAGGTGAGTGTCAGTGGGCTGCTGGGAATTCTGGTGTGTCTCGTTCACTCTTGGAGCTGTTCCAGTTTGTATAAATAATTAAATATTCATTGGATGAGAGAGAATGACTCTATAGCTCAATTGTTTGGCATGTTCATATAACCATGTTGGTTCCTAGATAGTAAGGACACAAGATGGGTGCTAGTGCTAAATACTAAAAATCCTGGTCTCCATAAAGACACTGGATGTATGGCTTATTACAATAACTAATCTCCCTGAAGTGCCAAAAGCGTTTAGCCTATAACACCCAAGACTTTTCGGTGGAACAAATCACTGATGGCAAACCTCACTGAACAAGTGGTCAGTGGCATTTGAAGGGTGCCCAAAACTCTAGAACCCTAAGGCGGATCCGTATATATCCCCTTTTTGAAAGACGGCCAATGACGTCGGAAAGGAAAAACACACACAAAAAACCGGTTTTATGATATGAAAGTTTCTATTAATACCACAAACAAAGAAACATTAAGCATTTGCCCCGACCAGCGGTGCGAGCACCTAAGGGTTACTTAAAGTTCTTTTAATTGGAGTGTGATGGAGCAGAAATAAACTTGGCAAACTAGCGGAAAAAACTTGGCAAACTACTTAGATTCTTAACCACTTAATAGTCTTTATTTATCAACTCACTAGTACAACTATTTGAATTAAATTTTTCTTTTACTTATTCACTTTTATATAATTACAGACAACAACAATTAATTACAATGATTGCAATTTAAGGCACAAAACTTACATCCAAGTCTTTTGAGAGTTACAAGAACTTCCGTGGCAATTTGCCCTTTTGGGACAAATCGAAGGATGCCCGCAATTGAGACTAACACCTGAGTCTTTCGAAGGTTTTAGCCTTTGTGGCGAATCTTAAGACTCGAAGGGTGCCCGCTAGATGTTACCACAAATTGTATTCTCTAATTCGTTTACAAATTCTTAACACACAAATGAAACTTAAGAAACAACTAATAATTACAAAGCAAGTGCAAAAAGCAATTATTCCAACAGTTATAGCCACAATCACTCCTGGAATACAAGTAGAATTATTGTTAGTTTACATTTACATTTACTACTTACCACATGTAGAGATGAACTCAGTAGCAGCAAAGATAACAAATGCTTCATGACCTGGTCTTTCTTATTTAGCACTGATTTTCATCCAGGTGGAACCTCTATCATATTCACACCCAGGTTATCATCCGCAGGACAAGTCCCAATGGGTTATCAGCTCAGTTACCTGACTATTCTAATGCAATGTCGAGGCAACGAGCCGGAGAGAGGTGTGACGGTTGATCAGAGCCTCTACGCAGTGCGATTCTGGTGCACCCCTTTCTTGATGTGTGGCTCTCCAATTTGGGCCTGCCTGACAACCCCTTTTATCTCTACTCCGGCCTATACGTCCGCCAAGCCAATTATGGACATTTTCTACATCACTTTGTCGGTCCGTTCTTGGGGAGTCCCTAGGCCAAAAGGTCGTCCTTGACCAGGTGTAACTTGCCAAATAAAAGTTGCAGCGACTGCAAACTTCCAAATTTGGGCGGGGAACTGCTGGTCTCGCAAGTTCCCCTTATTCCAAGTTCAACTGGTCACTTTTCAGTCAGGATTTTTTGCTGCCCCTGAGTTTCTCTCCCCAGGTGGCTTACAACTCCTACCTCCTTATCTATTACACAAGATTAACAACTTCCCCTTATCTATTACAAAATATCTAGGAACAATTATAAGGACATATGTCTACAAAACAACTTGAAGCACAATTAACAATCCTCAGTGGATTTTTCTATTCATCACATAACAAAATTTTCCATTGCAAAACAAGTCTAACAGATACTTCTTCGCCTATAAATCAATTGCTTGTCTCTTTCTCAACATGGACTCGGGGCATACACACAATACAATGATTTTAACCCGTTACAACACTCCCTTTTTTTTCTTATAACAGAAGAGGTGTTAACAGGCCACTGCACCTTGAATGATCTCTTAGGATACCTATTAACTGCTTATGCCAAACAATCTGTTCCACCCTGTATTTAGTTGTGACACTGAATACCTTTCACAGATTCGAAGAAGAGCTTTGTAGCTTGAAAGCTTGTTTCTTTCACCAAGGGCTTGTCTACACTTGAAACGCTGCGCTGCTGTAGTGCTTAGTGTAGACACTACTTACGCCGACAGGAGGGAGTCTCCTGGTGGTGTAGTACTGCCCTGAGAGGCAGTAGCTAAGTCAAAGGACGAATCTGCCTTTGACCTAGCATTGTCTACATGGGGACTTAGGTCAGCTTAACTACATCACTCAGGAGTGTGTTTTCCCCCATACACAATCTTGAGCAATGTAGCTGGGTCGATCTAATTTTCTAGTGTAGACCAACCCTAACAGAAGCTGATCCAATTAAAAAAATGGATATTACCTCATCCACTTTGTCTCTCTATAGCTTAGTGCTTAGTCCACTCACTTGTGTTGTGGGAATGTCCCTGCTCCAATACATATTATTTATAGAGAGGGTAAAGCTTCAACAGGAGGGATTGAGTGAGTCCCCACCCCAGAATACCCAATAAGCCACTGATTAGGACCCACATCTGGAAAGTGAGAGACCTTGTTTTAGTCCAAAAATCCTTAATTTGAACCAGAGACACAGTGGGGATTCAAACTAAGTCTCTCGTATCCCAAGTGAATGACCAAACCACTGGGATATTGGCTATGATTCCTGGATTCCAAAGCCAGAAGGGACCATTGTGATCATCTGATCTGACATCCTGTATAACACATGCCATAGAACTTCTCCAAAATAATTTCTAAAAAGATCTACTCTAGAAAAACATCCAGTCTTGATTTAAAAATTGCCACTGATGGAGAATCCACCACAGCCTTTAATAAATTGTTCCAGTGGTTAATTACACTAATTATTAAAAAATTATGTCTTATTTCCAGTCCGAATTTGTCTACCTTCAGCTTCCAGCCATTGGATCATGTTATACCTTTCTCTACTAGACTGATGAGTCAATTTATAAATGTTTGTTCCCTGAGTAGATACTTATTGTAATCAAGTCTCCCCTTAACCTGCTCTTTGTTAAACTAAATAATTTGATAGACTCAAGGAGCTCAGTTATAAGGCAGGTTTTCTAATCTTTTAATTATTCTTGTGACTCTTCTCCAACCCCTCTCCTATTTATCAACATCCTTCTTGAATTGTCGGCATCAGAACTGATACTGTATTCCAGCAGCAGCCATACCAATTCATCAGGACTTTTGTGCATGTCCACTGGCAGAAAAGTAAGTGCCTTGGGAATTAAAATGCCTGTAGGGTTAGGTGGCCGCTGAGCAGTGGTTCTGTTAATGTCATTGGTGCCTAAAAGTTGAACTTAAGCACCTGAAGAGGCAGCTCTGCCCCATCTCCCTTTGTGAATCTAGCCCTAGTACCTAAGGCTTGGTCCACAATTAAAAATTAGATCAACCTAACTACGTCACTCAGGGCTGTGAAGAAGTTCACACTCTGAGTGCTGTATTAGGGTGACCTATCCCCTGGTGTACATGCGGCTAGATTGACAGAAGAATTTTTCCATCCACCTAGCTACCACTTCTTGGAGAGGTGGATTAGCTACAATCAATGGGGGTGAAATCCTTCCATCAATATAGGAAGCATCTACGCTGTGCAGCTACAGTGGCACAGCTGCAGAGCCTTAGCTGTGCCACTGTAGTGTGGACATTCCCATTTGCAAAAGCGACTTAGTGATTCAGCTGGCTAAAGTCCTTGCCTTGCAACACCTAAATATTTTCAAAAGTCTGGGCCTTAGGCCCTTTTGAAAATATTAACTTTTGTTTTATCTTCGTCCCCTTCCAAGCTTCACTCCACTTTCTTTTTCTCTCTCTCCCCTTTTCCTAACATAGATTATAAAGCATCTTTTCCTGTGTTTTCTTCCTCTACCCTGTTATAGCTCCAAAACATGGGGGAAAATGTTTTTACCTTCCCCTTACATGTTCTCTCATCTTTCTCCTCTCACTTCCCCCTAATGCCCTCTCATATTATGCACCCATCTATGGCTGGTGTGAGCAGTGGATGCAATCTGTGGTGCCTTCATCCTAAAACTAAGGTTATTACCGACCTTCAGTATGCTGATGATTGTGCTATTCTCACACACACCAAGGCTGACTTGCAGTTCACCTTAGATCACTTTTCAGGCACCTATCATAGACTTTCCCTCAACGTTGGGAAGACTGAGGTGCTCCACCAGCCTGCCCCAACACAAGTTGCCCCCCTTCTCCAACAACTTGTCATTGGCAGTGAACCCCTGGAAAATATTGAGCATTTCTCTTATTTTGGTAGCCACCTCTCCCAGACAGCTAATCTTGATGTGGAGATCGAACATAGGATCCATTGTACCAGTGCATCCTTTGGAAAGTTGCTTTGTGTGTCTTTATTGACAGAGATCTGCAGATGGAAACTAAGATCCTGGTCTACAAGGCAGTAGTCATCTCCGCCCTTCTTTATGGGTGTGAGATATGGGTGACATATTGAAGCCATCTTAAGTGTACCAACAATGCTGCCTTAGGACGATTCTCTGTATCAGATGGGAAGACTGTTGCATTAATGCCAGCATTCTCTCTGCAGCTAACATCACCAATGTTGAGGCAAAAATTATGAAACATCAACTTCGCTGGGCTGGTCATTGTGTGTGGATGGCTGATACTCGTCTTCTGAAGCAAGTCCTCTTTTCTCAACTTAGTCATAGTAAGAGGAAATACTACAAGGATATCCCGAAAGTATATTAAGTATATTTAATAAGTATATTAAGAAGGGAGGCATTGACCCCACAAATTGGGAAGAGCTGTCTGGCAATAGACTGCAATGGCATCACCTCAAACATTAAGCCTTAGCTCAGTTTGAAAAGAATCACCTTGCTCAAGAGTCTGAGAAATGGCAGAGGAGGAAGGAAAGTGTACAGCATCCCAGCCAGCAGTTGTGCTCTCTCCAAGCAATCACCTGTCCTATGTGGAAAAATGTATAGACCACAATTTGGACTTCTCAGCCATCTTAAGTCTCATCGATGACTTTCCCCTAGCAGACATCATCCTCATATCGAGGGATAGCCGATGATGGCTACACACCTACTCATACATAGGAGCGGTGAAATTTCACCATACATATCTTAGACGGAGGACTAATCCTGCTAGCCAAATGCCTGTGTGAAAGATGGGAATCTCGTACTGTATCTTGTCATTACCCAGGTTACTTTCCAGCCCCAACATGCTGCGTGACGCAAGCATGAGTAGTCTGATTTTCTGTTCATCCCTCTCATTCAGGGGCCTCCTGGTTGCTACAAGGGTTGGTTTGTGTCCCCTTGTCCATCCCTCAGCTTTCTTACTTTACCCTTCACTAGTCTGTTTATCTTCTGTTCTCTTCTCCAGCACACAGCTCCATTCACTCATTCTGCCAAGCAGCAGCAAAGTGAAATTGATCTGACTTGTCAGTTTTGTAGTTGGCCAGAGGATACTGAATATTAGTAGTAAAAACTGACAAGAACCAGGTTAGTTTTCCCTCAGCAGCTGTTTAAGATAACTCTGAACAGCAGCGAAGACACTGGTACCATCTGCAAATTCATACAGACAGCACTGCATCTGTTGTACTCTGGTTATGACTTTGGAGTTTTGTTCATAGCCACAAGGGCTAGCAGCTTTAGTGTATTTATAAATTAACTCAGTTCTGCAGTAGTTGATGGCAGTTGCCAGGAAAATATTCCTACTCACAACACTATCAAGTGGATTTTTCAAGCCCTGCTCTGAATAGAAATTAATTCTTGGCTGAATGTTCCCAAGGCTGGCTACACAGTCAATGTGAGGTTATGGCAAATTGGCTGTAGTTAAGATCGTTGAGTATATGCAATCAACAGACTCATAAAAAAGATGGAATAGGAAATAGTCTATTTCTTCCATTGCTGTAGCAGCATAATGGTAGCCATATCAGAAGAGAGAGCTACAGACTATTTCCTGACATCCAGAGATGCAGAGACAGGATGCACATTAAGCCAGGTATAGTACATGATCAGGTCACCCAGGAAGGGAGTGATCATAGCAATTTAGAGTCCTCATCTGCTGTCAGGTGACCAATCTTCTAAAGTTCAGTACAAACTCCAGGCTGAGACTGAGCTGCTGTGGAGGTAATTCCTAGTCTTTAATGTACAGCAAAACCCCTTAAATGTTGCTCTCTTCAACCTGAGTTCTTGCAGTGCTTATCCATGCATGGTCTTCATATTGTGACTTGAGTGACAGTAGTAGTTCAAGATTGATCCTAGGTGTGTCCAGATGATGGCAGACAACTGGAAGAGAAACATGGTGATAAGCCAGCAGGACATGGCAGACCTGGATTAAGCACTCTTCCCAGTTGTCAAGCCATGCCAGAATGCTTTGGAACCCCATTCTGACACTTGCTTAGGATGTTCCAGTACTATCACTTATTACGAGTGATAGTTTCGGAAGTACCAGAGGTGTGTTATGGCTTTTCTTTCTTTTTTTTTTAGGACTCACCACTTACTTTACTGGTGCAGAGTGTTTCCTCCAGTGTAAATAATGTTAGATCATGGTAACAGACACTAGCAGAATAAAGAGCTAATTAAGCCAAAGTCATTAAATACATTGAGCCATATTAATTTCAGCTTCATTAAAATCAGAATATGGATGGGGAAAAACCCCACACAGAATTGATAGAAGGACGAGTGCTGAATGAAAAAGTAGCAAATCATTAAGAGGCTTATTTCAAGCTTTAAAAAAGAAACCTGTTAGAAATAACCAAACAGGTTGTCCCTGGGGTGGATTGGGGAGACGGAACCCGTTATTGCCTGCTCGTTCTATCTCGACACCGTGAGTGAGCAATGAGGGGATTACTTTACAATTCTTTTATCCATAACAGTATGTAAATGTATACATTTCCAGCAACTCCCCCCACAGATCCTTATTTGGTTACATTGACACCTATAAAATGAACATTAACAACTACATAATGAATACAATTATACCCGCCCCTGTTTGTTGTTTACAAGATTACCATACAAAGGTCAGGCACATCACCTTAAAACCTGTAAATTTTACATTAACATTCTTTGAAGTAAAGGTATGCCAGGGGGAGAAGGAAGATAATGCTTTCTTCCCACCAAAGGCCTTGTGCGGGAGTGGCAATAGTTATCCTCACTCTCATCCCCTGCGCAGATGGCCAGGAAGGGAGGAAAAGAAGAGAGATAACAGACTAACTAGAATTCATACCAATTAGCAGAAACAAGGTTTGCCCGTGTCTTGACCCCGTTCCCTGTAACTTAGGCCTGACCATTTGTCCAGCTTTTAACTCTTTACTCTCCTACAAAACCCTGGAACATTAGAGAGTTATTTTATAATAAGGGTATAAAAGCTTCAGAAAGCTTACAATATTAACAAACTAGGCATTCCATTTCCCCTCTGGGCTAGTTCCCCTGTACTATGTGGAGCTGTAAAGGATATGACACCTGCAACACAAGTCAGTCTTCTATGGTGGGTCTGGACTCTACAGTCCTGAAATAAGGGTTATTTTAAAGGAGTTATTACTGTGATTTCCCCTCTTTTCTAGGGAATTTGGGGCATTCACCACAGAATTCTAGAGGGGTCAAATTTTCTCTCAAAAAAAGGGCACTTCAGCTCACTGTTACTGAACAAGAGAGACCTCTAAAAATAAAGTAGTCAGGGACTCTTGTACGTACAAGGAGTTGATTAAACTGGATTTATTGAACATTCTAAAATATAAGTTAGATTCATTTTTTAAAAAGTAGGAAAGACCTTAAGACCTTTACAAGCTCTTTCCTTTCAGAACAGGTGGAGTCCCTCTCCCTGCAGGGAACATATGCAGGGAAAATCCACTCCCTTGGAGATGCCTTCAAAAATTTTAAAAGCCTGCAATCATTAGATCTGTCAAAAAATCTGATTGTTAGTCTAGAGGTAAGTTCCCCATTCTCTGTTGAACTGTCTACAATCTCAAGTGACTTTGTAAGAGGTTTGCTGTTATAAAGGATTAAAATTTTATTTTTTAAAAAGTCTAGTCAATCTGATAACTAAAAAAACTGGTTTCCTTTCACCTTGGGCAAGGAAGATCTTTTCATGATTTCTCTTTTGGTAACCAAGCAGTCCCATTCCCTCCTCCAGGCAAGGAATTCTGTTTCCTCCTTTTTGGTGGGGAAATTGTCTTGGGCCCCCTTTAGCATAACTTTGTAAAAGCAATTCTACTCCCCCTCATGACTCATAGACTCATAGCCTCTAAGGTCAGAAGGGACCAATATGATCATCTAGTCTGACCTCCTGCATAACGCAGGCCACAGAACCTCACCAATCCACTCCTATAATAGACACCTGACCTATAACTGAGTTATTAACATCCTTAAACCATGGTTTAAAGACTTTAAGGTACAGAGAATTCACCAGCAAGTGAGCTGTGCCCCATGCTACAGAGGAAGGCAAAAAAAAAATGAAAAAAAACCCCAGAACCTTTGCCAGTCTGCCCAGGGGGAAAATTCCTTCCTGACCCCCAATATGCCAATCAGTTAAAACCTAAGCATGTGGGCAAGACTCACCAGCCGGACATCCAAGAAAGAATTCTCTGTAATAACTCAGAACCCACCCCATCTAACATCTCTTCACAAGTCATTGGTATATCTACCACCAGTAGTCAAAGATCAGTCAATTACCAAACTAAGTTGTCCCATCATACCATCCGCTTCGTAAATTTATCAAGCTCAGTTTTGAAGCCAGCTTGGTTTTTTGCCCCCATTGCTCCCCTTAGAAAGCTATTCCTGAACTTCACTCCTCTGATGGTTAGAAACCTGCGTCTAATTTCAAGTCTAAACTTCCTGATGGCCATTTTATATCCATTAGTTCTTGTGTCCACGTTGGCGCTGACCTTAAATAATTCCTCTCCCTCCCTGGTATTTATCCCTCTGATGTATTTATAGAGAGCAATCATATCTCCCCTCAACCTTCTTTTGGTTAAGCTAAACAAGCCAAGCTCTTTGAGTCTCCTCTCATAAGGCAGTTTTCCATTCCATGGATCATCCTAGTTACCCTTTTCTGCACCTGTTCCAGTCTGAATTCATGTTTCTTAAACATGGGGGACCAGAACTGCACACAGTATTCCAGATGAGGTCTCACCAGCGCTGTCTATAACAGTACTAACACCTCCCTATCTCTACTGGAAATACCTCATCTGATGCATCCAAGGACCGCATTAGCTTTTTTCATGGCCATATCACATTGGCGGCTCATAGTCATCCTGTGATTAACTAATATGCCCAGGTCCTTCTCCTCCTCTGTCACTTCCAACTGATCATCCCCAGCTTATAGCAGAAATTCTTGTTATTAGTCTCTAAATGCATGACCTTGCACTTTCCACTATTAAATTTCATCCTATTTCTATTACTCCAGTTTACAAGGTCATCCAAATCTTCCTGTATGATATTCCGATCCTTCTCTGTATTGGCAATACCTCCCAACTTTGTGTCATCCGCAAACTTTTAGCATTAGCACATTCCCCCAAGACCGATCCCTGAGGAACTCCACTAGTAACCTCCATCCAGCCTGACAGTTCACCTTTCAGTATGACCTGTTGTAGTTTCCCCTTTAACCAGTCCTTTTTCACCTTTCAATTTTCATATTAATCCCCATCTTTTCCAATATAACTAATAATTCCCCATGTGGAACCATATCAAATGCTTTACTGAAATCTAGGTAAATTAGATCTGCTGCATTCCCTTTGTCTAAAAAATCTGTTATCTTCTCAAAAAAGGCGATCAGGTTGGTCTGGCACGATCTACCTTTTGTAAAGCCATGTTGTATTTTATCCCAATTACCGTTAACTTCCATGTCCTTAACTTCTCTCGCTTTCAAAATTTTTTCCAAGACCTTGCATACTACTGAGGTCAAATTAATAGACCTGTAGTTACCCGGATCACTTTTTTCCCCTTCTTAAAAATAGGAACTATGTTATCAATTCTCCAGTCATACGGTACAGCCCCTGCATTTACAGATTCATTAAAAATCCTTGCTAATGGGCTTGCAATTTCACGTGCTAGTTCCTTTAGCATTCTTGAATGGAGATTATCTGGCCCCCCGATTTAGTCCCATTAAGATATTTGAGTTTGGCTTTTACCTTGGATGTGGTAATTTCTACCTCCATATCCTTATTCCCATTAGCCCGTTAGACAAAGGAAGGGGGGGGAAAACAAACAACCAAACAAAAAAAAAAAAACCTCAAAGGGATTCACTCCTGACAACAGAGCATCAACCAAAAAACAAGAAGAAGTTGTACCTCCCTTTTCAACAGGATAGCACTCAAAGATGTCCAGCTCCTCAGTTTCAGGGTAACTATTCTGCAGGGTTTTTTTAGCTCCTTTTCCTCTGGGTTGACGTTCTCTGCAGAAACTTCTATCCCTTTTATAGTTGTCTCTCAGCAAGCATGGCTGGGTTGCTACTTCCCAAGCACCCCTTTTGTGGTGATACAGCTCCCTGCCTCAGTTTCCCCTTATCACAGCTGAGTCACTCTCAGAGTTCAATCACCTTTCCAGGTAACAAAAGTCCAAACAAAAAAAAAATTATTTTGTTCCTTCTGGGTTTTTTTAAGCTTCTGTGTTCTGGGATAGAGAGTTGCTTTTGTAGAATCTCCCTCCCACAATCTCAGCCTCTCTAGGCTACTTTTCAGTCTTCCCTTCTTTGGAATATAGCCCTAACTCCCAGGCTGCTTGTTTGGACTCCCCTTCTTCTTTCTGACCCTATTTAAGGGCCTTTCATAGACATCCAAGTTGCTTCTTGTGGTTCCTCCTCCAATATGAGTTTTCTGCCCTTTTCTAAGGCCCGGATGTTTTATCAGACTTTCACCTGATCACAGTTAGTCCTGTCCCCTTATGCTGGGAGGTCACTATTCTTGCACAGGCAGAGCTGGCCCCTTTTCCCTTTAAAGAGGACAAATACAATGAGCCACAGCTGAAGGTCTATCCCTGTGGCTCCACCAGTTCTAGCAGTGGTGGAAGCACTAGTATAGATTGGCCACTGGCATTTTTACCACTTTCATCTGTTTACACATCTAAACTTGGATCAAGATGACACTGCTAACAAGGCTGGTGTCCAAGATCCTGCCTTGGACTATAGACTAGCAAGAACCTGAGAAGGGGTGAAGTTGTTGTAGAGAGCAGAGGAAGCAGAGGGCTAGGAGATAGGGAAAAAAGGTAGGAAAGAGCCCAGGGAAACAGCAACAGGGTCTGAGATTGGGCAGACTGTGCCTGTTGGGTATAGGGTCTCTAGGCTGGAAGCTGGAGTACTGGTTGGGCCCAGGTTCCTCTATTGACCACTGGGAAAGTGGCACAGACTGGGCAGTGGATAAGAAGACTGCCTGAGACAGTTTGTCCCATGGGACTTTGACCCCTGAAGAGGAGGATGATGGTGACCTGGCTGGAGGGACAAGCCACAAAGAGAAAGTAACTTGACTGCAGAGAGAGCAAGGTCACAGGATGGGAAACCAAAGGAGAGGGTGTCAGACTGGTCAAGAGCTAGTCCCCAAATGAGCCACAAGGAGGTGCCCCAGCAGAGAATAGTAAACTTTGTGACACTCCTTCTTAGAGCTAAAGGGAATTTCATATATAAGAACCAGTGCACCACGAGGAAGTTAGACTGCTTTGACTTTGTGCGCCAAAAGGAATTTAGAGTACCATTCAGCAGAAATTAATACTGATTGTGACTGGAGTACTCCAAGTTATTCAGACAAATGGGTGTATGCTAAGCCACATGTGCTGTGAAATGCAATTGAGAGAGAGTGAAGAGCTGATTGGCTAAATGATGTTTGCTTATCAGAGGTTATTCTGAATTGCTTTCCATCTCTATTTGGATCACAGGATAATAATCCTTTTAGAGTGCCTTTTATCTGAATATCTCACAGTGCTTTACAGAGGTATATGTAAGTATAATTATCACCAGTTTACAGATAGGGAAATTGATGCACAAGGAATGTAAAAGACTTGACCAATGTGCCACAGTAAGTCTGTGGAAGTCTCCCAGTTTATTGCTCTAAATGCTATACCATGCTGCTACTCTTTTAAATATATAACTTTGTTTTTCTCCTCACAGGGTATTGAATATTTATATTTGTTACAAAATCTGAATTTATATTACAATCATATCTCATCCTTACTGGAAGTGTCACGCCTCCAAACATTACCAGTCCTCACAGAGCTGGACCTGCGCCTCAACCCAGTTACCAGAAAAGAATCCGATTATAGACTGTACACTGTCTACATGCTACAAACCCTGGAAAAACTGGGTGAGAGTTTTAAATGCTGAAGAAAAGGGAGACATTGCTATTCAGTAGCAGCAATCTGTTGTTATTATTAGATCACTGTCATAAACAAAGTTATGTAGACCATGGAAGGTGCCTTTCTCCCATGGAATTTCAGCTCTTCAGGCTCCTCCCTTTTTGCTGAGTTTATAATCATGCAAATTGTGGTTCTTCCAAGTTCTGCAGGTGAAGCTGTCAAAATCTGTAATCTCTGCCATTCCGTTAGTAGTCGTTCAGAGAATTTACAAACTATTCAAGATTAACAGTTTAGTATTTTTCCTTCCTTTTCTGAGAAAATCAAAGCAAACAATTATATTAATGTAACTTTCCAAATTTAAAAGCTCAGCATAGGAAATGAAAAAAATAAGATGCCCCTAATAATGCTGACTCAGCCACAATGTTTTGTTTTTTTTAATTCCTTTGTTGCTTCTCAAAGGCTCAGCCCTGGTCTACACTATAAAATTACTTCAGTATTACTAAGTTGCTCGGGGTGTGATTAATCCACACCGCTAAGCCATGCAGTTATACCAACCTAAGCACTGGTATAGACTGCGGTATGCCAGCAGGAGAGCTGTCTCCTGTTGACTTAGAATGTCTTCACCAGAAGCACTGCATCAGTGTCTCTGTAAATTTGATGTATAGACCTGCCCTGCTTCCTCTTCCATGCTGTCTGAGCCCAGAGAAATAGAACAGAACTAGACTCCTAAACATAGGCATGCGCAGCACATTTTCTTAGGGTGTGCACCAAGGGAATCTTTATCAGGGGTGTCAAACTCAATTCCACCAGCGGGCAACATTTGAATTACCCGCCGGCAGAATTCTCGACACGTCATAGTCTCCGCCGAGAAATGACGCAAGAGAGGGTATTTTGGCGGCAGATCCCACCCTCTGTGCACGCCTATGCTCCTAAATCTCAGTGCAGGTACACAGACATGGACCTGGCACAGCCTACAGCAACCCAGAGCTGCAACAGCACAGAAAATCTTGCTTAGCAAGAATGGAATCTTTGGTGAATTTAGCTGCTTTCACAGATTCAGAGATTCCAGGGCCAGAAGGAACCATTGTGATCACCAATCTTGTATAACACCTCTTGTGTAACACGGGCCAGAGAACTTCCCCAAACCGAGAGCAGATCTTTGAGGAAAAACATCCAATCTTGATTTAAGAATTGCTAGTGATGGAAAATCCACCACAACCCTTGATAAATTTTTCCAATGGGTAATTACTCACACTCTTAAAATGTACACCTTATTTGCAGTCTGAATTTGTCTAGCTTCATCTTCCAGCTATAGGATCACGTTAGACCTTTCTCGGCTAGATTGAAGAGCCCATTAGTAAATATTTGTTCCCCACGTGGCTACTTACACTGTATCAAGTCATTCCTTAATCACTCTGTATGTCAAATAGATTGAGCTCCTTGACTCTATCACAATAAGGCATGTTTTTACCTAGCACATGTGACCTTAGATTTTTTTTTCCAAAGCCTTGTAATTTGGCCACATTTTGGTGGATTTTCACAGGTGTGGTGAAGACACATCCTGAAAGAAAGCCACCCCACTCCCCCAAAATTCAAGTCCCTATGCCAAAGCATGGATGCACTGTTTTTCAGAGAAAAGGTTGTCAGAATATTTTAACATGGGCAAAACACTTGATTTTTCCCTAGCCCCATTCTTAGAAATTGGTTGAACCGTTCTGGCTGGCAGTTTCTAAAAACAATTCAGCCTGAGGCAGACACTCAACATGGAAACTTTTAGCCCAAATGGTTAAAGTTTGGGTAAGTTATTAGCTATTGAAAATGGGGTCTTACAATGAGAAATGTTGGGCTACCTTAATAGGCAGTGCAACCAGCCTTACCTGTCATGTGTACTGCACATTAATATATTAGGGTAAGGTTGTGCCTTTAAGACAGAGCCACAGCTCCCAAGCTTTCTATGATGCAAGGGGGATGGATGCACAGGCTGTTTCCCACTGGATGGTCAACTTGCTAAGCTTTGCAGGCCAGTGTGGAGGGCAGTGCATGGTCATAGCTCTACCTTCATTCCTCAGATTCTAGCTAACTATGGGATGACTTACAGTCCCAGGAGCATACAGTGGAAGCAAGGATGCAATGTGATTGGCCCTTGTGCAAAGTGGCCAAGGAGAAGAAAACTACTTGTATCTTCTGTGACCCTTTCGTACCTAGGGCAGCCACCTGAAAATGCCAAGGTCAGGGCAGGCTGTAAAAGGAGAGCAGATTCTCCCAGCACTGATGGGTGACACTGAAGTCAGACTTCCCAACCAGCCACAAACTGTGCTTCTAATTCCCCACACTGGTTATCAAGAAGCCAGTATACAAATACACACAGCCCCCTTTACTGCATTCCAGTCTCCGGCTCCCAGTCAGCCACTAAGTCCAGTAAAAAGACCAGTTATTTAAACTCTATGCTCTTTACTAAAAAGGTTCCCTCTGACCCCCAAAGGGTCAGCCACAGTAGCAGATCAATATAAGTTTGGATCTTACCCAAAATGCCACGCTGCCAGCCAATCCTTTAGTAACTAAAACTAAAGGTTTATTATAAAAGGAAAAAACAAACCTTAAGAGAAATGTTAAAGGATTAAAGTAATCAGATACATACAAATGATTTGAAAGTCCATATACATCAGGTTTCTAGAAGAATTGTGGAGTTGCAGGCTTGTATAGTCCCTCTGGTGCACATCCAGTATCTGGATGGGTCTCAGTCCTTTGTTTCACAGCTTCAGTTGCAGATGACTTGATCCAGAGGTAGATAAGTGGCTGAAGCTGAACAGGATTGACGACTGAAAGACAAAATGGATTCCCAGGCCTCTGCCTTATATATTCTCTGTCCCTTGCCATGCTGCTCCTGGAATTTTACAGGAACCAAAATGGAGTCCAGAGTCACATGAGCAAGTCCTGGTGACTCATCAGGTATATCCCTGGCTTCTCCCCCTGGGCCCCTTGCACCTGTGAATGTCTCAATGGGCCATTAAGCAGGCTATTGTTCTGCAGCCATCCTGTCTGAGATGCCACTCAGACAGCACAATTTGAAATACTGATATACCAAACATATCTATAACTTCCATTACACATATAACACATGAACATAAACATCTCATCTTACTTAGCACATTATAGCCTTTCTAACAGTACCTGACATGGCATATCTCACAAGAATTATTATGATTTTGACATATTGATGTCAAACAATATCATAAATGCTCCCCCCCCAATCCAACCAGTGTGACATCTTCATGATCCTCTGAACCAATGCAAAGACCATTCATGATCTGGTCCTTAATGTCTTTGCTGTTAAATTTGTGCCATTACTAAGGGTTTGTCTACACTTGAAATACCACAGCGGCACCACTGTTGACACTACCTAAGGGAGGGATTCTCCCATTGGCGTAAGTAATCCACCTCCCCGAGAGGCAGTAGCTAGGTTGACTGAAGAAGTCTTCCTTCAACCTAATGCTGTCCAAACAGGGATTTAGGTAATCTTAACTACATCACTCAGGAGTGTAGATTTTTCACATCCCTGAGCAACGTAGTTAAGATGACTTAATATTCTAGCGTAGGCCAGGCATAAGAAAACGTTACCTATTTTGCATCCTGACGTGTGTTTAATTTAACAACTTTAAATTACTTTGATGTACATTTTTGTTTATTAAAGTGCAAAATCAACTCTGAAAAGTGACTTCATAAAAATAACATTATGGACTTTATTGTTTGTTGTCTCCCAGTCATTGCGGATCAAATCTGCTCAGTTTACAAGTAGGAAGATGTTGCTAATGCATAAGCCAGAAAGATGTCTGCTCCGTCTCCCAGAGCTCTGTTAGTTCTGCAGGACTACCTAGAATAAAAATAGTAAGATCTTGTATAGCTAGTAAAATGAGCTGATCTGACTGATACAGCAGGAAAGACTAGTGTAAAAAGAACTACTTCTACAGTCTGTGCAGAGCTGCACTTCAGTTTAATTGTTTATAATTGTGATTTTTCCCTCCTGTTGTTGAAGATATTTGATTAGACCCCAGCATCACTTTATCCTGGACCTGGAATTAAGTGTTCATCCTGAATTTATCACACAGCAGTCTGTTGCTATGGAAGTAACTGAAGATTAAAGCATGTTTATGACTTCACTACAGAATCTATGTGAAAGAACTGAAGTCAAAGCAGTATGTCTGATTTTGCAAGCTGTTGCCATGGCAGTAGACTGTCAAGTGAAGTATGCCCCATGTTGGCTAGCCTTTCTCCCTTTGGATACTCAGTTCAGTGCTTGGCTACTATGAGTCAGGGAGGAGTGCAGCTAATAATTCTGCCCGTCTCGGCATGTCTGAGGTGCCCCCAACCCCAAAATGAACTAATGTAGGTATGTACACTTGGGCTAAAATTTTCAAGTGCCATGAGTAACTTAGGCCATGTCTATGTGACAAAATTATGTCAACCTAACTTATGTCAGCATACAGCCCCCCAACTTATTAAATCACTTGCGTGTGTACACGCTTGGCTCCGTGTGACAGTGGTGTGCATTGCTTGTGTTGATTATAATGTCAGTGTGGGGTATTGTGGGATGGCTCCTGAAAGGCAGTAACAGCCGACGTAAGTAATGCAGTGTCTACACTGACACTGTGTCCACCGAATTACATCGACCATGACTCTATGCTGCTCAGGGATGTGGTGTTACTAAACCAGCACAGAGAGGCACTTGTGTCAGTGGGAGTTAATTTAAGTGAAGACCCTTCCAGAGCTAGGGCGACACAATGCAGTTTATGTTGACCTAACCTTGTGGTCTAGACCAAGCCTTGGTGCCATTTTCAAAAGTCATTCAGGCACCAAGAGAGCCTAAACCTTATTGAAAGTCAGTGGACATCTATGCCAATGGGAGAAGCCCTCCGGTTGGCATAAGAAGTGGCGCAGTATTTTAAGTGTAGACCAGCCCTGAGTCAGCTGGTGCAGCTCAGGTGCACTGGCCCTACTCCCTCTTAAAGGGTCAGTCACTCTGTAACAAATGTCTACGTTGATTTTATATTTATCTTGGTCTTTTATGGCCTCTGTAACATCCATAAGATTAGGTCAGGTAGCTCTGTTGCAAATTGGGGATTTGGGTCATATTGTATTGAGTCCTAAAAACACGGACTATTCCTACCTTGTAGAGCTTAGAATTTAAAAGACATGAACGAAGGGAGGGAGATGGTACTATAACATATAAACCAATAAATGTAATGATAAACTGGTGCAATTTTGTGGTAGTTACATGTTTTGTTGTTGAGCTATTTATTTATTTTAATTTGGGTGGGGTAGGGTGACAGTGAATTGCAAGAAAGGAGGACTTAATAAGAGTAAGGGAATAAGAACAGGGAGAAAGAGGGACAGTCACAGCTCATCATGTGTCTAGCTAAATTACGACAGTGTGCTTCTGGCTGTCCTTGAAAAGTACCTGAAAACTTCAAATGGAGCAGAAATACTGTCACTCACGTCTTAAGGAGGGTGAGCTGCTGTAAGCATGAAACACCAGTGCTCTGGAATACCACATTATTATTATTGGAATCTCCATCCTTAGAGGTTTTTAAGGTTTAGCTTGACAGAGCCCTGACTGGGATGATTTAGTTGGGGTTGGCCCTGGTTTGAGCAAGGGGTTGGACTAGATGAACTCCTGAGGTCCCTTCCAACCTTAATCTTCTATGATTATTCTTTGAGTGCAATTCAGGGTGTTAGTTATGGTCTTTGAAGCCCAGAATGGGACTCTCCCATATCAGAGATCTCTCTGTAATATATCCTGTTGCAGGAGTTATAATCTCCTTGTGAAGCTTCAGCTATGCGGACACGGCCGCTTGAGTGTTACTTTGCAGTGTGACTGCTTTTACTTGAGTTAGTAATTTAACAGAGATAGTTTAAGTGTAGATAGCACATGTTAACTCCAGAGAGACACGACATTATGCTAAGTCTGAACATTGCAGCCTGAAAATTGAAAGTTTAAGAAAGTCATAAGTAATTAAAAAGGGGGAAGGGTAGAGCAGAACTGTTTATGTAATCTTAATTTAAACAGTTGCTACCACTCCCACCATCAAACAAAAAAATTCAATTCATTCATCTTTTTATGTTTCTTGGTGACATTAAATTCGCTAATTTGAGCAATGATTGATAAAGCAATTTATCAGAATCTTCTAAATTAATTCCCTTCTCATTTTGAACCAACTAGCTAATAAATTGATACACTGAATATTGATATGGAAATAGTTTGGTAATAATATTAGCATCTGTACTGTGAGACTATCCCCTACATTCCAAGTGGGATGACATATGTCTTTGGTTAGGTTAATCTGTTATTAGTTTTCTAATAATTTATGGAATCTCACTTGGTGTGGGAAAGGCTTTAATTGTTAATATTTTACTTTCCCAAGTTGTGGTTATGCAGTATAGAGACTGTTGCTGTGGCAATTTCTAGAGTCTGTTTTTGCTTACACTTGTGATTACAGTATAGCCCTGACGACTGTTACCCTAGCATGCTTATATGCAAAACGAAATCTACGAATGTTCAAATAATCTTTCCTTTTTTAGATGACAGAATAATTAGGGAGAGTGAAAGAAAAGCTGCCAAACTGCATTTTGGCCTAAAGGGAAAAGAGGAGTGTTTATTTTCTGAAAAAGAAAACATAAGGTAAGAATATGTTTATTTTGTATTTAATTGATAGTAACCTGCACAGTGACTTGATGTTACTTTGCCATGTAGACAAAATCCCTGGAAATAAATATGACAAATCCTCTACCATCAGGAATCTATGGGTCTGTCTACACAGAGATAAAAAAATGGCTGGCCTGGGTCAGCTGACTCAGGCTCCTGGGGTTTGGGCTCCAGGGCTAAAAAAAATTGCTGTGCAGACATACAGGCTCCGGCTGGAGCCTGAGCTCTGGGACCCTGTGAGGGTGGAGGGTGGAGGGTGCTGGTTATGACTCCATAGTTAAAATCCCATTCTGAAATAGGCTTAAAATAGGGGATCCATTTCTGTTTGTCGCTACCTGTAGTTTTTTTTCTCTGTGAAATTTTACACCATGATAATTCTTATAACCTTTTAATTTTTTGTGTAGGTTTTTTATCATAAATTTCTAATGCAAGTGTTTTGGGAATTAATCTCTAGCTAAAATTTGTCAGGGGTTCTAACTTTTTATTGTTGAAGGACCAGATTGTGAAAAGAGCTCAGCAGCACCTACTTGCTCTTACAGGGAGCTGCTGGCTACTGAGCACTTCTGAAAATCTGGTCCAAGTTGTGGGCGCAGAACACTTGTGAAAATTGGGCCTGATGTACATCATTAAACCAATCTACAAATTGTGAGAGGAAAAATTTGAGTATATCTGAAACAACAGGTAGTTTGGGAGGGGAAATGTTGGGGTAAAGGAATTCTTCATAAAAGAAAATGTATCTGTCAGAAAAGACTCGGGCAATAAAATCTTCTCTTTCAGAGACACTCCCAAAGAATTGTCCACTTACAAAATGGCTCCCATCTCCCATTGTTCTCAATAGGACTGTTGCCTCAGGCTGCCCTCAGTTAATTGATTGCCATTTCTCCGTATCTTATACAG
The DNA here is from genome assembly GCF_026122565.2 of Emydura macquarii macquarii. NCBI lineage: Eukaryota > Metazoa > Chordata > Testudines > Chelidae > Emydura > Emydura macquarii. The sequence continues at coordinate 13,160,154 of NW_027130432.1, read as the reverse complement.
AAGAAGTTTAGATTGCCCTTAGCAGTAATGGCCACTGCAGTAATGGCCACTGCTTCCCATTGTTCTCAGCTGCAATATAATTGTTGAATATTTATCTTATTTAAGCCAAAGACCCAAAAACACAGAGACCAGTCTATTCAGTGGCTGAAAGTTTATACAATATGGCCACTGAATTTTCACAAATATAAAGCAACTCTGTCAGCAGCACAACTTCTCTCATAAACCAAAATACAACAGTCCTAGGGATTTCCTTTTTTCACTCAACATACAGTATTATTCATACTTCTCTCTCCTTGTTTCACCAAAGTAACAATCAACAATATTTTAAATGTTCCAAAAAAGCATATGCAAGTCTTGAAAACCTATTTACATACCAATAACTTTTTACAAATATTTTATCAAAATATTGATACCATTTACATAGCTGAAACAATACAGGTGGAGTGCATATTCAACATATTTTTCTGCCCTCTCTGACTAAACCCATTTTGATTTCTATTCCATGAGGGTTTGAGAGCTTCCTGAACAGTGATAAATGTTTCCCAACTCCCACTGTCTTCAGGGGAAAATTAGAGATCCAGGATTGGCCGTTTTGCCATTGTCGTCAATGGAAGCAAGGTTAGACCATCTGGTCTGAATCCATTTTAAGTTAATGTAAGGGCTTGTGTACATGATCATTTAGTTCACAGCAAGCTGAGGTATGAATCTACCCTACACTAACTTGCCAAACACTAACTATCCATATGGACCCTGCTGATGCACACTGAGGGCTTGTCTACATGGTGCCTTAATGTGCACTGGCTGGGTGTGAATTCTAGTGCACACCAGTGTGTCGCACATTAACTGGCCATGTGGATCCTGCTGGCACTCACTAAATGTTCCCTAGTGCATGATGTAGTCCCATTTCAAACATACTTCGTCCATGTGCTCTAAGGAACTTTTAGTGCGTGCCAGGAGAGTCTGCACAGCCAGTTAGTATGCAACATGTTTGTGTGTGCTAGAATGTATACTCCAGCTGGTGTACATTAGTGCACTATGTAGACAAGCATTAACAGTTCCTTAGTGCAGGGTAGATGAAAGCACACTAAGGAACTGTTTGTGGACCTTGCTGATGCCCACTAACAGTTCCTCAGTGTGCTTTGATCTACCTCACTTTGAAATTGTTCTGGATCAAAGCACTCTAAGAAACAGTTAGTGTGGGGTAGATTTACACCCCATCTTGCCATGAACTAAATGTTTGAGTAGACTAGCCCTAAAAAAATTGTCACTCTTGTATGCTGTGATAGACAGTTGTTTACTTTGGTAGAAGAGAAAGTGGTAGATCAGAGACTTTTGGTATGTATGGGATGCTCTTTAAATTAATCATATTTTTCTTCTTTGTACTTGTTTCTGGAGGATGGGGGCATTCTTCTTTGTAAAATACAACTGGTAGGAATGACATCTTGAAGAAGAAAAGGAGTGTAAGCAGGGTATTAACATTCTATTACATTTGGGTACATCACAGGGCCAGATTCTACTACCTTATTCATGTTACTCCACAACTAGCCCTGATAAAGCTATTCTTTTCTGTTGTGGCTGTAGGGGGAATATAATGAAGAACTATGCAGTAGATAAAGGGACTTCTTCAGTACCTAGTTTGGATATTGATAGCAGCAGAAATCAAACTGGTAAGTTGCTTCTTACCAATTAGTGTAGCAAATACAAAGATGTATAGTAGGCCTGTATACGAGGTTGGAAATATGCAGTTATTGAAAATACAGAAGGAAGGGTGTAGCCTTGTCTTGTTTTGTTCTAACTAATTTTGGTAATCACTCAATAATTAGCATCTCTTTAAATGGAAAAAAGTGCAGCTACTCACTACAGTCGATGTAAAAAAAATAAATAAATAAAGTGCACTGCCTTTGAAATTTGGCTGTGTAGATCCAGACTCTGGGTTGTGTGCATCCATCACATTGCTAGGTTGGAGCCTTCTGCAAAGGAGTGATTGTTGGGGTCCTGTGGGTGTTCTCTTGTGAGTCCAAATATTTGAGCCTGAAGAGTATTAAAAAAGAATGCACTCCCAGCCATTTTCATTTCCTTTTTGGCCACTGGCTGCTCTAGGCTTCAATGACCTTTGGCCTGCTCTTTGTGCTGGCTCTTACTCTTTAGTAATCATCCTGCAAAGCCCAGACACTACTGAGTACACAATGTGCACAGTGCCTGTTTTTTAGGGACAGTGTAGAGGGGATGGCCTGTCCCTCCCTGTTGGCCTCAGAGGGAGGCCACGCCCCCTCTCGGCCACACTTGTGTGGGCAAGCTATAGGCAGGGGATTAGCTCTCTAGTCTATTGCCCCAGGCCTTCAGGCAGGGTGGGGCAGGTGAGCAGTCTATTGCCCTAGCGAGGCTCCACAGGCCATGGTGAGGCTGTCATGGGGTTTGGGAAGCAAGAGAGAGGGAGATGCAGGTCCTCCAAACTCCGCCGCGTCCCAGTCCAGGGCCCTAACAGTGGCAGAGTGTTCTGCCCCTGGGTCAGTGATGCTCCAGCCAAAACTCGCTGACAAGTGCTCAGGCTGGAGCACAGCCGGATAGAGGTTGACTGTCCCTGGGCTACTTCCTCCACCCCTGTACCTGTGTCCCAAGTCATCATCCACCTCCTCAGGGTAAATCGCGAGGAGTAGCCCCAGCAGGCCCTCAGCGTCACTGGCATCCGGCAGCTCCTTCAGGTCATTGGCAGCCGGTGACTCCGACAAGTCGCAGGTATCAGGCAGCTCCGGTGGGCCCTCTAGGCTCCAGCCAGTAGGCAGCTTGAGTGGCTCTTCAGCAGTGCCGTGGTCCCAGCACCAGGGGAGAGACGTCCTTCTCCTCCAGCAGCTCACCCCTGACTGAGTGGTAGGGCCTGCCTTTTATACTTCCTGTTCCTGTTCTGGCTCTGCCCTTCTGCTTCTGGCATGGCTTCCCTGACCCCGTTGTCTGGGGGTTGAATGGCAGTACCTCCCTTTCAGTCTCAGAGGGAGGCCACACCCCCTCGCTACAGACAGCTTTTGAAAATTGCAAATGATCAAGCAGTTCTTTCCGAGTATCGACCGTTCCTCTCCCAAAATAAAGCAAAAATCTTTCTAATTACCTCTACAATTGTCGAGTCTCTGCTTCTAATTATTTTCTTTTTAGCAGGGTCAAGCCAAAAGCAGTTATCTCATAAGCTTCTGTTAAGTTGTGACGCAAAGGATTCCTCCATAAATGTTTCATCTGCTTCTGCAATACAAGGCAGCAGTTCAACTAAAGAGAATAAACAAGGCAATATCACACTGGGGACACAAGTAAGACACTGGAGTTATTTAAGCACTGGCAATATGCTTGCATGTTGCTTGCCCTTCTTTAAGTGATTTGTATTTATTTTTGATGATGCTTTGATTTTTTCCCTCCTCCCTTCCTCAGCAGTTGTGTGTGCCATGAGTGCAGTCTCCATAATTGGCTAGAAGCACTCATAGATAGTATAGTTTAGTTTAACTTTTTTTCTTCTTTTAACATTGTTTAAAAAACACATTAAGTTCAGTGCAAAAATCTTTATGAATAGAGCATTAAGATTGGGAATTAAAATGCACAATAGTTAAGAAATTAATAAATTATGGTTCCCACAGCTACGATAAGTTGTCCACATATTAAGCCAGCACATGTTTGGCACACATGGGGACAGCATAGTTAGCTTTCTATCACCTTTCCTGAGACAGCCTGATCCCGGGGCACTTTGAATGGCTTGCTGTAACTTGGTAATAACAACCCCAAATTGTTGGCATGGCGCAGCTCCAGCCCTGCCGTTAGCTCTCCCCATATGCTCCATATTGGCAGGAGTGGACAGTGTACCTCCACACTGGCTTTCCACCACCGCCTGGGGACTCTCATACACAAGAGAATCTCTATTTTCCATCACTTTGGTGCTACTTGAGCTGGAGCCATGCTCTGAGTCATTGTGCCTACAGCTATCAGCTTAAAAGCATAAACAGGTGTATAAAATACTTCAGACATGTAGTGTGATGTAGTTACCCTTGGTGTGGGAATCTTTGCTTTTGATTGTCCTGATTTATTTGTGTTTAAATTCTTAACCTTAATGCGGACTTCCAGTGAACCAGCCATACTGTGGGCTTGAATTCCTGGCACTAGTGACTTCATGATTGAAAAGTTTCATTTAAATCTGAGTTCAAGCCTGCCCTCTTGTGTGCTGCACTTAATTTGTTGTCAGCATTGCCTTCTGTATCCATAGAAAGCCTTTCTGTCTTGCAGCCCTGGACAGGGGCTGGGCACAGTTGCAGTCCTTTCACTTAGGGAGCACAAGCCCTAAGCTTCACAAGCCTGGCACCCACAGTGGCTAGCACTTTTCAGAAGGGGTAGCAGGCACTGCGCTGAATTGCATATCCTTAGATTTTGCAGTGTAATTGAGCTTGCCTGAGGCACACAGATCTACATTCCCTTCAGCCCTCAGGTGTGACTGTCATGTTTGTATGTAAATCAGTAGTTCTAAACTACTGGATTTAAGTACTCATGTCCTATGCTGACTAATATTTATGTAATGCTTTGAAGATGTAATAGTCTATATGCATATTATTGTAAATCACCTCCATGCCTTCACATTTTCAAATCTTTTAATAAATGGGTGACTCAGACCCTTTATATCCATATAAAGTGCCTCATTTGATGTTTTAAATATTTTGCAGCTGGAAGAAGCGGCAGGGAAACAGCTGCTGAATTACAGTCACCTGGAAGATGGTAAATGCTTCAATTTTATAAGAATAGGGAAATGCATATTTTCTTTCAGCACTTGGAGTTTTAATTCCCTTTCCTATATCAATAATAATCCCAGTAATTCTCTTACAAATTCATCCAGCTGCACTACTGAATCTAATACTGGATTCTATCACTGGCAATTTTTAAATCAAGATTGGATGTTTTTCTAAAAGATATACTCTAGTACAAACAGGAATTAATTCTAAGAAATCCTATGACCTGTGAGATACTGGAGGTCAGACTAGATCACAGTGGTCCCTTCTTGCCTTGGAATCTATGGATCTATTGATTGCACCAATAAAAGTTTTGCTATGAGTGTAGGTGTCATGTATTTCTTGTACACAGTAGGCTGCAGGGCTGTTACAAGCATGTCAGGCTTCTGTACCAGCTATAGACTGACCACAGAGCTTCCTACTCAGTGATACACAGTAACTATGGTCACCGGAAATTCCTTTACTGTTCTATCAGGTATGGCTGAGGTTAGCTTCAATAACGTATTACAGAGAGCCACCTAGTGGCTGAACTGTATAATACAGTTGAGCATTCCATTACATCTCTAAGTTTTACATTTCTACCATTTACAAAAAACTTATATTATCACATTACCTTTAAAGTTCAGTACAGATCAGTTGTTAAGTATCTCTGAATTGTACTGGTTTTCTAACTGCACTAGTAACAACATACAACAACTTGGTCATCTGGCTGTCCATTAGTTGCAATCACTGGCAGAGGTCAGTTTGGAATTCTTGAATCTTTCTTCTTCTTGTTCTGCATCTGTTATCCACTGACTTTGCTCTGATTGTTCTAAGGAACAAACTATAGATGTTGACAGCTTCTATTGAACTTTCCACTGTCAGTCTTGATCACATATGATCTGAGCACTGAATTCTTCTTTACGACTGCTGTAGTTGCCCATCCAATTTGACACAAATGTGGTCACCAGGTTCTAGACCCAGCAGTTATCTAACTGAGCATAATCTGTTGTAAAAGTGTTCATAAGATGGTTTTGCCTTTTATCTGGATTTGGCTACTCTCTTCCTGTCTGGCCACTTTGGAGAGAGATTCTTTTCCAGAGTTGGAACAGTAGTTCTGAGTTGTCTTCCCCTCAGGAGTTCTGCTGGACTATATCCAGCAGCTGCTGTTGATCTATATCTCAGAAGAGCAAGAACTGAATCTTCCTGCTGTAGGATTTTCTTGGCTGACTGTACTGGTTTCTCAGCCTTGCCGTTCTCTTGTGGGTAATGTGGGCTGCTAATAATATGATCAAAATCATATTTCACTTAAATTCTGCTGCAGTATTATCCATCACTAGTTGCTCTGGAATACTGAAATGAACAAAAGTGCACTTCAGTTTCTCAATAACACTGCAACGCTATGTCTTTCAAGTACATCATTTCTACATACCTAGAAAAATAGTCCACTATGACCAGGTAATGATGTTATCTGAATTCACATAAATGTGTAGATAGTCTCTTCCAAGGTCTGTCTGGTAGGAATATTATGTACACTGTATGGTTCAGCATTGTCTCAAGTAAATTTGTACTGGATCTCTTTTCAAAAGTCCAGCTTTTGAGCTAGTTTCAGGTTTCTCAGATTGCTCCCGCCTTTTGTTTTGCTGTTTGACTAGTTCAGAGTTCTTTGCTACTTGTATAGTTATGACTAGGGTTGAGTCTATTTTTAATTGTAGCTGTTAATCCAGTAACCAGATATTTTCGTGTTTTGCCGTTCCAAAATCAGTTTTCAGCCAATGCATGCAGAGCTCTTATAAAACAATCAGTGGGTTCCCCTGGTCCTTGAATTCTCTGGTGAAAACTTGCTCTTTATTAAACCACATTTATCTGAGGTATAAAGTATGCATCAAACATAGCCAGAATTCTTTCATAGTTATCTTTGTGACTGCCTTCAGTAAAGTCAGAGGATTTAAAGATCTGTTCTGCCTGCTTCCCCTATATCATAAATTAAAACTGATACCTGTATATCTTCAGTTTCCTTATGGAGTTTTGTGGCAGTTTGAAATCTTGCAAAATACTGCATCCAGTCTATCCATTGCAAAGATTTGTCAAAGCTGAAGTTATCTGGGGCACTGAAGAGTAGATGGGATCCTGCAACCTTTGTTGTTGTTTTTTCCTGTCAACAACTTTTGTTGCTTTGTACTTTGTTTCTACCCTTTGTTTCTGTTTTCCTTCTGTTTCTATTCTCCTCTGGCACTAGTTTTCTTCTGACACCATCTCATGTATTTCTTGTACACAGTAGGTTGCAGATCAGGCTTCTGTACCAGATATGGACTGGCCACAGAGCTTCCTTGCCAGAGAGAGAGACATCAGATGTTTTCATTATAAGACCCATTAATGAGGTGTGGCTGAGGTTAGTTTAAATAAGGTATATTGCACACAGCACCACCTAGTGGCTGAACAGTATAATACAGTTTGTCATCCCATTACAGTGGGTACCAATACTGCATACGACTTCACACAATTATAGGGAATGACACAAACACAGATGTTAGCTCTTTCTTAATTGCCTAATAATGATTCAGTTACTTTGTAATGAATGTTCAATGGGCTAGACCTCTCAGGATGTAGACAAGATCTGTTAAATCACTTTGTCCATCCCTTTCAGTCAATGCAAGATTGTTTGTTGCCTTGTTTACTATGGTATATTCCCAAAGACAAAATCTTTATTACAAAGCCCCTAGTTTCTTTAGGCCACATGCTACTTGTATAAATCCTTAAAATCAAGGAAATGCCAACTTAAGGGGAAAATGTCCAGCATTCCATATACCCACATATCACACCTGGGATTCTCACTTCTGGGTTAGTTCTGTTAAGGAATTCAAATGCCAGGAGTGAGAATACTACAGGGTGATATTTTCAGAGAAATGGAATTACAGGTAAGTAGTTTTCCTTTAAGAGTAGTCATATGTACAGTGCAAGTTTAAGTGTTTTTGATGAGAAAAGTAGATGACTTTTATTTATCTAGGAACCTAAATTTAAACACTTATTTTTGAGAATTTTAGCTTGCTGATGTTAAATATTTTGGTCTCCTCACCATCTGTGCTATCCTGAGGAAAAAAATCTTCTTAAACATTTGTTAAGAAGATTTTTTTCCTCAGAATCTAATCTGTATCAGAACTAAGAGGTTTAAATTTTCAAATTTTAAATTTCAAAGGTTCAGACCTCTTAGTTCTGATACATCACTTTCTGATAGATTTTTTGTGAAATTAATCCAACTATGTCATAGAATCTCTATGATTGCAATTCCATGCTTGAATAATACACTACTGACCAGCTGACTGGGATGGTGATGGAGACTGTGAAATGCTCAGGGAAATTGGAGGCTACAAAAACAGCAAACCCGACAATAATGGGGGATCTCAAGTATCATCTGTCACCTCAGAACAGGATGCAGAGATAAAATTTCTAGACACCATTAATGACTGCTTCTTGAACCAGCCAGTCCTGGAATCCACCAGGAATTAGGCAATTCTTGATTTAGTCCTTAACGGAGCACAGGACCTGGTCCAAGAAGTGAATATAGCAGAACCGCTCAGTAATAGCAACCATAATGTACTTAAATTTAACATCCATATAGGGGGGAAATACAAGAGAAACCCACTACAGTAGCATTTCACATCACAAAGGAAAACTACACAAAAATGAGGAAGGTAGTTAAATGTAAATTAAAACAAAACAGTCACAAGATTAAAATGCCTGCAAGCTGCATGGAAACGTTTTTAAAACACCATGGTAGAGGCTCAAACTAAATGTATACCCAAAATTTAAAAAACACCAAAAACCATAATAGGATAAAAAAAAATGCCACTGTGGCTAAACAACAGAATAAAAAAGAGGCAGTTAAAGGCAAAAAGACATCCTTTAAAAATTGGAAGTCAAATCCTACTGAGGAAAATGAAAACGAGTATAAAGTCTGGCAAGTCAAGTGTAAAAGTATAATTAGGCAGGCCAAAAAAGAATTTGAAGAGCAACTAGCGAAGGACCCAAAAACTATATTTGCTGTTAATAATAAATAAATAAAATAATATATAATAAATAAGCATTGGGGCCACTGGATAATTGAGGTGCTAAAGGAGCACTCAAGGAAGACAAGACCATTGTGGAGAAGCTAAATGAATTCTTTGCATCAGTTTTCATTGCAGAGAATGTGACGGAGATTCACACTTGAGCCATTCTTGTCAGATGACAAATCTGAGGAACTGTCCCAGATTGAGGTGTCACTAAAAGGTGGTTTTGGAACAAATTGATAAATTTAACAGCAGTATGTCACCAGTACTGGATGGTACTAATAACTATGGTAGGTAACCTATCACTTAAATCAGCCTCTGTACCAGATGAGTGGAGGGTATCTAATGTACTGCCAATTTTTTTTAAAAAGTTACAGAGGTGACATTGTTAATTACAGGCCAATAAGCCTAACTTCAGCATCAGGCAAATTGGTTGAAACTATAGTAAAGAACAGAATTATCAGACACACAGATGAACCAGATATGTTGGAAGAGTCAACACGGCTTTTGTAAATGGTGAGGCATAATTTCCCATCTATTAGAATTCTCTGGGGGGTGGGGGTGTCAACAAGCATGTGGCTAAGGGTGATCCAGTTAATACAGTGTACTTGGACTTTCAGGAAGCCTTTGACAAGGTCCCACTCCAAAGGCTCTTAAGCAAAATAAGCAGTCATGGGATAAGAGGAAAGAACTCCTCATGGATCAGTAACTGGTTAGAAGAGAGGAAACAAAGGAATAAATGGTTGGTTTTCACAGTGGAAAGAGGTAAACAGTGGGGTCTCCAAGGATCTGTTCTGGGACCAGTACTGTTCAACATTTTCATAAACGATCTTGAAAAAGGGGTAAACAGCAACATGGCAAAGTTTGCAGACTATACAAAATTACTCAAGATAGTTAAATCCAAAGCAGACTGCGTAGAGTTACAAAGGGATCTCCCAAAACTGGGAGATTGAATTTCGTCTGTCATTTGTTCCCAGAGTTGATAAATGCAAAGTAATGTACATTGGAAAACATAATCTCAACTATATATACAAAATGAGGGGTCTAAATTAGCTGTTATCACTCAAGAAAGTGATTTTGGAGTCATCATGGACAGAATATGTTTTCAGATAGTTTTTTTGACTGCCACTGCATAGTGAGTTAACAGAATAAGATAGAAAATATAATGTGACTCTATAAACCTATGGTACACCCACACCTTGAATACTGCATGCAGTTCTTGCTGCCCCACCTCAAAAATATATTAGAAATGGAAAAGGTACAGAAAAGGGCAACAAAAATAATTAGAGTTATGGAATAACTTCCATACAAGGAGAGATTTAAAAGACTGGAACTGTTCAGCTTGGAAAAGAGATGACTAAAGGGGGATATGATAGAGAAGTGAAATGAGTAAGGAAGTGTTATTTACTCCTTCACATAACACAACAATCAGGGGTCATCCAATGAAATTAATAGGCAGCAGGTTTAAAACAAACAAGGAAATACTTCACACAATGGAGAGTCAACCTGTTGAACACATTGCCAGGAGATGATGCGAAGAACAAAAAGTATACCTGGGTTCAAAAGAGAATTAGATAAGTTCATGGAGGATAGGTCCATCAAAGGCTATTAGCAAAGACATCCAGGGATGCAACCCCGTGCTCCGGGTGTCCCTAAATCTCTGACTGCCAGAAGCTGGAACTGGATGACAGGATGGATCCTTCAATAATTGCCCTATTCTGTTCATTCCCTCTGAAGCATCTGGCACTGGCCACTGTTGAAAGACAGGATACTGGGTTAGGTGGACCGTTGGTCTGACCCAGCAAAACCATTCTTATGATACGTCATTGAAGTTGCACATTGGGACCTGCAGAATAACCAGCTCCCTAAGCCAACTCTGCATATCCTCCCACTTGCTGATTTCTCATCCTCTTCCTAAAGCAGGGGTTCTCAAACTGGGGGTCATGAGATTATTATGGGGGGGTCACAAGCTGTCAGCCCCCACACATGCCGTGGCTGTGGCTGTCAGCCTTGTGCATGGCTGATAGCCAGGACCCTTCACAGCTGGGTGACCGGAGAGCAGCAGCTGCTGACTGGGTGCTCTGAAGGCAGTGCCACCCCCAGCAGCAGTGCAGAAGTAGGGTGGCATGGCATGGCATGGGGAGGTCATCACTTTTTTTGGGGCGGGGTTGTCACAGGCTGAAATATTTTCAAAGGGGGTCCCAGCAAAAAAAGTTTGAGAACCCCTGTCCTAAAGGTTGCCACTTCATTCCCATTTCCATCCCCACAAGCGGTGGCATGTAATTAGCACTCACTTTGTGATGCTGAGTGCCCAAGTGCTGACTGGCACAACTGCAGATGTTGACAGTGTTCTGGTTGGGCCATGGCCCCTCCATCATAGATCCCCTGCCAGCTCGCCAATGCCTTCCACTACATGGGCTCCTCTCTTGCCAAGTTGTTTCAGCTCCCCCACCCCTTACTTGTCCCAGCAAAAGAGATAAAACTGCAAAGCCGTTAGCACTGGATGTTAAAAAAATCCACTGAAGAGGTATCTGACTCTCTTTGAATTTCCACTGTTTGGCCAAAAAAATCCCCAATAACTTTCAGTGAACATCACAGAAAACACATGATTCCGAATGGTGGTGGGGCATCCAAAATGATGCTTTGGAGAAACGGTGGAAGCCCCATCATTTGAGACATTTAATACCACATTTTTTCAGGCACTAGGAATATGTTGCAAGATGTAAGGAATAATCCTGAATTGGTTCTTGTAGGAGAAGGGCTAGCTGAGATCTAATATATCTTTTCCATCTCTAATGTATGATTTCATAAACGTGTACCACATAAGACATGTTACATTCAAGTGTCTGCTTTCTTATGACTTCTTTCTGTGGAGGCTAGTTGTTCTTCACAGGAGGCTTATAAATCCAGGCAACTTAAGTATGAACTTGGAACATGAGTAAAAAATACTGTAGGTGAATATTTTGCAGTTTTCAAAATTTTTACTCCTATTTTTATGGTTGTCTTTTGGCAGAATACAGCTCCCTTCCATCACCACCACAAATACGTTCATCCCTGCGCTCCCCAGAGAAAATAAGAGCAGGACTCACAAGAGGAGGATTTCGGGTGACCTTTTCAGATAGTAATTCCTTAGACTCCTCTCTGGAGAGGGACATAATAGGAAAACCTAGTTTATATTACCTTAACCAGGACATTTCTTCAACCAAGAAACTGCATTTGAGTGACACAAACAAAACTAATCCATACAAGTTACGTAGAGATACCAGTCTAGATAGTTATGACCACCTCTACCTTTCCTCCACCCCTCAGAACAAGGACTTTAAGAAACTTCAAAAAGATAAGAGAAGTACAAATATCAGAGATTACAGTGTAAGCCTTGCTAATGAAATGAAGACAGCTTCACAGTCCGCACAGTCCGCTAGTGGTGATCTATTGACATCGCACACTGAGATGGACAATAGCACTCGAGGCCTCTTAAAACTCAATTCAGGTAAAGATATACTTACTTGTCTTAATGGTTTTACTTTTGAGAGGTTCAGGCCAGGGCAAGGAGGATTGTATTTACTGCCATTCCTATTTTTGTGACCACTAAGTGACTTTTAGGCCCTTTCTAACTATAAATAAAACCATGTTGTTTGCAGTGTTATAGCCAGGCTAGTTCCAGGATATGAGAGAGACATGGTAGGTGAGGTAATCTTTCATTGGACCAACTTTGTTGATGAAAGTTACAAGCTTTCGAACCACACAGAGCTCTTCTTTAATCTAGAGAAAGAAATCCGAATATGTAAGTTAAATACAAATTGGGACAGATAGTTAAGTATAGGGGACAATGTGTTGTAGGAGGTCACTTGAGATGGAGTAGGCAATAAGGGTTAGTTTGTTATATAAAAGGATTTTGAAGAGGTCCATTAAAGGTTAGCTGGCAGGTGTGAGTTACAGGTTGTTGTAATGAGCCATGAAACCACTGTCCCTCTTAAGTCCCTGGTTTTTAGTGTCTTGCAGCATTATAAACTTAAGTTCCCAGGTTTGCCTTTTGAAGATATTGTGTAGGTTTCCCTTGAGGAAGAGTATTGAAAGAGCAGGTATGGAGTAATCACTTTGTAAAAGGTATTTGCCCAGGGCTGATATGGTGTGTTTGTCTTATCATTTTTCTGAGTGAGTTCATTTGAGTGCACAGTGATTGTCTAGCTTCAGCCACATAGCTGTTGTTGGGGTATTTGATAAAACTATGTCAGGGAGTTTGATTATTATTCTGTTGTCCTCTAAGATGATTGCAAACATGGTTCCAGATTGCAGAGTAGGTAGTCCTGAACTGACTTTAGTCTGATTATGAAACACAGTGAAGGGTCAATGTACATTATGAATTGTACCATGCTAAGGAACAACCAAGTTGTAATGAGGCTCCCTGACAGTTTTATTTATGGAGTAGACAGGGCCTTGTTTTCACCTCTCTATCCAGTTATGGCATTGGCTGACTCTAGTTCTATGGTTGAGGTGGGGAGGAGAGGGAGGGAAGAGGTCTGTAGTTGACTAGTTGCAGAGCTCTGAACACAAGTTCATTTAGATTTGTCTCTTTTAGATTCCTAATGTAATAGCATAGGTTGAATTCTTCTCTCTCTTTCTTTTATTAAGGGAAAGTTACAATAAAATGGTTAACATATTACATCATATGTTATTTATTCAGAATCAGGTTAATACTCAAAGAACCTGGCTAAAGATTCTGGCTTCCTACCTGGGAAGCCCTCCTCTGCACTAAAAAGCATGATCAAATTTCTAAATAGCTATCTGCTTTTTGGTGTTTCTGTTGTGTGTACACTTGCTGTAAAAGTTTTTCCATTACAAGCACAATCCATATTTTGCTATACCACAATTCCAGTCAGAAGGGTCACATTTTTCCAATAAGGTGCAATACAAACCTTAGCTTCTAATAATAAAGAAATTAATTTGATCAGAGCCTTAACTAAGCATTTTAGTGCCCAGGGCAAGCAAGCATTTTTGCTCCAGGCCAGGACTGACTGCTGCTCAGGCTATAGTCAATGCTATGCAGAGATGTTTATGGTTCTCGTCCTCCTCCTTTCAGAAGTCCAACAGTCCATTTGAGGCCTTCTATCTGAGGATCCTTTGCCATTTTCAGACAAGCTAGATGATAGGCTGTATAGCCTCAAAGATTTAAGGGTGACGCTTAAGTCTCTGGGTAGCTGTATGCCAGCAATAAAAAGAAAATGGTTTCAAGTAAAGAAGCTATCAAATGGCCATTACCTTTCCGCCTCATTTCCTCTTACCTCTTCAGGGACCACGCTTCTGCAGTAAAATGACCTCATGAGGTGCAATTTCTCTTTCTTGTGGAGGTCACAGCAGAAATTCTCCTATCTCTCAGGGAAAAGGGATTTTATTTCTGCTATTTCCTTATCCCAAAAGCAAAAGGGGATCTTTGATCTATTCTAGATGTAAAAGAGCTAAGCAAATTTCTGAAGAAAATAAGATTCTGGATGGTCACTTTTGACTTCCATTATGCCTTCTCTAGACCCAGGGAACTGGCATGCTGCCCTCACTTAAGACACTTTGATGTGATATCCATCAGAGCCATTGGAAGTTCCTCAGTGGAAGTTCCTTCCATTTCCATCAGCTGTAGGTTGGAGCCTAATTGAGGTCCCTACAGACTCACGGTCTCTGGTCTACTTAAGAGGTGAAAACACTCACAAACAGGAAATTGTGGGCTATCCATCTAGCTTGCTCAGTCTTCCTTCCACATACTGAGGGAAAGTATCTGCTGGAGTTCTCAGACAATACAGCAGCCATGTTTTATGAACAAATAAGGAGGAGCCATGCCACCTCATTGTGCCAAGAGACGATTCTTCTGTGGAATTTCTACATAGTCAACTCTATTCACTTGAGAGCTGACCACCTTCCAGGGATACAGGGATACACTGGCAGATCAGCTGAGTAGGTCATTCACCAATCACCATGAGTTGTCACTTCATCCAGAAGTGGCCAGATCCATCTTCCAGACATGAAGGACTCTCCATGCAGATCGGTTTGCAGCAAAGGCCAGCAGAAAATGCCATCAGTTTTATTCCTGAGTGGGACACAAGCCTGGGTTCATTGACAGATGCCTTGCTGCTAACCTGAATGAACAGCCTATTATATGCCATCCCCTCTGATTCCGTTCCTGCCCAGAGTGTCTTGTCCAAATCAAACAAGACTAGGCTCGATCATACTCAGCATGGCCCCAACAGCACTGGTTCTCAGCACTGCTAGCCCTGTCGGTCAGACCTCCACTCTCTCCTGCTGGATTCTGACATCTTCTAGGACAACGGGCCTCCTCCCCCACCCCAAACTGCAGGCCCTTCACCTGAGAATTTGGATGTTCCATGCCTGATGCCTTTGGAAAGGGATTATATGAGAGAGATGCAGGACGTGCGTCTAAATAGTAGAGCTTCGATTAGGAGTATTTACGTGGCAAAATAGAAAAGATTCTCCCTCTGGTCCCCCCAGAAAGGTGTTTTCCTAGTCCGGGCCTCCATCGCTCATGTATTGGACTATCTTTTATTTCTAAAACTGCAAGTTTTGGCAGTTCATTCCATCAGCATTCACCTAGAAGGTCTCTGCTTTCCATCCTTCTGTGGATAGCTATTTTTTCCATCCCAGCATCTAACAGATTACACCTACCGGCAGAGTACACTATCCTCCCATGGGACTTAACTTTATACTAAGTTAGCTTATGGGCCCCCTTTAAGCCGCTGGCATCCTGTTCGTTACTTACACTTTTCAAGTAAAGAAGCTATCAAACGGCCATTACCTTGGCCAGGAGAATGGGGTAGTTGCAGGCTCTGGTATCAGAACCTCCCAACACAGTTTTATATAAGGACACCTTTACCCTTCACCCTTACCTGAAGTTCCTTACTAATTTGGTTTCCAGTTTTCATATTAATCAAGCAATTTATTTCCTGATTCTTTCCAAAGCATCATATGCATAAAAATGAGGAAAAGCTCCACTCTGGGTGTTAGAGCTTTGGCTTTTTACCTGTATCAGGCAAGCCATTTAGACCTTCGTCACAGTTCTCCATCGTGATTGCAGACAGAATGAAGGGCCTTCAGGTATCTTCCCAAAGGATTGCTGGCATGCTACCCGTTGGCTAGAGCTATGCCCCTGAGTAGAGTATTAGCCCATTTGACCAGATCTCAAGCCAGTTTCAGCAGCCTTGCTGGCTCAGGTGCCCATCCTGGACATTTGTAATGTGGCTACTTGGTCCTCAGGCCATACATTTGCCTCTTGCTATGCCCTCTCTCATCAGTCCAGAGACTATGCCAGATTTGGACACAGGGACCTCCAATCCCTGTTCAAATAGCCACTGAGCCCACCTCCAGTTCAAACTGCCAGCACCACATCCTCTTTCGCCGCTACCATTCCAACAGAGCAGCTCTCTAGCAGCAAATATAGGATGGATTTTAACTGGAGTCAAATCCCATCTATACAGTAACCTATAAAATTTTCTTTGAGCTACAAAAAGAAAAAGTGATGATCAAGTGGGGCTACATCTTTCTGGCCCCAATACCTGTTACTGCAGCAGAGAACCTTAAAATCTGAAGCATCTTCTGTGAGGTCAGTGGCTTGAGAGCAAATGCTCTTCCAGTCACCTGGCAGAGGGCTGTGATTGGCAGTCGCATGTGCACAGATGTGGCAGGAAGCAGTATGATGACATGACAAGATGATGATTGTGGCTACACTGCCTACCCAAGAAATTTCATATTAGTTCCATTCCTCTAAGTCTTTTTATTATTTTATTCCACATTGGAGGGCAATGTTTTTTATGATTCTCCACGATATTTATTCTTAAATATTTTTAAGATTCCTTTACCACTTAACATTTATGTAGCTGACAACAATTTGGTTTGACCATTTCAGGAATAGTAGCCCTTAACATTTCAAATTTATCATAGTTTATTTGTAAGCCCTGATATCTGCCCACATGCCAAAATCAATTATTCTGTAATTTTTAATGAGGCTTTTGGCGCCTGCAAAAAGACAACAACATCAGCACATAGAAAACTATTGGGTGTTCTAATCCAAAAGGCATTTTGATTTCCTTTACCAAGAGGCTGTTTCTCACATTTATTGCCAATGGCTTCATTACAAAAGCAAACAATAGGGGGCATAACCAGCTACCTAGCCTTGTACCTTTAAACAAATTAAAAGGAAGGGTTTGATAGAGATTAACAAAATTCTTGTGTTTGTTCCCAACGATTAATCTTTTGCGTCAAGTTCCTTTACAATGTTGTTTACACAACTAGGAATCTTTGCATTGCTTGTTTCATCTACAGCTTATGTACACAGTACTTCCTGTGGACGAAGAGGGTAGTGGCTAGAAGCATAGTCGATCTCCATTGGCTTAACGTACTAGGACTGTTAAGGGAACATCAGTCAAAGGTTTTCATGTAGACCCATTTCTCTTTTCCACAGCTGTCCTCATAAGACTACACTCTTCTTTTAGACAAGATGTCTGCAACATGATGCATCGCCTACATTTTGCATAAAATTGAATTTATATTGGTTTAATTAGATTTTTGACAGTGTAAAAATGTTGGTTCTATAATCATATTGCAGATCATTGGTAAGTTGGCAGATCTGGTCATATTCACTTGATCTGGCCTACATCTGTCCATCTCCCCAACTGCTTCCCCTCTATGCCCTTCCCAGAAATAGTCTCTCAGTGTTTTGATGGGTTTTTTTGTCTTATATGAATGACCCCATTGAAACTGTGTGTTAGAATCAGAGCCCTTCCTTTACTGATAAGTATATGTGAGTTACTGCTTAGAGGAGAGCACAGAAAGTTACAGTGGGGAGAGGAGGATAAAAATATCTGAGAAGGTTAATATACATTCTTCTTTTCTTCCTCTAGATCTGAACACCAGTACACACCTAAACAGTGAGCCTGCTCTATTAGCCAATCGTTTTTCTACGTTATCTACCAGCTTTAGTGATTTAACCCCAAGGCATCAACCTTTATCAGCTGAAGTGTTGCTTGAAAATTCACAGACAGCAACAATGAGAAAAACCTTACCATCTGCAATGTCTAGGAAAGACAGCGAATCTGCAGCTAATAGGTGCTTGAGCCCTTCCAAAGTGGGGTATAAACAAAGTGACAGACTGCATTCATCGCTGTCTCCTCAGCATTGTCTTAAAGAGTCAAATAAGGAGGCAAGTGTCTTACTATTTAGCCTCTTTGTTGTACAGAAATGCATTTGATATAGAGATTTTTTTCAACTTATTATAATATGCCTGTTTGTAACAGAAAGTTATTGTAAAAAGTTTCTGTATGATTCTAAATAAATACAAAATTATAGAATGCTACTTATAATGGGTTATGTAAAACATAAAAACAGATAGCCTTTTTAAAAGAAAAACAGAGTAAGAAAACAGTATCCCAACTTGAGTAAGCAATAGATCATCCTCTAACACTAGCTGACAGCACTTAATTTTGAATCCAGGATTTTGCAGACTTGGGGATCCAAACCTAGCAGCACTGGAATCATTAATATGGAATGTCCAGTCTAAGAGATGGAACTATTGTGCCCACTTTGCACCACCCTGAGTGTAAATTAGCCATAAAAAATTTTAAGTGGTTTGGGGATTATCATCCAAGCACAAGTGTGAACTTGTGGTGGTCTACAGCCATCAGAGGCTGTGTATCACGTCTCCCTTGTTGTAAGTGGAGAAGAGACGGCGGCATGGCTTCCAAAAAGGAGGAGTGATTGTGATGGCACTGTGCCATAGTAGCTGTCCTATGCCTGCTGCTGTGGCTTTTACAGGCAGGTATAACATACAGCAGCCTGAATGCTGCCCTAACAAACAATATGTAGTGAAGGGCACACAGCGAGTAGCATAAAAATATACTAGGTACTAAAAGGTTCTTTTCTCTAGCAGAGAAAGGCAGAACAAGAATCGGTGGCTGGAAGCTGAAGCCAGACAAATTCAAATTAGAAATTAGGCACAAATTTTTAACAGTGAGGGTGGTTAATCATTAGAGCAAACTTCCAAGGGAGATAGTGGACTCTCCATCTCTCGTTGTCTCTAGTCCAAACTGGATGCTTTTGTGGAAGATCTGCTTTAGCCAAATCCAAGTATGGGGTACCTTGGTGAAATTTAATGGTCTATGACATATAGACAGCCAGACCAGATGATCTAGCAGTCCCTCCTGGCCTTAAAACTCTATGAATCAGAGCTGCACAAGTGGGGACTTTATGCTAACCTTGTACACTAGTCCTGATTCCCATTGTATGCATGCTGTAAATTCCTGAGGATCTAGCCTTTAATGCTTTGGCCTGTGTCTACTCTCTCGTGTCCTCTTAATTCCATGTTCCTTAACACTGGGACTAATGTGCAACTGTATTATACTGATGTCATTCCATTGGCATCTGTGGAAAACCAGCACCTCACACTGCAATAAAGCAGTGGGGAACGTACCCCATGGTAAATTCTCAGGTTATAAGAGAACAGGCTGAGAATTCTTCAATATTTCAGGGTTCTTGAAAGGAAATATAAAACCACTGTTGATCGAGCATGTAGAGGACACCAATATTTCTTGGTGATCATTAATGATGAGCACAGATTGTTGATACAGAGCAATCTGGGTCATTTGGTAAACTGGGCACAGTCAAACATGTGTTTTAATATGGCCAAATGCAAGGTCAGACATGTAGAGACAAAGGTAGGTCACACTTCCAGGTTGGGGGATTGTGTCCTGGAAAGCAATGACTCAAAAGGATTTAAGGGTCATGGTGGAAGCCAACTGTACATGAGCTGCCAGTGCAACACTGTGGGTAAGATGTATAAACAGAGACATACCTAGTAGAATATGGAGATTATTAGCTCTGTAGGAGGCACTAGTGAGACCATTACTGGAATACTGTGTGAAATTCTGGTTTCATTGAAATAAATAGCAAAACTACCATTGACTTCAGTGTACCCAGGATTTCACATACTGTCCAGGTCTAGTGTCCACACTTTAAAAAGGATGTTGAGAAATTGGAAAGGGCTTAGGAGAACCAAGAGAAAGATTCAAAGACTGGAAATGAGAGACTTAAGGAGCTGAATCTGTGTAATTCATGAAAAAAGATTAGGAAGTTACTTAATAATGATCTGTAAAATCCTACATGGGGAGAAAAATAGTAGAGACCCCTTGTAATCGATCAGAAAAAAAGGATAACAAAAACTAATGGCTGGAAGTTGAAGCGAGACAAATTCAACTTGGAAATAGACAAATTTTTAACAAGTGTGATTATCCATTGGAACAGCTTCCCAAGGGAGGTGGTGGATTGTCCATCGTGTGAAGTCTTTACATCAAGATTAGACGTCCTTCTAAAACAATCCTGAGATGAAGAATAAATTACACTATGAAATCCTCTGGATTGTATTATACAGGAGGAGAAGCTACATGATCCCAGTAGTTTTGGTATCTCTCTTAGTACCCATCTTATTTGTAGTACCTCTGTGCAGCATACGGCTTCAAAGAAGTTTTATGTCCTTATACAAAGAGGAAAAATTCTCTTTACATTTTTAAAGCCCTATGTTTGATTTATGTAGATTGTACGTATGTACACGTGGCCTTTACAAAATGAACCTCATGAAATTGTGCATGTAAATGCAGGCACCCCAGCTTACATTCTCACACAAATCAGGTATCTTCCTGTGTATGCGGTCAGTTAGAAAAACGCATGCACGAATACCTGGTTTATGCATGTAAGTTAGGTGCGTGCAAATCTATTGCATAATTTAGCTGGAAAAGTAAATTTGTTTTGCCTTTTTTTCTTTAGTCTGTCCCTAGTGATCTGAGCAATGATACATGTTTCACAGAAAGTCAAAGTCCCAATAGGACTGAGAAAGCATCACATATTGCAGTTGTCCTACACCAGCTCCTGGAGCTGGTAGATCATTACTGGGATGGAGCTGGGTCCCTCCTCCTCAACAAGAATTTTCTTAGTAAGTTATTTCATTTTAATTTGAATGAGTATCCTAAGTCTGTTTTTGTCTCTACTGTACCTATTCTCCCAGGCAACCTGAAATTCTTTGGCTTAAACATCCAGCTGCTTTCTTTCCATTGGCATTTGCAGACGGAAAGTGATTCTAGCTCTCTGTCATTGGGATTTCACCTGGTGCGATGTTTGACTCAAAGGCTAACTTTTTGTTTAGTCCCTTCCTGTTACAAAGAGGTAGCTCCCCCTATGTTCTGAAGAATTCTGTTAAGACATGATAATTTCTCATGTATTGATGAGCTGTAAGTGAAAACCCTTTCTCGAACCAGATATACTCAGAGGGCATGTCTACACTGCCGCAGCAGCAGGTATCTATGCAGCAGTATCTATATAGACCCGCTCAGTCATTGGGAGAGCGTTTTCCAGTTGACTCAATTAGTCCACCTCCCTGAAAGAGCACCCAGTGCCGTGAAGCCACCATGTATCTCCTGTTGAAGGACTTACATTGACATACCACAAGCTACATTACATAGCTTGCGTATCTCCCGTTGACTGCCGTGGCCAGTGTAGACTAGCCCTGAGGTGTGGTTTTCCTTACAGTTGCTGTATAGTATATGCCATGTAGATGTGGTGCATAGCAGAAATGTAAGTTAAGAAAAGCTGAGATAAATATAGGGATAGATTCACAAGAGGACCTAACTGCCACTTTAGGCACCTAAATCCCAGGATCAGGCCCCACAGGAATTCACGAAACCCCCACTCAACTGCCCCCATACCATGTAGACTCCTAAAATCACTCCATGTCTACATTTTTTCAGTAAATGCTCCCTAGGTGCCTATGTTTCTACCTCAGCACACTTAACACTGCAGCCATGTGCCAGGCAGCTGGAAGCCTAAACCCCAGTAGGATGCAGGAGCTGGGGGAAGATAGGAGTTCCTCTACCTAACTCGCTTGCAGAGCCTGACCTCACCTACCCAATTCGGCTCTGAGAGGGTTGAATTAGGCCAAGCAGACCCAATCAGCTAATTAAGCTTAACTGTCCAGCATTTTAGAATTCATTCCTTTTCTATTGATATGTGATGCTGTAAAACATCCAGGCGTATTGGTACTTAGAGCTGATCAGGAATTTCTCAATTAAGCCTTTTTTTAACCACAAAATGGCAACTTTGTTCTGGGGGGAATATGTTTCCAATATGTCAAAATGGGATTTTCTAAATGACAAGTTCCAGGTTTTGGTTCAAAATGACTGTTTCAAAATACCTAAATTTTCAAATGTACTTAATTTTTACTAAAAAATGTAAAAATAAAAAATGGTCAAAATCTGAATAAAATGGTTTAAAATTACTGAAACAAAAAGGGACTAATTTATTTTTGGGGAGGATTTTCAGTCTGTGAAAATTTGAGATTTTGACTTTTCATTCTCATTCAAGACAGGAAATTTTTTCAAAATCTTGAAAATTTCCCCATATGAGAAAAGTGATTTCCCACCCAATGCTATTGATACCATCACTTAACATGAAGCAAATACTCTTTTTCAGACTCTACTTTTCCCAACCCACTTTTTTTCCCTGTAGCTCCAGCCAAAGATTTGCTTTTGTATCTGATGGCCTGTACCCCTTCACAGAAGGATGTTCACCTGCCAGGTGGGGACAGCCCATCAGTCTTAACTGGAAATGCTTCCAGACTTCAAAGGACCCAGCTGAAGTATGCTGAGCCATTTGACAGAGCAGACATGGCTTTGGTATGTGTTGTCACTTTTCCTTTTCTTCCCATCCCTATATTATATGGAAACAATGGCATGAATTTTTCTATAAGGAAAACTTCCTTGTAACATAAAAGTCCCAAAGTGATAGTCACTACAGCTAATTACAAAGAGGAGTAAATCACACACAAATTGCCTTTTTGTCTGCATTCAAGTGGGATTTGTATTCCTCGATTCCCCCTGTACTGTAGATCAGACTAGAGCTCCTGGGAAGTATCAGTACAGTGGAAGCTTCAAATGAGTGCACATTTTTACTGACCATGCCTTCTGAGAGAAGTATCTGTTTTGGATGCACATCTGGTGGTTCAAGAGTTATGGTATTGCATTTGATTTGCAGTGTAATATGTTTTTGTTAAAGGGACATTGTCGGGTTAAAAATATATATTAAAATCATCCTATGTCACTAACAAATTTCAGGGGGCAAATTTTCTAAGTAACCAGAGGCAGCTACACACTCAGCTCCCACTGAAAGTCAATGGGAGTGTCCCAGGGTAGGTACACCCCATCGGCAGGGAGTGTCAGGTTTTGGAGGAATGAATGAGAACAGGGGCGCCTAATGGGCTAGCCTCCCCAGTTGCCACAGCAGTCCTGGCTCCCAGAGCAGCATGTCCTAATGGTCAAGCCCAACAGAACTACCCACTTGCAGCAGGGCAGTGTGGCCTAGTGGCCAGAGGGGGTGGGCAGCAGCCAGGCCCTCCCTACTCCACCAGGTCCAAACCTAGGGCCCTGCCTGTGGCAGGGGTATCCCCCACTAACTCAGTAGGGAACCTGCTAAAACATGCTGAATTAAACCCCAGTTCTACAACCGGATATCCATGAAGTTTCCCTGGGTTACTTCCTACCCATTCCTCTACATCTGGTAGTCTTGGTGGTTCCATGGGATCTCCTCCATTTGTGGCAGCCAGTGACTGGGGTCAGTCAGCACCACAGCCCGGCTGGCCTCTGAATTCTGGAACAGTGGCAGTCTCAACACAGAAGCCAGCAGTACACCTCTATTCCCTTCAGTAATCAGCCCAGACGGAGCTGAGCTAGTACTCTTTTATATCCTGGTTCTAGCTAGAGCATGCCCAGCAGGGATGAGGGGGCATGGCCTCCTATGCCCATAGTCTGATTAACCCCTGATGGACCAGTTCTGGGTAGGTGCACCCCATCACAGGGAGGCGAAAATTTAACTTCCTTTCATGCCCTTGAAAATTTTCCTCTAGATTTTTAAAAATGAAAATTAAAAACAATAATAATTTTCATAATTTATGCTGTTCGCTTGTTTTTTGTGCTTCATGCTATGTGACCAATGAAAATAGTCTAGTCACTTTTATCTTTGTAGCTAGACAGCTTCACTTTCTTCTTCTTTTGCAGCAGTGCAATAATGACAGTAATATCACTTAACATAGCAATTTTCATCTTCAGAGCATTCTACAACCATCAGTCCAGACAACATCCTTTTGAGGAATTTAACACCCTGTTACAGAAGGAGAAACTGGGGCAGAGAGGTTTTATGACTGGCCCAAAACACAGGGTAAATCAGTGGCAGAGCTGGACTGCCTATCTCCCGACCCCCTGCTCAGGCTCTGAGACCACACTATGTCTTGAAATGCTGCAGTGTTCAGGTTGCAGACGCTGCAGGGGAAATGTTTAAATCCAAATTTAAAACCTGTTTTCAATTAAAGCCTTTAAAAATGTATAGAAACATTTTCTGTTTAAATCTGGTTCCTGACGAAACCTTAAACTACCTCCCAGTGTTCCTACCTCTTTTGTATTTTATTGGGATTTAAAGTATTTATTTGGAAATGGCAGAGCTACAAATACTTTCTCTTGATGGTTTGAGAATGCATTTCAGCTGAGTCTTGAAAAGGCTACAGTGTACTGGCTTTGGGGAAAGCACCGCAGCACTGCGCCCATTTGCATTAATCACTGCACAAAGGGCCTAAAATAATACCCATCAAAACCAATGGAAAGATTCCTATTGATTTTGGTGGACATTGGATCGAACTCTGTAGGAAAATATTTAATTTCTCTTAACGTGATTTGATTTTGCAACCTTTCATTTTGTTTTGACAAATACTGGACTTTGTGAAGCAGCAGCAAGCCAAGGGGCTAGAGGAGAGTCACGTGTCATCTTCCCAGTCACAGGAAATGGACTATGCTGCAGTTTCTAATTATAGCTTCAGTGGAAATCACTCACTCACTTATGGTAAGTTCACAAGGATTAGTTTTGGCTTATTATATGTAATGTGATTGTGTCTGAATTACTTTTCTTTTCTCTTTGCCGGTAAGTGCTCTGTAATTGCAGCGCGGAAGAGTTAGAAATAAGTCCAAGTGTTCTGTTTAGCAGCTGCTCAACACACTAATTCTCTGAGAAATGAAGGATCAGTTTTAGTGCTGATATGATGGTTCTCAGAGTGCCCAGGACTGAGAGTCACGTTGTTGTTACCCCCCTGCTTCCAGCCTGAGGGATTCTTGCTTGTGGTAACTGGGTGATAGCACCAGCCTTTCAGCCATTCAGGCACTCTCCTCTGGGCTGGGCCAGCCCTGTCTTCATCTTTCAGGTTAACAAGAGATGCCCTCCAGTCCCCGAGTCCTCTTGAAACATTCCCCTCTGATAACCAGCCCTTGCCACAGGCTACATACAGAAATCCCAGATCTTCTGCTCCAAAAGGAGCGATTTACTAATTTTATCTTAAATCCCTGCTCCTTTATACCACACAGCACTTGTAATAAAACAAGAAAAGGTTTATTTAGGAAAGAAAAGAAATTCAACTATAAATAAGAGAGTGATGGAAACAAATGGTTACATACAAAACAAAATCCTGAAGTGTGGACTAGGACTACACTTATTAATAATTACCTTTCCTAGCTCATAAAGTAGGTTCTTCTTTGAGTGATTGCATATGTCCATACCACTGGAGATGTTTGTGAGGTTCAGTGCAAGGTTGTCAAGAGATTTTTTACTCTTAGCAGTACCTGTTGGGACAACCTGGGCACCCTCTGCTGTCTCACACACATCGTAGGTATAAAGAGCCAACCCACCCCAGATCCTCTTCAGTTCCTTCCTACCTCCTGTGCTGGTTGTTGGAGCTCCCTGTCCTTGCTGATGCAAGTCTTTCTCAATACCTATGTATAGTTCCCGTCTATAGTTAGTTTAAAAAAAACGTTTTTGTTGTTTGTGTGGGTTCTGCCCCTGCACCCACAAGGAGTTTACAGGAGGGACCCTTGGGCTACACATAGCTGGGGTCCAGTGCCATCTTAGTGACATTTTTGGAACCTGTGATGTTCCAGCCCCCAAGCCCCCCAAGTCAAGAGCATCCCCACAGCCATCTTAGCTGGCTCCATCTGCTGGACATTGGGAGCATTGTCACCACAAGCATGATAGCATTGGTACCAAGCCCAGCACAGAGGAGACTTGGGATCTCTTTAATAAGCAACTGCGAGAGGGCCAGAGACCGGACCAGGCCCCACTACCATTAGCAGCCTCTTCCTCATCCTCTGATGAGGCAATTGTGGCAGAGCCTATTTCTCCACCTCCAGAGGATTTTAAGACTCATTTGTAGCTGTTGAGGTAGATGGTTATGACTCTTAATATGCATCCAGAGGAGGTCCGGCAAAAATCCTGCAAGCTGGACATTCTAATGTCTGAAGCCCCAACTAGCATAGCTGTCAATTAATAAAACTATCTTAGAGCCTACCAGTATTCTCTAGTAGACCCTGCTAGAAGACCCCTGCTAAAAGAGTGGTGAAAAGGTACTATTGTCCTCTCTTAGGGGATCAAACACCTGTATAACCATACTCATCCGGGCTACCTGAAAGTTGCAGCAGCCAATGAAAAGGAAAGGCAGGCACCAGGTCTCAACCCCAAAGAATAAGGAGGACCAGAAGTTGGACTTATGTAGGAGGAAGCTTTATTCCACAGGTGGATTACAGCTTCGTATTACGAACCAGCACGCTTTACTGGGATGCTATGATTTCACTCTGTGGGATACAGTTTTGAAATTTAAAGACAAGCTCCCAGATGAGGCAAAACAAGCGTTCCTCACTTTGATAGAGGAGGGCAAGCTAGTTGCCAGAATGGCTCTACAGGCAGGTCTCCATGCAGCAGAGTTTGCTGTGTGCAGCCCAGCCTCTGCCATCAAAGTGAGGCTCTCATCCTGGTTGCACACTTCTGGCCTCCCTCCGGTTCACTCAACCCATCTCCCTGGCAGCTGGGCACGGGCAGGGAGCAGAGGAATTTGTGATCAACTTGCCGATACTTTATGAACAGTAAAAAGGCTAATTGCATAGACAATTTATTCATTCAGCACTACATAATACCAATATTCAGGCACAGTTAAAGATTCATATCTTCAGAACTATCACTGCCTATTTAAGAGTTTATCTCAAAGACCACTTCTGTCCATAGGCACTATATTCCATAGGAACATTATTTATAGAGTCTAGTTTCAAACTCTAACAGACCAAGGCACTAGTGAGAGTCATTTGATTGTGGAATTTGATAGCACCAAAGATTTGGCTGAGCCTAGACCTTGCAATCAGCAGACTATGATGTAGGACTCCTCTATTTTTCTGTAGGCAATCCCTTAACAGACAAACCATAAAATTGCCCTACCAGTTGCTCCTGAAATAATGCACCTAGAATCTAGATCAAACTACTTATAAAATATGGAAATACAGAACTGACTCCTCCTCGTGAGGGATCATGGATTATTTTTCAGTTTGTTTAAAATGGAGCATAGGTACTTGGTAAAAGTTCCCTTAGAAACGTGAATTAGAATAATAATAATAATGGGGTGAGGGTCTACATTCAATTTAATGGTATTTCTGTTTGTCTGTAACACAATTTTTGAGCACCTTAGCCAGTTGAGCAGAACCATACTGATTTTGGTGAAAATTTGAAAACCAGAAAGGGAAAAATGGGGGACATATGGGGCTCCTTTCCTCTGTGTAGCAGAGCCACAGCTTCAAGCACCTCTGTAATTATCTACAGATCAAAGAACTGGTTGATGACACCAATTAACACTTTCCAGCATAATAATACCTCATCTCTGCTCTGCCCATCTTCTCACTGGAGTTTAACATGTTGACATTTTGAATGATTTATCACCCAGACAGAAAAGGACATAATAATGGGAGGGAGGAAAGAATGGAAATGTGCAAACTGAGCCCTTGGCATGTGGGGGGAGAAGGAGAGTGGGAGGCCCTGGAGCTGGAGGGAGTCAGGGGAGGGGGACTCAAACCCTTAGCATGGGTGGAAAGAATATGGGACCCTGGTATGAGGGAAGGGGAGCTGGGGGGTACATGTAGCCCTTAGCATGGATGGAAAAAATGGGAGACAAGGGTCTGATAGATAGGAAAGGATGCGGGACACACAACAGGGGAGGGTGGCACAGACGGAGCGTGTGAATTGGAGTGGCAAGATACAAGGAGTTCCTGATTTGTTCAATGAGCTCGGCCAGCAGAAGCTACAAAATGTGTAACCCTGTAGTAGTATTAATAATAATAATAATTACTAGTAGTTAATTCTATTCAAAGGTTATATCATTACAATTAATAATGTTAATTAAATATTTTAAAATGCAGTTTCAGGCATACAGTTCTGTATTTTGATGACCCCCCAACTCACTGTATTTCTTTTAGAGGAGTTGCTACATAAGAATGAGCAGCTGAGTGTCCAAATAGAGTACTTAACTCTGGAATTAAAACAATTTAAGAAACTGCAGGAGACTGTGAATCTTCTACATGAGAGTCAGAGGTATGATGAATGGCTGGAAGTTTTACACAACATGGAGGCCAAGTCTACACTAGGAAAGTAGGTCAGTATAACTAAGTTGCTCAGGGGTGTGAAAAATCCACACTCCTGAGCAACACAGTTAAATTGACCTAACCACCGGTGTAGACAGCGCTATGTCAACAGGAGGGCTCCTCCCATGGGCGTAGGTACTCCACCACCCAGAGAGGCTGTAGCTATGGTCTTCTCCCATCAACATAGCTACAGCATCTCGGGGAGGTGGAGTACCTATGCCTATAGGAGAAGCCCTACCGTCGGCATAGGTAGTGTCTTCACTGAAGCACTACAGTGGTGCAGCTGCACTAACGCAGCTGTGCCGCTGCAGTGTTTTAAGTGTAGTTCTACCTGGGCTCTTTTTGCAGAAAAAGAGCCTCTGGCCTAATTTTCAAAGGTCCTGCTCACACACCACTCACATTGATGTCAGTGAGAACGAAGTGTGCTCCACACCTCTGAAAGTCAGGCTACACATCAGTGCATTGGGGGGGGGAAATAGTTCTGACTTGTTAAATCAAATTGGGTTGTAGGCTTATCTCCTTTTCTAAAAACATGATCTACCGATATTATAGTGACCCTGCACTTGGTCACTATATTGTCTCCATTGTATTGCTGTAGAAACATGGTTGACGTATTCATATTGTGTGGTGAGCTACTATAATTTTCATGATAAGCCCTGTTTTAAATCCTACCAAAATTAAATCAATCTGCTTAAAGTTTCATAAGCACAAACTTTTATACCAATTAGGATTTTTCAGAGAGTTTCAGCCAAATCTGACAAAGCATTTGATGATCTCACTTACACATTTTTAAAAATGGCTTGGCCTAAAAATCCAAGTATGTTTTGATTTTGGTAAAGACTTTGATTAGTTCAGAGGGGAAATTATTTATCTATTCAAATCTATTCTCTTTCTTCATGCATTCTAAACCATGCATGGACTTCTGAACTCCTCATGGCCTCAGGCACACTTTACAAGGTCAGCCCAGCATCATTGGTGTTTGCACAGCTCTTATGTTTGTTAGGAACTCCTGACACTGAGCAGTTCTTAAATATGTTAATAGGCCAAAGCAATATTTTGTTAAGCAGGATCTAATTCTAAATTGTTTAAAGGAATAAATACTGTAGTTTTCTTATAAAAAAAACATATTATTAGCCTGGAAAATCAAAATTAAGGTTATATAAAAAATATCAGCCAAACCTTAAAAGTAAGGAACTTTACAGTTGATGTCACTCAAGTAACCTTAACTCTGATCTTGTACAACCAAAAACCTAGAGACAATCCTGTCTTCATATTAGGGACATACAAAATAGCGTACATATTCATTGTAACAGTGACTCTGAAAACTAAGAAGCAATCTAATTATACGCTGGCTATGTATACACTACTGCTTAGATGAGTACAAATTATGTCACTTAGGGGTGTGAATAAGCCACCCTCTTGGGCGACATAAGTTACACCAACCTAAGCACTGGTGTGGACAGCGCTGTGTCAGAGGGAGAGAGCTTCTTCCACCAACATAGCCACCTCCACTCGTTAATTAAGTTGACAGGAGAGCTCTCTTCCATCAGCTTAGGCTGTCTGCTCTAGCAGCACTGCTGTAATTTCCATAGTGTAGCCATAAGCCTAACTTAGTTGATAGATGTTACTCTAGCATTTTCACCAAATTGCATCAATCTAAACTGGTACTACAAATTACTCCTTTCTTCTTTGAAATCATAGTCAGTCAATGGAAGAAAACAGGCTTTTCCTTACTGACCCCTAAAACTACCATAACTGGGACACACAGAGTTTTTGTTATTCTAGGAAACTCTCAGACACGTAACTACCATGTCTAATGATCAGAACAAAAAAAGAGGTATCTTACATGTACCAGCAGGTGGCGGATTATACTTGCATATCATAGATACATATATGCCCATAACCAAAGGCACACATTACAGAGATTCTTGATGGCACAGGCAAATTGCTCAAATAATATGGAAGTAGTGAATTTAATATATTCACAGGCGTGCAATCCCAAATCCTTAGCATTCTTATTACAACCCCTGTCTAAACTTCATTTAAAAGTCTCTGTTTTACCTGTCAGGTGCAACAGGTGGTCAGCTTCGAGGTCAGTGAGGTTTGGGAGCAAAGTTAAGTGATTTGGTGACCTTAACTATGCATATGTAATGTAACTCTTCGGCCAGATGGAGTTGGCAGCAACAAGGGCCAAGTTCTATATCTAGGGGTTCCTCTTAACAATACAAAAAAGAACCAGCTCAAGCCCCCACCCAGTAAACTGGGAAAGCTTAACATCACCTCTGGGCACCTCTGAGGGGCAATGCTTCCCCTCTCGCAAGCATTGAGTCTGTGTATAACAAAAGAGAACTTTTAATAAAAGGGAAAGGGAACCAAGCATTAGTTTGGGAAGACACCACAACTATATTAAAAAGCATACAACCATAAGCAAAAACCCCACCCCACAATGCATTGGGCAGTGTCGTTTGCCTGTTTCCCACCTTGCAGTCCCTTTAACATGTCACTTCCCTCTCCCTTGCTGCACCTCACTCATAGTTGGCTGTCCTCGATTAGCAAAGACCCAGAGTTCAGAGGTGTGTTCACAGGGGGTTCACCTCTCACCCCAGAAAGGCAGGAGCTGGGGGGTGCTGAGCAGCGCTGAATGTGGCAGTTAGGTGTCTAAGTCCTTTGTGATTCTAGCCCAATATTCACATATTTTGTTAAAAGTATTACCTTAACTTTGAAATACCAGGCTTTTCATCACTTAGGATTTTGATAAATCTACTCTACAATGTTCTCTTAAGGATATTTTACCTTTAAGTGATTAATAGATATTTAAAAATTGAAATTATTTAATTAAGTTATTTACTTGGGATTATTACTGTAAACCTGTTCGGGGGCAATGCATGTGAAAGATACCATCCATGGGTGATGGCACGTCATTAACTACAGCTGCAGGAAAAAGTGCTGCTGCAGTTACTCCTAGTAAAGTTAGCAGATATTTGCAAGAGCAGTTGTGAGATGAAATTCAGAAAAAGAAAAATTGACATAAGTATCAGCAAAACAACAAGAGTTTTTAAAAGGATAAAATGATTAATACGTTCTAAATCAATTATCAATCAGGTTAGTAGGTTGGTTATCATCATCTATAACTCTTTCTACTGAGGTGCTTGTAGCCATCCATAACACATTACTCATGTCTGTAATAGGTTTATAACATCAATTAATCATTTATTAGCCCCTTATAAACTATTTATAAATGGAGCCTTTATGTAAAGTGTGCCTGCTATAGTAATTGGTTTGAAATACAGAAGTATGAACTACACCCTATTTTAATTTTTCGTTTGCTTTGAATGTGAAGCAATGGAAGTTAGTATCTCATTTTGGGGAATACGTTTCACATCTTAGCAGAGTTCATTCTGATGAATGCTTGCTTATGTGTCATTTTAACCACCTCTTCACCATCTTGCCCAGGTCTTTAGTGTCCACAAACAACTTCCTCCTGCAACAGCTGAATAAAGAGCATAACCTTAATTCAGTAAAAACGCTTCCTTCTGAGAAACTCACCATTCATGAGAGATCACCTCCCTTAGAAAGAACTCCTCCTGTATCATCAGCATATGGCTATGGTCAGTATTGTAATGCAGAGCAATTAAGCAATTGTCCTCTCTAAAGGAGTCACTTCACATAATGTTATATGGATTATGTTCTTTTCCATTTAAGTACAATATGATATATCAAACTATATTTAAAGTTGTGTCTAATGTCTACTTTTACTGAGGTGACTTCACACTGCCATTCTAATCTTACCTTGCCTTCGTATCTTAAGCACCACTTGGTGTTAGCATTCTCATGTTTTACTGTCTTTATTGTTTTAACAAAAAATTCAGAAGGTGCCTTATAATAAAACTGTAGTCTGCAGTCTTGCCATCCCAAGGAGGTATGGTCTTCTCAGATACTGTAGACCATACAGATTCATACTTCAGGAAGTATTGTCGGTAATTCAATAGTTGATTCAATTTCCTCTGAAATGGTACTGAGTCAGAGGACCATGCTAAGGGCTGTGTGGTTAGTGACACCTTGATTTTACAATTTATGTCAAATATTGTAATATCCCATAGCATTTTTTGCATGAATTGGGAGTTTTAAACCCTGTGTCCTGGTGAAATTTTATTTGGGAAGATAATCTGCAGATAATTAGTCCTTCTGCAATATCAGTTCAATACAGAATAATTTTTCTCTCCCTATCCTAAACTGTCACATAGTGTGGCTATGTGCTGTTAACAGCTGCCATGTTCTACCCTAGAGATGGTTGCATTTCAGCTATGGGATGGTGATTCCAGTGTGTGTATGTTCACTGACAAAAACTTAACGAATGCAGAGTTAAGGTTGCCCAGTGGTTTCTTGTGTTCTTCCACAACATACAGTTTAGCAAACCTCAAACTGCTGAAAATCAGGAAATAAAGAATTAAAGTAATTCAGTCTTTAACGCTTGAAAAGCAGAAAGGTGGACACCAATGCAACTTTAGTGCTGTCCCCCTGGAGCTGGCACTAGCGAGCAGGAGTTATTTGCATGCTTTCTAGCTGCATTCCCTGTGCTAAGTGTAGCTGTATTGAATGGTGACAGGATTGGTTGGGGCATCTTAGCAGAACTGTGATTATGATATGAGGTAATGGTGGGGGAGGGGCAGTCTGAGCACTGCTGTATGAAGAAAAGAAACGGATACATGTGGACCCTGAGGGATGCAGTTTGCCTCATACCAGCACTCAGTTGTGTAACTGTCCCTGCAGCGATACTCAGGGCTCTTCTTCCCCTGGGGATTGTGGGCAGTGAAATGGGATGTGAGAGTGCTGTGTGGGTATTATGATGAAGAAATCAAAGGGTTGTATTAGATGGAATCCTGTATGTAAGCATGAAAGGATTGTAAAATGTAGTAGATGTGGGGATGTTTGAAGGAGTAGGCTCAGTGTTTGAGTGTGCAACTACACTCACGTTTTGCCTTTGATTCTGAACTACAGTGGTTATATGCCCTATTGCATGCATGTTCTGCACTATCTGCGAAAGTAGCATATGTGAAATCCTTCTGCCAGGTGGTATCGGAAACAACAAGGGCCAGGTTCAATATCTAGGGATTCCTCTTAAAATTACCAAACAAATTCCACTTACCTCAGGGAGCCCAGAACCATAAGCCACTGTGTTACCCCCCTGTCTCACTAAGTGAGGCCTGGTCTACACTGGTGGCTTAATTCAAATTAAAGTCCCTTAATTCAAATTAATTACTCCCGCGTCTACACTTGTGCGCATTGTTAATTCGAATTAAGGAGCCTTTAAAATCGAATTAATAAAACCACCTCTGCAAGTGGATTAGCGCCTGAAGCGCATCAGTTAATTCGCATTAGTGTAAGTGTGTACACTGTGGGACTTAATTCGAATTAATTGGCCTCCAGACTGTATCCCATGATGCCCCATTTCAGTACACTCCCCCAAAGCAGCCCCAGGAAGATTTAAATCTTAATTTCCTGCAATGAATGAGTTTAAAATCCAAGCTGCGATCACCCCCCCCCCCCCCACACACACACACAACAAGCCCTTTGCAGTTTGTCTCTTTAAGGGTTTGAAAGATTTCACCACCCTCCTCCCCGCGTGGTGAATGCATTTTAAATGCCCAGCAAGCCCTTTGCAGTTTGTCCCTTTAAGATTTGTCCCTTTGAAAGTTTAGCCCTTTAAAGTTTGTCCCTTTGAAAGATTTCACCACCCACCCCGCTCCCGCGTGGTGAATGCATTTTAAATGCCAGCAGTGAGAGGAAATTCTTTGTTACATTGTTTCAGTGGCCAATCATGGAAATTGATACTTTCTTAAGAGTTTATTCACAGTGCTACATGTGAATACATTATATCATGCTTTCCATCAGTGAAATGGAAAAATTTGTATCACTGTATTAATATACTAACTGACTCGGTTGTTATTTGTCTTATATTCTACAGACACCAGTAGGATCAAAATCAAAGGCAAGCAATATACAGGGGGTGGTAGGGGGAGCATAAAAGGCAAACAGCATACAGGTGGGGGAGGTTCGTTTGGTGAAGGGAAAAATCAAAGGCAAGCAATATACAAGGGGTGGTGGGGGGAGCATAAAAGGCAAACAGCATATAGTTCTAAAGTAATCCAGGGTAAGCTGCGATGTATTTGTCACGGTCAAAATGAGAGCATAGTTCAGCTGGCTCCATGTGCCTGCAGCAATGGCGATCGGGGGAGTAAAAAAACAGCATGAAAATCCTTTTTCTGTTTGTTTGAGGGTGGGGGAAGAGGGTGGGGGAAGCAGCGCTGCATCCTGGGATGATGACACTCATCACAACAGCCTCTATGGTTAGTTGCACTGTGGGATAGCTTCCCACATTGCACTGCTTTCTAATTTGAATTAAGGCTGGCCAGTGTGGATGCAAGAAACCAGCACAAACACTGTAGTGTGGACAGTCTGCAGCGCTTTCTATAAATCGCTTTCTGTAATTTGAATTTCAAATTAGTGCTGCAGTGTAGACATAGCCAGAGAGTTTTGCTGGATCTTAAACTGTGCATCAGCTCCCTGCCACACCAGTCTGTCTGTCTCACCAGCAAACTCCTCAAGACTCTGCCAGTCTCAACCCTGCCTTGTAGGTAACATTCAGTGAACCACAGTTCCCAAGTTCTCTCTGGAACGTCCAGCCCCTGATTCACACTGGATACTCACAATATTTGCAAACTCACTGCTTCCGAAAGAACAGTGCCCCTCAAATTATTGGTTACATCCTCGATCACAGCTCCACTTAACACACAGCACTTAGATACGTTTATAGTGGAAACAAGCAAAAGGTGTTGTAACAAAGAGGAGCAATTCCAGTGATATCAAGTAAAAGTATTGGAAACAAATGGTTACATATAAAATAGAATCATAACATGTGTCCTAGAACCTAGACTTAACTAACAAGATACTTTCACGTCTTATAGAGCAGCGGCTCTCAACCTTTTTTTCCCAAGTACCAGTCGGGTCAAGTCAAGTACCACTAGTCCTGACCCGAGTGGTACTCAAGTAAAAAAAGGGGGGAACAGTACTCTCCGCCGAATCCTGGCCGCCGTTACCCAATTTTCGGCGGCAGGGTTTCTATCATAGGGACATGTGGAGCTGACCAGGTTGCGTGCACGAGGCGAACCCGCCGCCGAAACCCTATAGCTGTTTGCGGCGGGAAGGAATTTCGGCAGCAGCAGAGGGGGAAGCCAGCGGAATGCTACACATCGGCGGCAGTAGAGAAAGCATATTTGGCGGCGGGGGAGATTTCGGCAGCAGCAGGGGTTCAGTCGCCGGTATGATACGCGTCTTCGGCGGGGGGGAGGTTCGGCGGCAGTGGGGGGGAATTCGGCGGCGGCAGCAGGGTACGCCTCGCGTACCACCAAGTCGTCCTGCGCGTACCACCGGTGGTACGCATACCACCGGTTGAGAACCCCTGTTATAGAGCAATGCTCACCGCAAAGTCCTTCCAGCATTTTACAGCCAGGCTCATCTGTGATCTTCCATTCATGAGACAAGTCACGCTGTAAACTTGCCTTCTCCATGAAAGTTGCAGGAAGGTACCTCTGTTCCCTAGATCTACCCCAGACATACTCATAAACAGGATCCCCTCCTGCTGTACATTTTTTATCTTGAAGATTTCAGTCTCTTGATTATGATTTTGGCTCTGTATGCAAATAGACCTTTATTCTGAAGTAGATCACACACAATGACAAGACAGGGAGATAAGCATCTGTTACCCCCTGCCTGGAAGGAACCAGTCTGAGGTATGTCACCTCTTGTTTATCTGCCTTAACGCCAACATTTTGAGAACATAATTTCTACTATAGGAAATATTATACATTATATTATTAGACATATTAAATATTATCTGTATGTATGTTTCAAAATGATTATGACAACCAGTAAACCTGGCAGTATGATAACCTGTAAAACCCACATGTATTCTTTGTGCCCTCTGCCAGTTGGCATCAATAGTCTCTGGATCAAAACAGGACACCTCAAATGTTGGATTCCAAACCTGTGGGTTTTGAGTCCTCCCCATTCTGCAGTGGACTAATCCCTCTGAAAGATGGACAGAGCAGGTGTCTCTTCTACTTAGGAGAGTAGAGCTGGTTGGAAATTTTCCAGCAAAACAGTTTCTTGGAAAATGCCAGTTCGCTGAAGTGAAATGTTTTGCTGCATTTTTTGCAGACTCAACTAAGCTTTTACTGAAACACAGGCAGCTGCAACAGGCTCCAGAGCCCTGGCAGGAGCTGGGTCTCTGGGAGCTGTTAATAACCCTCCTGTCAGGCCAGCTTCCACAGGAAATCCACCCAGTGAGCCAGGAACATAAAGATACATATAACCTTTATTGATACAGCATTCTACAAATATCCCCTGTGCCCATAGCATCTGGCACTTCTCAGTATAATAGCCTTTGACATTTACATGCTTCTGAGATCTCACATCTGTCTTAATGTACCTTTGTGTTTTCAGGGAATGCATCCAGTAGTTCCCAGACTGATAGGGAAAGTTGCCAATTTTATCTGAATTGCCAAAAAAATTTAATGAGATTATCCTGGCAAAC
Source organism: Emydura macquarii macquarii (assembly GCF_026122565.2). NCBI lineage: Eukaryota > Metazoa > Chordata > Testudines > Chelidae > Emydura > Emydura macquarii. The sequence continues at coordinate 13,123,253 of NW_027130432.1, read as the reverse complement.
AGAAGCACAAACTCCTGAAATCATTTGTAGAAAGGAGCAGCAATATCTGACCAAGTTCAGTACTCAGGAAAGTAAATACCATCCCTTCTCTGTCCCCTGTTCCTTCAAGTACCTATTGTTTCCACAATCTTAAGGAAATCTTCACTTGGACCCACTTGTCTCTCTATGCCCCATCTTCCTCCTCCCCTTAGCTTTAAGTTCTTTGAGCAGGGCATCTGTCTCCTTGTTTGACCCTCCTGTCCTCTTCACTGTATTGGAAGTGCCCTCACAAAGGTCCCTAGTGATCTCACCCCTCTCCAAGTTGAATTTTTTTGGGAGTGGGAAAAGCCACCAGGAAACAATTGTTACAAAAAAAACCCCAGATCTAATGAGAAAAGCCTAGTTACATTTTTGCCCTGAAACCTTGCCAATGTCCCTTTAAATGGCCTTTTATGCCAAAGGGGTGACTTGATTACAGTAAGTACCTACATGGGAACAAATATTTAATAATGGGCTCTTCAGGCTAGCAGAGAAAGATCTAACACAATCCAGTGGCCAGAGGTTGAAGCTAGACAAATTCAGACTGGAAATGAGTACATTTTTAATAGTGAGAGTAATAAATCGGGTTGGAACACTTTAAGTGTCATTGTGCAGTGTCCATCACTGACGGTTTTTAAATCAAGATTGGATAATTTTCTAAAAGATCTGCTTTAGCAATTATTTTGGGGAAATTCTACAGCCTGCATTATGTAGGAGATCAGAGCAGATGATCACAATGTTCCCTTCTGGCCTTGGAATCTATGAAACTTAAGGCACTCTTAGGAATGTGGTCCCTGCTCTTTCTAGTGTTGGGTATAAAAGGGACTAATTTAAAACATCAAAAGCGATTGCTTAAAAGTTTTTGTGTGGAGAGTCTCTGAGACCAGTTTACTTGAATTTACAATGAAGCACCATGCAGATAGCCTTACTCGGTTACAATCACAAAGATGGTTCCTTGGGGGGGTGTCTCACTAGAAAGTGCAGACTCAGCAAGGAGCTTTCATTTACTTATATAAAGAATACAAAGAGAAACACAATCTCTGAAATGGAATGTCACTGCTTCTTCTCAGGCTTGTAACCCTAGGAGAGGGGACAGCTGACCACGGAGCTAGTCCAAGTGTCTGGTAGCACTTCCAAATTCTGTAGCTTCTTTTGTGGGTTTAGCAAACTTCTCTTCTTAGTCCTGTAACTCTGAAGGATGGAAGAGGCTATCCATGGGAGTTCAGCAAAACTTTGAGATCCACCATGGTAACCTCCATTTACATACCCTGTATTGGGGTTCGTCGGAAAACAGTCTTTTTATTTCTATTGGACACTTGCCAAGGGGGCTCTCTGGTTTCTGTTCTCGGTTTTGCTGCTGCTTCCATCAATATCCAGTAGATGGCACCAGTGTATAACAAATTTCTTTTATCCTTTTCTTTTTGAGAAGTTTATGTTCCACTGTTTTCCAGGACTGTATTTCTGTATTAGCCAGACTATGAAATGGAATACCCCCTTTTTCAAGAAATTGCTTGATTTCTTTTACTACTTCAAAGTTAGATCCTAGTTAGGTGCTTACATCTTTCAATATTCTTTTTCCTTCATGTGCTATGTTTTTCATATAATCTCTAGAAATCCATCTCTAGAAATCAAAATCCTTTATAGCTACTAAATTCAGTGGAACTAGTCCATGCATTTCTTAGTTATATTTCATATCTTTCATTTCACATCATTTGGGAACTTCCATTACAATGAGACATTATTTTGAAGGAAAAAGCCAGGTTAACCACATAGAGAGATATACCTGCTGCATAAAGCAGACAACTATACAGTTCCTAATTTGGGGTGAAAGCTAGTTGGCTTGGATTGCTAGGAGTATCAGGAAGTTTGATTCATGGAACTTTTCCCTTTGTATGGATCCTACAGGAAATTATTTCTACCTAGTTTAACTCTTGTGGTTTTCACACTCCCCTGTGAACTTGATGAACTCCAGGATGCAATGGCCACTATACACAGGAGAACAAGATGTTATTGGCTATTAACTTTTGGGGCATTATTTGTAATTTAGACAGAAAAAGAGAGAGAGATGCACAGGGAAGTTCTACCCATGCATAAATTATGAGTTTATGGAAATTGAAACCATTTACACTGTAGAGCTGCAGGAAGAGATCTTAAATGGGTGACTACAATTTGGAAACATGGGGCATGTTTTATTTACTTCATTTCCACAACATGCTGCAGGGATGTGCAAATCTCAGAAAGTTCACAGGCTCAGTCTGGATGCACTCACGGGCTTTAGACCACTTCAGAGAGAAAAATCTCACACAAACAAGTTTCCTAGTGGGAACTCCCTATAAGAACCTCAATAGAAAAGAACATCCTAAAGTAGCCTCCCCCATCCAAACAGACACTTGGTGAACCAAGTTTTTGCCACAGGAGGCCACTTGGCACCTGCAAAGGACTCTGTGACACATAGTGTAATTTGATGTCTTGTTGAGAGGACGTACCATGGGTGTTTTGCACAGTTGTCAGGAGTCTCTGGCCTGTGAGATAGGAGGGAAAGTGCCAGGAACCAGCCTCCATCAAGAAGCAAATGGAGAGAAGGATAATTAATCAATCCATTGGGTTAGTTGCTGGAGAGCTATTTGCTGTACTAAGGGAGCAGGAGCTACGGGGGCCTTCAGTGCTGAGTCAGGAACCTAGCATCATATTAACTTTCATCATGCTTTCTTTACTATTCTTCTCCTTTCCCCTGTGCTTCCTCCCTTGGTGTTTTGCTCCTCCCAACTCCATTGGGATGATGAAATTATATCTGTTGGCAGACTGCAAGTTTTCCAGGGTGTGTTTTCTGTTCTGTAAAGTTCCTAGCATACTTTGGATGCTAAATAAATAATAACTCAGCTAAGGCCTCTGGACTGCACGTATCCATTTCTGGTGAGAAGGGAAATCCCAGATGAGAAAGGGGATAAGCTAGCTGAAGTGGCGCATTGGATGAGTGGCCATGTCAGCACAGCAGGCTTCAATGCCTGGAATTCTTCCAAGGCCCACAAGCAGGGAAAAGGGGGTATAAGAATGGTCACACTGGGTCAGACCAATGGTCCATCTATCCCAGTATCCTGTCTTCCAATAGTGGCTGGTGCCTGATGCTTCAGAGGGCATGAACAGAACAGGGCAATTATGGAGTGATCCAGCTGCTGTTCTCCAGTCCCATCTTTGCTGATCCCCATTGATGGACCTATCTTCCATGAACTTAGCTAATTCTTTTAACCCAGTTGTACTTTTGGCCTTCACCACATCACCTGGCAATGAATTCCACGGGTTGACTGTGCATTGTGTGAAGAAGTACTTCCTTATCTTTGTTTTAAATCTGCTACCTATTAATTTCCTTGAGTAATCCCTGGTTCAGGTCTTATGTGAAGGAGTAAACAACACTTCCTTATTCACTTTCTTTACACCATTCATGCTTTTAAAGGCCTCTGTCATATTCTTCCTTAGTAATCTCTTTCCTAAATTGATTAGTTGCAGTCTTTTTAATCTCTCCTCATATGGAAGCTGTTCTATACCCCTCATCATTTTTGTTGCCCTTCTTTGTACTTTTCTAGTTCTAATATACCTTTTTTGAGATGGGGTGACCAGAACTGCATGGAGTATTCAAAATGTGGGCATATATTATGGCATGATATTTTCTGTCTTATTATCTCTCTTTGCTAGTGGTTCCTAACATTCTGTTAGCTTTTTTGACTTCCACTGCACACTGAGCAGATGTTTTCAAAGAATTATCTACAGTGATTCAAAGATCTTTTTCTTGAGTATACATGGGAATAGCACAAGTGTGTAGGGACAAAAATCAGGAAAGCCAAGGCAAAGAATGAGTTACAGCTGGCAAGAAATGTTAGAGACAAGAAGAAGGGGTTCTACAAATGTCAGACAAAAAGAAAGCTCAGGGATGCTGTGGGTCTGTTGCTCAATGGAGAAGATGAGATGATAATGGAAGATGATAGGAAGGCAGAGTTGCTCAATGCCTACTTTGCTTCAGTCTTCTCACAAAAAAATAATGTAGTCGGATGACTAGTGAAGTTACCATAGACAATAAAGAGGAAGGGATGCCAGTCGGGATAAGTAAAGAACACATCAGAGATCTAGCTAGTTTGAATGAATTAAAATCAGTGGGTCTGATGCTATTCACCCCAGAATGCTGAAGGAATTATCTGAATAAATCTTGGAGCCACTGGCAATAATATCTGCAAAATCCTGGATGACATGAGAGGTCCCAGAAGACTGGCAAAGGGCTAACATAGTCCTATCTTTAAAAAGGGGGGGAAAGGAGGAACCAGGGAACTATAGACCATTCAGCCTGACTTCGATAACTGGAAGCTACTATTTACATCTCATCATTATGAAAGATAAACCATTTATTCCTACCCTTTGTTTCTTATCTTTTAACCAGATATGGCCCATTACATTTTACCCAGTTACCTCTGAATTGAGCCCACTAACTTGGGTTAGACAAAAACATTTCAGTCCTTAGGAGACTAAATTGTTGTGAGCTGCAGGTAGAGAACAGGAGAGATTGAGGTGCCACCAATGCCTGAAGCCACTGCAATGGCATTGGCATCTCCCAGGCAACAGGAGAGAGAGGAAGGATTTAGAGGCAGGCTGTTTAAATACTTTGGGATCTGTTAACAGCTATGTAACTTCTGCAAACAGTTATAAATTCATGTTTTGGATAGAAGCAGCTTTTGTTAGATTCAGCCTCCAGCCCTTTCAGATAAGGTGGAGCTCCCAACATGCATGTGCTGGGGCAGAGCTGATGTTCCTGATACTTGTAAGGTGTGACAAATTCACACCACTTACCACCAGCCTGGCACCTCCTGCAAGATATCTGAGAATTAGCTTCAAGCCAACACCCACCTCCCTGGTCTGCACATGTCACTCTTCCTCCCCGTTCGCCTGTGGCTCTTCCCACAGCTGTTAGGACCCACAGCATCCTCTATGTGACTCAGCCCTCCAGCCAAGCTACAATCCGTGTCCCCGCTTCCAGTGGAGGTTTGGCTCCTCAGGAGTCCAGCCCCTTTCCCTAGTGGCTACTGGAGTATCTCATTCACTGCTTCCACAGCGGGGCCTGCAGCAACTTATTCTGCCATTTCCTCAGTGGCAAGTGGGGAAGGTGATCCAGGTCCACCCACTACTCCGGGTCCCAGCACACAGATCCTGTGGATCACAGCCTCCTGCTGCACCTTTAATTCCTCTCCCTGCTGCTGTCTCCCTAGGACACTTCCTCCAAGCCCTAGCATCATCTCTACCCATCCTCAAGGCCTACTACTACCACTACAAGAGACACAACTTTCCCTCTTTGAGTTTTAGGCAATGACTACATGCCTCTGCAGCTCCTTTTATATGGGCCTGCTGGCCTTTGATTGGCTGTTCCTCCTAGTCTCTCTCTATTGGCTGCTTCCCATGCAGCCTCCCTAGGGCTGCTTTTAACCCCTTAACTGCTAATGTGGGGCAGATGCCCTATCACATAAGGTTAAAAACATGCAGAAACCTCCTTTGCAATCCTATTGCTCTGGCATGAAGGGCACACTCCCAATGTTTTAAATCCCTGTGCAGGTCACAGTCTGGGAGCCCCTCCCACAGGGTTTGTGAACAGGGTTCTAGGGCACTCACTGAAGCATTTGTGCCTCTCTGTGGAATTTTTATATCCCAAATCATGAGATGAAAATGAGTTATGGCCTGCAGTAGGCCTTTGTTTTGCTCTCACATCTGCCAGCAACCCTGCTGTAAAAGAGATTGCACGTCCCTCCCGAAAGTACATGCAGGGAGAGGGACAGGATACAGCCAGAGCCTCTCTGCACCTTTCAGTATGATTCAGGAGGTTTCCCCACTGGTTTCAGAACTTTGAGGAACCCTTCTAGACATGACAAAGTGCACAACAGACTTCCTGCCCCAAGGGGTTGAGTATGCAGAAATCACATCCCTATTCCCAGCCCTATTCCCAGGACCAGAGGAGCAGGAGACCAGGGGGTGACCCTGTGCAGAAGCGCACAGTGACCTGGGGCTCCAGGGAGACAGAGAAAGTCAAATGTCCATGCTACTCTGTCCAGTGGAATGAACTGAAGCTGACATCCTGTACAAGGGACTTGCAAGATCAGGATGGGTGCACTGGATGTGCAGCTAAAATCCCGAATGGCTGTGACCACAGCTTCCCCACTGCTGACTAGAGGTCATACGGGCCTCTGCAAACATCCACAAGTTTCCTCACACATTGCACACAAGTGTGTGAAAATTCTTTCCACTTCCATTGAGAAGACTCCAGGAACTGGGTGCATGCAGCCATAGGAGCTGTTGTGCCCAGTGCCAGGCCTAGCCTAAACCTCCATCATGGGAGGAAGTGGGAGAGCACTAATCTGTTCCTTGTGCTTAAAGCTGGTTGAATCAACCTTCCAAAGATCCCCACCCTGCAGAGCAAGACACTGTGGGTAGGAGCAGGGCCTGGGGCTATTGATGGGGAGAAGAGGGCTAGACACATGGGCCCTGTTAAGACAGGAGAGCTCCATCTTCTCCAGCACTTTTTGTTGTTTTGCTCATGTTGACTGAGTTTGGGGTAGGGAGAGGAGGTCCTACTCTGAGAACAACATGCAGAAATAAAGGAGGGTTGTACAGATACAGGGTAAATACCAGGAAGAGGCTGATGGATGGGGAGGAACCCACACACAATGCCAGCTGGTGCTTCTCACTGTGCAGAAAGGCTATGAGTGCTAGGGGTAGCATCAGAGCCCACATATAGTGGCAGCCTGTGCGCCTCACTGTACAGTGGGGCCAGGGCCAGGATTTAAGAACGAGAGGAATCCAACCTCTGCCTCCGACTGAACAAAAAGATGAGCACCTGGGACAGGGTTCCAGCTGAGGAGGCACTGCCTGGTTCAGCACTGCCTGCCTATCCACAAAGCTGTAAAAGAGACCAGCCTTATTAGGCAACTTACAGAGAACATCCTGGGGTGTCTCCATCTGCCTGAAGCACAATTTTGAGACACTTCCATTAGAATAAAAGTCTCCAGTTGAGTAACTGATTTTTGTCTGTTCCTGGAGCGAGTGGTGATGATAGGTTTCATTGTATATAATCTCTGGGTCTTCTATGTGCATTGTTGAATTTATCGCTAATGGCTCTGCTGTCTCCAGTGATTTGGATGTGGATGTTGTCATTCGATCCCCAGCCATCTGCTGACAGATATGCCATGGAGGGGAAGAGATGGAAGGAGCAACAAATACATCAGATCCAACACCCCAAGGTGGGGTGGCTGCAGAACAGTAGTGGGAGCAGGAAAGGAAGGGGATTAAAGTTGGGTCTTTGGGAGTCAAGCCCAAAGTTCTTGGGGGCTAAGTGAGAACTGGGTGTTTCTATGTATTGGGGAGGAGAGAGGAAGTGCTGGGAGACTGTCAGACTTGTGGGAAGCTCTGGTAAGAAGAGATTGTTGTGGGGGAGCTGAGAAGGAAAATCAAGGGGGCTGGGCAGAATGTCTGGAGTGGGTGATTCTGTTTCCCAGTTAGTCTTAATCCACCCCCGAGGGGGAGTAAAGGAAGATGGAAGTGGAGGAGACAGTAGGGGTCACAAGGACGACAGAGACAATAGTGATAATTGGCCGACTTGCTTCCACTGTCCATCTCCTGTGGCCCAACAGTGGCCTCCTGAGGCGGTACAAGATGGGGGAGCAGAGCATCATCACAGTATCCACATGGCCTGGTCTCTGTTGACCTCAAGATTCTGGCTCACTCTGGCTTGGTAGCTCTGGGATTCCTCTAACCTCTGACTCCAGAAGAGAGAGACCCGTCAGTCACGGGGAGCAATTCCAGGACTGCTCTCAGTGGGTGTGAGGCCAGAGCCCTAGGCCCAGGTATTTAGGCACTTGGGAATTAGGTGCCTTTAAGGATCTGGACCTTAGGCCTGTGTGTAAGAGGCTTTAGGGCCCTGTCTGAAGCACAGTGAAGTGGGGGAGAGGGGAATGGAGGGGATGCTGAGCCACTGCCATGGGATGTGATGGTTCCAATTAAGACCGGTTCCCAGTGAGTGTTACCAGGAGCTCATGTGTTTGGTTGCAAACATTGCAGCAGCTGGAGCCAGGTGCCTGAGTGTTTGTGTGTCTCTCTGGTTGCTCTGGCAACATTGGATGGGTGGCCAGGAGCTTGCCAGAGTTGTGAAGTGACAGGGCCGAGCCTACACCACTCCCCGCCTAGAATCTGACTCAGAGCCAGGTCGACTGACTGGCCTGTTTGATCTGATTCTGGGAAAAAACAGCCTCTTTTGCCTCAGCCCTGAATTGCCCGCATTGTTTCCCTCAGAAAAAACACACCGGGCGTTAGTACAAAAGGGGGGAGGTTTATTGTGGAGCCAGGTTACAGAGTAGGGAGGTCTTTGGCTTTGGCTCCACCAAGAAGGCAGGGGTCTCAGGACTATACACTGAATGATGGAGCCTGGGGCTGCTGAAGGCCCCCTTTTGAGGAGACCGAGGGGTGGTAGTTAAATGCAAAGCAGGCCTGTTCTCCAGGGAAGGTGCATGCAGGATTGTATAAATGCTGAGGAGTTAAGGGCTGCTTTAATGCTAGTGACTGATGTGCCCTGAGAGGAGAGGCGGTGTTGTTAATCTTAGGGCAGGTCCACACTTAAAAGCTACAGTGGTGCTGCTGTGCCACTGTAGTGCTTCAGTGAAGACGCCACCTACGCCAACATGAGGGCTTCTCCCATCAGTGTAGGTACCCCATCTCCCGGAGAGGCGGTACCTATGTCGGTGAGAGAAGCCCTCCCGTTGACATAGCTCTGTCTCTACTGGCATTTAGGTCAGTATAACTGCATTGTTCATGGTGGGAGTGGATTTTTTACACCTCTGAACAATATAGTTACACCAGCCTAATTTCCTAGTGTAGACCTGGCCTTAGCTGAAGAGACGGTGGGTTGGAAAAGGCCCATCTATCACTAGCAGGAGGAGAATTGGCACCTGTAGTGGGTAGAAGACCTCATTAGAAGAAGAAATGCAGGCAGGCACTCGGGGGCATGAGTAAGAGAAGGCCTCATTGTAGCTAGTGGCAGGAATGTGGCGGCCTTGTGAGGGGTACGGAGGAGAAGGCCTCTTAGCACTAGCAGGAGGGCCTAGGAGTGTACAGGGGAGAAGGTAGCAGGGGGTGCATGGTGCTCTGGGGTCTATGGGGAGAAGATCTGGTTACTGGTTGGCACTAGCAGAAGGGGCATGGGGCCTTGGGGGCATACAGGGTAGAAGATCTTGTTGGTACTAGCTGGAGGGACGCGGCTCACAATACATCTGGAGTTGACGGAACATTGGGAGCAACGTGCAAGGCCAGGTCACTTTCTAATCACATCAGCCTTGGCTCCATGGCTAGGAGCTGGGCCCAGCAGAGTCTCCTGGAGGCCTGTGTCATTAAGGCGACTTCCCAAGGCTGATGTGATTGAAGGCCCGGAGACTGTGTGGAGCTTGGAGCTGGGAGTGTCAGCGTCACTTCCAGTTGTCCCTATTTCTTCACTTTTGCATCATAAGTGCCGGCGTTCTTGTAGGCGCCCACATAACCGCTGGTGTCCACGATGTTCTCCCGCCCGCTCTTTCCTTTGCCCTTGCCACTCTCATCGAAGCGCTCCTTGTGCGAGCCCGTGTACTTGGTGGTGTCCGTTAGCCTGTCCACCGCCCCGCCAGTTGTTGCTCTCTGTCAACAAGAAAATGGGGCAGGGGAGTCAAACACAAAGAAGCAGTTACAGTCCTTCCCAGGCCCCTCCATTCCCCATGTGCTCCCAGACTGCATCCTGTCACTCCCAGCCATGCCTCTGCGCCCCCACTCTCCATGCTCTGCACCATCCATCACCACCAGGCCCCTCCATTCCCCATGTGCTCCCTGGGCCCGGCCCTCTCACTCCCTCCCCTCCCTGGGCCTTCACGCCCCTGCACTGTCCCTCATTGGCCAGACACCTCCATTCCCCATGTATTCTGGATCCCAGGCTGTCCATCCTGCTTAGGGCCCTCCCCTGTATTCTCTCCCTTATGTAGTCACAGCCATGCCAGATCTCTGCCTTTTCCAGGACACTCTGCTTTGATATGTGACATTTGTGGGGCTCCCTAGGGCCCAGAGCAGCACTGGCATGTCCCCGGACAGACCCCACACCCGTTGACAGGCGCCCCACCCCACACTCCTGCTCTAAATGGCTGAGAAGAGTAATCACTCACAGTGACGCCTACGTTGGCTGGTTCCTTCCCTGCCACCAGCTGGCAGATGGATTCGTATGCTTCCTCCTTGCTCTTGTCCTTAAACCTCTTTGGGGCCAGCTCCTCCAGGGCCTTCTTAAACTCCTCATAACCAATGACTCTGGCTGTCTTCCCTCTGCAAGGCATAAGGGCTGGGAGTGACCTATTGCAAACACCTCCCTAGAAAGGTAGCTGATACAAGGCAGACACCAGGGCTACACTTGCAAATGGGGCTTTTATCCCAGCTGTGGCAGGGAGAGCCAAGCTACTAGACCTGTTATCCAGACAGTTTGTCTTTGGGAAGAAAGAGAAAAGTTTGATGAGTACTTGTATTCCTCTAGCACCAGTTTGTGAAACAGCTGGCAGGCTGTAAATGACTTTAGATACACAGGGATCACTCATCCCTCCCTGAAATGCAGGCACAGTTGAGCAGAACCTGGCAGCTATTCTGCAGAATAGCTTAGGACAGAAGTGAAGAATCTTAGGTTCTGGAACAGCCTTCCCAGGATGGGGCAAAAAACCTAGCTGGCTTCAAAACTGAGCTTGATAAATGTATGGAGGGGACAGAATGATGGGACAGCCTAGTTTGGCAATTAACTGATCTTTGACTGCTGGTGGTAGATATGCCAATGGCCTGTGATAGACATTAGATGGGGTGGGTTCTGAGTTATTACAGAGAATTCTTTCTTGGGTGTCTGGCTAGTGAGTCTTGCCCACATGTTCAGGGTTTAGCTGATCAGCATATTTGGGCTTGGGACAGAATTTTCCCCCAGGGCAGATTGGCAAAGACTCGGGGGGGAGGGGGGTTCGCCTTCCTCTGTAGCATGGGGCATGGCTCACTTGCTGGTGGATTCTCTGCACCTTGAAGTCTTTAAACCAGGATTTGGGGACTTTAATAACTCAGGCATAGGTTAGAGGTCTATTACAGGAGTGGGTGGATGAGGTTTTGTGGCCTGCGTTGTGCAGGAGGTCAGACTAGATGATCATATTGGTCCCTTCTGACCTTAAAGTCTCTGAGTCTATGAGATTTGGCTGAGACTCCAGGAGTGATTTAGGCAGAGCAGATTGTAATTACCTGGGCTGGAGATTGGCAAGGACACAAGAGCTGACACTCCAATTTATACAGGAAGTTCTCATTGACCTATATTCCTTACTAGGGTCAGGACCTTGTCCTCGTCCTCATCCCCCAGCCACAGAGTGTGCCCTCATCCTGCACCGGGCCATTATGGATGTGGAGGGGTTATCCATGAAGCACTACAGCAGGCATTAATCCCTTTGCTGGCGAGGTCCATGTCACAGGCTCTTTTTTCCAGGCAGATGACCAGGGGCAAACTTCCCTGTTCTATCTACCCCATCACCAACCCTTGCTGCCTGTCTCCACTGAGCCCTCAGCAATGCAGCCTGTTAACATATAGGGTTAAATATAAGACTGAAAAACTCCTTTGTAATGAGATGGGCAGCTTACCTACGTGGGTGATACCTATGTCGATGGAAGAATTCTTCCATCCATTTAGCTACTGCCTCTCGAGGAGGTGGATTACATATGACGAATCCCTCCCATCTGCACAGGTAGTGCCTGTACGGACACTCTACAGCAATGCAGCTATAGCTGTGCTGCTGTAGCATTTTAAGTGTAGACAAGCCCTAACTTTCCCCATGCCTGAACGCCTAACTCAGGGCTGTGGATTTCACTAGTTGGCAGGGCGCCTCATCAGACATTACAATGCTGAGTCTAATTCCCCTTTGTGGCTATAGCCCGGGGCTTCTTTGGCATCATCTTTACATAGTAACAAGTGCTGTATTGAAGGCCCCACACACTCTGTGGACAGCCGCACCCAAATTCCACTGCAGGGTCTGTGGGTTTTGCAGACTCTCTGAGGATTCTGGGTGTTCTGGACTGTAGCCAACTCAGAGACTTTCCAAATGGAGGTTCCTACAGAATCAGATATGACAATGAATAATCGACTCAGTCCAGCAGCCCTCACTTTCTTTATATTCTCACTTATTTTGTTGTGGGCTAGCCCCAGACTTCCAGGATGCCATAGAATTCTTAATGGGGAGTGAGTAGCTACCACACAGAAGCTGTCAGGGCAAAGCTGGGGACAGCTGGGACTTTTGGCTCTGGGAAGGAGCGATGGGCAGTTTGGGTTTGTGGAATAAGCATGTGAGCTGAATGTTTTTGCTAAAATCAGCAAAGAAATCATTAACATTTATATTGAAATGACCAGCTTTACATTACAGGGCTAATAGCCCACTGAGCTAAATGGGGCAGCTTACAACTCTTAGAGGCATTGTTTCAGATTCTTGTGAGATCAGGCAGATGTCACTGCATCAGTTACACTCAGGTCAGATTTTCAAGGCTTTCTTTTCAACAATGAGGGTTAGAAACGTGTGTGTATATATATTAGGGCTGTCACTTACTGGCAGTTAAAACAAACGATTAATTTGTTTTGAGTTAACTCGATTAAAAAAATTAATCACAATTAATCGCAGTTTTAATCACACTATTAAATAGTAATAGAATAGCGATTTCAATTTATTATAAACGTTTTTTGTTTTTCTACATTTTCAAATGTATTGATTTCAGTTACACAGAATACAAAGTGTACAGTGCTCTCTATATTATTTTTATTACAAATATTTGCACTTTAAAAAGAAAAACAAAAAAATAGTATTACTCAGTTCACCTCATACAAGTACTGTAGTGTAATCTCTTTATCATGAAAGTGCAACATACAAATGTAGATTTTTTTTGTTACATAACTGCACTCAAAAACAAAACAGTGTAAATCTTTAGCGCCTACAAGTCAACTCAGTCCTACTTCTTGTTTAGCCAATCACAAAGACAAACAAGTTAGTTTACATTTATGGGAGATAATGCTGCCTGCTTCTTGTTTACAATGTCACCTGAAAGTGAGAACAAGTCTTCGCATGGCACTGTTGTAGCCGGCGTTGCAAGGTATTTATGTGCCAGATATGTTAAACATTCATATGCCCCTTCATGCTTCAGCCACCATTCCAGAGGATGTGCTTCCTTGCTGATGATTCTTGTTCAAAAATAATGTGTTATTTAAATTTGTGACTGAACTCCTTGGAGGAGAATTATATGTCTCTTGCTCTGAGATTTTACCCACATTCTATCATATATTTCATGTTGTGGCAGTCTCAGGTGACAACCCAGCACATGTTGTTCAATTTAAGAACACTTTCACTGCAGATTGAACAAAATGCAAAGGAGATACCAATGTGAGATTTCTAAAGATAGCTACAATACTCAACCCAAAGTTTAAGAATCTGAAGGGTCTTCCAAAATATGAGAGGGACGGGGATGGAACATGCTATCTTAAAGAAGTCTTAAAAGGGCAACACTCCGATGCAGAAATTACAGAACCCAAAGCACCAAGAAAGAAAATCAACTTTCTGTTGGCGGCATCTGACTCAGATGGTGAAAATGAACGTGCATCAGTCCACACTGCTTTGGATCATTATCATCATCAGCATGTAAACATGTGTGCTGGAATGTGTTCAGAAGTAGGACTGAGTGGACTTGTAGGCTCTAAAGTTTTACATTGTTTTATTTTTGAGTGCAGTTATGTGAAAAAAAAGTTCTACATTTGTAAGTTGCACTTTCTTCTTGAAGCGATTGAACTACACTACTTGTATGAGGTGAATTGAAAAATATTATTTATTTTGTTTATCTTTTTTACAGTGCAAATATTTGCAATAAAAAATAATATAAAGTGAGCACTGTGCACTTGTGTTCTGTGTTGTTACTGAAATCAATATGTTTGAAAATATAGAAAACACCCAAAAATACTTTTAAAATGGTATTCTATTATTGTTTAATAGTGCAATTGAAACTGTAATTACTCACGATTAAATTTGTAATCATTTGACAGCCCCAATATATATATATGAAAGCTGAGCATCCATGTAACAATGTGCCACAAAGGGGGTACTCCTGCAAATATCAATGAATAAGATGTGGGGCGTGTTGTCTGGAGGCAATATCTGATAGACAAGAAACTCTGGCCTGGATGCCAGGCTACTCTAAGCTCCACGGTGAGTCTGACAAGGCTGGCAGGGACTGAAATGAATGACCTGGGCGCGTGAGCATGTGTGACCTAACAGGCAGCACACAGAGCTGCCTTAATGTAATCCGCAGCCCTTGGTCAGAGCCACCCAGCACAGCACTGGCAATGCTGTCTCTGCTGAGCTCCAGGAGCCAAGTTGCTGATATAGAGCAGGCTCTACGGGAGGAAAGCAAGTGAGCCACTTACTTCACTTTGGAGAAGACAATGTCCACATCAGTACCGGTGACACCTTTGCCGTCCATTACTTTACAGTCCTTGCACAGTTTGGCCCAGTTTTTCCCATTCATTTCTTGCCCTGTGGCTTTGGTGTCTCCATAGATTGCAAACTTCCGGAAGCTCTCTTCCAGAGATGCCATGTCAGTGCTTCCAGCCATGCTGACCTTTTGTAGTCAGAGAAGAAATGGATTCCGTTACTATGCAAACTCCAACAATCACATCAGATACTGCGCATACCACCTGTGCACCCCTACACCTTGCAACACCACTTATACCATACCACTTCATCCCACAAAATCTTTGCCCCATCATGGCTACGCTGCACAGGCAGAAGTGGAAATGGCAGGGAACCTAGAACGAGAATAGCAGCAGGAGCTGAAGGTCAGGATTGTGGGACATTTGTCGAGCTGTGTGTGTGTGGGACCCAGGGCTGGAATAGCAGAGGGGCTGTGGGTCAGGACTGAGGAGCGGTGATGGAGCTGTGTGGTGGCTGCAAGGCTGGAATAGTGATGGCACTATGGGTCAGGACAGAGGGGCATTGGCGGAGCTGTGTAGGAGTGTTTGCCCAACACCAACAAACCAGGCAGGGTACTGAGAACGATGTAAGATGTAATACCCCTCTTTTCCTCCTCCTTTGGACAGCGCTGAACTGTCTGAGTAGCATTTCTTGTCAATAGGAGGCTATACTCTCCCCTTGGCACAGTCTCCTCCGTGCCAGACTCTTACTTTTGTTAATCCCCTTCCTTTGAGAAGTGTCACCAATAGACTTTTTCCAAACTAAACTGGTTGCGCTAAAGAGAAATGTTTTCTCTGTCCAGCATCTCTGAAGCCAGCACATCAGTGCCATGAGCAGGGGAGGAAGCAGCGCTCTGTGGCCTTAGGGCACTTAGCAGTTAACATCCAGCCCCTCCCCTTCACTTTTCACAGAGACTGGCCACCCACTTCAAACTCTCTGGCCACTCTGATTCTCACAGGCCTATCTCACCTTCTAAGGTCAGCTACCTAAACGCTGCGGCTCTCTGCATTATCGAAACACAATAAGATCAGCATCTTCATGTCATCCTGTCACATCCATAGGAGCTGGCGCTGGGTGAGGCCAGGAGCTTGTCATGCACTGGTACCAGCGTGACTGTCTCAGGCAGGGCGGCTCAGCTGTGCCTACAGAATGCCCTCTGTGCTGGGAATCCAGCAGTCACCGCACCGGGAACACACACAGCATAAGGGAGTGTATTGAAGTGAGTGGGAATAGAGCAGGTGCTGCAGCCTACATGAAAGGGGACTTGGGGGACCACAGAGCCAACACACATGCACCCAGCCCACGGATAGGCACCTACAACCTGTCTTGGCTCCATGCACTACGGTACATCAAAATGGCCCATAGGGTGGAGGAAGGTGCTGTGATCCAGTCCCATTTAAGGCAGCTGCAGGTCGCTCAGCCTGGACTTTAAAGGGACCCCACTCACTTATGGCCTAGGAAGGCATCCCTGAAGGAGTGCTGTGACATGGTCTTACACAGGATATTAGAGCATCCCAAGTGACCCAGAGGAAGTGCTACAGTCCAGCCTGCTAGGGGCGGGAGGAGCCCTAATATGTTAAGTCCTGACCTGACCAGAGCACAGCTGGGCAAAGTCCTTCAGCGCCTGCAGGGCTGTCAGCCCACAGTCTCAAAGTGAAAGCCAGGGCCAAGCCTTTCACCAGGGACTAGGGATTCTGGGGCCCAGCCTGAGACGCTATAAAGGGGCCTGGTTTACAGATTGGGGAGCAGGTAGTGGAGGAGGGGAGCACCTTCTGAACCTCAGGTCCCTTTAAACCGTCTCCAGCTGGGGAGCCAACGTCACTGGTCAGTTTTGAAATGCCTTAACCCAGCAAGGTCCTAGCTACACGCTACCCCCACTCCTGCTCTCTGCCAGGTCCCTGGACCCACCCATCCACAGGGCAGAGCTACACGGCCTGGGTTGGGCTGGGCTGGCTGGGCTGGGGGGATTGCCTAGCCCAGGTCCCTAGTTACAGTCTGACATTAAACAAAAACAGGCGTGTGGGCTTGTCTGCTGGCGGGGCCAGAGTTTGTGCTGCTTGGCGACCGTTGCTAGGGAGGGCTGTGCTGCTTGGAGTTGTTGCTGTGGGAAGCATGGTGTGGCTGGGCTATTAGCATGTGCACTCAGTCCAGACGGAGACACGACGGGTGAGGTCATATCTTTTATTGGACCAGCTTCTGTCGGTGAGAGAGACAAGCGTTCGAGCCACACAGGTCTGGGAGAGGTCCTCCGAGTGTCACAGATAGTAAAGATATTACCTCATCCACCTTCTCGCTCTAATATCCGGGGACTGGCACGGCTACAGCTACGCTGCGTATCAGTCCAGACAGACAGCCTGGCCTTAATTCCCTTACAATGCTGCTAGAACCAATGCTGGCAATGGGGGGAGGGGGGCATTGCAGGAAAACAAGCCTAAGGTGGCACATAAAGGTACACGCGCAGACTCATGAAGACACACACAGGCACATGTACACACATGGATCTGCACATACGCGTACCGAGACACACTGATGTGCTGGCAGCCATGGCCAAGATCCAGGGCAGGGACTCAGGGCCACACCCGTGCGTCGTGGTACTCCCCATTTTATCTATTTTCAGGCTCCTGGCGGATCTGGGGAACTCTTGCTAGTGGACTTGGTGCACAGTGAGGGCGTTCATAGCGCCTGGCCTTCCAAATGGGAGTCCACTCAGAGCAGGGTGGCAGCAGAAACAGCTGCAGGCCATTAATCAGCGTGTGCTTAGCCCTGCCAGCAAAGCAGCATGTCATAAACAAAGGGAGCCATGGTCTCACAGAGGCTGGAACCAGAGAGGGCTCTTGGCATTGCTTCACTCTCCCCCAGATCACCCAGTAACTGGGCCTAACAAGCATGTCCCCCTCCTTGGCACAGGTACCTGAGCTCTTGCTGAACCGAGCTGATGGCTACTGGTTGGCTAATATACATTCTTCCCACCCAGCCCCACTGTAATGCAGCTTCCTGAGAGCCAGGGGCAGCTTCCCAGCCTGCAGCACGCTGTCTGCAATGGGGTCAGGGCAGATATTCCAGCCTCCAGCTCGTCTGCACAGCACCATGGGCTCTATCGTCTGTGCTAAGCAGACTAGCCCCTGCATGCTCATGTCTAGTCTGGAGGCTGCACACAGCACCTGGGGCTCCACTGCCCCCCATGCAAGCAGGTAGGGCTGATCTTCCAGGCCCTATTTTGCCCGGGCTCATAACCTATTATTTCATACCTGAGGCTTACACCACTGAGCCCTCCCCCTCCTTTTCTGGCGCTGCCTTCCCTTTCACTATCACAATTAGCCCCTGAGCTGGCTGGGACCCAACAGGCCCTCACAGACTGACCTTGCCAACTCTCCTGCCAGGAGGATGCCCTCCAGTGGCAGGACAGCATGGAAGAGGGGGTGTGGGACAGGGGTCAGGGAAGTGATGTGCTGCTGCCAGGCAGTGTCCACTGTCTGTGCGGCGGTCCTTGCTCCCCAGGCCAGTCACGCCGTCCCCTTTGGCCAGTGTGCGGGTCAGTACTGCCTACAAATAATCTGATCCCTCTTCCCCCCATTCCCAGGTGCTGAGCGCAGCGAGGGGGGGGAGGGGACGTTCTGCAGGCTGCCCGTGGGCATAGGGGTTCTATGGAGGAGGATGCTGCCAGCAGGACATTAACTGACTAGTTGTATCTGTCTCCCTGAGCCCTGCAGACACTGTGTGATGATGCTGAGCAGAGTGGGGCACGGGTGGGGGGGTTCCCATTGCCACGCTCTGAGAAAGGGGCACCACGTAGGGTCACCCCCGCTTCAGGGAGAGCTCAGGGGATTCACAGAGGCATAAGGGAGGGCACGTCCCCAAGCAGCACGGGCCACCGCTCCCTGGGGCAGGTCCTAGGGCCTCTGCTCCTGTTTGTGTGCAGGATGTGGGCTAGTGGCTTGGGTGTAATACTGGGAGATAGGAGACTTGGGTCCTGTTCCTGGCAATGCCACTGTCCTGCTGGCTGATCCTGGGCAAGCCATGTTTTGTCTCAGGTCTCAGTTTACTCAGCTGTGAAATGGAGATGGGGGACTTCCCTTCCTTTGTAAAGTGCTTTGAAACCTAGGGATGAAAAGTGCTCGGTATCATTGCCGTGATTTGCACGGGGCACACATGGGAGCAGTGACATCTGTGTGTGTGCATGGTTGAGGGCATGTCGGGGTGTACACAAGTGCTAGGGCTGGGTGCATATGTGTGCAGGGGCTGAGGGGAATGTGCCTGCGTCTGTGTGCATGCAGGGTCGGGGCGTGTGGGGTGGCGGCGCATGGGGGAAGGGTGTGCTGCAGCGTGCATGTTTTGTGTGTTTCCTTTTTCTGGTCCTACATGTATTTGCATGGTTCGCTCCATGTGAGGCACTGACAGCAGCACTGATTCTGCTTGAGGTGCCTATGGGGTGCCTATGGGGGAACACCCCATCTCCCTGAGCTGCGCTGGGGGAGCAGCCAGCCAGCCTGCTCTGCAGGGCAAGTCCCTCCTTTTCACCCAAGTGATAAAGTCCCTGGAAGCAGCACACGCAGACTGCAACATGAGCTCCAACCCCGACGCCCACCCTCCATCCTTGCATGTCTGTGCAGCGCTTTCCCACAGCAGAGTCCCCCGGGCACGCAGGACAGCCTGCTTCCCTGCTCTGCACTCCCAGAGCAGGGGAATCAGCCCCACTCAGTGATGCCAATCCAGGCAGCCAGAGCACTGAGCAAGACCCCCCGTGTTGCCACCCAGCCCGCACCCCTCCTTCTCTTCCTGCAGAAGCAGCCCATCAGGTTGCTGCTTTGCTGACTTACCGCCTGAAGTGTCTCTGCTGAGCTGTGGCAGGCTACACAGAGAAGCCCTGCTCCCTCCTGGTGTCCAGACTGCAGTGCTGCTCGGAGGCTGCAGTGTTATTAGCTGCTGTTTATTCCTGTAGCCATAGAGACAGGCTGCTAAACAGCCAGGGAGTGTAACTGTAGTGTGCTAATGCAGGAGGGTGACCAAGGTCACTGTGAAGCGCAATGCTCCCTCCTCCTTGCAGTTCTCCAGTGCTCCGCCTGGGGCAGGAAAGGGTCTTCTTCCATAACAAGGAAGCTCTAATTCATGCCTCTATCCAGCCTGCTGGAGCTAAGCCAAATGGGCCATTAGTGTAATCACTGCTGCTGGGAAGGGGAAGGGCTTGCAGAGCTGGGCAGGAGGAATTTTACCCCTCACGTGGCTCTCGGTTTGCTTGTTACTGCTGAGGAATGGTGGAACGGAAGACAAGGGCCAGGTGTCAGGGACAGGCTCGGGCCTGGACTCACTCACTGCTCCTCCTTCTTTAGCAGCATTGCTTGATCTAAACCCAAGTGCATCTCTGCCCTGAAGAGGGTGCGTCAGAGAGAGCCTGCAGGCTTCTGTCAGATGAGCTAGGAACCCTCGCAGAAGGGTTATCCCTATCAGGGCAGCACAGATCTGGAAGGGAGGGAGTCTAGTCTCACCCAGACATAGCACAATGGGATTATTAACTAGGTTCCCAGTGCAGAGTCCTTGTTGCTGGGGATAATGCATGAGGAGGAGGGAGCCCCCCAGGAGCGGTCGGCAGGGCCGACAGATAGGCAACACCTGGAAATGGAGCACATCTGCTTTGGTGGTAACTGAGAGGCACTGAATATGGAGCCCATGGTGCCATTCTACAATGCACTGATCACAACAGAACAGCACTTCCAGTGCAAAAGACTCAGCACAGGTAGCAGGGATGGGACACAGAGCTTATCTGGGTCCCAGGAGCACAAGGCTGGATGCAGTGTGTGTGGACCTGGGGTGCCCTGGGGCTGGAGACACAGTGTATATGGGTCCAAGGTACAGAGCAGCTATTCGTATGGGTGCCATGGTGTGCAGGAGCTGGGTACATGGTGCCTTCAAGTACAAGGGCACAGGGGGTCATGGGGTTGGGCCTGTGGTACACAGATGTGCTGGGAGACAGAATGGCTGTATGTACAGTGCATATTGGTAATGAAGGGTCTGCGGAGAGTGGAGGGCCTGGGCACCAAGGTGCCCAGAGGCTGGGAACATGGTATGTCAGGTTCCCAAGGTGGCTGGGGACATGATGTGTTTGGGTGCCAGGGCATCCTAAAGCCGGGACATGGTCTGTATTGATTTGGGTATACTGGCTCTGGGTACACATTGCAGATGGGGGCCCAGCTGCGAACATAGTGTATACCACGTATATGGGTTCACCAGGGTGTGGACACGTTGCGTATGTCTGCCAAAGGACTGTGGATAGGTGTTGTGTCAGCACATTTGTAATATAAAGGAACCCATGGCCACAGTGCAGTCCAAATACCCTTGTGTATGAACTATGCCCAAACTTAAAAGACTAGTTACACAGACACAGCTGCTCTGGCAGGGTTCTGGGGCTGAAACATAGATGCCAGCGAGTGCCACCAGAAGACCCGCAGACTAGTTAAAGGGATACTACCCAATAGCTATATACCACTGTACTCAGAGTCTGAATGAGCTCTCCCCGGACATACAGTGATGAGCCTGAAGGAGAAAACTTCAGGAATTTGCATAGACAACCCACTCTGCCTAGATGCACAGCATGATGGAGCTGCTTTGCCCAAATTATCACTTTTGGCTGGCGTTGGATTTCAAGTCACTTTGTTATTGGGTGCAGGGGTAATAAAGAGTCGTCCTTGTTGTGTGAATAAAGGGGTAGCAGAAATGTGCCTGGGCCCTGATTGAGGGGTTCTCACTCAACTGAACGTCACGTACTAAGCAGGAGGTGGGGTGCCAAAACCCTCTGGAGATGAGAGAAGGTGGGGACAAGTGTTTTTGCCTTGTGGTGTGGGCTCTAAGAGCCTTAGACACCAATTGACCCTCCCCCTTTCCACTGTTTAAGGACAGAGCTGATTAAGACTCAATTAAGAGTCAATTTTGTTGTAGATCAGTAGAGCTGAGATCAGTGATAACCTGGTCTAAGTGCTAAACCTTAGACCTGTTTACGGGACAGTGTCTCTGATGAAAAAACTGCCCAGCCTGCACTAGCAGTGAGGATCCCCCCCAACAGCTGAAATCACTGAGATCTATGTTAAGTGGCAGGACCTCAAGACATCTTAGAAGCTGCAGTAGAGAAGGCAGAGATGGAGTAAATGACAACAGAGAAGCCAGCAGTGGAGCGAGCAATGCAGAGTGAATGGTGCAACAGCAGCAGCTGAGGCATTACTTGACGCCTTTCATTCCTCCTTCCCTCCTGGGGTGGAAGATGGACTCATGCGAAAGCACCTCTGAACTCTGGGTCATTGTTGACCAAAGACAACAACTGTGAGTAGGGTGCGGTGGTGGGAGAGGGGAGTGGCATGTTAAAGGGACATTTGTTTGTTGGACTTTCACACCTCAAAGTGAGAGCCCAAGGAAAAGGACACTGCCCAGTGTACTCTGGGATGGGTGTTTTGCACATGGTCATATGTTTCTGAATCATGCTTGTGGTATTTTCCCACATTAATGCTGGGTTCCTTCCCCTTTTATAGAAAGTTTCTTTTCCCTGCAGACGCATTGCTTGCAAGAGGGGAAATATTGCCTCTTAGAAATGTTCAGGGATGGAGTGTAGTTTTCCCAGGTTACAGGGTGGAGGCTCAAGAAAGTTCTATGTTGTGTTGTCAAAAGGAACCCCGATATATTGCACCCAGCCCTTGTTGCTGCTGACTCAACCTGGCAGAGTCAGCAACTACAATAAGGTTGCTATTACCAGTCTCAAATTTCACAAGTCAGTCCCTAAATTCAGCGATCCAGGCAAGCAAAAATCACCATTTTTTGCATAAGGTATGAGACCATTCCCCTTCAAAGCAACCTGTGGCTCAGGAGAACATACATTAAACAGGGATCCAGGAGCCCACATCTCGTTTCTCTCCCCATCAGTCTTTCTGTACATGCGACAACACTTCTTATTGTAGGAGGCAAGCCAATATAACTTCTGGCATAGCTGGGAAGGGAACGCAGGTCTCTATGTGACTCATGCTGCCTCGCTGAAAGACTGATGCACTGATGCTTGTCTAGCCTGTCTGTAACCACTAGACCCCCACTCCTCCCCCAGAACCAGGGCTAGAAACCCAGGCTGCCTGTTAGCTAACGTTCTACTGCTGTCTAGCAAATAGCTGTGTGACCCGCTGTCAAAACGTTTGTCACCCAGTGGAACAGCTTCAACAGGAGAGCTTGAGTCCTACCCCAAGCTCCCCAAAAGGCCAGCGATTGGAGCACTCCCCTCACAAGTGGGTGGGGAGGCATTCTTTCCAGCCTAAATAACTGGTCACCTCTTGGTGCTTAGGCCAGGTCTACACTAGGAAATCAAGTTGGTATCACTACATCACTCGGGGGGTGAAAAATCCACGCGATGCAGTTATATCGACCTAACCCCTTGTGTAGACAGGCACTGTACCTCTTGGGGAGGTGGCGTACCTACTCCAGTGAGAGATGCCTTGTCAGCATCGATAACGTCTTCACTGAAGCGCTACAGTGGCACAGCAGCACTGATGCAGCTGCAGCATTTCAGGTGTAGACCTGTCCATAGTGTCATTTCTCTGGGGTGAATTTTAATGAAGAGATGTTTTTTAAAAACTCCATGAACATGGCTGGCACCTGCAGCTATGCTAACAAAGGCCTGGCCAAGCATCACCCTGCTCAAGAAAAATGTGAGGGCAAAGCAGCGGCCAATGGGGATTTACAAAGAGCTGCTCAGAGCATAAGAGAGCTTGTACTGGCCTGGCAAATGGGATGGAACCAAGTGAGGCTATTCAGGTAGTGAGGGCTGCTGGTGAAAATTACAGGAAGCCTCGGAGCACAAGGAGTTAATACTGCCAGGGAGCTAAAAGCTTTCAAATCTCTCAAACGAGAAGAAGAGCTGCAGTGTATGCCAGCCCTTTAGTAAGCAAGGAAGAGCTGGAATTGGTGATGACTGCTCAATGGCTGAGATGCTGTGAGCTGCTGTCTGTGAGAAGGAAAACGCAGAGTCCTGGCCCATCAGGAAGCGTGGAGGAGCTTGTTGCCAAGGTTATACAGGAAGGGGAATGATGTTGAATGGCTGATGAAACTGGGCAGAGACCCATCATCAGGACAGGGCTGGCCGCCTTGGAGAATGACAAACATGAGAATTGCAGCCAGATAAGCTTTGTTTGATAAGCCGGAACAAGCTCTCCCCTCGCTCCTTACCCTTGTCTCAGCACCTTGGTGAACAAAGGTCAGGAGCATCATTCCTGTTTTTGTGTTATAAGACGCTCACTGACTCACATATTCAGTGTGACCTTGTGTTACATATGAAATGTACAGCTACTTAAATGCTGCAGAACCATCTCTCTGTGGTGAGCAGAAATTGGATGATGGCCAGTGACATGCCTGCGTACTCACTCATTTTTTATCTCGACCTTTACTTGCCTACCAATGGGATTTGCACACGGCTGCTACATTAGCATCTTTTTCAGCATCTGCTGCAATTTCTTCTGCAGTAATGGGAGGTTCTTCCCAAAGACAGCCTCAGAAATCAGAGTGTGTAGCAGCCCGGCTAATGCATCAGCATTTCAACATGTTTCAGAATCCTGATGTGTGCGCTAAAACGTTGGCATAAGCGAATCCCTGAGATCCAGAAGATGCTAAAGATACAATATTAGGTCTGGTCTGAGAACTTTAATAAGAGCTTTATGGTCTGTAACTGAAGTAAACTTCCTCACATAAACTCTAGTAATTTGCTAAGTCCAAATATACACACAGCACCTCAATTTTGTCTGAGAATTTTTCCCTTGCATTATAGAAGGTTCTGGAAGTAAACTTAATTGACTGTTTTCTATGTCCTATCCAGGGTGAACACTTGTGTGCTCACCACAGGGAAGAAGGCAAGGACACATGGGACGCCTTTTAACCAGGCCACTAATTTATTAGTCAAGTTACATCCACGGTTCCTGTCGGGGGACAGCCTGGTGCAGTCACTTGCACCTCGTTGAGTTTTTGCCAATTCTTGGGAGCTCCCACCACAGTGAGCCAGTCATCACATGAGGAAAGTCTCTGGACACCTCCACTCTCTCACTAGCACTCCTCCGCCTTTGGGGAGTGGAGTGAGAGGGGACCTTGACCGCCAGACAGCACCACCAGTCAGTGCATTGGCGGGGCAGCCCCCCCAGGTAGTGACTTGGCCCCTGGTTTGCATTAGCCCCGGAAGCTAGACATGATGTCCCCATCTTGTAAGGAGATGCTGTCGGTATGCCTACTATGTTCCTTTTTGGAGCTAGAGCCTAAATCAATGAGTTCCTGCACTGGGCACCTGCCACACCCCACCCACCAGGCTACCTAGAATTTCAGCCAATCCAATACCAGGATCATTGAGGAACAAATCTGCACCGATAGCGGAGAGGTGTATTCCTTCCTCTCGATACAGCTCAGCTGCACTGTGGACTGAGGACTCTAGCCATTAGATTCTTTCCAGTTGGCCTTCCTCTGGGCCCTATCCACATTTTTCATGGGTGGACTGCAGGCCACCAAACCCTGCAGGCCAGTATCCCCAACCATGCTGTCCCCATACTGAGAAACATGTCCACCAGCAAGCCAATATCCCGCTTAGCCTTCCAAATCAGCTGGAGCCCGGAGGCCATTCTTAGGTTGTTCTCCCCTTGGTAGATAACAGTCATGTCCAGCATGTCTTCATGGGACACCCACCCATGCAAAAGAAGCATGAGCTGGACCCAGTGCAAGCCTCGTCTGCTGTGCCAAGACAAAAATTGCATCCAACCCGAAGCCAGTTGCAAGCCCCTTGCTGAATTATATGCTCTCCTGTAAGCCCAGTGCAGTGCTGTGCCCACAAATCCATAGCCCCAGCTATAGGCGTGCTCTGACACATTCTATGTGATGGACATGAAGAAGGAAAAAGACGGTTAAAACTTGTGATGCTTATAGGCCTTAGATCACTCACGCCCTATAGCTTGGATCTCTGATATCCCCAGGCCCAGCTGGGTAGCTGCTGTTGCAGCCCCTATATGGAACAAATGGGAGGCATATTCTCCTTGTGACAAGCCCAAGACTGACAGCCCCTCCTAAACCCTCCCACAAACTGGAATTTGCTTAGAAAGAAGTGGTCCCCCCTGCAGGACAAGGGGACCCTCACTGGGTGGCCATTGAACCATATATGCCTGTAGTGCCCGTACAGGACACAGGCCCTCCTCACCAAAGCAGTGCAGAACAAGCGTCTTGTCAACCCCAAGTTTTTGATTCGCAAACTTTGAGCTGTAGAGAGTCACCTTTCTACTGCATGTCCTGTAGTTTGAGACCCCACCCCAAAAAGTCTCCCTGGGCTAAACAACTCACTGCCTCAGAAGGCCCCAAAGAAAACCAAGAGAAAGGCTGTCTTGAAGACTACAGCCTCCCCCCATGAATGGTAGACATGAGGAAGAACCTCAATTTATTGCCTAAGGACTTACAAAGTCACAGGCTTCCTGACATTGCTCCATGTCCCGGCAACTTGTGCCCAACCCTCCTGCATCCTGCAGATCATGAATCCCTGACAGGGGTCCAGATGACCCACAGATCTTCAGTCAATGGCCACCCTGGATACCCGGTTAACAGTAACAAGACCATGAACTGGCAAATTTGCGATTCTGGTTTAGGCCAGGCCCCGTGATAGACTCTCAGCCCCCCTGAAACTCCTCAACGCCACTGTGCAACTTGCCACCCTCTGCCACTGAGAGCTCTGGGAACAGATCATGGTGCATCATGGGGGCATGCTCGCTGTCCCAAGATGCAGTACTTTTCATCCCATCATTCCATGGGCTTCCGACTTGTTTCATGCAGTTTTTCAGCAGCCCCTGTAAACTGTGCACCCACCATCTCTGTCTGACAGCATGGATCCTGAGCTGCTGACCAGTCTGGTGATGAGTGTTGTGAACACAACATGGCAGGTCCTGTGGTATTACATGAGCTGTGAAGCAGAGAGTGAATCAGTGATGCCTGCCCTGCTGTCTGCAATGGAAACAAATACGTTGGTACTGGGCTCAGGAAACAAGCACTGAGGGGTGGGATCGCATCATGATCATGCATGGGATGATGAGCAGGGGCTGCAGAACTTTTGGATGCGCAAAGCCACCTTCCTGGAACTGAGTGCAGAGCTCGCCCCAGCACTGCTGTGCAAGGAGCACTTCAACAACAGGCTCAGCAGGTGCCAAATGACTCTTGAATTTGCCTTTGGGTGACTAAAAGAATGCTGGCACTGCCTTTGTGGCCTGTTAGATCTCAGCAAGGAGAATATTCTGATGGTCATTGCAGCGCGCTGTACTCTGCATCATATTTGTGAAGCGAAGGGGGAAAAGTTTCCCCGGGGATGGACCCCTGAGGCTGATTGGCTGGTTGCTGATTTTGAGCAGCCAGATACAAGGGCAAGTAGAGGGGCACAGTGGGAGGCTATTTGAATCAGGGAGGCTTTGCTGAGTATTTATCAACAATTCCCAGTAATTGTCTTTGTGTGATGCATTAGGCCTGGCAGTATTTACTTGCCGCCTTGAATTACCCTTGTAGTGCTTGCTTCCTGAGTGTTAATTGTACAAAGCAAATATTCCTGCCTGTAGCCGCAGTGTTTGATCATTAGCACTGACTGACGTGTGTATGACATAAATAAAGACACATTTTATTTCAAAAACTCAGATTTAATAACAAGACAAAACATACTTTTCGGTCACACAGGGGACATAAAAATGAGGAGCAGTCTCGCAGTTGGGGCTCTCACAGCTGGGTGTTACACCAGCTTTCATTGGGAAACTGCTCTTAGGCATGGAGTGCACAGGGTACTGTGAGGGACCGGGAACATATGAGGAATGTGGTGGGGAGTTTGGGGAGAGCATGGAATGGAGTTCTGTATTGGCTGCATGGGGAGTCATGCTCAGATGTGCTCAGACTACACAGTAATGAGAGACTTGAGCATCTCTGTCTGGCCTTCCAGTAGCTTTATCATCTGCTTCTGCCCCTGTCCCCCTTCCAGGCTATCCAGCATCACTCTTTCATTAATTGTCTCCCTCCACATTCTTGTTTTGCTATGTGCTGCATTTGTTGACTATTCTGAATATTGGTACCCTTTTCCACAGGCTAGGGTAATCAAACCCGGTATCTCATGCCTAAGGGTAACCCACGATGCAAGGGTGCATCTGCTGCATGAGTGTCTTCAGACTGGCTCCATATGCTGCTTGCCTGTGTGCTGTTCTGGTCCCTGCAAAATAATTGTCGGGTGGCATGGCAAAGTTTTCTACAGTGGGGGGAGAAACAAGGCAGCTCTGCCAGGGAACCTTCAGCAGAGGATTGCAGAATACCTACAGGAAAGTTTTCTAGAGGTCTCTATGGAGGATTCCTTGGACATCCCATGTATATTAACAAATTTTTCCACTATAGCCCCTCTGCATAGATGGGCAGGATCTGTTGTTAATTTCTGTCCCTTATCCCTCCTTTACCATATAACAAAGTACATGAGAGCTCAAGCTCCTCTCACCATGCAGTATCAAAGCAAAATGAGCACTTACTAGAGCTCCCCTCTCCTGCATCCTGTGCGCCAGAGCCAGTGTGTTGGGACTGGCTAGACCCCTCCAGAGTCAAAAAGAGGTCCAGACTCATCGCACCACTGGACAATCCTGTTGCATATCCCACATCATCCTCCAGCTCCACTTCCTCATCGAGGTTGAGTCGGCTGACCACTGCCTCCAGTCCCACTGCAGTATCAATGGGGCTCTTGGCAGTGGAGCATGGGGTTGCCACCAAGGATGGTGTGCAGCTCCTTATAGAAGTGGCATGTCTTCAGAGCCACACCAGAGCAATGGTTGGCCTCCCTTGCCTTCTGGTACACCTGCATAAGCTCCTTGATCTTAGCATGGCACTGTTGCGTGTCCCTTTTGTGCTCCTTCTCCAGCATGCCACTAGCAATTGGCTCGTAGTATCAAAGTTCCTATGATTGGAAGGAAGCTGCGACTACATGGCCTCTTCTCCCCATAGACTCAGCAGATCAAACAGCTCTGGTGTATGCCACGTGGAAGAACATCTGCTGAGGAAAGCTGGCATGGTCAGCTGGAAGATGCTGTGTGAACTGTGCATGCCAAGCAAACAGGAAGAGGAATTTCAAAAATCCCCAGGCCTTTAAACAGGGGAGGGGTGCATACCTGTGTACCTTCAGGGCAGCGGAGTTCAAACTGCTGACCAGAGTGGTCAGGATGGGTATTGTGGGACACCTAATGAAGGCCAGTTATGGCAACATAACCAAGCGTGGTGTCTACACTGACGCTGCGTCGCTCTAACTACGTTGCAAAAAGCTCTATGCTTCTCGTCGAGGTGGTTTTATGATGTCAGCATAGTAAGGAAGTGACATCAGCGGGAAGAGCATTTCAGTGTGTACACCTCCACTGTTTTGTTGACAGAAACTGACCTCTGTCGACAAAACCGTGTAATGTGACAAGGCGAATTCGGAGTGAAAATGAACACTCCTCGCGAGATGTCTGCTTAGATCAATCTTGCTGACCACATCTCAGAGGGACAAAGTCACCAGCAGCACCAAAGCCTGGCATGCTAGCTATTGCCAGTGGCCGGAGGTTTCCATTTTCACTTCCAAAAGTGCCAGTTTCTATGTTAAGCATAAGTGTAGGGGTAAGCGTGGCTAGTGCCCCACAGAAGATTGGTGGGAGACCACAGCATGTGGAATGCTTAACTAGACAGGAGCGCTGTATAAGGAGAAAGGCCTGTTGTTTAGCCCGGTGGTTAGCGTCTGGCATGAGATGTGAGAGACTTCAGTTCAGCTCCCCTCCCCCCCACACCTGCAAAAAGAACTTGCATAGGGACTTCCCATCTCTCAGGGGAGTGCCATAACCACTGGACAACAGAGTCATTCTCATTTTCTTCTTTGGCCCAATGCATATTAAATTATTGATTCACAATGAAATGGCTTCAGCAAGAGCAATTGAGAGAGCCCCACATCAGACTAGCCCAGTGGCTAGGGCACTCACCTGAGACCCCTCTTCAAATCCTTTCTCCTCATCAGGCAGAGAGGGGGATTGAACTGATGACCCTGTACCTGGGTGTGTGCATTCATCACTGGGCTAAAGGTGGCTTCTGCCACCAGGCTGTTTTGTATGGAGTCAGGTGTGCTCTGAGCACAGAGAGATTGGGCCCCATGCACAAGATAGGCCAGGCATTATTTCATTTGAGATTCCCACTGCAGCTTGGCACTTAGGGAATTTAGGTGGCAACTGAGCAGAGGTTTTGTGAATGCCAGTGGTGCTTAAAGTGGGAATTAGATCCTAGGTCCCTGACCGCGCTGTAGCTCTCATTGATGTCAGTGGGAGCTGCTGGCTCATTATTTAGGGGCCTAGATATGGATTTAGGAGCCTAACTTTATGCTTCCAGTTTTGCAGCGCTCAGCGTTACTGTTTGGAAGGTGTTTAAAAAATGCAGAGCACCATTTTACACAGATGTGCTAAGGATTATTATTAGCCTGCTCAAATGCCAATGTACATTTCTCAGGCCAAACCCATGCTAGCCCTTTTCCTAACACTGGATTTGTTCCTGTAGGTCACTTAGGTAGAAATTTTCCATAATTAACCAGGGCTGAAAGGATCTAAATTCTGCTGACATTCTTAGGCACAGTTATTTTGGATCCAGCTTCTGTTCCCTCTGGCAGAGGTCTCAAGCCTTCCATATCAATCACATGAGTCAAGTCACTTCTGATGAAAAGGCATAGTTCTCCTTTTCCACCTGTAATCCAAGCTTTTTATAGCCTTTCAGTATGGATTCTGAGCTTCCTCACGTGCACCTCTGAATAGAACATCTAGATAACAGATTGCTCCACTTAACGCAGTAGTAATCCATTGTATCCTGAACTACATCTGGACTGGAGCACTAGTTACTCCATAGGGAAGTTTGTTATAGTGCACCAATCCACGATGGACATATGAAGAGATGGTTTTTGAGCACTTGCACGTATTACGCTTGTCCCCCTTGCCAACTGGGCAAGCAGAATCTAGGCTGTTGGGATTTTATATCATTCCACACCCAATCCAGGGTTAACAGGTAACCCATAGTCTCCATGAGTTGTGGGGCTGTCCTGTTTGGCATTCAAGAATCCCTGCTAGATCATAATCCTCATTTAGTTCATACATTGTCAGACGTTCCCTCTGTCAGATGTCCTTGTCGGTTGGTGCTATAATTCAAAGTTATGTGACCTTCTCTGCAGCTAATAAGATTTAGTCTGAGCTTTAGATTTATCGGGACTGAGTCATTGTAACAATTCCTTCACTAGACTTACTGCATCCTCCCATTTAGCCCATTCACAATCCTTCAGCCCACCTGGCATTCCAGGCCCATGAAATTCCTCTCTTTCTCTGTTCTGTCCTCACTGGATGGAACAGAGCAATAGGTCAAAGCAAGTGACCTGAGATAGTGCTGACACTAACAGGTATTACCTCACCTACCTTGTCTCGCGTTCCTAGAGCAGTTCTGTCACTTCCTGTTGGAGCTTTGCAGGCTCTCTCTCACTCTTGACACATAGATTCGAAGAGTCATAGATTCCAAGGCCAGAAGGAACCATTGTGATCAACTAGTCTGACCTCCTGCATAGCACCAGCCAGAGACCTGCCCCAAAATAATTCACATCTGGTCTGAGTCTTTGCAATGCCAGGATCACAGAGTCAGGGGAGTCAAGGATGGCAAAGGCCAACTCAGTTCTATCTAGCATATTCCCCAGGTATCTGAGAAAGCAGGAGACTGTACAATGGTAAAGCATGATTACTAATTCTTCCTGTTACTAATGTCTCTGACTTTCCATCCATCAGGCTCTCCCCCTCCAATATCATTCCAAGTCACTTTGTACACTAACAGCCCCCTCACAT
The DNA here is from genome assembly GCF_026122565.2 of Emydura macquarii macquarii. NCBI lineage: Eukaryota > Metazoa > Chordata > Testudines > Chelidae > Emydura > Emydura macquarii. The sequence goes on along the minus strand of NW_027130432.1, from coordinate 13,091,818 downwards.
CCCAGCACTCTCTGGGGTGGACTGGGACAAGACCAGAGGGATCTGCTGCCTACCATTGCTGTGCACTTCAGTTTAGACACTACCTCCACCAATAGGAGAGAATATTCCATCGGTGTAGGTGATCCACCACCTTGAGAGGCAGTAGCTAGCTCTGTGCACACAGGGACTTAGGTCAGCTTAACTATGCCACTCAGGTGTGTACAGTTTTAAACTGACTGATTTTCTAGTGCAGATCAGGCCACAGTGATTTTCTAGGTGCCTAAGATTTAGGCGTGGCAATGCTGAGTGTCACCACAGCTAAGTCTCTTTGTGAATCTAGCCCAGAATAGGGCCTGGTCTACAATACAAAGTTAGGCAGATGCAAGGCAGCTTACATCAACTTAGTTCTGCATGTGTCTACACTTAGTTTTGTCTCCCATTGATGTAAGTGCCCCATTACACTTATTTAATAACACCTCCTCGAGTGGTGGAGAGTCATAGTCACTGTAATTAGGTCGATGCAGTGTGAATGTAGATACTGCATGACTTACATCAACTCTAACTGTCCTTCCACAATGCTCCACACTGACTATCTGGTCATCATTGTGAACTCCACTGTCCAGGGGTCACCGAGGCTGGAAGCCCCTCCTCCCATTTAAAGCCCCATGAATTTTTTTAATCCCTTTTCCTCATTGCTACACCTAGCAGCTCTCCATTGTTGAGTGCAAATGCCCAGCTGACCATGCTAGCTACACGTTCCAGGCACACTCCTGCCTGGAGTACAGAGGAGATATTGGATCTCCTGGGCCTGCAGGGAGAAGAGGCTGTGCAGACACAGCTCCGAGACAGCTGTAGAAATGTGGACATCTACAGGCTATGACAGGGACCAGCAGCTGTGCCGCATGAAAGCCAAGGAACTGCAGCCAGCACAGCAGAAGGTCAGAGAGGCAAACAATCGACTTGGTGCATGTCCTACTCAGTAGAGATACCACCCACCCCCGCAACACTGTGGGTACATCTGAGGAGCCAGAGTCACAGGACGTTGCCGTAAACAGTGAGGAGGAGGAGCAGGTGGGGGACAAGGAAGAGAGAAGGAGGAGAATGGGGGGCAGAAGACCAGGGGATCCAGCTGTACAGCATAGGCATGGTTTGACTTCATGGCGATCATGCAGAGATGTGCAGGCTCCACGCGTCTGTTGGAGCTGGTGGACAAGGAGGGTCACACAGGTTTGTGGACTTTTGAAAAAAGGCGTGAAAATTACAGGGTACGGATAACTTTATGGGATGGAGACAACTGCAAACTGGAAAGGTGACCTCATGCTCCCAGTCACCTCTGTGCAACTCGTTTTGGCCCCCTCGTGCATTGGCAACACTTCCCAAAAGATAGCATGCTGGATGGTGGTGAGTTGCACAGTAGGATACCAACCTGTGGTGCACCACAGTCTGCATCAATACAAGTGCTCCTGGGGAGGACACGCACCGCCAACACTAGGAGCCAAGTTTGCACGCACACATGCAGTGTAGTAACTGCAGTGGTCATATGCAATGCAACTTGAGTTGACAAACGTTTGAAGTGTAAATGTGGCCTGGGTAACTGCTCTGCAATGGCATTCTCAGGCAGGTCTTGATTCTGCAGCAGGGAAGGGACGTTGGCCCCACGGTAGTCTCTGCACACTGGCAGGGTGAGACTTGGAACCTGCAGCATGTGAAGCACTTTAACCGTGGCCAGTGTCTAATTTAAAGCGATTTCCTACCATGGACACTGGTGATTGTGCAGGAGCCTGTTTCAACAGACAGAATTTCTCACCCTATTACTATATACCAAGCAAGTGCAGTCTCAAGCAAGGGGCAGAATGCTGAAGGAAACAAATTCATGTTCAGTGTGGATGGCGTGGGCACTGCCATGCCCCGGGATGCTGATCGGAGCTCTCACAGGTGGCTGGGCGGCCTTCCCCCAAGGCGGGAAATGCAGGGTTATGAGACACAATGCTGATATAAGAAAACCAAGCACCAGTAGAGATCCGCTGCTGGCTGTCCCCCATTTCGTAAGAGACACAGAGACTCGGGGCTCACTCCCATGCAAGTTCAGTCCCCGACCCGCATCTAAAGGCTGTGCTGGCATTATCGCATAAACATTTGGTGTGCTGCCTGAAAACAGAAGACTAGCTCCTTAAGTGTGGATTTGAAAGCTGGGATGGGAATATTGACATTGGCCTCCTGTGCAGCTCGGCTTTCAGTGGGGCACAGCATGGCATCCCACTGAGTTGTGTTTATGACAGTGAAAAAATTGAAGTCTGACTCATTTGCTTGGAGCATCTACATAAACTTCCTTGGTGCCTGTATCCCAGCCACTCCTCACCCAGATCTCTGATCTCCTGGGGTGCCTGGTAATCTGAGAAGAAGAGCCAAGGTGGGCTCATGTCTGGAGAGCTGCTGCAGCTCTGCACTTACTCACAGCAATGTATGCCTCTCATGGGGCTGGCAAGCTGCCCCACCCCACCCAGCTGTCAACAAAGGGTTGGGTTTCCCAGCAGACTTGTTTTCCAAGCAACGGATTTTGTTATGTGCCTGGTTGTCACCATAACACCTTGGGATACAAAGGATACATAAGGGACTGAGGGAAACTGGAAATCTATGCACATTGTTCAGGGAAGAGTTTAGGGGTGGGAGAAGCTCTTCTAGATGCTATAAGGGAGCCCAGGGGAGAGCGAGGACATGGAGAGAGACACTTTTGGCATGAAATCTCGAGGTTGGCACAAAGTGGCTACAGAGCAGCTGTACATGACTGTCCCCCACAGGCTATCCCCAGAACATGGGGCCTTCACAAGTGCTGCAGAATTGGCTATACTCCCCACAAGCGCCCTTGTTCAAGGGCACAGAGCGTGCAGGCAGGGGGATACTCCAGTCCTGTGCCCCATTGATTCCTTAGCTGTCACAAGGCCCATAGGCATCCTTGCAGACAGTGTGCAAATTGGAACAGCCCTCTGCAGCCTCAGGATTGGGGGCCACAAATCACGTCCCGGTACCTCTGCTCCAATGTCTGCTCCAGCACAGGGATAGCTCCTCTCCCACAGAAATTCCTTCTGGCTCTTCTCATGAAGCAGGGCTGGGGTGGGTGCACAGAACTGACAACCCGAGGGGATAGTCTGGTCTTTGAGTGACCATGCAGGGCATGCTCTAACTCCAAAGGAGCCTCCCAGGAGGCAACTTGGGCGAAAGATTGAACTGGAGTACGTCATGTGGAAAACCAGCCTGCATTGGGTCTTGGCTGGGGAATGGCCCCCACGGGCCATACTAGGGTTTTGCCATCTCTGCTGTGACCCTCCAACATCAGAGAAAACACTGACAAGAAAGAGTGGATGGAGAATGGACAGATGGGCAGTGCCCCGAGCATGGGAACACTATGCTGCAGCACAGGCGTCCAAGGAACATTTGCCTTTGGTAACCTCAAGAAAGGGCTATCTGCCCCCTGGCAGCCCATGACACTCTAGCTTAACAGGCTCATTGGCGCCTGTGACTTTGGGACTTACTGAGGGGTTAGCGAAACACCTCTGTGTCTGAGGGTCACCCATCGATTAGATGGGCTCTCTGCTGGCTTAAGGATTTGAAAACAGTAACAAAAGTGTTATTGATGCAACTCCTAAGATCTCAGGTAGTCTGCCAGCCACTCAGGTTTCCATGTTGGGCTGCCCCTTGAGTGCTGTATCCAGTCACGGAGACATCTCTTGTAATTGGTTCTCGTTTATCACTGAGTAAAGGGTTCATGTACTCCACATTAGGCCTGTCTATTGTGGGTAGACTCTCCGTTGAGGACTGTGGTATGGTGAGGTTCTGAGGACATACCAGCAATTCCTTGTCCACAACCAGTCTCCAATTACAGGCCAAAGGAACCGGCTGGGGTATTTTCAAATCCACTTTGGCAACACCCTGGGATGGTTGCTGACTGTCCTCAGTGTTTGCCTGCCCCTTTCTGTCAGTGAATCTGTGCACCAGTTCTTGGTACACTTTTTGTATTGACAAAGATATATCATTTAGTTTCTCAATTACTGTGTAAGATCCCCTCTTCAAACAAGTAAGTTTGTGATTTTTTCCTGTCTGCCTTTTCTAGCTACATAGCCACACCTTCTCTCCTTCTTGGATGGACACACAATTCATCTTTTTCCTTGCATCTTATGCCTGACATGCTTGCTTCCAGCTCATCTGTTCCTCCACCTTCTAGAGGGCTGATTTCAGATCACTGATACAAGACACTGCCATGGCATCCACTCGTGTAGGTGGAGGGGGCCATGCTGGTTCTTGCTGCCTGAACGTCCCATCACAGGGAAGTAGGAGTTTGGAGTCCAAAAATAATCTCCGAAGGAGAGGAATGGATAGTTGAGTGCTGGCTGGTGTTGTGTGCAAAGATGACAAAAGGTAACTTTGTATCCCAGTCTTGTTGGTCTAAAAACATACAAACCTAAGAACGACTATACTGGGTCAGACCAATGGTCCATCTAGCCCAGCATCCTGTCTTCAGTATTACCACTCCCCCAATTTTCGAATCATCTGCAAACAACCATCAGTGATTATGTGTTTTATGTCCAAATCATTAATAAAAATGTTAAATAGAATAGGGCCAAGAACCAATCCCAAAGGGACCCCAGTAGAAACACTAATTCAATGATGATTTGCCATTTACAATTACATTTTGAAACCTATCAGTTATCCAGCATTTAATGTGTGCTATGTTAATTTTATAATCTTTCTAGATTTTCAACCCAAGTGTCATGCAGTACCAAGTCAAATACCTTACAGGAGTCTAAGTATATTACATCAACACTACCTATCTTTTTCAACCAAATTTATAATCTCATCAGAAAAAGATATTCAGTTAGTGTGACAGGATCTATACTCACAAATTACAGTCTCATTTGCATGACCAGTATATATGTTAGGTAAAAGTACTTTTGCTATCTTGAAGCTGCTGCCATCAGTTGTAATTAGAGCTTGGTGAAATTTTTTGGTCAAATAGTAAATTTGGGTAAAAAATAATAAATCAGTTTCACAAATTTGGGTCCAATTGACCTAATAGTTTGGGCCAAATATAAAATGAGGAAAAAGTTCTTGAAATCATTTTGAATCAACATTTTTAAAGTGTCATTTCAAAACATTTGAAATCTTTAGTTCCACCCAAATAATTTTTATTGTCATTTTGGCAAGCAAAACAACAACAAAAAATCAGTTTTGGTTTGAGCTCTTTTTTTTTTTTTTTTTTTTAATTCAGCTGCCAGAAGAAAAATCAATCATTTGCTCAGCTCTAGTTTTAATACTCACTTACAGAAATGAAAGGATCTATTGCAACGCTGCAAGTAACAACTCAAGCACACACAGGCTGGACTTATCATTACCATCTTCCCCAATAACATAATATGAAAACAACATTAGCACCACCTTGCTATTAGCAAAGGTGCTATTTACACTGGTCATTACAATCTCCCTCAGTCAGTCCCAGCTCAGTGCATTCTGAGCAATATTTGAGTAGCTTTATAGGATAGCGTTGGGGACCCTGGGGAATTGAGAGGAGCAGCCAGCTCCCTCCCCCCCCCTTTGGCCTCCCTTATAGCCTTCATCTTCTGTTCTGCTCTGCCCAACCCTGTCCCTCCCTTAGGGTGTGCATGCAGGTTTGGCAGGCTGGTTCTGCTCTGCTGAGGGCAGGCAGGCGTCAGTCACTGGCTGGCTCTGCACAGTTTGGGATGGGAGGACGTCTCCGTGGGGACCTGGCTTCTGTAATGTCAATTGCTACAAAAGCTGGTGAAGTATTTGGGGGGTTGTGCAATATGTGTACATTAACCTTGGCAACGGTAATGTAGCTCAGCTGTGTCGGATCAACATCCTGAGCTTGGTCATGGAGTCTAGAGCAGGGGGGAGGAGGAGGGAGAGGGGCCTGGTAAAGCAAAAGCCCCACTGTGCCCACAACTTGATAAGTTGCCCTGGAACTGAGACTAGAGAATGAGGGCTCTTGTCTTTGGCCCAATCAGGAACAAGAGGAGAGGACAGCTTGGCTGCACCCTCCAGAGGAGTCCACAGTCCTGTGTAGCCAGCAGTGCTGGGGCGCTTCTCCCTCTGTTGCTTTACCTGGAGGGTGCAGGCTGACCCCTTCATGCTGCTGTGTCAGGACCCAGCTCATACAAAGAAAGGGCAGAGGCAGGTCCCAGGAGCAGAGGACACCGATGTGTTTAACTAAGAAGTTCTCAAATGAACATGAAACTGACAGGTATCCTCCAAAGGCGGGGCTTTTCTGACAAAGACAGACAGCAATGCCAGGCCCTGAGATGCTGCCAGGCAGGGAATTGTGCCCCCACCTGGGGCACAGTAGACAGATTGCACAGAAGAGAACAAACTGGAGGGTTTGGACTGACAGAGCAGATGGCAGGTGAGCAAGCACCCTGATGTATAACCCAGCACTAAGGTGGATTCCTTTTATCTGTCAGCACTCTGCACATGGATTGTCCCTAGTTAGAAATGGCCAATTAAGGGCATTGCTTCTCACAAGTCAGGGGTATTCAAAGGACATGTTCACTTTCGGATCTCAGAATGAAGTCCCTTGAACTGCCGAATGCTACTCTGCTTTATTCAGGAAATAAAGATGGGGAAAGATGCCCTGGAAACTGTAATCCTCTTAATTCTCACAAAACGAGAACAAAGACAAGAGCTCTGGAAGCTCTCTTCCTGCTGCCCACTTCTGAGCCTGCTAATCAGGCGCCCCATTAGCAGCAGTTGCAGTGGTGCCTATGCATTAGGAACTGGTCTGTGACTGTGTGCAGCTTTGGGTGATGTAGTTATGCTGACCTGATTTCCTAGTGTAGAGTAGGCCTAAGTCTTCATTTCACATGACAAACAACTCACAGAGGTTGTGGAGCAATGTAACAGAGCTTTACATCCTAAGATGTGGAGATATTTTACCTCCCACAACCCCATGTGTTACCTGAGTTTATAAAGAGTTACAACCAAAGCTTTCACAGAATGATATGCATCACACCTGTTGATGTTAGCCCTCCCATTCTCTGAAGGTATGGAGAACAGTTTATCCAGTTTTAAAATAAAGCTGGTTGTTGCCCCTTTTAGAAAAGGCAACCATGTGAAGCAAAGGAGTTTTTGGAAAAGGTTATAAACAAATATTTGCTGATGAGATATTCATAGTGGATGAAGCCTTAATGGAGAGACACAGTCCAGTATACCTATTAAAAGATTATGGGGATGAAAGGGTGAGACAGTTACTGGTTCTTTTTACTCTAAAGAATTATAAAAAGTTAACCATGTTGATTAATATATGCTGGCTAGCATATAAATATATATCATAGTAATAATATGTATTATCTTCACTATATATCAATTGCTATTAAATAAGCACCAATATTGTAACAATGATATAGCCTAAACTATATTATAAAACTAAACTATACTATAATCCTGTTCACTTATGCTAAGTGTCCCGCAACACCTAGCATGTGCTGAAGTAAGCATTTGGCACCAGCAGATAGGAAACTTGTCACAAATTAAGATACGTTCATTTTACATCTTAGTACAAGCTAGGGAAGTACCTTCATGGATCAGTACTTGGAATGCTAGTATCCAAAACAAAGATAAGGAAGGAACTGAACAAGTTAGGGAACTGGAACAAAATGATGGGTTGGATTTTAGTAATGTGTAAAAAAATGTGTAACTTGTAAAATCATATAAATAATACCAGCTGAAATGTGTAACTTGCAGAGCACACCTTCTGCATAAGTGAATATAACATCGCTGCATGGGACTGCTCTTTGGAGAACGGTATCGTATAGAACCTTCTTCCTCTACCATATTCACAATGTCAGTCAGGTTTATTACTTGATCTCAAGCATAATTCATAACAACAAAGTGTGGTCAAGCAATTTATCAACAACTGCAAACAGGACAGGATTTACATGGTTAAAAAACTTGAGACCGTTGCTCCTTGTTCTGTCATCTGTTCTAGCTGAGAAAGGAAAATCCCCCTCACTCTTCTCTTTTGGACTAAACAAGCCCAGTTCCCTCAGAAAAAAGTGGCTACTGGTGAAATGGTTGGTGTGGCCTGATAAGCCACAAACACCTGGGTGGAAACGTCTCAATTCTGTGACACCGAGACATGAAAGAAAACACTTACCCTTGCAAAGAGAGAAACAATGAGTGATGGCAGCTTTTACATTGCTTTGCCCAGCAATGGCAGCTATGAGGTTTTCCCCCCAAACAGCTCAAACTTTACAATACAACAAGTTAAGCCTTTGGATCTCCCAGGGGCCTGGGAGGCAAGGTTAGTGGAAATATACCCAATATACAGCTGAAGCAGTATTAATGGAGACACCCCTTTTGAAATCACCTTGGGAGCTAAAAAATGGATTTTCACTCTACACCGAAGTTATTACTCATCTATACCCAAATTACTGGATCATATGAACAATACTGTGGCTAATCATCTGGGACTGCCTGAGGTGGTTATGAATTTCTGTGGGTAGAGAGGAAGCTGCCGCCGGAGGCAGACATGTCTTCCCAGAGGCTGCGGCCTAGGCCTACCCCAGACCCAGCAGCTGTTTGGAGCAATCGCCCCACCAAGCGGAACATCCAAAACTTGCCCAGATTGCCAGGCCCTAGTGATTGGGTGGGGCCGCCAGGCCCTAGCAGCTAGAACGAGCTACTCAAAACGCCTGGGTGGGAAATACCCTGAGGCCAGCCCTGACCTGGAGGAGCTGCCTGACGCCGGGGACCCCCGGGAGTTGACGGAACCCCTGTGGACCAGAGGGGAGACTGGGACCTGAAGGAGCTGTCCTCCACTGACAACACAGAGGAGTTCCAGGACCTGCCACCGGTCATAGGGGAGGGACTTGTGGGCCTGCTGCTCGCAGTGTATCCCAGCAACCCCGAGGGAGACTAATGCCTGCAGGTACCCAGGGACAGGGTGGGAGGAAGTGGCCCAGGGGCAGCCGACTAGTAAGTGGCTGAGTCAGGGGCTAAACCTCGTCAGCATGTTGTGGCTAGATCCCCGCTGACCTGGTGGCAAACTACTTTGCCACTGATAGGGTTCTGGGCTGGGATGCAGTGGAGTCAGGTGGGCCTGCAAACCCCCTTCCCTAACCACCCTGGGAGGGAGTGCTACCCTCTGCAGTTGGGAGACAGAGGATCCCGAGCTCGCCTGGCCCCGCCTGCCTGCAAGGCCGGGGGGCCCAGACTATTTTATTAGCCCTGTCTGTGGGAAGGCCTGGGGCTGCTGACTGCCCAACCAGCCCTGCCCGGTTTGCGAGCCAGGGACTGCAAACTGCTTGCATGCTCCGCCCTGCCTGAGGGCCAGGGGCGCCAGACCGCTTGCTAGCCCGCCCCGCTGGGGGCTGGGGTCTAATGACTTGTAAACAGGCACTGCTTATTCCCCTAAAGGAAGGCTCTGTGGCCTTCCTCGGAGCCTGGGCCCGAGAAGGGGTCACAACACCCTGGCCACCGGCTTACACAGTCATAATAAATTTCAGGGCTGGAGCGGAACCATTTAAACAGTACATGTTTACTGATGATGTTTTTAACAAAATCACTTCCCTGAATTGCTGGAAATCATTAACCAGGCACCTTGAAACAGAGTTCCTTCAGTTGCTAAACCAACTTTTCACAGCAGTAGCTTCCTCTGCTGGCACAGAGAGACTATTTTCATCGTTTGGATTATTCACTCAAAGCTAAGAAATCGACTAGGAGTTGAAAAAGCAGGAAAACTTGTATTTCTGTTTCAGTCTATGAATAAAAATGACAGTGGGAGTGGGGAAGATGAGAGCTAGTTGTAGAAATTTTAAGGACAGCGTACGTTTAGTGTTGTCTGTTAAAGTTAATAAAATTTGAAAATAAAAAAAAAAGTTTAAGGACAGCCGTCAGCCAGCAACTCAGGAGACTGCTGCAATTGCAAACGTGAGACATTTATTAAACTAAATCTTAAATGTTACATAAAATATAAGTGCTATTGTGTTTGTGTGTGTGATTTAGTTCTTACCATTCCTAATGTACTGCTGCTGCATCTGCAGCTTGACACAGGTAATGAGTATTATGTACTATTTCCTAAATTAATAAAAATCAAGTTATCTAAAAAATTACACAATGTATACCCTCCTAGATGTTGTAAAATGCTGTATTGAGTTGTAAATTAACATGTTTTAGTGATCAGATTTGCACCATTATTTAAGAAATATGTGAAGTATCAATCAAACTTGATTTAAATCAATGATTTTCTCTTAGTGATTTAAACCGCCTTGATTTAAATCAATCCACCCTGCTGGCAACACACCTGTTTTGACCATAATAATTGTTTTCACCTCAGCAGCTAAGTGTATCTAGCAGATGGCTTTCTGCTATTCAGGAAAATGCTTTGCACATTCCCCAAACAATCTGCTTCTTTAGGCATTAACTATGGAGCACCCAGGCCATAACATGGACAGCAGCTGGGTAGGGATCTAGCAGGCAACCATGGTCGGGTCCTGGAGGTAGTATCAAAGGACCCCTGGAGACAGGCTCAGCAGACTGGAGAATTAATGCTGGCAAGGTCAAGCCAATGCTATGAGGATCACCCTGCTTGAGCCTGAACATCCCTACCATTCCATGGTGTTTGTTCTCCCAAGAAAGAAGGAACACGCATGTCAGATATTCCTGACTGTGACCTGTCCTGGAACAAAAGATTTGTCACTTTCTGTTGAGATAATTAGCAAACAGGTCTATGAGAGTGACCCCTCAGGTTTGACAAATGAATCTCACAAAATCTGACCTATGAGACCACTTGTGATCTTTGCTGAACAATCTGCTCATATGATTCGCCAAATTGTGCTGAGCACTAGGCAGGTGAGAGACTTTGAGATGTATTGTGCTGGTGATACAAAACTCCAAAAGATGTATCGCCTCTTGACAGAGACTGTCTGATCTGGCCACGCCCTGCTGATTCATGTAGAACATTGCTGCAGTATTGGATGTGAGGACTTGTAGAGTGTCTCTCTTAATGTGAGGGAGAACAGCCTGACAAGCCAAATGAATAGCCACAAATCCCACGCTTATGTGGAAACCTACATCTTGTTGAAATTACAGACCGTGTCTGTAGGCTCCCTAAGTGAACTCCCGAAACTACAGAAGAAGAGCCTGTAACCACAGTTAATTGTGTGTCAAAAAGGAATGAAGGGAACTCCCATACACATGTTGGCTGGATACATCCACCAGTCCAAGGAGGCAAGTACCTCCTGCAGGTACTCAAATCAGCATGTCCAATGAGTATTGAGCCAAGCAGTCCACAGATTTTAACCAGTACTGCAAGTTTCTGAGATGAAATCTGGCATGCCAAACTACACATGTACTGGGGGCCATGTGCCCCAAAAGACTGAGGCAGTTTCTTACAGTTGTGATTGGATGGGCTTTGAGATCTGTGGAAATGTTTAACACTGTCTGGAATCAGGTTTGAGGCAGGAATACCCTGGCTATTGTAGGATCCAAGATCATCCCTATACATTCTATTCTCTGAACTGGGGAGAAGACTGACTTGTCTTCATTGATCAACAGATCCAGAACACTGAAGGAGGATTGGATCCTGCATAGATTGAGTTCTACCTGGAGCTTGGATTGACCTCATAGCAGCCAGCTGTCCAGGTAAGGAAATACTTGCACCCTTGTTTTCCTTAAGAATACAGACACCTCCGCCATACATTTTGTAAATATTTGTAGGGCAGCAGACAGACCAAAGGGCAGGACTGTAAACTGATAATGGGTGCTATTGACCAGAAAACTTAGGAATCTCCTGTGGCTTTGATGGACAGCCACATGGAAATATGCATCTCTGAAGTCAAGGACAATATACAGTTGCCGAGATCCAGAGAGGGGATGATGGAGGCTAGGGTGACCATCAGAAACCTTATTTTGTTTATGTATTTGTTCAAATTTTAGGTCTAGGATGGGTCTGAGGCATCCTTTTCACTTTGGGATCAGGAAGAATAGAAACCTTTTCCTCAAGAGGAGAGGGGGAACCTCTTCTGTATCTCCCAAATAGAGGTGAGACTAGAACTCCCTGAGGAGGAGAGCCTCATGAGAGGGATCCCTGCAGAGGGATAGGGAAGGGAGGTAGGAAGGAGGGATGAAAATAAATTGCAGGGTGTATTCCTGTTCCACAGGACTTATAAGCCATCGATCCATCTGACTATGGACCCAAGCACAGGAAGTGGGACAACCTGTTGGAAAAAATAGGGGAGGGAGAAATTGGCATGTAAATGGTATTCTGTCTTCAACAACGCAGTCAAACAGATTGCCTGGGATTTCCAGTCTGTCTCGAAAAACCTGTTACGGAACAAAATTGAGGACGTGGAGGGCTCCTTGCGTGGTTTGTTCCCCTTTTCCTGGAGTGGTCACACTGCCTAGGCAGGAAGAGTGGAAATCTCTGGAAAGACTGAAGGTGTAATTGCTTTCTTTTAGGGAAAGGAGTGTAAATTCCTAATGATTTCAGCATGGCCCTCGAATCCTTAAGACTGTGAGACAGAGAGATCTTGGATAGTCTTCTGAACCTCCTGTGGGAGACCCAACAACTGAAGCCATGAACATCTGTACATAGTTTTTGCAGATGTCATGGATCTGGCTGCCGAATCTGCAACATCTAAAGCAGTTTGCAGAAAGATCTTATTCACCAGTTTGCCCTCTTCTAATATGGCCTGGAACACCTGCCTGGCATTCTCTGGCAACTTGTCTGAGAACTTCAGTATAATGTCTGTGAGATAGCGAGAGCAGAGGACAGCAGGAGAGTGCTGGAAGGGAGGTATGTGAGCCCGAGAATGCTCAGGGCTCTGTTCCCTGCGGACTGACTAAGTACCATCAGGGGGCAATGAGGGGCAGCTGGGGCCAATGAAGGACCAGCCAGGTGCTTCATAAAAGCTCTCCGCCCCCAAACAGTCAGGGCACAAGCTGGAGGAATGGGAGTGCTGTGCTGTGAATAGGATAAGGAGTGCTTACTTGTGTGGAGGAACCGATCAGAGCGGAGAGTCCTGTGGACAGAAAAAGGTACCCAGCTCGAGGAGCCAGAAGGCGGGGGGAAGATTGGCCCAGGGGAAGACAGCGCAGCTGGGAAAACAGTGCCAGTAGCAGAAGCTGCTGCTCATAGGGCCCCTGGGCTGGGACCCGGAGGAGCGGGTGGGCCCGGGTCCCTACCCCCCTCCTCAGGGAAGGCGGCTACTGGACACACCCTGACCCACTACGAACAGTACAAGCGTGGGACCCACTAGAGGGGAGCAGACTATTTGCCACATGTCCCAGAGGAAGAAGTCATATCTGGCCAGTAAGGCTTGCTGGTTACAGATATGAAACTGTAATCCCAGTTTCAAAAGATCTAGTCGCTTTGCATATTTGTCCTTTGGAGTAGAAGAAGGTCATCCCTGAGGCACTCTTTCATTCACCGCTGAGATAACTAAGGAACCTGGCAAAGGGTGCGTGTAAAAATGTTCTGAACCCTGAGAAGTGACACGGTAGCTTTTCTTGGTCCTCCGTTGGAGGCAGAGGATGGTGCTTGACAAAAAGATTTTGTGGGTTCTTGAATGGCTTCATTTATAGGTAGAGCCATTCAGAAAGGTCCTGCTGAACCCCGTACGACTACCAGCCTCTAGGACCTCTCCTGAACCACCTTGACCAGAATATCAAGAGAAGTAGATACTCTCTTCAGTAACTCCTGGTAGGCTTTATAGTAATCCTGGACAGGTGAAGAATCCCCAGACATCACAACCTCATCAGGTGAAGAGGAGGATGAGTGCAAAGGGGGCTGAGTTTGAGCCTCCTGTACTGAGATGGATTGAGCTTCCAAAACCTGAAGGTGGTCTTGAGGTTCCTGCTTGGGACCACGGTTAATGTAATGGGCCTTCTCATGGGATTAGCCTGGTGTCTGCTTTGGGATCTGTATGAAAAAGGTACTGGGGAAGACCTGGTGGTGGGAGGCAAGCTCCACAGGTTACAATAAAGCCAATGGTAAGGCATTTGACTGTTTCATGAATGTGAGTCTCTGGACCATCTTGGGAAATCTAGCGGGTACCAGAAAAACAAGGTTACTTACCAGTAACTGCTGTTCTTCGAGATGTGTTGCTCATGTCCATTCCACTATAGGTGTGTGTGCACGCCTCCATGCACGGCTACCGGAACTTTTTTCCCCTTAGCAGATCCCGTAGGGCTGGCTCCGGCACCCCCTGGAGTCTCACGCACATGCCACAGTATATGAGGCGCTGCCGGCCCTACGCCCCCTCAAGTCCCTTCTTTCCGCCAACTCCAGCAGCGGGGAAGAGGGGTGGGTTGTGGAATGGACATGAGCAACACATCTCGAAGAACAGCAGTTACTGGTAAGTAACCTTGTTTTCTTCTTTGAGTGCTTGCTCATGTCCATTCCACTATAGGTGACTAACAAGCAGTATCTTGAAGGTGGGTCAGAGTTAGCAGTGAGCTGCCTGCAGCACAGCTCTGCTGAAGCCCACGTCTTCCTGCGCCCGTTGGACAGAGGTGTGGTGGAACATGAAGATATGTAGCGCCAGCCTGGCAGCTGTTCTGCAGATGCCCTGCCCTGGCACTTCCGCTAGGAAGGCTGTAGATGGAGCTTGAGCTCTGTTGAGTGAACTGTGGTGGTGCCCGGAAGTGGCACCTTCACCTGCTCGTAGCCAAACTCGATGCAGGAAGTTATTCACAAGGAAAATGCACCGGGTGGAGACTGGTGAACCTTTCATCCAGTCAGCTGCTGCAACGAAGAGCTGCATCACTCTCCAGAACGGCCTTGTACACCTGATGCAGAAGCCAAGGTCCCTCTCACGTTTAACAAGTGCCGCCTTCTCTTCTCCTCCGAACCGTGTGGTTCGGGGAAAACATAGGGAGAATATATATTGGTCACAATGAGACTGGGAAACCACCTTAGGCCGGAAGGCCAAATGCAGCCTCAGCTGAACCTTATCTTTATAGAATACTGTATTGAGGAGAGGGTGGGGGCCTCCGAGGTCAGAGCCCTGATCCTGGAGACCTTCCTTGCCGAGGTAAACACCCCCAGGAAGGCCACCTTCCCGGAAGATGGGGAAAAAGGCATGATGCCGCCGGTTCCAAGGGGGGGCCCTGTGGACCGTGAAAGGACGAGGTCAAGATCCGAGGGAGGCACCGGGTCGCGGCTCTGCAGATAGAGCCTCCTGCCCCCCCTCAGGAACCTAACTGACATCCGACAGGAGGACCGCATTCCCCCTTCCAGCAACTGATGCAAGGAGGACCTTCAGGGTGGCCACAGCCAGTCCCTGGAGCTTTAACTGTGGCAAGTATTTCTGGATCGCCTGCACTGGCAAGAGGCTGGGCGGGATACCCCAGGACTCCCCCCGGCAGGCAACAGCCACTTCCACTTAACCCAGTACACGACCTGCGTGGAGGGCTTCCTGCTACCCAGCAGGACTCAGTGGACTTGCTCTGAGCGGCTTGCTCGTCGTCTCTCAGCCACCGATCCACCACTCCCTGAAGTGTCGAGGGTCCAGGTCTGGGCACCGCAGGTGACCATGATCTGAGATTTGGGATCGCACTGTCTTGGAGGCTCCCGAAGCAGGCAATTGAGAAATCCATCAGTATGCTAAACCCGTGCTGGCGTGGCCAGGCCGGAGCAATCGAGGTGGCATCTGTTTAACCCCTCCTCATCTTTAGCAGGACTGTATGCAATGCAGAGGGGGAAAAGCGGAAAAGTGAAGAGAAGCTCTCTGACCGCTACCGATGGACGGCATTGGCGATCACCCCCGCTCCTTGACCACGGAGAGAGCAGCACTGTGGACACCTCGTGCTCCAGTCCAATACAGACAAATTCCCCTTGGGGAAACACTCCCCCCCGACAGTTGTAGATGCCCTTCGTGGGCACAGTGACCCGTCATGGTGAGGAAGAGCGACCCCTTGACGTGGTCTGCATTGTCATTCATCACCCCTGGGAGGTCATCACCACCAGGTCCTAATGACCGATAGCTTCCCTTCATAAGGTTGACGAACGGGCTCCCCCCGCCTGTCGATGTAGTACATGGATGCTGTGCTGTCTGTCAGCACCTGTACTGCCCTGCCCTCGATAAAGCAGAGGAATATTCCGCAAGCCCTGCAAGCGTTTCGCAGATCTTTCACACATTGGTGTGCCGACGCCTCTCCTCCCTTTGTCAGACACCTTTTTGAGCCAAGGTCAGCACCGATATGGCACTTCACCCTCTGCCCGAGGTGTCCGATATCCGGGTAACTGAGGGAGCCAGCTCCACGAACTGAACGCCCCCTCACACATCCTGAGGGGTCGTCCACCAGTTTAGGGAGGCTCGGGCTCGCTGCTGGCTTTTTTTTGAAGGGGGGGGGCGTGGAGAGGAGAGGGAACCGTAGCCTCCCGATGCAGAAGTTACCTGCTTGGACTGTACACTGAGGCTAGCTGTGACTGAAGCGGCCTAAACATCAGGCTTACTAGCCTCACCACATAGGTGCAGGCCCCTGTGACCTACCAACTGTTGGCAATATTTGGCTGTTGTCGTAGGGCATTTGTGGAGGTGGGTCATCCTGAGGGCAAGAAGGCCTGGCCCGGGAAGCTACTGGTTATGCCGATGCATTCCATAGGCTGCACCTAAGTTAATGTGAACTTTTGTTTGTTTACCAGCAGGACCCACCAGCCGCAAGTGGCGCCTGACTGGCTCACACTGCTCTGGACTTGAGACCTGGACCTGCCTTGGGTGAATCTTGCACCCCCTTTTGCCTCAAGTGCGCAACTACCATTGCCAGGCCTTCGGTAAACACCCTCGAGGCCGAGGACAGGCCACAGGGTAAAGCCGTAAAGCATCAGAAGGAGCCAACCACTACAAGGTGAAGGAAGCGTTGAAGATATGCGTGCCTGACATCCAGGGTGGCATACCAGGCTCCTGTATCCAATACTGGAGCTGGGGAGACCAGGTGAGCCTTGAGTCCCTTGCGGTATTTGTGAGACGATGTAGGTCTGACACCGTCCTTAAATCCCCTTTTTCTAGGGCGCAAGGAAGTACCTTGAGTAAGACCTCTTCCGCCGTGCCCTGAGGGATCTTTCCCACTGCTCTGGGCTGAGGTGGCCTCAACCTTTTGGATGTGGAATTGCCACTGACAGGGAGGAAGGGGGAGGTGTCTTGGTGGCAGGGGGGGCTGAGATGACCGGGGGGCATAGCCCACCAAACCATATCAAGGACCCCGTGGCCCAAAGGCGTTCTGGCCCACATGAACGGGAAGGAGGGTAGAGGCTAGGGCGCTGCCCTTGCATGCACCATCAGAAAGGGCCTTTTCTGACTGCCCTATCGCCAAGATGACCCTTACTGAGGGCCTAAGGAGCCACTCAGGGTGGATGGTGTCTCCTAGATCCTCTGACTCTGTCCCATTGCCTGTAGGTTGCAAGACGGCCATGACATGGTCTTGGAGTCCTTCAGACCACGCAGCTTCACATCCATCTGAACTGAAGACAAGGCTGATTCATCCAAGGGAGGGCCCTGGATGGCTACTGGACCTTTTGGGGCAGCCCGGGATTGCAGCCACTAACATCTGAGCATGCTGATGGCAGGGGGTATGGCTCTGCCCACTGAATCAGCAGCAACTGAGGATGCCTGGAGCGCTGCTCTAGCTCCCGTGGTACCATCCTCCTCAATGGTATACCAGTTCAGCGCCTGCTGCCGGGCAGAGCCTCAGCAAAGCAGCTCACTGAGTCCCCCAGAGGCTCACCTTCTACTTGCTGGTAGTGCTATTGAATACAAATTTTCCTCCAAACAAGTCTGGCTTACAATCACCCTTGTTCTCTGGAGTAGAGCCCGGCTTCCCTGCCTATCCCTGTGGTTGGTGGCAACCACCACCAGGGACCTGGGGCAGAGTGGTGAACAAGTATTCAAACCCCTTGGCTGGAACATAATACTTTTCTTGGCTCATTTAGGTATCGGGCTACGGAGGAGGGGGTTTGCCACAAGGCCCTCACTATCTTAAGCAACCCTCCACTGTGAGGGCCCACCGCTAGCACATTAAAGAGACTGTCTGACGCCCCTTTAGCTCCTTCAGCTCCAGCTCCGAGGTGGAGGCTACCTCTTGAGCAGTTTCCCAGTGTGCCCTAGAATCAACCAGGGCCCAGGAGCGTGCTTCAACTGGCGTGGGGGGGGCGAGGGATTGGAGGGCCGCAGCATCTCTTCCCATCGACAGGCGGTCCTCACAGGAGCCCCTGCCCATGGGGCCGAGTCGTCGCCCGAGGGCGAATGGTGGCCCTTTCTCCTGTACCTGAGGCACTGACTGCATCCCTCAGGGGTTGACAGACCGTGGTCCCGCCCCCCCTCGGGAAACCTCCATTGGGGTGACCATTGCCTCTGAGGCCATCTGGGGCTACCTGCGCCTGGGGTTCTGGCACCTTTCGTTGGTGGCGGCTCCCCCAGCAACTACCTCCCTAAAGGGACACTGAGGCACTGTCCAAAGACCATGGTGGGGCTGCCCCAAAGGTTCTCATTGTGCAGTACCGGGGATGGGGACGGTGCCCCGATCCACAGGTGCTCCATCGCTCCAGAGAGTGTCCCCTCAACGTCGACGACCTCGACTACCAGATTCAACGTGGGTGACGCAGCCGGAGCAGGCATGTGGACAACGTTCCGGCGAGCTGGGCTGACCCGAGCATCATCCCGGTACCGAGGACTTTGTGCTCTGCATGCATCTCGGTGCCGAGTCAAACTCCGGCAACTGGGTTCTGCCCGGCCTCAGTGCAGGGCAAACTCCTTGGTGCCAAGTCTGTCTCCAGCATTCGGGTTCAGCACTGTCTCAGTGCAGGGGGGGCAAACTCCTCGGTGCCGAGTCTGTCTCCGGCAACCAGGTTCAGCACACCCGGCGAATTCTTTGGTACCGAGACTGTCTCTGGTGACTGGGATCAGCGCCGCGTCATTTCGGGCAAACTCTTCACTGCCGGAGAGTGGGAACAGTGGGATGGACCTTACCCGGAGCCGGGGGGCTGAGACCAGTGTCGGGCGGGCGACTTCACTCTCCACCTTGATGCAGGTTGGTCCGGCATCCGTGACCTGGGATAACTTCTAGGGGAGCACTTCTGCTCTACCCTAAGAAACTGGTCTGCAGGAGATCTTCCTCCCCATACTGGGGATCTCCTGAGCTATTCAGGGGGTCCCAACGTGGGCTCCCCCCGTAACACCAGCCCCTTCTCTCTCGTGGAGGTATGGGCGGCGGTGGCATATGCAAGGCCAACAAGGCTCTTGGTGCCCGACCGACTCCGAAGTCGACAGTGCTGATAGGTGCTAAGGGGCTCCCCCACTCCCAAGAGTCAGGGGAGGCTCCCTGGCTGGAGACGCTGGCTCAGGCAGCAGGTCTCCGTGATCTGACCTCGGTACGGATCGATGCTCCACCCCGCCTGCTTAGCCGGTGTGGGGGAGTATCTGCGCTCTGAGCGCTGATTCCGTCTCTTGGCGGTGCCAAGCCGGGTCAGTGCCAATGGTGCTCTCTGCACCAACAGCACGCTGGGTACCACAGCGGAGTTGGTTGGCTCGGAGCCGGTAGGGGGCTCCATGAGCGAGGGTTTCGGCGGATTTTCTGGAGATCTGAAAACCTTGCAGATCCGTTCTTCTCCTTACGAAGGCTTCTCCCCCACCCTTCAGGCAGTGGGGGTCACTTAGCGGGAAGGCCTTCCCAGTGGAAGCACACGGCTTGAAGCCATGAGACCGGAGCATACCTGCTCCCGGTAAAGACTCAGCTAGACTATCATAAAGTCTCTAACTACCACTAACAACAGTTATTAAGCTAACTAACTAATTAACACAAAAAATCATTGCTTAATGTTCAAAACACAGGGAATTAAGTGCTTGCAGTGCAAGCACAGGCAGTTCCAGTAACCGTCACGGGCAGAAAGATGGAACTGAGGGAGCATAGGGCCAGCAGCGCCTCATATACCACAGCATGTGCATGGGGCTCCAGGGGGCACTGGAGCTGGCCCCACGGGATCTGCTAAGGGGAAAAAACATTCTGGTAGCATTGCACGGAGGCATGCACACACACCTATAATGGCATGGACATAAGCAAGCACTCGAAGAACAGAAACCTTGTGACAAAGATGTCACCTCCGAGAAGTGAGAGGCATAGGAGCTTCAGGAGAACTCTGAGGAGGACCCTGAATTGCTTGACCACAGAAATGGTGTATCAGGAGGTGGTGGCATCTCTCTGGAGATGTCAATACCAGGGGCAGCATGTTAGCTTTACCCCTGGACTGTACAGGGTGAGGAAGCACTGGACGGTCTGAAGATGTAACCACCCATGGAACCAAGATCTGAATTTGTCTTGGAGGTAAATTGTCGGCACAGCTTGAGGATCAACTGATACCAGCTAGTTTGTCTCCTGCACTACCAGAGAATCCGGCACCAATAGGCAGTGCAGGTCCCATGCTGTGGCATAGGCCCCTGGTGTCATCAATACCAAAATATTTCCCTGATGCTGTTGTTGCATCAAAGAGGTTGACACCGCAATGGGGGTCAGCCTCTAGGACCCCTGACAAGAAGAGGTTGGCACTGGGGAGCATCTCTTTCCCAATAACACTCTACCTTCTGATGGGTTACTAGTGGACAGTACTGGGTGAACCTCAACCTTCTAGAGGAGCTTGGTTCATTTGAGGAATGTTGTTCCAATGCTCTGTGCTTCTTCCTTGACACCAAACAAGAGGACTGGTGCCAACTTTCTGCAATGTCCAGAGGGGCACTCCTAACCAAGGTAGCAGTATTCGGTGCTCGCCCTGAGTGAGAAGGTTCAATAGGTGAACACGGGATGGCCTCCATGAAGAGGTGATGCAGTCTCAGCTTTCTATCCTTTTCTGTCCAGGATTAGAAGTTCCTGCAGATCTGGCAGGGGTCTCAGATTTGACCCTCACCCAGACACTTTAGGCACCTGGAATAAGGGTCACTCACCAACATAGACTTTTTGCACCGGGCACAAGGATTAAAAGCCTGGAGACCAAGGTATACCCTGGCACTGAGCAACGATACTCTTTGTATAGTAGGGATTCAACACCCAAACTTGTAATAGAAAATAACTAAGAAAACCTACACTAACTTACACTAATGAGTACTACTAAATGACTATTTACAGAAAGGAGATAAACTGCCTGGAGTGAGAGAAAACTCATAGTAGCAAGTCAATGTGCTCTGACTACTGATCATGGGTGCTAAGGAGAGGTGTGGGGCAGCTCCACCGTTATACTATTGCACAGCAGCAGGAGGTGACAAAGGGCAAATGCACTGCCCCAATGGGTACCGCTAAGGAAAACAATCACCAACTCTGGTGCACAGGGCACACGCACACCTGAAGTGGAATGGACGAGTGGAATCACTTGAAAAAGAATCAGCTGATTCAAACTGCAACACAAAGACACCCTCCCCCCCACCCGAAGCATCTGTCTCTCCACCCTAGCATTAGCAGGACAGCTGGTGAATTCCTCTAGCAGGTGAACACAGTATGGGAAAGGAAGTGAAACAAAGTGCTGAGCCTGGGTAGGAGCCTTTTGCACTCACTATGTGAGTGCTGGGCTCACAACGAGAGGTTGGCACGTGAGGAAACTTCCCTAAAAGGACCTGGCTGCCTGAGATGCCTGCCTCATTTCTATCCATCTGATGCACTTACAACGTGCTCATCACTGTGGTATCCAGGCACCATTTCCTGTCTATTCTACAGTACTCATTAGGTAGCATCTAAGTACCAGGAATTCCAGCCCCAATTGTCCACTAAATGAAGCAATACTTTTCTGCAGTAGAGTGCCCATTCCCAAGGCCAGCTGTATCCTAGCTGGGGGATAAAGTGGACACCTGGACTGCTGCTGCTCTCCTTGTACTGCCTCTTCCGTGCCACATTCATTCAACTCCAGCTGCAGCAAAGTGACTGAGCCATTGTCACATCACCCACCTGAGAAGGGGGCTGCTTCCCAACATCCAGGGAAAAGCAATATTTTCTCATGGCCAGTGAGGTGCTGTGCATAGGGTCTCATTCTCACACAGGGACAGGTTAGCCATATGAGGACTAGCTGGGACATATAGGTAAAGCTGCCTCCACACCTCTTAATAACCTGGGTACCACCAAATGGCCAGGGGCAGGGGCATAAACAGCTACTGCAAAGAAGAATGGGAAATGATTAACAAAGGTTATAGAAAATTTTATTGTGGACAGAGCTGATTATGGAGCTCCACACAACAAAGACTCAGAATATTGCTGCATGAAGAGGGAACATAAAGTAGTAAGTTGTGACTACTGTTTGAGAGAATTTACCAGCTCTTTCCGGGCCAATGGGAGCAGTCATCCTTCTGATTATTTCAAGCCCAGAGTTGCACAAGGTGAATTTTACCTAGATGACAGATACAGACAATGACAGATGTGAGGAGTGGAAACAATGCTAGAAGGGCATTACCTAGTAGTGATACCTCAGTGGTATGATGGCTCTATCCCTGCTATCAGCCTGAGTGGTCTCTGCTGACCTGCAGGCATTGCTCATGCACACGCACGTGTGCTGCCCACCATGCTCAAAGGCTCATGTTATTAATGGGCAGTTGAGAAGAGGGAAGCTGCGTTTTGGACTGAGACCTTCGGAATCAACTCCTGTGGATTTAAGTGTGTTAATTTCAGTGGCTGGCACATATGGCTCACGCAACCCTCTCAGGGACCAAGCTATCCAATCCAGCTTCTTCACAAGGTAAGCCAATACACAGAGATGGTGAGAGAGCAATCCTCAGACATCTGGTCTCAGGACACCCCTCCTTCACACATACACCATCTAACAGCCTTAATGGAGAACAACTTTCCGGAAGGCCAAGGAGTTGGTGGACACAGCACAAGTTTCAGCTGGAGAGGTAGTGTCCCTCTGCCTAGGGGAAGCAGCTTTCCATAGTAATGTGCCACAGTAAGCAGAATTCTCTGGTCTGCCACTGTGGTCCCCCTTGCCTCTGGTGGGGCAGCAGTACTTGTCTCATTGCAGTCTGATGATGACCACAGAGTTTAGGTGTGGGCTCCATAGCGCACTGGGAAACACCTGAAGTCCCAATATTACACTCTATTCCCCAAGGACACCCACTGGCACTTTCTTATCAGGGAAGACTGCTCCCCCAGGATAGTGGGAAGAAAGCTGAGCTGCTAACATCTCACCCTGCTCTGATGCACATGCTGCTGATTTTGAAGCAGGCAGCAGCCAGAGAGGTGTCATAATAGGTCTCCTCCTACTCTGCAGCTTGGTCTGCTGGAACAGGAATGACATCAAAGAAACTGAACCCAGCTTACTCCAGGGAATACATAGGATAAGTCATAGGAGTCAAAATCTTTGGACACCAATGTACTTGTAGAGTGAGCAACCTCCTTTCTCTTCCCTTGAAAATGCTGGAGTTTAAGCTTTGGAAGGCTTATGACTAAGCTGCTCTTGTGTTTGTCCTCATGTCCCACAAGTGTGGATCCTGCTCATCCACATGCTGTTTGCTGGTGCACTTCCTGTGGTGAGGCTTGGATGTTATCTCACCAGGTCGGACTGGAGGCTCACCACTGCTCTCACTCACAAACACAGCAGGCATCTTAGAGACCAGTTCCAGTTCTTGTTCCCCATCGCTGGCTCTCTGGCAGTTTTTCCTGTTCACCTGGTGCCCAGGATATAGATTCTTCTTCCCATCACCTCTGGCATGGGCTGTGGACAAGGAATGATGGTGAAAGTCGTTAAGGTTGTTGTTGGAAGCCCCTGTAGGAGCAGCGCTCCCCAGGCGGGTCTGAGCCACAGGGATCTCATCCATGGAATCTGCAGACTCCGAGTGGTATTCAACAGGAGGTCCAGCTGCCTGGACAGAGCCAATGCCGCTTGCAGGCATAGCAGCTCTGTGAGGGAAAGCTGGTATAGGGAGATGAAGACTGTTGGAGGATGAGGAGATGGCAGCAGTGGCTGAAAATTCTGAAGGTGGAAAGAAAGAAAACGAAAGTATCAGAAGAGACTGTGGTTTCCTCATCCCCCAGATACATGTCCCCAGTCACAGGGACAATTCAGATAAAAAAGGGACTGATCTACCAGAATTAAAGGAGCCCATACCCACTGATGCAAGGCCCACAAGTCAATTTTCAGTAACTGGAAGAATACATGCACTAAACATTTTACAGTATTCCCAACATCACATGACCAGTTCATTTCCCCTTCTAAGCCAGGCTATATTCTCCCCAGTGCTGGGTTCCCATACTCCCTTTATCTTCCTTTCACATATAGGTCACACAAGCCCCCCTCACCCCACAGCTACATTCCCTCATGTATTGTGACATATGAAATCACATGTGCATACCATGGAACTTAATGATAAAGTGGAGTCAAAGTCCTGAATTGCATGGGTGCATTTCAGAGGATTTGCACTCCTCTTCTAGTGAAGCCTCATTTTCCTTGTGGGTCAAACCCTGCCCCACTGAGTTCTGCAGAGCAGAGCTGGCTGGAACCCACTGTAGTACTGCAGCTCTGCCTAACTCCATAGCTGTGAAGTGCAATCAAAGTCCTGAAAAGCCAAATCCTGCCTGGTATTTTGATATTTGCACCTTTAAAAATACCATGCCCCCTAAGGAAAAAAAATCACATATCAAACTCCATATTTCTTCCGAGCCTTACTTGAGAAGTGACTTAGAAGCCATATAGATTCTACCCCAAGGTTTGAGAGGAGGATGGGCAGTGTCTAAAACAGCAGCAGCTCCTCAGCCTAACTTCAGAAATTCACCCATCTGTCAAGTGACAGAGTGGGGAGAGGTTGGGGTCTCATTTGCTGCTGCTATTATTTGGAGCCTCCCCTGGCTCTACAAATAGTCAAGTTATCCTTTCTGCTGCTGGACACCTAGGGTCCTCATTTCTCCACTCAGCCAGGTCTAAGCCGGGTCTAAGGCACAGGAGGAGAATAGCTCAGAAGTAGATATTCATCATCCTCCATCCCTGCCTGAACAGTAAAGCTCAATGGACACTCCCACCCTCATATTAGAGAAGGTCCAGAGGCATGGGATGGTGAGTTCTCGTCCTTGCTGCTGTTCCCAGTCTGGAAGTATCTTCTCCAGATTCTGTCCTTTTAAGAGTAGCCATGTGGGAAGCCACGCAGGAAATGCTGTTCCAAGAAGCAATCACTTTGTCCTTAGTGTGAAAAGTGTTTTGTCCTTTCCAAAGTTCGTCACACTCACCGTTTTTACTCTTCATTGCATCTCCCCTTTCTACCCAGGGCCCAAGCATAATTTTTTCGGGCGCAGTACAAACTTGTAACATGGGCCTCCTCCCACACACATACCACAATCCCTCATCCCATACATACAATCTCATGAGCCATGACAAAAGTTTGAATTCTGAAATTACTGTTACATATTCTACATTTCTGAAAAATGCCCCCCCCCCTTTGCTATTTTTGTTGTTTAAGCCTCCCTTCAGTAAACAGATGACATGGAAAACAATACAGTGCTTGGTTGGTAGCACTCCAAACAAGCCAGTCTCTTGGTATCTTTTCTCTCTTGTTGGAAGTCTTACATTTGAGAAGAAATTCAGGAAAATTATGCCCATCATCTTTTGGCATTGATTTTGCTAGCTTCCACATTTCTTCAAAAGTCAGGACACCAGACAGAACAATTTTTTGATGGATAGAATCTGTTGTTTTCAGGCCACAAGCCTGGATCTTTGAAAAGACAAAAATCAGATAGTGTAGCACTACTCTCTCCTGCTTCTTGTAAACCTTCTGAATGTGGTGGTGCTAATGGTGATACTACCTGTCTATCTTCAAGCATTAGATTGGAGTCACATGATGCATGTTCTCGCAGCTTTTCTTTGTCATCCATTGCCAATGCCACAGACACAGTCTCTATATTGAAATCATTTTCATCTTGATTTTGTTCATCTGCTTCCCTAGTTAGTATATTGCCTGACTGCAGAAAGGCCTTGTCTGATTTGAAAAACTGGAGGATAGATTGGTGTCCTTTAGCTTCTTTTAGTTCCCTTTCTTTTATCTCCTTACATTTCTGGCTGCCTGATTTGTATTGACATGGCAGTATGGGGTGTGTGTGACTGTGAATGAATTAGACACTTACATATATTTTAGGCCTGCAAATCCTACCAGAAAAAGCAGCAGCACTGGCTCCCACTATCTTATGATGCTTTGCTTTGCCCCTCCCACCAGCTGTATTTCCCTCCTGCCTATGCACAAGGAACTCTGAGACTGGTAGTTCTTGATCTTGATATGATAGACCATGTCACAGAGAGAAGCACAAATCTGTCTGTCTCTCAGTCTCAAACCACAAGTCCTACTTTAACTACACAAGCACACACTCTATATTCTAGAGAAGGGCCTGGGCTGGGCAACTCACTATTCAGAATGTTGCCTGAGACTGCGCTAACACTGCTTCTCATTGGCTCCAGCTAATCTCACAAGATCTGGACAGGGAAATAAATTTCTATAAATATCCTCAGGCATGATCTACAATCTAGCCTCAATTTTTTCTCATGACAATGGGGGTTGCAGCCTGGGCTGGACCCCCTAGGGCCCCGGTAAAGTGTACCCTTCCCCCCCCCCCCATGTGGGGGCCCCGCTTCCACCTATTATTTTCCTCCCTCTTCTCTTACTCCTTTCTTTGCTAGCTGGTCTCATCCCCTCCTTCCCTGCCCTGCATGTGCTTCCCTGCCACTCAGACAGTTGTTCCCCCTACTTGCACATATTACTTGACTGCCTCATTCTCTTTTCCCCTATACATTCCTCTCTCATTGGCAGCTCCAGTTCCTGGGGTGGCTCTCATTTTTCCCTTTCCCTTTTGAAACTGTAGCTCCTAATAAAAGGAGATGAGCTGGTTCTCCCTATTTGTTGCCAGCTCCTCCAGTCTTCTTTCCACTGACGAACCTTGATATCTGAGGAAGTGCAAACTGGCATCACGTGATATTTGAAATGCCCTATGATATTTGGTATTACCCCACAGGGGTTTGTATTCTTCACTTTGGTTTTTCTCTCTTCTGTTTTTCTAACGTTTTCCCTGCTAATTCCCTTAAATTTCTCCTGACTCTGGGGCTGAAAAAGCAGAGCTCTGTGTGGCTCACTTACCTCATTAAGGTGCTGGGAGAGAGGTTCTCTACAGCACATTCACCTGCCTGACTGTCATGTAAAGGCAGCTGGAATAGAGGGGCTCACTGAATGAAGCACACTCACCTGGTTGGGGAGCTGGGAGAGGAAGCCTGGGCTGCGTGTTTGTCTTGGATCTATCTTCCATCACTGAGGATGGAACCTTACGCACCTTTTTCTTCCTCCTCTTCTTCTGCTGCTGTGAAAACAAGAAGCTCAGATAAAGGGGAAGCCACTCATTAGTTCCAAGATGCTGTACTGAAAACTTTTATAACTACCATCTCTGTTTAACTTCCAACATTTTTCAAGTTGGTTTTATAAATGATTTCAGTTGAGAGTTTAGGGCTGTCTCAGTATGGAGTGGTGGACAGCAGGCATTTTATGAAAGGGAGGGATAGCAGCGTATGTATTGCACAGAGGGTGAAGAGTTTGTTTGGAAGTGGATGGATGTGGAAAGGGTGATGGATGCCCATGTGCATGTGTTGTGTGCACATGTGGAGATGGTATATGAGGCATTGGGCGGGTGAAGGTGTTTGAGGGATCATAAACTAGAGGAGGGAACCAGGAGACACAACGTACAGCGCATACCAAGAGCAACTGACTGTGCAACCAATGGGACAGAGAAGAGAGACACTTTCTTTTTCAATGTAGAAAATATAAGAGAGTTTGAAATAGAAATTTCTTCAGATTAACAGAAATGATTGGCCAACTTGCAAAGCCTTACACTCAACTTGATGGCATTTGTCTGTATGTAATGCAATGCTGCAGCTGATCAATTCCAAAATTTCAGGTAATGTTCTCGGCATCAATGGCCAGAACCGTATTGATTTTGGAGGAAAACTGGAAGAGGAAAAATAGGGGACATATAAAGCCTCTACTAGCTTTTTAGCATCGCCATGGCCTCAACACCTTTTCAACTTCCTATAGATCAAACATCTGATTAATGGCATCTTATAACAATATCTCATCTCAGATCTTCCTATCCTCCCAATAGAGTTTAACATGTTGAAATCCTGAATGACTTATCACTGACACAGAAAAACGGCTAATGATGTAGGGGGAAGAGAGAATAGAAGGACATGGGGGGAATGGGATATGCACACTGGTCTGTGTGTGGGGGGAAATGGGGTACTCAGTGCCCCTAGCATGGTGGGCAGATAGAGTCCCTGGCATGCAGGGAAAGGGGATAATGAGGGTTCGTAAAGACCTCCTGCCATCAGGGGGAAATGGGGAACTCTGAAGTGGCGGGAGGGGAGAACTGGAGTGTTGTGTTAATTTTGATGGACTATATGAACCCAAAGAGTCAATGGTGTTAACAGAGACCTCAGCTTGATTAGCAATCTGGTGCAAACACCATTAAAAATAATTGTAATCTTTTATTGACGATACAAACGAGAGGGGAAAACAATAAAAGCATTGAAATGTGAAATATTAAGTAAGGCTTTCATTTTAACAACACTTGTTCTCTTTCCCTTTAGCGGGAGAGAGTTTTAAGAAGGAACCGCCTCTCCTCTGAGAGTCTCTGATGGTATAAAGATGGTAATAACTGTCCTTTCTGGGGACAAGTGGATATGGTGGAGAGCTGTTGTTGTTAAAGTCCAATCCCATTTCCTAGAAGACACAACAAAGACCCACACACAAAAGAAGGAGAGAAAAGAATAACAAAGATAAAAAATGCAGCTTCTGTCTCTATTACTGACTTTTACTTGCAATCTTATTGCTGGGAAAACGCAGGCACTTCACATAATTCTATTAGCTACTCTGAGACCCGGCAAACTTCTAGCAGCATCAGTCTGTTCAGGGCATTGATTTAATCACTTTTCTGGTCACAGGCTTAAAGCAATGTTGAAAAACATATCATCTTGGTTGGCTGAGCCAGACTCTTATTAAACAGAAGGCAAAAGGAGACAGATAGGAAAGAAAAAAAATAAGGTGTGGAAAGAAACAGACACCCAACGTGGGGTGATGATAAAGTCCCACACCCTAGGTGGTATTCGGAATTTAATTGGAGCCAGTAGTGGTGTCACTTGTGTTGCTCTCTCTTCCTGGTCTGGTCATGACATCTCTCAGGATTAGGACGGTGAAGGCCCAGTGGTGTTATGGTGGATCCCAAGAGATAATGAAAGCGGCAGCCATGATGGTAAAGTTCATTTATTCCTATTCTCTTCTTTCGGTGCATTCATATCCATCCGTCCATATTTTGCTCCCAAAGTCTTGTTTTTTAAGAACCCCAAAAGGTAGTGTTAAGTGGAATAGCCCAGCCCCTCGTTATTTTGTTCACCATTTAGACATAATTTCTGACATTAGTTTTGGTTCATTGATTTCTGACTGCATACTTCTCTTGTTTAACAGGAATCATCATCATCATACATTGATCATTCCTGGTAAAGTTATATCAGGAGGCCTTTTTGTTTGGACTAATTCACTCTGCCTTTTGCATCTTTTCCCATCAACATTTGTTGCTACAGATTATTGTGACATTTTATAAACTTTTATCCACTTTTCCAGAATTAGTCTAGACCTACCAAGGACAAGTTATCATTACAGGGGCACACAGCACCACTACTATGGTGAGGAGAATGGGGGCAGGGAAAAACAGGGGAGACCACACAAAATCTCTGTGAGGGCGAGATTATGGGGCCTGGAATGGGAGATGGGGGAATGGTGTGCTTGGTAGGAAAGGAGGGAATTGGAGCACATACAGAGCCCCTGCCAGGGGAAAGAATGAGGAATCTTGGAAGGGGGAAAAAGGACCACACAGAGCCCCTAGCATGAGGGGGAAAGTGGGAATGGGGGCAGGGAGAGAGAGCCACACAGCAGGGGGAAGGGACTTTGGTATGGGGAGAAGGGTAAATGTGGGGCATGGGGGTAAGATGGGAGGGGGGATCCACACACAACCCTCGCTATGGGAAGGAAAATGAGGGAACCCTGGAATGGAATGGGGGGAGAAGAAAATGGGGGGCACACACCACTCCTGTTGGGGTGGAGATTGAGAGAACCTGGTATGGGGAAAGGAGAGAACACAGAATCCCTGGCAGGGGGAGATTGTGAAGGAGTTGCAGGGAATCCCTGAAAAAGAGGGGGATGGGAGGAAGGGGATTGGGGGGCGGGGGAGTAATACAAGGAGCCCCTAGTGAGTGCAGTGAGTTTAGGCTACACAAGCTATGAAGTGTGCAACCCCCTAGTAAGGCCTTCCACCAAAAAGCAATGAGAAACAGCTGAGCATAAGCCCAGAGAGAAAAGAGAGAGCACCACACTACAGATCAGCACAGCAGCCCACAATCTAGAGCAAGTCTCCCACTTACCTGGGTGTGGACTGTGGAGTGAAGAGCTGGGAGCTCAGGAGAAGAGTTGAGCTCGGGGTCTGCTCCATCGTTGTGGACACAGAGCTTTGAAAGGCTAAAACACAGGAATACACAAGACACTGCAGTTTTCTTAAGGAACAGTTAACGTTTTGATGCCTATGTGTCTCTAAACAGCTGAGCTCGGCTCCTTCTTTGCAGGGTGTTCCAAGAGAGTGCTGTGGGGTAATTGCTCCTCCCGCTAAGGAAACTGTTGTGTGGACCTCCCTGGGGTCCCATCTTGTTTCCCCTCCTGTTCAACATGCACATGGGATTGATCACTAGAAGGGTTAGCTCAGAGGCCTGGGCATGGATGAGAGCCAAATGGTTGATGCTGGTAGTTGGAGGAAATAACCAGAAGATACAGCAAGGCTGATACTGACCCCTTTGATAGAGTGTGAGTGCCCATGTGTAACTTGGGCGGATTACCATATGCTGTTGGATGACCACATTGCAGCAGCATCCAGGAACACTTTTTACCATGTGTCTGGCCAAGAGAGTGTAAGTGTTTATCTGTTGTGCTATCATGCTACTGAGATCCATGCCTTTGTCACCAGGAGACTGGATTACTGCAGTATGCTTAATGTGGGACTACACCTTAAATCTATCCAGAAACTTGAATTGGTACTGAATGCAGCCACCTGCTTATACCGCTGCCAAGAGGCACCGTTAACATGTTATCTGGCTGCCTATTGGTTTCCAGGTGGAGTTCAAGGTGTTGGTTTTGATGTATGATCCCTAACCAGCTTGGGACCTGTACACTTGAGAGCATCTCTCCCCCATGCCATACTGCCACAGCTGCAATCTGCAGAGGGATCCACGCTCAGTTCTCCCTCATCACAAAAGAAAGGTAGCTGCCAGTAGAGTTTTCCTTGTAGGTGCCTCTTTTCCTTGGAATGAGTCTGAAATAGCCAGAATTACCTTCCAGGCACACTGCAAAGCCCATCTATTTGAGTGAGCACTGGGGGAGAGCTGAAGCATTCAAAGGTGAGCTCTTTCTGGTGGGAAAGTGTAGTGGGAGTTTAAAGCTGTATTGGTCAGGACTGGTACCAATATCAAATGATGCATGGTAGGAAGAAGTGCTGTTACTGTGGTGGATTTTTACTTTTTGTCTCCAATATTCTCCTTTGTTTAAATGTGTATCAAAAGCACCTTGCACTCTGGTGGGGAATTTGAATAAGACTGAAATCTAAATAAATAAAAAAAGCAATCACCACACTAGAGCACTGATTCAGTGCTGCTTCACCAAGAAGATAGCCTAGAAAATTCCCAACTTTCCTGTGACATTTGAGTTTTCCTTGGAGTCTCCCATCTAAATTCTCACAGACTGAGCCTGACTCTGCCTACCCAGTGAGAATATGATGAAAACACAGTAGATGGCAGAAGACTTAGTATTAGCTGGTAAAACATCCTGAAATGCTATAGACAGAGCGCCACTTGAGAAGGAAGGCGGAAGCTATGGAGAAGTGTGCCAGCCTCCCACATCTTGCTGCAGCCTTAGACTGCCAGCGGTAAATTTTCTTAGCAGTTCTTTTGACACAAGGCTTCCTGGCAAACTTTTCACAATACTAAATATTGGGTGAGTGTGAGCTTCAGCTAGAGTAATGTAACGTTTCCAGAGCTCTGAACATACTCACTACATAAGAAATGAATAACTGTATAAGTGAGCAGAGGTCCCAGAGAGCAGAGGGAAGAGACCTGGAAGGAGTTCACAATTCTCTTGAGGGCTGTGTGTAAAACAGCATTACAGACTGTCAGCGCTCAGGACTGTTCCATCAGCTACATTCAGCAACCACTGTGCACAGGAGTTTGGCGCCTAAGCACACAGCCTGCTTGCTTCAGAGTGGAGCCTGCTGGAGGGGACTTATATTAAGCTCACGGTTAATGCAGTAACCATGAAGGAGAATCTCAACGTCAAAAGGAAAAGGTCTAGAGACCTTTTAAAATTAAAGATAGCCCTGAAACCATAAAACTGCCACTAGGGCTGGAAGGAACTAGGGCTGCACTCTACTACTCTCTCTAGTTACTGACTCCATAATAACTGAACACCTCCCAAATATTAAAATAGCAGTAACAAAATTCTCTCTCCCCTCACACCTTTCTTCCCCTGCCTGGAGAAGTAAACAATTTGTAAGGCTGAGAGAGTGCACACACCTGAATATAGGTATGTTTGTGCAGAGCTTATTGAGGGACAGTTATGCTGAAGAGGTGAGTTTGGCATTTAGTTCTGAATGACCTGCGTTTGGTGGTTATTCTTAGCTCTTGCAGGAGTGAATTCCAGAGAGCAATTCCAGTTCCTGGGAAAGTTCCATCTATCACAGTCATGAGCTTCCATCTATTGGTCGGCAGTTTCATTGTTCCAGTGGAATGTAGCGGTTGCGGGAAGTCATGGTTGTGGAGGGAGAGGTGCTCTCCCAGGAAGCTAGGGTCAATACCCTAGAGGGTTTTGAATACTGGGAGAAACACCTTCAACTGACCTCTGTATTCAATAGGGAGCCAATGAAGAATGGAGTACTACCACGATGTGTTAGACATGAACTTTATTGCTTTTGTTCACATGACCTTTGTTGTTTAGGAAATGGGCTGCTCAGTTCTTTACGAACTGGAACTTTTTGAGAATGAGTGGCTTTATACCTAGCTTTGAGTGCAACAGACAAGCCTGGTAGTCATAAATGCATGACTCACTGTGGCAAAGTATAAGCTGGGCAGACTGGGACACAGCTACAGATGAAAGCAGGTCTTTTTCAGTGCTGTGGCTATTTAGACAGCCAATAGAATTCAGATCAATAGGACCCAACAGCTGTGAACTATCTTACTGAGGGCAGATAGCAAGTTACTTTATAGAGAAAACAATTCCTTAGGCAGTCCTTCTTTCCTGACTGTTCTTAATCTAGGTGTTGATCTCAGCTAGGCACTGGGAAAGTTGAGAGATGGTGCTGTTTACATCTGAGGTAAAAGAGATATAGACTTTGATGATGTCAGTGTATCAGTGGCACTTCAGCCCATGTGATCTCACCAGTTCCCCCAATGGTTTCATGGAGACCAGTAGTTTTCAACCTGTGGTCTGCAGACCCCTGCGGGTCTGCAGACTATGTCTAAGGGGTCCGCGAAAGGTGATTATGAAAATAAAGTTTCAGATCACAGAAAAGGCATTCCATTTTTCTGATCAGTGAAAACCCAGAAGTGTTGTCGTTACCATAGAAGCCCACAGTTTAGTGCCCTTTCTCATGCTGCATCAAATGCTGTGCCGAGCATTTTGCGTTCAGCTGAATTCCATTCAGTCAGTTTTCAGCCTAAGTCTTCTATGGTAGGGATCTGCAGACCACAGGTTGAATTTCCAAAGGGTCCACACCTCCATTTGAAAATGTTTAGGGGTCTGCAAATGGAAAAAGGTTCAAAATCACTGACACAGATGTTGAATGAAACAGAGGGCAGGATTGAACTTTATGGGACCTCACAGATGAGGACGTTAGAGGTTAAGGAATGAATCTCAGGGTGCTGTCTGAGAGGAGGACTTGTAGGCAGGACAAGAAAATTTGGCAATCCACATTATCAAAATGCCACAGAGGTTCAGCTGGAGGAGTATGGATGCGCCACCCTGTCTGAGGCCAGGAGGAAGTCATCCATCACAGCACCACCATACACACGGGTGCTGGCCCTGATTGCTGAAGGAGGTTGGAGGAAGGGGGGGACCTCAGAATTCCCCCTACAAACACACTTTTTATGTAGAACAAGATGCCATGGGATGTACTCAGTGAGGTAGCAGAGGTTCCTCTGAGCTCCTACTTCCCCTCCAGTTTTGCAACAACAAACTATGCTGGCTCCCAAAAAAAGAACATTTAAAAGCACGGGGAAGTTGTCCCTGGCTGATTTATTAAGAAAAGCCTAAAATTTCTCACAGAAAACAGTTTCATAAGCACAAAGAAAGCAAACGGAGGATGAGGCAGACACACCAAGAAAAACTCTGCAACCACCAAGATAGTACTAAATAAATACAAAAAAATAAAAGAGCAAAAATTGTTCTAATTTAACTTCTGCCCTGGAGGCTAAGTTTGAAACGCTGAAGAGTAATATGGAACTGCAAGACAGCAAAATTACTGCAGTAGCAAAAGCCACACATGAATGTGAAAAAGAGATGGCCACCAATGATCAGCAATGGAAAGTGACCAAGGAATTTGTGCCACAAAGCATAATCATTTTGGTAAGACCATAAATATGCTACAAGATAAAACTGGAGACTTCAAGACTGGAGACTACTTTAAGTGTAAAAATGTGTGTGTCATTGGCTTCCTAGAACATCCTGTGAAATATTTTGTAACCCCCGTCCCCATCTCTTCCCCCCTCACACACACACAGCTGAAAGGAATTGCAGGTCTGATAGGCGACAACAACAGATCCAGAGCCATAATTGTGAGATTCCAAACATACAAGGATCAACAGCGGGGCCTTAAACCATCAAGATCAATGGGAGACATGAAGGAATAAAAAAATCCAGGATTTATATAAAATGGTTACTTACCCGTAGAGTAGCAGTTGTTTTTTGAGATGTGCTGTGCACATACCCGTTCCCTTTAGCTGTATGTGCGCCCAATGCACTCAAGTCAGATCATTTTGCCGGCAGTACCAATGGAGGGCACATGTGCCCTTGACATCCTCATGCAGTGAGTCAAGAATATAAAGGGCAGAGCTGCCCAACTCTCTCTCTCCATTTCTTCACACTGCCATATAACTATAAGTCTGAAGTAGCAGGGAAGGAGGGAAAGTTGTGGAATGTTTATGTACATCACATACCTCAAAGAACAAAGTTACCATTCAGGTAAGTAGCCATTTTATGTCTTTCAAGAAATTGTGCACATATACATTTCATTCTAGGTGACTCACCAGCAGTTCCCTAGTAGGTGATGAGATTTCAGAATGCCTGAAGCACTGATTTACTGAAGATTGTATCAGTTTAAGAAGCCTGAGTAATAGTATAATGCTTTGAAACGGTGTGTACAGATGACAACATTGCAGCTTTGCAGATGTCTATAATAGGTATGTTATTTAAAACGGCCGACAAAATAGCTTGAACTCTTGCACAATGAGTTGTTATCTTTGCCAGAAGAGTGCTATTAGCAGGGTCATATAAGTATTTTGTTTATGCAGATATCCATTGGGACAACCTCTGAGCTGAAATTGGTTATCCTTTCAGTGTATGTAATGAAACACCTTTGAGATACTCTGAATGGTATGGTCTGCTGGATATAAAATGATAAGACTTTAGGCACATTCAAGATATGGAGCTTTTCTTCACCTTTTTTAGTTTGTGGCTTAGGAAAAAAAAAAATATGGGCAGCTGAATAGTCCAATTCAAATGAAAAGCCAAAGCTACTTTTTACACAAATCTCAGAAGGGGTCTTGAAGATCCCCTGTCATCGTTGTCACAGGGCGCCTCCTTTGCTACCCGGTGTACTTCATGCCTGGCCAGTTCATGTGGTCTCATGGTCACAAACACACACCAGGTTGTTACATTTTCACTAAGTGTGTATTTATTTCCTTACAAATTATCACAGTGTAATGCAGGCTTCCAGCAAGAGTAAGCTTCCCTGCAGCCGTCACTCCTCAGCTCAGGCTCACCCTCTGGTCTTTCCCCTTCTTAGCTACCCCTTGCTTCCTGTTCCTTCCACTTTTTATCCTCCCAATTACACCGTTAGCTCTGTGATTCCCAGCCGGGTGCTCATATTCCCACAACAGAAAGTGTTTAATTGCACATAACCGAGTCTGCAGCCCTCTTCATGCTGCAGCAACATCAATGACCAGGGTGCTAACAACACACTTGTGAGATTCACTAAATGCCCAGTCCACTAAGAGCAACTGTAGCTCAGATTTTCTTCTAGCAGAAGTAACTGCTACTAGAAATGCAGTTTTCACTGAAAGATGTGATGATGAGGCTGTCTCCATTGGCTCAAAGAGGGGCCCCATTAAATGAGATAGTACCAGGTTGAGATTGGGGAACCAATCAGAGATGGGAAAATAAACATGAATGAAACCATTAAGGAACCTCACTACCATTACATGTGAGAAAACTGAGGCACCTTCAGAGGGGTCAGGGTGGGGTGGTGAATGGCTGAAGTGGTCATCCAATGGACTTTGACCAAGCTAATAGATTCCAGGTGTAACAAATAGTCCAATGTGTTTAATTTCAGTGTGAGCAGCAGAGAGATGGCAAGACAGAACCAAACCAAAAACCATCTTCTATTTAGCCAAATATGTAGACCTCACTGAGCCTTTTCTATTGCTAATCAGGATGGTTTGGACCTCTTCTGAGCAGTCCCTCTCTGTACAGCTTCACCATTGCTCAGCCAGGATGTGAGATGGAGGCTTTGTAAGACGGATGCAGAGTTCATCCTTATTTTGGGACAGTAGACCTTTAACCAGAAGCAGGGCGATGGTTGGCTGACTGAAAGTTGCTGAAATTTGGTGTACCAGTACTGCCTTGGCCATGCTGGTGCTATGATCAGTAATGTTGCATGGCCTCTTTACAGTTTTCTGATTACCCTCTAAATCAAGGGAACTGGAAGGAAGGCATAGAGGAGCTGTCTCGACCAGGAGAGGAGAAAGGCATCTGTTATGGAGCCCAGGCTGCAACCTGTCTGGGATCAGAATCTCTTGCATTTATTGTTCAGGTTTATTGTGAAGAGATCTACTGTGGGAGCACCCCACTTGTGAAATATAAAAGTTGCAGAATCTCTGTCTATACGGCAGTTCTTGCACAGTCTTTCTGCGGTCAAGAATCTGTATCATGGGAGGTAGGCAGTTGCTGCCATGGTGTCAAGAATTGCATTTATAAGGTTTATCTTCTTGGACCAGAAGCAAAGCTGACTTCTCTGTATTTATTTTCAGTCCCAGATAAC
The DNA here is from genome assembly GCF_026122565.2 of Emydura macquarii macquarii. Classification (NCBI taxonomy): domain Eukaryota; kingdom Metazoa; phylum Chordata; order Testudines; family Chelidae; genus Emydura; species Emydura macquarii. Next base: position 13,054,504 of record NW_027130432.1, on the reverse strand, counting down.
CAAATAATGCTTAGATTCAAGCGATGTTATTCTGAACTTGTTGTTTCGATTGCTCTCTAACCAACCAATTGTCCAAGTAAGGGAAAATTTGTATGCCACAGTGATGGAGGTGGGCAGCTACCACTGGCCATAATTTAATAAAAATCATTGGGGCAAATGACAGGCCAAAAGGTAGTCCTTTATGAATCTCAAATATCCCCTGTAGCCTGGGTGTATGGCCACATGAAAATAAGTGTCCTGCAAACTAAGGGCAGAGTACCAGTTTCCAAGATCTAGGGAAGGGATAATGGAAGAAAGGAAAAACAACTTGAACTTTAGTTTCTTGATTAACTCAGTTTTCTCGAGTCCAGAATGGATTTTACACCACCTCGTTTTGTGGGGGGAATCAGAAAGTAATGAGAATAAAAGCCTTTCCCTCTGTGGTGGGGAGAGACTTCCTCTATATCCCTTATATCCAGAAATGATTGAGCATCATGAAGTAGAGCAGCCTTGTGAGGTAGGGTCCTGAATAACACAGGGAGATGGGTAGGGATTAGGAAGGGAACTGAGCTGAATGACATAACCCTCTTCCATAGTGCTGAGAACCCACATGTTGAATGTTATGGTGGCCCAAGCATTGTGAAAAAGGGACAGAGTTTCCAAAGGGAGGTATTGGATCCAGATGAACTAACATGGTTGATATGCTGCCCTCGCTGTAGACATCAGAATGATTAATAAGCTGAAGTCAATGTCTGGCGAGAGAATCCTATGGCTGAAGAAGCTGTAGGTTTATGTCTAGGAGATTTAGACCTCCTCTTCATAGTGTCCTGGTGTTTAGACTGGTAGAAAGATGACCCAAATTGTGACAGGGAATTGAATTGTGTCCTCATCAAGGTAGGTGAATAAACCCACGAAGAGAGCAAAGTTGTCCTAGGATTTTCCAAGGTATACATAGCATCATTGTCTTTTTCAGAAAATTATTTTGAATTCTCCATAGTGTTTTGAATTCCTCAGGGATCCCCAAGCCTGAAGCCAGGAGGGAATGCCTCATGGAGATTGTCATGACCATCAAATAAGATGCTGTATCTGCGTAGTCCATGGCCACAAGAAGAGATGTTCCTGCCATTCAATGACCTTTGGCTACTTTGGCCATATACTGATCTTTATATTCCTCTGGCAATTTGGCAGTACATTTGGCAATGGAGGTTGAATTAATAAAAGTGTACTTTGCTAGTAAGGCCTGATAGTTTGTAACCCCCATTTGTAGGCTAGCTGTTTTGCATGCCCTTCTACTCTTGTGGTCCTTATCTTTTGGAGTTGACTAGACTGAGACTGCTCTATAAGCTCATTAGCTGCTTTGACTATGAGTGAGTCCAGTGCTGGGCAAGAAATAATCAATTTCTTGCTGAGGCATCTGATAGTGTCTATCAGCACGCTTTGCTGTAGGAGGTATGGAGGCTGGGGTCTGCCATAAGGTTTTGGCAGAATCCAGAAGGGCTTTGCTCATTGAAAGGGCAATGCTTCCTGGAGCCAGAGTCTGTAGTATGATGAAGAGCTTATGTGAGTTCTCTTCACAACTTCTGCTTGGATTCCTTATTAAGTTTTGAAATACTTTAAAGTCCTCAGGTAATGATGAGGATCTCTCCAGGGTAATCGCCTCATCTGATGAAGATGACAATATGTAAAGGGGTTGTTGCATGATATCATCTTGTCTGTCCTCATCACCAGTGGCCTCCAAGTGTGGCATTTGCTTCTCAGAAAAGGGAAGTGGCTCTTCTCTGGAAAGAACAATAGGGACTTATGCCTTACGCAAGATGCTGACAGTGATCTAGTGCCTCTAGTACTAGTCCAAGAGGACCAGGTTGGCCAAGTTGGGTAATTAAACCAATGCAGTACCCATGGTGGTGGGCACCATGGTAGAATATCTGGACAAGTAATGCTCTTGTCTAAAACCATAGGTCTTTGCAACATGTCAGCGTTGTGTTTAAAAATAAGGTGAACAGAAGGATCTGGCTGGTGAAGCCTGTCTACTACCATCCAACTCCAAAGAAGTAATATAGATCTCCTCAGCAAATGGTGAAGCAGCTCCAATTGAAGTTAAAGATGGTCTCAGTACTGCTATGCATGTCCCTACATTGGCGGTACCGATGTTTGCATCGATGTCGATCTTGATGGAACTGTTGCAGTAGCTGACACCGATGACTGCAGACTAGGGTGAAATGCTGATTGTACCACCAGTGGTACCAATGGTACCTTTACTAATGTCCTGCCCCAGGTCAGTACTATATGATGTAACATAGGTAAATGCAGTACCAATAGACATAACAAGTCTTTTGCCGCCAGAAAAGCTTTTGGCATCCAGGGGACCAAAACAGGAGGCATCACTTCAGTAGGTATGGCAGGCAGAACTAGTCTCTGGTATGGGTATAAAAGTAGTCAAACGGACTTGCATACAGAGAGTACATGAAGATGGTACCAGAGTTGGAATTACCTTGAAGGCCGAAGGCATCAGTCTTGATGGCCCTGTGCTTGAGGTGACATGCTGCCTCTGAAAGTCAGTACCAGAGAGGATTGTTAACTGTGTTCAGACTTCAGCACAGTACCTGAGCATTTGTGTCTTTTACCTGACTCATCACTCCTGTGAGTTGTGGATGAAGACTTTTTCTATCTGGCCTCAGCCTCCAACAGAAAAATGGACTTCTTTGGCTTTGATGAAGTCACAAAGGAGGAAAAAGAACCCCTCTTTTCCCCAGGCTTCCCCTTAGGTACCAAGGCATCTGGAAGAGCACTTTGGTAGATGAGCTTTCAGTCTTCTCATGAGCAGGTCATCAGAGTCTGCAGAGGGATGTGTTGTCTTCTCTAAGATCTCCAGATTTTTAGTTCTTGAAGGGAATGAGGTGCAAATAGGCACCTGTCCCTCACATGCCCTCTCCCAAACAAAAGAGACAGCCAGAGTGCCATTACTGCCCTGCAAGTTAAACACTGTTTAAACCCCAAAGATCTCTGGATTGTGATTGAAACACCAGGAAAACTAAATTACCTACAGTCTACCATAAAACTAAACTAAGGGTTCATCTACACTGGTGTCAGACCAGTCTATGAGGTGTGAACTGCAGAGTGCTTTGTGTTGCGTTCTAACAGCCCTGTATATACCATGCTGGTGTGAACTGAAAGGCACCTAGTGTGCGTTAACATAGTTCTTGTTGAAACAGAATTACAAAATAAAATAGACAATAACATTGGGAGACCAGGTGAAAGTCCAATCTCAAAACAGTGATTTAAAAAATTATGTACGTTAATTAAATCATGATCTATATAATTTAAGTTCCTCAGGGGTCATGAATGAGAGGCATCATGGAAAAGATAGGAATTTGAATAAATTAGTAATTACTTTGTTCATAAGAAAGAGGAGTTTGAAGAGTAAGGAGTAGCACAGAAGCTGTAAATAGAAGGAAGAGATAATTAAGAAGATGGCTTGTGTGGAGGGAAGGGAATAGGAGAGTGAGAAAATAGTCATTTCTAAAAGATATCCCTATGTCAAACAGGAGTTATTCTGAGTAAGTTCTAGGGCCTTATTTAATGGGTCTATAAACCTCACAATGAGCATAGACAGAAGGGGGAGGAGAGCCTCTCCTGTTTACAGGCAAGCAGTTTGATCACACCCCCATGCAGAGGCCAGAGCTCCCAATCATGGAGGCAGGCACCCACAGCTGCTGCCAATAGTAGAAACAAGGCCTGTTATAAAGGGGTGAGTCCAGAGAAGGAAAGGGAGGCAGAAAGGCCTAGGACAACAAAGGGATGACACTCTTGCATCATGAACATAGCCAAGAGACCGAAGCAGACTGCTAGACTTAAGAGTTGAGGGTCTAAGAACTGCCCTGACTGTGGTAAAGCTAAGGAGGGCCAGTCAGGAGAAGCAGAGCCCCCTCAAAAGACCACACCAGGAGCTGATGACTTGTGTTATGCAGGAGGTCAGACTAGATGATCACAGTGGTCCATACTGGCCTTGAAATCCATTAAGCTAAGCACAACTTTGAAAGATCAGACGCTTGAATATAAATTGGACAGTGAGATGGCAGCACTGAAGGGGCTGGAATAGTGAAGTGATATGATCTGAGTGTCATGAAAGGAAGATGGATTTTGGATGGACTGAAAGGGGGCAAGGTGAGAGGCAGGGAAACGAAAAGAGAAGATTGCAGTAGTCAAGATGAGAGTTAACCAATGAGGTCCCAAGATTTTACCAGTTGGTCTGAAAAGACTTTTGGATATAGTAAAGGAAATAATATTGTATGGTTTGATGTGTGGTCCTTTTTGATAGCCAGGGGCTAGTGGTGTGCATATGTGAGGAGGAAAGAGCGTGTTAAGTATTTAAAGAGTCTCACACTGCATAGTCATGAGAGTCTGATAGCTTTGTGTCAGGAGAGGGAGGAAGAAAGCAAGGGACTGGATCCTGAATGCATCCCAACCAAGGGCAGGACCCCAATGGTGTGTTCTGAGCATTGAACTTTAAAGAAGCATATCCTATGGAATGTGACAGGACAGTAAGTGAAGATTAGCCATGTGATCAAATTTAGCAATTTTCCCCTTATCAGTGTGGTGGGAGCAGGGGATCTCAAAATGAATTAGGAAGAAGAACAACCTCTTCAGGGAGTTCTTTATGTTGTAAGTCAGAGGGCTGCCAATCAGAAGGAAGGAGAGTCCTGGAAGTGGAGGGCAAGTGGAAACTCTCTCTTGTATCCCTACTGCAGCCCTAAAAGGGAGACAATGCCAGAGGCATGTGGCCCTGGTGCATATCCCTCCAGCAGGGGAACAGGTGGTTGATACTGTTGTTTTTGTTTCAGAGGAGGGTTATACCTGGGATGAAGGGTATCCAGTTGTCCAGTTCTGGCTTTTCCTACTGTCCTAACTGCATAAAAATCGGTGACATACATTCCTATCTGTCCTTTTTTGTCTCTCCTCTCTATCCCTTCCCTGGATGGCCTGGCCTGACGCTGTAGCCCTGGGTGAAAAGAGAGGTTGGAGGGGGAGCACAATGAAGCAGGTTTTCTAGACACACACACTTCCTTCCACTTAGATTAGCAACATCCCCTCACTGTTCCCTCAACTCACACAAACCCCTTCCCTAGATAAACATATTCAGGCCTGACTTCAGGTCTGCTTTATTAAACACTTACTAATCCTGACATACTTGCAGGAGCTGTGGAGAAACTTGTTAGGCATAGAGAATCAAAAGCACCTCAGTTATAGAAATCAGGATTCAACTCCACCACCTGGTATAAGAGTACGTAGCATGCAGATAGTGCTTTCTGCCTCCAAAGCACTATACAAATACTAACTCATTAATCATCACAGTACTCCTGGAAGCTAGGTGACTATTATCCCCAATTTACAGGTAGGGAGACTGATGTAGAAAGGTTAAGTCACTTGGCCAAGGCCACAGAGAGAATCAGCATCAGAGCTAAGATTAGAATGCAGGAATTCCTGGCTCCCTGGCCTGAGCTCAGACTACTAGATCATGGCTGTCTCCTAGGGAGGAAGATGTTGGGTGGCTCTGTCATCATTCAGAGAGAACAGTTGGAAGGCCTGGAGAAGGTGCAACCCCATCAAACTTCATGACGCAAGGATAAAGTCCCCTACAGTTTCACTGACAAGTACTTGGGTAAGAAGTCTCCACTGCCAGTTGACCCCCCTAGGACCAGAGATAAAAAGCATTTTCCTCGTGAGTTTATTTTAACCTGACAGGCAGTAAAGTTCATTGCTTCTTAACCAGGGTAGTTTTCTGTTGATACATTATATGCTATATCGCATGGACTTCATGAAATGATGCCTAAGGACAGTTAAACAGCCAATGAGAGTGGAGCGGCCTTAGGAGTGGCCTATGTATCATTTACCATGGAGTTTTCTGGATATCACAAACTCTCAGAACAGCAGAGCTCTTTTCATGGTAAGGCAGTCTCAGATGCCCATTTTCCGCCTGCTTCTATCTGAAAGCTCTCCAATTCCAATCATATTCTCAAAGGCAGGTGCACACCCTGAGCTGAGGATAAAACTTGGCATTCTGGCTTTCAGTCATATTGCACAGAATTTTTCACAACCACAAGCAGAATTTTCAACAGCAAAGATTCCATAAGTAATGTTAATGTAAGCAGTCTAGGAAGAGAGTTCTAGAAAAGATGTTTTCCTAGGCTCTGAGGCTAAAGCATGGCATGCTCAAACACACAGATGCACTGCCTTAGCCCTGGTCTACACTTACCTGGAGATTTGGCAGCAGTTGACAGGAGTTACGCAAACTACGCGGAGTAGCTCATGTCGACTGCTGTGCTTCCCTTCTGCGCGATGTCTTCACTGCGTTGCGCTACTTGAGGGGGTGGTTTTACTCAGTCGACTGCCTGATCGACTGAGCGGGTCTACACTGACCACTCAATCGATCCAGAAAGATCAATCTGGCAGTGGCAACTTTGCCGCCATCAGTATAGACATGTCCTTAGTCTCCTAAGCACTTCTGTCCCACTGGGGCCACAAGAGGTGACTTTGGTGACAATATCATACACAGCACACACCATGCCATGAAACGCCTGCCAGCATTAGTTGTACTCACTCTCTGCCTGGTGTTACTGTTGAAACGTCCTCCACCTGTATCTCAGGGTTGGTGTAACCAAGGTTTCCTTCATAAAAATCCATTTCCTGAAAAGTACAAGAATTAACTTTAACAAGACAATATGAACACCTGAATGAAGGACATACATCAGCAGGATTAAGAAGCGGGTTTCTTCCCTTAATCACAAATTGGAAGGAAGGCTTTCTGCACACTAAGCCTGCAAATGAGACGTCTCAGCAGGGTCTATTGTTTAATGAGATGAAAAAGATAAGGTTGAGACCGCACTATGTGAAATGCTGACTGGACCAAATACTGAGACTAGATCTCCAGTTCAATCAGAATGGAGAAGTGAACACCAACCTCAGTGTCTTTGGACCTTAAAAAAAGTCATTCAGAAAAATATCACTAGACCCAAAAGCTAGATTAAAGAAAAAAAAGAGTTATTAGAATATTAAATGCAAACATTCCTGTTAATTCAACATTGAGGCTGCAAAAAGAAGCATGAAAAAGTCAGGAACCACAAGAGTGAAGGGAACTCTACTCCCTTGGAAGAATGTTTTGTAGCCGTACATGTATCCAAGATAACATACGAGCTGGAATTTACAGATTACATTATGATGTCAATGTACAGGAGGGCTGGGTTACTTAATCTTTTAAATCCCAACAACTGGATTAATGGAAAGGCCCTCCACCATCCCAATATATCAATAAACCTGACCACACAATGGAGATGGCCAAAATACAAATGGATGGAGATTGAAAGGCAGCCATCAGAGAAGACAGACTTGGTTCAGGGGAACCCTGGCTGAGACATCTCAGTTCAGTATATTTTTGCCAACTGATTTTAAATCTGAACAACTACCAAACCAATTTTCTCCAAAACTGATTTAGTTTGCAAGCTTCATGGAGACTTTACAGATAAGCTTAATGAAAATAACTAAGGTTGATTTAAGTTAAATATTGTTAAAAGTGACTAGTGACTTTGGTTGCCCACTGTGACGTACTAAGTGCAATTCAGATCAATCAGGGGCTGTGTCACCCCTGCCCAGCAAACCTGCATGCCTTACAATGCCTTGCTGCAGTAGGTCCTATTTGGCCACCCACAAATAGCTTTCCAGCATGCAAGTTATATCCTCAGTGTCTGCATGACACTCATCCTGCCAGCCATGTTTGAGTTACACTTGCAGCCATGGTTACTTCTGCAGGGCAATCCCAGACCTGGATTTTCCCCCAAACAATGAATGTCTTGTATTGCCCAACCCTCTCCTGGACAATCCAAATATATTAAGTCTACTATTCCTTTAAGGAAATAATATACACCAGCTTATTAACTTAAATAGAGATATCCAGACACTTAACTTAAATACACTGGATTAGGTAAAACAATAAAACAAGTTTATTAACTACAGAGTTAGATTTTATGTGAGTACAAGCAATGAGGCATAAGACTCAGAAATGGTTATGAGAAAAATAAAGATAAAACGCTTCCTAGTATCTAACTTAACAAACTATATTAGATTTAAAGCAAAGTTTCTCACCACATGCTTCCAACAGCATTACAGACCAAATCTCTAGGTCAAGATCCCTCCCCCAGAGTTCAACCGCGGCTTCTTTTGTCTTCTCAGGTGCAAGTGAGGTGGACCAGCAGGGAGAACAAGGATGTCATGTGGTTCTTCCCCTCCTTTTTATAGTTTTAGCCCCCCTCTTGAAAAACATTTCCAGGAGACAGAGAGTCTGTGGGGAATGATGTTCCCTGTTCGGTTTTTTCACCTGTGTATGCTTACATGCAGGTTTCCTTTGGTTTCCTCCCTTCCCCCTTTCTGCTTCATGACTCTATTTACTACTTAAATGCAAATTAAGGTACACACATTCCTTTGTTTAGGATAGGCCTGTTTGCCAACTTCTGTGTGGGCAGGGTTGTGAGATTTGGAATATGTACTAATAACATCATACATGGGAATCTTATAACTTCACAATGTTGCTACTTATATTTCACCATGACAATACGGAGCAGCAAGTTATGAGTTTTCAAGTGATACCTCAAAAGGCACACATTGTACAAAGATTATTACAATAGTGTGTTGGGTGTGAATACAAGGGTGCATTCCACCACACCCATCTTAAGAAATCTTGAAGGGACCTGCTCTTCAGAAAGTTCTGAGCACCCGGCCTCTGAAAATCAGTCTCAAGTTGGACATCCAAAACTTGAGGCACCAAAAAACTTGGTCTGAATGTTTAAAGTCCTTGTACCATCTTAATTCATGATTAAAGGAAAGCAAAACGTTGGAATACTTCAGAGCTACCAAATTTTCTAAATGCTCTTGTCTTAAATTGATCTTTGAAAGGAAAAAAAAGGAAAGAGATTCCACTTGATTTTAAATGTTCATAACTCTAAAATTATTTTTCTTAAATATTATATAATATTGGTTATTAAATAACAACAGTTTTCTTAAATATCAAGACAAGTTTGAAAATAATTGATTTAGTAGATTTAGGGTATGTCTTAATTGACAGCTGCAAATTCACCACTATTAGATCGATTCTTCAGAATCAATTGAGCAAAAGTGAAGACCCGCTCAATCGACCCAGAAGTCTATTTAATAAATTCACTCCCAGAAAAAGTGTAACACTGTGCAGATGGGAGCGCATTTCCCATCGGCACAGCAATGTGAAGACGCTGCGGTAAGTAGAAGCTAGGAAGTCGACGGGAGATAGGCAAGCTACTCTATGTAGCTTTTGTATCTCCCGTCGACTGCCACCAAATTTCCCTGTCAGTGTAGACCAGGCCCATAAGATATGAATTTTTTGATGTCAACAAACTAGTTTGGGAATGTGCAATTACCTAGCTGTTCACAATATATGAGCAGTGTACATGTCAAATGAGGCAACGGGGAGGCCACAGTAAGAGACAATTTCACACCAAGGCAGACGTGTCAGGAGAGATATAGATCTTTTCAGAGAAAACCACCAATGGCTGAAAAAGTTGCTATTGGAGAGATCCAAGCAAGATTGCAGCCATTAAAGGGCACAGCTATTGGGGGTGATTGGGGCTCAATGTTTACAAAGTTCAGCCCACAATCAGCTATCCAAACAGTTATTGCTCAGTAACAAAGGGTGACATCTTCTCCCTTAACAGCGTTGGATGAGAAATGTGGCAGTGACAAGGCGCTCTCAGTTTTTTTCTCATGTTGATCTGAATAATCTTTCATAGACAAAGTGTTCTGTTTCCCTACAGACAAAGAAGCTACCCATTAAGACAAAAGGAACATTGATCATCTGTTGCATCAAACATTCTTGGAAAACATTCTCTGTTATGTCCACAGAATGCAAACACATGAATGAACTGCAATGCAGGCCTGGCAACACCAATAAGATTAACAAAGAACACATCTCAGGAATTTTCTGAGCTCTCCTGGAGAAAAAAAGGCCTTCTAAAATCCACTTAATTCATTTTAGTCTTGTAAATCACATATAACCATAATGATCACATGATACCCTGACTGAGTAAGTCATAAGGGTTGGCCAGCAAAAACAAATGGAAGCAGATTGGACAGTTAGTAAATGTGATGCACCTCACTGTGTTACAACAGGAATACTGTGCAACACAACCATAATCCCCCCCTTGGCTCAGAGCATCATCTAATGGGGACATTAAGTCACCTCAGTCTTGGAGGGCAGATATGCCTTAGACTGTCTAAAACCAGCTCCCAACAACATAGTGGTCAGAAAACTTAGTCTCCACCTCTGCAGCAACATTAAATAAATATTACTGCAATGACTGCGTAGTGCTTCAAATTAACCAGCTATCCCAAACCTACAGTACAGGAATAATGCAAGGTTACTCTTTTCACAGCTTTCACTGCATGTCCCCAGGCCAAGGCCACATCTACATTAAAAACTTTTGTCAAGGCAAGTCACACCAGCATAATAAAGCCACCACAGATAGTATATCGCTTGTGCGCGTACATACTTGACTCCTTGTGTTGGTGCTGTGCATACTCACCGGGAGTGCTTGTGTCAACACACAATGCACCATGGGTAGGTATCCCAGCATGCAACCCACCACCATTCAGGGAAGTTTTGGTAATGCACGGTGGGCTCAAAACGAGTTGTGCAGGGCTGACTGGGAGTAAGGGATCAACTTCCCAGCATGCATCTGTCTCCATTCCATAATGTCATTTATATCCCATAATTTTCACACTTGTTTTCAAAATCCCATGAACCGACGCAGCCCGCCCCACTATCCACCATCTCTGACAGAAGCATGGGGCCTGAGAAGCTCTGCACTGTTGTCATGAACATTGCAAGCACAGGACACATGATCGTCTGGTATTTGCAGAACCACAAGAATAACTGAATCAGCAAGAGAACATGACAATTTCTTAGAAGACAGACTGCTGTTGAACATAGCAAGAACCAATTCAAGGTTGATGGTGGCATTCACAGAGCAACTGCAGATGGTGGAGCACTGCTTCTGGTTAGAGCCCTGCAAATCCGTGGATATCCAGGGACCACTTTTGTGGATCGGATGCAGATACAAATTCGTATCCCTGGTCACATGTCCCCCATCCTCCTCCATTTCTTCCTTGTCCTCATCCCCACTGTTCAGGCCACAGGCCTGTTCCTTGGGCTCCTTGGAAGTATCCATGATGGTGTGCCTTCTGGTATGCCTGCCACAGTTCTTTTGCTTTCACACTGCACTGCTGCTGGTCCCTGTCATGCCTCTTCTCCTTCATCCCTCATGCAATTCACTTATATTTTGGAAACAGCAATTCAATGTCTCCTCCCCCTTCCTTTCAACTTAGCTAATCTCCTCACTAGAGCTACCCTCTTCCCCCCATATAATGGCACTAATCTGATGTCTGCCATGCTTCACATTGTTTGCACTGCTTCTATGTAATATCCCTTTCTACTCACCACCTGTCTGTCCCGTCTATTTAGATTGTAAGCTCTTTGCAGCAGAGTCAGTCTTTTCTTACACTGTTTATACAGTGCCTAGCACAAAGGGGGCTCTAATTTCAGTTAAGGCCTCTAGACACTAATAAATAATAACAAATGCAATGTTACATTAAGCATTCAAAAGTGTGGATGTGTGAGCTGGAAGTTACAATTGTAGCTCTGCCTCTTGTTCAAATGTGTTAAAATACCCTCTTTATTTACAATAACACATTCTATTTCTCAGGTCTCCAGACAGATTGAGGATGGAGACAAGTCAAGTCATTCATTTCTTACAAAACATCAAACTGGTTCTAGTATCAGGTAATTGAGCTGTAAGGGACGAGGTAAGAGAAACAAGGAAAATTTCTGCAAAAGAAATGACCAGGAGCCTCCCAATTTATAACATAACCCAAAAGGATTTGTAAAATATGGAGACGTTTCAGTAACAGAGTAAAACACACAGTGCACAGGTTTTGATAAGATCCCTTGTTGTTTAACTCTGGGGTTAAATTAAAGACTATGGGGAATGATTGGCTAAGCTCTAAACATGATTTACACTCCTTTTTTTCCCTAGATGATACAACTTGCTATTTGGTATTCCCAAAACAATAATTTCTCCAAGTTAGTTCAGTCCTAGAGCCTTGTACAGCTCTGTCAATGCACTTCAATTATAACCTGCTAGTCCTGTCTGGGGCCGCACACAACCCACCAAAGTATCTCAAAAATCCTGCCTTCAGCACCTGTCTAACATCCTGAGCAGAGGTTCTGGATGAATCAGGATTCCCCACTGAAATGCACCAAAATATTCCACAGCAAACAAAAGGTGTGTTTGACAAAAAGGCTGAAAGCACAATCAGTACCTGACTGGGTCTCACTGGGGGAGGACAAGACTCCAGTTGTTTGTTGGCCTCCTTCATCTCTTGTCGGGGCCGCTGCTGTACAATGTACTCATAGGTGGTCAGTTTATTCCACACTGGGAGGAAACAAAAAGACATTTCAGCGAGTGGAACTCTGCTTTCTCATTAGGAGCATTATCATTACTAGGCTGCTTAGTTAAGTGTGCACGCACACACAGCAAAGTCTACTTTCTCTCTGAATGGCAGCAAGAGCTGGTAAAACTACTACAATAATTGTGAAAACTGCACTTCATTTGCACAAAGTAATCCTGACCCAGACAAATCTAAACCAACTTTCATGGTGACACTCAAATGCAGTGATCTGGATAGGGAAGATTCCTTGCTATAGTTCAGCTGTCACTATAGCTGGTCACAATTATTTTTTAAATATTTGGAAAAATGTATTTCTCCTGACCCTTAACCTCATGCCCCAAAATGCTGCACAGTTTTTGGAGTCTCTCTAGGTTTTACTGTAATACAATTAATAAGGATAATAAATAAAAATGTCTTTCACACTTACGGCTCACAAATGCTTTTAAAACAAAACACAACTTGGCTCAGAAACTTCCTTTAAAAAAATCAGAGTAAAATCGATTTAGTGGGTGAAAATCCTCCTTCATACAAAGGAAAGACCATCCTCTGTACCAACGATACTGCCAAGAATGAACTTGAGCAGATCACTGCAGACTATGTGGCTCTGGGAAGAAGGATAAAAGAGTTTGGGGTACAAGCGGTGTTCTTTTCCATCCTCCCTGTTGAAGGAAAAGGCCTGGGCAGGGATCACTGAATCATGGAAGTAAATGCATGGCTAAGCAGGTGGTGTTGGCGAGAGGACTTTGGTGTTTTTAACACCGAGCTGATGTTCCAAGAAAGCGTGTTACTATGCTGAGATGGGCTCCATTTATCAAATATTGGGAAGAGCATTTTTGGACATCATCTGGCTAACCTAATGAGGAGAGCTTTACACTAGATCCTATGGTGGATGGTGACAAAAATCCAGCCAACGTGCATCTAGGGTCAAGTAATGAAGATCAGGGGAAGGGGCTAATTTCTGGAGAAGGGACTAGAAATCACAATTGCATTAAAAAGGCAAAAAGAAAAGCAACAGGTCAGTCTGCAAAATATCTTCAATGCCTGTATACAAATGCAAGGAATATGGGGAACAAGCAGGATGAACTGGAAGTCATGGTATTTGAAAAAAAGTATGACTTAAGTGCCATTACAAAGGCTTGATGGGACAACTCCCATGATTTGAGTACCAGCATTGAGGGATACAGCTTGTTCCGAAATGATTGGTATGGAAAAAAAGGAGGAGGCGTTGCGCTGTATGTCAAGAATGTATACACTTGCTCTGAGGCCCAAGAGGAAGTGAGCAACAGACCTACTGAGGGTCTCTGGGTGAAGATAAAAAAAGGAAAAGAATAGTAGTTATGTTATGATGCAGGTCTATTATAGTCCACCAAATCAGGAAGAGGAAGTGGATGAGTCATTCTACAAGCAGATAACAATATTAGCTAACACACATGAGCTAGTATTAATGGGGGATTTTAACTTCCCTGATACCTTGTGGAAGACAACAACAAAACATTTATGTCCTGCAAATTCTTAGCATGTGTAGGGGACAACTTTCTGATTCAGAGAGTTGAGGAAACAACTACAGAGCCATCCATTTTGGATCTGATTTTGACTAACAGGGATGAATTAGTTGCAAACGTGAAGGTAGTAGGGAACTTGGGAGAAAGTGATCATGATCTGATAGAATTCAGGATCCTAAGGAAAGGAGGACATGAGAACAGCAAAACAAGGACACTAGACTTCAGAAAGGTGGATTTCAACCAACTCAGTGAAATAGTAGGCAAGGTCTCATGGAAACTCCAGTTAGGAAGAAAAAGGAGTCGAAGGGGGCTGGCAGTTCCTAAAAGATGTAATACTAGAGGCTCAACATCAAGCTAGTCTGACATAAAGATAAGAAGCACCACAAGAGGTCAATGTGGTTGCACAAAGAGCTTTTTAGTTATTTAAAAACCAAAAGGGGTATAGGGAATGGAAGGAGAGGCATGTCACCAAGGAAGTATACATGGGAATGGCGTGAGCGTGTAGGGACAAAAATCAGGAACGCCAAAGCAAAGAATGAGTTACAGCTGACAAGGAATGTTAGAGACAACAAGAAGGGATTCTTCAAATACGTCTGACAAAAAAGAAAGTTCAGGGATCTTGTGGGTCCGCTGCTCAATAGAGATGGTGAGCTGGTGACGGAAGATAAGGCACAGCTGCTCAATGCTTACCTTGTTTCAGTCTTCTCCCAAAAAATAACATGGGACTTGACGACTAGTGAAGTTACCATAGACAATAAAGGGATGAAGATCAGGACAAGGTAAAGAACATATCAGAAATCTTCTGAAGGATTAGCTGAAGAAATCTTGGAGCCACTGGCAATAATATTTGCAAATTCCTGGATGACAGGAGAGGTCTTGGAAGACTGGAGAAGAGCTAATGTAGTGCCCATCTTTAAAAAGGGGAAAAAGGAGAAGCTGTGGAACTATAGATCAAACAGCTTGACTGATTCCTGGGAAACGACTAGACCAATGTATAAAACATTCAGTTTGCGAATACCTGAAGGATGAAGGGGTGATCACTAGTATCCAGCATGGATTTACTATGAACAAATTGTGCCAAACAAGCTTCATTTCCTTCTTTGACAGCATAACTGCTTTGATGGATGGGGGAATGCAGTGGACTTTATATACCTGGACTTTTGCAAGGCTTTTTACACAGTCCCACATGACATTCTGATAAGTAAATTAGAGAAAGGCGGGCTTGGTGGAACTATCATTAAGTGGATACATAATTGGTTAAACAACCTCAAACAATGTAACTATTAATGAAATGATGTTGGATTGGAGGGAGGTCTCAAGTAGGGTTCCACAGGGATCTGTTCTGGGTCCAGTGTTTTTAACATCTTTATTAATGACCTGGATGTAGCATAGAGAGCATATTGATCGAGTTTACAGATGACACAAAGCTGGGGGGGCTGCCAATACTTTGGAGGATAAAACGAAAATTCAGAGGGATCTTCATAAATTGGCTTTAAGACTGGGCTATAGACAACAAAATGAAATTCAACAAAAGACAAACGTAAGGAACACTTACGGAACACGTAAGGAACACTTAGGGAACAAAAATCAAATGCACAAATGCAGAAAGGGAGATAACTAGCTTGGCAGCAGCACTGCTAAGAAAGATCTTGGAGTTGTGGTGAATCACAACCTCAACGTGAGTCAGCAATGCGATGATGTTGCAAAAAAAGCAAATGCAATTTTGGTTGCAGTCAGGGAAGATGATAGTACTGCTCTACTCGTCACTAGTTGGGCCTCAGCTGGAAAGCTATGTCCTGTTTTGGTCACCAATGTATAGAAAGGATTTAAAGAAACTGACAAGGATCCAGAGGCACATGACAAAGATGATCAAAGGGCTGGAATGCAAAGCTATATGAGAAAAGGCTGAAGGAACTGGGTATGTTTAATTTGGAAAAGAGGAGATTAAGGGGGGACGTGATAATGGTCTTCAAATACTTGAAAGTCTACCATAAAAAGATGGAGAAAAGTTGTCTTCTCTTGCCACAGAAGGCAGGACAAGAAGCAATGGGTTCAAACTACAGCACGGCAGATTTAGATTAAATCTCAGGAAATATTTCCTAACTGTAAGAACAGTAGGACAGTGGAAGAGACTGCCTAGAGAGGTTATGGAAGCTCCTTTACTGGAAGTTTTCAAAAGGAGGCTGGATAGCCATCTGTCTTGGATGGTTCAGACCCAACAAATCCTGCATCTTGGCAGGGGGTTAGATTAGATGACCCTTGCTGTCCCTTCTCACCCTCTGAGTCTATGATTCTAATCCTAATGAAACAGCACCACCTTGTGGAAACTGTGTATCAACACAGTAATCACATAGCTTGCATTAGATTTGCACTTAACTAAGTAGCTTCTAGTCATAGGGAACTTTTTCTGATACAGCCATAGCATTTATTTTGTTTTTAGTCTCTTCTATATTACTAAACTGGTCCTTTCAGTTTCCCAATGTTATCATTATTCTAGTACTGATATTCTCATCTTCCCTTCCATTCTGCTACCATTGACAACTGCAACTAGCAAGATAGATCTTTCTGCTCATGACTGGTGAAAGTCAGCCAGGAATTGTCAGTTTCTTTGTTGGTGGAGACTGACAAAAGGGTACTCAAAGAGGTTTTCAATGCCATCTACACTTTTAAATGTGAATGTGCCTCCTGGATGAGGCAGCAGATGGGAAAGCCTGTGAGGGAAAGCCTGTGGGTAACCCCCTCCACTGTGCTTCTATCTACATCCTCTTCCAAATCTCATTTTGAGCAAATGCAGTACAATTTTCACAGTGATTATCAGGGGACTACAACAGTGTTTCTCAACCTTTTAAGTAGCAAGTACCCCCTAACTTCTGACAATTTTAATAAGTACCCCAACACTCAATTTTCCACGGGATTTTATATTTACAGATTAATGTGAGCCATATGTTGGAAGAAGGGCTGAGTATATAAGGCCGTGATAGGACAGATGTCCGATCTAGTGTGGGTAAGGTTACCATCTTCACATCAGGGGTATACAACTCAAGTATGTACCTGGGCTAGAGGTGATGTTGGCCAAAGCTACGAGGCTTTGAGCGGCATGCCAATGTTGGGGAATATAAAGCACCGCACCAAATTTTTTGCCATAGATTTGAGAGGAGGAAGGGGTGAGAGAGAGACAGGGAAGGAGGGCGAAAGAGAGAGAGAGAAAAGAGGTTAATTGGTGAAATCTGGGGCTGTCATAGTTGTCAATTTCACTGCTCAGCTAGAGCAGTGAAATTGACAAGTTTTCTGGGCAGTGGGATTTGAGTCAGGGTGGGGGGGGGGGGGGGGCTGCCACCTGGCTGCCAGCTCAGGAGGTGGGCAACTGCCACTCAATCCAAGCTGGGACAGAGGAGGCTTCCACGCCAGCTGGGACCTGGGGATGTGGGCAAGCGGCTGCTCCCCATCTTCCGGCCGGGGCGCTGGAGGCTGTCCCTCGGCTCAGAGCCGGGATGCGGGTGGCTGTCAGCCAGCTGCAAGCCCAGCTCACAAGATGCAGGAGGCTGCCACCAGGCTCCCACTTGGGAGCTGGGACCCGGCAGGAAGTGGGGGGCTGCTGCCTGCCTCGCCCAGAAGCTAGTGGTTGCTGCCTGCCTTCCAGCTGGGAGCTGTGACCGGGTGGGAAGTAGGCTGCTGCCGCCCACCCCCCCTTCACTCTGTTTTTCCCCGGGTACCCCCTGCCTGTGTCTCACCTACCCACAGGAGTAGGCGTACCACAGGTTGAGAAACTATGGACTACAACCAAGAAATAGAGCTTCCTAATGGAAAAAAAGTGGATAAAAGTAAACAATATATACAGTTATTTTTATTTAAATAAAAGCTCTGTGTTGTTATTATATTAACCAAGAGCCTCCAAAATGTTAACAGTTTAGTTAGAGAGTTTATTGCCTCCTTCCAGCTTTAAATTCAAGAAGCCACCACTTGAATCAAGGATTTAGCAGCTACTGCCCAGTCTTAAACCCTTTTCATGGGGTGGTTCTGGAAAAGGTTATTGAAATGGTTGCAGCAGGGTAATTCTGGGTTCAGCTCAATTCAAGCCTGGATATAGCACTGAAAGAGCATTAGTATCCTTCGTCAGTGATCTCCTTCTGATAGATAAGCTGGGTGTCTATGCTGATTTTATTAGATCTATCAGCAGCCTCCGATACCATTAACCACAAGTGCTGCTCACCCACCTGGGAGAACCTAGCAGAGGTGGGATTTTGTTCTTTAGTGGATTTATTCCCTTCTTTCAGAGAGGTACAACATCCAAGAAAGATGGATCAATGATGATTCCTAGAGAGAATTTAGCCAGCTGAGGCTAAGTATACCTCAGCCAAAGGCTCTGAGCTGCAAAGAGTTGTTCCAGAACTGAAGAACTCCAAGACTAATTTGGATCTCACAGACATCATGAACATTAGTTTAAAGACCTGCAGGTTGGAGGGATCAACAGGTACTGTGTTGTGCTGATTCATCACAAACCAAGCATTTGCAGGGCCTTTTCTCCCTGCTAGATTCTGAACTATACCAAAAGAATTTTACTTAAGTTAAAGAAAATTTCAGGAAAAAGGAGTGGGAGACAATGATTTCTTCTATTCGTCCTGCAGAAGGCAGAGCAAAACTACAAGTTCAGAAGAGATGCAGGAATGCCAAAATGTGAGCCAAAACCTCTGCACTTTCATTGGTGCTCTTGCACAATTTGTGTGTGGTATGGGTGAAAGCCCAATGAGCGTATGGCATGAAGTGCAGAGAGAATTGAGTGGACAGTGCAGTGCAACAGGAATTCGATACCTACTAAGATAGATGTGAAAGATCAGCAGATGGCCTAACAGGAATACAGTCAGCAGGCCCAGAAGAATGAGAATCCCAGCTAAGACCAAAATGGCAGGACCTTGGGTCTCGATGGGAGCTGCAGGTAGAAACACAAGCCAGATGTCCGTATGGTTCTTCAAAACTGAAAAAGAGAAACACAACAATGGAATGAAAGCACATCAATTGCACGTCAGGAAGTGAGAATAAGCAAGTCACCATGATGGGGAGAGGTGTGGGGCGGGGAAGTGGTGAGGCCAGAAAGTAAGAAGGAGTTAAGAGGTGAAGGGAGAAGGTGACTGGGTCAGGGAACTAAGAGGGGCAGTCGAAGGTAAGGGAATGAAAACAAAGGAACTGGGGGAAAACAGATTGTCCAGACATTAAACACCTCTCACTAATAAAACCTCATAGCTGGAAATATTGTAATTTGGATAAAAAGTTAACAATAGGCCTGATCTGCTGGCCTGAACCCCTAAAGTGCCTAAGAACCCACTTGGAGAGCAAAGTCATTGGGCTCTAGAGGAACCCATATCCAGCCCATATGGGTCATAGAGATGGTTGCAGTAGCATAATAGTTTGAGGCAGGGGAGGTGGAGGCTCCTCTTGCATGTGAGGGCCCAGAGGGGTTCAAGCCCAGTGAACTGCTGAAGCCCTGGCATTATGGCTGATGTGTGGATCAGAAGCAACTCTCATCCAGAGAGTGGCCAGATACCTTCAAAGTGGGGGTTGGTGCGCAGCATCAGCGGGTTAATGAAGAACTCCACGAAGACATAGAAGGCAATGAGCAGCAAGAGAACAAGGCCCAGGATGGCAGATACCACGCTGTTCACAAAGAGCCTGCCGAGGAAGCAAAACAGACCTCAGCACCTTCAGAGCAAAAGGCAAAACCCACCCCTTCAATAACACCATACACTGTACAAACAAATAAACAAAGCCTGGCTTTTACTGACTGGAAGGAAAAGACAGAAATGGTGAAACAGCTTTGTATACACTCCATAACTTCAGTGGTGCTCAGATCCCTCGGTGATACCCAGGTACTAGATAACAATCTAGACCAGTGGGATGTCCCATATGTTGTACTGGAGGCTCTAAATTATGGCCCTTTAGAGCAAGTATGGTAAGGAAAACAGAGCGTATTTGATTAGGAATGGAAAATGAGCTCCCTGCACAAGAACTTGTGTGACGGAAAGGAGGCAGTGGGGGACAACACTTGCCCCTGCTTTCCTTGTGGTCCCAGGAACAGCTCTGAGCAGCTGCTTTCCTTGGGCAATTGCTGAACAGTTCCTGACTTCTTCCTATCTATTGCTTCACAGGGAGGGAAGGAGAGTAGCTCTGGCTGTTCCATTTCCTGCACTTAGCCATCCTTCCCCACGCAACCAGCCAGAGCAGCCCAGCGTGAGGGAAAGAAGAAGCTGAGAAACAATCATCGGTTATGGCTCCCTGCTTCTCAGCCTCAGCCCCAGCACAGGCTAGAGCAGACTCTGCATTGGTCTAACTCATGCCAGCTGCCAATAGTCCCAGAAAGGAAGTATACCAGCTGAAGACAACCAGAGCAGCATGTGCACCAGTGACGGCCCAGCCCATCATCTGCACTAGGAGCTGAGGGGAGGGAGGCATAGGAGCCCGCTGCACCAGCTGTCTGTTCACTGGGGACACCCCCCAGAGAACGCCAACAGGAGAACTTGGGTAGTTTGCACTCTCTTTGTTCTGCAGCACAAAGGGAGCAGAACGGGATAGAGAATCTGCCCCAAAACATTAATTGAAATAATTTATTTGGTGCTCTTTCTGGGAAGCTTGGGTACCACTTCCCTAGACAGATAGATTAATGGAAGAAGTAACACGCCTTTTCCTTTCTCCTCCCCAATACACACATACTCTGGCTGCTCCTCCAGTCCCTGGCCTTCACTGAACTCACAAGAAACAAACACCTTTTTTATGCTCTCCTTGCTCCCTTCCAGAGCATCACACATTGAGACTGGTGCCTGGGGACAAGCGTGACAAGGCAGAAAGCTTTAAACTCCTGAGCAGGCTGCGGCTGGAGCCTGCTGAAATAACTCCCTCCCCTTCCCCATAAAGGGGAGGGGCAACAAAACAATCCCTCATCCAAAATGGGGCAAGTATCCCTACATAACCACCTTGAAAACAGGAGGGGGTCCTCACCTGCCAATCCCCAAAACAAGCTGAACTGTGGTCCTGTAGCCACTCTACGCTTTAGAAAGATTAGGGATATCCTTACAACGTCCAATAAATATTTCCTAACTACAAACTACATTAGACTACAGACAGACACAATTATGAAATAATTTATGATTTGGATTTTGGCCTAAAAATGTGTCATGTGAAACAGCCCCCAGGGTAAAGCACCGTAGATATACATTTAAAACTACAAGAGAACAAAAGATGCAAACAACATATCATCCAAAGCAGCAGTTTTTCTTCCCACCTCTATCACACATCATCTGATCACCAGGCTTGTGACCCTACCGTTTGACAGGGAGGTTTTTAAAGACACAAAAAGCAGGTAGGTAGGTAACCCACCTCCCACTGAAAATCAATGAGAGTTGGGTGCCTCATTCCCCTTTGCACCATTGAAAGTTCCCACTAAATCTCCACCACACTTTCCCACCAGACACATCCCAACTGCCTCAGTCCTCAAATAGGGTTCACTCAATCAGATGGCTTTGCAGCACGCCTGGATACTTTGGACCTTGGCGAAAGAGTAAGACCATGCCGCCAGCTCCCTCCCTCTAATAAAGAGGTGATCATGCTCAAGGGCCTCCACTGATCACAGCTGTGGCACTATTGCATCAGCATCAGTTATTTACAAGAGGTTTAAGTATGGAGCAAAGGTCCTGAGCAGATGTACTAATGAAGTCCCTTTTACAACCCTGTCACTCAAGTCTAGGACAGCAGCAGTGATTCTCAGCCTGAACATCATTACCCACCCCAGTTGTCTGGGTGTCACAAGCCTGCTCCCATATTCAATTTCTCTGGTTTCTGGCTGAATTGAATTTGTTTGGCTCCTTGCCAGCAGTGATCTGCAAGCTGCTGCACCAATTCCTGAGGTTTTCCTTTAACATACAGTGAGAATCAGTTCAAAGGAACCAGAAATCTCAGCATAGAGTGGTTTTGAGAAGCTGAATATAAATGTGGCCAAGATGTGAGAAAGGCTGAGAAGTCCTGGACCAGCATTTCCTGGGTGGCTTAGCACTGCTGGCAGAGTGCCAGACTCTTACCAGTAGTTCCTCTCTCCCACGCAGTTATTGAGCCATTTGCAATGATGATCAAAGCCACACACACATTTGTTGCAGGTTCCACAGTGTTTCGACTTGGAGCTTCTGCCAAAGAAAGGGTTGTGTTAATGCAGATAAAACCAGAATGGCAGCAGAAACTCATCCAGCTAGAGACCTTTCTTGTGAAACAAATGTTCAGAGGAGGACTGGACAACAATGAGAAAACTAATTAGATCAGAAACACTTAAATGCCCTTTATTCAATTTTCTCTCAAAAATGAACTTTTTAAACAATGCACCTATTAGAGCCTCTTACAGTCCACTGGATATGTCCTACTCCTCAATTCCTATTACCTTCAATCTGCTCTCAAGCTGTTGGTCCTCCAGCTCCTTCACTTACTTTGCCCTACTCTGCACCGTAGGGCTCACTGCAGCTACATGTTTGAGTTGGACCATTCTGGTCTCTATCCTTTGTCACCAACAAATATATCTAGTACTGAATTAGTATTGCTCTTGGGGTGAATACATACAATAAAGCAACACAAATACCCCTCCTTACTTCAGTCTTCATCCTGATATGCCAATCTTTTCCTTCACCATCTGCCATCACCCAAAGCTTTCCCCACAAATACAATGACAGATACAATGAAATAACCAAGCAAAATCTTTTCTGGAACCTTGATAAACTGCACCCTTGATAAACTATGCCCACTGGTCACAATATTTACAAAGGAAAGGCCTAAAATATTTTCCTCCTTCAAATCCCTCCATAAGGTTAAATTTGTTGCCAGCTGATAGCGCTTATGTAAGTAACATGCTACACTGTGCACATAACTAGTCTACATAAAAATGTGCTCCGAGTGTTGTTACCACATCCTTCCTCTTCCCCATCCCTACCTGCTTGGTTTCTATCCTCCACCTATTGCATCATCATTAATCAAGACTGCAGGCTGTTTAAGGCAGGGAACTCTTCATTGTGTATTTGTACAGTGTCTAGCACAATGGTACCCTGATCCCACATGGGGACCTCTGGGCACACTACAGCAATGATAAGAATCATAATCTTCAAAACACAGCCCCCTTTACAAATATAATAAATTCAATACTTAACTGATAATACAGTGATCTGACAGCTTTCCTCCCATAACTGATGAAGTCAGAAAGACTTCAATTACATCAGTGGACATTGCATCAGACCCATAATCCCATGGGGACTGGCCTCTCTCAAGCCATAATGCTAAAAATTCCCAAATCTGCCTTTTCTGAGGCCTTTTCCCCAGGTTTTGAGATTTTAAATCTGGAAATGACCTCTAAACTGCTTTCAATCTTTGAATCTCTTTACAAATTTTGCTACCACATGTCAAGCTTAATGTCTCCCATGCTAAATGTATCCAGCTTCCAACTGGTATCCTCCCAGAATCCAAACACACAAAGAAATTTATAGAATCATGGATTCCAGAGCCAGAAGGGACCACATCTAATTTGACCTCTTGTATAACAGGCCAGGGAATTACAGGTTGCTCTCTGAGATTCAAGTAACATAGAACTACAATCCCTCCACAAAAAGAGGAGTTTAATTAAAAATAGACACACGGATACACATATTGTGGGGAGCTCAGAAGTCTTTATGGTCATGAGTTTGGAGATGAACACATTATGCTCTGTTTGCTATCCTAAAGTCACGCCCCTAAAGACTTCAGGGTACCCATTCCATTCCATCTTCTAACTGCGATGGAGAAGAAAGAAAAAAAGAAGGGGAAGATACTGGGTGGTACTTACACATCCACATCACAGACATGGCAGTGACGGTTTTCAATGACATGAGCATGGTGGCTACGGCTGAAAGTGGCCAGCTGCCCTAGGTAATTATTCTCTCGCACATTGGCATCAGCTGGATCAACGGAGACTGCAGTGAAATGAACCACTAGGTGGCAGATAAAAAACACTCCTGGACACTGAAGTACACAGTTAAGGATTGGCTCAGAAGATTAACTCTCATGCTTATCATCAATGAACAAAGTCCAAACAAGCAAGAAATTTATGGTCTGCAATTAGAAAGTCTCAAGCAGCTGTGGCAAAGCACCCCCTCAGTCTTGCTGGGCTAGGGCTGTCTCCCTTGGCAGGACAGGCCTGGAATAAATCTGCCCCACGCTAGACTAGTCTTTTGGTTCTCCCCTCAGCGTCTCTGTCCTAGAGTGTTCAGGGTGGGTCTTGGTTTGGGCCTGCGGAAAGTGTCTCCAACCCTCAGGGAGGCGTGATGCATCTAAATGCCCAGGCCCCAGCAGACTACCTTGCCTTGGCTCCTTTGGTAGGGCTGCAGTCATGGTGGTGCAGTCCTGCGCAGTAGCCCTTTCCCTAGGCTAGTGTCTGGGTCTTCCTTTTTTTCCTTTTACTGCTCTGCTTCTGGAGGGAAGCGCTGTCTCCTATACTGCGGAAGTCTCACCTCCTACTGCCACAAGCCTTCTGGCAGTTTGTGTCTCAACCCTGAAGAAGAATTTCTGGACAAATGCCCCATGAAACCAATTATAGGAGATACATCAATGACATGTTCATCCTCTGGACAGACAACTTCAACTCCCTCATAGATTTCCACCACAATTTCAACAACCACTATCCATCCATTATACTCTCTCTGGAACTGTCCCACACCAGCATCAACTTCCTGGACACCATGATCAGCTTTAGACAATCATATACAAGAAATGCACAGATCACCACACCTACCGTTGTAGATCCAGTAACCATACCAAACACACCAAGAAATCTGTTATCTACAGCCAGGGGCTCAGGTAAGACAGAATATGCTCTGAGGAGAAAGTTCAGGATATATGCCTTAACACACTCAAAACTGCCTTCACCAAACAAGGACACTCCATCAGAGAAGTAGATTACATCAAGGAACAGGCCATCTAAATACCGGAGAAAACCTACTTCAATTCAGAAATAAAACCTCCCCTGACTGCACAGCCTTAGTTGTCATCTACTATCTCATAATAGAACCCATACAGGGTATCATCAAACTCATACTCAATGGGGACCCCATCCTGAAATAAATCTTCCCTGAACCCCCACTTCCAGCCTTCAAACAACCTAGCCCCTCCAAGCTCATCATCAGAAGCAAGCTCCCAACAGAGCAGAACACACCAACTCAAAGCTGCACCAGACCCTAGCAGAATAAAAGATGAAAACCCTGCAGACATATCACCACAGCTACAATAATCAATACACCCCACAACACACCTTTCAAGATCCATGGATCCTACACATGCGTATCACAACATATAGTGTACCTCACTGAGCACACTAAATGCCCCAATAACAACTATGTGGGAGAAATCAGACAATCACTATGCTCTTGAATGAACTCACATAGAAAAATGATAAAAGACAAATACCCTATTACCTGCAAGTGAACCCTTTTCACAAAGCGATCATTCTATATCTGACCTTTCAGTCCTCATCCTCTATGACCCCCAGATCCCTTTCCAAAGTATTCCTTTCTAGACACGCATTTCCCATTTTGTATGTGTGCAACTGATGTTCCTTCCTAAGTGGAGTATTTTGCATTTGTCCTCATTGAATTTCATTCTATTTACTTCAGACTACTTCTCCAATTTGTGCAGATCATTTTGAATTTTAATCCTATCTTCCAAAGCACTTGCAACCCCTCCCAGTGTGGTATCCTCCACAAACTTCATAACTGTACTCTCTATGCCATTATCTAAATCATTGATGAAGATATTGAACAGAACCAGACCCAGAACTGATCCCTGTGGGACCCCTCTCGATATGCCCATCCAGCTTGACTGATTGTCTCATGATAGACTGTTGATGTAGACTCATGATAGACTTGGCAGACTGTCTCATGATAGACTGTTCCTCGAACATTTATGCAGTTCATTTATGTAGTTGTAGCTGTGTTGGTCCAGGATATTAGAGAGACAAGGTGGGTGAGGTAATATCTTTTATTGGACCAACTTCTGTTGGTGAGCGAGACAAGCTTTTGAGCCACATCGAGCTTTTAAACACCTGAAGAAGAGCTCTGTGTGGCTCAAAAGCTCATCTCTCTCTCCAGCAGAAGTTGGTCCAATAAAAGATATTAATTCATCCACCTTGTCTCTCTGTTCTCCCAACATTCACATTTGTGCAGACATAATCCACTCCCATTCATAATCATATAACATCCTTTGGGCAACTATAGCAATTACTTGTATGGAAAAGTAATATTAGGAAACTAATGCATCTGTAGCTATCTTTTAACATGAGTTAGTAACTGGAAACAAGACAAGCCAACACCATGTAACTAGCCATCTCTCTGCAGCTCACCAATAAATGCTCTGTATGCCACATTTTGAGACTCTCTGATTTTATAGAATCCCACACATTTTCATGGAACCATTCAGAGCACGCAAGAGACGATGTCCAAGCTGTGATGAGCTTGCAATCCAACTCAAACAAATATCAATACAAACATGGAACAGCAGTTCATAACATGAGAAATGTGGAGATATCCCTGGATGAGAGATCAACACAGGAAAGCTTCATGAAGTAAAATGAGTTTTAAAGAGGGATTTGCAGAAGGAAACAGAAGCTATTCCAAACACAAGAGGTAGCATGAGCAAAATCAAGAAGACAAGATTAGAAGAGACAAAAGGAAGCACAGGCATATAGGGAGTGCAGGATGAAATGAGAGACATAGGCAATGGTAGATGGGAAGAGCCCTGGAGGTAAGGACCAGTAGATTCAATGTAAAGAGTACAGAGATAGGAAAGATAGAGCAGAATGGTAATAGCATAATTAAAGTAGTAGAAGAGAAAAAAATCTCAAAAGAAGTGTTTTATATAGACTAGAGAAGAGCAAGGTGACGTTATGGTAGTCAAGGCAAATGACACACACGTTATTTCAATCTCCAGGGCTTTCTACACTACCTAGATAAACTTAAAATGTCATCATTTCATTATAGTTGAAGGTACGTTTGTGATATATTAACTGTCAGTCTGAAAGGATACAATGTATGCAGCAGGCACCCAGTGGTGAGGCAGGAGAGGCACAAGGATTCCGAAACCAATCAGAGCAAAGAAGAGATATAACATCCAAGCAATAATCTGGAAGGGATGTAGAGGCCAGCTCCAGCCATTCCTTCGGGCGTGCTGAGATTGGACTTCAGCAGTTGCATCACCTACCTTTTCTGGAGCAGTCTTATTAGGAGGTTTATTGCAGATGTTCATCTACATAGAGCAGGAAAAAACAACAAAAGGGTAATCCTAAAGAAAATTATTTTCCTTTACACTTGGCATTCTCAGAAGGTATGTTCAGAGATTCCAAGGTCAGAAGGGAATCTGTGATCTTCTAGTCTGACTTCCTGTATAACACAGGCCATTGAACTGCCCCAAAAAAATCTGTAGAGCAGACCCTTTATAAAAACATCCCATCTTGATTTAAAAATTGTCAGTAATGGAGAATCCACCACGATCCTCAGTGGATTGTTCCAATGGTTAATTACAAATGTATACCTTATTTCCAGTCTGAATTTGTTTAACTTCAACTTCCAGCCATTGGATCGTATCCAGGGTCAGTACGGTACACCACAACGCATTACTGTGGTTCACTGTTAAATTGTACTTCACAAAGTCGCCCTGAGCCCTATAGCTGTCAGGAGTAAGGCCTTCAGCTATGCCTCCTCAATACTTCTGATGTCCTAATGAGCCAGGTAGGCTGCCTGATGGACCACCTTGCCTGATTGGCTGAGGAAGCCAGAAGACCAGTTCTTAAACCTAGCAGCAGCAGTAGCTGGCTGGTTGTTCAACACACATGTCCAAAGACTCTCTGCCTTCCTGTGCTCCTTGTTCCTCCGCAGCTCCAACCCAGATCCTGCCCTGCACCCAAGCTTGCTCCCATCCTTTTCCAGCCTTGCTCCTGCCTCAGAATCAGCCCTGCTCTTGCCTTCCCTGACTCTTGGTAATCCAGTTATGATCCCTGGCTCTGACTCCAACTCTGTCTTGACACTTGGCTCTGGCATTTGGACTCTGACCACAATATGCCCAACTCCCACTGCAATCACTAGGCCCAACTCTCACTCCAACCACTAAGCCTGACCGCTTATTACCTGATCTGCTGACAATAGCTCTGTGCTGTGCGCCTTGCATATGGCTGTTGTAACTCAGCAGACATTCTACATCCTCCCTCCTCCACTGCAGCAACTTTCCCCCTTTGCTTCACAGATATTATGCAGGACATAGCAATGTTAGCAATGTTACTTTCACAGAGATCCAATTTGTGAGTAAACAATGCAAGCATCCCTTCAATCTACTAAAAGCACATTCAACTGTCATTCTGCACCTGCTGAGCCAGTAGCTGAATCTTTCTTTGGTGTACTCGATGGCCGGTGTACAGCTTCAGAAGCCAAAGGAGCCAGGGATAGGCTGGATTGCCTATGATCACTACTGGCATTTCATCATTGCCAGTGATAATCTGCCAATTGAGAAAGAATGTCCCAGTTTGCAGCTTTCAGAACAGTCCTGTGTTCTTAGACCTTGAGCGCAGTTATACCAACCTAACTAGCAATGTAGACAGCACTATGTCGACAGGACGGCTTCTCCCACTGACATAGCTACCGCCTCTCACAGAGGTGGATTAACTACATCAATGGGAGAAGCTCTCCCATTGTCATAGTAGAATCTTCATTGACGCAGTGCAGTGGCACAACTTCACCAGAACGAGAGCTGCACTGACAGTGGAGAAGTGAGTGGAGATCACACAGTGGAAACTTGCAATGCAAGATTGCTACAACTCAGTTGGGAATCAATTTGAAGTCAGGAAATCCACCAAAGGGGTCGTTGTAATGCAAGTGTGCAGGGCCATTAATTGCCTCGTGTGACTCTGAGCCACGTGCAGGACTTAGTGGACGGATTTGCAGCAATGGGGATTCCTGAAGTGCGGTGCAGCAATAGAGGGCACGCATATTCCTATTTTGGCACACGACCACTTTGCCACAGAATACATCAACAGAAAGGGCTACTTTTCTATGGTTATGCAAGCACTGGTGGATCACTGGGGATGCTTCACTGACATCAGTGTTGGCTAGTCAAGGAAAGCCCATAATGTTCACATGTTTAAGAATACAGGACTGTTCAGAAAGCTGCAAGCAGGGACTTTCTTTCCTGACTGGTGGATTACCACTGGCAATGTTGAAATGCCAATAGTAATCCTAGGCAACCCAGCCTACCCCTTGCTCTCCCAGTTCATTAAGCCATTCACCACCCATCTCAATGGCACTGAGGAATGCTTCAGCTACTGGCTCAGCAGGTCCAGAATGACAGTTGAATGTGCCTTTGGGTGTTTGAAGGGATGCTTGCATTATTTACTCATAAGATTTGACCTCGGTGAGAAAAATATCCCAATGGTTATAGCTGCCTGCTGTGTCCTACATAATATCTGTGAAGCAAAGAGGGAAAGTTTCCACCGGGGTGGAGATGGAGTGTCTCTCTGCTTAATTTGAACAGCCAGACACAAGGACAACTAGAAGAGCTCAACATGGAGCTATATGGCTCAGGGAGGCTTTGAAAGACCATTTTAATAGTGATCCAGAGTCATGTGTGTTGCTGTAGCGTGCTCTATCTTTGCAGTCTGGTATGAATCATGTAGTGATTGCTGTACATATGGGGATATAACATTGTGCTTATTAATTTTGTTTGTGAATGATCTTATGAGTTGTGTGACACTGTACAGTAACAGGTAATTAGTTGCTCTCAGAACTGCTGAGTACCAGTCAGCATATGTTGTGAATGAATAAAGATAAACTGTGTTCTAAATAAGAGAATTTTATTATGTAACCAAACCTGAGCAAAAAACACACGTCATTTAAAAATACCATTTAGAAACAAATACATTTAAAACTTAATAATTAAAAGAACCAAATTTATGAAGGGGAAAGAATATTCATGTCCCCTTCAGCTACATATACACCACTTGTGGATTTCACAGGTCAGTGTATGTGAAACTGTGTTTGTCTTTAATGTCCCTTGAGGTGGAGTGGTAGGGGTATTGCAGCAACCCCTGATGCCACATGGAATGTTGAGGGGGGGCATAAGGAGGTCCAGATATTGAGTTCTCAATGGGCTGCAGAGGGAGGCAAGCATTGGACTGTTGAACCTGCTGGTCCACCTGAGTCTGCAGCATTTGTGTTTTCTACCTGAGAAGACCCATTATGTCTGGTGCATCTCCCTCTCCTTTTCCTGCACCTTTCTCCTCTCCACTCTATCATTCTCCACTCCAGGCTGTCCACAATGTTCATCCTACAGGCCCTGTGCTCACTCTCCAATGCTGCACTGGCTTGCAGAATCTCCTGGAACACATCATCCCATCTTCTTTCTCCTCCTTATCTCGCTCAGGTGTTCTGGGGGTGTTGAGGGGGACACCCTGAAGGCTGCAATGGCAGCAGCTGCAGATAAAACACACAGTGGTAGCATTGTCAGTGTATTCATTATGGAAAGCAAAACTTAAGATGCTGAACTCACTCCCCTAAAGTTTTAAGCACTATATTCTCACTTCTGCCTGGGATTACTTGTGCACTCCGCCACTCACAGCACCAGCCATGGTGGAGTATGGCCCTCCAGGGGTTGGGGAAATGAGAAGGGAATTGCTTGTTTGCATGATTCCAGTAATATAGGGCAATGGCACTGAATTGGGCACCGTATTGCCCAGGAGTTGGTGATTTCAGTTCATCTCACTTCTGAGGGTAACAGAGACAGAAAAAGCACAGGGGCTGATGATGTCCAGAGGTCACCCAGGCCCATATGATGCTAGACTGTGTACTGTAATAGTGCCTGCTAAAGTTATTGCTGAGCGGTGTGGGAAAGTGTCCTACTGTGGAGGAAGAAATAAGGCAGCCCTCTCTAGAAACCTTCAGCAGAGGATTGCAGACTACCTCCATGAAAGTTTCATTGAGATCTCTTCGGAGGATTCCTGGGACAACTCTGCATACATAAACAAACTGCTCTGCATGCCCTGCCCCCCTTGTAACTCCAAAGGGGAACAAAAAGCAGATATCAACTCGACCTCTCTTTGTTGTACCACTATCTCTTCTAGCATGAATAAATTAACAATAAGCCAAAAGATCTGTACTGCTACTTTGGGAGTGCCATCCCTGTAATTTTAAATTAAACTACACACTTATCTGAGGTTCCTTCCTCTGTTTAACTGGTGGGACTGGCTGGACTGTGCTGGAGTCAAAAACAGGTCTAGTCTCACTGGCCAGCAGGTTTCTCCGGTCACCAGTCCCCAATACTTCTCCACCTCTTCCTCCTCGCTGTTCATAGCAGGGGCCTGTGATTTGGGCTTCTCAGAGATATCCACAGTGCTCTTGAGGGGTGGGAGGTGTCACTGCTGAGTATGGCATGTAGCTCTTTGTAAAAGTGGCAGGTCTGTGGCTTGGCACCGGATCAATTGTAGGCTTCCCTCCCTGGCTGTCTGGTATGCCTGCCACAGCTCCTTGGCTTTCATGTTGCACAGCTGCTGGTTCCTGTTGTAGCCCTTGTCCTGCATCCCCAGAGCAAGCTGGTCACAGATGTCCATGTTTCTACAGCTGGTTTGGAGCTGTGCCTGCACAGCCTCTTCTCCACACAGGCCCAGGAGATCCAATACCTCCTGTCTACTCCAGGCAAGAGCGGGTCTGAATTGTGTAGCCAGCATGGTTAGCTGGGAAGATGCACTCAACAATGAAGAACTGGTGTGCTCACAAAGTTGAGCAATCAGGAAAAGGAACTTCAAAAATTCATGAGGCTTTAATGGGGAGGTTGGACTTCTGGGCTCCGTGACCACTGGGCAGTGGAGTTCACAACAGTGATCAGAGTGGTCAGTATGGGGCATTGTGGGACAGATGCTGGAAGACAGTAAAAGTTGACTAAGTGATGCTGGGTCTACACTCACACTGCATCTACATAGGTACAGAGACCTTAGCTCTATGCCGCTCCCGGAGGTGATGTTATTAAGTTGGTGTAACAGGCACTTACATTGGCAGAAACCAAATTTTAGTGTAGACACATGTACAAGTAGGTTGATGTAAGCTGTCTTTCACCAACCTAACTTTGTAGTGTAAACCAAGTCTCAGAAAATCTAACAAGAATGGTGCACTTCACTACCTTGACTCAGAAACCTGTAGGCAATGTGAAATTGACCTGATTCTTGTCAGTTTCTTGTTTGGGAAAGCTCTGAGCATCAGGGGCAAACAATGGATCTAGTCACTGTCCAGGAGGACCCAAAAAAATTAAAGGCAGTTAACTGACCCAGGGACAGTTCCAGCACCTAAAACACTTCAATTCCCAGATCTGGTCTATGGCTTTCAGGGAAAGTCATCTCACCTCACCTGGAATCCCAAAATGTAAACCTCCTAAATAACAGGGACAGAAACAAGTTCTGCATACCCTTAAGATTCTTTCCCTAGCCTATTAGCATCACTTCCATCTTACATAATATAAGTCCCAGCCTGCCTTCATCCAGCTCCTGATCTTCTCACTTCAAGTGTTCCTACAGTTTCAGGCATGGTAGCAGCTCTGCTGAGTGAGCCATACTTGGAAAGGGAAATTGAGCCTCCTACATCAACAGCAGCTTGACACTGTTGCCTCATCAGCTTCTCATTATACCTAGAAGCAGCATTTGATTTGATGCCACATGACATTTCGATTAAAAAACTAGAATGATATAAAATTAACATGGCACACATTAAATGGATTAAAAATTGGCTAACTGATAGGTCTCAAAATATAATTGTAAACAGGGAATTATCATCAAGTGAGCGTGTGTCCAAAGCGGTCCAGCAGGGATTGATTCTTGGCCCTATGCTATTTAACATTTTTATCAATGACCCGGGAAAAAACCTAGAATCATCACTGATAAAATCTGCAAATGACACAAAAATTGAGGGAGCAGTAAATAATGAAGAGGAGAGGTCACTGATTCAGAGCGATCTGCTTCGCTTGGAAAACAGGGTACAAGCAAACAGTATGCATTTTAATATGGCTAAGTGCATACATCCAGGAACAAAGAATGTAGGCCATACTTACAAGATGGGGGACTCTATCTTGGGAAGCATTGACTCTGAAAAAGTTTTGAGGGTCATGGTGGATAATCAGCTGAACATGAGCTCTGAATGCAACACAATGGCTTAAGGAGCTAATACAATCCTGGGATGCATGGACAGAGGAATCTCGAGGAGTGGAGAGGTTATTTTACCTCTCTATTTAGCATTGGTGTGACCGCTGCTGGAATATTGTATCCATTTCTAGTACCCACAATTCAAGAACGATGTTGATAAATTGGACAGGGTTCAGAGAAGAGCCACGAGAATGGTTAAAGTATTAGAAAACATGCCTTATAGTGATAGTCTGAAGGAGGTCATTCTATTTAGCTTAACAAAGAGAAGGTTAAAGATTAACTTGATCACAGTCTGTAAGTACATACATGGATAACAAACATTTAATAACAGGCTCTTCAATCTAGCAAAGAAAGGTATAATACAATCTAATGGCTGGAAGTTGAAGCTAGGCAAATTCAGATCGGAAATAAGATGTAAATTTTTTATAGTGAGGGAAATTAACTATTTGAACAATTCACCAGAAGTTGTGGTGTATTCTCCACCACTGAAAATGTATAAAATCAAGATTGGATGTTTTCTAAATGATATGCTCTAGGAATTTTAGGGAGAAGTTCTGAATGTTATGCAAGACAGATTAGATGATCACAGTGGCCCATTCTGACCTTGGAAGCTGTGAACCTATGAAATTCTATGACCTGTGAGATAGGTTAAAGGAGATCGCCTAATGGTTCCTGCTGTCCTTAAATTCTATGAATCATAAAAACCTTTTACCAATCCTTCTGCATAAACTCTTTTACCAAAGTTTTCCCCTCCCTGTGGATGTTTGGTGTAGGACTTGGTAGCATCTGTATTACAGATCACAAAAGCTTTTTTTTGGAAAAGCAGACAGTACCAAATTATGCAGGAATTCATGATGAAATTTCCCTTCTGTGTAAAACGGTCTTAATACAAATCATGGAATGCTTATAGTTGCATGCACGCACGCATGCGCGCACACACTCTCTCCCTCTCTCTTAAAATATGTCACCGGTGATTGACACTAACAATAACAACAAATGCTCAATTAAACAGTTATAACAAAAACAGCAACTTTCTTATTTTACAATTTCAGAGTCAAAGTGAACAAGTGGAATGAGTTATGTCAATTGGGTAAATATGATTTAATTAACAGTGAACCATGCATTTTACTTACTACACTTGTAGTTGTCTAATTTCGGAAAAATTCAAAAAGTTGACCCTCAATTACTTTCATCAGAGGTTTTTGAGAATGATAGTGGGTAAATTGAAAGAAAACAAGATGCACTTTGGTTGTTATATCAAAGTACTGAATTGCATCTTTTCAAATGCTATTCACTGAATACTGAGACAATGAAATGTCTGTACTCCAGCAAAACCCTTTATCTGTCGCTCTTTCCCCATGTAATTTGAATGCAGCATTACTGTTTCAAATACTGATTAGTTCAATAGAAGGCATCAAAGTTATTTGCATAAACATTCAAGTTTATTGAAGCAAAGCGGCTACCATTTTGTACATTTCCACAAACTTGATCAGAGTTCGCAAATCTATGATGATATTTTGGAATTAAAAACAGGAAAGAAAGTGAAGATATTCCAGCCACAGATGAAATGTTCTCCAAATTCCTTGAAAAGGCAAATCATATCACTGATGTATGAGTCTCACAGCAGGTCTAAAAACTGGTTCAACTAATTGTATAATAGGGTCATATTCTTTAAATAGTTTGAGAGTCTTCCAAAGATACTCACCATGTTCTATATTTTAGAAACCATCAGAGACCAGGCAGATCAGTATTAAGGTAGGCCTTATGTGTTTATGTATAATTTAAAAACTTGATTATTTGGGAGCCAACTATACCCATGTGGTTTCTTCCTATTTTAGATGTGAAACGAACAAGATAACATCAAAAAAGTAGAACATGACAAAGACAACATGCAGAAAAGGATCTGTGGGTTAAACTGGACAAGAAGCTGGATATGAATCAACAGTGGCCCTTGTTGCCAAGAAGGCTAACGGCATACTGGGCTGCATTAGTAGGAGTATTGCCAGCAGATCAAGGGAAGTGATTATTCCCTTCTATTTGGCCTCATCTGAAGTACAGTGTCCAGTTTTAGGCCTCCCCACTACAGAAAGGATGTGGACAAATTGGAGAGAGTCCAGCAGAGGGCAACAAAAATGATTAGGGGACTGAGGCACATGACTTATGAGGAGAGACTAAGGGAACTGGGCTTATTTAGTCTGCAGAAAAGAAGAGTGAGTGGGAATTTGATAGCAGCCTTCAACTACCTGAAGGGGGAGTCCAGAGAGGGTGGAGCTAGGCTGTTGTCAGTGGTGGCAGATGACAGAACAAGGCACAATGGTCTCAAGTTGCAGTGGGGGAGATCTAGATTGAATGTTAGGAAAAACTTTTTCACTGGGAGGATGGTGGTGACGTACTGGAATGGGTTACTAGGAAGGTGGTGGAATCTCCATTTTTAGAGGTTTTTAAGGCCTGGCTTGACAAAGCCCTGGCTGGGATGATTTAGTTGGGGTTGGTCCTGCTTTGAGTAGGGGGTTGGACTAGATGTCCTCCTGAGGTCCCTTACAACCCTAATCTTCTATTATTCTCTAAAAATATTTTTATATCCATTACACAATTAAATTAATTTTGAAAAATGCAGCCATTTTTCCTGTTAACTTGTCTACCAAATAGGATTGATTTAGATTTCATAATTTTTAACTGTTCATGTAATTCCTATGAAAACATTACAGCCAGATTTGCAACAACTTGGTTGATTGCTGCTTCTGGTTGTTCGTTTTTTTCTCATGCATACTGTATGTTTACTGCAAAAACCACGAGAGTTCTGTGGCATTTTAAAGACTAACAAATTTAATATTTGTAGGCATAAGCTTATTAAATTTGTTAGTCTTTAAAGTGCCACAGAACTCTCGTGGTTTTTGCTGTGTACAGACTAACACAGCTACGGCTCTGGAACTATTCTGTCTGTTTACTAACAAAGAAAACACAGAGCAGAAAGGGGAATACACTATTTCGGCCAAGAAATGACGCTTTGGCTCCGGAGAACGAACGAGATTTGCAGTGAAAAGCTGCCTACCCCGCATCACGCCTTACAAAGGGCAGCGCAGGGCAGGGCGCTGCACCCGGGGGCCGACGCGCGGGAGGCCCCGGCGGGCGGGGAGCTGCCAGTTCAGGCTCCTGGAGCTCTCGGGCCGCCGGCTCCTCTCCCAGCACCCTCACGCCGCCGGCAGCTCCCTGCTCCGGGCCAGCTGCCCCTGCCTGAAGGCTCCGCCCTCCGCAGCGGGACTAGGCGCTCGGGGGGACCCCGCTCCTCCATGGGCCGCTCCCAGTCCCTACCTTCTCTCTGCAGTCAGAGGCGGCTCCGGGCACCCCGCTCCCGCCTCATCCCGCGGGGTGCGCTCCGGGCCGGCAGGCCGGTGGGTGGCTCCAGGCGCCTCCTGTGCTGGGTCAGGCCGCTAGGCCCGTCTCCATGGCGACGGCTACGGCGCGGCGCAAGCACCAAACCGCGCAGTCGATGTGCCCCCTCCACGGCTCGGGACAGGGAGCAGTTTCTGGGCCTTGGAACAGGCGGGGGCCGGGGCAGCACCACTTACGTTCCCCCCGTTTCACAAGAGTTGACCCCTGCCCCGCGAGACTCCGACCCACTGTCCCAACACTCTCGAGACCCCCATCACTGCCGAGAACCCCACCAGCAACCCTACCCCTCTGAGACCCCAACCTATGGCCCAACACCCATGAGATCCCCCACTACCGAGATCCCCCCACCCCCCCCAAGACCCCACCCACTGCCCCAACACCCGGGAGATCCCCCACCACTGAGATCACCACCGCCACCATCCCTACCCCATCCTGAGACCCCACCCACTGCCCCAACACCTGCAAGAACTCCCACTGCTGAGACCCTCCCCCAACTAACCCTCCCCCCAAGAGCCCAACCCACTGCCCCAACACCCACGAGATCCCCCCAGCCTGGGGATCCTCCAGCTCAGCACCTCAGGCTTTGGCCCTAATTATTAGTGAGGCAGGAATTTCAGAGAATAAACAGAAGCCTTGGAAAAAGGTCTGTACATGATTAGATGGGGGGGGCTATAGGGAGTAGATTGTTTTACAAAAGAAGCACTTGTGTCCTGAAAACCAGTCTCTGCCTTCCACAAGAGAGATAGATGTTCAGTGATGTGTGAGAGATCTGTGCAGAGAAAACATCAAGGCCACTTACTGCACATACACACCTCCATAAAGCCAATTTCCAGCCTTGGCTTGAAAGACTTCAATGCCAAATTTCAGAGTGAACCAGATGCTGAGGGGGATAAAAGCTACCAGGATGTGTGGAAAAATAAAGATACACAAAGCTCTTCCTCGGGATGCAGAAAAACTGAAGAGACAAGGGCCTGAATCTCCACTGCCCTGCACCTTGTGTTATTTATATCCATGCAAAGCAAGTGTAGAAGATCCCACTCTGATCTGGTGGCATTTTACACTCTGTGCTGCTGTAATGGACCACATAAGCTACAGGGGATCAGGCCCAGGGCCAAATGCAACAGGAAAGGATAGAACAAACAATAGGGCCAACGCCTGAGGTGCTGAGCACTTGCATCTGCCATTGAAACCAATGGGAAATGCAGATGCTCAGCATATTGGGCCTAATTTTGCAAACACTAATACTTTTACTCATCAGAGACATTGCATTAAAGCCAGTGGATGCATGTGATTAAATTTACATGTTTAAATATTTTCTTTGGTCTGGAAAATATTTTTCTAAGTTACCTTGTGTTTGCCATTACTTGTAACAATCTTTTTTTCCCCCTGAGTGTGTCTTACAGACCAGCCTCTATGCAAGGTTAAGTCAGTATAAGGCATAGAGGTAAGAGCTCTGCATGATGTGAAGTCCAGTTTGTTGGTATCTTGTTTATTGCCCTGGCTGGAGGAAGCTAGGTTGGGCAGGGTAGAAAACTTTACACAATTGTGCTGATCTAGTGACCTGGAAACCGTCAGGGCCTTGAAATGGAGAATTTGAAAACCCAGATCCTGCTGAGTGTTATTGTTAAGCGAGTTACGAAACAGGAAATTACTCATAGAAGAATGACCAGGGCCCAGGCAACTTAGAACCAGCGAGGCTGGGAGAGAACTACAGCTCCCAGCCTCCTGTGCGCCGGGTGACGCCAGCTAGGTTGCACGTGGTGCTTAATCAGCTGCCTAAGGAGCTGCTGGACTGGAGCCGGTGCTGAGAGAGGTAGGAGCGGGACTGTGAGAGGCTTTTTGTTCCATTTCCCCAGGCATGAGTAAGGGGCAGAGGTTGGGCTTCAGGGGAGGAAGAAGGGGGTTGGTGGAGT
This sequence comes from Emydura macquarii macquarii, assembly GCF_026122565.2. NCBI lineage: Eukaryota > Metazoa > Chordata > Testudines > Chelidae > Emydura > Emydura macquarii. Next base: position 13,015,982 of record NW_027130432.1, on the reverse strand, counting down.
AATGAGCATAGGAGTCCCCAAACGCCCAGCAGCGAGGAGATCTGGTGCCCGTATGCACCAACCTCCCTGTGTATTCGAGCCCTCCTTTTCCTCTCACCAAAACAGTGGGTATCAAAAAGGGGCATACCTAGCCTATCCCTTCTTCCCATCCACTTGTAGACATCAGGACAGGACCCCTCATGTAGTGGTGTACTCCACATCTGAGACGACTAAACAGATTCTGTGGCAACTATATGATCATTTCCCTTTGCCATTCCCTTTTGATGCTGAAATAGGGCCCTGGACGCACCCATGTGACCCATCTGCTGCCATGGATGCTGCTGCAGGGCCCATGGGAGAGCTGCCCTGCAGACATGGGACCTTAGCCATCCCCCACCCTCAATAAAACAATGATTACTGCTCCCATTGAGGTGCCTGGGGCAGGTTCTGTGCTTGCCTTTCCCCTCCCCATTCTTTTGTCCCCATTTCCTGTGCTAATGGGTCTGCTCTTTCTCCAGGCTGTCATATGAAAGGTGGGTTGTTTGCTTGGCTGGAGTTTTCCTACTTGGGGCTGCACATGGCATGGCAGTGCTGCAACTGAGGGTCAGCAATGGGAGAGGGTAGGGCATGGAGGTAAGAGTCTGTCTCTTGGTTATGGTGCCCCTGCTGTCAGCAGATTTCAGGGTGAAACCCTCCACAAGGAAGCTGTGCACTGGAAGCAAGGGTTTAAAAGTTTCTGCTTGTAGTGTAGCTCTGCCAGATGGATTCATAGGAATCATCCATTGAAACAAGACCACTAGTCCCAGAAGTTTGATCTCCTGGCTGTAAGCAGAGACAGATGCCACCTGCTTCATAGGAAGGGCTGCTACCTACTAGTACACCTGATGGACTATGCCATGGGAAGAAACTGCACCAGATGCAGCATTTTGAGGGTTTAGTGTGAAATGAGTTAAGGATGGAGAACATTTAACCCTGACATTGTGAAGTTTGTCTGCCAGCAATGGGGTACTGCAGTATGCAAGGCAAGGGTATTTGCTCTGCTAGTTCAGCTCACTGGAAATCCTCTTTCTTGCACTTTGCAACCATGGCTATTGTAGAGATTGGAACCTGGCCCTGGGGGAAAATTTTATCCAGACCCCAGATGGCAATCCATTTTATACCCATAAACATTGACTGATAACCCTTATTACTACTTCCTAGTTACCCTACAGGTGTGGTTCTTATTCAGGTATGTATCTAATTCAATAAGCTTCAGAAGAAAAGTATCTGTCTCAGTGCTGTCCTGCACCTGTGAGCGCCACTGGTTAATCACGTAGTGGATTAGAAATTATTTATGAGCTTTGATCTGTGTGTCCTCGGATGTCTTTCACTCCGGGAGTGTGATTTGCTACAAAAAATACACAGATGAGATGGTTGAAGTCAGTTTCAGGGCTGTTGGAGATGCTTTTCTCAACCTGCTCCTCAAAAGCACTCCACACTGTATGTAGTGTTTGAAGACATCCACTGTCTATGTTAACAAAGAAAACAATGGGGAGGACATAAAGATCAACTCACACCTTTCCCCAGGAGTGTGCTAATAAAGTTTGTGGATGACACAAAGTTGGGAGGTATTGCTGATACAGAGAAAGACCGATATATACAACAAGATCTGGATGACCTTGTAAACTGGAGTAATAGAAATAGGATGAAATTTAATAGTGGAAAGTGCAAAGTCATGCACTTAGGGACTAATAGCAAGAACTTTTGCTATGAGCTGGGGACACATCAGTTGGAAGTGACAGAGGAAGAGAAGGACCTGGGCATATTGGTTGATCACAGGATGACTATGAGCTGCCAATATGATGTGGCCATGAAAAAAGTTAATGTGGTCCTAGGTGCATCAGGAGAGGTATTCCCAGTAGAGGTAGGGAGGTGTTGGTAACATCAGGCACTGGTGAGACCTCATCTGGAATACTGTGTGCAGTTCTGGTCTCCCATGTTTAAAAAAGATTAATTCAAACTGGAACAGGTGCAGGGAAGGGCTACTAGGATGGAAAACCTGCCTTCTGAGAGGAGACTCAAAGAGCTTGGCTTCTTTAGCATAACCAAAAGAAGTCTGAGGGGAGATATGATTGCTCTCTATAAATACATCAGAGGGATAAATACCAGGGAGGGAGAGGAGTTATTTAAGTTCAGCACCTATGTGGACATAAGAACATATGGATATAAACTGGCCATGAGGAAGTTTAGACTTGAAATTAGACCAAGGTTTCTAACCATCAGAGGAGTGAAGTTCTGGAACAACCTTCCAAGGGGAGCAGTGGAGACAAGAAACCTAGCTGGCTTCAAGACTGAGTTTGATAAGTTTATGGAGGGGATGGTATGATATGATAGAACAGCCTAATTTGGCAATTGACTATCTTTGACTACTAACGGTAAAGATGCCCAGTGGCTTCTGATGGGATGTTAGATGGGGTGTGCTCTGAGTTACTACAGAGAATTCTTTCTTGGGTGCCTGGCTGGTGAGTCTTACCCACACGCTCAGGGTTTATCTGATCACCATATTTGGGGTCAGGGAGGAATTTTCCCCCAGGGCAGATTGGCGTAGACCCTGGAGGTTTTTTGCCTTCCTCTGCATCATGGGGCACGGGTCACTTGCTGATGGATTCTCTGTATCTTGAAGTCTTTAAATCATTATTTGAGGACTTCAATAACTCAGTCTCAAGTTAGGGGTCTATTACAGGAGTGGGTGGGTGAAGTTATATGGCCTGCATTGTGCAGGAGGTCAGAGTAGATGATCATAATGGTCCCTTTTGACCTTATAGTCTGAGTGACTGCTCCTCAGACTTCTGTCACAGGAATGCTCAGCCCACATCCAAGATCATCTTTCCCTATAGAGCCCTTCCCAACTCACTTATGTGGGTATAACAAGACACCTGCCTCAGTATTTAACCCCTTCCTTAAGGGATCAGGGTTGAGGCAAATACTTCTGACCTGTTAATTTTATGCTTTAGCTTTGTTTTCTCTAATCCCATGCTATAATGCTGATGCTGCATGGCTGAGTTACACTTAGAGTAAGACCCTGGAGTGACAGAGCTGATAGCTTATCTTACTAATGCTTGGAAAAATCCAGTTGATGATCCCATGAGAGGGCAAACTCCAGTCTGCTCCTCATTTCACTCTGCATGTTCCCAGCTTCCTGATCAGCACTAAAATGAGCGGAATAAATACATTGTGGGGCTCAGTATTTCACTAATTGGTGTCATTACTGTTTTGTGGTGGAAGGAGTGAAGTATCTCTTGCCTCATAGTATAAAGAGTTAATCCAGTAGCTGTGCATAGTGGGGCAGATGAAGAACAGTATAAAAGTCCCATCATGAAGCCCTCTTTGCTGGGAAGGGAGAAAAATGCAGTCCAACTTCATAATTCAAGCTGCTTCTCTACATCATGGCCAGTTTGTAATTACTGTAGTTCAACTGTAAACAGAGCTTTGGGGGCAAAGCAACCAGTGCAGACATGTGAGCAATACTTCTGTGATTAAAAGTAACCTGTGGGGATGGTTGGGTTTGTGCCTTTTTTACTACTTTGTTTTAAAAAAGAGAGTGTCCCCCCCGCCCCCCTTTTTATTTTTCCTTGTCCTTTTTAGCTCTGGGGGAGTTTTAATTTTTCTTTTCGCTAGAGAGCTTTTTGGAGGATCCACAGCAACAGAGTGGGAGCTTTCTCAGACCATGATTCAGGGGTTAGAAAAGTTGCATATTTAACAAAAATAACGAGAGTTCTGTAACACTTCCTCAGTGAGCTGAAGCCCATGAAAGCTTATGCCTGCTGAAATTAAATTTGTTAGTCTTTAAAGTGCTACAGGACTCTAGTTGTTTTTGCTGTATACCGACTAACACGGCTACCCCTCTGGAACTCTTCTACATGGAAGATATTTAACAAAGATGTCTTTCCTTCCAACTGGGAATCAGGCATTTGACTTAGAGGTATTGGCAAAACCCAAAAGATTTTAAACAGTCTGAATAGAAATCGCTTCCTCTCTCAATTAATCAAGTTTTACTTGGTACTTGAGGTGGACGAGTTCTTCATATAGTCTTCCAAGAAAAATGGAAAACAGAATCTTCATTTCTAATGGAAAAATAGACCTTTTAAGTCTCCTTTCTTCATCACAAAGAAGCAAAAAGAGCATACTCTCTGTTATTTATTTATTTATTTATTTATTTATTTATTTATTTATTTATTTATTTATTTGTGAACTGTAGCACCTAGGACCCTTAGACATGAACTCAGGTCCCTTTGTGCTGGGTGCTGTACAAAAACAATAAAAAGACGCTCCCTGCCCAGAGAGCTTACAGTCTCCTCTCTTGCCGTTACCTTTTGCATGTCCTCTTTAAGCACTGGCAATAGTTCTTAATACATGGGGTGGATTTATTAAATTTGTGTATCTCTGAGCTCCAGTGCTGAGGATCTTACACAAAAGTTGGTATCCCCAACCTAGCAATGACTTTGTGGTGTCCTTTTGTGATGAATATGAAAAGCTGTTGTTTTTCCCAGGTTCTGAGGTGTTCCCTCTGCTTTGTTTTGTGCTCATACCATTCCAACTGGTGGCTCTTCAAGTCTTGCCCTGAACTCTGTCCCAAAGGAGAACAAAGGCTTTTGCTGTGTTTGCAGAAGTGTGGGTTGGAAATAAGGAAGTTGGTTTTGAAATACAGTCGTGTGTGTGTCAAATGAATTTTAGTGACAAGGCACCAGTTTCACAGCACTGCGACTTGAAGTTCTCTCACGCCACAGGGCCAATGCAGCATAGACAATGCAAGCAGTGTATGCTTCCTCCATGCACCAGCTCACCACCGTGCCTCATCTCTGACCTAGAGGGACCGGTTGTTAGGAGATAGAGGGGAGCTCTCTCTGTCCGTCCAATCCCTGGGTCTGTCAGCTGAGACAAAGATGACTGTGTTGGTGGTGATTTGTGTGATGTGGATTTTTGTATGTCAGAAGCAGAACTGAGACTTGTTTCTCATAAGCAACTAGATGACAATAGAACTGGGTCATCTAGCTCAGGCAGCAGAGGCTCAGGCTTTAAGAACCAGAGGCCCCAGATTGGTCCCCACTTCCAGCAACCCACCCAGGAGTGCAATGTCATCTTTAAATGAGAGGTTAAGTTGCTTTGCAGCTAGGGCACAGGAAGACTGTTGATCTAGCAGGCCAGCAGCATGAATTTCATATGCACTTGGTGGTGATGCTCTTCCTTTACTCCTCTTCTAGGAGCAGTAAAGTAGCCTGAACTCTGTACCTGGTGAGTCCCAGACAAGGCCCCCTGTGCCTGCAGCAGGAGAATGTTACCCACTTTGTGACCCCTTGGATGCTGAGGCTGGATGGAGTCGATGTGGGCTGGTGTTTTCTTTGCCTGTGGTCATGGCCCGGTGATGAGTCAATAGGGAGACGCAGAGAACGGACAGGCGCTGCCGGACAGGGAAATGGCCCGGCACAATGTGGGGATCAACAGGGAGTATGGAGACTGGGACTGGAGTGCGGATGCCGGGGAGCGGGCCAGGCTGCTACAGAGCCCCAGCGTGGAGACTGGGCCGAAGAGTGAAGAGGGGCAGGGACCCAGGACGGGGGCCACCTCCACACTGGGGGCCATCTTCATTGTGGTGAATGCTGCCCTCGGGGCCGGGCTGCTCAACTTCCCCGCGGCCTTCAGCACGGCAGGCGGTGTGGCAGCGGGGATCGCGCTGCAGATGGTGAGACGGGAGGGAGGGGCTCTGGGTGCTTGGGGTTCCCTGCAGGAGAACACAGAGGATCATGCAGGAGACATCCTAGCGCATGTTCCCATTCGCTTCTTCTGAGCGAAGTGGTGCCTGGTCCTGGTGCATCTGTCTGGGTGCGATGGTCATGGGGGCTTCAGAACTCAGAGCAGTAGCGTACCGAGATGGCAGGGTGTGGGGGGACCAGGTCCCCTGGCACCAGCCTGCGGGGAGGCACCGGGCTGGCCCATCATGACACGCAGGAGGCAGGAGACACAGGAAGCTCTGAGGGGCGCCCCTCAGCGCCTCTCCCCCTGAGCATCTTGAAGAGCCAGCCCGGCGCCCCCACCCCCAGGCTGCGGGGGTGAGGCCGTCCCGTCCAAGCCAGCACTGGGCTGCGGGGCTGGAGCGGTGGGTAAGCACCAGGCTGGCCCTTCATGATGGGCAGGGGGCGCAGGAGACTCTGAGGGGTGTCCCTCAGCGCCTCCCTCCCTCCCCCTGTGAGTTATGAAGGGCCGGCCCAGACTTCCTCCCCAGGCCAGGGGGTTGAGGCCACCCCATCTGAGCCGGCACCGGGCTGCGGGGCTGCAGCGGGAGAGGCAGGAACCGCACGGTGGGTAAGTACAGGGAGCAGGAGGGGCATTGGAGCCAAGCCTGCATTTGCGCCCCCCCTCACCTTCCACAGGTACAGACCCCACCTCCCCAGGGCAGCTGGGGAGCTCCTGCCCTGCATGGGGGGAGGGTGCGTGAGGCCTGGGGGTGAGGGGCCAAATGTAGGCTTGGCCCCCGGGCGCTGGAGACCCTCGGTATGCCACTGCCCCAGAGCTCTGACGGCCCTGCTCTGCCCACAGTCCATGCTGGTGTTCATTATCGGAGGGCTGGTGATCCTGGCATACTGCTCGCGGGCCAGCAATGAGCGCACGTACCAGGAAGTGGTGTGGGCTGTGTGCGGCAAAGTCCCCGGCGTGCTCTGTGAGGTCGCCATCGCTGTCTACACCTTTGGCACCTGCATCACATTCCTCATCATCATCGGGGACCAGCAGGACAAGAGTGAGTGGTCAGGGCTGCATTGGGCCAACCCTGGGCCAGGCTCCTGAGGGGGAGGAGAGGGTGTTACACCTGGGTGAGGGCATGGAGCACAAGGGAGCCTACGTCACTGCATGTGATGAACAGTTTCACTGGCCCATCCTGGCAGCCTGTGCTGGGCCCTGTGGCTCCTGAGGGCTGAATTAAAGGGATGCCTTGAATGACAGTGTCACACAGAGATGCAGGCTGCTCTCACCAGACCCCCAGGGCTGAACTGCCAGTGCTGGCCCCAGCAGCTCCCTGCCTCTGTTTCAGCACAGCTTCCATTCCTCTTCCTCCCCCCATGTTTCCTGACTCAGATTTGAGATCTGCCCTCCATTAAGATGGGGATCCCCCAGCCTGATTGGCATCGGGCTTGGTTATGCCCTGACCATATCGTTCTGCCTTTATCTCCTTACCAGTCATTGCTGCACTGCTGAAGGATCCCCATGGGGCAGATGGCAGCCACTGGTACACAGACCGCAAGTTCACCATCAGCATCACAGCCTTCCTCCTGATCCTGCCCCTCTCCATCCCAAAGGAGATAGGCTTCCAGAAATACGCCAGGTGGGTGGCTGGGAAAAGCTGAACCAGGAGCTGTGGGTGGGAGGATGCTAAGGAGACAGGCAGGCAACTGGGCTTGACCAGGGTGTTCAGTTGCGTTCTGCTGCCTTCTTAGCACACGAGTAGGGCACTGGACTGGGATCAAGGAGATGAGGATTCTAGCCCCAGCTCTGCCGATAACCTCTGTGACCTTGGGCAAGTCCCTTCACTGCTCTGTGCCTCAGTTTCCCCACCTGTAAAATGGGGTGTAAAGTGCTTTGAGGTCCTTGGATGAAAAGCATTGTAAAATTATTTCTCTGGGGGCAATATATCACAAGCTCCCCTCTCTCTAGCTCTTCCATACCAAACCATAGTAGGAGACTGGGTGCTGGGAGTGGGTTCTCTGCATCTCTGTCTCTGGTTTCTCCCTGTGGACCATGAAGATGGTCCCATAGGAAAGAAGACAAGCAGGGTCATAGACTCTCTCTCTGCTAACACTTTTCTAAGTATGTCACGCCGTCCCCAGAACTGGTGGGAGCACTGGCTCTACTGGTGTCTGGTGCTTTAACCCCCATGGCCTCTAATTACTCAGAGCAGGAAATTACTCGGAGCAGGGCTAGACAACAGGAAATATTCTGGATAGAAAATTAGTGGCCATTGGTGGCTGACCTATCCTAAGGCTAGCACTCGGGAAGTTGGATTGATGGTAGCAGTGACAGGAGATTGGAAGGAGCCATGGCCATGGAGAGAGAATTGGGTGGGGCAGAGTGGAATATTGCAACTAAAAACTCCATTGGATTCCTGGGAGAACCATGTGAATGTACTGGGGAAAGGGAGATGCTGTTGGAAGAAGTCCCTGTCCAGGCTCACCAGATTCTCCCCAGGGAGGCTTTGAACAAGGAATAAGAGTGAGCAGAGGAGAGGGGCAGCACCATCATCTGTCCAGTCTTTTCTTTCTTGCAGCTCCTTGAGTGTGATTGGCACCTGGTACGTCACCGCCGTCGTCATTATCAAATACATCTGGCCTGACAAGGAGATCATCCCAGGGCAGATCCCCATGCGGTACGGGAAAGCAGCACCCACGCTTCAAAACCAGGGCATGCTGAGTCACAAGTTAGATTAGGGAGATAAAGGGGTGGCCTTGTACCAAAAATAGCTGCTCTGGAACTGTGGGGCAATCTGTTTCTGATCAGTAGTGAAAGGACTAACAATACTGAAATGCAAACGCTCCTAAATTCCCATTCTCAGATGAATGAGCTCAGATTATGTCTCCAAGAATTGGTCTATTGGTTTGTCTGTAGGCACAGGCAGACAGCACCACCCATCGTTGCAGCCGCTTCTGAAAGGTTTGCTTTAGAAGCATTTTGAATTAAAACTTTTACATTTGTTTTAACTGAAGCTCCTTATTCCAATCCCTCGTAAGGAAATTAAATCCACTTCCATAATGTATGTAAACGCTAGCTCATACCAGCCGGGTGCCTTCTCTGCCCCAATGTCATACAGAAGGGGAGAGAGCATTTTATTAGTTGCCTGTGGATCTCCCTGTGCATCTTGTTCTGGGAAATTGTAAGATCTCTGGGGCAGGGACTGTGTCCTCTCTGATTTGTACAGCGCTGAGCACATTGTTGGTTCTTAAATAAGTCTGCAGAAACATCTGGTACATCAGACAAACACCAGGCTTGGGTACCACTAAGTATCAGCTCTGTCCTATCCCTGTTATAACTGCTGGCTTGCTTGTATACCTCCACATCAAATCCAGCACAATCTTTAGCAGTCTGTATTCTAGTTGGGAGATGAATACTCACTCAGAACAGGCAAAAATATAGGGTGTTTATCAGATGGGTCAGCTTTGAATATCCTGGCAATGGACAAAATACCCAACCGGTCTTTTCTATAGTTATTAATTATATGCAATAAATACAATCAAATATTAATAATAAAGGAAAACAATGGAAATATAATCCATTTGGCTAAAATGAAATTTAATGAATTGTGGGAGAAGCAAATTGATATATGGCACATTCATGGAAGAGGAAGAGATATGGTTCATGGTCTCAAGGAATCTTTCAAACTAGGTTGTCTCTTCTACTAATACAACGAGAGTCCTGTAGCACCTTAAAGACTAACAAATTTAATTTCTGCAGGCATAAGCTTTCGTAGGCTGCAACCCACTTAGTCAGATGCAAGAAATAGAAATCAGATAGGGGGTGTATATATACATCCAAGGGTAAGGAACAACAATGGGGAGGGTAGGTGTTAGCAAAGTCCATTCAGTTACAGTAGATGAGGCCTATTCACAACCATTGATTAGAAGATGAGAATGTGTGAACAGTGACAATTACTTCTTGTAATGAGATAACCATTCCAAGTCCCTATTCAGACCCAGTTTGATTGTGTCAAGTTTGCAGATGAGTTCCAGCTCTGCAGTTTCTCTTTGAAGTCTGTTTTTGAAGTTTTTTTTGTAGAAGTCTAGCAACTTTCAAGTCAGCTACAGAGTGTCCTGGGAGACTGAAGTGCTCTCCAACTGGTTTATGGATATTACCATTTTTTATGTCTGATTTGTGTCCATTTATTCTTTTGTGTAGTGACAGCCCGGTTTGGCCAATGTACATGGCAGAGGGGCATTGCTGGCACATGATGGCATATATTACATTAATAGATGTTCAGGTGAATGAGTTCCTTATGGTGTGGCTGATGTGGTTAGGACCTGTGATGGTGTCACTAGATTCGATGTGTGGGCAGAGCTGGCAACGGGGTTTGTTGCAGAGGTAGGTTCCTGGGTTAGTATTCTTGTGGTACTGTGTACGGTTGCTGGTGAGTATTGCTTCAGGTTGAGGGGCTGTCTGTAAGCAAGGATAGGCCTGCCTCCCACGACTTGAGTGAGTGAGGGATCATCTGCTAGGATAGGTTGTAGATCCTTAATGATATGTTGGAGAGATTTTAGCTGGGGGCTGTAGGTGATGGCCAGTGAAAACTGCTGTTTTCTCTGTTGGGTCTGTCCTGTAGTAGGTGACTTCTGGGTACCTATCTGGCTCTGTCAATTTGTTCCTTCACCTCTCCAGGTGGGTATTGTAGTTTTAAGAATGTTTTATGGAGATCCTGTAGGTGTTTGTCTCTGTCTGAGGGATCGGAGCAAATCCAGTTGTATCTTAGGGCTTGGCTGTAGATAATGGATCATGTAATGTGTCTAGGGTGGAAGCTGGAGATATGAAGATATGTATTGAGGTCAGTTGGTGTTCGGTATAGAGTGGTATTAATGTGACCATCCTTTATTTGTATTGTAGTGTCCAGGAAGTGGATTTCTTGTGTGAACTGGTCCAGACTGAGGTTGATGGTGGGGTGGAAATTATTGAAATCTCGGTGGAATTCTTCGAGGGACTCTTTCTCGTGGGTCCAGATGATGAAAATGTCATCAGTGTAGCATAGGTAAAGGAGAGGTGCTTGGGAATGAGTTTTGAGAAAGCGGTGTTCTAGGTCAGCCATAAAAATGTTGGCATACCGTGGGGCCATGTGGGTGCCTATAGCTGTGCCACTGACTTGGAGGTATAGATTGGCTCCAAATCTGAAGTAGTTGTGGGTCAGGACAAAGTCACAAAGTTCAGCTACCAGGTGTGATATATCATCAGGGAAAATATTCCTGATGGCTTGTAGTCCATCTTTGTGTGGAATGTTGGTGTAGAGAGCTTCTACATCCATAGTGGCTAGGATGGTGTTGTCTTCTGCTAATGGATCACTCTGTTCTTTTGAGCCAATGTCCTGGCGTTGTGTTTTAGAATACTGTGCCATCTTATGGATGAGACATAAAACTGAGGCCTCGATCACTGGTTGCCCTTTTAAAAAATTCCCTCTTTTTGCAAGTGTCCCGGCCAATTCCAGCGTGGGTGATTAAATTCTGTCAGCCTACTCCTTGTGTGTTCCTCTTTATATATGTGCCTCAAAAGAAGGACTCACTATCATTTTTATATTGGGCAAATAATATGATTTTCATATGAAGCATTGCACCCACCTTCTATACTGTTTACTCTGCTCTGTGGTCAAAGAGATTTTAGATCTATGCTGATAATCTAAACTTTCTTGAATTTGCTTAGTACTTTATAGAATTTTCAGAACAAACTAAACGGTTGAAGAGGAAGACGCAGGCCAAGATTTTAAACAGTGGCTAGTGACTTGCTGAGTACTTCAATTTTTGGGGTGCCTGACTTGAGATGCCTTTTAAAGGTACCTGATTTTTCAGAGGGTGGGTGCTCAGCACTTTCTGAAAATCAGGGTCCTTTAAGGTGTCCAGAGGGCACCCCAAAAATCACTAGTGCCATTTGAAAATATTGGCAAGTGCATGAGCAGGGAAACCATCAGTCACTATGCAAACTGCAGTGAATTGAGCATGTCATGGAGCACCCCGGAAATGTACATGTGCCATTGAGATCTGCTATTTAACCCAAGTAACTATCCTGGCAGCTAGATCTGAACTGGTTGTGATTTCCCTCTCCGCAGCCCCTCCTCCTGGATGGCCGTGTTCAACGCCATGCCCACCATCTGCTTTGGATTCCAGGTACAGCTGCTCCCAGGAAGGCCTGGGATGATGGAGATCTAAGATGAGTTAGGAGCAGGAAATGCCCATCTGGTCTAATTTGCTGCACCTCTTTTGGATTATTTTAGGTTCTCTTCTTCCCCCCCTTTCTCCCCTTTATTTTAATATCAAGACTCCTACTGCCCCTGTCAGAGCCTCGCACTAGGACATGATATGGGATAAAGCCTTAAAGTGAAGGATACAAGCAAAACAATGGAGTTTTAAAATGACCATTGAAGCTGAGGACAGAGATGACCTGTTGTGCTCCACTTAGTCTCTTTCTTGAGACCAGTGCTGGCTTGTTCCCTGCAAGACTTTGTCAAGTGTCGTGTCCATTCTCGTTCTAACTGGCCCAAGTAACAGGATTTCCAACACTTCCTTGGGAGATTGTTCCACAGCCAGAGACCTCACTCTCAGGATGTTTCCCCTGGGAATTCAGCCTGGGAGTCCCTTTAATTTCACTTTAGTACTGCAAATTATGTCCCTGCACCAGGCTAAAAAACACTCCTGAGTGTTCGCGTCCTTCCCGTGTTTGCAGATAGTTATTCTGTTGCTGAGCCATGCCCTCTACATAATTAGCTCTTCCCCTTTCTTCCTAAATCAGTCCCTTGTCCTGCCCCCTGGCCTGTTTTCTTTGCCCTTTCCTGAACTTCCAGTGGGATCCATTGGGCTGAGTGACAGGAGAGGCACACTTTCACCATCAGTGATGTTTCCCATCACTTCAGTTTCACAACCAAGTGTTTCTGATGCAGACACCTGACAGCACACGGCCTGGCTTTGTGCTGGACAGACCCAGGGCTAAACTTAGACTGAACCCAAGGAAAAGCTGGGAGGTGGGCTCTCCTTGTCCAGAAACAAATCCAGGTGTCTCTTAATTCAGTTACGTTTCCTGCTTCAGTCACCTTCCCTGGTAACATGCCAGTGTGTGGAGGGACTGCCTGCCTCTGTACGTCTCCTTCCACTCCCATTATAAGGCTGGTGTAGCTGAGTCCCACTGGAGCACAGAATGGCTGGCCCAGCAGCACCTTGCATGCTTTCTTTCTGTCTCTGGCAGTGCCACGTGAGTAGTGTGCCCGTCTTCAACAGCATGAAGCGGCCAGAGGTGAAGCCCTGGGGGGCAGTGGTGACGGCAGCCATGGTTATCGCGCTCTTTGTCTACACAGGGACAGGTAGGAGCGAGGCCTTTGATCTCTGTCCTGCCCACGGGGCCCAGCTGCTGCTGCAGCATGTCCTCCTGAAAGACTCTGGTTGGGAAAGCTCTGAGCTTCCCTTCAGCTGAACTGCTGTTCAAGGGACCCCGGGACTGGAACAGCTGTAAACTCTCCCACAGCCACCACCGCTGAGGAGATGCTGTCATCGCTGTGTATTCTGCACCTCAACCCCAGATTACTATCCCTTTGGTGCCCCATAGATCCCACTAAAGTGTGGGCCCCAGGGACAAACCTGGCCATCTCCTTCATCCAAGTTCCTGTGCCCCATCCTTCCCCTAGCCCCGGCTGATATCCTCCCCTGGCTTTCTGTCCCCTCCAGGGGTCTGTGGCTTCCTGACATTTGGCACGAGTGTGGACCAGGATGTGCTGCTGTCCTACCCCTCCAATGACATTCCTGTTGCCATCGCACGGGCCTTCATCATCCTCTGCGTGCTGACATCCTATCCCATCCTGCACTTCTGCGGCAGGTGAGAGGAGCGGGAGGTGGTTCATGGATTGGGCGCTCCAGACTAAATGAGATTGGTTCTTCCCCTTGGTGGTCTGCAAGGGGCCAGGCTACTAGAGATCCTGCTATTCTGAACGTACAACCCTGGTAACAAATCAATGGTGAGGGAATCCCAAGAGCTGGGATCTGATATGTGAGGTGTGGAAGCCCCCTGCTATTCTCGTCTCTCTGCCTCCCTTGCAGAGCCGTGCTAGAGGGTCTCTGGCTACGCTACAATGGGGAAACGGTGGAGGAAGATGTGGTGCGCGAGAGGCGCCGGCGTGTGTTCCAGACAGTCAGCTGGTTTCTCCTGACTCTCCTCCTGGCCTTGTTCATCCCAGATATCGGCAAAGTCATCTCTGTCATTGGGGGCCTGGCTGCCTGCTTCATATTCATCTTCCCAGGTATGGCCCCCGCTTTTGGTGTGTTGGAATCACACAGCAGCCAATCAGAAAGCAGCCAGCATATTAAACAGTGAGCACTGTGTTTCATTGGGTTGCTGAATTAGGCCGTGGGGTCACACTTCACAGGAGTCAGTTCTCCTACATATCCTGCACTGATCTGGTGGGAACGGATATCTATGTATCCATATCCCATCCATCTCTATGGTATCCTGTGCGCCATACAGCTCCTTTTGAGCCAGAGTTCTGGGGAAAGATCATGGAAAGGACAGGGCAATAAAGTTACAATGCCCCCCCACACCCAGTCCTCGCCAATAAAACCAGTCTGGTGGTACTGAGTGAAAACAAAATATTATTCTCTCTCAAGGACAGAGAGACATCAAGGGCTGAATTTTCAGCAAAGGAGGCCCAAAGTCCAAGCCCACATTTGCGCTGACTTCCCCTCCACCCACTCTGAAAACTTGGCCCCAAATCATTAGAAGTAGCATCGAAGAAAGGAATGGTCCTGTGCCCCTGTGAAGTTAGCAGTGTGCCACATGCCAGTTGGTCACTGTGGAGACAGAGTTATGATTGTGGGATCTAAATGGGGGTAGGAGTTTGGCTATCAACATCCTGAACTTAATATGCTTGTTGGGTGAGAAAGATGTGGGAGAGGTGCTGAGCGCCCCATCCTGCCCACCCCAGCCTGGTTAGCAAGGCACTTAGCACACATTTCTAGTGTAATTCTTCCCTTCTTGATCCCCTTTGAGAAGGCAATAAAATCTAGCATACTGAGATTGATGGCATGGCCTGGTGGTATTGATTGTGCTGTCTCCTGCCATGCAAGCGAATCAGGTTCTTTTTTATTCTAGACTCTTTCTTCTTGGGCCATCCATGCTCCCGGACAGGAGAGGCAGCATGCTGGAAGGGGTGTGGAGAGAATTCCTTGATCCCCTTAGTCAATAAATTAGCAGCACTGATAAAGCAGCTTTTAACAGTCTGGCTGTTCCTGCCTGGCTGGGAAGGTGGTGGCTTATCTCCCCTCTATCTCACTAGAACAAGCCAAGGAAAGACAGAGAATGCTTTTTTCAGTAACTTTTCTTTCTCTGAAATTCATGACTCCTCTGTCTTCAAGGTGTGGCGGTTGAGTCTCTACTCAGGAATCTGTTGAATGATGACCACTATGGCTATTCTGATGTTCAATGTTGTTTGCATTCCCTCCCCACTAGGACTATGCCTGATTCAAGCCAAACTTTCTGAAATCCCGGAAACCAGGCCAGCCAGGTAAAAACAAATTCACCTTCCACTTCTCCTTGCCTTTTCGCAAGATGATTCAGACCTCTATTCCCATTGGCGGGGTTCAACCAGACACTGTGTCAAGATGGGTTCCCTTGTCTAACGTTGCACATGGATCTGTGTTCTCTATTCACAGCTGGTGGGCACTGGTCAGCTATGGGACGTTTATGGTCACACTTGGAGCCTTCATCTTTGGACAAACCACTGCCAATGCCATCTTTGTGGATCTGATGGCCTGACTCGTTCCATAGGACTAGTCAACGCTGCTCTCTTGGAAGTAGCTTTTCCTCTGGGACAACTTTGGACTGAAGGAAAAATCTGATTTGGCATCTGATGTTTCCAAAAAGTTGGTGGAGGGAAAAAGATTCCTCTCCTGCTGTGGGAGTTTTGTTAGTCTGTTCATTGAGAGAGTTCTACAGTGTGTGTCTGTTCGTTGTCTAACGCACCAACAAGTCAGAGTTTTGTTTTAGATTTTGGCTCCCTGGCCTTAAGAATTGCAGAGGCTCACTACAGAGAATTCAGACACTAATCCCGTGGGAGTGTATATCGCGATGCCCTCACGAC
The DNA here is from genome assembly GCF_026122565.2 of Emydura macquarii macquarii. Taxonomy (NCBI): domain Eukaryota; kingdom Metazoa; phylum Chordata; order Testudines; family Chelidae; genus Emydura; species Emydura macquarii. Next base: position 13,000,171 of record NW_027130432.1, on the reverse strand, counting down.
AGAAGCCTTTGTGCAGAACACCATCTAGTTCCACACTGGAATTCCAGACTGAATTCTTGTTACCCCTTTGGGGATAGAAATCTCTAAAGAATTGTGTTTGGAATTCACAATACATAATCGGCAGTAGCCCTGCTTTGGATAGGAGACCAGCGGGGAACCAGGAGACCATACTTCTTTGGGACTGCATCTTGTATCTGAAGAATCCTCTCTTCCAAACAATTTAAAGGACCTCAAACTCCCTGTTCTAATGGTGAAATTACTGGTGAGATGTTTGTCTTATAAAGGGAACTGGTAACCTTGCTTTATTAACTTATGAATTATTCATGTCCGGGGTTTTAGCTTCAGATAAGAAAACCACCTAGCTTTCTCATCTCTCTCACTCTGTCATTTAGTCAGTCTCTTCTGTTCTCACTTATCTTAACTGGGAAATTATTTAACCTGTGTCTGATTGGTTTACATTTTTACTGGAAGGTGCTGCTGACTGGTTATTTTGTATCAAGCCCTTTTTTTGCTACTTTGTAATTGGGTGAAAACAGGGCCAGGGAAAAATCTAACAAAGCACATCTGTCCTGACATGCCACTGGGCACCAACAAGCAGTGTGATGTTTACAAAACCGATGTTCCCCCTTCATGTATTTGGGGGCTTGATTGCTATTTTGTTAAGGTGCTTTGACTCTATCAATTTATTGATTCCAGGGTTTAGAGTCTCCAAAGGCTCTTGTAATTTCAAATCCTGTTGGACTCCGGGAAATCCAGGATGGATGTTTGCTGGGCAGGGCTGATAAATTTAGTTTTAAAGGGATGCTGTCAGGGTAAAAGTCATAACTTTAAAAGCCCTCACAGGTGGATTATTAAACCCCTATCGTTATTAAAATTGAGAATTTCTAAATTGTTAGTTTACTTTGGGGTATTTATTTATACTAATCACTGTTTGCATTTCTGTCAGCATGGATGAGGAGAAACAAGCTGATCAGTTTCACTTTTGTTTGTAGACAGTTTCACTTTGATGGCCTGGGGTTAGCACAGTGTCTGGGTTGCAAACTCTGTAGAGGTGCAGTTAAATCTCAGTGGATAGCATTTCTTATTGGACTTTAAAAACAAACTTTTCTGTTGCTCTGTTTTGAAAAATAAATAATATTAAAATCTGGGTTTGTTTTTAATATAAAACCTAAATATTGAGCCTAAGCTGACTTGACTTTTTAATATAGCCACATTCTCCAAGGGCCCTGAATCTATCCCTGAATATTTGTTCCTACTGCCATTCCCAGGAACACCAAACTTTACTGACACAGAGATTTGCATAGTGTTACCTACACTGTGGTGTTCAGTATATGAACTGTAATGTTCAGTTTTCAATCACATGTTTCTGATCATGTTTCGGTTCTCCTGTGCATAGATGAGTTGGGTGGTCCAGTGGGAATCTGTTTAATTCTTTATAGTGTTTGTAGAGAGCAAACATTATACTTTCCAGTCAAAGACTCCACTAGTAGCATGGCCCCCAAGCATAGCACACCCTCGCTCTGTATGCATGTTATCATCCCCCACTCCCTTATTCTGTGACACTAATATTGTGCAGCTCCCAAAGAGGGCGTCATTAAGCATGTGCTCTCTAGGAACAAAAGTGGATGTGGTGTCAGTTAAGTAGTAATTTTTGGCATCCTGATTTCCCTTTTTGGAAGGGTATGTGTTTTGTTTTGGGATGCACAGTATTGCTTTCTAGACTCCTGCATTCCAGTTTAAAGCCTCAATGCAGGCCAGATCTACACTACAAAGTTTTGTTAACATAGCTGTGTCGGTCGGGGCTGTGGAAACCTCACACCCCTGGCAGCTGGCAGAGCTATGCTGGCAAAATCTCTACTGTAGACTGAAGAAGGCTTCTGTCAGCATAGCTAATGTTGTTCAGGGAGATGGTGTTACTATGGCTATGTCAATGTTCTTCATTGCAAGGCCAGGAGCCACTGGCGGCTCCCACTGACCCTAAGTGCAGCTGCCTGATGAATTGTTTATATTCCAATTTATTTTATTTTTAACAGAATATGTACCGAGCCGATCAAAGTCCACCTTCTTCACACATCACATTGACCACAAGGTACGCTGTGCGCCGATAAGTAAACCTAAGTATATCCGTTGTATAATAGCCGTAGTATTACCATAATAACCAACGTAGAACTCTAAGAGTTCAACCGTTTGTGTGGTATATTATTTTTCGGCCCCAGTGAGTTACTGGAAAGAATAGATAGATTCTTAATTCCGTTGAAGAGAAAATCAGAAAGTGAAACAGGAGAAAAAGCAGATAAGAACGTAACTGTGGATATTAATGAAACGAACAGAAGCAGATCTACAACTACTACAGAAAATGAGGCAGTTGGAGAAAGTAGCAGCCACGATAAGGCCATAAGCGAGCCACAAGCCCCAAAAAAGAGAAAGATACGTGCTTTGAAAGATGAAAACCGAAAGTTTCAAGAAAAGTGGACTGGTGAACTGATGGGCATAGCCGCTATGTCTATAACTTAAACCACTGCAGCAGTGTTGCTGTCGCACTTCCATGTAGACACTCGCTACAGCAATGGAAGGGGTTCTCCCCTTGCTGTTGTTTAATCCACTTCCCTGAGAAGCAGAAGCTAGTTCTTCCATTGGGGTTAGTTGGCTGAAGTATGTCGCCCAGGGGTGTGGATTTTTCACACACTAGAGCAACATTACTGGATCGACCTATCTTCTCAGGGTAGACCTGGCCTATGCCACCAGAAAAACTCCTACTGTCAATATATAGTGCATTTACAAAAGGGGGCTCTGCCAGTATAGCTATACTGGGGGGGCCAGGTGTCCTGTTTTCAACTGGAAAGTCTGGTTGAAAGGGGATCAGTGCAAGGTCCAATCAGTACTACTGACATATACCAGAAGTCGATTTGGCTTCAATAACCACAATCGTCCTTAGCTAGCGGGAGGGCGGGAAGAGCAGCTGCTGCTGGAGGAGCTCAGCTGGCTCCTGGATCTGGTGGAGAGGTGGGTGGCAGCGCTGTCCGGAGGGGGCGGGATCCTGACAGCATGAGTCATTTAACGAGCTGGGCCCGTGACTGGGCTCTCCCACCCACACCATGATCGCCCATCCTGCATTTCCAGCCTGCCTAGGGCCCCATCTCTTTCTGGCCTCTCGTGCTGGGGAGCAGCCCCCCTGGGCAGGCAGGTTCCATCAGCTCCTCCCAACCCAGCTCTGCAGGCAGCAGGTGAGTCCCGAGGGAGGAAGCAAGCGATGGCGGGGCCTGTAGTGTCTGGCTTGAAAAATTGGAAAGTTGGCAACCCTAAGTACGGCCAGAACACTTACTGTTTACACAAGGCCTCTGTTTCAGTCCGGTTTCCAGGGAACAGTTGCTCACATCACTAAAGGCCACCACCATGAGCCCCAAGTCTCAGTAGAGAGTCCAATGGTAAAAAAGGTCCTCAAAGTTGAGCTCCCTTCATTCCCTCTCACCCCTAGAGCTGACACCTCAAGTTGAGGTTTGGAGCACCTGCGGGAGGTGGGGGGAGGGGTTGCAGGAGGAAGGCCTGCACTGTGCTCTGCCTGTTTTGTGGCTAATCAGAGGCCATTAGTTTCCAGAGCTATGACAAGCTGGTACCTTCCATGAGTACTAAATACATGCTGTTGGGCCAATGCCCTGAGTCATTCACTCCTGGGCAAATGTTTGTCCCCTGATACAACAGCTGGGAAGTCCCAAGGAGTTTTGGGAGATTTCCCCAGCCTGCCTCTGGTCTCAGCTAACTAGGACTAATGGGTTCCCACCGAGTCGTACAGAGCTGAGAACTGGGCCTGAGCTTGATCATGTGGCAGACTGCAGTGAGATGTCCATGGTAACGTGGTCACTAACCCTTCTAGACTCAAGAGCTGTACTGGCAATGCCCTGCCTTAGCATTACAATCGAGCTGGTCTCGTTAGCAAGTCAGCTCTGGAAGCTCCAGGATGCCCTGACTTCTGAGTCTGCTTTTCCCACTTATCTGCTGGGTGGCCTTGGGCAAGTTGTTTCTGATGATCTTTTCCAAGAGCCTGAGAGAATTTGGTGCCCAAATCCCACAAGCTCCTCTGACAGTCCCAGCCTTAAGCACGCTCTGCCTCAGTTTCCCCACTTGTGAAATGGAGATAATTGATTCTAAAGAGAGAGAATTGCTATTTCATTACAAGGGGAAATGGTCCAACCCCTTTTGTGTCTAATCCCTGGCTTTAAAAACAGACTAATTCAGTCTCGATTCAAGATGCGGTTCTGTGTCGTGAGAGCGCTTGCTTTATCTCAACCCTCATTTGCTATGAAAGCAGGTGCTCGCAGAAAAGCCTTACCTGTTCTCTCACTCTGTTCCCTTTATTTCCATTCCCCAGAAGCATAGCAGCAGTACCTCATGTTTGCTTATACAAATGCCTACGGACAGGTTCTAGATGTCCCAGCCTTTCTCCAGATCACAATGTTCTGGAAAACAGATGAAGTGAGCTGATCGTGTGCTGCGTGAGTGCCAGTTTATTCAAATCCCATCTATCTGTGGCCAGCACTGGACTGAAACTCATGTGAGCCACAGTTTGTAGAGTTTTAGAAGTGCTGAGCATCCTCTACCTCTCCAACCCCCAGGTCTCAGGAGGAGTTGGGGGTGCTCGGTACTTCTCAGAAGCAAGATCTAAAAGCTTTTGCTAACCACTGCCTGATGCTCTCCTTGGCCTCGGGGGTGGGGTGTAATTCTCTGGCATACACCTCTGTGACTGATAAACCAGGAGTTGCTAATGGAGATGGATCATCTCCATTGCTGAGTCTCCTTCCTGATAATCTGCTGACCCCATGCCATGATCTTTAAAGGGGGAGTGGGCAGCTGTATTCCACATTGCTGGAGTGTGTGCTGTGGAGTGGCCATTTTGCTGTACTAAGGAATAGGGCTGCTGATTAGTCACATGATCAGTAGCCCCCCTCCCCCCGCCCCCCCCGGGGCTCTGGGTAGATGGGTTGGAAGTAATTTTTAGGTATTTTTCTTCCAGTCTCTGCCTCCTGTCAGGGCCTTTTAATATGGAAGGATGGGGTATCCTGAGCAGTAATGGTAGAAGGGAATCAACGTGGGCCATGTTTCCAGTGCTGAATCATGTGTATTCTAGTGCAGGGGTTCTCGACCGGGGGTATGCAGAGATCTTCCAGAGGGTAGATCAACTCATGTAGATATTTGCCTAGTTTTACAACAGGGGCGACGTAAAAAGCACTAGCGAAGTCAGTACCAACTAACATTTCACACAGACAATGACTTGTTGATACTGCTCTATACTCTGAAATGTAAGTACAATATTTATATTCCAATTGATTTATTTTATAATTATATGGTAAAAATGAGAAAGTCAGCATTTTTTCAGTAACAGGGCGCTGTGACACTTGTGTTGTTTTATGTCTGATTTTGTAAGCAAGTAGTTTTTAAGTGAGGTGAAACTTGGGGATGTATGCAAGACAAATCAGATGCCTGAAAGGGGGACAGCTCATGCACATCCTGTAATGCTGAGCGGTCCCAGGGAAGGGCTGGAAACACCAGCTCAGCCAAGCTCAAAGAACCCACTCAGTGTCTGACTGTTTCTGGAGCTCCTGCCTGATCCAATGGATTAGAAAGCAGTGACACATGATCCTTCTCTCCCAACCTGACCCCTTTCACCTTGCCTACAGTGACAGTACAAAGGAATCCTCCCTCCCACACTCTCCCCTACTCTTATTAGTCACATTTTCCCCATATTCCCTACACCTCATCTCACCTCTTGTCCATTTGCTCTAAGCAGCGCTGGTGCTGGGTGGGACACCATTTTAACCATAGGATTCATCCCAGCTGAAACCCCAGCTGCATTATACATCCAGACAGGGTGGGATTTTCAGTGAATTAGAAACATAAATCCCATTGAAAGTCAATGGGGTTTGTGCTCCTAAATCCCTTAGCCATGGTTGAAAACTGAGTTGCCTCCTGCTGCTTTCTTCCTGTCTGGTTGCAGTAGCAGTTCCAGAAAGGCAGTGCAGTTAGCACAACTCCCTGTGGGCTGCCACTTCCCATTTCAGTTTCATTGGGTGGTGGGAAACTTTTTCAAGTGCAGTGTTAGTCCTCGAAGACAGGGGTACGGTATCACTGGTCTCATCTGCTTCAACAATGCAACAGCCATTCAGGCTGCAGCTAGCTGGGGTGGAAAAGGGCCAAGAACCTTTAAATGGTTCTAAAGTTAAACAGAGTGGGGGATGCAGTATCTTAAGCCAACACAGACTGCTGGGACTAGAGGCTTTTTCTGGTCATTTACCCATCAATCACACAGGGAGAGGGCCAGAGCTTCCTGCACTTAGGGACAAAGCTTTACACTGAGAAATCAAGTACTGTACTTATCTTCAATGACACACTAGCCTATGGCGTCAAAGCTTAGAGTAAGCTGCTGCTTTGATTGGTGCATCTAAAACCCATTGACCTGTCACATGACTTTATACAAGCGCCATCAGCCTGTTTTCTTTTACACTAACTTTTGGATGCAAGGGGCCAGCAATGCTTGGTTGTTTGTGCCCTTAGTATTGAACAGAACTGAGCAGCTGCATTCAGCTCTGCTCCTGAATTCCCGCAAGCAGCGGGGGATGTCAGAGGCATTGGGCCTGGCTCTAGACGTCACTAACAGCCAAGCAGAGGGGACCGTGCACCTTTGTGTGAAAGGTGCTGTGTAAAACCACTGTAAGAGGCTGGAGTGCCCTTTGCTGAGGCCAGCTGTTTCCTTGCATTAAGGGCACCAGCCTTGCATGAATAAGCGAGAACCTCACTTGTGTTGCTTAAAGAATAACAAGGAGGTTTGGGGAAGGGGTGGAGCGTAACTGACAACATTGGAAACTCTCAGTCCCTTCCCCCCACCAGCGCCCTTTGCAGAATTCCTCCCTGCACTATATTCCCATAGTGACTAGTCCATCTTCCTTCAGAGTTTCTCTGGTGATGGGGCTTTATCACTTCCCCTAGAATCCATTCTACAGTCAAATGGATCTCAGTTGTTAGCCTATATTTCCTGCCATCCAGTCTCAATTTCGTTTGGCTTAATTTCATTCCAGGAATTAAGACCTGCATCTAATAATTATGGCTGTGAGTCTGTCACAAAGGTTGCAGAAGTCACGGATTCCATGACTTTCTGCAACCCCCGTGACTTCTGCTTGAAGCTGGTCTTAGGGACCACCCAAGCAACGGTCCCGGGGCGGCCCGAGGGACCACCGGGACAGCAGTGGTCCCGCGGGCGGCCTGAGCAGTGCCTGGAGCAGCGGCCCTGGGGGCGACCCCAGAGGCTATTGGAGAGCAGTCTCTGCGGGCCTCAGAGCAGCGACCCGGGAGCAGCTAAGAGTTATTCAGGGGCATTTATAATAAAAGTCATGGACAGGTCATGGATTTTTGTTTATTGCCTATGACCTGTCCATAACTTTTACTAAAAACACCTCTGACCAATCTTAGCCTTCCTAATAATATCCTGCCTGCCTATAGCACTTCAGAAGCTATAGGCCTCGCACCCCTTATGGTGCAGGGAAGCAATACCATGTACATTTTTACAGCTGAGGAAACAGAGACCCAGACATCAGGCTGGCCTGATTTTCAGAAGTATTGAGCCACTCTAGTGAGCATTAGTGAGAATGGTGGGTGCTCAATACGTCTGACAGCTGTCCCTACGTGACTGTCCCAGGGCACATGATAATTGGGTAGCAAACCTGAGTAAAGAACCTGGGCCTCTGGCAACCTAAGCCATTGCCTGGTGTAACCGCTAGACAATGCTCCCTGTCACCATCTGTGCTTACACGTTCTGACTGTAGAGTTGCATGAAATCCAATCAGCTCAGACAAGCAGAGGTGGCAGGAATTTTGCTTTGAATGGGGAGCAGAGGGATCGGAAGAGGTCAGGAGTAGAGTGGGTGCACTGCACGGGGAGTAAGGAGAGCTATTGAGACTTGGTGGGTGGCAGCTGGCTCCAGGCTCGGGAGGCAGGGTCCTGGAAGTTCATGTCTTTCACTGGCCATGAGGGGTAGCTGATCCCAGAGTCCCAGACCTGGCCTGATCACCCCGGATCCTACCTGCTCTCCAGCCCAATTCCAGGCACTGCGCTAGACCCTCCATGTCCTACTCTTGCCTCTGCCCCCCAACACGTGTGTGCAGCTTACAGAGACTATTGGTTCCCAGAAAGTGTAGCAGAACAAACCATGGGAGTGGAAACAGATCATATCTCCTGTGATGCTGTATGTAATATAAGTGATCATTTATCATATTATTGGTATCAATATTGCAAAATTACAATTAATCTTACAACTTATCCCATGTCAGGTACCATTGGAAAGGTTATAATTTGCTAAGTATGATAATATTGTTTGTGTATGTATCCTTTTTATACTGTAAGTTATGGGTATATGCGATAAATCTGTACCCAAAAACTCATGCTGAGCTACTGAGTTACACTCCCCAAGCAGATTAGTGTCAGCATTGATGACTCATCAGGGGCTGTCGGCTATACAATGAGCCAAAGGAGAGAAGCCAGGGCTGCACTGCTGTGCCTATGAGTCATCAGGACATCTAGGGACATGCCTGTGGTCCAGTGGACTGCAAATGCTTTTCCCTGCCCATGTTCTGTGAGCTGTGTTTGAGGCAAGCAAGATGGCAGAAACTATAAAAGGCTTCTGCACCATCTCCATCTTGCTTTCATTCCTGCTTCCTACCTACCTCTGGATCAACTACTCTGCATCTGAAGCCATGAAACAAAGGACTGAGACCCATCCAGGTACTGGGTGTACACCAGAGGAACTGTACAAGTCTGCAAACTCCAGTACTGCTAAGAATCTGATATATATGGACTTTGAAGTCATTTGTATGTATCTGATTGCTGTGATCATTCTTTTATAATAAACCTTTAATTTTAGCTACTAAAGGATTGGCTGGCTGCATAGTATATTGGGTAAGAACCAAACCTCTATTGATTTGACAATGTGGCTGACCCTTTGGGCTGATCCTCTGGTAAAGTGAATAGAGTTTTTTAAATAACTTGTCTCTTTACTGGACCTAGTTGCTGATTGGGAGCCAAAGACTGAAATGCAACAAAGGGGGATGTGTGCTTCTTTTTTGAGGGCTTCTTGATAACCAATGTGGGGAATCAGGAGCTCTGTTTGTGACTGCTTGGGGAATCTAACTTTAGTGTTATCCACCAGTTTGGGAGAATCTGCTTCTCCTTTTGCACCTTGCCCTAACCTTGGCATTTTCAGTGGGCTACCCTAGGCATGTACGAGTCACATCTCCCCCCCAGTATTTCCATTCTGGGGGCACTATCCCCCACTCCCTATCCGCATCCCCCAGTTTCACTGCCCTGCAGAGAAGGGCTGTAGCTGCCCAGAAAAAAAATGACTGGGAGAAGAGAAGACTGGCAGTAATATACGAGAGGGAAGGTGGAGTATGCCTGCTGTCTCTTGAGAGAGCCTGGGGCTGGAACAGCCAGGAGCTCAGTGCGTTTTTCCTGGAAGGCCAACACGCACTCTGCCACTGAGTGAGAGGCCATACCTTCCTCTGCGCCCTCATTAAGTCCAGCTCCCCCCTCACCATGTGCCATCCTCCCACAGAGCAGTTAAAAAGGGGAGGATGCTGTGGATTCCTGGGAGCCTCCCTATAGGTAAACAGCAGGTGAGGTAAACATTTATCCAATCACTGGGTGCTGGGCCACAAACATTTTCAATATTGTTTTAAGGTTCCATTAAATCTCTCAATCAGCCTATTAAGCTGGGGGGCAACCAGACAGGGCAACCCCACCTGTTACCACACAGACAGGAGGGATACCCTATCTAAAGGGGATCTAGGGAAAAGAAAACGTAATTAAGTCAAAACAGGACCCCTCCTTCAGGTTCATACCCCTTTTCTTGTCTCTGAATCACCAGGGTAGTTTTAGAATCACACAACAGACTCCTTTATGGAAAAACAGGCGAGTATTTATTATGGGGCACTGATAAACACGAAATAAACAACGCTCAGAGGCTGGAGAGGAGTCAGGTGTAAAACCCAGAACCCTTACCCATAAACATAGACTGTGGGTAGTAACCATAAAGGGGTTCAGTACATCACTGTTGGTCTTCTCTCAAACAAGTGCTGTTACTGAACAGTCAGGTGTAGGATGGGTAGGAAGAAGGAACCAGGAAACACGATGCGAATACAGGATCCAGGGATGTCAGGAACAAATCAGGAAAAAATGGGATCTTGATCCGATGATCAGCTTCTTCAGGGCATGACTGCTACTCTCTTCCTGTCTCAGGAGACCACCCGCACTCATGCTGTCACCAGAGCGAACAGCCCGGAGCCTGCCTCGGTTTCAGATATTTATGTCCTCCTATTGCTAGGCAGATTCTGGATTTTCCCACTTCTGGTTTCTCACCTTTAGCTCAAAAGAGCAGGAAATGTTCATAAAGAAGGTGTTTCAAAATGAAGGACAGTCCAAACAAAGATGGAATCCAAAACAAAATGGAGTCCACATACTTGAACCAAACTCCGTACACACCGGGCTGAATATTGCTAGCAAGGCATCAGCCACCTTGTCTGTCTCTGTACAGGACAGTGCTACCACTCCTAGGTAATGGGTGGTGTAAGCTACTACCTCCCGAACAGATTTTTCCCCCCATCCAGGTAACTTTGCTAAGGGGCCCCATGATGTCCACAGCGACCCTCTGAAAGGGTTCCTCTGTGATAGGAAGGGGGACCAGTACAGCCCAGACCTACCTCACTCTCTGGCATGGGTCACAGGATTTACAGTATTTCTGCACTGCCTCACACCCCAGGCCAGTAGGCATTCTGGAGGAAGTGTTGTTTAGTGTGCTGTATTCCCCTGGGTCCTGAGAAGGGTATAACATGGGCCAGGCTGAATAGACTTTGTGGTGCCACCAATTGTCTCTGTATCCCCCATGGCTCAGCATTCCCAGGGATTCCACTCCCTATAGAGCAGCCCTGATCCCAGAGAAATATTTCTAGGTGCCCTCCTACCTGGGGCCTGCCAGGGGAGTCAGCTGCAGCCCTGGGCTTTTCTAGGGAAGGGTCAGTCAGTTGTTCCTGCTTGAATTCCATAACAAGAGCTGGGAGGCTGACCTCAGGCTGGTCCATGGCACCTGCTCCCCACCCCTCCCCAGTTCTGTTCATCAGCAGGACTCTGCTCAGCCCCAGGCTGTGCACTCACATGGCCAGGCAGCAGCTCAGAGCCATCCCAACCTGTCCCCTCGAAGCCTGGGGTCAGACAGAGCCATGGGCTTCTGCTTTTGGCTCCGAGTACCCACACAAGTGGCCTGGGGCCAGAAATCTAAGTCATTCCCCAACAAGACTTCTCCTGGCAACTGGGAGCTCACCCCAACATCTTTAGGCCCCTCAGTGTCACCTCATTTCAGACGGATCTGACCATCAGGGCTCAAAAAGTCCCCAAATGAGCAGGAGTCTATCAGGGATAGTTCACAACCCCCAGAGTCCCTTGGGTCCTCCACCCTGGGCCTTTTCCCATCCACTTCAATAAACCTGTCCATTTCAGACCCAAAAGAGGAATCGACAAAAGATTGTGTGGGTGTTGGGCCATCACGGCTGGAACTCATTCTACCTGTGGTAGAGTCACTGTCAGCTGGACCCACTGTGGGCTACCACTAGCCCTTGGCCTCCCCAGCACCAGGCAGACCATGGTTCTAGGTTGGGGGCCAAGTTTGTAGAATTGTTCTAAACCTTTTAATTCGTAGGCCTCATCAACTGTGGTTATTCCCCACTCCACCCCCAGTTCTCCATTTTCTTACATTTCTTACCCCTTACTTTGAGTTGACACCTCAACACAGGTCAGAGCCCCTTTCTTCGGAACTCCCCAAGACCTCCTCCTATACACTTTGGGGGTCAATTTAAGCTTTTACAACCAAGCTTGTTTCCACTGCCTGTAATCTGTATAGTCCTCTTTGGCCATATGGGCGAAAATCCCTAAGGCCCTTCCTGACAGCAGCAGAGCCAGTTACTGTGTCACGTTCTCCTGCCGCACCTTGTTCAATTCACATCCCATTTCAAAAGCATTCTGAAACACATTCATGTCACTCTCTTCCCAGAAGGGAGGAAATAATGTGGAATCTATGCCATCCACTGGGACAGGTACCTGGAGTCTGGCTCCACTTCTCGGGTCAGGTTTTTGCTGGCACTGTCCCTCCTTAACAAGCTGCTGCTGATGTTTCCTCTCTCTCCTCTCACTTCTTGTTCTTCTCGCTTTCCTTGAGCTGGGGCTGCTGCTTCTCCTGGCCTGCTCGCTCTTACTCTTGGTCCGCAAGCGGCTAGGCTTCCAGACGCAGTCTGTCGCTCTCCAGTCCAGCTGCAGCTTCTCCTGCTCTACCTATAGATCTGTTCACGCTCTCTGCTGCAGGGGTGCATTTGGTCTGGATAGAGTATAGCTGCTGCCTCTTCCCTCTAGGGAGGTGTCTCCCAGATTTCCCCCACTTTGTGGACTCTCTGCCAGTGGGCTGGGTGTTTCCTGTGATTCTGGATCTTTGTTCCTTTCCTGGTCCTCAGAGCACAGCAGGTTGACTAGCTAGGCCTTAGTTCACTCCCTCAATGTTAATCCGCTTTTCTCAACCAGCTGGCTTTTTTCTAGCTGTTCCTAACTGGCTTTCCTCTGCCTCTCTTTTCACTCTTCCTTTCCCAAAAAGACTACAAGACTTTTCTCCATGCTTTTCCTTTCTACAGTACTTGCTTTCACTTCTGGGGCATAGATCCCACTGCTGCTACCATACACATCACAGTTTCAGGATTAACTGCATTTTTGACTGTCCCTCCTGGTCTTCCTTGAGGGCATTCACTTAAAGGTTTTACACTTCCCAGCCATCTCTTGTCTTGGGCAGAGAGGAGATCCATGTCTCCCTCCCTCCATACTGGGACTTTAGGCCTGCAATCTCTCTGCATCTCACGGTGATTTCCCCAGCAGTTCTGATCAGAGTCCAGCACCTGTGATTTACCTTTCTGCAGGGGCTACAACAGTGTATGCCAGTTACCAACCAGCCTTCACAAAGCAAAAAACATTTTATTCTTAGGGGTAAAAGCGTTACAGAGAAAACATTTAAAAAACAACACAAGCTCCTATACTCATGCTAAAAGCTCACCACAGTCATCCAGCAGTCTTATGGGGCCCTCCTAGGCCAAAGTCTTTCCTACCTTTCCATACAGGTCGGGACTGCCTCTTGGACAGAGGCTCCGTCTGTTTGCTGAATCAAACAGAAGATTCGATTTAAATTCAGCCTTTTTATATCAAAAGATCTTTCTTTATCTGTTGATCTCTGGAAAACCCAGTTTGAACCAACATATGCAAGCCTTCCCAGGGCGTGGTATCTCTTCAAAGATGTTTACTATTTTAGCAACTAGCCCTAACCACACCCCCACCCACCCACTCACTGTTTTTAATACTAGGAGGAACTGTGGTAACCCTTCCCCCCATGGAGTGAATACAAGATATGGCCCACAATGATACATAAACTATTCATAAACTTCATTCAATATGTTCTCCCAAAGATACGGAAGGCGGCTGCAATATCTATCACAAAAGCTCTTTCGAGTGACAGTAGCAGTGACATCAATTACACTAGTGCAGTGTGATTGCCAGGCACACCATTTACACTAATGCAGTGTGGTTACCATGCACACCATTTACACTAGTGCAGCTTAGCCAATCTCATGCGCTGTGCAAGTGTAAATTGTGTCCATGCTAGAGGGTTGCATCAGTGCAGCTAAACCAATGTAGATGCAGCCTGAGAGGAGATAGAAACACTCACCCTTCTCCCCTGCTCATGTCTCCCACCAGGCTGCTGGACATTAGCTGAAAGTGCCTTTTGCTGTTGTTCTTCCCTCCTTCTGCAAAGTGGATATGTGAGGTTGGATTTGGGATTTCCTTCTTTGTGGTGCCACCTGCACTAGGAAGAGCTTCAGGAGCTCCCACTAACTGTGGCTCAAGAAAAGTCCCTAAGGTGCTTCAGCATGTGAGACCAGCTATAGCCCCTTGTAACTGGGTACAGTGCAAGCACCCCACAGATCCTGCTCACCTGTTTTACATTGTGTCAGCAGGAGACTGTACAAGAAAGAGTTAACAAGTCAATACTGGGTCTGTGCAAATCTATGTCCATCAGTGATGAGATACCACAAAAGTAGATTTATCTGCTTTCAGCTGGGCTAACAGTATGGTGTCGTTGCATCATAAAGTGGTTTTCTATTTAGAGTGTCAACAGAACAGCTTGTTACCAGTGAGGAAGGAAGTGATCTCAAAGCAACCCACTAGGGGTAAATCTCTTTTTATTCTTCAAAGTGTTTATTTTCTATATTGCATCCTACAGCTCTGATTTCAACATGGGTTCGTTCCACTGTGTATCTGAGGAAGAAATCTGAGAAGTTTGAGGATGCAGAATTCTGCAGGTGATGTCACCCAGCAGGAAGCCCCTCCCACTTCCTGATGAAACGACCGAGGTCTCTTACTTCTTGGTCTTATCTCCCCTGAGAATATCAGGCAATCCTTGGTCTAGCAGCAGTGCAGGCTCATCTACACTAAAGCTTCCACCACGGCTAACACTGATGGGTGCAGTGTTCCCTCAGATTCTCCCTATCAACACAGCCCATTCCCTGTCCCCATTAAGGGTGATGGAAATTCTGCAGGAAGTGTAACAAAATAGGCTGTCCTCTACTTGCATATGAATCTGGTTTGGCTTTTTTTGAGCCACTCCCTGCTAGAGTTGAAGTTATCAAGCAGGATGAGCCAGTGGCAATAAGAGCATTGTGCTATATTTTCCTGGTGGGACTATAACCAGATACATAATATTGCAGCCTCTTCTGGGAAGGCAAGTGCTGCACTGCTCTGAACACTTTCCTAGTGTCTTCTCTGCTCTGAAGGAAATCAAGAGGCCCATGCTAGGTGCTGAGCACCCACCTCTGCCAGGGAAGTCACACAAGCCTTTTCCTAGCTCGCTGGCTGTGGGTTATCTTAACTTGTACTGCTGAATTTCAGCTGTGCAGAACTCCTATTTTATGAAAAAATTGGGTATTGAGGAGTTCATAACTTCAAAAAGTTCAGAACATCAAACATCTCAAAATTAACAGCAGGCTCAGTGCACAAATTGCAATATGGTGCACTGCATCGCTTTCTTCTTGGCCTTCAAACCACTGATTTTCAATGCACTGAAGGCATCAGAATGTGAAAGGACAGTAACGTGTTCTTCATCAACATCACTTTTGTTATGTGATTTTTTTCCCCCATAAAAATGGTCCATATAATTGGTTGTTTGTTATACTGACATTCATAAAGTCAAGCTTCTCTTGTATTTGTAAGTCATGTCATTTCATGGATGTCCTTGCTGGCATTTTGATTTTGTATTTAGGAAATTGTAACAGGTTCACATATTCTGGCAGATTATAAGAGGAAAAACAATAATTACTACATCAGTGAGCTGTTTGTTTAGAGAAACATTATACAGTAATATAATAATCAGATCTATTTAACAGGGTGTTGTTACCATATTACAGAGTGAGTACTCATGAGATCTTGTTTTTAATGTTTTAATTGAGTGAAATCTCTGATTAAACATATTTAACAGAAGGGGAACATCTCTCAAATGCTAATAGTAAAAAAATGGGACCGATGTGCTGGTTTTTTAGATGTGACTATACTTTGTATGAGTATTGAATAGCAGCAGATAGATATCTAAGTATTGATTTGCCCTCCATTTTGCTGGGCATGTAATTGATGCATTAATGTTTCCATCACAACCGCCCATATTTCTGAACCATTCTTTTAGAGTTGGGCTATTTTCCTTGTCGGCGTGTCTGTAACTCTGAGAAACGGGTCACGGTGGTGACCCTGCGCCCGGCTCTCTTTGGTCTGGTCTGGTCTGAGACATCGGGCAGCACTGCAAACTGGTTCTGCAGCTACGGAAGCTGTGGCTGACGAGCAGAGCAGACGCGTTTCTGCTAGGAACAAGCTTCCCGACTCCGAGTGGGGTAAGCCAGGCGGAGGTGCTGCTGCTCCGCTGTGGGGGGTTCCGGTCTCACTCTGGTTTGACGGTGGCGCATTCCCATTGACTTCAGAGGAGTGACTCCTGATTTACAGTGGTGCGGGTCAGACACCGATTGTCTGATCCGAGGTGGCACCTGCCCTGGCTTAGCGCCGCGGGCCCACACGAGACCTAATACCCCCCACCCCAAAACTTCCCCATGTGTGGCGTGCGTTGTGCAGCAGCAGAGCAAAGCGAGCTGGGACCTCATGTGACAGTCGGCGCGGGGGGAGGGGATGGAGCAACGGGGACCGTACCATTGCAAAACATACACTTCACGGAGAGACGAAGAAAAATGCAAACGACCCTACCACTATGTGCTACCTCACAGGGGAAGGCAGTGTGGATTGTACCACTATATACCCTCATCGGGTGGCGAGGGAAAGCGGGCAAGTGACTGGTGGGGAGAGAAAGAGGGTGGTGGACTGTACCTGCTCCATGGTGTAAAAGTAGTGCGCCTAGGGGTACAGTCCACCTCCATCCTGCGCTCTAACACTCCATGGAGGCGAGGCGCGTGGACTGCACCACTGGGTAACACCTGACGGAACTTAAGCTGCTGTCCCTCAAGTTGGAGCGGAGCGGAGCGGAGCGGAGCGGAGCAGAGTAGCCCCCGCCCCTTCTAGCCACTCCCCATCCCCAATGACTCCGCGCTCGCCCTTTGCAGCCTCCTCCATTTCCGCTTCCTCCTCGCCCTGCCGCGTTCCTCTTCCATTGGCCTGAACAGCTGCCTCCATCGAACGCTGATTGGCCACATCTCCTAGGCGCAGGAGCACTGACTTTTGATTTGCAGGCAGGAGGCCGGAAGTCCGCTTCCATTCCACTAACCAATCAGTGTCCGACCCTTGCTGTGGGGGAGAAATTCAGCGCTCCCATTCTTCCCCAATGAACCCCAGTCACTGATTGGACAGATCCCACGAACGCAGTGTCCGTGTGGCCTGCCTGGACTGTGATTGGGTGGAATCCGCGTACGCTGGCGGGAGGGCCGCGGCCCCGCCCTGCGCCTGGCGTGCCGCGACTCGCGAGGGGACAGGGAGGGGAAAGGCCGCGACGTGAGCGCGCGACCTCGTCCGCCATTTTGTATTGAAACAAGCGGAGGCGAGAGAAACTGAGAGAGGATAAAAGCGCGAGAGGCTGAACGAGGCGCCTGCTCTGGCCCTACGACCCCCAGTCCTGCCGTCTGAGGTGAGAATCGCGATGGGGGCCCTGGGCTGGAGGCTTGGGGCAGGTCGCGGGTACGGAGGCCCAGAGCCTGGGGGCCCGGAACAGCCCTGGGCTTAGGCTCTGGTGGCTGCGGGTCCTGGAGCCCAGACGAGTAGGAAGGGACTGGAAGGATGGGAGCTTGGGGTAGCCCCAGGCTTGGGGCCCGGAGCGGCTGTGGGGCGGGCGTGAGGCGCTCGGGGTCTAGACTGGGACATGAGCCGGAGTCTGCGGGAATCGGGAGCCTGGGCTTTGCGGAAGGGACACCCCACGCGTCGGGAGAAGGAAAACCCGGCACTTCCAGGCAGCGGGGGGAAACAGGAGCAGCGGGGGATGGGCTTGGGGTGGTGGGGCTGGTGAGCCTGGCCGGAAGCTCCCGGTAGGGGGAGCCCGAGGTGGAGGCTCTGAGGCGCAGCCGCTTCCGGGGGTCGATGGTGTGTGCCCCTAGTTCCACCCTGTCTATCCACAGCAGCCGGGCAGGGCGGTCCGTGCTAGACCCGTCACCCTAGTTTCAGTGGCGAGGATTGGGGCTCTCTGGGGAGAGTGACTGGACGGCAGCTCCCCAATCTTCCGGGGCGAGGAGAGGGGGAGGCAGAAACTTCCCCGTTCTCCTGGGGCTGTGATTCTTTGAGACACCAGGGTTAAGGAGCTTGCTAGGAGGGAGTCTAGAGCAAGCTGCCTCTTCCCCGTGGAGTGAGGGAGGGATGGCCTTACAATCCTCTTGGGCTCCTTTTGGATCCTCGTGAGTTACTGAGTTTGAAGTGGGTTGGTTCAGGTGTTTGAATTATTTGTCTCACTGATAGTTTCCAACCAGCAATTACATTTGTTCTCTTCTTGGTGTCACTTGTGGTGGCTGCTAAATGCAGAAATAAAGCTAGCTGTTTACTCGGTTGAAATCCCAGACACCAAATTTCTTGTTTGTCACTTGCCTCTTATGGTAAGTACCCTATTAAAAAGCAGTTTTTTATCAAGGACTTTATCCTCACTTAAACACATTTAAAACACACAAATTATGCTTCTTTATATCTTAGTGTGAAGTAGAATGAAAGCCTGGAATATCTTAAGTATGTTGCAATATGCAAAATGCAGTTCTGGCTTCAGAAAAGTTTTTTCTGGCACAAACCAAGTTAACAATTAAAATAAACCCTTGATCATTCTAAATTGAGACCTGAATCTGTAGCATTTTTCCCATTGCTTCTGTTTTGTAGACTTTCTCATTAACACTAAAACTTTGAAGATTTCTTGAAAGGAAAAGCTATTTAGAATCTGCAGAAAGAAAAGAGGGCAAGCCCGGGACATACCATCTTGAATTTCTCCTGTATAGCATAACCTCTAGGCTGTTGGTTAACTTAAGAAAGGGCCTGTTTGTTGTAGGTAAGCCAGACCTGACATGGGTTCTTGGAAAGTCAAGTAAAAAAGAGGTCTTGAAGAAAATCCCAACATTTACAAGACAGGGCTATTATGTTACCTTGGTTGAGGGAAAAATAAATACATAATAAATTGAGTACATATTCATACAGTAAGTACTGCAAAGACATGGTCTTTAATTATGAATTTTTTCAGTATACCAGAAGTAGCTATGCTATTCAGTTGAAAGGAAGAAATACTTGTAAATGCTGTCATCCAATAATTTGAGTGATGAGCAGATGCTTAGTCCTAACATTTGCTTATTTCAAAACTAGAAAACTTAGTGCAATACTGTTTTTAAAAATAGCTCCCTTGAAATGGGCATTCATCACTTGCATAAAAGCCTCCCCCTAGAGAAGTTGACACTGACATCCAAATGCAGATTTAGTACATGGAGTGTGCAACTTAAGTTTAGAAACTTCCAGTTTTTGTCAGGTGATCAGATAATGTTGATGCTTTCTGAGTTCTACTTCAAGGACTCTGGTGAAAAGCGTGAGAAGGCAACAGCAGCTGTCAGATTAAGCAGGTACTGAAATACAGGTATTTCTAAGGAGAGTTGTATGACAATTCATTCTTTATACATATAAATAACTTCAGGACGCTTCCTGTTTACCATGGACTGAATAAAATGAAGGCAAAATTAGCCCAGATGAGGTAATCGCCTTGTAAACAGGAAGCAGCTTTGGATGGTTATACAGAAATGTGCTTTCTATCCTTATCTTGATTGGGTATTGTACTCCTCCACTCCATATCCCTATTAATATGGCTGTCTCAACTTCTGACCCTCATCCCGTTGCCAGATAATCCCAATCTTGAGTCTGTCCTATCCTTCTCCTTAGAGGGACTTATTCCTGTCCATTCTTCTATTTTGTATTTACTTTAAAATTGTATTTAATATCTGGAGTTGGGTAAAAATGAGGTACCTAAAACATGGCCAACTCAGTATGTAGATGGACAGTACTGAGGGGAGTATAACAGATTTTAAAGCTACTGTACTCTAGTGAATGGCCATCAGTAAACCAAAGTGCAGGAAATTCCATAACTGAGGTACAGTTCATTGAGTACAATATTCTTGTGTTCTAGCCAGATTCAGTTTGTGTTTTTAGTTAAATAACACTGAGAATTATATATTACAACTAATCACTGCAATTCTCCATTAAGGCTCTGGCATGTAACATTTATCAGCAGTTTTGAACACTTTTTTTCGGTAGAAAAAATTAGTTTAATCAGTCTTCACTGGCCAGCGAAGATAGGTCCTATCTATTGTAAACTTAACTATGCTGACTAGGGAGAACTTCAAAGTGCATTGTTAAAATGGAGTGCAAATAAGATATAAATGTGTATCCTGGTTGTTCTACACTAAGTACACTACCTGAATGTGAAAAACATCTTTGATTTGTGACACCAGCAAAAGATACTTCTTGTATTCCTAAGAATATTTACCAGCATTCAACACTCTCTTAATGCAAGAGTGGCTAGAAACTTATACTTTAACTAGTTGTAATGACTGGTAGCCCAAAATTTCAAGACACTGTATTTAGAAAAGTTTGTGGCCGAAATCTAAGTGTGAGGCTATGTGATGACTACTGAAATCATATTGACTAAATGGAGCCTTAAAATAAGGGGAAGGATGCCAAAGCTTGTTCAATACCTAATTAAACAAACATTTAGTTGAATACTACTATGCCAGTTGAGTTAAACTGCTTTCTACAAATTGTTCTCTAAAGTAAATCTATTCTCTTCTTGGAGAAGCATCATCAATAGTTGGTAGCTATTTGGGGCTGTGGTGAGAATTACTAGGCTGGAAACCAATATTAAGATTGTTATACTATATTGGAATGAGTAAAATTCTCAGTAATGTAATCAAATTGTCATTTGGGTGGCCTATGCAGTGAGTTTTCTCTTATCATAAATGTTTAAACAGTAACTGTCTTGTAGTCTAATTTTGCTTTGAAGCAGTTTCCTCCCTACCTGAGTCTTGTGAGGCACTAGCAGAATGCTTCATAAACTCTAGTTATATGTGACTTTGATGGGAGGACAAGAATACCATATTCTACCAGGAATTAGTTTAGTAATTTTGCTCCTCTCTGTTTCCTTATGCAGTGCCTTATAGAGCTTGTATTCCTTTAGTGGCCTCACATTATTTTTTGGCTCTGATAAAATGCTAACATCAACACTGGGGGTGTGGCGGTGGGTGACTATTGCTCTTGAAACCTAATGGAAATACTTGTCTAACACCTTGAAAAATTCCTAACAAACAATTTCAGATTAAATCTTACCTTAACTGAACCATTTTAAGACTTCTCTTGTAGAAAATCTCTTGTTTTGAAATATTTCAAAGCACTTCAGAAGCATTTTTATTTCACCCTCCTCAGTGGTAAAACACTCAAACACCATATGCCTTTAGAATAGTATAGTGTATGAAGCTGAAATGTCACAAAGTAACTGATAGTGCATTTTGGTTTATTGGATGTATTGATTAGCAAAACCATTTCAATATTGAATACTAACTTCTTTCTTTGGAGACTGAAGAGCGTGTGCTTTGTTTTAAAGGTCCTGTATTTATAACCTGCCTGAATTCCATAATATTAGAGGTACTTTGCATAGATTGCCAACTGAAACGTCTTCTCCTATAGGAGATTCTTATGATATAGCTCTTTCTTTTTAGAAAGTGTAATGATTCCATGCAAGACTTATAAGCTGACTAAAGTGAGCATTCTGTACCACTTGAAATAAAATTATATATGTTGTGTGTGAGTATAGATAAGTGCTAGTACAGATGAAGGTAATCCATTTAAAGGGAGACTGAAGGGCTGAATCTGATATCATCTGAAGGTAGTGCCCAATATCTTAAATACTCTAAATATACTGATAAACAGGCTCAGCCCAGGAGACATTCTGATACAAGCCAATTTTATCTTGAAGTAGACACAAGCAAAGTGTAGTGCATCTAGGATTTTTTTAGTTACTTTAAGTGAAAGAGTACAGTTTGCAAAACTCAGTGGCCCAGTAACTCTCAAGTTTTAAATATTACAGCTGAATAAAAACACTTTGTCCCTGATGATGGCTATCCAAATCAGGTAATGTTCTCAAACATTCATATTTAACAGACTTGTGTGCATCTCCCATCCCATTCATGATTGTGTAATGTCACTGTAGTACTATAGTGATTGCTTAGATGGAAAAGTAATATTAGGAAAGTTGTATCTTGAGCTGTCTCAGTGATTTCAAGCAGTGGTCACCTGTTCTATGTAGATTGCTAATGAGGAAATTCCAAAACATCATTTGCATCAGTGGGGACTTCTAATACCTTCAATCATTCCATTGCAATAAAGCTTTCAGCTTCATAGTCTAAAAATTGTAAAGTCATACACAATCTGGGATGAAATCTCTGATCCACAAATCTGACACTTTTGTTCTACCCTGTGAATGACTGTTCACTTCACTGCAGTATAGGATCACTTCAGCTGTGTTAATCTGACTTGTGGAATAGGCCAAGTATGTTGTATCTGATATACAGAAAGATGAAACTGCTGATTTTTTTTTTTTTTTTTTTTTTTTTTTGAGTGGTGGTGAGGAAAGGACAGCTTTCCATATCCATTACTTAAGAGTCTCTCTCCTTCTTTAGAAGACAAGGCACTTTCGATTAGTTAAAATGTCTTTTGAATAATTTTTCTGTAGTTGATTAGGATCAAGCTTAGGGTTAGGTGGGGGATGGGAGGGATGATGAGTGGCATTGGAGGGCTATCAGCACTTGCGTGGCTTAGCCTCTGTCCTCATTGTAAAGTGGTTGGATACCAGCCTAAGTGAAAGTCTCTTGAGCTTTGACTTGTACCCTTGGACTGGCCAGATAGTGCAGGTTGAAAGCACACCAAACTTGGAGCAGGTTTTGTGTGTGGATGGGAGGAGAGTGTAGTGACTGTTTTGGTGTCACCCACATAGTTGTTGTTGGGGCATTTGATGCCCTGGATGAGCTTATGAATTTATGAGCTTATAAAATATTACATTATAAAATCCTTCAGAATTATAACTTTAAAGGACAATGACAGCTGATAAGATGATTAGGAAAATTTAATGCAGCACTTCTGAAAGAGCTTATACAAGTACATATGTCTTGCCCTATACACTGGTCAAACTTGGTGGAGTTTGAGCGGTAGTGAGTGCCAGAGGAAGAATTCCTTCTCACTTTCCAGCAGCCACAGGTGTGAGCTTTCAAACTTTAGTTGCATACTAGCTACTCCAAAAATAGAGCCCATGAGCAAAATCTAGGTAGAGTGCTGTTCCTAGACTTTATACCTTGGCAATCACTGTGGAATCCAAGTACTCTAGTACAGTGTTTCTCAACCTTTTTGATACCAGGGACTGACTTCTTATACTATGTCAGGGAGATCTCGGACTGATGCTGGTCCATGGTCAACCGGTCATTGAGAAATACTGCTGTAGTAAGGGGGAAGGTGATTAATTCTTACCAACAGCTTGCTGATGAATTTGACTTCTTAACAATTCATTGTACTGGACCTTGCTGGTGGCCATTCCCTATATGTCATACCAGCCTAGTAGAAGTAAAGCAAATTTCTCAAGCTCTACAGTTGTTGTGCAAGTAAGCTGCGTCTGTGTGCAAAGTGAGAACTTTTTGAAGAATATACACTTAACTTGGCCAGGAAAACTAGTCATTGATTTTTTTTTTTTTTTTTAAATGGGAATCTAGTAATCTTTTTTTATAAAACTACCTTTAAAAAAAAAAATAGTTTCTGCTTGGATTACTCCTGACAGTCTTTATGGTTTTAAGTCACCTTTATTTCTTTTCTCTGCTGAGTGAAAGACCCTTAAGTAAGGTAAAGGGATTATACTCCGGTCAAATGCCCACAGTAAAACTGAAGGGACTTCTCTAAACTTTTAGTTAGACATGTTAGATGTCTGAAATTTTTCCTTCTGCAGTAAATTGACTTTTTTATAAGTTGAAGGTGTTTCAGGATTCTGGAAATAGAAGTCTTCTAGAGAGTTTCTTTTCCTCCCAACCTCTGAGCTCTTACTTTCTTCATAAACAGTGACAATCAGGTTATACACACAGGTTTCAGTAATTTTTATTTTTGTAGCGTAAGGCAGCAGTAAAAATGTGGGTTTTTCTAATACAGCAGTGCGTAGCTTTGAAAATCTGACAGTGGTTTGTAGGTTGATATAGAACTTCTATAAGGTTTTTTCCTCTAGATTGCTGCTACAATTAAGCTTTTCCCAGAATACCAAAAACTGGTCTGTGGAATATGAACGAACATTTTTGTGACATGTAACTCAGACCCTTTAATTTTGGGCATCTTTGTGAAGGAGCATGTCAACTTCTTAGATATGGAAGACTAACTTACATTTTGATGGAAAGTTGTTAGCTAACTGTGCCCCAGGAGCAAATACTTGCTTATATCACTAAAACTGTCACCTGGTCCAAGTATTGGCTGTCTGCAATACCAAAGAAGCACAAAATGCCTGAAGGTGTGTACTCCTCCCACTCCATAAAGCAATGTCAAATAAACATAATAACTTGTAATGCTAATTGAAGGGGAGGAGATGGACCCCACACCTAGGACATTCCTTTGTATAAATATGGGAAAATTTGTTAAATTTGACATGGCAGAGGTGAAGAGCACAGCTTTTTTAGCTTGTTGCCTATTGTCATAATTTTAGTTGTATCAACTTTAAACTCTTGTGTGGCAGAAAAACCTTTCTGTAAAAGGCCACACCTTTTAAAGAAGTGGCTTTCTAAATATGGGAGTCAGAATACTAACATTCACCCTGTGTCTATCCTCTTAGTGCTAAAACACAGCTCTTGGAAACATGTCCTAGCATGTATGATCAGAGATCTTCCTCAGTACCTTGTGGTAATATAATGTTCACTCTGAATAAAGTGAAGCTTCATGCTCCTGGCGAGTTGCCAGCTTGACTTTTGTTTTGTATACTTCAGACAAATGGCAAGAGCTAGAATGCTGCTGATTGATTACAAAGTCTTTTATCAACATAGCTTTCAGAGTTTCTTTTAGGTCTTAAAAAGCTAGAAGTCTCTTCAGTATACATGTTTTAGGATGCAGTTTTACCCCACTGGCAATATTCAACTTGACAAGCCAGATTTCATTTTAAGTAAGATTTCATATTGTCATAGTAATTTATTAAGCTGTTTAGCTTTGCTGTTTTAGCTGGTCAGAAAGTTGTTTAGTTTATGGTAAAATTTTAGGGTTCGTTTATTGCAAATCCTTGTATTTACTGTTTACAATTGTGTGCTGTGATCTATTTGGCAAAATAGAACTGCACACTGCAAAATCTTTCAAATAGTGAATTGTCCCTAAAACTTATCTGATGCTTGGAAAGACTGACCACTGGTTCTTGCTCTGTGGTATCTCATGTTACATATCTCATTCCCTTGTCTCTAGCACTGCTGACAGATTAGAAATATCAGCAGTAGTCACTTTGAAAAGATAAAGAAAAAGCTCAGAATAGACCAAGGTTGCTGGAGAGCTTCATAAACAAGGCTGGGTTGGGGGAAAAATCTACAACAGAAGAAGTTCCTTCTGTGGAGACTACACTTCATTGGCACATGCACATAGGCTACCATAAGAAATGATCTAAACAATGTTCCAGATATTATTCTAGGCCTTTACATCAAAGGGAAGTTGATAACAAGGAATTTTATGTTTTCTTAATAATACCTCAGACTGTAAAACATGGTAACTGACTCCTTTTCATCATTTATTTTGCATTTCACTCCTCTTGGGCAAAAACTAAACTGCCTTCTGGTTCTTACGCTGTCATAATGTTGGACTTCCACTGCAGGAAATATTATATTTTCCCAATTCTGTGTGGCTTTTTTAAGGATTTTCATTAAAAAGAGGCAGGAAACTTTTCTATTAAACTTTTCAAAACTCTAGTTTTGGACACACTTCAGGTGATTCAGAAACAGTGTAAAGAACTTACAAGGCTAGTTAAATACTATACAAGTTTCAGTGATAGACTTAAGTGTATTTCAAAAACCTTTGGAAGATGTTTGTAAACTGATAACATGAACTGAACCTAATTCAATGCTGTATTGTCTTCTAGGTGCCATGATTCAGAAAAGAGTAAGACCACTGGGAAAGAAGAGCTGAAGAAATAGCACAGAACAGATATAGGCTAATTTTAAAAAAAAATTAACCTGTCTCTGAGGTGACTAAAGGGGAATAATGGTGATTTTGCGCCGGGCTCGGCCGCCTGCTTCCGCCCCAACCAGCAATGAATCTTGACTCGCTCTCGCTGGCCTTGTCTCAAATCAGCTACCTGGTGGACAATTTAACCAAGAAAAACTACCGAGCCAGCCAGCAGGAAATACAGCATGTAAGTAAACTAAAAGAAAAGAGTGCTGCAAAGGAAACTTTGGAATGGAAGGATGGACGCATCAGACGGTCTCTCCTTTTGAGTTGTACCTCACAGCATTCATAGTAAATGCATAGTAATATATTAACGCTAAATATTTTTTCCAAGGTCCAGAATTTCAACTCTAACCCTACTGGAAATAAGTCTCATTGGAACTGTAACAGCTTCATCAGCTAATGGGTCACTCAGTGATGAGGCAATTCTCTCTGCGCCACGCCGCACCCCCCTCCCCCCCCAAGTCTTACTAACTTCACTTTTTTATAGCTACTGATTATTTGTTCTAACAGTTTCTCTTGGGAGACTCTACTATACAAAAAATTCTTCCTAAATTCCTTCAGATCAGGACCTTAATTTTATGTACCATTTGTTCGGAGTTAACTTAAAAGGCTACTTGTTTGACTTCCTGTTCAAAATGTTGTCTCACTGAAATGGTGGATGTAATAAAAGGCGATAACTGTACAGTGACTCTAGAATTAATTTCCAGTCAAAATCTAAACACTCCTTTAAAAGGGCATACCTTAAACATTTTAAACACTTCTAATGTTCCTTGAATCTTGCTATTCTTATTTTAATTAGCTAACTGTTGGATCCCTGTATAACAAGTAAAATAATTCAAGTTCACTTTCTGGTTCTGGGTTGCAGATGAGGCAAGGAAACCTAAAATGTCCACTGTTAATTCTTATTTTGAAATGTTTGATATTTCTGTTAAGATTCAGGCCACATCTTGAGTTCATAGCCTTTAACTGTAAAGGGAGCCCTTGGGCTGAAAAACCTTGTCCACAGTGGATTGCTGAAGAAGGAATGCATCTTATTGAACCAGTTTCTAGAACTGGTTCACCTAAAGCAACAAGTCTTCCAGACTTGTATGAAACCAGTTTAGTTAGTTCAGTTCCCAGCAGGCAGATGACCACATCAGTCTGCAGTAGGCATCCATTTTAGCAATATCAACAGAAAATCAAAGGGTCGAATGAGCATGGATAATGAACTAACCTGTCACCTGTAGGGGTGGAATTCTAAATCAGGGGTGAGGCACAGTGGCAAAGCATAGTGGGCACTATTGCCTCATGTAAACTGCTGCTTTTGTGAAAAACTTCATTTTCCAAGTCTGTCAGCATGGTACCTTTTTTGAGCAGTAAACTAAAACTTGTTTTGATGCTTGTAGGGCAAATATTGAAGCAAGCTCTTTAGATGAGTACTTAATTTTCATTTGAGTCTGATTGTATTTAGACCAATGACTGAAATGGAATGGCTTTAGTAAACCTGAGCAAATGAAAGCTTTGTGATTGGAACTGGCTTTCGAAACACTCCTATGGTACAGGTCTCAAGTCTGTCTTGTTACAGCTCTTGCCCATAGTCCACAACAAATAGGGCTGTTTCTCAAGTTTGTCTGACTTGTTTGGACATCTAACAGTAAATGCCAGTGAAAATGAGGTAGGATATGAGGCTAAAATAGGGAAAGAACAAGTTTAAAAATTATTTAAACAAGTTAGATGTCTTCAGGTCATCACAGCCTGATAAAATACATCTTAGAACATTCAAGGAGCTGACTGGGGATATCTGAGCCATTAACAGTCATCTTCAAAAAGTCATGGAAGACAGGAAGGATTCCAGAGGACTGGAAGAGGGCAAATATAGTGCCAGTCTATAAAATGGGAAATAAGGACTACCCAGGGAATTACAGACCAGTCAGTTTAACTTCAGTACCCGGAAAGATAATGAGCTAATAATTAAGCAATCAATTTGCAAACACCTAGAAGATAATAAGGTGATAAGTACATGGCTTTATCAAGAACAAATCATGTCAAACCCATCTGATAGCTTTCTTTGACAGGGTAACAAGCCTTGTGGCTAGGGGCGGAAGCAGTAGACGTGGTATATCTTGACTTTAGTAAGGCTTTTGATACTGTCTTGCATGACCTTCTCCTAAAGGAACTAGGAAAATACAAACAACTTAGATGGAGCTACTGTAAGGTAGATGCATAACTGATTGGAAAACTGTTTCCAGAGAGTGGTTCACAGTCAAGTTGGAAAAGTATATTAGTGGGGTCCCTCAGGGATCAGTTCTGGGCCCAATTCTGTTCAATATCTTCATCAATGACTTTGCTAATAGCATAGAGAGTATACTTATAAAGTGTTTGGACCCAAGTTGGGAGGGGTTTCAAATGCTTTGGAGGATAGAATTAAAATTCAAAATGATCTGTACAAACTAAAGAAATGGTCTGAAGTAAATAGGATGATATTCAATAAGGACAGATGCAAAGTATTCCATGTAGGAAGGAACAATTGGTTGCACGCATACAAAATGGGAAATGATTCTCTAGGAAAGAATATTGCAGAAAGATTTGGGGGTCAGAGTCGGTCACAAGCTAAATGAGTCAATATAACACTGTTGTCACCCTTCCTCCCCCCTCCAATATTATTCTGGGGTGTTTTAGCAGAGTGTTGTAAGCAAGACACGAAAAGTAATTTTCACTCTCCTCGGTGCTGACTAGGCCTCAACTGGAGCATTGTGTTCAGTTCTGGGTGCCACATTTCAGGAAAGGTGGACAAATTGGAGAAAGTCCAGAGAAGAGCAACAAAATGATTAAAGGTCTAGAACAGTGGCTCTCAATGTTTCCAGCCTTTTGTATCCCTTTCAGGAGTTTAATTTGTCTTGCGTACCCCCCAAATTTCACTTCACTTACTTACCTGCTTACAAAATCTGACAAATATAAAAGTGTCACAGCACACTATTACTGAAAAATTACTTACTTTCTCTTTTTAACCATATAATTATAAAATAAATCAATTGGAATAATAAATATTATTTAATAAACAAATAAGTATATAGAACAGTATAAACAAATCATTGTCTGTATGAAATTTTAGTTTGTAGTGACTTTGCTAGTGCTTTTTATATAGCCTATTGTAAAAACACTAGGCACATATCTAGATGAGTGGATATATCCCCTGGAAGACCTCTGCATACCCCAGGGGTAAGCATACCATTGGTCTTAAACATGACCTATGAGGGAAAATTGAAAAAACTGAGTTTGTTTAGTCTGGAGAAGAAAACTGTGTCCTCCTCCCCCCTCCCCCGTCTTCTCAAGTGCATAAAAGGTCAGTTCTTGACTCCCTAACATTTATTTTATGACACTAAACCCATTAGCAGACTTAAATTTACTCTTATTCCTTTAGGCTTAATTTCTTACAAATCTGTCATGAAAAGCACTTTGTGTGTGTGGTGGGGGGAGTCTTCCACTGCTTCATCAGTTTAGGAGATGATGTGGATAATCTGCCTCTAAATTGACCTACAGTTCACTTTGTTTTGATTGCTTCTAAAGTTTGACTGGAGAGCCCTTAAAATTTGGATTGTGACTGGAGTGGTGAACCATTTTACAGGAGTTGTCTGGATTATATATATTCCAGTTTATTGGTGGTTAACCTCCAATAACCTCCTACTTGAAAATCTAGTCTTGGAATCATAACTCCTGTGATCCGATGTTGTATTATATGTCAATACTAAATTGATTTGTGTATTTTTACACGAGTGTTCAGCATTGTTTCCCTCTAAACACTGACATAAAAGGGAAGCTATATCCATGTGGTTTAGCAACTTTTTAATCTTGTAATATACTGCTTTGTACACTTGGTATTAACTTCCTAAGTCTTATCTAGATATCTCAGTTAGAGGATACTTGAAAACTACATTGTTGTAGCTGTTTTGTCTTGTATTCAAAAGTGATTACCAAAAGTGTTCTGTAATATTGATTAAAACCTGCTTTAATGTAACCTTTTTCTATCTCCTGCAGCTGTTGTTGCATAATGACACACACATGCATTCAAAAGCATAACTATAGCAGTTGTTAAGCAACTAGTAGCTTTACTGCTTTTGAGCTTTAACATGCCTTTATGCCATTTGATAACAGATGAAACTTAAGACTTTGCCTTGAAAACTAGGATCTTACGTTGAGGTCTCTTGAACATCTTTCTAAAAGCTGAAATTTAGATCACAGGCTCTTAGTCTGGGGTTGCAGTCAAGTATAAGGTGTTCCTGGCTGCCCTGCTCTTCCAATATTGTTAAAGGGAAGGGGATCCTAGTTAGATGAGACCTTGATATCGGATATTGAGACCCACTGAGTTAGAGGAACAAGGCTTTGTCATATTGATTTAGAAAAGGAAAATTACTCTTGACATGCACTTGGTGTTTCCTCATTAAACACAAATATCTTGCTTATCAGCAAACACTGTCATGCTCTTGAAGCAAAATGAGTATATGATAATATTCAAATAGGGTTAGTTGTCAAGACACTTCTGCATTGCACAATAAACTACAGTGGTGACCTTAAACACAAAAGCCTAAGTCTTTCCTTTTTACTTAACTGTGCTTAGGGGCCTGTCTATCATGTACTCAAATATTTAAGTGGTTTTTAAGGTTCCACTATTGACACCACCTTCTGATTAATCGATATGAAAATATGGTGCCTTGTAATCATATATCTAATGCAGATAACTTTTTTCAAGCTGCATGCTACAAAACAAGCATTTGTTTTTTGAAAGCTTTTGAACTGTTGCATGTGTCTCCATGATTGTTGTGTCTGGGATAGATGGCTCCTAGAACATACCTGTAGTGTTAACAATTTAGATTTTACCAAAAAGAGTGATTGTAATAACAAAATGTTAATGTTTCATATAACTTCCTTCAAATTCACCCAACTTAAATGTTGTTGTGACTTAAACAGTGCCCACCTCTTTTCCTGAAAATCCATCTGTGATCTGATTTATACATCTACTTAGATATCTTTATTGTTGAACTATTTGCATAAGGTGCTACAAAACAAAGCTCTGCTCTAACCTATGTTGCTTAGTAGGCAGTGGTGAACTTGCCACTGGCGGTCAGCCAGACAGTTATGTGATCTAGTATAGTGACTTCTGTATTATAAATTCACTGTATGAACAAGTAGACTGACCTGAATGGGAACATCCTCTACACTTCCCTGTATCAGGAATCATTGATTCAAACTGGCAATTATCGTTCTCAATTTTCTTGAGACAAAAATTAAGTGAATGTAGTCCTGGCTAGAATTCACTTAAGTCTGAGTTCTTCTCGCCATAGGCACAACATGGAAAGAAGGAGAATGTTTTCCTTCACCCTGCACAGAAATGTGCCTCACATCAGGAAACACAACATCTAAATTTGGGAACAGCCTAATTCCCGTACCATGTCAGTTTATGGATGCTAATTAATGCAGTGGTGCAATTGCAATTGTGATTTTAATATGGCTTTTCCTTCACTTTTTCTACCTTCAGTAACTCATCTGAGTCCACACATTTATTTGGTATAGCACACTGAATAGCTGGGGGATAGTAACTCCCTTCAAAAGTCTGGGACAGAGGTGTGGTAGCTGTGTCTGAATACCAATACTTAACTAATTTGGATTTCCCAAAGTTTTAGATGCGTTCTGCAGTCTGGATTGACAGATTTACTTTCAAGAATTCATCTGAGGCTTTTGGCCTAGTGTAAACATCTCTGGAGTCTTCCTTCTCCTCCATGAGGATAACCTGTTAGGAGGCCAGCACAGTCATAGAGTGGGGTAATTACTCTGGAATAGATGGTGGTACTATTCTGTCCTGTTGCACAAACAAAGAAACCTATTAAGAGAGAAGTGCATGGAAATGAAGAAGTGGGAGGGTAAGGAAATAGACCAAGGAAATTAAGCCACAGCGTAGACTAGACTATTGAAATGTATTTATACACTATTTCTGTTTGACAATTTTGTGCTTGGAGGTGATGATAGAATGTTGGTGGTGAACTCTAATCATACTATTGCTGACTGGGCATGTAATTAAAGGGGCAGATGACTTTTTAAACAAGTTCCTTAGTGATCTAAACTTGGGAAAGGAAATGGTTAAGTAGCACTAACAAATTATGTGTAAAAAGAAGCTCAAGGTAGTTAAAACAGCAGGGACTGGACTTGAGCTGTTTAATAGCCAAGAACCTAAGTCTCTTAAGCAAGAGTAAGGTGTGCTTTAAAGACAGTAACTACAACCTCACTAAGTTGCTGTAATGGCTAGGAGACCTGTTACAAAGTTGCTAATGAACAAACAGTGCTGTCCCATTGCTGTGCTTTTTGACAAGTTAATTTTAATTGTTCAGTTTAGGTACCAATGGACTAATATTGGAGGGAAAAGTCTTGTGCAGAGACCTCAGTCAGAGATGTCTGATGTAAAATCTATGCTGTAAAGCTTGCTGATCAGTGAGGCTCTAACTCTATTTCTCTTAAGATTACAGAAAACCCTAGTATTTAGGGGTTTATTAAGATATTCGTGAGACAGCTGGGCACTGATAACTTGCACTTGTTCTAGTCTGTAGTTCAACACCATGGGTATGAGTGGATAGTGATAGTGAATCCAGAGGGTCTTGTGTTCGGAAAGGTGTGGTGGAACACTCTGGCTTTATGGAGCTCAGTGCAAGGTCAGAACTGTCGCTGTAAATCTATCCCTCTGTATGATTGTGCTGAGGAGAAAGGGCTAGAAGCTTGAACAAGTTCAAGATAACTGCAGGTTTATGGGATGTGGGGATGAAGTGGGATGTAAGTGAGAGCTGAATACCTAAGATGCCTCTTAACCCTGTGCTTTTAGATAGCTTTATTATTCTGTGCATTATGTAGATAATTCCCAAGTTAGTTTAAACTAAGATATTTAATATGGGGTGTGCAAAAGACAATGCTGAATGAGCATCTCCCTTATCGGAACTATAGCAAGAAAAACAGTGAACTAGACTGAAGGACATGTCAAAGATCTGAAGCTTGTTTACTTTCAAAATGGCCTATAATCTTGGTATCCTATCTTAGGACTGGTCTACACTTACCTGGAGATTCGGCAGCAGTCGACGGGAGTTACGCAAACTAGGCAGAGTAGCTTGCATAACTCACGTCGACTGCTTTGCATCCCTTCTGCTCGCTGTCTACCCTGCGCGCTGTTCCCATCGACGCAGCGCTACGCTACTTGAGGGGGTGGTTTACCAGCATTGACTTCCTGATCGATTGAGCGGTCAGTGTAGACCCGCTCTGCTGATCCAGAAAGATCGATCTGGTGGCGGCGAATTTGCCGCTGTAAGTATAGAGTCAGCCTCAATGAGTCACAAGTTCATTTTAGCACTTATCTGGAGTTAAGACTCTTACCATATTTCCTTGCCCCCTAGTATACTCCCCTTACTCTGATTGCCCCCTTCTTCCAAATAAAATAATTCAGGTTCTAATGTATTGTCACAGATGGGGGATCTCCCAGAGTTATTGGTAGAACCAGTTCAAAGCTGTTGGATCTGCCTCTAGCACACTACTAGATAAAACAATATTCCAATTTAGGTGGGTCATTGTCTGTCAAAGGCTCAGGTAATTAATTTGTAAAACACTAATCTTTTTTGTTTCCTATATTGGTATCTGACAGAATAAATACCAGAACATTTTTTCAGTTCTGTAGACTGTCTAGATAACTTTCAGGGATTATCCCATGTGTTGGAGCTGAAACACTGCTCACACCACCATGTCGTGCTCAACCATCCTTTGACACAGTGCAGGTTAGTGGCATGAAGATAACTAAATAGGCACATTAGGATGTTAAGGAAATTTCCTTATGTACTGATTCCTCCCCCAAAAACAAATGAGTTGAGTGCTAAACTAGTGTGACTTAATGTGGGCAGAAATATGATCAAAGACTGCAACTGGAGTTAGAAGACCAGATCGGGATTCTATTCCTCTCATTATTTTACTACTTTGATTGTCTGTCCATCCACAAATGGGGTTAACCTTTACTTCACAGACGTACTGAGAATTAACTACAAAACTTAGATCCTCAGTGCCTATTATATGAACTTGATTATTCTGTTGCACAAAGTAGTGAAATTACTGCAGTAACAAAAGTACTGGTGCCCCATCAGTGTGTCTGACAACTTTCCATCAAAATTGTTGGACGTCTTGTCTTGTCTTCCTAGACGGTTTATTCTTGGTCTTTCAGATTGTGAATCGGCACGGTCCCGAGGCAGACAGGCATTTACTACGCTGTCTATTCTCGCACGTGGATTTCAGTGGCGATGGTAAAAGCAGTGGCAAAGATTTCCATCAGGTAAATTCTGCACTTGGATAATACTAATTACACTTTTAACGAGCTTACTGCAAAGTTCTCAGGCCATTTTAAGCATAAAGGCAGGGTAGAGGTTACTGCCTTCAGTGAATTGGTGGAAAACATCCATACACAGCTTTTGAATTATAACTCCTTTTGTTGACTCTGTAAACTAGTGAGAAGGTGGAATTACTGAGAGTTTCTTTGGCTTTTAAAGAATTCAGACTCAGAAAACCTACTACTAAAGTGTGCTGGCTCTACTCTTTGCTCCAGGCAGCACAGTCTTAAAACTTCCATCACCTTTTTAAAGCTTTGTCCAACCTAGTAATACAATGAGCAACTCTCTTACACACTTCCAAACTACTTAGGTGTGCCCCAAAAATCTATTTCCTGTCTTAAGCTTCATTCTTTCCTAAAATCTTGAGAAACATTGCTTAACTGAGACAAGTGAAATAAAGCACTGGACTTGCACATCCAGTTTACTTTGCCAGATGACTGAGAAACATGTTTGGTCAGCTTGCCTAGTTTGGCAAATGATTTTAAAATCTAAACTTTTAATGACAAGAAAACAGTCAAATTCTGATGCACACTCGTCTGTTCTTTTCCGTGTTTCTTGGTACAAAATACTGAATTCAGAATCTGAGGCGCTTGAAAAGCTTACTGGATTATTGTTACTATTTCTGTGGAGTGAAAAGTAGAGGTGATAACTTAAATACAGATGCACTATGTCAAAGTAATAGCAACGTTACAGCTACCTTGTTCTTTTCAGACTCAATTTCTGATCCAGGAGTGTGCGTCGCTGATTACAAAGCCAAACTTTATCTCGACGCTGTCCTACGCCATTGACAATCCATTGCATTATCAGAAGGTTTGTATACCCTGTTTTTAAATGGGGCAAAGTTGTGAAAAATGACAGTCCATTTTATTATGGAATTACATAGAATATTTGTAATGAGTTATATTTTAAATGGTTTTTTTTTTAAACAGGAGAATGTGTTGAACAAGGCAGTAGCATTTATACAGTGTAACTACATTAGCAAATTAAAAATCCAGCACAAGAGTATGAGAGATTTTGCTGTAGCTGGAAGAGAAATAGATTGATCTATAGGAAGAAAATTAGCTACTTGTACCCTTCAGGGACTATTTTCTAGACCAGCGGTTCTCAACCTTTTTTTCCCCAGGTACCACTAGGGTCAGGTACAGTCAGGTCAAGTGGGGGGGGACTTGCGGCGGCAGCGGGGTTACATGGGGGGGACAATGCCCTCCACTGAAACCCTGCCGCCGTTTGCCCCTTTTCGGCGGCAGGGTTTTGTGGGGGTGGGGGGGACTTTCGGCGGCAGATTTGGCTGCGCGGTACGGCTCGCATACCACCCAGCCTTCTTCGAAGTACCACCAGTGGTACGAGTACCACCGGTTGAGAACTGCTGTTCTAGACTTTGATGAATTAAAGGGGTGCTGATGCAGGAGGATCAAGGAGAGTTTTCAGCATCAAGAACAGGATCCTTATCTAGAGTAAGACTTGACATGCTTCCCTTGTTTCCCGAAATCCTCAGTGACCTTGCTATTTTATAGTCATTTATACCCTCTTTTTATTTGTTGGGATTTAATCTCTTAAAACAAACTCAAACACTTTCTTGTCTTTTCTGGTGCTGTGAACTTTAAAAACTCAATAGTCAGTCCTACTCACCTTACTTGTTGTTGCTCCCTGAACTTCACTCAAGCTTCCCCAATAAATATAAATTAATCAATTTCAGGTTCTTATGCACTCCACAAGACAGCAATGTTTGGATTGCACAGTTGATGGGAATGCTAATAGCTCTATTTTTACTGCATTTAAGCCTTTCTTTATAAACCCTCATGTTGGTTTTAAACTGATAGCTAATATCACATAAGGGAATGCTAATGCTAGCTGTCCATTTGGAAGTCTGTGGTTGCACTGTCTGATAGGTCTAACTTTATTCTCATGCGACTCATCTCATTCTACCATTCTCACAGAAGCTCTGTAGTAGTATCCAAACACTTTAGAAAGGGCTTGCCTCTTAACTAAATTAAACTGGTTTAATAGTGTTAAACTTCTGTGATTTTGAACATTTTGTTATAGACCTCAAAAGAATCCAAAATACAAAATGGGGTCCCAACTGCTACTATACTCTTGTTTACACGGGGGAGGTCCTGAAAACAATGGCATAGTAACTGAACTAGTGTAACTCATGGGAAATGTGGTAAGTATATGTGGATTTAAACTTTCTACTAAGCGTGGACCACTCTTGAGTAGCTCTAAAGAGGGTAGCTTTTGCTTGTTTTTTGACTATCCTATTCAGTCTTTGTGAGCTAGTCTACTGCAAAATGGCTTTCCTTCCGGCAAATAAATTCCCCCTTCCTGCAAATAAAATCTTCAGGCTGTCTCACATTACAAGATAGACCATCCATATAAATTAATATTTTATTCTGTTTCAGAGTCTAAAGCCTTCACCCCATTTATTTGCCCAGCTGAGTAAAGTTATCAAATTAAGCAAAGTTCAAGAGGTGGGTAAACATTTGGTTCACAAACTAGCTGATTAAGTTTGTACAATACAAAGCTTGACTAAAACTGAATACATGATAGGATCTTACCTTGCTTTATTTGTTCACAGGTGATTTTTGGTTTAGCTTTACTGAACTCCTTCAGCTCCGATCTGCGAGGTTTTGGTAAGTGAGGAGTTTCCAAAATACCACTGTGAAGACTCTCTCTACTTTTAAGAACAGGCCAGTTAAATGGATTAGGATCTGAATTACCTCAGTTTGCTTCTCCAGTTGAAATCAATAGGCACTGGAGCAAGAGTTGTTCCTCTCTCTCCCCACAGTTTCTTTTCCAGACATACTGCAGTCTCTGTCTTGCATAATAAAGATGGGGTTGAAGGATATGGGGTATGAAAAGGGTATTGTCTATTAATGGTAGACAGCTATTGAGGTGGTGTGGAGTGTGTTGAATGTGCCTAGAACAATGGATTGGTTCTTAAGAACCAAATGAAGTCTGATACTACATCTTTCAGTAACTTTCAGACTTTAACTATAGCCTCTCTTCTCTTCTTAAGCTGCCCAGTTTATCAAACAGAAACTTCCAGATCTTCTACGCTCTTATATTGACGCAGACGTCAGTGGAAATCAAGAAGGTGGCTTCCAAGATATTGCAATAGAGGTCCTGCACCTTCTCCTCTCCCATCTCCTTTTTGGGCAGAAGGGAGCCTTTGGGGTTGGACAGGAACAGATTGACGCTTTCCTCAAAACATTACGTAGAGGTAAGTAGAACATCACCATTCAGGAAGCTTGTTTGAATGCCTGTCACAATGCACTAGCAGTGACTGTGTAATGGGCTGCTCAGTGCATAAAGCAGTGGTCTCTAAAAGTTTTGCTCCGTGCCCCCCCCCCCCCCCCCCCCCCCCCCCAAGGAGCCAGAGCTGCAGCTGGGGTCAGAAGTGC
Source organism: Emydura macquarii macquarii (assembly GCF_026122565.2). Taxonomy (NCBI): domain Eukaryota; kingdom Metazoa; phylum Chordata; order Testudines; family Chelidae; genus Emydura; species Emydura macquarii. The sequence goes on along the minus strand of NW_027130432.1, from coordinate 12,962,565 downwards.
AGCCGGGGTGAGGCCTGGGGGTCAGGGCCACGCCTGGAGCGCTGGGCTGGGGGCAGGAGTGGGATGAGGAGCATGGCCGGGGACTTGGGTGGTGCTCTTTCCTTGGCCTGCAGGGGTCTGGGTCATGCTGTGCTGCCCTGCCCGTTCTTCCGTGCACCCCAGAGTTTGGGGACCATTGGCATAAGGTTTCAACCAAGTTATCTTTCATGAGGCTAAGTCCACTGAGAACAAGTACTCTGTTGCAGTGTACCAGGTAATCACGCTGGCTTGGAATTGTTGGAATCTTATTTTTATTGCTGTGTGGTAACAAGATTACACTATTACACCCCCCCCCACCCCCACCCCCCCCCCAAAAAAAAAAATATCCTGCAGAGTTTGAGAAGTACCCAGCATTTCTTTAGGGATACCCAAATGAACAGTCTTTAGATATTGGAGAGCTTCTGTTCTGTAGCAGAAGTTCCTTTGTTGCATATTTTTCTACTGTTTCTGGCTTTAAACATCCATAGTATGTGATTTTTCTAAAATGGGGAGTTTTTCAGAATGCTAAATGAGGGGGAAACTGTATGCATGGGAAATAGTTAAGCTGCATAATATTTACATTAAATCAGGGTCTGTTGCTGCAAGTCCTAGAATACATAAGTTCCAGGAATAAATTTAGGGGGACTTCCATGTGTGTTGTGGAGGACATAGCTTTGTATATGAACGTTTTATTGATGCATTGTATGTTGTGGAGACTACCTCTGTCTGTGTGGTGCTGTGGCAGTTGAAATAATGTAGTAAATGAAATATTTCTGTGGCTTTCAGTGGAGGAGGTAGCTTCTGGCAAAATCTCCTCAATAAGGGGGCCCTGGGCTCTTGACTTAAACTCCTTTTAATCTCCTCATCTTTCCTTCCTTACCCCCTCCTCCTTAGTTCTAAAAGGAACTCTCTCTATCTGCTTTTTTAGCATTGTTATAGTTTATGCTCTTAAGCATTGCCTGCTCTAGTGTGCTAACCACCATTAGTTCCCTTAATCAAGCCAGTAACTTGCCACACATGCTCCCAAGGGTACACAAGCAGGAAGGCTTATTTTGAGGGAAAGCTAAGCCCTTGATGGTTCTCCACTGGGCTAATCTGTGCTTTTGCGGATGCGTTGCTGGCATAATAGCCCAAAACATATAATTAGTCTTCCTTGTCTCATGGTCCATCTTTCTCTTGAAACCTTTCCTTCCTGGAAGGGAGAAGAGCACTCCCCTGCTGGCCCCTTGTCTCAGTACTTTGGTGGAAAGTGACAGCTGTTCTGTACTACTGTATTCTTCTCCAGCCTGTTCTTTTTGGGTGGTTGTCCCCATGAATAATTTTAGCATCTGTTTCTGCGGCAGTTAGCTTTCCCAAGCAGCTGCAGTGAAACTGTAGAAGTCTTGTCAATTTCATGCTGCTCCTGCTTGGGGAAACTGTAAAAGCAATAGAGGACCTGGAGCTATGCTGGTAGGCTTGAGAAAATCACTGCACCAGCTTCCATTTGTTATATTTTCTTTGCAGCTGTAGTGGCTAGAAACTTAAAAGCATCATTTCTGCAGGAATTGGAAGCTTTCCTAAGGGAGGCTTAAAGCCTTCATTTTCCAGTGTCAATGTGTAATTATCTTGGAAAAATATTATCTTAATTTGAACATAAGCACTTAGAAACAAAGAATCCAAATGGTCATTTGTGACTGGAAGTAGTATTGTAGGATTTCCTGTTTGTTAGGCCATTATAATGCATCTTAAAACATGCTCTTCACTCTTTTTTATAGATTTTCCCCAGGAGCGTTGTCCTGTGGTGCTTGCACCACTTCTATACCCTGAAAAACGGGACATTCTAATGGATAGGATCCTGCCTGATTCTGGAGGGATAGCTAAAACAATGATGGAGAGCTCTCTGGCAGACTTCATGCAAGAAGTAGGCTACGGCTTTTGTACAAGGTTTGTAGGAAATCTGTATGTGTGTGTGTTGGGGGGGGGGGGGCTCACATCATGCTTCTTGGCAGGGAGCACAGTCCCTTTTTCCTTAAGGTAAAGAGAAAAACTTAAAGTAACTACACTGAGCTTTATCCACCAAGTAGTAACATGAGATCTCTTGTTCTTCTTGGTTTATGTTCTTCTTGGTTAATATGTTCACTTCCATTGTTGTGTATTTTCTGATGGTAAATGTCAACTACCATGTGCTCAGCATTTCCATCTAATCAGTAGAGGCAACCTGTTCACTTCTAAATCCCAGCCACATTTTCTTTTTACAGAAAATACCTAGATAACCTCTTGAGTTTCATACACTTTATTTTAGTTCTTTGTTAGAATTTTCCTTTCATGCAAGTAGTCAAAAATTTGTCAAGCTTTAAACACATTAGGTTAGTGTTCACATGAATATCTGTATTGAGTGTTAGAACACTGATCAGGAAAAGCTACACAAACAGTTACACCTTGCTGCATGCATCAAGGTTTTAATCATGCAGTGGTGTCAAGGAGTGGACTGTTTGGCTACACTGTAGAACTTACTTTGTCAATACTTGCACTTAACTTCAATTAACATATTAATGTGCCATACTTCACTTATGAACAAGCTGTGTTACCCTTAGGGTACATCTGCACAGCAAACAGAAGCCTGTAGTTGCAAGTCTAGTCTAGGTCTACTGACTTGGGCTCTCTGTGTCACTTTAAAATAGCTGTGTAGATGTTCAGGCCTGGGATCTAAATCCCAGGAATGGGTTTAAGAGCCTGAGTTCTAGCCCAAACCCAAATGTCTATACAGCTATTTTTAGCATTGTAGCATGAGCTCAGTTCTGTAGACTCGGGCTGTGAGACTTGCTGCCACAGATTTCTGCTTGCCATGTAGATGTATCCCAAGAGCATAACCAAAAGAGAACCTGCAGCTCTGGTAATGGGACCTCTTCTACTGGAGCCTCCAAGGATTTGGTGAACCCACCATAGGGTGATATAAGCTACACTGGAGATCTGTAAGAACCCAAAGGTGAAAACTTTAGTTTTAAAAAAACCTTTGCTTTTAATAATTTAATTTATGCAGTTCATTTTGTGTCCCAGTTCAGACAAAAATCAAAGGTACTGGATTAAAGGGAATTCAAAATCACAAAACAAACTTTTTCACTTATGCTACTATAGATTAGGTAATTGTCTAAATTTTCACAAAGCAAAATGATCTTTGCAGGATATAAAGCCCTGAGCTGTAGGAAATAACTTAACTTGCCTTTTGGATTTGGCTCTTGCAGTTAGATCAACTTCTAAAATATTTCATGAGTTGAAATTTCATCATTTAGTTACATTAAGATGATGATGGTCTAATTGAGGACAATTTGACAGCTGTATGGTGAATTTATACAGCTTCCTTTTCTACAAAGCATGTGGTCATGGTCTCAAATACCTGTTGCGGATGGGATGGTGCTTACTGAAGTTTCTATAACCTTTGAATACTTCAGCTATGTCAGAACCTAAGATTGTGTTCATAAGTAATCTACCCTCAGTGTTTTGACCCCTTTCCTGTTTAATGGAGAGCTGAGTGGCAAAATCCTACTTGGGGGGGGCGGTAAAGTTTAATTTATATGGACTATATGCAGTGGTCTACTTCATACTGGTCAAATACAGGTCACATGGTTAGTGGAGATGTGTGGTATGGTTGAATATATGGCAGTTTCCCAAAATATCCTTAAAAACTTCAAAGGCAAATACCCTTCTAACTGAAAACTTTGCAAAGCCAAGCAGTCTCTGTATTGTGTGCAGAATGCATTTGAAATAACTTTTGTCTCAGTATTTTTTTTTTAAGTTTTACCTTTTTAACCAGAAAATTGGAATATCACACTCTAGTCCCTCTCGTGTAATGCTGGCTGTTATGGTGAAACCTGCTTTGATACTGAGCTCAATGTCTATTTCTTCTGGTTATATTTTTAGTGTTGAAGAATGTCGCAACATAATCATGCAGTTTGGCGTTCGGGAGGTCACAGCTGCCCAAGTTGCCAGGGTTTTGGGAATGATGGCTCGAACTCATTCAGGGTTGACAGATGGTATTTCATTACAAGTGAGTTGTCTAATTGAAGAGTGACAATAAATAGTGTATATTTACGTTTTAGTGAGAGGAGTGAACTTGTGCTAAAGCAGGGGCACTGAAAGTTGGTGCTCCAGTGGTAGAGCCAGAAATAAAATCCTGAAGTACTTTTACCTAAAGCAAGTCACTTAACTTCTATGCTTCACTTCATATTTCATTCCTATTCTCCAGATGAGTATTGCATCACAGTGAGGCATGACTAAAATGCATTGGTTCTTGAGTGAAAGGTGCTATTAAAAGTGTAGAGCCCTTTTTTTTCCTAGCTTACTTAACTGCTTGATTTTGCTCATAATGCAGGAAGTTCTGAAGCTCATGGTTTCTGGTGCTTGTTTTTTATGTTTAACTAGTATCTGATCATGTGCATTTAATTTGCAGTCTATTTCGGCTCCTGGCAGTGGGATCTGGAGTGATGGGAAAGATAAAAGCGATGGAACACAAGCCCATACCTGGAATGTGGAGGTCTTGATTGATGTTCTTAAAGAGCTGGTGAGTTTATGGCATCTTGCTTGTAATTTATCCATATAGTCAGACCATTTGTAATTGGTATTCAGAGCAGCCAGGAGTCAGTTCTGGTATACTCTTCTTTAGCGTTACTAGCAGTTCTGAACTGAAATGCCTTTCTTGCTTCACTTGAACAAAATGTCTCAATCACACAACAGGAGAGTAAAGGTGCAAGAATGGCTAACTGACTTTTTTTTAGATTGTTCCATGCTGTTTACTTCCACTTTACACACACACCCTAATGTGCTCTATTCCTCATCACAGAAAACCTTTTATAAGCACTCTTGCTTCGTGGAGTAGGCACCTTGTATGTCAGAGGAGTGCCTAGCCAGATAATTCAGATTCTGTAATATTTTGTAGTGATGCTAATAGTTACGTTTGTCTAACATTCCATTGTAAGAGCCTGTTTTTAGTAAACTTTGCTAAACTTTAAGTATTTGGGCTAAAATTTTCATATTGAAATGCACTAACTAGCATTGATGGCCTCGTGCCCTTGCAGAAAGTATTGAGGCATGTTTATAGATGTTACCTTGATGCTGGGTAATCTGTTTTTACTGGTTGCAGAATCCTAGTTTGAACTTCAAGGAAGTAACCTATGAACTGGATCACCCTGGATTTCAAATTCGTGACAGCAAGGGTCTGCAGATTGTGGTGTATGGTATCCAGAGAGGGCTAGGCATGGAAGTCTTCCCAGTTGATCTCATATACAGGCCTTGGAAACATGCTGAGGGGCAGGTAGGCTTGTTTTTCAGCTGTTGCCAGTTTAATACCACTGACCAGTTTACGTGCCTACCATTTAGAATTTACTGGCTTAATATCTTTGTATATCAAGGAACTTCACTTGGTAATGAAACAGTAATTTAAGTAGACTATTCCCAGAGCTAAGCATGTATTTGAAACTCTGTCCAGGAGTAATTACAGACTTGGAGCACATAACTTAAGTATGGGCTATTCAACTATATAACTAGCTTGTCTGAAGGCTTATGGGATATTAAAGCACATTGAGTTGAAAGGCACTAAACCTCCTTGTTAGGGGAAACAGTTACCAACACTATTCCAATTTGTAGTGTAGATGGAACTGGAACTATGTTCAGTAACTGCTTAGTGCCAGGGCATTAACCTGATTACTCAATAAGGTTAAAGTCTTGGCTACAGTACAAACGGAATAGGTTGTAACCAGGTTCCCGACAAAACTGGGTACAGGTGTGTCCTGAGAACACATTCTCCCTTCTCCAGAGGAGTCTGGCACAAAACACACCCATAGTAACCTTTCGGTCCCTTCTGAAAGTCTGTCTCATGGTGGTTGAGGAAGAAAGAGGGTATGTAATTTTGCTCATGGTCTAAACTGATTTTCTGATCACTTGTTCTAGCTCTCCTTCATCCAGCATTCCCTCATAAACCCAGAGATCTTCTGTTTTGCTGACTACCCCTGTCATACTGTTGCCACAGACATCCTGAAAGCACCACCGGAGGATGACAATCGAGAAATTGCCACATGGTAAATCTGATCACATAAATGCAGCTATGTGCTCATAAGTGGAGGATAAAATTAACTTGACAGTTAAATGTGGCTTTGTTCTCATATTACTTGTTTTTAGTTACATGCATATTCCAGCAGATGAACCATTAAGTATCTGCTGTGTATAATTGGTGCTTGGTTCTTGTATTAGCAGGGCACTTCCCACTTATGCCCATGTAACACTTGAAAGTCATGCTGCCAGTTGATCTTTCCAGTGCAGTCTTTAGTAGGAACTCTCCCAGATAGATAATGTTTTGGGAGTGCTTTTTTTTCTAAAAACATAAGTATTGCATCATAGAACCCTGTTTTTGAATAGAATTGGGTGTATTCTAAAGAGGTAGAAATATCTGAGAAACATTAGAAGCAGAAGCTGACTACAGGGAATGGAGGAGATATAACTTCCAGCTGTCTTTTTTTCATAATGACATTGCAGGAACTTGTGCTCCATGTACCTGAAATAAAACATGAGTACTTAAAGTGCGTCCTGTCCCTGCAGTTTTCAGTTGTGACTATTTGACTAGAAATATCTCCATGGGAGGTGGGGTTTTTAAACCCTTTTCCCCACAGAGTAGTTGACCTCTGACCTTTTGAGCCTTTATTAAACAGAATTTAAGTACTTATTAAAAATCAGAGAGGCTCAGTTGTGTTCAACAAAAACTGTAACAGTTGTATGAAGTTTACTTATTTGAAATTGGCATTAGTTTATATGATCTTATAACTGGCATTTAACAATGCTTAGCACTGGCTGCAAACCGGAATCCTGTTAGTCAACTAGTATGTAACTTTGTTTTTGTCAGGAAGAGCCTGGATTTGATTGAATCTCTGTTGCGGTTGGCAGAGGTGGGGCAGTATGAACAAGTTAAGCAGCTCTTCAGTTTCCCTATCAAGCACTGCCCGGATATGTTGGTATTGGCCTTATTACAAATCAACACTTCCTGGCATACCTTGCGCCATGAACTCATCTCTACACTTATGCCTATTTTCCTTGGCAACCACCCCAACTCTGCCATCATTTTGCACTATGCGTGGCATGGACAGGTAAGCATTTCAATTGAGTACTCAAATGCTTTGATTTCTTTTATTTTAGAAGGTTGTATTGAATTGATTTGGCAGCTGGAGCAGCAAAGCATTGAAATGTCTTCATTTATGAACCGGGGTAGTGTAAAAATTAAATCTTCAATACATTCTACAAATATTGTAGCTTACTGGTGATAGCTCACCATTTGTATCTTAAGGCAAACTGCGGAGACTTGGTCTTTTTTGCATTGTGTAAGTATCCTGTAGCAAAAGATCAGCTTAGGAAACCAGAACTTGAATATGGGCTCAATCTAAGATCTTGTAAAAGTAAACGAGTCTTGCCTCTTACTGGTTGGCACATGAAGGTGTTTTTTAAACCATCATCTTCTATTGCACTTCTTACAGGAGATAGAGTATTACCTTGGGGGATAAACTCTCAGGTTTAGGGAATAAACCCAATTAACTTTTTTTGCCTTGTGGCTGACTATTCCATAATTATACACCTTGGGTTTTTCACACTTCCTCTGAGGTATCCATATACCGGTCACTGTCTGGCAGGATATTCTATAGATGGCATACTGTCTGATGTGATATTGCAATTCCTGTATTTGTAATACTGAGAGTTATCATGAAGTGGCTGAGTACCCTATGTATCCTAGTGTATGCAAATTCCAGGTGCTCAATGAGTACAAAAACAGGCTAGTTTGAGATTGCCAGTTGCCGTCTTTATTCTATAACTTTCACCATTGCTACCACTGGATCTGCCCAAATGGGAGATGTAAGGAAAATCTGGCTGTAGTTGATGCCTATGTCTTTCTGCTAATCTGCATTAGAAAATCTTGTTGTGTCCAAGTGTAACTAAACAGTAAAATTCAATGATTCAAAGCAGACCTGGTCCTGGTCTACACTGGCTGTGAAGTCATGGTCAGTCAGCATTGTCATTCTTCTCAAGCTCTCCCAAGGATAAGTTTTTCCCCCTAATGTAAAACAGTCTCTTAAGTTGAGGGATAGAGTTCATACCTTTTTTTTTTTTTTTTTTTTTTTGTATTGTTTGACAGAAGAAAGCCTTTTGCAACAAAGCATGAATTAAACAAAGATCTTAACTGCAAGATCTGCCGTTTTCCATTGGCCCATGTTGTGGCATAAGTGCAAAACGTTGGTCCATTTTTCATGATGCAGTTCCACCAACTAGTAGAATAAGTGCTGCCAAAATGTGAACAGTTACACTTTTAAGACTCTTGATACCAATGAAAAACTGAATAGTTACTGGTTTTTACGATCTCACTCCCACTCTGTCTTCAAGAGCATTAAGTCATGAGATGTGGTATTCTAATGCTTAAGTGCAATGGCACAATAGTTCATGCCAATCTCCATTCCTAAGTGAATGGAAAAAGAGTTCTACATGTTTACTGCAGGAATGACATGGCATGTGAACTCAATTTGTTTCACCATTCCGAAATGTAGAATCATTAGTAGGTGGTGATTTTAGACTTACAATAGATTATCTGAGTGAAATATAACTGGTATAAACTACAGAACTTGCATGTAACCGCCATTAAAGCTGTCATGTATAGGTGGAAACATCCTGCATAAGTGTGTGTGTGAGCTATTCCAAATGTAAACTTCTGTAACAACCTCTTTTTAAAAACAAAACAAAAAAAACCCCCCAAAGCTCTGTATAAAGTGAAATCACAATTTGACTTTCCCTAGGGTCAGTCTCCTTCAATACGCCAACTTATCATGCATGCAATGGCTGAATGGTACATGAGAGGGGAACAGTATGACCAGGCAAAATTGTCACGTATTCTTGATGTGGCCCAAGATTTGAAGGTGAGTTGTTTTTGGGAAGCATTTGTCGCTTATTTAGAGTGTATGAACTCCATGTTCCTTTTTTATAAGGGAAGCTAAATTTAATTTGGAAGTGATAGAAAGTCAGTCAAACTGTATTGCTAGAATGTGTCTGGATTCAGATGTTGGCATAACTGGGTATCAAGACTAAAAATTATGTGAACTATAAGAATAGTTTAAACAAACGCTTGTTTTCCTTGAAGATGGCTGGAAGTGAGCGCATAGGAAACTTCCTCTAGAAGCTTAAACTTGTTTAAAGATAGCACAGTTGTACTTACTAAATGTGGGTGGGTTAAACAATTGACAATAATTCAGTCACTTTCCATGCTAGTCTGCTGAAATTGTATATGCTGTACAGTTTCAGCTGACCTATTTTTGAGGTATTTATCACTTTTTTGAGGTATGTCATCTGTTAAAGTGGATGTAATATGAATTTGGGGTGTCATTTGGTATAGCTGGACAGACTGCCTTCTGAAAAAATGAGTTTCTGTGCATCACCTGCTGTTGACCATGAGGCACATTCAGACTGGATGTGAAGTAAACTCATATATTGTATGCAGGGAATGTTAGGATATTTTGATTTTTTTTTCATGTGGTGTTGCAATAGAAACTGAGTAACTTTTTTTATTACACTGCCACTTATTGATAAAGCTTCATATTAAGACTGTAAAAGGCCAAGCACAAGGTCAAGTCTAGTTGAAGTTAGTTTTATGCTTTCAGATCTAGAATAACTTGCTTAGTCTTATAAGCAAGACATAACTATGAAGTTAATAGTACCAAATTTTTTTGTTGACTAAGAAAGCAGTAGCAGCATGTTATAGCAAAACTTGTCCAAAAAGTATGTGGGAAGCAGAGATCAGGAAAGAACGGGTAGGGTAACCTGATATTTTGACTAGTAGTCTTATTTTTTTTTCTTTAGGCCTTGTCAATGCTGCTAAATGGTACTCCATTTGCCTTTGTTATTGACCTTGCTGCACTTGCCTCTCGACGGGAATACCTCAAACTTGACAAATGGCTCACAGATAAAATTCGGGAGCATGGGGTAAAGCAGGATTTTTCATTTCATTTCTGCATTTTATTTTTGGTGACTTAGTTAAGTCACTATAACAGTTTTAAGTAGTATTGAAGTTGTGGAAAACATCTTCAGTCTGACAGTTCAGTGAAAATGTTGAACTATAATAGCTTAGTGCAATTCTTTCCACCTTGCAATTGCCAAATTTGAAATAATGGCTGGTATGCAATCTAAATAGACAGTAAGAGAATTTATCTTCCCCAGGAGCCCTTCATCCAGGCCTGTATGACCTTCTTAAAGAGACGATGCCCATCTATTTTGGGTGGCCTTGCCCCGGAGAAAGACCAGCCCAAAAGTGCTCAGCTTCCTCCAGAAACGCTGGCAACTATGTTGGCCTGCCTACAAGCTTGTGCTGGGTAAGAAAATTGCACGTTTACGGTAACTATATATGCTTGAAAATTCAAGTGTCATAACTGCAAAAGTATCTCAAAACTGAGATTTGGATTCCCTTGGTGCATGTGAAAGTTGGGACAGTACCATTTAGAGCCAGCACCAGGTAGATCCAATAGGGCGTTTAATCTTACTGCTTAACTCCTCTTGGCAGTACTCTCCAGTATTATGCATAAATAATTACAATCTTGTTTATCTCTGGATTTAGAAAGCTTTTGTCTGCATAGTGGCCACTTGAAAACAAACAACTTGGCTGTGCTCTGAATCCTAATGTAGAAGGTCCAGAAAACTCTTCTCAGTCCTTTTACTTCTTAAGGATGCTTATTACTGCCTCTTAGATAAAAATTAAGAATCTGAAACACTTGAAGAAAAATTACTGAAGGAGACCAGATTGAGAAGAAAATAATCTTGCATGCAGGCTTTCTTAATCACAATCAGAGGTCTAAAATCTTGAATTTCAGCCCCAATTAGAAACAAGCATTTTAGTAAACTTTGTCTAGAAGTTCATTTCAAATTTATTATAACTTACGGGGGGTGTTGTCTGCAATCATTTTACCTTGAAATTGCACTATGGAGTTGCATGTATTTAGGAAGGGATCCTTATAACTGAAGTGCTTGCATATCTAGTTTCATCATGTGATGTGCCAGGAACTTCTAGTGATTCCAGAAATGTTCTAGTAATTTTCATTTTCACCAAAACCCTTTGCTGTGTTTACTATGTACAAGAACAATCTTGCTCTATAGCAACAACTTTTAAACAAACAGCTTTTTACTCTGAAGAACAGTTTGCCATGAAGTCAGATGAGCGTAGATACTGAAATCTATTGATTTGCTGAAAATGCATGTTAACACCTGTTCAGTTTCTCATGATAAACTCAGACCACTAAGTTACTGGAAGAATAACATCCTCTACTCAAGATGTACGCCTGGGATAGTGTTGTCAGAAGCTGGTGGTGGCATCTTTTTTGAAGTACTTGTATTTTGTAGGAGTGTTTTGTGACCTTAAAAAGTTGCCACAAGTGTTCCTGTAGATGCAAGCACTGGGATGGAATTGGTGTTCAATCACCCCTCTCCTCTTATCCTCCCAGACATATCTTTGCCTCTGCTGTGCCTAGAGGGATTAAAATGAAAAGGCTTCTTCTCTTTCCCACTTAATTCTCCCAAGACCACATCATTCTGTCTCTCCCTTACTCCCATTTCCTGTTCATGCTGACTGGCTCTTGGGTCGCTGCATCTGGCAGAGCCTGCAGAGGGAGGAGGAAGAACAGATACTGCCTCATTTCCTTCTCCTGCTCTACAACAGGTTCTGCTCACTGGACAGGGCTGGACTCTGAGTTTGAAGGGGCTAAGTAAGTGGGAGAAGAGGAAAAAGTGCAAGTGTGAGAATCAAAGGGCTTAGAGAGAGAATGGCTTCTGTGCAAATGTAGGGGAAGGAACTACTGTGAGACTAGTGTATGGAGCCTGATTGTGTGGTTGGAGTGGGGATGAGGGGTTGGGACATGCTTGGCATATGATACATAGACTGCCCATTTGGGCTCCTGGGAAGCTGCATGTATGTGAATAAAATTTAGGGGGCAAGCGGGTGGCAAATAAGGGTTCTCCATGTCTCTACCTTTCAGGTGCTATGAGGATAAATACATTAGGGATTGTGAGGTGCCCGTCCAACAGTAATGGTGGCTTATAGATGGAGAATAGGCAATACTTGTTGGGCTTATCTACACATAGACATCCAGGAAAATAATCCAGATTAACTGAAGGTGTGATTTGGAAGTGGATTAGTTGAACTGCATTAAATCCCTATGTGGATGCTGTTTGGAATTAAAGTGGCCGTCCTTCAGTGTAGTTAGTGAATTAAGATAAAATGAATTAAGGCCACTTTAATTCTGATCAGTCTGAGGAAGGGGAAGAAATAGCATTCCTACAAAAAAAGAGCTGCTTGTTGTTTTTAGGATGCAAATGACAAATCTAGCATTGGTTTCTCATATAGAAATTGATCCTAGTTGTAATATTTCAGAGGCTAACTAATTTTATCTTCTGACTACTTACTACTGTATAAAGTCTGAACCCACTGAAAGATGACCTCACCTTAGGCAGCATGCACATTTGACATTTGTTTAAGGCTTTCTGAAGCAATGCCACCTTTGTTTTTTAGAGACCCCCTCAATGCCCAATCTAATTAGTGGTTTTAAATCAAAAGGAACAGTTTTTATATGGTGAGATGGTCTCTAGCCTCCCAGTGTTCCCCTGAGGTTAAAAATCTTAGGGTGGCAGAGAAATGCCTCTAGTGTCTGCATCAAATTATTTCAGATAAAAATAAACTTGTTAGTGAAGTAATTGCATGTGATGTTGCATGTTCACCTCTTTTCCTTGGCTTCTGAATATATACCTGGAGTTCCGTAGACTGCAGAGCTTCATTGTCTTTTTTAGAGAATAACCAAAGCTGGGGAGATCTAGTATTGGCCTGTACAGCATGAGATCGGGGAAACTTGAGGTTCAGGTGTGATGATTTAGAGACAGTGTGCATCTCTTGCCATGATAGTGCTGGACTTCTAAAGTCCACATGGCTGAACTGTAGATAATGGTAGACCACAACATGGGGAGTGGTAGGTAAGGAACCTTGTGAGGTTGATGTGGGGATGTTACTCTAGTCTGTGGAACGTGGGAATAAAACCGAGTTGGAGAGCTGTGGTGATATGAAATACCTGCTAGGGTTGCTTCTGAGCAATGCTTAGATTTCTAAAAACTTGAACTCCCAGGCAAAGAACTTGTTAAGGTAGAGAAGGGTAGCCATAGAAAGCTTTTTGAAAACATTGTAGTTTAGTGGTTCCCAATCGTTTTTTTTGAGTAAAAGCCCAACTAGTTTACACTAGATAGAATGCACAACCCCCCTCTCCCCGCCCCTCTCACCAGCCATAAACACATATAATCCCTATAAACACACAAAGAGAACATTAAATTACATTAATAATATACTCTTACCTGAGTAAGAAGCTAAGCCTTCCCTGGTATAGCTGCCACTGCATGCCCTGTGTGGTCCTGTCCTTCATGGACATGGAGGCAGCGGTTGCTGGCAGGTTGGCTGGGGCTGCTCCAGGTCCCACCAACACAGGGCTGCTCCACTCCGGCACAGCGCCCGGCTGGATGTGGGGCTCGGGTGGGGGGCTAAATTACCTCAATATTACTGGAGCCTCATGGATCCCCTGTTTTCTTTGGTGGCCCCCATCTAGGGGGTTGTGCACCCTAGGTTGGGAACCATTGTTGTAGTTGATTATTTTTGAACCTGGAAATACTTATCTTAAATTTTCTCTTGAACATATGGAAGTAAGTTGATCACCCAAACATCATTAGCCTTAAATGAACCTGTAATAAAACAGCCCTCATTCCCAAAGATTTAGCACCTCTAACAGACCTTACTGCTTATGGTCCCTGAATTTGGATACAATGAGTCAAAAAATTTGAGGTTTACTATGGGCAGTAGATCCACATCAAACCTAAATTGTGCAGTTTTTGAGGATAGTTTATTTTGTTTGCACAGTGCCTTGCAAACTGATTCAACAAATATGCTGTTGGAACAAGAAACTGGTAGCCTGCTTTGCATGAAAAATAGGCACACTAATGATGCATGTTCTTTTGCAGAGGGAAAACACTTCTGCTATTCCCATATTGTGCCCATCTCTTGAAGGCCTTAATCTACATATTGGATCTGAAAAGGTTTCTTGGTTTCTATAGACTAAAACTTTTAGTGACTTGTCCAGTCTTTTCTTTTGATCTATATATATTGGATCATCCTGAGATCTTGTTAAAATGGCTTAGATTTTTCACTGTTTAAATCATGTAAATGCCCATTCTCTTAGAAGCTTTTCTGTGACACTAGCCACCTAGGTCAGACCATAGACCCTTACTGCTGTATAAAAATACCAGAGAATGGAATAATGGCAACTCAGGTTGGATTTGTAGTGACAGAATTCTAATAATATGGTATATAATATTGATGCTCAAAGTACAACTTCATGAAATAGGAGAACAGAGTGGTCTTATTCAAGAGGAGACTTCAACCTTTCTCCTCCCTCTTAAACTACTGTCTCATTCTATTCTCCTACAGCGCTCATGTTTCAAATATTGTCCAGGAAACAGACTCAGGCTTCCTAGAAGTCTGTTCTTTTTCCCCCCTCTGTTTTGGTAAAGCTGCGTATTCTGTTTTTTAGGAAACCGGGGTGTCTTAATCCTAAAATAAGCTAATCAGTCTATATGACACAAGTATTGACACAGGAAAATGAAGTCTGGAAAACTTGTTTGCTTACCAAGGCTGTCCTTTTCCTATATATCGAATGGAAATCAATTAAAATGTGGCTAAGTCTCAATACATAATACAGCTATGCAAAAGTTTTACATACTAACAGCTGGCAGTGCACCTGAGGGGGGCAGAGTTTGTTTCTTTCTAATAGAACTAGATAGTACTCCATGTTCACTGCTAATTACTCCTTATGCTCCAGATTGTGGTCAGATGTGGACCTTAGCATGAGGGGGATGTACCCAAGCATATTGACTTAAGTGTGTAACTTTTCACTAAAGATGGTGATACCGTCACTCAGCCATTTGTCTTGGGTCTATGGTTTAGCATAAATCTTTTAAAAAGACAGAGTAAGTGTAACCACTGCTGCTTTGGCTTTGTAGGTTCTAGAAGTCTCTAAAGTGTTTCTTAAGTCACTTGACCTCTTTGTGCATCTAACAAAGAGATCCAACAGTAGGGATAGGCAAACTATTGTATGGTACTTGCACAATCTTAACTTTTATCTGTTTCTCCAGAGCCACATTTATTGACTGTCTTTGAGATACATAGTTCCGCTTGCTAAAGAGAAACTAAAGGGGCTGGATTGGCCAGCCTCAGGAATACTATGTGGCTTATCACCAACTTTTCTCTGCTCAGGAGTGTTTCTCAGGAGCTGTCAGAGACCATCCTCACTATGGTAGCCAATTGCAGTAATGTCATGAACAAGGCTAGACAGCCACCACCTGGAGTCATGCCAAAGGGACGTCCACCTAGTGCTAGCAGCTTGGATGCCATCTCTCCTGTACAGGTAGATAAATGATACAGTTTCAGAAGAGGTGATGATTGACACTTGTGTTTGCTGCATAAACTGAACTATGGTAACAACTAAATAAAATGTCAATTGGCTCCCTTAAACTACTTATACATGCATGTCTACATAACTTGCTTTAGTTTTAACCACAAAATAGTGTGTAATGGGCTTAGTTCAGAGCAACTTTCATTTCTGGAATATTTGTAAGAAGTAACAGAAATTTAGCAGAATGGGAGCAGTAAAAAGTGATCTAAATTTTGCTTAATTGAAAATATAGTGAAGGCTTCTGTAAAGTGGTAAAGAATTTTCTTAGACTTTTGAGGATTAAGCACTGCCTTTGAACCTGATGTGTCTTGTTTGTAGCTTCACGGGCCAAGCAACAGTGCTAGAGCATAAGGACTTGTTATAACTGGGGCTCTTCAGCTCTCAACTGAACTGCTCTTTTAAAAACAAGGTACATTTAAGTTACTCCCTGCCACTCACCACCACCCCTTCCTCCTTTGGGAGCAACACATTCCAGACAGATTTTGCTTCTAGCAACTTCTTTCAATGGTACACTGAAATTTTAAGAAATGAACTTTTTTCCTATAAAGTAATGGCACTTCAGTACTTCTGTAGGATGTCAAAGGCATCAATGCTTTGCAGGCTAAAGAAGTAAAACAGTTTAACAGCTTTCAGTAGTGGAAAACTACTCCTTAGATAAACCTATTAAATATTATCCTGGGAACACACTACAAGCAGCAGAATGTTTTAGGTAACTAGTCTGTAGCTTGGTCATCTTCTGGATAGATGGTGCAGTTCTAGAACTTTCACCTTCTAGAGTCAGCATCTCTAATGTATTATAATTGCTAATATTGTGGGACGTCTGAAGTCCTGTGCAAAAGATCTTGTCTCAGTTTTCTCTTAAAATGGGACATAGTGGGATCCCT
Source organism: Emydura macquarii macquarii (assembly GCF_026122565.2). Lineage (NCBI taxonomy): Eukaryota > Metazoa > Chordata > Testudines > Chelidae > Emydura > Emydura macquarii. The sequence continues at coordinate 12,946,139 of NW_027130432.1, read as the reverse complement.
TATATGATGATGAGGCCTATAAATATTGTTCATGAATTCTTTGCAGCCTGTAACTCTTTTAATGGGACCTAAAACTAAAGGTCACAAGTTGCTGTTATATCAGATATTTATGTATTGCTTTTTAACCCAATTTTTTGTTGTAGTCTGCATTTGGCTTTTAATACTAAGGTCTCGAATCTCTAGAAAGTTTTTAATAGACTTTGATTTTACATCTATAGGGTTGTAGTAGATTTAGGTTAAATCTAAAAATGTGATAAATGAATGATCTAACATTTTGTAGATAAATGGATCTTGTTGGGGTGACTTATATGTGACCTATATGATGTCACAGGCTAAAGTTACAGCTACATGTCAAAATATTCCCTAAAAGTATTGGAGTGGTGTCTATAAGTTATTGCCAAGAAAGAACTGATAAATGTATATGGCTGTTTATAATATGCATTTCTCTATTCAGATTGACCCGCTTGCTGGAATGGCATCTCTTAGTTTAGGTGGTTCAGCTGTTCCACATACCCAGAGTATGCAAGGCTTCCCTCCAAATTTGGGTTCTGCTTTCAGTACACCTCAGTCACCAGCAAAAGCATTTCCTCCCCTTTCCACCCAAAATCAGACAACAGCTTTCAGTGGCATTGGAGGACTCTCTTCACAGCTTCCAGGTACTACTTATTTACATTTTGAGATAACAGAATTGTTCAAGTACTGCTACAGTTGCCTTGGTCAAGAATTGGGCAAGAATAGCAGTATGCCTATATTCTCTAGGATTTAATTAAAATGTACATAGTCTTTGCTCCTATTTCCACACCAAAAGTGCTCAGTACAGCATAACAGATCATGTACTACATTTAAAGTCCCATTTAAAAAATTATGGGTATGCAGTTCTGACCACCTTGGAACGCATTGCCTATTTAGCTTTAATATATTTCAGATGGTTGTATATTTAAAAAAAGATTAAATTTTAATTGGGATCAATCTGAGTCATGAGGATGAACCTTTTGACAGATTTCAATAGACAGCTAAAGAACTGCATGTGAAATTGGATGACAGGGATAGTTATCACATGACCAACTTGTCAAGTTTGTGGGAATAAGAAGCATTTTTCTTATTACATGCAAGGAGCTGAGCTCAAATGAGATGACTGATGCCTTGTTTGGTCCCCAATAGGTGGTCTTACTACGGGTAGCCTAACTGGTATAGGAACTGGGGCCCTCGGCCTCCCTGCAGTGAACAACGACCCATTCGTGCAAAGGAAACTGAGTACATCTGGACTGAACCAGCCTACATTCCAGCAGAGTAAGATGAAACCTTGTAAGTGGTAGTGTTGTCTGTGATTGAAGTGTGACTGGTCTGCAGTTTAACCTGCATTTCCTCCAGGGCTGGCTCGTAGCCGGTAGATGGCAGGTCCCAGAAATGTGGCTCTACTACTCAGTCTGCAGCATGAAACAGGCTACTTTAAAACTGCTAGAACTAGAAGCTTGCCAAGTAGCCCTTAGTGAGTAGAAAGAAGCAGTTTTGTAGCAAAGCAAATAACTCCATGAAATGTTATAAATCTGCATGAACAGTGATGCTCTGCTTCTTTGTTCTGCTATATATTGAACAAAATGTGCCATATCTTTTATGAAGGGTTTTATGTTAGTGTTTAAAAAATGAAATTTTGTAGAGAAAATTTAAACCAGAGGTACTTTGAATGGGATATTACTACCAGAGGATTTAATAAAGGGAGGAAATAGTAATTGGGATGAAACTAATTCAGGCTAGTTTGTTTCTGAGAAGGGAATATTTGGTTTCCCCCGTCCAGCCAAGAGTCTGCAATCTGTAACTGGCACAGCTGCATCTCTTGACTGTGCATACAAGCAAATTTCACACGTTTGCTTTCATTAAAGTCTAGGAGGTGCAACCAGATATTAAGCCTTTCAGACTTCATTATTATGTCAGTAAGTCCATTACCTGGCAGCTTGTCCATAAAATTGAATGTATGAAAAGCTAAACTAATAAGTCCCCAGTGAACATACATCTGGAAGTTGATAGAGCCTCTTTCTGCTGTTTGGGCTAGGAATTCAGTGACATGGCTTGAAGTGCACTGGTTGATCTGAAGGTGCTTGTGTGAAAGACTGTCTGCATGTTAGTGTTCTGTAGCATGCTCTCTTTTTATGTTCATTGTACATTGGGTTAGGCGTCAATTTAACAAATTTTAGAAGTGAAATATATTCCAGGGAACACTAGCTTAAGATCCAGATTTTCAAATTGATCACTGTTGGCAATAAACACATTTTATTCAGTTAACAGACCAATGGTTTTAAATAAAATTACTTTTGCTCATTAAACGAATAGATACTACTTAAAACATTCCCCGTACATGTGTTTGAACAGGTAGTTGAAAATGCATAGAAAAGAACAAGAAAAAATCATCATTTGCTAACGAATCAGCTAAAATGTTACTCTTTGCTGTCCATTTTCCCAACAGCTGACTTATCTCAGGTGTGGCCAGAGGCAAATCAGCACTTTACTAAAGAAATAGATGATGAGGCAAACAGCTACTTTCAGCGCATTTATAACCATCCACCACACCCCACAATGTCTGTAGATGAGGTGAGTTTCCTTCTGCAGTGATCACATCACTTGTCCAGAGACTTGTTTTATGGTTGAAAGTAATTCTCCCTAATGGTTTTAAAAAACAAATATTGAGGCAGTAGCAACATTGCTTTTTGTTTGGTTGCAGTTTGAGGAAGTAAATTAGCGCACAAATTTTCAAGAACCTGTCTGTTTCACACAGGGTAAAAACCCAGTTGCACTTGTGCATTAAGCGCAGCTTTAAGTTCTAGCTGCTGAAAATGTTAAATGGGATGGACCTATCAAATCAAAACACAAGTATTCAACACTAGTGCCAAAGCTTAAAGGGACACCGTCAACTTAAATCCTATTTTTGTCTGAAAAGAATTAACATATGGAATTAACAGAGTTATTATAAATGACAAGTGAAAAATGCTCTCCAATTTTAGCTTATACACTTGACAGTACTTTGTAGTGGTTTACTTTCGTCTCCTCCTATCACTAGTCAATTTTCCCCTTTCTTGAGTCTCTTGCACAATAGGGATAGGAAAACACTTTATTACCAAATTTTCTTTTTTAATGAGACAAATGTCAGGGAGACTCAGTGGCAAGTGTAATCCTGAGGCTAAATTCAATTTGCTTGTTGAAATAGACTATTTCAAGTTAACGATGTCCCTCTAAATATATTTGCAGGCTTATGGATAATTGAAAAGCACTGTTTAATTATCTCTACTTCCTAAATTGATTTTTGAAACAATCCAGGAGCAGTACAAAGCAATATTAGAAAAATCTAATTTTGAAGACAATTGCAAATAGATCTGACAAATATATAAATATGAACATGGTCTAATATCTGCTAAAGGGAAAAAATGAAATTGTTAGCAATACTCTTAAATCTAATCTACAACAAATAGCTTGGAATCCCCCCTACTCCACGAGCAATTGTTTCACAGTCCAAATGCTGTAAAAATCTGATGCTAAATTTCCAACTACTTCATATGTACTAAAAGAGGAAAAATTAGAATGAAAGTAATTACCTTGCTAAAATGATATACAAGGGATTTGCTTTAACTCGGAAGCAAGCATTTCAGAAGTATAGATCTGACAAACTAGAATGTCTGAGGATTTGAAGAAAAATGTTTCTGTACGTTTTGACCTGAGTAAAGTAGGATTTTGCTAATTTATTCCTTTTGCCAAGGTCATAGTTTGAAGAAAAACTACCTTTTTAAAGGCTGTTTACATGCATATGAAGCTACTACTTAGGACAGTCTGACATTTTATTTGCACAGATGGGCATAATTAGGTTTAGTGCTCAGGTACAGAACTGGTATGTGAAGTACTTGCACACTCACTTATTCTTTATTGTGTGCTTGAAACACATTTTCTGAAGCTTTGAATGTTACTTCATAACTATTAAGAGATTCCTTGGGAAGATAGATTTAAAATGCAATTGGGATTCCATGTTTTGATCCAACTTAGTCAATTTTACAAGTGAAGATCTGTATAACTGCCTACAAACTCAACCATAGAACTGAAATTCAAATGATGTGTGTGGCTTGTGTGTTATTACGTTGATGATTCTGCGATCAGGATTTACTCTGAGCCAAATATAATCTAGCTTTTCTTTCTCATTTCTGTTAGCTATACTGTGCTAACAAGAGGCCTTTCTTAAAATAAAATAAGGCCAAAAGCAAACATGAGCTGGAATATGTAGAGAGCAGATCTGAGTGAGAGAGAGAGAGAGAGGTAGTGGTTTTTTTACATTGTTCCTTTTCTGACCTTAATTGCACTTTTCAGTGCTTTAAAAACCTAATGCTTTTGGGCTGATACTATGTACATAAGCTTAATCCAATTTGAAAATGTACAGTTGAGATAAACCCAGATGACATTGAAATGTAGCCGTGCTATCAGATTGACAGACTACCTGAAAGCTTTTGCAAAAAAAAAAAAAAAAAAATTATAAAAAAGCTACAGTACAAACAAATGAGGTTTCTAGTGTCTACAGAATCTGCATAACAGCTATACTAAAAGCTAGTTGTCCAGTCATCTCTTGACATGATTTTTTAAAAAGTCTGAAGTTTATGTACAGATTCCCTCTCCTCCTCCCCTCCCCAGCAGTTTTGCACTGGGAATTGGGTTTTCCCAGTGCAATTTACATTAGTGTCTAGCGGCAGGTGCTCTTGAACCCACTGGTGTGAAAGGGCTGAGATGAAATAAAGTCTCTTGGTAACAGTTTCTATTTCTTTGCAGGTGTTAGAAATGCTACAGAGGTTTAAGGACTCCAACATTAAGCGGGAACGAGAAGTGTTTAACTGTATGCTGAGGAACTTGTTTGAGGAGTACCGTTTTTTCCCCCAGTACCCAGACAAAGAGCTGCACATAACAGCCTGCCTCTTTGGTGGGATAATAGAGAAAGGACTGGTTACTTATATGGCATTGGGCCTGGCCCTGCGTTATGTTCTTGAAGCCTTACGAAAGCCTTTTACATCCAAAATGTACTATTTTGGTATTGCTGCACTAGATAGATTTAAAAATAGGTGAGTGATTTTTGTAATCTTTCCAAAATGTATGGGATATCTTATTAAACGTATGCCTGCTCTAGTTCTATGCTTAGTAATAGCAATACAGGATTAATGGCATATGTTAGAACACTCTCACATCTCATAACTTGAACATAATCCATCAATTCCAAGCTGACTTACAAAAACCACCTTAAATGTTAAATATAGTACATACAGGCAAAATGGGCTGAAGCTACATTCAAACATTTCTATCTGTAAAATTCAACTGTTTAGCATATTTTATTGTATGAAATCTTTCAGTCAAGTATTAGGGCTTGATTTAAGAATATATCAATACTTTAGAGATTAAATTGGTAAAGCTTGATTCCCCTGGTTAAAAAGTTTCTACATATGCACTCATCATTGAAGAGTAACTTAAATTGCTTTTTAAGTGAGAGACAGGTCAGACACTAAGTGCTGTATAGAACACAAATTTTGTTCCCTGCACTAAAGTGTTAAATCCTCTCAGATGAACAATGTTACAGAATATTCTACTTAATTGACTATCTGTAAGGTGACAAGAAATGCCCCTGTAGTAATACAAAGAAAATCTCCGAACTTCACTATCTGCATTTGTTTCATCTTAATTTTTCCTCTTTCCTCAAAAGGATTATGAAATATTGCCAGTGAGACTACTTTCTCAGACTTTTGCAGACTTTCCCACTGTTTGGGGCAAGGAGTGTAGGCTATTTGCAAATGAAACTGTCCAGAAAGTCTGGCTCATCATAAGAATCACTGGATACACAAGGGAAAACTCTTCCTTGTTACATTTAAGACTTCCAAGGTGCCAATTTAGCATTTTAAAATGTGTGCTCTGAACACACACTTCTGTTCAAGATGCTTCTGCCCTTATCCCTCAATTTCTCCTTTACCACCTTATCCAGCCTTGGAATATTACAGGCTACATTTAAGATATAAACAGCGATGTTTTATATAGCTGAAAGTCGTCTTAGATATTACCATTCTATAGCCTGGCAGAATAAAATGGCAGTGTCAAGACTGATGCACTCAATACTTAAGCAGCCTTTATTACTTCTCTCTGCAAAATGCACATAGCATTATAAATGGGATTTTCAAACTTAAAGTACTAATAAAATTAGTGACAACCATCTCACATTCGCAGATACAAACACAGAATAAAACCACTGTACACACAGGGGGAGGCTTCATTGTCAGGCATAATGGTTAGTTCTAAATATTGATCTAGAAGTATAATCACACTGCAGTTACTGCAAACACAAAATTCAGCATCTGTCTAGTAAACTTGTTGCCTTGTTCAATAGTAAACTGTCTGGGTGTAAAATATTTGGGAATAGATGGGTTAATATGCTTAATAGCTATGCAATGTAAGGATAACGGCTCAAATTTTTTGGCAACAAACCCTCTTACAAAAACTTCTTTTGTGTAGCACAGCTAGGAAGTTTAGAAACAACTTTGATGTGGTAAGGGAGCAACATACCCAGTAACCAGTTTGTATTGCTCTGTAGTATGTTCTTGATCAGGGCTCATGCTTTCTCTCTGACTAATGGATAGTTTTACTGTTGACAGATTGAAGGACTATCCCCAGTATTGTCAGCACTTGGCTTCTATTAGTCACTTTATACAGTTCCCTCATCACCTACAGGAGGTGAGTGTTTAAAAATGATAGAGAACTAATTCATTAATTTGAGATACAATTTATTGAGTTGATTTCTATTTGCATTAAAAATAGCCTAAATTTTCAAAAGTTTTGTATGATAGTGCAAGTCCATAAAAACAAAATACAAACAATTATTAATGTTTTGTGTGAACAAACTTGAATGCATTTTCCTTAGGTTTGGGGGAATGGCAGTAGGGGTAGGAACCAGTGCCTTCCATTTTTCTGTAAGTTTATTTGGCTTGCTTGTGTTGAAATAAGTGCCTAAGCTGTGTAGCCATATGGCTAACTAGGGCATATTGCCACTCATAAAGGCTTTAAAAAGTGCTGTCATGTATTAATGTCTAAGATCTAATCCTTGCCATGAATCTTCCTTGGGTTTAAATTCCTGTTTCCTTCAGAATTTTGGACTTCCCTATTGAATAAATGCCTCTCTGCTGTGGTTAACGACCAAATTATGTGCTCAGACCTTCTAAAAGTAATCCAAACAAGAGACAGAAGAACTAGGTTCCTGAAGGTCTGATCAAAATAATGGGAATGCACTGTAGTCCAAACAGTAAAAGCAATGTTGATCATAGGTTTGTCTCAATGATCCTTCTGTTGGAGTAGAGAGATGTACAGAAGCTCATCCTAAGGCCAACACTCTTGAATATTTAGTTGCAACTCAGCAAAAATGAAGATCTGCCATGACTTTGAGTACACAATATCTCTACTCCACAAAGAAAGTAAAAAGCTCATAGCTGTCTCAACTATTTGATTATTGGTTTAAGTGATGCATCTGGCCTCTGTACTTGTTGACTGGTGCATTGTAAATATCTAGGCAAATGCACCACTATGGAAAGAAAATGTTTATCGTTGTAGAATGACTTCAATGGGTGTAGAAATTTAAGACTCTGTTAGAACTGGCTTTTTCCGTGATCACTGCATGGTTCAGGTTCCCCCATCTTTATACTGCCATGAAGTCTTTGAGGAAGACTCTTATCCATTTCGCGTAGCAGACCTTTTGATCACACATTCCCTTTATATTTTTATCACTCTGCAGGCCAGCAGTGTGGGGGATGCTGAGTGGCTATCTATGGTCTTTGAATGGAGTCAAGCCTTGACACTCAGCAGCAGCCCCTCTAGCTTAAGGATCGCATTCATGCCTCTGAAGGCCATACCATCCAGCCCCTCTTTATCATTAAGTAAATGGGGACTGAAAAGAAGCTCCTCTGGTAGAGTTTCTCTGAACAGGAAGTTCATCTCTAGGTTTTGCTTGCTAACTTGCTTTTTTCCAATGAATTTACAATTTTTATACATCCTAAAGATTCACTGATTTAATTCTGGTTCTGGAATTACCCAAGAACTCTCCTGCAAAATTTCCAGACTGCAACTTTTTGTAAATTCAACATGGTGAACTACAGAGTTGGGGGGGTTCTAGTATTAGGATGCAGTTTCATTGCTACATGTGTGAATTTCAGTACATCTCTTGTCTGCCTTACCTTAGTACATTGAATATGGACAGCAATCCAGAGATCCTCCTGTGAAGATGCAGGGTTCAATCACCACCCCTGGAAGTATTGCACTTGCCCAGGCTCAGGCCCAGGCCCAGGTTCCAGCAAAAGCTCCTCTTGCTGGCCAAGTCAGCACTATAGTAACCACCTCAACCACCACCACTGTGGCAAAAACCATTACAATCACTCGACCAACTGGAGTCAGCTTCAAGAAAGATGTGCCGGTAAGTTACCCCATCACTTCATGGGGCTTTTATTGGGAGATCAGCAGAATTATGGAAACTGTTGGTTCTCAGTGAGTACCTGGAGGTTAATCAGTCCTGAGTAGTTGTATATTTTAGGTTGTCAAGTTTGGCTAGAAAATGTAAAGGGGGTGGTAACAAGGTTTTCCTGTAGCAGTGCCTTTTTAAAATCCCCTAGTGAATTGGGATTGAATGGAAAATAGCCATATTTCATAAACATTGCTTTTTCCACTTTTTAGGTCATCTTTTTCAATAGAAGATCAAAGTGCTAACTTTGACCTTTTGCCTTAGTACTGTCCCTCTTTGCACTGTTTTTCTTAATTTGTCATTATCTTTCTACAGCCTTCCATTAATACTACCAACATCGATACCTTGCTAGTGGCAACGGATCAAACTGAGAGAATTGTGGAGCCCCCAGAAAATGTTCAGGAAAAAATTGCTTTCATATTCAATAATCTGTCTCAAGCAAATATGACACAGAAGGCAAGTGTGGTAGAATGTTACCGTATTTAATTTTATTACCTATTTCTAGCAGGAAGTAATCTGTTCTAATGCCTTGGATGATGAAAGTGAACAGAAATTCTTGCAAAAACAAACTTTATAGATCTTAATCTAATTAGTATTTTTACGAAACAAAGTTGTAATTTCCTCTCATCTCAGTGTGAGTTAATAGCCCTTCTGTGGCAGTGGAAAATGTATATTCCTACAGTGCTGGGTTGAATAACTGCTTCCCCTGCTTTAAGGGAGACCCACTTGAAATCTCATTGCTTAAGTTTTTTGGTCTTCTAAAAATAGTTTCAGTGCTACATCTGATGTACAAGTGTAGGTTTCACACAAACTTTTTTTTAAAAAAATATCTGAGTTCAGGGCAAGTTCAGGGACAGCTGTAGTACCTGAAACTATTACTAACTTTAAAATGGACTAGATTTCAAATATGTCCTTCTAAAATGTTCTTTGCATGCGATTTTTTCAGTACTCTTCCCAAGAGTGCAAGGACAAACAGTAATGACCCATATTAGTGTTGCTATATTTCACATCAAAGATGTGGGATCCAGTAATCTTTGAATAGTTAACTGTTGTTCAAATGGTGCTGCTTCATTCTTTTTACAAAGTGATATCCTTTGTGTAAACTAAAGCTGTCTGTTGTCGCATTCTTTGCCCCTCTGGTTTTCAGGGTATGCTTCTTACTAGGTAGCTGCTTTTAATAATTAAATTTTGTACTAGTCCTATCACTGTTTAGACAATACTTTGATGGTTGATTGGTGTGATCTAGGCAAGTGTTCGCATGGCAGAAAATACATCCAGAACTAGTACCTGTTTGATATCAGAGCAAAGAATTGTATAGTCTGATTAAATTGCTCTCCACCACCACTAGAATCTCTGTTGGTGTTTAGGCATACACTAACAGTGGAAACCTGCTCTGGTACTGCCATGTGAACAGACACCGTCAGTGTTCAGGGCTGTCACTCCGTAAATAATACTAAATTAAACTCATACTTTAATCTGTAATTCAGTAAACATGCAGCATTTCACAAAAGATGGGGATACAGCACTCAAGTGCTTGAAACAGATTTAAGTTGTTTCATTGCTAAAGTAATCTTTGAATGACCAAAATAGTTCTTGAATAAATGTCAGAATAAACACAAAAATAGTTAGTAAAACTTGATCCATACTGGTCAAGTCACTTGACCACAATCTGTTTTCATCATAAATTCTGTGACTTTTATTTATTTGTTTTGTGGTGGAGCCAGGTTGAGGAGCTGAAGGAAACAGTGAAAGAAGAGTTCATGCCTTGGGTTTCACAGTATCTTGTGATGAAAAGAGTCAGTATTGAGCCAAATTTTCACAGCCTGTATTCAAACTTCCTTGACACTCTTAAGAATCCAGATTTTAACAAAATGGTTCTGAATGAAACATACAGAAATATCAAGGTGAGTAGCACATGTTTCTTTTAACACTTATTTGCCATTTTCAATAATACAAACACTGCACCACTATCCAAATATAGTATGGAATTTCTAAATTATCCATAATTTACCAAGTATACTCCATTTTCATAACTTGGACAGGGAGTGCGCCTTGAGTACTGCTGTTGGCCTTTAAATGGTCCTTTCTAAACGTTGATGAATAGGTTTGGTATCTGCCTCTGCTACTATTTTGGCTAAACACTGTTTGTCTCCTGCAAGGTGAGAATGACGGCAACAGCAGTACAGGAGTTCATTATGGAGCTCTCTTGTCATGGGGGGGAAGCTTGTTTTTCTGAGTCTGAAAGGCATGTAGTCTACTGAGACCTTACCATGGTGTACTATTCTTTCTATAGACTCTACATTATTCTAATTGTAAATTACCAATAGGCAAAGAGATGTTGATATTTATAGGGACACAATCAACTTAAAAATTGTACTTGCATCTGGAGAATTATATACCTAAAAATGTACTATAAGTGAAAAATTAGAGGGGAAAATGTTTGCATTTGACAGCACTCTGTAGAGGTAACTTCTGCATGTGAGAGGGGAGAGGCTTTCAAACAGCAGCACAGAAAAGATTATTTCTTTAAAAGGAAAATGGGGTTGTAAAACCAATTGCTGGGGGGGGACTCAGTGCGTGTGTACTGTTTTCAACGGCTGTTCACTTTTTTCTATAGGTTAGTTTACTGCGTTGATGTTAATATACATAAATCCAGCAAAATTGAAAAATGTTTTTCTGATACATTTGAATTAAATCTTTTATATAAATCATTCAGAATTTCATATAAAATGGGAAGATAGTGTCTAAGTGGTCATGGTTTTAACCATTGTAGCTTTATAGAAAGGGGAGTAATCCCTTAATTTTTATTAGTACTCTGAACTAAATGCCAAAAAGCTTGGTCCAGCAGACTTGGGGTAAGTGAGCTTATGTCAGGAAATAGAATATATCTATCTAGTACATTAGTTACGAACCTGTTTAGTAATATACAGCTTTAGGTTTAGATGACCTTTGAATCTGACAACTAACACTTCCTGTGTAAACTGACTGGCTTGATATCAGCATGTTGCCACTTTTCCCTCCATCACTGACTTCTTAATTTTCAACTTCTTACAGTTGGGATAGCCTTTAAATACTTGTGTTTGCAGACTGTAGTGAATGGCCAGCTGAAATCCTATACCTATTATCTATACCAAGAATCAGTGTTGCAGATAGAGCCTTCTTGAATGTGTATCCAAGAAGGTGTTGACCAAGTAATGGATGTCTTACAGATGTCATTCATTGTAATTGAACAAATGAAATTGTCCTGTTGGAACTGACTAGTTCATTACGCAGGATTTGTGAAACAAAACAGTTTAGTGCCAGAGCCCTTTTAAATAGGACATGGAGTGACATGATGACTCTAGCAATCTTCTAATAAAATCTATGAATTTGGGGGCAAGGGAGGGAATTGGGAATACCATGTGTGTATAGTGCCCTACAAAACTATAGGGGCGGGAGTCCTTGACCTAACAGTTTACCATTGAAGGGCTTGTCTAAATGGCAAGAGTTCTGGCTGGTTTAAAGGTGTGATTAAAAATCAAATCACTTACACTAGTGAAAAGGCTGTGTGGATGCTCTTACTTCTTTTAAATCAGGCTTATTTTTGATTTAGTTAAGTCGATTGATATCTGTTGACGCTAAACTTTAAGACTATCTTGTTTAACAGAAGTAAGTATCCATACAAGAGTTTGCAGTGGTTTAATTGTACCCTTGTAAATTGGTGTAGACAGCCCCCTGAATTAAATGGACAAAGCCATGTAGATACAAAATACACTGGTTTACTGCTGGTTAAATTTAATCTCAAGGCAATCATGTTTTTAAAAAGTTCTTCTGCAAAGTATTTCACTGTTAATCCTCAAATCACATGCCATTAATTTTTAACAGTTTGCATGAATGATAGTGGCCATTTTTCTCAAAGGGCGAATTCTTAAGTGTAAAAAAATGGCATGGAAGGTGTGAAGGCAGTAGGAAAATACTAGAGCACTTACAAAGGCAGCTTGAGAGAATTGTCTGTGTATTGCTTTGGCAACAGAAGTATGAGGGAGAAGGGAGTTGAAAGCAAGTGCAGGTGAGGGAAGATTATGTTGGACCAAAGACATTTTGTAGAAATGGCAAGGGGAAAGTGGAAAAACAAGTGAATTAGCAGTATTTGTCAATTAGCACTATTTTTAAACCTGCAGATGGGATTTCTCTCCGCTATAGGTTACGCTGTAGTGCAAAATAATTCCTTGGCACTCTTCGGAGCACAGCTGACCTTGTACCATTCAGTTGATGCTACTGTAAGCTAAGGAACAGAAGTAGCAGTAAATTCACTATGTATTTAAAAGCTCTTCAAAGACCAGCACTAACTACTTATGCTTCACTGCTGATAGCTTACATGCCATTATATCAGAGGTATGCAGTGTTGTTGGGCCCTGGATATGAGACACAAGGTGGGTGAGGTAATACCCCTTTTATTGGATAGACTTCTGTTGGTGAGAGAGACAAGCTTACACAGAACTTCTTCAGGTCTGGGAAACGTACTCTGTTGCAGCAAAATACAAGGTGGAAAAGGTTGTTCAGCAAAAGTAGCTAATGCACATTTCAAGGGAACGTGCAAGGTAGTGGTAATTTGGTGTGGGTAGCTACTTAGGCTAACCAATCTATTCCACCTTTTATTTAGCTGCGACACTAAGACCTGGTCTACTCTATGCTGTCCTGCATCCATCTAGCTGTGAAAGTGTTCTCACTTAAATTTGGCTCACGCCAGTGTAAGTGCCCCTCTGTGCCAATTTAGTAACACTACTTCCTGAGTAGTGTAGAGTCTTGATTGATGTAATTAGAGTGATGCAGTGTCATTGTAGACACTGCTTTGTTTACACTGGCTGTTACTGGCCTCCAGGAGCTGTCCTGCAATGTTCCACATTGACAATACAATTGATACAAGTGCTCCTTGTGTTGGTGGTCTGAATCCTTACAAGGAACTAAGTGTACGCACACAAATGACTTAACTGCAGTGGCTGTATGCTGATCTAAGTTTGGGCGACATAATTTTGTAGTGTAGACGTGGTGTAACTGTTTCCCAGGGCTAAAGAAGAACTTTCTGAAAGCTTATCGCTCAGTTGGTTCAATTTAAAAAAAAAAAATTACATCATCCACCGTGTCTCATGGATTTCTAGCAGTTGTGTGGAATTCTGGATTGCTAATTTGCAAGATACATAGGTATGGTAGTCCTGGCATGGAATTGTTCTTTTTCTGGATCTTGTCAGTTTACTTTTTTAGGCTTCTTGAAGGAGGAGAATTTTATTGTAATTCTCATTACAAGACAAGCTAGTAGGGGACTGTTTCCTAGAAACTTGACAAACCATAGTTTTGGTGTACTAAAGTCAAAGGACTGTTTCCGTCATGGTTAAACTGCAGCTAAATACTTCAGTGTTCTAGAACTCAAGGCTTCCTAAAGTCAGTGTATCAAATGCTTAACTTGGCTTTGGGTGTTTAACTACCTCAGTTTTATATCTAAGTTGTTTTTCTTTTTAATCATTCATTAGGTGCTGTTGACATCAGATAAAGCTGCAGCCAACTTCTCGGACCGTTCCCTTCTGAAGAACCTTGGCCACTGGCTGGGAATGATCACACTGGCTAAAAATAAACCTATCTTGCACACGGTGAGCTCACATTTAATATCTGTCCCCAAAAGCCCCCGTTAAGCTTGTGACAGATTTGAAGTCAAGAAATTCAGCTGAATCTTAGCTTGGAGCCTCTTACCTTTTTGTACGATAAGCTTGCTAAAGTACAAAAATCTATTTCTGTAGTTTCTTAGGAACATTTTGATAGTTCATTTATCAAAGATTCCTAGATACATATTTTTGCAAGGTTTTTTAAGTAACCTTATCCCAGTAAATACACATATTAGGTACATCTTAAAATCTTTACCATCTTGTGCAAAATAATTTTAAGGCTGTCTTGATTCAGCAGATGTCAGTGCTATAAAGAAACTGTAGCCATGCAAGAAATTTGAGTTTCTCTCATTCCCCTTCTTCTCTCCCTCCTTCCCCAGCCAAGTTTCATTGTCACACTTTTGTGTTTTAGGATTTGGATGTGAAATCGTTACTTCTGGAGGCTTATGTTAAAGGACAACAGGAGTTGCTTTATGTAGTGCCATTTGTTGCCAAAGTGTTAGAATCTAGTGTCAGGAGTGTGGTAAGTGAGCTTAAATCTGCTAAACAAGACATAACTATTGAGATGACTCTACAAACGAAGTAGCAAACTAAATATTGTAATGTAAACTAAATGTGGATTTTTTTTGTTTTTTGTTTAACAAACCATTCAAAACTAAATACATTATGTCAAGTGATTGGGAAGGAAATAGATGGAAACAAGGTGTTTGAAGTGCTTAGAGATGCTGTGACCTGGGAGCAAAGGGAAAAGAACTTGCAGATGTACTTTGTGTTTGGGGGGGGGGGAAAGAGTTGGTTGGAATATGTGTGCTTAAACAGCTACACATTAATTCTCTGTTTATGCACAAATGGGGAAAGTCCCAGAGCCTAGTTTTCTTCTAAACCTCATTAGCTTGGTCTTCCTTTCTCCTTCCTGGATCAGCTTTCCTGTCTCCCCTATCCTACTTCAGGAATGGCACTGTTCATCTGCCAAATGGAAGCCACAATGAACTGGCTCCTTCTAATTCCAAACTGGAACATTAACTTCCTATTAAATTTTCTTTAATGCTAAACTGAGGTGTGGCTTTGTTTTTTTTTTTTTTTGTTCTGTTCTCCTCCTCCTCCCCCCCCCCCCCCCCCCCCCGACATACTGCTAGGGTAGAATGTTGCTGTGCTGTACATAAATACCACTATTGAAAAATGTCTTCACTCTTTCACAGCCATACAAATACAAATTGCTTTTAACATATTCCATAGTTTTAAAGTACACTTGTAAATTAAAACTCAGCACCCCTTTTGGAATGGAATGGCTTTCTGACTCTTCTCCCCAATCCTTTTTGTAGGTTTTCAGGCCTCCAAACCCCTGGACAATGGCAATCATGAATGTTTTAGCTGAGCTGCATCAAGAACATGACTTAAAAGTAAATTGCTTTTAACTTTTTTCTATGCTCATTGAACGTTAATGGATTTGCTTGACTGATTAGCTTAGCAAAATGTAATGCAGGAAGACTGTCTGATTTCCAAACTTCAATCCTCAACTTCATCTTTAAAGAATTGCTTAATTTGATTGAATTTAGGTGACTCATTTAGTCACGGTGCTAATTTAGGTTGAGAACCACTTGTCTAGAAGCACCAATTTACCATTGTGGGCCACATATGCAGCTCTGTTATGTGGGCTGCATCCACATAATATATACTACCTGTAGGACCCTGAGGATGTCACATGGGCTGCAGCTGTGTGCTGATTGGGCTGTGGGTTATAAACACCTGTTCTAGACAGTCCCCTTGCAGAATATTGGTCTAATGAAGTGGTTCCCAAACTTTGGCCCACGGGCCAAAAGTGGCCTGCCACTACTCTCCCACTGGCTGCAGCGGGGAATCGCTGCCTAAGGATCCAGGCACAGCATGTTGCCACAGGGCTACAAGACAGATGCAAGCTCCTTGCTGCAGCCAAGGGCATGAGAGATCAGCACTTCCCTCTCTTTGGCTGTATCAGGGAGCAAGGCAAAGCACTCCACCTGAGTCCATAGGCACTAGGGTCCCTGCTGGAGTCATAGGGAGAGGAGATCAATGCACCCCTCCCCCGACTCCAGCAGAGAGGGACCCAGGCAGAGCGCTCTGCTAGGTGCTGGGGTCTCTGCTGGAGCCAGAGGGAGGGGAGCACTGATCTCCCATCCCCTGGGCTGCAGAAAGGAGCCGCTGCCTAGGGACCCAAGTGGAGTGCACAGAGATACAGGATGCATGCAGTTTCCCTGATGCAGCCAGGGGGACTGGAGAACTCCTTTTGTCTGGCTGTAGTGGGATGCGGTGGGGGGGGCCTGGCAGAGACTGGTGGCCCTTCAGGGTTGTAAAAATGATGTGGCCCTTGAGCCAAAAAGGTTGGGAACCACTGCTCTAATGCCTAGAGTCTTAAGAGATGGGGGGTGGGGTTAGAATGGGAAACATAGAGGGGTTCCTTTATTAATATAACCTGGAATTGTTACCTGGAATTAATATAATTAATGTAACCTGAAATCGTTGTGCAGCTGAATCTGAAATTTGAGATTGAGGTGCTTTGTAAGAACCTTGCACTAGACATCAATGAGCTGAAACCTGGAAACCTCCTGAAAGACAAGGATCGGCTGAAAAATTTGGACGAACAGCTGTCCGCGCCAAAGAAGGATGTGAAACAGCCAGAGGAGCTACCACCAATCACAACTACCAGTAAGTAATAATTATGAAATTTGTGTTTCTACAATACAACTGAATCTGCGGCATTTGAGGTTAAAATGAGGGCTTGCTAAATTACTTAGAGCAGCAGTTTTTAGTAATAAACTTTATATTTGGTGAGAACCCAGAAATTGGTGAAGGAATTGATTAGAAGGCTTCTAGGCATGTTTGCATGTACCAAAAACTGAATCCTTCATGCATTGTCCGATGTCACTTAGAGCACAAACAAGGCTCTTTTATTTGTCTGTCATGCAGTTTGCCAGAATGGCTACCTCACTGTGTTTCTACAATGTAATTTTTTTACAAGGATAGGTTGTTGATCTATCCCCCAACCTGGAGGACCAGTGGACTACTTTTCATCTGGTCCCTATCCTTTGACTTGTCTGACTTGGATGGCCCTACCAGGAGGTTAAAACTCCCGCTGGCAGACCTCTTGGTGCCATTGACATACATAAGTCTTTCCATGGTGTCAAGGTGCAGTCCCCAGTGAAGCATGTACTAAAAATTGTCTACATACTGTGTGTGTGTGTGTGTGTGTGTGTGTGTGTGTGTGTGTGTGTGTGTGTGTGTGTGTGTGTGTGTGTGTGTGTGTGTGTGTGTGTGTGTGTGTGTGTGTGTGTGTGTGTGTGTGTGTGTGAGAGAGAGAGAGAGATGGCTTTAGACGAAAGAGCAGAATAGTGAGGATCACTTATTGACCTGCAGGATTGTTTTTAAACTGTATTTATTAATGTAATAGCATAAACTATAATGGATTGCTTACTTATATCTCTCAAAAGAATCTGATGTAGTAGGGCTTGAATGAAAAGCATACAATTACAAAGTCTCAATGCTTGAGTACACAGACTTGGACATCAATGAAGTGAATTGCTTGGCTTTTGCTGTAGGAGTTTAGGCATTTTAGTCATGATGAGTGAAAATGATGTGGACTGTTCTTACATGGAAAACCTGTAAATTCTGTATGCTGAGGCGACTGGCAAAATGGACTTGCAGAAAGACAGCCAAGAATTGCTATAATTGTTCATTACACTGTAAATAATGCTGTCTTTCTACAAGCTAAGGTGGAGATATAGTGTAGTGTGGTACTGGCTTATCACCCTAAGGGAAAAATTAAGAATTTACCAATTTTGCTTTTACAGAAACTTTTTTCAATTAAATGGCAAAAAGCTTAATTTTTCAAATGATGCCCCAAATGTATGGGGCAAGAATAGAACTTGTTTCTCAGTGAATTAGCTTCTAGTAAGGAAGCAACTCTACAGAATTCTTTACAACTTCTATGTTCTACAGCTGCTTCAACAACCCCGGCTACTAACACCACTTGTACAGCATCCGTTCCTCCGCAACCTCAGTACAGTTACCATGACATCAACGTCTACTCTCTGGGAGGGCTGGCTCCACACATTACTCTAAATCCAACTGTAAGTATTAGAGATTATTGTGGTTGTTACAGAAATTTTCTGTAGTCCAGAATAGAAGATGGACTGCAGGGGCTTTCATACTTTCACCAAAAAGCACTCTACTTCTGAAATTGAGGAACTAGTGATGTTGACTGGAATTAGGCACAATGTATACTGGTGCTCAGAATCTTTCACAACTATGTCAATCTTCCTATATCCTGCCAAAACTCTTTTATTTCTGAACCAAGCTCCTCCTGTGAGTGATGTCAGATTGTTTGTTTTTGAAAAACTCTTTTTCGGCTGTTATGATAACTGAGATCAGCTGAGGCTGCTTAGCAGATTCTAGATGTGCACCCTGCTTCTAATCAAGAATGAACACATTAGCCTGCCAGAGTAAATTCCATTCTCACAGACTATCAGAACACTAACTTTCAGTGTGGTGCAAAATTAATCTCTTCAGCCAAACCTCTGTGGAATGGATCATTCTCTTTCTGTTGTCCACCCAAAAGCCACAGAAATTCAGGGAACTATAAATGCAGTTATCTAAACAATTGTATGTAGGAGTACCTCAATGCTAGGTCTTTAATAGATGCTTTTCCTTGCAGCTATCTATGTACACTAGACATGTATTCAATGCCAGCATTCTAAATAACTTAGTATAATTTTCAGCTCCATGTGACGCTTGGCTTGATAGGTTTACTATTTTAAAACTAACTGGTGATCTGACCGGTGTCACGAATAAGGAGTCGGGACACCTGAAACCTTTTAGTAAGCCTACTGTTGTAAATTTGGTTGCTTCATTTTTCTTGATTCCAGTTAGGAAGTTTTTGTAACCTCCTGTCTTAAGATTCCAGTTGATTATAGCAGCAACCTGACTGAAATAGCTGTCCAGAACAAAACCTGTTGCAGAACCTGCAGCTCTCATTTCACTCTTGTGCACACTTGAATGTGGGTGAGCAACTGCACCAACAAAAATATTTTAGAGACTTGAAGTTTATCTTTCAGTCTTGGGTGTTGCAAGTAACACTAAGGTGGTAAAAATTTTGTACCTTGGGATGGCACTTTGTGTAACTTCACTTGTTTGTATAGTTTTTTCAGAGCAATGGGGAACAATCCAGAGATCACAAGGGATTCAAAAGGAGGTGCACTACCTGATACGAACTTTCATTTTTAATCCAACTTGATTTTATATTACTTCAGGGGATGCCCTTTTACAAAGTAAAACTGCAGCTTTTGTAGTTTTGGTGCCCTATCCCCTGTACACCACCTCCAGTTTCCTTTTCTCTTTGCATTTTACCCTTTTTCAGTGTCTCTGTTCATTTTCAGGTTCTTTCTCTAGTTCTTTTTGAAAGGGTTACTTCTGCTGTCTTGTAACCAAACAAGTATCTGTTGACTGGCTGAGGAGTGACTTGTGAGCTAAAAGCAGTATTGACAGTTAAAGCTAATAGTGTTTCTTGGCAATCCATATCTCTGGTTCTCCTTTTTTTTTTAAAAAAAGACAAACTATGATTTTACTGTTTTTACAAAGTAGATCTAGGAGGTAAACTACTAACTTTCAAAGGGTCGAACAGGTGATCTCTGGAAATCAACTCGTCATTCCATGATGATCCAATTCAGACTCTTGGAAGTAGTGGCAATTCAAAGGAGTTACTTGTCTTAGATAAGTCAGGCAGCTTTCCACATGTTTTGGCCAACTCATCAGTTGCCTAGGTCTATTGGCAGGTGGATTCATTGAGCTTTTATACTAGTAAGTCACACTTCATGTTTTCAGATATGTCCCTCCTGAGTTAAGTTTCTGTACTTATTTTGAACAAATTCCTTGCTGGACCAAATAAGATGAACATAACCAAATCTGACAACATGACTGAATTTCTGTGATCTATTCACCAAGATCCATACATCAGTCATAGCTATACATAAATATTTAATGTTTTGAAATGTTGTTTAGGGCATATAGAAGTGTTGGAACATGAGTATGACCATACATGTATTTGTGTTCTTTGACTTTGGTTTGATCCTTCTGTTGCTTAATTATTTTAAGTTTTCATTTTCTCCTGTAGATTCCACTGTTCCAGACCCATCCACAGTTAAAGCAGTGCGTGCGTCAAGCTATAGAGCGTGCAGTGCAAGAACTTGTCCATCCAGTGGTAGATCGGTCCATTAAGATCGCCATGACTACCTGTGAACAGATAGTCAGGAAGGACTTTGCACTGGATTCAGAGGAGTCACGCATGCGTGTAGCAGCACACCACATGATGAGAAACCTGACTGCTGGTATGGCCATGATTACCTGCAGGGAACCTCTGCTGATGAGCATAGCTACCAACTTGAAGAACAGTTTTGCTACTGCGCTGCGGGTAAGATGGTGCAACTTCATTGAACTCTACTCATTAACATTGACTTTCTACTTAATTGCATTGCCATAAACTGAGTATTTGTCTGTTGGAGTTACCTGGAATCATGTATTGGGGGTAGAGGATCCCAAGGACCAAGAAATCTTTGTATGAATGGAGTGGCAACTTGGTTAGCTGTAGTGAACAGAAGTTTGGCTTAAAATAGAGGAGTTA
This sequence comes from Emydura macquarii macquarii, assembly GCF_026122565.2. Taxonomy (NCBI): domain Eukaryota; kingdom Metazoa; phylum Chordata; order Testudines; family Chelidae; genus Emydura; species Emydura macquarii. The sequence goes on along the minus strand of NW_027130432.1, from coordinate 12,925,348 downwards.
TCCCTCAGTCTTTACAAACCACTAAGATGCATCTTCTAGTCTTTGTATCCTACTTCATAGAACCAAAGCTTCCTGACTGCCTTCACTTTTCTTGACCAGGTGTTTTGCACAGCTGTGCAGTTCACCTGGCTGTGCCTCTGATGTCTTGGAGTTAATGGGCCTGTTACCTTTAAAATATAACCCAAAGCAATGGGAAATTAGCACTTGGCACTGAAAATTAAATTTTCCTGGTAAAATGTACATGTTTGTCTTGGTAAGTATGTATGCTTCAGACCATCCATTCAACTCACATAATTGTTCCATAAGCAAGTATAAAATTGAGACATTACTCTGTACAATGAAACTGCTTGATTCATTGGCTTTTCTAGAAGCTGCTGTCAAGTCTTCTAACACTTGATTTTAAAGCTTCCCTGTGGCTTTTTTCCATTGGCTTAACTAATGAGATAATTTTGTTTTAAACAATTTATGAACTGCCAGCCCTTACCAAATCATTTAGTAGGTCATTAGCCAGAAAACTTACTGTAGTGCTATTGGTGAGTATGGTATGAGTCATTTTGGATAGATATGATTGAAACATCATGCAAGTTCAAGGTATAGCTGTTTTGAGGTGTAAAACTAGGGCTCCAGAAGAAATGTTTACACCTTGTGTAGGGGCAAATCCCTCCCCCGCCCCCATTCCCTTTTCTTTGGCTGAGGGATCATGTTGTTGTGATGGAATTGCTCCATTTACATGGTAGTGGGCTTAGGGCAGGATTTGGAGGGGCTATATAGGGAATACAAAAGGTTTAGTAAGAGTGAGGCCCAGCTCTCCACCACATTTTGACCACTTGGGTATAATGGTATAGATGACTTGCTTTCTGAGATTGGGGACAAGGATGAGAGTCAGTTGGCTGAGGCTCCTGCCATGGAGAGGAAATGATGGTAAGCTGAGGGGAAGCAACAAGCCTCACCATTTCATGTTGCATCTCTGCTGTGTGGGTGCCTCCTATTTCTAGCATAGCGTCACAATTTAGGATTCTTATTAACTGCAAGAATGTTCCAGCAATAACTATCTGCCTGGCAAGGATGTGTAACCACTTCTTGGGTGTAAACTTCTGCTACAGCTACCCATGTCTCTGCCATCCTGAGGGACTAATTCACTATAATGCATTTTCCCTGTGGCTAATTCTTGAGACCTGGAAACCTAAAGTAGTGCCAGATGTGACTGCATTCTTAATGATCAGAGCTTCATGTTGAGAACATGCAAAACAAATGCTGCATGTTAGCTTCTAGGTGGTGGTTAACGGGTAGGTGTATAAGAATCTCTAAATTGTTACATATAGATGCCTGGTAATATCAGACCACTGCTCCATGCAGTAACTCAGCATTTAAGACCAACAGAGGTGCTTGAGCCCCAGGTTAAAATTGAGGGAACTGTTGGCACAGCTGCTTGATTCTGGAACTCCCCAATTTTCATCTGCCAGGGCTGAGGGGCACAGAGTGCAGATCATTGCAGTGGGTGACTATTTGTCTTGATATCCTGGTTTAAGCAAGTCAGAGCAATGGATGGAGATTTCTATCTATTAGAATAATCTGTCATTAAACTATACTAACTCAGATTACCACATTGTATCTTTCTACTTCAGTCCTAACACAGCTTTAGCAGTTGAGATCTCATCAACTGTTAGCATTGATGATGAATGCTTAGTGTAATTGGAAAAACTTCGTGCATATCTACCACTGCAAATTTCTAGTCCTGACAGCTCATGAAACAGTTAATAGATCTCTCCTTCTAGCAGTGTCATTTTGATGATGCATCCAGGACTAGATAGAAAATTTATAGCCAGTGTACTGTTGGACCTCTAGTCTTTTTCCTATAGTACTATAATGGATTTTCATTTTGTTCTCCTCAAATGAACAGTGAAGACATTATATATAATTTCAGGATTACATTCTCATCAAAATGTAGATCAAATATCAATTTACAATGGCCGTTTCTGTAAATCACTTGTCAGATTCCTTCCATTTCAGCGGTATGTGTAGAAATCCTGTTGCTAGGCCAGGAAGGGCTTTCAGCACAATCTCTCTTGGAGCTTTCACACTAAACCAGGAAAGTTATTTTAAAAAAAAAAAAAAAAAGAAACTTGTTGCTTTAGCTCTCAAACTAAAACAGAGCGAATACCACTTTTGGCCTGGCATTTGTAGTTCAAAGGAATTTTGTCAGCTCTTCTCAGACATTTTGCTTCATTGTAAATCTGCTTGAAATGGCTTTTGTGGAGGTAGATGGAGTGTGTCACAGATCCACAGTCCTCTGAAGCAGTGGTTCCCAAACTTGTCTCTGCCGTGGCAAACCTGGATTCCTTTAATTATTTTGAGGCATACCACCATATAGTCTCCAAATGAACTCATGAATATTCATGAGCCAATTCAGAACTCTTCATGTAGTTTTTCAAAAAATTCCATGGCACACCTGTTCAGGCCTGACAGCACACCAGTGCCGCAACACACTGGTTGGGAAACACTGCTTTGGAAAACCCTTTCAGTGTGCCAGACCCCCAAGGGATCTCATTCTCAAGGGTAGGCCAGATGGCTTCAACACTTCTGAGATGGAGCCTCTGAGTGCCAGCACTCCTGTTTCACACCATGAGCTCTGCCCAGCGAGTCCAAATGAGACTCCTGTTCCTAGACTTTTGCCCTCTTAAGCAATTAGTGTACCTCAGCAAGTATTTGCAGTGACACCAGGCAGCCTTTTCAAAACAGTAGAATTTATTAGTCAACTGGAACACAGCATTGGGGAAGTCCTTAAGATACTATAGAAAAGTAAGGGTGAAGTCTGTTCCAACTGGTCAATATCAGAGCTATACCCAGCCAAGCTACTGAAGAATCCCTCTGTCTCCCCCTCTTGGCCTCTTTGGTAGTCCTGAGTGAGAGCCCTGTGTCTCAAAAAATGATCTCTTGTCCTAATCTTGTGTCACATCTCGGTCCATTGTTGTGGTCCTCTTGCAGGACCCCTGCTCAGTTTTCACTTGCCCAGCTGCAGAAATCAGAGGAGCATGATCACACCATGTGCATTGCATTGGTTTGTGTCCCCACCAGCCATGCGTGCATCGATTTAATCAGAACACTGCACCATGGGTAGCTATCCCACAGTGCAACTGCCCACAGTGCCTTTTGGGAAGGTTGTCCTCCAATGATGCAATGTGCTCCCTTCCTTCCTCTCCTCCTCCTCCCCCCCTGGTCCAGAACAAACAGATGAATGTTTTGGTTTTTTTTGCGCCATTTTTTCAAATCCATCTCTGCCACACGCATACCATTGCTGGAGAGGCATGGAGCCTGCTCAGCTGTGCACTATAATTGTGAGCACCACAAATACCTCACGACTTATCCTGCAGTATTTTCAAGGCCGAGACAGGAGCTGCCGCATGGAAAATTGCAATGTTACTGAAGCTGCCCTGCTACAAGCAATAGAGTGAAAACATTCCTGTTTGCTGCAGGCTGTCACGCAATATCTTCAGTCAGTGGAGCGCTGGTTCTGGTCCCAGGAAACAAGCACAGACTGGTGGGATCACATTGTTATGAAGGTGTGGGCTGCAAAACTTTCGTATGTGAAAGGCCACTGTCCTTGAACTTTGTGCAGAGCTGTCCCCAGCCCTGAAGTGCATGAATACCCTCATGAGACCTGCTCTGACAGTGGAGAAGCAAGTAGCCATCACTCTGTGGAAGCTAGCAACCCCAGACTGCTGCTGGTCAGTTGGGAATCAATTCAGAGTCAGTAAATCCACCCTGGGAGCTACTGTGATGCAAGTGTGCCGGGCCATTAATAGACTTCTGCTAAGAAGGGTAGTGACTTTGGGAAACATGCAGGCCATAGTGGATGGGTTTGCTGCAATGGAGTTCCTAAACTGCTGGGGTGATAGAGATATGCGTGCCATCTATCTTAGCATTGGACCACCTTGCCACAGAGTACATAACCTAAAAGGGATACTTCTCAGTGGTGTTGCAGGCCCTTGTGGATTATAGGGGACGTTTCACCAACAATGTGGGGTGGTCTGGAAAGGTGCATGAACTCAGGTTAGGAATTCAGGTCTGTTTAAAAAAAGATGTAGGCGGGCACTTTCTTCCCTGCTGAAAAAAATAAATTTTAGCGATGTTGAAATGCCAGTAGTGATCCTGGGGGATCCTGCCTACCCTTGTCCCCTGGCTACTGAAGCACTACACTGGGCACCTGGACAGCGAGGAGCATTTCAATAATAGGCTCAGCAAGTGCAGAATGGTGGTGGAATGTGCATTTGACCGCTTAAAGGCAAGATGGCACAGTTTGCTCACTAGGTTAGACATCTGTGAATGCAACATCTCAACTGTTCTCTGCCTGCTGTGTGCTCCGTAATGTGTGTGAAACAAAGGGGGAAAAGTTCCCGCAGGGTTGGGTCATGGAGGCTGATAGGCTGGCTGCATATTTTGAGCAGCCAGATTCCAGTGCTATGCTGAGAGCCACCTGCGGAGTGCTGCACCTCAGGGAAGCATTGAAAACCTCTTTTTTTTTTTTTTTTTTTTTTGCAGTGAACCACAGTAATGTATGTCTGTCAGTGCTGTGCCTTCCATTCCCATCCCCCACTCTTGCACTATCGGTCCCCTCCCCTTCTTTCCCTGCTGACAATCACTGAGCTCTAAATGAATAAAGAGTAATGTTTTTTTAAAGCAGTACAGTTTTATGGGTGACCCATTACAGTGGGGGAGGTGGAAGAGGGAAGGAAGATAATTTAACATTCTCATAAGGCCGCTTGGCCATCCAGGGTGAAGTGTGACTGTGCAAACTGCAGAACATGCATATTCCTTGTTCTTAAAGGGGCCCTTGCCTCTTTCTGCTTCCCTCCACTGGCATGGAGTGGAGCATGTATTGCACCCTGTTCAACCTCTTCCTAGAATGCTTAGGGTTGGGGGGCTGGTAAGAAACAGTTTGTTGGTTGAGTGTTTTGGAGGGGTTGCGGGGGGAATCTGTCCTGCTGCTGCTCTTCCTGGAGCTCTACCAGACACCTCAGCATGACAGACTGATCCCTCATAATATGCAACATCTCCTGTTGTGTTGCACGCTCCTGCGCCTATGTTGATTTTCTGTTTTCCATGTCCATGTTTAGTTTTTCTGACAATGACATCCTCCAGGTTCTGAGCTCTGTCAAGCTGTGGAGGTGTTCATTAGTTCATTGAACATGTCAGCCCGAGTTTGCTTTTTTTCCCGCTTTCTAATCTGGGAAATGCGCTTTGCAGGAGTAGATGCTGGGGTAAAGGCCGAGATGTCTGCTGTAAGGCAAGCAAAACACAGTTGCCATTGTTAGCTGGCCCCATGGAAGAAAAGAAATGTTACAATATTAAAAACAACTTTTTCATATTGACAAGGCAAAGCCAGACCCGCATACCAATCCATGCCTATTGCATGGCATTCTAGCCATGGTAAGTAAGGGGCCCTTGCATCCATTATAGGGAAGTCTTTGTAGCACTAAATTCCCTAATCCACCCTTAACCAAGGAGAAGGATCATTGGGCTCCCCTTTACCATCCCAAAGACGGTTTTTGGGAGGAGGTGGTCAAAAGGGATTGGAGGAGGTTGTGGGTGAAGTGTCACTGGAGAAAACAGAGAGGTACCTGATCCTGGACCCCTAACATCCATGCCAACAATGTCATGGTTAGAAATTGTCTGTGGTGGGGCCCAGGACATGGTTCATGACAGGGGAATAACATGCAGTGACTAAATTGGTTAGGTACTGTAAACTTGCACCATCTTCCCTAAGTGAATGTGTGATATCAGTCTCCTGAGGGTAATGCAGATGGAAAGGGAAGATTTGCTGCAAGCATTAGGGTACAGGCATGGCCCTTATGCTGCTATGCTGTGTTCCGCAATGATGCCTGCTCATTTAATAGCAGACTGGCGGGGAAAAATGTCCTACCATGGTGGAAGAAATAAGGCTGCTCTCCCCTCCCCAGAAACCTTCTGCAAAGGATTGCAGAGTATCTACATGAAAGTTTCCTGGAGATATCAATGGAGGATTCCCGGAGCATCCCTGTGCACATAAATAGTCTGTTCTGGGGGTAACCCTCTGCTGAAGTGTACCAACACCCAGGAAGCCCATCCCCACAAAAACACAAATTCCTTTTTTCCCCACAAATAAGCTGGACTGGGGATATAACCACAGAAATGCGATTTGCTACATACACACCAGACGTGCCTTCCCCGGCATCTCGTTCAGTAACACTGTCCTGTCTGGCTCGGCTGCTCTGGAGTAACGAACAGGTCCTGGCTCTCAGGGAGAATGGATACCCCGCTCTCCTGCCCCCTGTTCTCATCCTCTTCCTCATCCAGAGTCTTCCTCATTCATCCTGGACTGGGATTCTTTGGCGGTATCAGTGCTGCATGGTGGCACAGTGGTGGTGTCACCACCGAGAATTGCATGCAGCACCTCATAAAAAGTGGCATGTCTTTGGTGATGAGCCAGAATGACCTAGTTTTCTGATAAGCCTGCCTCAGCTCTTAGGTTTTAACGCGGCACTGCTGAGAGTCCCTGTTGTGGCCCTTCTCTATCACACCACGCGATATTTTCCTGTGGATATCTAAATTTTATTTTGCTGGCTCAAAGCTGAGCCAGAACAGACTCTTTGCGCCACAGGCTGATGAGATCCAAGACCTCAGGTCAACTCCATGCTGGAGCGTGTTTGGGGCATGCAGTCACCACGAGCAGTTCAGCTACAAAGCTCTCTCCAGGCTGACCAAACGGGAAATGAGAATTCAAAATTTCCCAGGGCTTCAGGTGTGGGGCTGTTTCTTGTGCACGTGGCTATGGTGCAGCAGAGTGCGAATGTGCAGAGTGGTCACAACAGAGCATTATGGGATACCTCCCGGAGGCCAATGACATCGATTTACGTTGCACTCTGCCTACACTGACGTTCATTTGACCCATAGGATTTGACTTCAGTGCTACGTCACTTGAGGTGGTTTTATTAAGTCGAATTTTACCACGATTTAGGTCTGCGGAACTGACATGCCAGTGGAGGTGCCTACTTTATGTGGTCAACATAAGCCACATTACATCAACCTACATTCAGTGTAGACCAGGCCTCAGTAAGTCTAATTAGATATTTCATGGCAGTCCCTCTTCTCTCCACCTTTCAGGGCATTGAGTATAGCCAAGATTCCAGGCTTCAGACCTTGCCTGATCTGTTCCCAGGTCTTCCCAGTTAGTGACCCCCCCCCCCATCTTGTCGACCTGAGCCTCTGGGTAGTGCCCCTTTGGCACTGGTGCTCTCTGGCTTAAAATCTGCAGCAGGCCCAGATTCCTGAGAAGCACAAAGATAAACACTGTCCTAAAGAGGGACAGATTGCTACATAAGTCCTCTGAGAAAAGGATGGCTTCTCCTGTCCCCTTTGGCACCAAGTGAGATGTTGTGCCCAGGGGTGGGTGCACCCAGAGCTCATGAGGAGCAGCACTGCTGCTCCAGAACCATCGATAAAAGGGATGGGATTAACCTCTTGCACCACGCAGGGACAGAAGAGAGCATTCACATTCGGTATTGACAGTACCACGCTGTAAGAAGACTACTGCACCCAAACTCGTGGCAGTGGATCCACCCATACTCAAGACCCTCACCAGCTTTCCTCCTGTTAGGCCTCAATATGCTGCTCTTGAGTACCTGGCAGTTTTACACTGACCACGAATCGCTGATCCTTTCGGACTAGATAGTATTGATAGACATCCGTACACTGCTGGTACCTCATTTGCCAATCCCAAGCACCAGCCATGCTGTGGGTACTCAGATGCCATCAGTGCACTATTCGCTGATTACTGTGACTGTCTGGATGGTCGCAAGATGCACACAGTACCATAGGCTCCACCAATAGTTGGACAACTCCTACTTCTCAGATGAGCACAAAGGGATACCAGTGGTTCCCTTGGTGGTTCAGAGACCAGACATCCACCCAGACAGAGCTTCCAGAGGCTTCTAGATGCCTTCACCTCCTCATGACCTTCACTGTTAGGCTAGAAATCAATAGTACTCCTCCATGGGACCTGACTCCATATCCTTCTGATCCCACTCACTGGGCTCCTGAGGTTTATAGTTTTGGGTCTCTGACTATGAGGACACTGGAAGGTGATCTTTGACAGCGGTGCCCAAAGAGGAGCCTCAGTCCTCTTTGGATTACTTTGTGGAACCGGAACAGCCAGTACAGCTGGATCCACGAGCAGCACTTTTTCTCTCCAGATGAGGCAGTGGCATCAGCCTCTTTTTCGCCACTGGATGACCATAGGCAATATCAGGACCTCTTGAAGAGGATCACAGAAACTCTCCAGAGCCCACTAAAAAAGGTTTAAGGTCCTACTTGTAAACTTCTGGATAGTTGCCAAACTACAACTTCCAAGTTGGCACTCCCTATATATGAGGCCTGATGGGAGCCCAATAAGATGTGTTGGCACACACCAGCTACCTGTGCCTCAACCCCATTTTGTTACTTTCAATAGGGTTGAATATTTGTTTTCCTACCCTACCTGAACTCCTTAGTGTAGTCTAGGTGGTCACTGAGCAAAACAGGCTGCACCAGCATAGGTCTACCCTTTTGGACAAAGATGCAAGGAGACTAGATCTCTTCAGCAAAAGAACTTTTTCATCAGACAGCCTACTGTTCTGCATAGCGAATGATCAGATGTTCATGTCCAAATATAACCATTAATTACAATAAGCTGTCAGAATTAGCTTGCTAGTAAGCTACCACAGAATTGTAGGCCCCAGTTTCAGGCCATCCTGGATAAGGAAAACTAGATGCCAGATCATCCCTCCAGGCATCACCTGATGCAGTGCATGCTGCTTTCTGCTCCATGACCACTTCAGTGATTGAGGCAGGCTTCCTGGTTGCAGCTCTCAGCATCCCCAAGGAGATTCAAACAACAGTAGAAGATCTCCCCTTCCAGGGTAACAGCCTATGTAACAAGAAGAGAGGTGGACAGCGTCACTCCTTCAAGGACTCATGCACCACCCTCTGCTCTCTGAGGATTTTGAGTCCCAGCTTTGGCTTAGCCCTGTATGACAGTCCAGTTCTGTCTGCTCCTGGTAGGCTGTATGGCCTCATACACCTCCGTGACCTCCTTTGCAAGGTGCCTCCAGGTGTGATTGCAGACAGCCTACACTATGAGCAGAGCAAATGACTCTCACTTCCCCAGAGCATCCTGCCATCACTCACTTGGTAGGAAACCAAGGACAATGCCTTTGTAGGGGTTCATTTCATTCTCAATCACTTACAAAGACTCTCATTATGGATGCCTCACGGAGATAGGGAACACACACATACGACCATACAGCTGAGGGTCTCTGAATTCTGCAAGAGTCATGATTAGATATGTCTTCTCAAGCTTCAGGCAGTGCACGAAGTGTTCAAAATCTTTACCCTTCGGATCTGGACACACGTGGACCAGATGGTCAGACAACATAACTATTTATGTAATAAACAAGGGGGAATGACGTCTGCCCCACTGTGTAGGGAGTCAATCAAGCTCTGGAACTGGTGCATCACAAGTGGGAGCTGCACTCTTCAGTGGTGTAGTCTATTTTTCAGCAGTAGGGATTCCTATCCTGGGACCTCTTTGCAACCAACCCAAAGAAACAAATATACAGCCTGTTGCTCTCAAGCTGCCATGGGGCACAGTTCCAGAGGGGATGCCTTCCAGGTACAGTGGCTGGATGCAGGAAGATCAGGCAGAACAAGGCAACAGTGGCACTGTAGTGGCCAAGGCTGTTCTAGCTTACCACTGTCCTACAGCTAGCCTCTTGCTCATACATACACCTGTTGCCTCAGAACGGAAGCAGGACCATCCATCCCAACCCAGTGTATCTCTGTCTGGTGGCCTGGTTTTTGTACAAACAACAAACTTTAAAGGGCATGTTCACAAGAAGTACAATCCATCGTCCATGATAGCAGGAAACCCTCAACAAGGAAGGGCTATGCTGCTAAGTGGAAATGATTTTTCCATTTGGTGTCCGCAGTCTCACTTACCTCCTGTGAGGAGTCTTGGGTCCCTCTTATCCTGAATTATCTTCTTTGAAGACATAATTTCTCTGTTCATTGTGTGTACATTTAGCAGCTATTAACGCCTTTTCTATTCTGGTGGACTACTGCTTGGTTTTAACCATCCCACAACTATGAAATTCCTAAAAGGCATTATCAGACCATTCCCTCCAATATTAAAACTTGGTCAGCACTTATGAACCTGCTATTTGAGCCCATGACCTCCTGCTGTCTCCACCTGTCTGTGAAGGTGGTCTTCCTAATGGCAATAGCCTCTGCTGGGAGAGTGGGTGAGCTCAGGGCCCTTATGGCAGACTCTCCTTACATAGTATTTCACAGGGATAAAGTATCCTTGAGGATGCATTCCAGTTTCCTCACAAAAGTGTATCTTCTGTATTTCATCTGACCCAGGTTGTTAACCTGCTAGTCTTCTACCTAAAGCCTCATGATAACAGGGAGGACAGAAAACGCCATTCCCTTGGTGTGTACAAGGGACACTAACCTTGTATTTGCATAGGACAAAATCCTTTCGGAAGTCTGAGATTTTTTTGTTCCTAGCTGAGAGGATGAAAGGGGAAGCAATCTCTTTCCAAAGATACTCTAAATGGATTTCCAGCTGCATCCACTTTTGCTATGAGCTTATGTCAGGGCTCACTCAGTCAGAACCCAGGCTGCCTTGGTGGCAGCTCTACAAGGAAATCAGAGATTTGCAGAGCGGTGCCTTGGGGCTCCAGTCATAGTTTCAGGAAGCATATGTGTAGTGCGAGCTTCTGCTAAGGATGTTTCCTTTATTTCAGCATTCCTGTGATCTATGGTGTAGAACACTTCTTGCAGTCTCCTTACTGAGCACTGTTTTGGGAGTTCACCCACAGTGCCCAGCACGTGAAGGAAAGAAGTTTACTGCTCTTATAGTAACTGGAGTTCTTAAAGATGCGTGGTTCCTATGGATATTCACATCCCATCCTTCTTCCCCTCTGCTCAGATTCTCACTTGATTTATGGCAGAATAGGAACTGGAAAGGCAGTTGGTTGGCACCACCCTATACCCTCGATTCAGAGCTCAAGGAGGTGCAGGGCACAGGTGCAGGCTAACGGAATAGTCCTCTGGTCTCAGGCGCATGGAGCGTATATCCACGCACAGTGAAACCCATGGGGACCACACATCTGTAAGAACTCCAGTTACTATAAGGCAAGTAACCTTCCTTTTCTGACCGTCTAGCCTTCTTAGAGGTGAGATCAGCAATTTCTGTAGACTTGAGTCATAGAAAATTGGATATGATGCAAGCATCCATCTCGGGTTTCATGCTTAAAATAGAGGGATTGGATTTTTGCCTGCAGATGCTGACAACTCTGTTTTTGGGAGACTGACTACTTAAATCATGGCTAAAGCTATGATTAACAAAATAACATGAGCTGGAAAAGAGGATTAATAATCTCAATTTGTGGCAGTTTCCCAAAGAGTCAGAAGCAGGTAAATCTCTGCATTTACATGGTTTTCTGAATTCAGGGACAGCCAAGGATTATTTCAGTGTTGCGGGAGGCTCACTTCTTACATGCTATTTTGTACTATCCTTATTTGTATCAATCTAAAAGCAGCAAGGATTTCTGTACCCTTGAATCTATAGGGTATTAAAATGGAATTTTCCCGGCTTACAAACCCACTTTAATGTAAAGTTATGCTGGTAAAAAGATAATGTTGCAGAGGAAAAGGTACTGCACAAGATGAGTCTTAAATCCGTTAAACCCAGCTTGTGTCCCAAGAATAGTTTAGTAAATGCTAATTTGCTGCCTCTAGATATTAATCTGGCTTTCAGAAAATAATGGTAAAATGACGACTTTTTGATGGGTGGGGGTGGAAGGGAAGACTGATGGTTTTGATAGCTTTGACATCTTGTGTATGCTCCTAAAACACTGTTTGAAAATGTCTGGACTCAGTGCCTTTTTCTGTAAAGTCTTTCTTGTCTGTCTGTCTGTGTCTATGTAGTATAAATTGTGCTGTTGCTGCACACTTAAGCATTTTCAAACAGAAGGGAAAAATTCTGTAATTCTAGTTAAGACTATTGTATACAAAAACTTGATTAAACCATATTGACATGATTTTCTGAGGTGCTGAGCACCCACATTCTATTACTGGAATGCAAGTTCTGCACCCCTGAAAATAGGTCTGACTTGTATTTCCCATGAAGACTCATTTATTAAAGTAGAGCAGTAGTCCATCTTTCTGGAGATGGAAGCTATTGACAGACTTGGAAGAAGTTTTTTGGGTCAGTGTTTCACATGCCATTGGAATAAATATATACTGTGGCCCAGCAACTTACTCTGCTAGTTGCAGATTAATTTTCTTAGTTTTGTGGGCCATAGACTGTTTAACATGAAGCTTGTTTTCTCCTGCATAGGAACCGACTGCTCTGTCAGCCTAGTACTGATGGGCTTTCTTCCTTAATTCCGCACACTGGAGGTACAGGAGATCCCTCTTGATTTTATTTCTTGATCAAGTTGCTTGTTAGCTCCCCTACCTGCATGGTTTACTGAAAGTTTTTTATATAAAATATAAAACATAAAGCATTGCACTTCATGCAAAGTGACTCATGTTCATAAGAACATCCCTGTTTGATACTGGCATTCTGTATAGTCAGTGGCTCAGATTTCAAGATCAACTGATGCATTTTACAGTGGAAACTTACAGCCTTCATTAATATACTGTTTTTTTAATAGGCAGCATCCCCACAGCAGAGGGAGATGATGGAGCAGGCAGCTGCACAGTTAGCTCAGGATAACTGTGAATTAGCATGCTGCTTCATTCAGAAGACAGCTGTAGAAAAGGCAGGCCCTGAAATGGACAAGAGGCTGGCAACTGTAAGTATAGAAGTGTCTATCTTCTAAAGGTTTCACATAAACAATATCTAGTGTCAGAACTTCTTTGTATGATTTGCTTTTGCAGGAATTTGAGCTTAGAAAGCATGCTAGACAAGAGGGTCGTCGGTACTGTGATCCTGTTGTATTAACTTACCAGGCTGAACGGATGCCAGAGCAGATCAGATTGAAGGTGAGTACAGATTTGCTGAATTTTAATTTTTGGTGACATTACTCTTCTCCCTCTCTTACTAATCTTTAAAACTGCAGGAGGACATGGCAACACTTAGCAGAGGAGTCTTTATTTCATTGCATTGGTCTCGTGGCTAATAATCCCAGCTGCCATTAATTTTATTAGTAGCTGAAACATACAGCTTCGCTTCTGAAATAAGCTTTTCAATATTTGAGGATAATGTATGATATGCCTTCTAGAGCTTATCTATACTACTCCTTCAGTGGTGGTGAAGGAGAGTCACTAGAGTCTGTCTTTTTTCTAATCTATTTTTTTGCTTATCACCTCTTTCCAAGATGACATCTGTTTCCCTAAAGCTGCAGACAATGTTCACAGTGGCAGAAATAAATGGATAGAGACTGCACACTTAAGTGCAGCAGCATAGAGACTGGGATTTTCCTGCTTTGCAATTAAGTAGGGTGTAGGGAATATAGGATTCCCCCAATCCTGCACTGAGCTCTTACCCTGATGTGTACAGCTTTGTGTTATGCTCTATAGGTCACTTAATTAAAACTGTGATTGAGTAGCTACCTATTGCACAACCTGTCCCTAACTTTTTCCTTCACTGTCACAGTGCCAAATAAAGGACTTCCCACTGTTATTTTCATTGTAAAGGTTGGTGGTGTGGACCCAAAACAGCTGGCTGTTTATGAAGAGTTTGCACGCAATGTCCCCGGTTTCTTGCCTACCAATGATTTAACCCAGCCCACAGGATTCTTGGCTCAGCCTATGAAGGTACAGATTTCTGTAACAGTGTTGGCTTGAGAATATCATAGCCATTTTGATGAATGCTGCAGAGTTTCACATTGATTACCCACTGGTATTCCAGCTTTAATGGCACTCGGAAAACTTTATTTTTGAGGGCAGTTAGTGGCCTCTACAGCCAAACTGAATGAAACTTAACACCATCCTCACATCAATGTGAGTTTTTGTGTGTTAAAGAAAAAATTGTGTTGAATTCTGAAGTACTACTCATGGGTCTGAGAGGACTAGATATATAAAACTTCTGAGAATGTAATGGATAACAAATGCTGGTTTTTCTGGTAGCTGGCTAATGGACTAACTTGTAACTAAACTGGGATATCTGGATTGCCTCTGCCAGTTACTTATACAATTTAGTATGCTATCAATACCTGACTGTACATTCAAGTAAAATATCGCTAATCAAGCAATTAAATTGGCATTTGAGTTAGGATTCTTTTTTATGATGCATTTTCTGGTGCCAGAGTTTCTGCTGCAGACAAAAGATGAATTGGTATTTAATGCATTCTACATACTGGTTTTACTTTTTAAATTCCCTCATAATTTTAATTAATCCTTGCACAAGTCTCCTTACATATCCACTTTCTTTTAAAACAGCAAGCCTGGGCTACAGATGATGTAGCACAGATTTATGATAAATGTATGACAGAACTGGAACAACACCTGCAATCCATACCACATACTTTGGCCATGAACCCACAAGCTCAAGCCTTACGCAGCCTGTTGGAGGCTGTAGTAGTGGCCCGTAACTCCCGTGATGCTATAGCTGCACTTGGACTGCTCCAGAAGGTTAGTGTTAAGCTCTCTTGTGTTAGTTAATATGCAGTTCAGTTTGCTTTTACTACTACTTTTGCCTGTAGAATGCCTATTGCTGGCAGATGCATAGTTAGAATTGAACAAATACTGTGTGTACTACTCACTGAATTGTACTGAAGGACCACTATTACCTTTTTCAGACTTTAAGAAATGAAATAGAAGTAAAAACAGATTAGACAAAAGATGCAGACACTTGGCATTATGTGCCTTTGGATGCCAAACTTTGGCAAGCCACCAGGAGCAGCAAGTTCCAACATTGTGGAGGTTCCCCATTGAGAACCTGCAGCTGGGAGAATTAATCTGTAGATTTTACTAAGACCAGCTGCCAATCTCTTATCAACATGTGTTTCCAGATCAACCTGGATTCCTTTAAATATGCTCATCAATACCTTTGAATTGCACCTGTAAGCAGACTAAACTAATAGAGTGCCGAGCACTCAGAGCTATATTCCTAAATAGAGTTTGCTGTTATGAGACTGCTGCATTCTGCAATAGTTGAAACATCAAGGATAACTCTAAATAGGAGTACTGTAATATGCTCTAATCTAGGGTCTAAGCATGGAATGTATGCCTTTATAGTGAAGAGTGTCTAGAGATGACAAAGGCAGAAGAACTTTGGCAGCTCTGTGTGAAAACCAGTATTAAGACACTGAACTGCCATTGCTGTCTTACAGTCCAGGAACAATGTAGGAGCCAAAAGTGCTAAAAGCTGAAAACCAGTTGTGAAAGATAGTTTTATATCCTGAGTAGATGGTGTGGACATCCTCTACTGATGTTTGTCTTGACTAGATCTTGGCAGAAGCCTAGAGTGCAACTTGATCAGTTAAATTGATCTACAAGCTTATTACCCTCCTAGTGTAATGCAGAGTAAGTTGAGTTTTTTAAGGACAGGCTTAGCTACCATGTGTTAAGCCTGATCTGAACTGATCACTTCTACTAATGTGGACTGTCTAAATGCTTACTTTTATCAACAGCATATCTTCTCACCCAGTTTATTTCTATCCACATTCTTACCTAAGCCAGATATAGAACTAGACTCTTGAACCTGGATTTGAAAAGACACTGGCTTATTGATGCTGCAGCCCAAAATATTGCAATCTTTTTCTTACTGTTCAGTTTTTATATAAAGTCAGTAAGATGTGGTAGTGACCTGCATGATATTTTGTTAGTCTTTATAAAGAATGAGCAGTTACCTAGATGCCCTCCATGTGGCAAACTTACATAAGACCTTTCTGGATATTATGGCATCATGAGCAGAGATCACTGGTGGTTTTTTTTTTTTTTTTTTTGTTTGACCGTATTGCAGTTTCCACATTTTAAGGTTAACAGCTGTTTATGGAGAAAAGTACTTTAAGGTCATTGAGTTGAAGGACTCTGTAGTGGAGGACTGGGTTTTCCATATGTGCTGACCAGCTGTTTCTCTCCCAGGCTGTTGAGGGTTTACTGGATGCCACCAGTGGTGCAGATGCTGACCTCCTACTCCGCTACCGTGAGTGTCACCTACTTGTACTGAAAGCTCTGCAGGATGGCCGTGCCTATGGGTCTCCATGGTGTAACAAACAGATTACTAGGTCAGTAATGGGAGGAAGGGGAGCACATGTTTGAATACCTCATACCTTGTCCTTGGATCTTGAGTTACCAAATGTGATTCCAAAAAACTTGTTTGTAAAATGGTGTGATTGTAACTTCTACATAATTTGTCACTTCCGGCTTGTCTTGTATATGATAAACTAAAACTAGGTCATCTAGTATTGCTCCTTCACCCTAGAGTTTGATGGGAAGCTACTTTTATGAAAAAGTATTAAACATACGTGGGGGTGACAGTTTTGTCTCTTCTTTATAGAGAATCCAATCTGAATAAGTCTCCTGCATGTTGTAGTGTTTGATTCTACTAGAGACTGATTCCAGGAGTGCTTGGTATTTTCCATGCTTTGGAAGCAGAGCTTCATTGGTTCAGTGTAAAAAGCCTTTAAAAAGACCGTTTTATGGCCAGAGCTAAAATTTGGTGAAGGTTTAGCTGCTCTGTGATGTTAATTAGCTCAAACAGTAACTTGGTGAACCCAGTGGATATCTCTGTTAGAGCTGAACAACAAATCAGTGTCAATTCTATAGCTGTCTCAATGTGTCACATTTCTAATAAGTGCAGCTGGGCTAAACAAACATGTATAAAAAGGTGTCTGATTTTTCTAGATGCCTGATTGAATGCCGGGATGAGTATAAGTACAATGTAGAAGCTGTGGAGCTGCTAATCCGCAATCACCTTGTTAACATGCAGCAGTACGATCTTCACTTGGCACAGGTAAGAGTTTATCTATTGAATAGACTTCATGTAATCAGATCATTAAAGGATTTATACTTAACCTTCATATTCTTGACTACATTTTCCATCTTGACAGTCAATGGAGAATGGCTTGAACTACATGGCAGTTGCATTTGCCATGCAGTTGGTGAAGATCTTGTTGGTGGATGAGAGGAGTGTAGCCCATGTAACAGAGGCAGATCTGTTCCACACCATTGAGACTCTGATGAGGATTAATGCTCACTCCAGAGGGAATGCTCCTGAAGGGTGAGACTGAAATACTGAGCAGTGAACTTCTCTAGGGTACACAGTAGTGATCTGATTTTAAATTGTTTTAAAATTTTATTCTTTCTGCATATTTTCTGTGGTTTAACTGTCCTCTGTCAGACACATTTCTGCACTAGATTCATTGACTTCTATCCTGATATCACTGAGGTAGTTGTCAATGCCTGAAACTTCTATATTTCTACCCCTCTGGAACTCTTCTATATTTAAGACTTGCATATATATTTGTGTGCACTTTGGAAAAGTAACTGCAATAAGGCTTGCTTTCTTGGGGGGAGAAAAAGCTGTTGTTCGTTATGCACTATATTCCAACACCAGGATATTGAAAAGATTCTCAAAGTATCTAACTTGGTTAGTATCCCACTCTCACCCATTTTACATTTGTCTAGATTAGGCAGAGACTGGTAGAAAATAAACCTAAGCTAACACATGGTTTCAACCCAACCTAACTTTTCTTTACCTACCCTAGATAACCTTTCTGTTGCTGCAGCCACATATCTCAACTTACTCTGATGGTCTGAGATCTCACGTAAGGAACACCTTCAGTGCAGTCTGCTGTACAGTACTATCACAGATCTGGCTGCTAGTCAGTGGCATTTCTTATCTGTCACCAGTGCCTCTCCTCCTCTTCCTAAAGGCCCCACTAATCTATAGGCAGTGACGTTTCCATCCTGTGATGGGAAGGGTGGCTCTGTCAAAACACTCAAGTTTAGGGAGTAGGATTGGTTTTCAAAACTTGTAATTTTTCCCTACGAATGAGTTGGTAATTTTGATTACCCCTGTAACTTCACTGTATAAAGTTCCTTCCAAAGCATTGTACTGTAGCACAATGAGACTAAGGTATCAGAAGGGCAGTCACAGAATGGCTTGCAGTATGCTTTTAATATAGTCTCAATAGTGTCACATTTACGCACTGTTCCTGAAAATAAAATGTATAGGACTAATTCTTAATTTGGGTCTATTGCACTAGATTACCCCAGTTGATGGAAGTGGTCCGATCCAACTATGAAGCAATGATTGACCGTGCTCATGGAGGCCCTAACTTCATGATGCATTCTGGGATCTCCCAAGCCTCTGAGTATGATGATCCACCAGGCCTGAGGGAGAAGGCAGAGTACCTACTGAGGGAATGGGTGAATCTCTACCATTCAGCTGCAGCTGGCCGTGACAGTACCAAAGCTTTCTCTGCGTTTGTTGGACAGGTAGAGCTTTTGGAAAGAAAGGTGCTTTTTATTCGACATAAGTAGGGTGTGATGCCCTCAATGTTAAAGCACAGTGTTATGTACCAGTGTTAAACATCCTTTTGCAGTTTTCATGAGTATCACAGCTATCAAAATTCTGTCTAGCTCATGTGCTAAGGCTAGTTTTTTCCCACCATTGATAAAGACTTCAGTCAAAAAATCTCTCCTCCCTTCAGTGAGTGCTGTTCCAATTCAGTTACCATATCAACAAATTGTCAGTGCTGGTTGTGATTCTGCTGGGTAAATCTAGCAGGAGGAGAGCTTCTGTTGAGAGAGATTTTGGTAATAGTTCTGATAGCTCTGCTTCCCCCCTACATTTATCAGAAACTGTGGCAAAAAGTCAGTCTAGGGAAACCAGTTTCTGTGGGTGGAGATGCATCTGATTGCCTTTTCCTACATGAACAGGAAATGCCATCTCAATTTTATCCATTTGTTTTTTGTGAGGAAATTAAGCTTGATGGATTAAGAAGTTTTCTAAACTTAAACAGCATAAATGATGCCATTTCTCCTGCTTATACTTTAACGCACACTACAGGGTTGCCTGAAGAATTGGAACTCCACCCACTTGGGCAGGACTAGGATAGGACTGCAGTGAAGAGAAGTGAGAATTAAGTAGATTAATGTTTCTCCTGACTTTCACTATTTGGATATGGATAAAAATTTAGCTGTTCGACATATGTTGTAAACTGACAGCTTGGCAGTAAGACTTGTGCTAAAATGGAATTTGCAGTTACAGCTGCACTTAATACAAAGTCAATTTGGCCATGGGGGCATGAAGGGGAAGTTCCCAATTTACTCTGTAGATTGCTGGTGTCACTTCCCCCTCAAAACTAAGCAGTGTGAACG
This sequence comes from Emydura macquarii macquarii, assembly GCF_026122565.2. Classification (NCBI taxonomy): domain Eukaryota; kingdom Metazoa; phylum Chordata; order Testudines; family Chelidae; genus Emydura; species Emydura macquarii. Next base: position 12,905,992 of record NW_027130432.1, on the reverse strand, counting down.
TAGGTATTCCACAGAAGATTGACCAGCCACAAAACAACAGCAGCTCAGCTATATGAAACCTAAATTGGAGTTCACGTGTCTCACTGAGAGGCCAGGGCAAGCTGAATAGAGACCAGCTAAAGGGTATTGCTTTCTTTACACATCTATTTGAGTCAGCTCTAACTAGAGGCCCCATTTATACACCCATCTCTTGATGTAAATAATCTAGCCTAGCTTATAACCTTTTCACTTGAGAGGGAGGTTGACAAGCATTGCCTGAATTGCAGCTCTCAAACTTCCTCTATTCTCTTCATTCTGGCTTTAGGCCAGGTCATGGCACAGACAGCCCTAGATTAAATAGTCAACCTTTTTTCTTTTGATGGATCGGAACCAAATCCATACTCACTATTTGATCAGCAGCTTTGGCTGCTTGTGCCCATGAAGTGTTGCTGATATGGCTATGAACTCTGACAGGGATAAAAGGATTACTTATGTGGCTTCTCTTTTGTATGAAGGGACCAAGAAGGTAGTATTGTGCTTTGCTCTTCTTCCCTGAGGGCTTTTGTGTGGAGTACATTAAGGTCCCTCCTGTTCATAGTTTCTGCGGCTGTTGAAAATGCAATTCAGATCACATCACTATCTTCACGTGGTCAGCTCTACATCTTTTTTATTGGCTCCATGTGGTGGTGGTGCTCGGCTTCCCTGGCTTTTATAAGATTGGGGGTATGAGCACTAGGAGGCTGAAACTGTCAGGTAGCTCCAGGCAAGCCCTTGACTGTGGAATTGTATTAGACCAGTCTGGAGAATACAAGAATTTTTAATCTTGAAGTGGTGGTGCACAGCAGCATATTGAAGTATGGGTAAAAACAAATCTAGGAGAACCTGGGCTATTCCGACACCCTCTAGGGGAAGGGACTGTCCTACCCTACTTGCAGTCTAGAAGATCCTCATTCCCTGCACCAAAACATGTTTGCTTGAGTGAGGCAGATAACCCTTTGTGTACATACACTCTAACCCATAAGAGACCATTTACATAGTTAGGTCTCTCTCTCTAGCTGGCAGTAAATTCTGTATGGTGATACTCTATGTGAAGATGGTTATTGTACATGTTATAACTTGCACCCTATATTGGTTTTTGTCTAACTTCCTCTTGTGCTGCTTTGCCATCACATTCTACCTGTCTTTACAGACTTAACTTCTGTTGTGTATGCTCTTTCTGCGTCTTTTTGTATAACAACTCTTCATGGGTCTTGTACGTAACTGGCATCTATTCTTTGTAGCATGTTTCTCTACCCCTTGTTTATCTCCACTTTGCATGAGCTATTTCAGTCCCACCTCTGCTCCCTTAATAAACAGTAAGAAAATGGCTTTGGGGAAATTTTGGGCTACTTCATACTCTGTACAAATTCCTTTAGGGCTGCTAGATATTTCATAAGTCCTTATTTGGAAAGGTTTGAAATGGTAACTGAAAGCTTTTTAAAATGTTTTGCTGTATGGCTGTCATTAAATACTATTGCCTCTTCCCCAACACTTCCTTAAAGCAAGTAGCAGCATGTGTCTTACACCAAAGCGGGCATGGGTCTGTTCTTACCAAAAGCTGCTTCCTAAATTCTAGAAGCTTCCCCTGGAAGTTTGACATGGCTACTCATGCCAGTTTCATGCCCACTGCAGTAGGATTTCTGCTGTTGTAAGTGCTACAACCATGCTCTCTATGTAACATCCAAAAAGGTGGTTTATCCAAGAACAGTAAAGTTGGTGTCCACTACTGATCTGAATTAATTGCTTACTCCTGTTTAACATTGTACTTTAGATAAAAATCTCTTGGATTTGTTACTAGAGATACAAGGCGCTGGCCATTGAAAGAAACCATTCAAAGTCTAGCAGTCCTTTTGGCATGTTCTGTTCCTATGAAAAACTTTATTTTCTTTAGGAGGTGGACAGTATCCAACTAAGAGTTAACAAGTGGATTTGTAGCATATAGCCCAACAAAGGCATCAGGCAAACTTTGCCAACCCTGATGACTTACATGCAATATGTGGGCTCCTAAAGGGGGGGCAACTTTAACTACTGCCTCTACTCTTCTCCTTCCAAGTCGTAAGCCACTGGTAGCAGAGGAAGGCTACTACTGCACTGGATACAGAACCCCACTTCATCAGCTGTGCTGATAGTTGAAAAATAGGATCACATGATTTTTTTTTTTCCATTTAGAAGCAGGTGCCATTAATAAAATACTTTTATGTAGGAGCACAACTTTACTTTCTAACTGCTCCCAATTGTTTTAGAAACACATCCATTTTGGGAGTAAATGGAGGAGGTAATCGGCTGCCTGTTTCTTTTTTACAGAGAAGTAGCTGTGAGTTCATTAATCTACCATGCAACATGGATGTATCATAGAATGTTACTTGTTTGGTACTTCAGTATAACAGTCAAGTTTTTTCTAAAAAAACATTACCATATTCTGTAGTTCTGAGGGTTGGTTTCTTGTCCCTGTAATAGATGCACCAGCAAGGAATCCTAAAAACGGATGACCTGATAACGCGGTTCTTTCGTCTTTGCACTGAAATGTGTGTTGAAATCAGCTATCGTGCTCAGGCTGAGCAGCAGCACAATCCTGCCGCCAACCCCACCATGATCAGAGCCAAATGCTACCACAACCTGGATGCCTTTGTGCGGCTTATTGCACTGCTAGTGAAGCATTCTGGGGAGGCTACCAACACGGTCACAAAGATCAACCTACTGAATAAGGTTGGAAATACTCCCTTTTCCAAGGAGTACTTGGCATGCTTAGACTACTTTACCTGATATACTTCTGCTTATGAGCTGAAATGTAGCCCTTGGGGCTGGGCAAGCTGTTGGAGATGGGAACTAAACTTTCATATGCTTCTTAAAATGGAGTGTGAGCAGGACTGCAGGCTAAGTCAGGTAGTTTTCTGTCTCATGTGGAACCTTTGTGACCAATTTCAAACTTGGTATCCATCTTCCTGCTTTGTTGCTGAAAAGGTCAATGCTTTCAGAATTTAAAAATGAACATAATACAAAAAGTTTTTTTGTAAGGCTGAAACCCACAGTAAATACCATTTTGGGTGGGAACTCAGATCTGTTATCTGAAGCTTAGCTGCACACTTAGTCTAGGCTAGACTAAGTGGACAAATAATCAATATGCTGCACTCCAGTTACCGAAGTGGCTTTCAGCTCTTCATTAGTACTCAGAAGTATGGAGAATGCAGGCTTGACTGTAGTGAAATGGTTTCTGCTATTGACATGTTAAATTGTGAAGCTCGTTGGTTCCTTTCTTTAGGTTCTTGGTATAGTGGTGGGAGTTCTCCTCCAGGACCACGATGTTCGGCAGAGTGAGTTTCAGCAGCTTCCTTACCATCGCATTTTCATCATGTTGCTGTTAGAATTAAATGCCCCTGAACATGTGCTAGAGACCATCAACTTCCAGACCCTCACAGCCTTCTGGTACGTACTTCTGAATGGCTGTTGCCCAGAATTTAAGCTTTCTCATAGGGTGATAACTTTTAAATGAAAGTTAACTTGATAACTCCATAGTGGCAACTCTCATTTTTGTAACCATTAGTATCATTGTGGCTCATCTAATTCCTTGTTAATGGAGGTTATTAGTAAAATTTAGATGCTAATGTCTTACTATTAGCACTACTTAGGTTCTCTCCGAATATTTGTGAAAATCAGTCTTTACCACGGTATGCTCTTAATCAGCTTTAACTTTTCTTTCAGTAATACATTTCACATCCTGAGGCCTACAAAAGCTCCAGGTTTTGTTTATGCCTGGCTGGAACTGATCTCCCATCGGATATTTATTGCGAGAATGCTGGCACATACACCACAGCAGAAGGTGTGGCTGCAGTTTATCTTCTATAAATTATAAAACTCTTAAATACCCATCTCAGTAACTGACTTGATGCTGTTTCACATCTTTTTTTTGAAGTGCATTAGTTGCATGTCTTGTGACTAGAGAGGACTTACATGTGACAGTATTGTAACTGCAACAAGTTTCAATAAACTGTCAAGCTTTGGTTAACTGGGGAATTTGGTAAATAAGGATTTGACTGTAAACCAAATCATCAAATTGACTATAAGCTTTCTGTCACTGTCAGAGGTTGTACTGTTCATTGCTTTCCATGCCACCTAAACATAACATGCTTGGTGCTGAACAAAACATAGAGCAAGACGTTTCTTAAATACGCATTCCAAGTAATCCTGAGACCCTCAGAAAAAACGAGCTGTATTGTAGATTCAAACTTACATGAACTTTACATGATAAAGTCTAAACATGATGTAAAAAATGAAGCAAAATAGATACTCAGACTCTTACAGTCTAGGTTTAATGGCTTTAGTTTATACATTACTCATGGACTCTCTCTCTTGACAGGGTTGGCCTATGTATGCCCAGCTGCTGATTGATCTCTTTAAGTACTTGGCTCCTTTTCTTAGAAATGTGGAACTCACTAAACCTATGCAAATTCTCTACAAGGTAAGCAGTATTCGCTGATGCAAGCATTTTCCAGGAGAGCACTTTGAAGATGGGTTAGGATAGACCAGAAAGTTATTTTTGTTAGCTGAAGATAAATGTTTAACTTCTATTTACATTGTTTATCTTTTGTGAGTTAGAGGTTAATTTAAGTACAGTTTAGGTACTGACATGGGTCAAGCTTGCAGTAAATCACAGGTAACTCTGATCAGAGGGTTTGATAGTAGGCTAAAATTTTGCTGTAAGGCTGGAAACCAGGGAATAGATCTGTCAGCTAGACACTACCTTATTAAACTCATTACCAGGAGGAAGAAACTTTGATTATATGATGCATTGGGAAGAAAAAGGTTGTCTCCACCCTTTTTGCTTGTCTGGCTCTGATACAGTTGCTGTTGGGGAAAGCTCAGAACCTGCTAATTACATAGCCCCTTCCTTTTTCTTTTGTAGGGCACTCTGCGTGTGTTGCTGGTCTTACTGCATGATTTCCCAGAATTCCTTTGTGATTACCACTATGGGTTCTGTGATGTGATCCCACCAAACTGTATTCAGCTAAGGAATCTGATCCTGAGTGCCTTCCCACGTAACATGAGACTTCCAGATCCTTTCACTCCCAACCTAAAGGTAGGTAGTGCCCTCTCCTCAAATGACATCATGTAATTTAAACAATGGGAACTTTATTGCATGGTCTCTTTAAATGTAATCTGGAGGAGTGAAACCTGAAACTAGGTTGTGTTTATCAAAATAGGACTTAGAAGTTCCTAAGGTACTTAACACTTTGGATATGCAATTCATCATTGGAATTAGTTAAATAAAATAGCCTGTTATAACTTGGTATAATAGTATTTAATTGACATTGCTGTCACACTCAATGTGCTAGAGACTTTCTAGAAACTCAGTCCTCATCCTGTAGAACATAAAGTACAAGACCCTGGCCCCTACAATCTAATCCACATGGGCAGACCTTTGCACCTGTGTGGCACTTCACTGATGCCAGTGGATCTTTGCATGGCTGCAGGAGTCTGCTTGTGCAGATCCAGCTGCAGGATTGGGGACTTTTGGTTTTCTTAGCTCAGCTGATGAGCATTAAACAAGAAGCTGGATTTGTCACAGGAAAATACCATAAGGATTTTAAGTATGAAAATACGAAGCAAATAGAGGCTTTCCTGATCATGCTTGACTACTAAATTCTGGAGCAAAGATGTTGTGGCCATCACTTTAGACCAATGGAGGGATGATGCTGTCCCTTTGCCTAGCATTCCAGTTGATGTTCTATTCTAGTTTACCCCCTGTTGGATTATCTGTGAAACCACACTGACTACTTTGGCAGTCTTCCATGTTGGTCCATTATACTCTCTTCCTTTAAGAGAGGGGGGGAAAAAAAAGTCAGCTAAACAGAGCTCAGCTGACCACTTACACTTCCTTTTCTTTGGTCTAGTTTCTAGAGTTGTGTACGTATTTCATCTACCATGTGTATGCTTGGCTGGAATCCAGTGGAGCCAGCCAGTGAAAAGAGCAATTGTCCTCTTCCTGAATCAAAAAACAAAGTGCTCTCTGCATCATGACGACTCCCTTCCCTTCAAAATACACATTAGCTACTGTCTCTGGTTATAATTTTTTTTAAATCAGCTATTCTGAAGTGTCAGTACTTGTATGTTAGGTATATTTTAGTGGAATTACTACTTTGGCCTATTTTGAAGTCTGAAAACAAAGCTGAAGCACTCCAGCAGTGTACCAGGGGAATGGAATTTCATGTTTTACCTTCTGGTATAAAAATGTACAGGCAGCAGTGACTGGTATGACAAACTCGAACTTGCTTTCCTGAGGCAGTCTTGCAACCATAATTTTTGGATTAAAATAGCAGGAACTACTTAAAGGATTACTAATTAGGTTTTTCCTTGGTAGGTGGACATGTTAAGTGAGATTAATATTGCACCACGGATACTCACCAACTTCACTGGAGTGATGCCACCCCAGTTCAAAAAAGATTTGGATTCCTATCTCAAAACTCGTTCTCCTGTCACTTTCCTGTCTGACTTGCGCAGCAATCTACAGGTTAGTGGATCCATCCCTGAAAGTGGTTTAGAGTCTGAGGCTAAAAACCATGTAGGAAGTGAGATCATGTGACTTGGCAGGTATGAAATACCAGGTGATGTACTGTTTAGAAGATATAACTGGGACAAGAGCCTCCAAAAATACTCTTTCCCATTAACTGCTCAATGTAAATCTTTATGCTAATTTAGTATCACCACTGAGAAATAGTGTTTTGATAGCAGGAATGTTACCTGCAGTAATCCTCAAGTGATGTACTTTTGAGACCAGTCAGTCTTAGTCCTGTAGAAAAACAGGGCTTCAATTGCCATTCAAGGTACCACAGACTCCTATGTCTGCTTCCAGTGCATGACTTGGCAAAAATTCCCCCAGACCAGTGTTCTGATGGTTTTCCCTTGCAGTGGGAGCCCCTGGTACCAGATGGCTGAGGAGCTGCCTGTCTCTGCCTTCTTTTCAGCAGTGTTCAAATCAGCCTAGGGCTTTTAATCTGGGCATCTTGAGAGTCTTCCCAGACTTTAGCTGAAGTGAATTCAATAATCAGTTTCAGAAACTGACGAAACAAGTTCAAGTCAGAAGTGGCTTTTGGGTTACTTGTTAATGGAGATTCCTTTTTATTTGTATAATTATAAATTCAGATTTGGTACATGGTTTCATGCAATTGCAAATGTATACGCAAACACTTCTGAAAATCAGGCCATGGAAGCTGAAACCTACTTTAGCTAGACTTGTAATACAATTGGGTACTAAAGGTTGGGATTGGATATTAAGACTTAATGTAGGCTGTAATTTAGCTAAGAGTGTCTGTCTCAGGTGTGTCAAACTCCCTAGGTGTAGAGAGGTATTGGCAAGCACCATCTACAAAGAAACTTAAAATTTGAGACTTTAGATTTGTAACTAGACATTACTTTCGGCATAAAGCAGATACTTGAATGCTGAAAATCTCTCCAGATCCATTCCCTTCAAACAGTCCCTAAGAACATGGAAGGACTGTAAAAAGCTAACCTTTTTCTTGTGCTGTGCCTACTAGGTATCAAATGAACCTGGCAATCGCTACAACATCCAGCTGATTAATGCACTGGTGCTCTATGTAGGCACTCAGGCTATTGCACATATTCACAACAAAGGCAGCACACCCTCTATGAGCACTATCACCCATTCAGCTCACATGGACATCTTCCAGAATTTGGCTGTGGACCTTGACACAGAAGGTAAGCCGAAAACATCTTCTGATCAGTTGCTTGCTTCTAGTGTGAAATGGTTCTTGAAACCTTCTTAGTTAAGAGAGCAGATTAGTGTTGGGTACTGTGGAGAAAAACTGAAATGCCACTTAACTTGCTAGTGGTTCTCTACTCAGCAACACTGCATTAGAAGATAGAATTCTGAATACACTAAAAATATTTTATTGGAACTAAACTTATCTGAAACACTGATTCATGAAGTATAAAAAACTAATTTTGGAGTGAACTAGATTTTGAGTTTTGTTAGAGAAATATTCTTTTCTGTACTGGAGACTTATTTAATACACTGAGATCAACTAGTCCTTCCCTCCCCCCATCCTTTTATGCAGTACAACCCTTATGTGCAGTGGGTTTTGCTTCAAGATAAACACCAGGGTCATGCTCTCTATACAGTCTGGAGTAATCTACACCAAAACTGGCATGCAAACTGGTATCTCTGTCCCGGCAGGATTTTAGATTTACACCTGCTTCGTTTGTAAAATATGAAGAGTTACAAAACAGATACTTTGTGTGTAATGCTTCGTCTTGAAACTTTTTAATCTTCCAAAGTGCTTTATGAATATTGATCAATGTAATAGAAGATTCTAAATTTAGTGTAGGAATGTTGCTGTGGCTAAGAGTTTTGAATCTGTACAATGAAAAGAAATCTTGTTCCGCCCTCTGGGACAAATCTGAGGGATGTACTGGTTTGAAACAAATTTCATGTAGAGGAAGCCCAAACCCTTGGTACAAGAACTCCAAGCTGGGATTGATGTTGTGAAGTATCCTAATTTTTTTTAGCTTTTTACTGAAGTTTCTTTACACTATAGTGCAGAACCATACATCTGAATCCTTAAGCAGTGCTAGGATGTGTCCTTGTTCCATTATGTTGGATAAAGGAAACTAATTTCTTCCTGCTAAACATCTGCTTTCTCTTTCTAGGTCGGTACCTCTTCTTGAATGCAATTGCCAATCAGCTGCGGTACCCAAACAGTCATACGCACTATTTCAGTTGCACCATGCTTTACCTATTTGCAGAGGCCAATACTGAGGCTATCCAGGAACAGATCACTAGGTGAGCAGAGGCATTTAAATTCACAGCCTTTATAGTTCAACTTTTCACTTTGCTTGAAATAAAATGACTTGAGGCAGGTGCTAAATTGAGTTATGTAATGTTACTGTTCAGTGCCATAGAACAAGAAAACCTAGTGCAATTAGATACTGCTTGCAAGAGCAAATCTCTGTTCTCTTCACTGTGCTGTAGTTGTAAATATCAGTATCTCCTAAGAGATCGGTGTTGAGCCTTACCTGTTTTTTCTTTGTGGACTTCAGGGTTCTTTTGGAACGACTTATTGTAAATAGGCCTCACCCATGGGGTCTCCTTATTACCTTCATTGAGCTGATAAAAAACCCGGCGTTTAAGTTCTGGAACCATGAGTTTGTTCACTGTGCTCCGGAAATTGAGAAGTGAGTAACTTTTTTTTTTATAGCTTAATTACAGTTTCATGCAATGGAAATATTAGATTATTCCACTTCATATTAAGCTGCCACAGTCCCATTGGATAAAATTGGCGACAAATTACTACTTAAAATGCTTTGTAGTGATACCGAAGTGCATCCATAAAGCAGGTGAAATAATTGCATTTACAGATTGTGGGGAATGAGGCACAAATATAAAGCAATTAGTCAGAGTATATTGGCAGAAGTGAGAGTAGAACTTGTCCTACTCCTAGGACAGCTGGCTGTGCTTCCTCTTCTCTATATACCCGATTGCATAACCCCATGACAGCATGTTACCATGTACCTTGATAATTCATAAATCTGAGTGGTGTGTTCAGTAGTGGAGGGTGGTTTTCAGTTGACAATTTCAAAACTCTATTCTTCTGTCTGAAGTTATATCGAATTGGAAAAAATGATTATCCATTATGCCAGAGGTCCCCAAACTGTGGGGCATGCCTGGATCATTCAGGGGGCATGGCCTGGGCCAGCCGCCATAAGGGGCAGGGAGGGAGCGCCACCCAGGTCTTGCACTGCTCCAGGCCCACATGCAGCCTTGACCTCAACCCTGACCTGATCCCAGCCCCAGCAAGGGGGGGATGACTGGCTAAGAAGGGCATGGGGTAAAAAGTTTCAGGACCACTGCGTTATGCTGTAGCTTCCATGATTGCTACTTCAGAATAGCATCTCAAAATACAGCAGGTTTTGCTGTCCAGTAGCACTAAGCAACTGTTAAACAGTGTCTTACAAGTAAGCTTCTAACATGATGTCTTTGTGCTAACCACTGTGTGGAAATGATATCTGGATGTAACATCAGCACTATTTCTTTCAACTGTTCCCCCTCACTCTTAGAGATTGAGGCAGGTGCCAAAGCCCCTTTTGTTTCATCTGTCTGGTCTGTCACATCATACGAGGAGAACTTGAGCTCCACTGAGTGCTCAGATCTTCCAAAGCACTTGTTAAAAACTTGGTGCTTGGTGGATTGTGAGCTCTTGATTTCCTATATTTGTAGGAAATCCCAGGGCTGAAGGTGTCTCAAAATTAAGATTTGTAGACTGAACATAGCTCTCTCTAAACTTCTTGTTTTTCTATCCATGTTTAGGTTGTTTCAGTCAGTTGCGCAATGCTGCATGGGGCAGAAGCAGGCACAGCAAGTGATGGAAGGGACTGGTGCCAGTTAGATCAACTGTATCTTGTATTGTAAGTGTGCCAGCCTCGAGGTCCCCATCCCATCAAACTGACAGAAGAATCCTTAAGGCTCTTCCTGACCTTCCCAGCCCCTCTATTTGGGTACACACAACAAACCTTTGGGTGAAAGTCTGTGTGGGCATGTTCCAAAGTTTAAAACAAAATTTTGACTCTTGGCCAAAATTCAGAAGATGCTGTGAATATCATTTTGAACTAGTGTAAATACATGGAACTGAAATGTTTGTCTGGACTTCTTGGGTTTGTGCAAATTGTGTTAAAGGCAGGTGGATAACTGGTGCCTGTCCAGCTTGTAATAAAGGGGCAGCTGCTGATGCCAAGCACTTGTCTGGGGCAGACCTCCTTGTCCTGACATTCCCGGACTCCCAAAGAATATTGAAAAGCCAGTTTTAAATATTATGTAACTTATTTTTTTTCTTTTTTGTGGATGGGGGACCTTTAAATCACTAAGTTGTTTAAAAAAAAAAAAAAAAAAAGTGGATGTGTTGGGATATGGGAATACTATGGAATGTGGGGGAGAGGGGTTGGGATTAAGGTCCATGTGTTGCTCCCCCCCATATCAACTGCTGAGAGTGAGGGGAGTGAGCAGCCTTCAGAGCCCTCCTATTATTGGAGAAGATAAACCTCAGGCCCTGTGGGAGAGGGTCAGCTGTTTTTAGTAAAGAAACCAGAGACCAGGCCTATAGCTTTTTTTTTTTTTCCTCTGACACTTGTAAATTTTGGAAGGGGGGGACTAAATCTAGAAGTGTCCCCCTGTGGCCACACAGCATAAGTTTGTAAAAAGAACAAAGGACCAATACAGCCCATTTTGTAAGGATTTTGAATGTTTTGTAAATGTATTGGTCCATGTGTTGTATTTTGTAGCCTTTCTAGTTCTTGGGCTTTAGTTCTCCCACTTCTTGTATGTATGCATACTGTAGTTACACATTAAAGTCATGACATGCAGCAAGTGCCGCTTGTTTGTTCACTCTGAAAAACCACCAGTGCCAAGTGTGATGGTACAACAAAGTTCTGTTCATTCACTTTAAATATTATACGACATGGGTCATGTCCCTTAGAAACCTGTTTTGAACTTGAGAATTCAAGCAAATGTCATGTTTGTAACTCCAGTCCTCTACTATGAGACTGCAGCATAACAGTAGCAAGGCTCATTAGGTTAATCACAAGTTCACATACACAACTGATGCGTAGCAGCTTGTCAAACATCCGAGCTCTGGATATTTTTGTGGCTAGATTACCCTGTAATGCAAAGGCTTTATGTGGATAAAGCAGTAATCTGTAGCTCAATTGTCTTTGTTCTTGGTGATCGGTAAATACAATTCCTGCATAGATCTTACTGCTATGTAGATGGCTTTTATGTACTGACACTTAATGGGCTGGCTTTCATTCATAAAGGTTCAGTTTGACAACTTCACTGCTCCAGATCCACTGCCTCATACTTCAAAGGCAAATCTAATCTCAAATCCTAGAAGTTGCTAGACTTAGTCTTTCACCTTATTAGTTTTCTCCCTTAAATTATTTTGATAACTGCTTATATGAAGATCCTTTCAAAGGAAGGGAAGTGGCCCTAGAGCTTTATCAATATTACCATGGAGGGCTGATGGTGCTGTTCATATCAGGTATTTCATACATTTTATTAAAGAACAAAAAGGCATCTTATCTTTGCAGGTAAAGTGCCCACTTTACCTTTAAAAATCTCCATACTCTAGCCTGCAAATGATTACATGTTCATCTTAATGTTGTCTCAGCTCTAGCTTCTCTGCCTATTGCAAAGGATCCAGCTGTGGTGAACTCTGGCACCTTAAACTCTTTTGTCAAGCACTTCTCCACAATGCTTCAACGAGGCAGTTGGACAAAAGCTGAGCAGTTCTGACAGGCAGGCCACCAGTTGCACTGAACTCCAGCTGAAGGTGATGAAAAGACTTCCTAGTTTTTTCTACCATAAGACATCTATCATTAAAATGAAATGAGGGAGTCCTGCCATTATCTGAAAACATTGTGTGTTTTTTCAATGATAAATGGATTTCTAGGATCCCTGGCTATTACTCAGAAGTGTCAATACAAACCTTTTTTTCTTTCCTAGCTTAGACTGCACTAGGTTTAAGATAGCTATGTACTGCCCCAAAAAAGGTGTGTAACACTCATCCAATGAAAAATCCACTTAGTCTTACTTGCTCCACCAATCACCTTACCTCAGGCTTTATCTACAGCAAAATTGAGTAACAGTATGACAGACAGCTCTGTCTTATGGTTGGTTGCTTGACCACAGGCAGAATGAGCTGACTGTAGCAGAGCCAGGGTTGTGAAGTGTTCCATTGTCTTTGTTTAGAGTCCTACTGCAGATTTTTCCCATCTTCAAACCAGATTACCAGCAGGGTGGAGATGCACAACTGTACCTACTGTTGAGATGCAGTTAGGAACTTACTGGGTTTGAAGGCAGGCAGTAGGATGATCTACTAGTGAAACTCCCTCTTGACTAGAGTATTTTCTTAGATGCTTGTAATTATACAAGGTATAAAACATTATCCTCCCAAAACAGTAGTGGGAGACCATGCCATTCTAGGAGGGTAAGTGGGTCACAGTGCCATAGAGGCAAGGCCTCCCCTGCAAAACATTACTTGATCAAAATATGCTTCCTCCTCTACAAGCAGTTCTTTACCTCTCTCTCATGTGGGTTCTTCAACACTGGGGGAAAAATCCTCCTGCATCTCTCACTTAAGGGTGAAACAAACATATTGGGGAGGAAAGAGTCTGTTCATTAAGACAGTAAGTAATTTTATAGAACAGTCAAGAGGTAGATGAAAATCCAATACAGAAATAATTGGGTCTAAATCAACTCACCCTCTGGTTCTTCCTGAATACAAGCAGCCACCCTGTCCATCCCAGCAGTGGGACAGATGGCAATGTTTGCTTTATACAGTTCCCTGCTACCAACAGCATTGTTCCACCTCTGCTAACTTGCCAGTTCTAAGAGTTGGTGCAAGATCTTCTTTTGTCCATAGCGCACTTGCAAGGCCTGCTGCTCTCTGCAGTTTAGTTTTCCATAAGCCTCCTTGTCATTTAGCAAGTCCTGCTCTGCTTTCAGGTCTGAGCTGTAAGACTCCAGAGTCAGCAGCACACTGTCACAGAGGAGCTTCTTCCATGAGGCTTTGAGTCTGGGTATTGTCTCATTAGACAGAGTAAAGCTCTCTTCATCCTCGGTGTCTTCTTCCCAGCCCTCCTGCTCTTTGTACTCTTTAAATTCTTCTGCAGCCATACACAGTACCTACAACCAACCACAGTTAGATACCTATTCATTATCTCAGGCAGTGAAGTGTGACTTAAAGGGTGTATAGAATCAAGGCCCCAATTTTCAGCTACTGAATGCTTGAGAGATTCCCACTGCCCTGCTCCAGTTTTTTTAGTGCTGCTAGTGCAGGAGGGGGGAAGTGAAGGGCCCTTTTGGCAGGGTGTTAAATACTTCCCCCTTCCCAGCCAGCTTAGTGAGGGCTGTCACAGGCATTGAGTGATAGCACCAGCCCCCCAACTGCGCGCACACAGCTGCCAGGACAGTTTCTCCATGAGGTGTCAAGTCCCTGCCACACAGAAGGTTACATTCAAAATGGATGTTGAAATCTATCATGGCATGAAGGAAACAGAATTAAGTGTCCTGTGGACACATCCCCCAATCTGTCACATCTCCTTCCACAATGGACTCCATCCCAAACTGCCAGAGCACCTAACATCATTTGTGCAGTTAGATCCTTTCCATAAGGGACTCATGCTCCTCCCAGTTCTGAGTAAAGCTATACTTGTGGGAAGGCAAAAATTCCCCCATCCCTTCTATTCTTACTCTATGTTGACCTGTGATGGGGATTTTTACAGTATTCATAAACCATTACAGAGCAGCTCCATATCCATCACAGGGCCGTTTAGCCCAAATCAGGGCTTAGCTCCAGTCTCCCCTTTAGTCAGAGATCCTACCCATAACCCCACCTCAAAGGTACAATAGCATAAGTCACCCCTGTCTTTGGCAAACAAGACTCCATGGGGCTGCATCAGCGCAGACGTCCCAAGTCCATCACCTAGAAATGAAATCATTTCCACCACTCACCTTCAACGTCATGGAAAGTTCTTCCTCCGTCAACACTTCCTCCCAGCCAATCACAAAGGCTCCTTCTTCCCCCACCATCTCCAGCTGGCAAAGGAAATCCCACTGCTCAGAGACCAGCTGCTGCTCAGCTTCAGTTCTGGCACCTGTTTGAGGACAATAGGGGAGACAAGTTAACCACACACACTACACAGCACAGGGAACAAGGCTCTGTAGAGCTAGACACAGGTCAAGATTTTCAAAAGCCACTAGCGATTTTGTACCCCAACTTGCAATGCTGTAAAGTCTGATTGCCACAAAGTGCTGAGCACCCACCCACTTAAAATCCAGAGTCAAGCTGAACCCCACAAGAAGCACTTACTTATAGAAACTAGGGCCTTGACACTCAGGGAAGATCATAGAATTACAGGACTGGAAGGGGCCCTCAAGAGGTCATCTATTCCAGTCCCCTGCACTGAAGGCAGGACCAAGCATTATCTAGACCATCCCTGACAGGTCTGTCCAACCTGCTCTTAATCTCCAGTGACAGATTCCACAGCCTCCATAAGCACTGAAATAGACTGCCTAACAACCCTGACAATTAGGACATTTTTCCTAATATCCAATTTAAGCCCATTGCCTCTTGTCCAATCCTCAGAGATTAACAATTTTTCTCCCTCCTCATTGTAACAACCTTTTATGTACATGAAAACTAGTATTATATCCCCCCTTAGTCTTCTCTGCTCCAGACTAGACACACCCAATTTTTTCCATCTTCCCTCATAGGTCATGTTTTCTAGACCTTTAGTCATTTTTGTTGCTCTTTTTTCTCCAATTTGTCCACATCTTTCCTGAACTGTGACACCCAGAACTGGACACAATTTTCCAGCTGAAGCCTAATCAGCACAGAGTAGAGTAGAAGAATTACTTCTCATGTCTTGCTTACAACACTCCTATGTCCCAGAATGTTTACTTTTTTGCAAGTGTTACGCGCTGACTCGTATTTAGCTTGTGATCCACTATGACCCCCCGATTCCTATCCCCAGTACTCCTTCCTAGGCAGTCATTTCCCATTTTGTATGTTTGCAACTGATTGTTCCTTCCTAAGTGAAGTACTTTGCATTTGTCCTTATTGAATTTCATCCTATCTTGTTTGTCCCAATGGTGGCCAGGATCAAGGAATAAGCAGATAAAAATTGCCTGGGAGTAACGCTGCAGTTCATCTTCAAATCACTGGGGGGAATAAGGTTTAAAAGGGCATCTCCCTCAGACTCTTACTCAGGTCCCTGCTGTAAGCACTGAGTCCGGGACTGTTCATAAAGCAGAGGCTGCCTTGAAGCCCATAACTGATGGTGGAAGGAGAATTTTGTTGGTGCCCCATGATGAGTGTTTACGAAAGACTGGCTACTACATACTTCGTCGAAAGGGCCGCAGATATGGCCCATGGTTTCCTTCTATCACAGTCATTTAGAATTACGTTACTGTAGCTACAAATGCATGTGGGTCATCAAGTTCCACAAGCTACTCACCCTGCAGTGCAGCTCTGCGCACTGTCACCATCTGGATGTCGGCAGTGTCATCTGTGTTGCCGGGATACGGCTCAGCAAAGCCGTACATATGCATGAGCTGCCAGTTGGCCATCTGACCGTAGGTGTTGAAGATCTCTTGGTCTTTGCAGATGGGCTGTGTGGTGACCATTTTCAAACACTCCTGTAAGCAGAGGGACAGAACAGGCACTAAGGTGAAGGCATCATCATGACATTCAGAATAAGAGACTCCATCCTTATGATGCAAGTGTGGCAGAATTCCCCCTCCCAAGTCTTCCAGGAAACTACCCCTTGCTGGCTCCCCACAATGTCCCTTGTGCATGAGAGAAAGTAATTCTGGGATACCAAGAAATCCTATTGCCAGTCCTCCTGGCACCCACAGGAGAGTTTCTCTATGTCCCATCCAATACCTAGAGCAATAGGCTGACCTAAGTGTGTGTGTCTCTGGCAAACAAGTATAACATTAACTGCTACCTCTGTCTCCGGTCCTGCTCCTGTCACATAAGAGCACCTTGGTGGCCCATGTGATCACAAAGCCACCCCCCACCCTCCGAGGTTGCTGGGAGCACTTGCACTGCCACTGCCCTGCTTTTTCTATGGCAAACGGCAAATTCGACCAGCATGCTTCACTACAGGAAAACGTACCTTCAAGAATTCAGGCCCTCTGCATGCCAAGGTCTTGGCATTTCCTACAGCCAACCCACCTATGTGCCACCAGGCTGATGGCTCCCAACACGGAGGCACCCAGGCCTCCCCTCCTGCCATCAGATTGACAAAGGCACACCCGCTGCCCATGCAGAACCTCACTGAAGTCAGCTGGGCTTCATGAGGGCAGGTCCAGTCCTGAATTGGGGACCAGGAGTGTGGGATCCCCTTGAGCTACCGTAGCTGAGCAATACCTTCGTCAAACGAAAGCAAGACAGGTCACTTGTCACTGAGCTCACTGCTAGGTAGCCAGGTGAGGGGCTGTGGCCTGGGTTATGCAGGATGGCAGATGAGGTGATTTAACAGGCCCTTCTGGCCTTGGAATCGAGGAATCTCAACGGAGACAAGGGCTGGGCTTTCTCTGAATCACCTAGCACCAAAAGGGAGAAGGACACGGGAACCACACCAGACGTTGCTGGTTACGATCACACAGAAACAGAAGGATGAGCTGTGGGAGAGCAGTAATGTGCTAGGGACATGCACACTCCCCATTCACACAGCTCCCCACCTACTCACCTGGGAATATTCCAGGTTGGCATTGTGATTGGCCACGTGATTCAAAATGTCAGCCATGGGCACCATCATTGGAGGGTTGGGCTCCTTCTCATCCTCGTCTTCCTCATCCAGGGGCTCCTGAAAGCTGTTTCGGAGAAGAGGTGAGGACAAGCCAATCCCCAGTCTTGCAAAACAAACCAAAACAGCCACTAGCCCATCCTGGGCCCGTGACCATCAGGAACCAGCTGGCTACCTCGGATGGCACAGAGAGGTGTAAGCAGTGTGCACAGACTGTGACAGTGCCAGAGCCACCTCCTGCCATGAGAAGCCTGGAGAGCAACAATCTGGCCCTCGTATCTGACCCCCCAAAGAGATTCCTCATAGTCACACAGGGGAGGAAGATGGAGGCTTCATCCCAATCCCTCTGGATCCAGAGACATCTGCTACAGAAGCACCTTCCCCCTCTCACCTGTAAGCCATGACAAATGCCACCAGCCTCTGGTACAGCTCCAGTGTGTGCAGCTGGGGGTCAAAGATGTCCAGGTGGGACTCCATGAAGGGCAGGATGATGGAGGTGTACTCCAGCTGGATGTTGGCCAGGTCTTTGTCCACTGCTTCTAGGATGCCAGTGCCTTGCAGGAGCCTCACCCTCTCTTCTTCAGGCCTGTATCAAGGGGCAGGCAGGGCAGAGACTATCTCATCTCATTTTCCACCCCCCACACATACACAGGAAGGAACTGAATTAATACGAATCCTCTACAGCCTCACACTCCACTGCTGCCTGCATCTAGTTAGCCCAGACCCCAAGTTCAACCCACTGTACACCCCGGCTAGTACCTGAGGCGGGCAGCCACCTAGGCTGCTAACGTATCTACCAGAACAAAGCTCCATATGTGCACACCTAGCCCCAATGCTGCTGACCCATGGGGAAACAGACAAAGAGGGCAAAAGTCACAGCCAGGAACACAACCCAGGCCAGACTACTGCTCCATCCACTGCAGCACACAGACTCCCAGAGCCAGTGCCCCAGTGGCGGGAGTAACCCAATGCCCAAGACTGAGTCTTGTGCAGGCTGCTGGATTTCTGCAGCCTGATGCCAGCATGAGGTTTAATCTTACCAGAACATGGGGTGATCCGTGCTATTGAAGTCAGGCCAGAGTGAGAGGTAGGGGCGCCAGTGGGAGCTGCTGGCCGTGTATTCATGCAGCAAAGACAGGAGGAGAGGCACCCAGCCAGACTGACTCTCCAGGGATACTTGATCTAAGGAGCCAAACAGAGAGAAGACAGGAAAGAGAGAAGGGGAGGGACATGCTGAAATACCAGGTTCAAGGCTCCCTAGCAGAAAGGGTGGGGTTGAGTTGAGGATTCCAGACTTGCTACTCCTAGGATGGAGGGACATGAGGGTGAGGGCAGATCGTCCACCAACAATCCCTTACCCCATGTGTTTGTCAAAATTGCTGCAAATTACTGCCCTCTCTAGATCTAGCTCAGAAAACTCACCCTTCCCTCAAGACTCCCCCAGGCTACAGACTGCCTGAAGCAGACAAGAGCATGTTGTCCATTAACTAAGATCCTGTTTACTGCTCCTGAAATTCTCCGGACCCCTGCACAAAGGTCACTGGCCTAGCCACAGCAGGCATGACCATAAATGTTATCCGCTCTCAGCTTTCCTGCCTTGGATGGAAGATAGAATGGGGGCTATTTTGGCGGCTAACATGGTGACAGAGCAGGAGAAATTAGGAGAATCAAAGATAACGAGGTAAGAAAAACTCCCGACTTTCACAAACTTTGTTCCACCCATCTCGGCAGTGTGGCAGCCAATTTAAGTCAGCTGCAGGAGTCCTTAGCTCTACGCCACATGCCCTGCTCTCACACCTTTCTCCAGGAGGGACCGGATGGAGGTGGTGTGCTGGGACAGGAGTGCGGCTCTTGGAATGGTGAAGAGGACTTCTCCGATCTGGAGGTCCTCTCTGGCCAACATGCCGTAGTCTGACACGGTGCCCTCTTTGCTCACGTAGACCTAAGAGAGAGGTGACCAATGCGCCTGTCAGGGCCTGTGGGGACCTCAGTGAAAATCTGCCTCTGACGGGACAGGCGTGAAGGGCTACCAGGGGAATGAAGCCAAGAGGTCAGGAGAATAAGGCAAACAGCATCCATGGAAGCCCAGACAGCTAATTTCATCCCTCACATGGCAGAGGGACTTCCGGCCCATGTAAACTGGAGGTTGGTTTTTAAATAACAAGCTTCCCCCAGCTACACTATATCCAACCCAATGGCTGCACCCGGGCACTAGCGCATGTGAGAAGTAACTGGAAATCTTCACCTCCTAGCTGCTTCCCTGCCTGCCACCCAACCCCTTCCCGCTGCCCCATTCATCTGTGGGAGTCCTGGGATTACCTTGCCCCTGGAAAGCCAACTCTTGCCCTATCAACCCCATGGTTTGCAGATACCTGTATGCCAGACTCAGCCTAGCACAGCAAGAGACCTTTGGACACTGGGACTCACACCCTGGTGAGGGTCACTCAATTCCCAGCTTCCATCACCCTGATTCTCTTACCTTTGGGCTGATCTCCAGCCCAACCTTCTTACACCAGTCCAGGAAGCCGGAAATGGCGTCAGCACTGCCATCCTCAGCAGGGCTGCCCACTGCTGCCACCTGCAAACAGAGAGAGTCTTCGGGAACAAGGACAGCTCAGGCATTAGAGAGTCTCACGGTGGAGGACAGAGGATAACCCTGGAATCTTCGCCAAGTTAGATAAGTTGGGTAAGTTAGATCTGATCAACACAGAGGGAAGTGCTAGGGTCCAGTGGACAGAACAGCAGATTAGAAATTAGGAGACCTGGGTACTATTTCCAGCCCAGCCACCACCAGTCTGGCATTAGGCAAATAATTTCATCTTTCCTGGGCCTCAGTTTCTCCATTTCAGAAATGGGGTAACGCTGCTGCATACCCAGCTTCGCAAACTGCTCTGCAGTCTATGGATGGACAGAACATTATTATTAGCTATCCCTATAGCTTCAATTGGATACCATCGTTTCCTTCACTTCCTGCCTTAAACTGCTGCTGTGAATGGTTCAACATCCGTTGGGTTTCTCGGCAGAGATGGCTGCATTTCTGTGGTCAGTGAAGTGGTTTGAGATGAAAAGGGATATTTATGTATCCGAGATCATCATCAGAAAACAGCCTAGTTACGCGCCTCTCCCCCAACAAGAGGCCCTTATTGCAGTTAAAAAAAGAAAGAATGTTTTTCTCTGCTGTGACCAGAAGATTTGGAAGATGAAAGACCTCAGGAACGTTTAAAACAGGTTTAGTCACTTCTTCGGTTAGGTCTTCTGTTCTGTGGCATATGCACAAGCAGAAGATTATTTGCTATTACTCTTACATTCAACAGAACTTAGCATTCTTCAGTATTGTAATCATTACTGTTACCCCATACAATGCTAGCACGGTACTGACATGGCAGCTTCCCACACCACCAAAGAATCTGTGCCCCAAAGGGAATAAAACAGCCAATGGTCAAAGTGGGCAGTTTGCAAACAACCCATAGGATAAAAATTCTGTAACAAGACTATTAGGCAAATAGATTTGCAGAAATCAGGGTTGGTTCGTGACTAAGCCGCCAATTAAAGGGAGCTACTTTCATAGTGAAAATTATTTAAAACCATTTGACTGGCTCCAATATAAAGATGCAACCTAAAAACTGTAATCAGTCCAGCTAGAGCAGTGGCTCTCAACCTTTCCAGACTACTGAACCCATTTCTGGAGTCTGATTTATCTTGTGTATCTTAAGTTTCACCTCACTTAAAAATTACTTGCTTACAAAATCAGACATAAAAATACAAGTGTCACTGCACACTATTACTGAAAAATTGCTTACTTTCTCATTTTTACCATATACTCATAAAGTAAATCAACTAGAATATAAATATCGTATTTACATTTCAGTGTACAGAACATAGAGCAGTATAAAACAAGTCACTGTCTGTATGAAATTTTTAGTTTGTAATAACTTGGCTAGTGCCTGTTATAAAACTAGGCAAATATCTAGATGAGTTTATGTCCCCCCTGGAAGACCTCTGCATACCCCTAGGTGTACATGTACCCCTGGTTGAGAAGCACTGCTCTAGAGTCAAGCTGCTTTGTTCATGTGTTTTTCTGACAACTCATTCATCCTACATATTTGTTGCTAATATGAGCAAGAAGAAAAGGTTGGTGTGATTTCATTTGCAGATTTTAATCTTCGTAAGAAGGACCATACTGAGTCAAACCAATGGTCCATCTAGACTAATATCCTGTCTTCTGACAGTGGCCGATGCCAGAAGCTTCAGAACAGGGCAATTATTGAGTGATCCTAGCATCCGGCAATCAGAGGCTTGGGGATACCCCAAGTATGGGGTTGCACCTGACCATCTTGGCTAATGGCCATTGATAGACCTATCCTCCATGAACTTAGCCAATTCTTTTTGGAACTCAGTTATACTTCTGGCCTTCACAAGATCCCCTAGCAACAAGTTTCACAGGTTGTTGTGCAAAGGATGACTTCCTTTTGTTTGTTTTTAACCTGCTGCCTATTAATTTAATTGGGTGACCCTTAGTTTTTGTGTCATGTGAAGAGGTAAATAACACTTCCTTATTCACTTTCTACACACCATTCATGCTTCTACAGACATCCATCATATCCTCCCCCTCAGTCATCTCTTTTTTAAGGTGACTAGTCCCAGTCTTTTTAATCTCTCCTCATATGGAAGATGTTCCATTTCTCTAATCATTTTTGTTGCCCTTCTCTGTACCTTTTCTAAGTCTAATCGATTTTTTCTGAGATGGGAAGATCAGAGCTGCACACAGTATTTATTCAAATGGGCAGACCATGGATTTATATAGTGGCATTATGATATTTTCTGTCTATTACCTATTCCTCTCCTAATGGTTGCTAACATTGTTAGCTTTTTTGATGGCTGCTGCACACTGAGCAGAGATTTTCAGAGAACTATCCACGACTCCAAATTCTCTTTCTTGAGTGGTAACAGCTAACGTATACCCCATCATTTTGTATGTGTAGTTGGGATGATGTTTTCCAATGGGCATTGTGTTGCATTTAATAACACTGAATTTCATCTGCCAATTTGTTGCCTAGTCACCCACTTTTGTGAGCTTGCTTTGTAGCTCTTTGCAGTCTGCCTTGGACTTAACTATCCTGAGTAGTTTTGCATCATCTGCAAACTTTGCCACCTCCCTGTGTACCCCTTTTTTGAAGGCCTTGTCTACACTCGCGATTATTCCAGCTAAACTTTGTCACTCGCGTGCGAGCCCCGGGGATTCGTTTCCTCCCCTCTCGCGTCGCGACTCAGGTTGCCTGAGCCGAGCCTGGATGACTCTTGTCCGGGGCGAGTCTAGTCCCCTGAGGGGCTGGCACAGGAGGAGCGTCTGGGGCCAGCCGGCTGCTGGAGCCCGGCCCGCCACTGCTACCCCGGCCCGGGAACCAGGACCGCCCCCCGGCGTTTTCCTTCAGCAAGTCCCCGCCCGCCCCCTCCTCGAGTCTCTCGGGGGGTTTCTACCCTGGCAGCACCTGCCCCCCACTGCCAGCCACCCGCAGCCCCGGCTCTCGCAGCCCCCGAGACGCCTCCCGCCGCCCCACAAGGAGGCTGGAGACCGCCCGTGGTGGGGGGCGGGGCAGGAGCACCCCCCCGGCGTGTCCACCCCCGGCCCGTTACCTTGGGCCTCTTAGCCGCGGTCGCCATGCCCGGCCTTAGGGGTGGGACGGGAGGGAGCCGCGCGCGCTTCCCTTCCACGTGGTTCCCTAGCAATGCACCCCGGGTCCTTCTTCCGGGGTGGGGCTAGCCACACCCCTGCTCTGACGGGGGCCGAGAGGGGCCAAACTAGGCCTTAAGCGGCAGGGGCCCAGCTGACCCCCCCCCTTAGCCGAGCCACGGGGGCTGCGCGCGCGCGCGCGCGCTCACGCTGCGTCGGGGACGGGGACTAGGGAGGGGCCGCGCCTGCTCCTCGACCCACCCAACTAGGGAGGGACTGAGGGTAGCTGGGCTGGGCTCGGCGGCAGGGGCCGGGGCCAGGGCCAGGCGTCGCCCCACCAATAAAGTGCAGCCCCGGGGGGCAGCGGGGCCATGCCGGGCCCGGCGGGAAAAACCCTCCCTCCGCAGGGGCGCGGGGCGCCAGGCCCGGCACGTGGGGTCCCCGCAGCGGCGCCGAGTCTGTCCCGGGGGGTAACTGCACCGGCCGGGATTGTCAGAAGGGGGGTCGCCCCAGCGGAGCCCGTTTCCCAGGCGGCTCCGCCCGCCCCTGCCTGTCCGGTCCGGTCGCTTTAGGGGGACGAGCGGAACCCCCCGTCACGTCCCGTCCCCCCGAGGCCGTGGGAACCGCTGTTTCCCCTTTGCAGCGCGTGGCCTCGGGGCTTGGGTTTAAGAGGTTTCGCGCTGACTTTTAACCCCTCGCTCGTGGTGCCTGCAGTAAGACGTTGCTGTTCCCACTGGTGACGTGAGCTCAGTCCGTTCTCGGAGCGGGGGCTTGTGGCTTCATTAATGGAGTTAAGGGAGCCTCTGAGACTGCCCGGCGGCGGGCGGGGCGGCCCCCGGTCCTTCCCGTGTCAGCAGTCGGGTGTTGGGCCTGCCCTGGATTTCATCAACTAAATCCCTTTGTGGATCTAGACCTAAGTGACTCGCCCAGGGTTACACAGGAAGCCTGTGGAGGAGGAAACTGAAAAATCCTAGTGTGGCACTAACCCTTGGCCCCTCCTTCCTCTACCATCCCATGCTCCTTTGGAAGTGTCCGCAAGACCAGAGCTGCTTCAGAGGGCTGGATGTCAGACACTCACTCAGGCTTTAGCGACAATAGGAGAAAATAGCTCCTGGGCCATCCCCAAGGAAGATACAAGCCTGAGAACTAACCTACTTGTCTCTGCATTGGCCTTTTAATGGGCTGCAGAAGCAAAACGTTAATTGCCCTCCCCTGCATGGTTTGCCAAGGCTGCTCCTTTATGTCTCAGGCAACCAGCTATCACTTCTCTCTAGGCAGGGATCTGCATCCCTCTCCCTCCAGCCCAGGAGTTTAGGCTTGCATCCCCCTGGAAGTCACTGTGACTATCCCAGCAGGCCTGACTTTAAATCTAGCACCTATAATTCACTCTCCACAACAAGACTGTTTCCCAGTGACCAGCTAACTTTCGCAGAGCACAGTACATGAATTTTAGCATGAAAGCATCCCAGAGAAAAGATATCATGAACCACTAGAGTCTATACGCTTGCTAAGCTTACTAGGTGTCACCCTCCTTTTACATGGGGCCCCTGACAGGTTGCAGGTCCTTCAAGCCCTTCCAGCAGGGTTTTGCCCTCTTGATTACAATCATGTCAGATTTTGGATCATGAGGAGGGAGTCTTTGAGTCAGTTCAAGCTGGCCTTTATGCCACAAGCTCTTTCTTTGTCTCCTGGGCCTCTTGAATGCTGTCTGAACCAATAGACACTTCTCCAGAGTTGTTTACCTGTCCAGTAATCCACCCCACACACACATTTTACAGTAGTTCCTGGGGGAAGGTCTGTACCTTTCCCCCTCACAAAGATACACACAACATTTATAGCTACAAAAGCAGGCAAGTCTGCTAGGTTCTTCTTAATGTCTTTATTAGTTTTCGACACAGTAATCTTTTCTACATCAATTTTTTTTGTTCCATTTTACATTTTATAGTGGTCTCTAAATACCATGGCCTCAATGCAACTTTCTGAGCATCAACCATCTTAATGCACAAAAATATAAGGATTCACCTCATACAGAGAAGTCTGAAATTCATTAAATTCCACCTTAACAAGGAAAAAAGAAAAAACTCAAAAACAAATCCAGAACAAAACTACAGCCAGAACACCTTAAATGTAAAACCACACATTTGTTACCAGTTGCTACAAGAATGAAAGAAAGGGGAGAAAAAAAATCCAATATATATATTATGTATAGGTATTTATATATATATTATCTGAAAGGATACACTGAAAAAAACGAGAAAAATTGCAGCAGTATCTACAGTAAAAAAGAAGAATTCCTACTAGCTTTCAAACATTCACATTTAATGTTCAGAAGGAAGCACACGGAAAAACAGTCTGGGACAAACTAATACACCATAGAGAGTTTCTAGAATGGTTGTGGTAATGTCATACCATTTAAATGCAATATACGTGTGTGTGGCGTGTGTGTGCTGTATGTATCCATACCATAAGCAGGGGTGTTAGATGCGCACTCTCCTAGATAGCATATGCATGAAAGAGACACTGTGTCTGGAACAACATGGGATATTTAACACTGTCTCTTTATCTCTAATAGAATTTCTTCTTGCTGCTAGTACGACCAGCTTTGGATCTATTCCCTCCAGCTCCTAGTATGGAAAGCCAGTCCAGACAGCTGAGGCGTGTAAGGGCTATGTGCTCATAAAGGACCAGCATGGAAGTTGGGTGGGTCAAAGGGACTCGAGACCTGACATCTGAGAGGGTGAATGCTCAGTTCCTTATTAACTGACTCTGCAGCCTCCCAGCACAGTAAGCTGGCATTCACTGGCTGCAATGGCACAGAATGACACTGGGAGTGCTCTTCATGGGCCTCTGTAGTCCCTTTGACTTCCTCTCATGGTCCATTTTCCCCTTCCTCTGAACCAGGGAAAATACAACAGGAAGGGAGGATTCTCATCTGACCACATAAAATATGGCACTCCCATGGATCACGCATGGACCCACTGTTTTGTGGCCTCCCTTAGCGACTCACTTTTGCCTGGGATGCGGTGGAAGGAGACTGGCTAATCCTGGGAATGTGTAAGGTCAGCTCTTGTCTCTCTCCCTGCCTCACAGGAATGGTAAAAAAGGAACTCTTTTATAACTGTGCTGAGGAATTGCAGGCAGGAGATGCACACAGCCGATGCTGTTCAGAGGCACAATGTTTCACTGTCATGAGGCTTTGGGGGCAGACCCCACAGCCAGGTGACACTGTGGGGTTAGCATGATGTTTAGACAGCCCTTACATACAAAGTACATGATAACTTAGCTCTCCTTGCCCCAGACGCCATCCCAAACACTCCTCACGCTCTGCACACAAGGCACTGACAGCCGAGGGAATCCCATTGACAGGCGAACCTAGGGAAATTTCCGCTCCCTACACACCAGCTAGTGAACCCTAGAACGTTTACCAGATGAAATCAGAAACGCTCAACTGCGTGTCATGGGCCCTGTACTGCTAAGAGCTCACAGAGATTCTCTGTTAGCTCAAGTGAGTGGGGCTCGGCTTTTGGCACAAGCAGATCTGTGATCTGTTCCCTGCTGTCACCATGAAATTCTGAGTAGCTGTGCCACACAGAAAGACACACCGAGTTGGCGATGGATTTGTTACAGGACAATTCGCATTAACATCCTGGACATGAGTGACCAGAGCCAAATCCCAGATCCTCAGGACAGATCACAGACATGTTCGGAACCCACCGACTCGGAATGGATCGAGCTACACCACTCAGGAAGAACCAAGCCCTTGACAGATGCTCAGCTTAGCTTGCCGAGCCACAAATGAGTCTGACACAATGAGAATGAGGTGTGGGGGAAGAGGAGCTGGCCCTGGGGGTTTGCAGTGGGCTTCCCACCAGAATCTGGGGGCAAAACATTGACTGACACAGAAGCAAGAATTGCCGGGCACGCTGGTACCCACATGCCCTGATTCCATTGTGCCAACCACAGCAGTGCTGGCACAAAGGCAAGAAACAAGGCCTCGCGTTTGCCTAGCAGTGGGCATAGCATGCCAAGTTCAAAGCCCAAGTCACATACACTAGCAGCACACTGAACTAGTTGGGACAAATAAGTGACTTAATTCAGCTAGTGCTGGGCACAAAATTGGAGGGAGAGACGTTTCTGGAGTCCAGGCCGCCTGCCTGTGGTGTGCACACAATGCCCAAGAAAGTTACGGCCCAATCATGCATCACCCGTTCATGGGCAGGAGCTAGCCCAGTTGCGCTAGGTGCTGCACAAACACCTTGGAAGATGCTTTTGTACCTTGGGCAGGCGACTCCTCCCCCCCATGGCCTGTAAATGTTACAATCATCCAC
This sequence comes from Emydura macquarii macquarii, assembly GCF_026122565.2. Lineage (NCBI taxonomy): Eukaryota > Metazoa > Chordata > Testudines > Chelidae > Emydura > Emydura macquarii. The sequence goes on along the minus strand of NW_027130432.1, from coordinate 12,878,659 downwards.
AAATAGAGCACAACATAGCAACAGAACAATAGCTGCCCCATGAGCCTTTGGACCCTTCCTACAGGTTACTGAAGCCTTTGCTTCTTACAGCCTTTCTGAAGAGCAGAAACAAGTGTCACATTAAGGGAGAGAGAAAGAAGCCTGTACAATGCCACCACCTGCCCCCTGTATAAGTTTCCTCTATCCTCTAGCCCCAACATTGTGCTCCCGGCACCATTGCCATGAGCCAGGAATGAGCTTTTCCCTTGTGGATTAGTGGAGGGGGAGGTGCAGACTTTGGAGGAGTTGGGTCTGTTTTTGGTTGCTGTCATTGATTGTCCTTCTTGCAAAAAATAATTGTAAAGGGTGTGTGTATGTGAATCACACACACACGCACTGGAACCCCAGGGCTCAGTACTGCCACTGAGCACCTGGGAGTTCCGTTTATAACACGGGCTCATGCATGGCTCCATTATTTCTAAGGGTGCCCAGTGCAAATTTGAGATCCCATGACTCTCGCACGGTATCAGAACCAGAAAGGGCAGAGATTGCCCTGTCTCATTTAATTTAAGTATTTATTGGTGCATTGTTATTTTTATTATTCTGTGTTTTTTCAGGTCTCATCCCTGTAGCATTTGGGGAATGTTGTCTTGTGGGGAGGGACTAATGCCCAGTCCTTATGACATGTCACTTTCTGCTTTAAAACAATTCTACTTCCTGTTTTGGATGGACAGGCCAGAGGGCTAGGAAGGAAGGTCTCACAGGGAGCCATCCTGAAGAACAGCTGCCTTTTGTATTACTCTTTCCATGGCTAGGCAAATGCTTAGTTTTCAGCATGACCAGGATTAAATCCCAGTGAGCAGTGACATTTTAAAAACAGGATTTCTCAAGCCCTGTTTGTTTGTTCCTCCCCACCTCCCTCATTATCCCAATGATGCATGGACCCCATCCCAGCTACTGCTATTCAGTGACATGCCACAACAAGACCAATGTAAACGCTGTGTGGGTCTTTGTTCCCCATTAGTGGCCAAACCATTTATAGGCATTTAGGAGTCTACTATGGCTATGAGGTGGTCTTTTTAGCTCAAGTGGTGGTGACTCCTGCTTTTAGCTCTTGGGGTCCTAGGTTCAATTCTCCCAGGGGTGGGTCAAACAGAGAAAAAAAGACGGTGCTAATCACTGGAAGAGGGCCATGCAATATTTAACTCTAGCAGTTTATTTAAACAAAGAAAACAAACCCAGAGTGTTATTAACATCCCACCTCATGTGAAAGATAATTGTGCTGAATCTTTAGGTGACTGTGGACACATAGTATTATGTGCACGCCTAAACTTTCCTTCAGCTGGCTAGTTTGCCACTGCTTCCCACAGGTGACCTTTGCTTAGGAAACCAAGCCTTTGGCTAACAAGCTATGTAAGTGGCTGGGTTTATGGGCAACAACCATTGCCTCTGCCAAGGGCTTGGCTCAGGAGCGTCTCCTCTTCCTGCTTTAGCCCTGTATCTGCAAAAAGGGGGGAAAATCCCATCTCCACCACAGCTCCCAACCAACTGCATGGAAGAAACCTACGTACCTGACCAGCGGAGAGACTTGTCACTGCGTGACTGACAACAGGATAACTTCACTAATTCAAAGTTGCAGCTATAGCTAGTGGTGGATTGAACCGTCGGTCTTAGAATGAGGCTTCCCTCCCCCACCCCACTTTTTTTTGTAATATTAAAAGGAAAAAAAAACCCGACAACAAGGAAAATGAAACCCCAACATGGTGACTGTTGGAAGCCGCACAGGATGGCAGTTTGGATGGTGACTCGATGCAGAAGGATGCTAAATGTCTCCAGCGTAGGAGGAAGAGGAGGAGGAGACATCGGAGGGACCAAAAGGCTCAGCACGATACCTCCATGGTGTGGTTGATCTGCCCCATGGCCTCGCTGCTTTCCGAGTGGGTGCAGGCTCGAGGGCGGCTGCCATCCACCGAGCTGGCGCTGGTGAGGGAGGCAGTGCGGGAGCGGGCCAGGCGGGTCATGCTGGCCGAGGGCACTAAGGGGAAAGAAAAGCAGGATGGGGATGGACCGAGGAAAAAAAGACTGTTAGAGATTTCACCTGGGGCCTGCCAGGAAGACTCAAGCAGACACAACACACAAGCAAAGCCAACATTGGTGAAGTCATGGGCTCTCCAGCCCGTTAAGTGAAGCGCCATTCTCTCAGCCCCAGTGCGTACTCTTAGATGCCCGCTTCCAACTGCTCAAGCTTGAAGCATGCAGTGTTACAAGAGATGAGCTGCTCCCGGCCTATGATGGAGGGCAGCGGGGGTCTGAAAACCCATCTGTCACTGGGATGGAGTGGCGGACGTGGGTTGCGGGGGGAGAAGACTCCTGCTGCTAAGCCCAGATACCTTTGGAGCTGAACACTGTAGACTGTGGAAACAGACTATTAGAGCGGCTGCATCCCAGCCTCCAACAATTGCTGGTAGGAGTTTGCATGCTGAGGCTTTAACACGTGAGATTTTGCCCCTTCAGGCAGTCAGGTCCTCAAAGGACTTCCAGGGAGAGTTCTAAATACTTTGAGGATCTGGGCCTTAAAACCCAACTGGGAAGCTAGCCCATCTGTGCACACAGAGTCCCGTGCACACGGAGATGGACGTGAAAATCCTCACGCACAAGAATGCCAGCATGCCACTGTGCACCCACGATGATCAGGGCTTCTGTGAAATGTGCCCCTTGGAGCGCAATGCACAAGGGGCTGTGGCTTAAATGCATGGGCTAAACCAATGGGGCTGGTGGTGGGAAGGTCTCGGCCTTTTGCACTGCTCCACCCAGCTTTTCAATCCCTGTGCGGTGAAATTTTACCCTATAGGGCACAGAATCCACAATGGGACCCTGTGGGTTCTGCCTGGCATTGGGGGAGGGTAACACTGACTTGGAGCTGCTCCCTAAGGAGAGACCATTCTGTGCTAAATGGACCAGGGAAAGGGGATCTTTCCCATCCCGACCCTGTCAGTCTATGACCCAGAGCAGATGTCAGGAAGGCCACAGGGAGACACCCCTGCAGCAATGGAATAGTCCAGATATCTTTTGTGAATGCTGCTTATTCCCAGTGCCCATGGGAGTGGGAGTCCAAGTGGGATGGAAGCCCCATTAGCCCACCTGTGCTGGTTGTTTGCAGCCTGGGGGCCATGAAAGCAGGCTGGCCAAGCTCTGGCTCTCCTGCTGCTGGATTTCAGAGTCACGGCAGCACGGGGGAAAGCTGGGAGCCCAGTGCTGCCCCAACACCCGACAGCTGCTCATATGTTGTGATGCTGTTCTGCGATTCCAGTCCACAGCCAGCATGGAAAGACCCTAAACGGGCAGCCTAAGAGCAGCTAATTATTCTCACAGTGATGAATCTTTCCACACTCCCCAGCGCACCACCACATGCCCAGGACAGGACAGCCCTACATCTTGGCAGAAACAAGAGGCATGTTCTCCAGGACTCTCTGCAGCAGCTGCGCTGGCTTCTTGACCCGCAGAGAGAACAGGAGGCAAAGGACCCAATTCTCTGCTGTGATCAGTGCAGCAGAGCCGGGGCAGGAGTTTATCACGGAACTAGTTAAGGTTCGGTGATCTGCTGCTCCAGTCCTGGCCTTTAAAGCAGCCCAAGGGTCTCCTCCCTGGTTTGGGGTCCCAGGATAAGCAGGGGGCAGAGAAGCAGCACACAAATGGTCCCAGGCCATAGGAATCATCCCCGCCTCCCCCTACTAGCACCTCCCCCTCTTTTCCAAGCAGCCCAGGGCAGGCATCCATGGGGCAAGCAGGGGGCTCTCAGTATCGAGGGGCAGTAGCCCTGGGTCCCCGGCAACAAGCCCTCCTACCTGGCTGCTTCTCCAGTCTAGGTGAGAGCAGCAGATCAGCAGCCTGTGGCCAGCAGGGAAAACGAGTAGCAGCCCTATGCTGCCCAGGCCAGGCTTCCATCCTTGCCACCAACACACACAAGCAATATCCTCAGCGGGCTGCAATGCCTGGCCAACAGAGCACTCAGCTGTACAAGGGGCCACGGCAGCGCCAACAGCTCCACAGCTGCCAGCAACGGGAGTGGAGGGTGCTGCCACAAACCGGTGCCCCTTAATGCCTAGTCACAGCTGCGGGTAGAGATCCCAATGGATCCGATTCCAGCAGGGAGGGGGCTCCCTCCATGCCTGTCCTGAGCAGCTACCCCCCCCCCAACCCAAATCCTCATCCTGGACTCGGCCTCTTTCAAAGCTCGCCTGAGACATTTTCACTCTGGGAAGCCTCTTCACCTCTCTTTCTGCAAGACTTATCTGCCACCACTCCTCTCCTGGAGCAAGCGGGGCAGGTGGGAGAGGAGGGGGGCTGGGGGTGGGCACTGGAATGCAGCCCCCGCAGCGATGCATATGGAGCTGGGGGTCAGGGGCACATGCAGCGTATGGGGAGGAAGGTGAGAAGCAGTGACGGGGGTACCTGCTCCTCCACTCAGCCTCCGATCCTTCAAGTACGCAACTAAGGGAGAGACAGAGAGCAAGAAAAGGGGGCGGGGAGACAAGAGACGTTGGGAGAGAAAGAGAGTGTCAGGGTTTGATCTGCTCCCAAAACCAAACAAGTGGGATGGCAACCACAAACTGGAGAGAGCGGGAGGGAGAGAGACACAGATGGCAGGACCTGCATTACACACAGACACACACACACACACACCCCATCCATACACTCACACCCATCCCCCTGTCCAGACTCACACACACTTTGTCTCTGAGGGACTTGCCCCAACTCCAGTGATGTGCAAAAGGCAAGGAAAGTTATGATCTGACTGGACAATGCTCAGCCCTGCGGCTTTATCTGACTCACAGACCCTAAGGGGTAGAGGGGATTGCACAGGTCTCCCTTCGGAGGCAGCCAGAATGGAGCTAGGCTGATTCCTGGCCACCCACTGGAAACCCCTGAGCAGCCATGGCCTGAGAGAGCAGAGGGGAATCTCAGCTCAGTCCCATCCCCACAATGCAGAATCACAGACAGCTCGGACGCGTCCCAGTGCTAGGGCCGGCCCTGCCCTTTTCCTGTGTGCAATGGATCCTTAAAGCAGTACCCCTTTGTCCAGCTCGAAGGGGGCAAAAGTGTGGGTGGCAAGGGGGCTGCCGGGCAGCAGGCAGCCTAGTGGTGGAACTGGGACGGCGCCCTCCCCGCAGCCCCACGCTATGGGCACTGCTTTGCAAGGCAATTCTAATGGCCCTTGCTGTGGGCCGGTTCCTGTGGGCCTCCCATCAGTCAGTGGGTGCTCAGCACCCGGGCTGTGGACACCTCGCAGCCCAGGGACTGAGAGTGGTGCCCAGGGAGCCCGAGGGGGGCGGCCACGTCGTCTCACTGATCTGTGGTTTTCAGAGGCACCTCCTGAGTGCCCCAGAACTAGCTCAGTTCTCCCCCCATGGGTCCCTCGGGCCCAGCACACACATTCACACAACGGCCAGTGACTGCGCGGGCAAGGCAGGGCAGCTTGATCACACAACCGTACTCGTGGAGCGCTGTCAGCAGAGTGCCGTTGGGGCCGCGTGATGACGTGCAGCGGGCTCCTGGCCCTGCACCATGCCAGGCTGGCAAGTTCACGGGGCATGCAGACAACAGTGTCACACACACGCAGAGCCTCACAGATGGGTAGCACCCACCACGCCCCTGGAGGCACGTGCCCATCCACCCAACCTGTGCCTTACACACACACACACTGCAGTGGGAAGGACATCTACACACACCAGCATACACATCTACACACCTGCTTGGACAAACTTTTGCACGCCCTGTATGCACATCCCCCACTGCCCTGCACACATCAGTACTCCCAGGCATATCTACCCACTGTCCCTGCCAGCCAGCAGCCCTTCACTTGGCACCTGCACTTACTGTAGCCCATCCCTTGCAGGAAGTACTTAAAGGCTTCGGTCAGTTTTCCAGGCTGTAAGAGGGGAAGAAAGGAAAAACGAGGCTGAAGGGGAGGAGGAGACGCTGGCTGCTGCTGCTGACTCACTCAGGGAAGGGGGCTGCTGGGACACAGACTGCAGCCCTCCCTCACCAAGCGACCCCGTCCCCTGCAGCCCCTCCCCAGTAACCCCCCACCCAAGCCACACAGTGTCTCCGGCCATGAGGAGACCTGAGGGTGGATTTCCCCCTCTCCTGGCAGTGGGTGAGCTGCAGGCAGGGATGTACCCACCACCCTTTGTCCCTGGCCTCACTAGCTGGGCAGCCAGGTGGGCTCTGCACATCCCTCTCTCCCAAAATTCGACAGTACCAGGGGTCACCCCAAACCCTCATCGGAGCAGAGCAGAGTATGAGCCTCCGCAGGGCCCGGACAGAGCAGCAGGGGCAGCTCACTCAGCCCCTTGGGCAAGGATCCCACCACCCTGTCCAGCGACATGATGACACCTCTGCCCGCTGCTCCAGGAGTACCACAGAGCCAGGATGGCACGGGGCTGAGGACCGGGGTGGGGGAAAGGAGGAGAAAGAGAGGGGATCTGGCGGACTCACCTGTGTGACTTGTGGGAGTCCCCCAGAGTCGGCCATCTGGAGGGGAAAACAGAACTCAGTTAGTGGAGGGCCTCGGGGACGACCCCACCAGCCCTTGGTCTGAGAGTCCAGCCCCCACACCTCCAGCCCACCTGCTGCGTGGACATTTCAGTTACTGCTGGGACCGTCTGCAGGAACCCTCTTCCAACCTGCCTGAACCCCAGCCCAGCTGTCTGCACAGGGGAACTCAGCAAGATGGATGTGTGCTCAGGAGTGGTGGGGGGATGGGCAAGGTGCCCAAGAAGCCCTTTCCCTGCTAGAAACCCAATCATCCGTGTGTGGGGACAGGCCAGCGGGGACACAGCAGGCCATTTATTGCAGGCCATTCCCGGTAGAGGTCTGCTGGGTCCATGGAGGGGCAGTCATCAGATCAATTCTGACTGCCACGCTGCTGGGGGTGGGGCGGGCAGGAGGGGTCTGGCATACCAGGGGGGCTGCAGTGCAGGCCGGAGAGACATTGGCAGAGCTGTAGCGTGCCAGCTATGGCACTGCAGTGGCTGCTCAGGGGTGTTGGCAGAGCTGTGGGGGATTTGGGACAGGAACAGCAGGGCAGGTCAAGAGGCACTGGCAGAAATCAGAAGAAGTCTCTCTTAACCCCTCTGCCCCCGGTAGTCAGCCCCCTAGCAGTGGGGAGATGGTTGGTTGATATTGATTACCTTCAGGAAAGTGGTGTTGGTTGGATCCAGCTTGGAGTTACACTCCACCTGTCGATGAGAAGAGCAGAGCTTTAGGAGGTCAGAAAGCAGAGCGCTGGGGATCCTGCCACACTCCACAGCACACATTTTTAATGGCGAGAGTTAAAACCGCTGGAACAAGTTAACAGGAGTCATGGCGGATTCTCCAGCATGGGCAACTTTTAATTCAAGATTTGGATGGTTTTCTAAGAGCTCGGCTCTAGGAATTACTGTGGGTCAGGTCTCTGGCCCGTGCTATACAAGATGATCACAATGGTCCTGTCTGACCTTAGACTCTATGACTCGAAGGCTGCCTCGCTCTCTGACACTGGGCTAGACTCTGCCCCAGCCAGGCCTCCCTCTCCATGCACCCAGAGCTAACACTCCTTCGGTCAAGAGAGCAAGACACCGAGAGCCAGAGAGTAGCTGAGGGATTCCACATTTGGCCTTTGTAGTTGGGTTCTCCAAGACACAACACTCTCGTGGCTACAGCATGCACTATCCGTCCGTGCTGGATGGGGCTCGGCTCAGGGTGAATCGGGTGCAGGCTGACAGTTGAGGAGAGCAGCTCTAAGTACCCTGGAGGGTGGGGCAGCGATCCCCAAGCATCCTTAGGGAAGGAGTGACTTACTCTGTGTCTACCTGGAAGGGGGAGATGGCAGGAGGCAGAGAAGGGAAAGCAACCGAAATAGGAGCAGCGGGAGTATCAGGGGGGACCCAGTGGAAAACAGGAATTAGTTCTGCAAAAACCAGGAGTGCAAGGAGAAGAGAAAGAAAGAGATGCTGAGAGAGAGTGAAAAAAGGAGAGGGAGAAGACAGGGACCTACAGCAAAGGGAAAAGTAAAAGAAAAAATCGTCAACAGATCTTGTTTTTCATCCAGCTCTAGAAGAAACTGACTCGCAGGGAGTGAGGGAAGAAGAAACACCTCAATTGAGAAGACAGACTGGCAGTGGGAGGAGATGGAGAAAGGTGAGAGAATCTGGATTCTTGCCTTAGGCCAAGGAGTCTAGTATTCAGGCTGGGATATTTTTGTTGGAACAGCCTGAAAGCGGCACAGGATGCTGAGGGTCTGGGCAGAAACAGACAGATCCACTCTCAGCAGCAGAGCCCTAGAGATGCCCTCTCCAGCAAGCTGGGGAGGGGTGTGTGTCTGTGCCTGGGGTGAGAAGGCTTCTCCTAAGCCACCGAGCAGGCGGCATGGGGTTTAACTCTTTACTCACCACCCCCTCTTCAGCAGGTGCGTTGTCCCCCACCACCAGCATGACCGGGCAGCTGGAAACACCAAGAGGAGGAGAGTAGTCAGGGCTTAGTCGTTACCAGCCGGTTCCAGTTCAGACCCACTGGGACCAGAGTGCAACTTACCGAAGTGTTTTGGCATTGGGGACAGTCCCAGGCCGGTTAATGTCCAGGTCTCTGCGGCTGAGGGGGAGAAAGGGGGCCAGAAGTTAGTGCTCAAGAGCAAGATGGCAGAGTTGCAGAATACCCGCAGACAAAGCGGGCCTGAAAGCTCATCTCCATCCGGACACGGGAGGGTCATAGATAGAGGAGCAAGAGGGCAGCAGAACCCAGCCCAGTTTGTGGAAATGTGGAGTGATGGTCTCCAAACTGCAGCACATATCACAACTGCAAAGCCTTAGCGTGAGCACTAAGATACCGAACTCCTTCCCTGAACCCCATGCAACGAGACACTTGTCTGTCCTCCTCCCGCCATTGCAACCACGGGTGCCCCACATGGCCAGGGCCAACTCGCTTACCTGCCAGTCGCTGCTTCAAATGGGGCTGACCTGTATGTCCCACTGCCCCTGCCAAAGCAGGGCATAGAAACATAGAAGGGACCTCAATAGGTCATCGAGTCTAGCCCCCTGCACTCAAGGCAGGACTATGTAATAACTAGACCACCCCGGACAGGTGTTTGTCTAACCTGTTCGTAAAAGCCTCCAATGACAGAGATTCCACAACCTTCCTATGTGCTTTGTTCAGTGCTTAATGACCCTGAAAGTTAGGAAGCTTTTCCTAATATCCAATCTAAACTTCCCTTGGACTTGCAATTTAAGCCAAGTGCTTCTTGTCCTATCCTCAAAAGTTAACGAGATCAATTTTTCACCCTCATCCTTGTAACAGCCTTTTATATACTTGAAAGCTGTGGTGTCCCCTCTCAGTCTTCTCTTCTCCAGACTAAACAAGCCCAGTTTTTAAAAATCGTTCGTCATAGGTCATGTTTAGTCATTTTTGTTGCTCTCCTCTGGACTTTCTCCAATTTGTCCATGTTTTTCCTGAAATGTGGCACCCAGAACAGGACGTAATACCCCAGTTCAGGCTGTATCAGCGTGTAGCAGATTGGAAGCATTACTTCTCATGTCTTGCTTACAAGACTCCAGCTAACACACCCCAGAATGAAGTTTGGGCTTTTTTGCAAGTGTTACATGGTTGACTCATATTTAGTTTGTGACCCTCAGCTTCCTTTCCGCAGCACTCCTTCCTAGGCAGTCATTTCCTATTTTGTATGTGTGCAACTGATTGTTCCTTCCTACATGGAGCACTTTGCACTTGTCCATACTGAATTTCATCCTATTTACTTCAGACTATTTCTTCGGTTTGTCCAGAGTATTTTGAATTTTAATCCTGTTCTCCAAAGCACTTGCAACCTCTTCCAGCTCAGTATCCTCTGCAAACTTTATAAGTGTACTCTCTGTGCCATTATCGAAATCAGTTATGAAGATATTGAATAGAACTGGACCCACAACCGATCCCTTGAAGGACCCTACTTGATAGGCCCACCAGTCTGACTGTGAACCACCGGGTTCTGGGAATGGTTTTCCAATTAATTATGCACCCACCTTACAGTAGCTCCATCTAGATCAGTGTTTCTCAAATAATGTTCCGCAGAACCCTGGGGTTCCGCGGGCTGAGTTGAAGGGTTCCGTGAAAAAGTGGAACCGCGCCACCGAAATCAACACAAATTACGCGCCACCGAAAACGGCTTACAGAGCACGCCGCCGAAAAGGGGAAGATTTCCTGGACTTGTCGGCGGAGTTGAAGGGTTCCGCGAAAAAGCGGAACCGCGCCACCGAAATCAACACAAATCATGCGCAAGGGTGCTGCGGCGAAATATAATTGAGAAACACTGATCTAGATTGTATTTCCCTAGTTTGTTTATGAGAAGGTCATGAGGGACAATATCAAAAGCCTTAGTAAAGTCAAGATATACCACATCTACTGCTTCTCCTCTATCCACAAGGCTTGTTACCCTGCCAAAGAAAGCTATCAAGTTGATTTGACAGGTTTTGTTGTTGACAAATCCACGTTGACTGTTACTTATCACCTTACTATCTTTTAGGTGTTTGCAAATTGATTGCTTGATTATTTGCTCCATTATCTTTCTGGGTACTGAAGGTAAGCTGACTCATCTGTCACTCCCCAGGTTATCTTTATAACTCTTTTTATAGACTGGCACTATATTTGCCCTCTTCTGGTCCTCTGGAATCTCTCCCATCTTCCATGAGTTTTCGAAGATAATCACTAATGGCTCAGATATTGCCTCAGTCAGCTCCTTGAGAATTCTAGGACATATTTCATCAGGCCCTATTGACTTGAAGACATCTAACTTGTCTAAGTAATCTTTAACTTGTTCTTTCCCTATTTTAGCCTCAGATCTACCTCATTTTCACTGGTGTTCACTATGTTAGATGTCCGATCGCTACAAACCTTTTTGGTGAAAACTGAAACAAAAAAAGCATTTAGCACTTCTGCCATTTCAACATTTTTTGTTATTGTCTTTCCCCGCTCATTAAGTAATGGGCCTACCCTGCCCTTAGTCTTCCTCTTGCTTCTAATGTATTTGTAGAATGTTTTCTTGTTATCCTTTATGTCTCTAGCTAGTTTAATTTTGCATCTTGGCCTTTCTAATTTTTCTAATCTCCCTCCCATTTCTATTCATCCTTCGTAATTTGACCTATTTTCCACTTTTTATAGAACTCTTTTTTGAGTGTTAGATCATTGAAGATCTCCTGGTGAAGCCAGGATGGTCTCTTACCCTATTTCCTACCTTTCCTTTGCAGTGGGATAGTTTACTCTTGTGTCCTTAATAATGTCTCTTTGAGAAACTGCCAACTCTCTAACTGTTTTTCCTCTTAGACTTGCTTCCCATGGCTCTTACCTACCAACTCCCTACATTTGCTGAAGTCTGCCTTCTGAAATCCATTCATTTTATTCTGCTGTTTTCCTTCCTACCAGTCCTTAGAATCATGAACTCTTATTATTTTGTGATCACTTTCACCCAAGCTGCCTTCCACTTTCACATTCTCAGCCACTTCTTCCCTAGTCGACATCAAATCTAGAACAGCCTCTCCCCTAGTTGCTTTCTCCACCTTCTGAAATAAAAAATAGTCTCCAATGCATTCCAAGAACTTATTGGATAATTGGTGCCCTGCTGTGTTATTTTCCCCACAGACGTCCGGGTAGCTGAAGTCCCCCATCACCACCAAGTCCTGTGCTTTGGATATTTTGTTAGTTGTTTAAAATAAGCCTCATCCACTTCTTCTTCCTGGTTAGGTGGTCTTTAGTAGCTTCCTACCATGACATCACCCTTGTTTTTTACCCTACCCATATGTCCCACTGCCCCAAGTGGGGCCAGCCCACGTGCTTCCACCAGCCCCCTGCTTGCAGCATGGCCTGTGTGCCCCCTGCCCCATGCCCAGAACGGGGCCAGGCAGCACACCGCACCACTCCCCTGTCAGAGCGTGGCCTATCCATATACCCCTCAACTCCCCTGTCCAGAACAGGGCTAGCCCATATCCCTCTACCCCATTTGCACTGAGCAGGGCTGGATCGCACACCCCACTACTCCCCTTTTGGGAGCGCGGCCTATCCGTGTGCCCCATTGCCCAGAGCCCGAGTGCAGCAACAACCTCCCCCAAGTACCTTGGGCAGCAGGTTCACTGTTTGTTCCCTTCAAAGCTGGATTTTCAGGGATGCTTGATCCAGCTGCAATTTGATTCCCGCCCCGAGAACCCCAAGTGACAGGGGTGCCCAGCACCCTGTCTCTCACAAGCAAACAGCCCCTCTCCGGCCATTGTCCCTTTGGGAGGGGATGCTAGGAAGGCCAAACATGCTGGGAGGCTATTTCCCATGCTGCTGGCTTCCGCTCACCAAAGGCTTGTGTCTGGGAGGGCGCTGGGTGCGAATCCTGCTCTGTGTGTCCTGTGTCTGGCTGGGGCAACATTACACGGACCACCCTGGCTCGCAGAGTGCTTCATCCTGCGCTCTACAGCTACCCCATGGGGTCTTCAGCTCCTCAGCCAATGCACTGTGCCACACCCTGACCCGATGGTCTCCGGCCCATTGTGGTGTCAAAAGCATCCTCAGCTCCACTGCCTGCCACCTCCAAAAGCTGCCACCCGGGCAGACGTGGACGGAGCAGAGATCGCCTTCCCATTGCTCCAGGAGCCTGCCAGCCTGGTGTCCATCGCCCTGTCCCGCCCACATACTGCTCACGGGAAATTGCTCCAGCTAACAATGGCCATTAGATACGAGGCACGATGGGGTCATCTCTGTGTGGCACCCACCCTCTGCTAGGTCTGCATGGGAAAGGCCAATGGCAGCTGCCAAGGGTGGTTGCACAGAGCCACCAGCCAGCTGGAAGCGATTCCACAGCACACAGAGAATCTGCATCTAGGCAAAGGTCCCAGCTCCCCTGTGCTCTTCATCCCATGACCCGGGGGTAATGCCTCCCGATCAGTACAGGCTGCCCCATGTGGAGACACATGCCACTGCAGAGAGGCAAGAGGGGCAGTTACCTGTTGTACATGTTCCAGAACAGCTGCAAGTTGAATTGGTTCACCACACTCCCGATCTGCTGGCGATAGCTCTGCACCAGCTCCGTGTTGCTCACCAGTTCTTCCTGTGAAGGCAGAGCAAGAGAAACGAGAGATCAGCTGGCCCCAGGAAGATGGGAGCTCATGGAACTCATGGCATGGAGAAAGGGCTCAGTGTGTGTGGTACGGGCGATGGACAGGCTCATAGATACTGAAAGTAGGTGTGCGGGGGGTGCTCCATCAGATACAATTTACAGTTTGGTTCAATGGCTCTCAGCACCCCGTTATAAAAATTGTTCCAGTACCACTGGACAGGCTAGTGAAGCATGTGGATTGATCTAAGTGTAATGGGGAAAAAGACCCAGTTTCCCTCAGGATCACCCGGGGGGGGGGATGATTGGAGGCAGTTAAGCTTTAGGCATTCAGCCTGCAGAGCATTCACACCCTGCAGGGCTGTGTTTGCAGGACGGGGGGGGGTGAGGGGTTGCTAGTAACTAACCCCCGAGATTGGCTTCCGGCTGCCACTAAGAGATGGATTGAAGCTGCAGACCTGGGATCTGGAGTCTGAACACCTGCCAGTGCCTGGGTTTGGGACATGGGTTCAGCTCAAGATAAAGGTGGGGCCACTTGAGACAGTGGGAGTCCGATTTCAGTTCAGTTTTCCCAAGAATTGGGGCTGGGGCTGGTTTCTGGGGCTCAGTTCTGATCTGACCCATCCTGGTAATTAGTCTGTACTGACGAGGCTGCAGTTTGGGATAGGGGTTCCAGCCAGGAGAGCAGAGTGAGCATCTTCTATGGGCTGTAGGTCATAGCAGCATGGCCAACACAGAAGGACTTGCTCTCTCATTAGGAGACAGCAAAGCAGCCTAGCTGCTGATCCAGTCCAGCCCATTAGCTGGCTGACTTTCTGTCTGGACTGTGCCCTGGCCCTCTCTCCGCCAGTCTGATATAGCAGGGCAGCTGTGAACGTGTCCAGTGCTCTCCTCCTTACCTGGCTGAACAGGTGAGATAACACGGTCTCAGGCAAAGAGCTGGTCAGGCCAGAGAGCTGCGGACAGAGAACACCACAAGCGTTACGCTGTCTGACGCCCGGCATCACTCACTCCCACCCTTGCCCCTTCGCCACAGGATCCCTCTTTGCACTGGTAACGGGCAGGCGTCACTGGAGAACAGAGCCCAGAACCTGCTGAGCCAGCGGGGAAGAACAAACAGCTGCTCTGGCTCTGACTAATCAGAGCAGAAAGGAACAAGGAAGCTCTGGAGCTCAGAAAAAATCTGCTGCTCAGCAAGTGAAATGTAAGTCAGAGGCTCTCTGGGGAGCCTGCTGTAGTTCAGGGCTGGGTCAGGGAACGGCCAGGAGGTATCTGCTGTGAGGTGATCACCCATGCATGGATCTTCTGTGCCCTGGACTGCCAAGGGCTGATCTTGGGTATGCTGAGTTCTTTAACCCCTAGGGGAAGCACGCACAGCTCCTGCACATTCCCGGGGCAGCTCTATGGAGGCAGGACCTGGCCACAGGAGACTATACTTAACGATCCATGCTCCTTCCTCTCCTGAGCAAGAAGGCTTCAGTCAAGGCCAGGCCTGAGGGAGACTCTGTGGTGAGACGAGGCAACATGGGCTGTGGTCAGTCAGTCTACAAGCTGGGGAGCCAGACAGAACCACAGGGTCTGTCTGTCCAGTGGCCTTATTAATGAATTCACTTTGTATTCATTACAGCCAAGCACTGGCTCTCCTGTGCCCCAGGGGACACTGCCAGTGCCTCCGCCCACTCCAAGGGATTTAATACCAGTGCCTCCCAGCTGGCGGATGGAGTCTGAGAGGTGGAAGTGGCTCACCTTGGTGGCTGCCCAGTCGATCCAGCCTTTGCCGTTGGGGTCGATATTCATCAGGACGAGCCCTTCGACCAGATCTGGGAAGATCAGCTGAAGCCAAGCAGACACAGGCTATTGCTCACAGCAATGGGGGGCTGGCAGGGGCCTATGCTGGGGGGGCAGTTGGCAGATGTGTGGATTCACCATACGTGGAGATCCTGCTCCGGGGGGAGGGGATGGGTAGGAGACCATAGGCTCAGATGGACCCTCCCACCACCTTACGACATGAAATAGCCCCACTGCTGCTAATGAGGTAAAGACTTTGCACACCACTGCCCTGCACCTGCGCCCATGGAGAACCTACAATAAGGCAGCTTCCACCACCAGTGGCCCATGTCCAGGATCCCTCCCAGCCAGGCTTGGAAGCAGGGCACAGGACTGAGATGGCTCCGGTGCCTCTTGTGGATGACTACCCCCAGACCAGGGAAGGCCATCCACGCTCATCCTGCTGCACCTCCCTGCGCTCCTGGACACCAGGAAGCTGCAGGGATGGAAGGAATTGCCCTGAAATGGCAGAGGCCCAGTGTCGGCCTGACCCCAGAGGGCTGTCAGAGCCAGCTCCAGGACTCAGCCCCAGAAGGTCCATGTGATTCATCTCCATGGAGCTGGGGAGACCACACAGGCTGAAGTGCCTACAGGATACTCCCAGCTCTATGGCTCTCGAATATCAAACGTCAAAGTCAAAATCAACCCTGAGATGAAGAGCAGCTGGCTAAAGCTGAGCCTGGGCAAGGCAGAGGTGATGCTGGTAGGATGTGGGAAGCATTTTGCAGCACTTGCCTCCTCTCTGAGATCCTCCCACTCCCAAGAGCATCTGGTACCCCAAGGCTATAGGCTGATTTTGCTAGGGAGTCCTCAGTACTACTGGATACCCAAATAGCCACAGTGGCAAAAAACACCCACTTTGATTGGCCAGGAAAACTTAAGAACATAAGAATGGCCAGACCAGGTCAGACCAATGGTCCATCCAGCCCAGTATCCTGTCTTCCAACAGTGGCCAATGCCAGGTGCTTCAGAGGAAATGAACAGAACAGATCATTCCGAAGTGATGCATCCCGTCACCCATTCCCAGCTTCTGGCAAACAACAGGAGGCTGTGTCCCAGCCTATCAGGAACAGCCCTGACCACAGTGATCCACACATTGATGACCTCCTTTCAGGCTTGATTATTGCAATTCATTCCATCCAGGAATGAGCCCCATGCCCTGAGAAAGCTCCTGCTGCTGCAAACGGAGCAGCCTGACTTGCTGCCTGAGAGATCCGCTCTCCCTCTGTCCCCATGACCTCTCTCAGAGTAACAAAACCATCGGCGAACGCAGGAGACAGAAATGTCCACACAACTGGACCCAGACTGTGGAACTCCCTGCCACAAGTATACGGGGCCCAAGGATTTTAAATGCTACCATTCACAGCCCTCCACTGGATGAGCAAGCCCGGTGAAGGGGGTGAGATCACGGCTGTGACGCTTTGACAATTACTCTCCCAGGGTAGTTTGAGGAGCCCCCTGCTTTAGGGGAGTTTCAGGTGGGTCATATGCATTGCAGCACACCTGTGCTGCTCTAAAGAATCCTGCATCACCCTGCTGGGAGCGCCCAGCCAGGGCTCACTTACAGCAAACTTGGCCAGGACGTAGGCTCCTGCTCCCACGCCGATTCCGATCACATACTTGAACCTGAGAAACAGAGACAGCAATGTCCCTGGGGAGCTCCCAGTAGGCCACAGGCCAGCCTGGCTCTGTAAGGAGCCTCTAGGCAGGGGACACAAAGCAGCAAAGAGGGAAATGGGGCGGAGGTGAGGGGAGATGGTGCCTAGGAGACATTCCCACAGGGCCCCGGCTGGGTCTCCACATCCTGGGCTCCTTTCCTTGCCCTCAAGCCCTGTGCAAACAAGAGTTCCTCGTAGTGTACAGGAATTGGGTAGTGTCCCTTTGAATAGTCTGTGAGCCCTCCAATAGTGCTCACCACGTTCTGGGTCTTAGAAGCTGCTATACACTAATTCCTCATCTTCCGTTAATAACCCTGCTCCAGTCGTCCCTCTCACTTCAGCAGCAGCTTCTAAGCAGTAGAGCCAGTGAAATCTAGGCCAGACTGGCAGGAAATATGAGCATCTTATGACTGGCACCACAAAGCCATCCTGAGCCACGAAATTCAGCCTGAGGGCTGGCACTGCACCTTGGGGCTAGAGGGCGGCTACGCATGGAACAGGTACAACTGCCGGGCTAACTCCCTTACACCCGGCTCAGCCAACATGCCTGACCCGCAGGCTCCACCTCTGGGAGCGAGGAGGGAGTTCAGTCTCCTTGGCCTATTCCACTCCTAGCTGCCCTGATGGGAGGGCCCTTAAAGGAAGCCAGTTAAGGCCAGGTGTCAGGATGGCTGTGGTGAGGTGGGAACTGGAGACCTCCCAACTAATTTCCCACAGGCCACCCTTCCGCTAGTTACTACTGACCTGGCTGGATTCAGACCCAGGGGCCAGAGGGGACAGGCCCTGTGGTGCATTTCCAGGCCCTAAAATGGCTATTCCACAGGAAGCACCTTCCCGTCTTACATGCCGTGAAGGCAGCAGCACAAATCACTTGCAGAGGACAAAGAGCATGAGTCTCCTACGACTCTGAGGTGACTCTGGTTTAAGCAGTGACTCCTTTGCAAGCTCTCAGGCTGTGGCGTGCCAATGGTTCTCCGGGGGAGCGAAGGGGATTTACTTGTCTCACCAGGAGGTCACAGAGCCATGGCCTGATCATTTTCAGCTCCAACCAAGTGGATGGAGCAGAAGATCAGGGAAGAAGCTGTGGAGCCTTGAACCTCTAGTTACCTGGTGTTCTTAGGTCAGTCTCAGCTCTAATAGTGTTGTAGTGCAGGCTTGGGTGGTTTGATCTCGGTTTCTCAGAGATGCCCAGCCCTGCATGGCTTGTGCTTCCCAAACCCCCTTGTGGTCTCTGCCCCATTGGCATTTTTCTTAGCATCCCACCCCTCCCTGCTGGCCCCTCGCCATGAGCTCAAAGGCCCCCGACACTCACCCGAAATGCTGGACCACACTAGGGAGCATGGCAGCCAACTGGTCCATGGATGGAAACTGGTACCTGTGGGAATGGGGGAGACACAGTGAGAAAAGGAAGGTTGGGGCAAGGTTGGTGTCCATGAAGGGGGAGCTCAGGCTTTGGGGCAAGGAGAGACCAGGCCAGGGCTGGGAGGGGCTCTGGGCACCTACCCACACACTGCCCCTCAAAGAAGGGACAGCTCTTCCTCTCCCAGTCCCCACTGCCTGGCCCCTCCCTCCCCCTAGAGCAGGGTGCAGCCCTTTCCTTGCCCCCTCTGGGACAGACACAGCCCTCTCTTTCCTATTCCTCCCTTCCCCAGGATGTGGGCCATGCCCAGTGACTGGAGGGGCCCCACTGGTCCACCTTCCAGCCCCTCGGCACGGCACGGCACGGCACAGCCCTCTCCCGATGGCTACATGAGGAGCAGTGCTGATGTGCTCCTGCTCATCCAGAGGGAAGGTCCCCTGATCCCAGCCCTTCTAGGGGGTGAGGAACAGGGCGATTCCCCTTCAGAAACGTGATGTCTGCTGGGTTCTGCCAGAGCCCAGGACATGCAGCTGGTGCCAGGATGAGGGAGGCCGAGTTCCAAGTATGTTGCTCAGCAACGCTTCCTAGCAGCTAGTATGCATCGGGTGTTCCTGGCAGGAGAATCCACCTTACAAACTGGGGAAATGAGCCAGGACATCACTGACAGAGACTCTACGCATGAAGAGCTGGCTCCTCCATGATCAGTATCCCAGACAGGCTGGGAGGGCTCGGGTACCTACCCCTGTGGGAACTGTGATGCTCCGGCCTGCTGCCCCGGTGCATCCACATGACACACCACAAAGTGCTTGGTGATCTCCTGCATGTCCTCGAAGTTGAAGAATGTGTTGAAGCACAGCTTGTCTGCACAAGGTTAGAGGGAGAAGAACGGGTCAGAGTTCAAAGGTCAAAGGGAAAAAAAAGGTCAGCAACCATTTAATTAGCGGTGAAAAGATTAGATTTTTAGCAGTAAATGTTGGTAAACCATCAATTTCACCATACACTTACAAACCAATTTATTTCCGTTGATCCTAATCGAAATGTACCGTTTGGCAAAGTAAGAAAAATGCTGCTTGAGAACAGAGTTTGATTTCAGGATATTTATACTAGGTATATTTTGACACATGATGTTGATAATTTGGCTTTTAATGGTTATAAAGCTTTAGTTTTTTGACCCACAACATCTACTGTAATAATTGTCTGATCCCACCTATTGTCCAGCCCCCTTCCGCCCCCAATTTTCTGCAACTGTGAAAATTTAAATCAATAAAAAAAAATTAAAATGCTTAAGAATAAACATCGATATTACCTGGTGAAATTATTTAAAAAAAAAAAAAAAAAAGAATTCTGCCAAACCAACATTTAATCAAGATGAAGGCTAAAGAAAATAAATGTATGGAGAGACAGACTCTGAGATAAATCCTAACCATCAGCTACTGCTCCCAGTACCTAGCCTAGCTCTGGGGTGCAGAGCAGATGTGGTATCCCAATGTCTGACTCCTGGATGGGCTTGACTCGCCTTTCACACCTGTCCCACGCTGAGGTAACACAGCTGACATCAATGGCTTTACTCCTGATTCACACGGGGGCAAATGAGATCAGAATCCGGCCTGTTCTCTTCTCAGCATCTCGTGCTTCTTGGCTATACACTCCAGTCCTTTCTGATGTGCTTTCCCTGCTATGCTTTACTAGCCCATCGCTAGGGAAGACAATGTGGTCTAGTGGTTATCACACAGGCCTGCAAGTCAGGATTCTACTCATGGCTCTGCCACTGACTTCCTGTGTAGACTTGGGCAAGTCCCCAAGGACAACATTTTCAAACCTGGGTGCCAACAATCAGGCACCTGAATCCATATTTAGGCACCTAGATAAATGGCCTGATTTTCAGAGAGGATGAACATCTGCAGAGCTACATATCACTGAGGCTCAGGCCACTCTTCATGGGGTCTAGCTAGTAATTTGGCTGTCTACTACAGGCATCCACATTTAAAAACAGGGCCTGGGGTGTGGGATTTTCCAAAGCATCTAAGTGACGTAGGGGTGACACATCCCACCAAAATGCTATAGGTCGTGTGCTCCTAGCTCCCTTGGGCTCTTTCAAACCTCCCACCCCTTAACTGTTGTGTGCCCCGGTTACCGGACCTGGGAACACCCAGCTCACAGGGACTGGTTGTTAAGATCGTTACCATCACCGTCTCTCTCTGGCAGGCCAGTCTGCATGCCGTTCCCCTCCCCCCACTGCAGTACTTCCAAGGTGACCTTCCCGCAGCAGCAGCAGCAGCCACTTCCCATTCTGCTCTCATCCTGTCCTCCTCCCTCTGTATAGCCACAGACAGCTGCTGAGAAAGAGCAGGGGGCTGCTTTCATAGCCAGGCAGGTCTTTGGCAAATGTCACTTCCAGAGGGGATGCCACAGGGAAGGTCCCAGAGCCTCCATCACAGAGGAACTCTTCCCACTCCTCACAGTGTGAAATCAGCCGTGGGGCTCCCTCGTCAGAGCTGAGCAAGGAGGACAGGGGAGGACAGGACTCCCTTCTCTGGGCAGGGCTCCCTCTAAAGCCCGTCAGTGCTCCCCTATCAGCTCCAGGGCGAGCAATACAAGGAAGGTCCCTCCTTTGCTTCCAGCGAGCGTGGTGTCTCTCGGACACTTCCAGCCCTCAGCTGCCGTCCGAGGAGAAAGCCAGATTCAAACCAGAGCTGGCATGCGGTGCCCAGCCCACAGCCTCGACGGAAGGCCTCGCCGGGCCGCAGAACTGAACACAGCCCACCGACACCCCTGCAAACGTTCTCCCCAGGATCCCGGGGGGAGAACACACCCTCAGGCTCCTCCAAGCAGCTGCTGCGGAGCGGATGGGCAGCGGACACCATGGCATCAACTCGAGGCCATCGGTTAGGACCTGACCCAGGCTGGCGTGAACCCAACGCTATTCCAACCTGGTGCTGTTCAGTGGCCTTTGAGAGATGCCTGTCTCAGTCCAGCTCCGAGGGCACAGCTGTGTAAACTGCAGTTGCCAAAGGGCCAGGCTCAGCAGACTGGCCAAGAACTAAATGGGTCATGGAGACTCTCCCTCATTCTCCCAAGAGGGGATCCCTCCTGGTCAGGGGAGGGAAAAGCATCCCCTGCTGTGGATCCAGAGAGGACTCCGCTCCACCCCCCAGCACCCTTTGCCCGCAATGAATTCACAGCCACCCATTCATCCAGCTCCCCCTTGGCAAGCCAGCAGCATGGGGTGTTGCTAGGCTGGTTCGCATTTGCTGGCTGCTTGCGTCCCACTGTCCCCTCCCCCTGCCCATCTGCTGTGCTGGTATGGGCGCCTGGGGCACAGTATCACTTTCAGAGGACTCACGTATGCTTCAGTGCCAGGCTGCTCACAAGAATGGAGCAGGCAGGGAAAAGGGACAGACAGTGTGACGCACACATGGGCCCCGCAGACCAAGACACAGGCTGGCAGGGCTGATCTTGACCGGCCTCCTTTGGCGTTCCCTAGAATCCCCCACTGCTGGTGGTTGGGGAGTGGCAAACACTACATCTTTTTAAACACTAGCAGGCTGATTCAGCACAGCCTTGCTCCTCACGTCTCACGTTCACATCAAACAGTCTCCCCACCTCCGGCAGGCTTGCTGGCTCTGCGCTCTTATCCTGGCCAGGCGTATCACACCTCACTCCTCCCTCCTGCTGAGGTTTCAGTACAGTCCCTAAATCAGACCCGCTGCTGATCGTGCTGTTCTTGTTAGCTTTTCCACCGCTGCAGCCTCTTTTAGCTTGGAAATCACAGCTTGCTTGAAAGAAGGTCTCCTCCCTGTTGTAGTACTTGGGCTGGAGTCAGGCATTGCTTTCTGCAAGCTTTGGGACTTCATTAGTATTGGAGAAGTACTATTGATTTACATCCCTATAACTGGTGGCAGAATCAGGCCACTTCAACCTAGATGGCACATCCCATCATGGAAGGCAGCATTTGCCACACTCCAGACACCAGCAAGTCTAGAGATAAAAGGGGGCGTGGAGGAGTTTAATGTAAATATTCACTTGCTTCCAATTAACTCCACAGTGAAATTCCCTTTGTCAAAGCAGGGCTCTCCCACCAGCCTTTTTATTTAGGATGAATAACAGATTTATTATAAGGTAAGGAAAATGTCATGTGATTATTCAAGGGCTGCATACTGTGGTTTAAACTACTATTTCTACATCATTCTTAGGCCACCTTGAATATATTTTGAAGAAGCCATATGGTGTTTTTTAGATAGACAAGTGTCCCATTTAATCCAATGTGAATGTGCTCAGAGACTTTGGATTTTATAAATTTAAATAAAGTGTCATCTGCCACCAACTGCTCCTCTGTACTCTGCCTATCGCAATCACCATGTGCCATTTTATTTTAATAGCAACTATGGCAGGGTCTTCACTCTCTGTGAAGCAATAATTCTATCCTGGGCTAACTCAAGTAAAGCCAGGCAAGATTTTTCAGCCAAAACTTTTTTCAGCAAAAAATGCAGATTCAATGACGCCAAAATGTTTCACAAATTCAGGTTGGATATGGCGAATGGATTTGGATAGAAAAAAAAAAAACAGTCTGGAAAAACCAAAAAGGTTTGTTTCACCTTTTTTTTTTTTTTTTTTTTTTTTTTAAAACAAAACATTTTGATTTTTCAGTTCAGGATTTTCTTTAATTAAAAAGTAAAAAATGTTTGAAAAGGGTCAACACTGAAATAAGCAAAACATTTGTTTGGACAAAATCGAAACTCTTTGACCCCAAACAAATGGTTTTCAACCTTTTGATTTGGCAAGCATTTCAAAAAAATTTGTTTTTGGTTCGATCCACAACAAAATCCCAGTTTTTCAAAAGTGCCAGTGAATTGGAAATCTATTAATCACCCAACCCTAATCTGAAGTACTCAGCGCTCCTTACCCTGGATGTGATAATTGTTGAATTCTTATTATAGTCAGGCAGCAATGTTCTTCTCCCACCTCATTGGCAGCGAAGCTAAAGGGCAGAGGCATGAGGGTCTAGTCCTGCAACCTCTGACCTCACTGGCAAAGCTCCCATGGATGTCAGGATGTCAGTGTGAGAAGAGAAAACCAATCTGAGCTGAGCTGGCATCCCTGCAGCTTGGAAGTTCTGAGTTAACGAGCCATTTGGCGTGCTGGGATATTATTAGCCAATCAGAGTAGAAAGATTTGTATCTCACAGTTTGAGAAATCACTGTATGCAACTCCAGGTAATCTGACTGGTTAACCACAGCTGCCAATCAGATGATAACCATTCACATAATGTGTGAGTATTGCTTGATAACCATACAGTGATGATGCTGGCCCCACTGTAGTTAATGGCAAAATTCCCATTGATTTCTATGGCACCAAGATTTCACACACACTTCAGTATGGGGAATTGCATGAATACAATTAATTAATACAATTCTGCATCAGGAGCTGTATACTGGAGACAATTCCATCTCGGTGTGATCACAAATCAGTTCACCCTGAGAAGGTGATGAGATAGGACTCAAAAGACCTTGTCTCAGCCAGACTCTTTGGCTACGTCTACACTACAAAACACACCCCCTGGCAGCAAATCTCACAACCCAGGTCAATGGACTTGGGTCATGGGACTTATGCTTCAAAGTTAAAAATAGCAACGTAGCTGTTCCCATTCAGACACTGAAACCTGGCAAAGGAGGTAGGTCTCAGAGACAAGGCTCCAGTCCCAGTGGGAATGTCTACTCTGCTATTTTTAGCCCTGTAGTGTGAGCCCAAGTCAGCTGACCTGGGCTCAGACTCACTGCCATGGGTTATTTTTGCTGTGTAGATGTACCCTTTGTGTGACCTTGGGCAAGTCACTTAATAATAATATCTGGCTCTGATATGGCACTTTTCATCTATCGATCTCAAAGCATTTTACAAAGGAGATCAGTCTCATTATGCCCATTTTACAGATGGGGAAACTGAGACACACAGTGGGGAAAGTGACTTGTCCAAGATCACCCAGCAGCCAGTGGCAGTGGAATACAACCCAGGTCTCTCAACTTCCAGTCCAGTGCTCTAGCCCCTAAGCAACATTTCTGTGACTCAGTCCCTGCTCTGTAAAATGAGGATACTTCCCTACCTCACAAGGGTGTTGTAAGGATAAAATCCATTCAGGATTGAGAGGTGCTCAGATATTACTCAGTTTAGGGCCTATATAAATAGATAATAAGTAAAATACATGCTTTTCCTTTCATCCAAAGTGCTTTATTAACATTCACTCAGACTCTCAGATACTGTCCTGCCCCTTTAAAATTCCTCTGTTCGGTTTTTTGAACAGGAAATCACTGTTATTCAATGGAATTCACCTTTGCACAACAGGCAGGGCCAGGACTGAGGGCTGTGCAAAATATATGCAGCAAAATCTGAAAACCTCAAAAGTAGACTTGCGTGAAAACAGATTTTACCGAACTGTCCCAAATTTCACAAAGTGCCTGGGAAAGGTGGGGTTTTGCTAATATAAATACATAGTATTTTCACTCTAGAATTGTTGGTTCTGTTTTAAGGCAGTTGAAGATTTTTCAACCTCAAAATATTTTTCTCATCAAAATATATGAATTTTGAAATGTGACTTCAATTTTGAAGGGGGGAACATTTCAAATAAAATAAATTTTGGGGGCATAAAATGATCTAGACTCAAAATGCAAATAATTTCTTCTCAAATGTCATGAAAAATAACAACACCCCTGTGAGATAAAAATGGGAACAATAATTTTAACTTCAGATGGGAAAACTCAGCCAGAGAGAGTTAAATGGGCCATTCCCAGTGCCACAGAGTCACTGGCAGGACTGGGAATAGAATGCAGAAGTCTGGATTGCCAGTCCCTTCTTCTAACCACTACATAATGTTCTGTCCCAGTATCTGCCACAGAACTCAGCTTTCCTGATTCATGGACCCTTGCTGTCACCACTAGACAGCACTCCCTGGCTGTGCAGCCAAGAGTACAGGCTGCAGCTTGATTCCAGCAGTGAAATCCAGTGACGTCAATAGCAAAACTCTCATTGACTTCACTGACGCTAGGATTTCACCCCAGCTGCAGAATCTCTAAAGGATTTCATTCGGAAGCCAACCTGGCCACCAACGGTGGCTGTAGTGCTCTGAGCCACCACCTATCATCACCGGTTAATAAAGCCCCAAGGCTTCAGTTTATCTGGGTTTGCTCTGATATCAGGGAGGAGTGGCTGTCTCAGATCCACACAGCCAGCAACCCCCAACTCCAACACCAATGGGGATGGAGTCCCTCAGCCATAATCTCCAGCTGCTCCTTGACAATGATTATTTTCTCCTGCCCTTCTTTTGTGGGTGGCAGCCTGTCTCAGAGCTTGCTTTTCCCCCCTTCACTTTCCGCTTTCATATAATCTCGCTGTTCTCTGCTGGGGCTGTGCTCAGAATGCCAAGACCTCCTGCCTCCTCTCTCTACCACACCTGCGCTCAGACCACTGAGTGCAATTAGCTCATGACAGAGTGCAAATGCAGCTGCCTGTGGTGTCATGCCATGCCAGTTTGGGGGACTGGAGAGGACGTTACTCAGTGCCTTACAGCTGAGGAGGCTCAATTCAAATACCCTAGTGGCTCAGGGCTCTCTGGCATCATAAGGGAGGGTTGGGAGGAGGTGTAATTCACAAGGCAGACATGCCCCAGCTCCAAGAGCACAGTGACCCCTGGCACCTTTGCAGTGTCAGGAGATGGGGCATAGGCATTCCCATAGTGGAGCAGACCAAGGCTCCATCTTGTCCTGCATCCTTGGTCAGTGGCCAACATGGGTTCCTTAGAGGAAGGTGAAAACCGTCACGCATCATAACCAGCCATGAGTAATACACAGCCATGGAGGGGAGAGGGGCAACTTCCTGCCCCTGATGGGGACCTGTTTGCATCATATGCACGAAGAGTAATACCTCTTGTAATTTTACCCCAGCATCTAAAAACACATGCTATTAGGCCTCACTGCAGTCTCTTAAATCTCTGGTAAATCTTATTCAGCCTCAATTTCATCCTGCAGCAGTGAGTTCCACATATACCCCAACCCTGCCCAGAAATGTGATCTGAAACCCAAAGGCAAGAGCATTACATCCCAGCCATCAGTACCCTCAGAGCTGCAGCAGCTTACTCATTCTCGGCAGGTTGCACTGGTAACCTCTGCTTATTATTCCTGGCGCCAAACCCCATAGATAGTCAGTTGATCAATGAAGTCATGGAAACAGTGGATTCCTCAGGGATAACTGAACCAGACTGATGATCGGATCATGCCCCCTCCTCCCCTACACTGTTAGCAGTCTGTGGTCAGGATGGAAAGGTTGCACTTACGGTTGAGTCCAACATCATGGTAGGTCAGGATGGCTGGGCGATTTCCCTTTGGAGACCCTCGAATGACCACATGTAGCAGCCCGTATGGGGTCTCAATATCATGCTCCTGGAAGAGAGAGAAGAGACTGGGTTACAGAGACCTCCCTGGGGTCACCCTATTAGCAAGGAAGGAGGAGACCAATGACAGAGTTCTACCGGGCAACTCCTGCCCTCACCAGCTCTCCCTCTATCAGAGTAAGCAAGACTGGCCATAAATCATGCTGGGATGAAAGTTACCAGTGACAGCAATCACTGGAGACACACGCTGCCTGCAACAGATACCCACCTGCCACAAACATCATCACACATATGTACGTTGCCACGCACACAAGTCTGGTCACACACACAAAGCACACTGTTCGTTCTCATGCACTGACACACCCATGCCTTCGCACACACTCACATTCATGCCAGCACATTTCTGGTGCCCACTCTGCCAAACAGGTGTACCCTCTCATCCAGAGGTACTTATAGCTATGCGTGTGCTCAGATATACACTCCTGTCGACTCTTTCCTCCTACAGATGTTCCCCAAACTGACTTCCAACTTCAACAGCCAAATATGCCACAGCCATTTTCATGGCATTGGATCCAGTCGACAAAAATATCCCCCACATCCTTCCCACAGAGACAGCAGGGACAATGGATTTTTAACAGCCACATCCCAAATCCACAACGACCTCATTGGCATGCGTGACTCACACCCAAATGACCAACTGGAAACACACATGGTCATTTATGTGCACAAATACCTAACAGGCACGAGTAATGGGACACACAAAGTATCCAAAACCATGCCACATATGCCCCACTGGCAGGGATTGGCAGGAGGCTCTGGATTACAGCAACCCGGATTCCTTGGGGGACATAGTCCCACAGATTGAGCATCAGGGAAGGCAGATCAAGGCCTTTGATTGCATTTGGGGCTGTCCCTGCCCTGTAACAAACAAGACAAACTTCACAAGTTACACTTGAGAGGGGGTACTGACCAGCGCACACCCACTCCCTTAAGAGTGGGCAGGAATCATGTGGCACGTTCTAGAGGATGACTCTCTGTATGTGTTGTTCCCATGCCCATCATCCTTAGCCTCTTGGCCAATGGATAGACATAAAGTATCCAAACTGTTTAGTCCCTGTGAAGCACCAGCAGCCTGAGGAAGGAAAAAAGTCACTTTCCACAGAGGCTTAGAAAAAAATGTCCGAACTCATAAACTGATATTGCTATTTTGCATTTTTAAAAGGCCACATGTGGATTTACAGCAGATTAGACAGGGCTGTCCCGCTGTCTTCCAGACCCAAGAAGGTCTTGAAGCATGTCCCAAAAAGAGAAGAGTGAGGGGGGATTTGATAGCGGCCTTTAACTACCTGAAAGGGGGTTCTAGGGAGGATAGGAGATGACAGAACAAGGAGCAACGGTCTCAAGTTGCAGGGAGGGAGGTCTAGGTTGGACATTAGGAAAAAGTTTTTTACTAGGAGGGTGGTGAAGCACTGGAATGGGTTACCTAGGGAGGTGGTGGAATCTCCATCCTTAGAGGTGCTGCGGCTTGACAAAGCCCTGGTTGGGATGATATAGCAGAGGTTAGTCCTGCTTTGAGCAGGGGGTTGGACTAGATGACCTCCTGAGGTCCCTTCCAACTCTAATATTCTATGATTCTATGATTCTATGATTCTATGTCCCAAAGATTAGGAGCATAGGAATTGCCAGACTGGAGTAGACTTGAGGTATCTAGCCTAGTGTTCTGTCTCTGACGGTGGACAGAGCCCGATACATCAAAGGAAGGTGCAAGAACCTTGCAGTAAAGAGATGTGGGATAATCTGACCCCCACACTGGTCTCTAATAGAAATTGAATGAAGCTCTGAAGCACAAGGTTTAATCCCTTCCAAAATTTGTATCCTCGTTAATTCTGATAACTCTGGATATTCTAGTTAGCCATACAAATGTCCAATCCCTTTTGGAATCTTGCTAAATTCTTGGCCTCAGTGCCATCCTGTGGCAGTGAGTTCCACAGGCTAATTATATTTTGTGTGAAAAAGTATTTCCTTTCATCAGATTTGAATTGCCACTTTTAATTGCAACAATTCTACACAAATCACTGCATTTTACTCTCTCCTCGATTATTTAACTATATAATACAGGGACTGGTTATTCCCATTGTTTTAAGTAGCAGCAAGTCCATAATATGTTTGAAAGAGGCTACCCAAAATAATCCTTTTCCCTTCTAGGTCCCCTCCATCCAAGGATGTCAAAGCTCTTGAGAAACATAGGGTGATGTTTGCCCCATGGAGAAGGCTGGCAGTAAGCCACCTGACCTATTTAAATCCTACTTAATCCCTACTTAAACACCCTCTACACAGGATGCCTTTCCCCCATTTGTGAATTAAGCTTACAACAGTCCAATGAGGCAGTTATCATGATCTCTTTACAGATGAGGAAACTGAGGCACAGCAAGGAACAGAGACTTGCCTCTGGTCACATAGTGAGTTGGTGGCAGCTCTTCGCACCTATAAAATACATAATCCTTCCTGTTGAAAAGTTCCAGAGGGATAGCTGTGTTAGTCTGTATACAGCAAAAACAACAAGAGTTCTGTAGCACCTTAAAGACTAACAAATTTCTGTGGGCATAAGCTTTCGTGGGCTGCAACCCACTTCATCAGATGCCTGAAGAAATCCTTCCTGAAAATGTCAACATCATTAGGCCCTTATTAGCACACATTTCTTGACACTCCAGAGAGTAGTGGCAGCTTCATATAAATTAATCACCTGACAACATTTCCCCTCCTTCCTAAAACATCAGAAAGTTAAAGACATGGCAAGGCAGCCTTGGTATACAAATAGTCTCTATGCCTCAGTTTTAGCATTTAACAGAAGCCCTGCTAAAATGGGAAGATCCGCAGTGGGTACACGAGGAAATAATGTCCTGCTTCATTAATCTTCTTGAATTAGCAGCTCAACAATTGCAGAGAAACAGGGCTCAAATCCTCATCTGATGGAAATCACCATAGGTCCATTGACTTCAAAGGAGCTATGCCAATTTACACCAGCTGAGAATCTGGCCACAGGGGAGTTCATCACAGAAATGTTGAGAGAGAAACCAAATTTCAGACAAGCAAATTTAGCTCCAATTCACTAGCTTGACAGCAGATACAAGAGATCTAGAAAGATCACAGAGTGGTTTTTAGTGACAATAATGGGACAATTGTCCAGGCAATTACAGCTCATTCATCAGCAGGATATCCAAGTGCCTGACAAGTTAAATACTCCAAAGGGTCGGATGTGTCACTGTGAGGCTGGAACTTCGTAGTGCCAACTGGCAAGCAGCACACAGGGCGTGCAGAGAGGTTGCAGGGATCTCTCTGGTCTGGTACGTACATTCTAGTTCACCTAAGAATGTCATATGACGTCTCAAATGAAAGCTGATGTCACACTGGAGACCAGTATCACCACGAAATGCACGGACAGATGTTGTACAAGGAGTTATGTGTATACACTGAAAACGATGTTCTTAGAGCCTGTGTCTAGGGACTGGTCACCAGCCAAAGTGAAGAAAGAACAGGCTCTCTTTCAGACAAGAAATGTTTATCTACCTGGCTCTTTACCTATAAATTAAGTATTGTATGTTTCACAGTGGGTCTCCTCTCACCTCTCTGAACCGAATGGTAACGAATGATTATAAGAATTTCAAAGAAAGAAAAGTAAAAGTAAACACTACGGGGGGCGAGAGAATAGGGCTTTTCTTGAGGTACATATCCAAGTATATTTGATCTAGTATATTTGGGGAACAAAGATGACACTCTGTCCTCCTTCACCTAGGAAGTAAATGGGCAGTGAGTTTACTTCATGAAAGAGGCTACTCAACCAGGCATGGCTGAAAACGCTGAAGAGACCTTTGGGTGGATAATTAGACAGGGGAGAATTAGTTAGTTAAGCTTAGTCTCTAGAAAGCATGTTATGATTTTGTTCTGTATGTAACCACTTGTTTCCAGTGGTCTTACTCACTATCACTTGAATCTCAGTGCTTTGATAATAAACTTCTTCTTGTTTTCGCTATATCTCGGTGCTGCTGGGTTAAGCGAAGTGCTGAGCCGGAGTTGAATCTTATAAGCTGGTGCATTCCTTTGGGAAGAGCAGGCCTGGTGATTCTGGGAGTGTCCAGTGAATAAGGGGCAGGATGATACAGGGAACATGCTGAGGACACAGGGGTTAGTATGTGCCTATTGCTACCTGCAGAGATAGAGAGGCCTTCAAAGTAGTGCTTGGGCTGCCAGAAGCTGGTGGTTTCAGGGAGCTGACCCACAGCAAGACTTCCTTGTGCTAAGGACAGATGATGGTGAGGTGCTTCCCAATCCTGAGTAATGTCACAGTCACTCCTTTCCTCCCCTATTGATAGGGTTGTTTCTGATGCTGAGGGAAGGCTGGGCCATTGTGCTAGGAAGGTGCAATGGTTCATGGATGGTCAGTCTAATCTCCACCAAGAGGGAGTCCCATTGTGCTGAGCCAGGAGCTGGGACAGCCCTGGTCCCGCTTCCACACGTTGATAGTTGATAGTTCCCTTGTTCCAGTGGGATGTAGTGCTCATGAGAGGTCATGATGCAGGGTGAGGAGGATCCTAAAGTGATGGCAGACATGGAGGCCTCTGAAGAGAGGCACCAACACTGGGCAATTAGCTGCTCAGATATTACAGTGATGGTGAGCACAGGGTACAACTGGATTAGTAGAGGGAGAGAGAGAGAGGGGGTGCTTACGAAGCCTTCATCCCTAGGTCACTGGTTCAAACCAGGCCTAAATCAGCAGCCATGATCACACAGGCATGTGGACTGGGGAATCTCAGTCTAGGTGAGGTATCCGTCTCTCAAACCCCCACCATGCCTGGCACACTGTCTGTCTCAACTGGATGAGCTACGGAGTCCAAAAAGCCAATTTGCATGGAGACTGCCAGACCAAATCAGAGCCTTGCTCCACCCACTCCAGCACCCTATCTCCAGCAGCAGCCACAGCCAGCGCCTCCTGAGGAAGGAACAAGAATCCCTCCCTCCCCCTGCAAGCAGTTATGGGCCCAGCTGCCCCCAGAGCAGTTCTCCCCATTTGTTACAGGTCGGCTTATGTGCCTGCCTTGAGGCGGTCCCTCTGGGCTGGCACTGAGGCTTGTCAGAGCTGCCATTTCCCTTGCCCTCCAGAACTGCCAATCACACTTGCCCCAGGATCTCCTTGCCAGCCAATCAGAACACTGCATTCCTTCCAAAGTACCTATTGGAGGAGGAGGAGGAGGACAATGTAAGCAGCCAATCGCAAATAGCCTCTGTTCTTATTGGCTGGAACGGACAGGTCTTTCAGCGCCTTCCCTCAGCTCCGAATTGCCCTTTGGTACCCAGTACTGTAACCAGAGACGCAGCAGCCTGGGCAGAAGCAAAGATTCAGTGCTGCTGCGCTAAACCTAGGCACCTGTCTGGAAAGAACGCCAAGACCGCACGTTCCGGGGCTGTAAACTCACTGTGGCAGGGGTTTTCCCAGAGAGCCTCTGGGGGAGGGGGAGACTGGAAAGTTGCTGGATTCCAGAGCAGGACGTTGGACTTAGGACATTAATGTCCCCTTTTAATGAAAATTAGGGCAATTAGTGAGCAGGATCTGCAGCCAGAATCAGCGAGAACTTTAGCGTTACAGAAAATCATTCTCACGGGAGACAACTGAGCCTGCTAGGATGTAAAAATCATTCCCAGCACTGGCCAGGGGCGCAACTCAAGGGCAGGCCCCTCTCTCCAGAGGCGAGATGAGGGGGCTGGAATAGCAGGACAGGGACTGTGAGGTTAAAACAGGAAGCTAACCAAATAAGCCATGATACTAAAAGATGCGGTGAGCCCTGGCCCTGCTCGATTGCAATCAGCAGGAGCTGGAGATGCTCTAATTCCAGTTTCTTCCTCAGAAATGGTACTTGACCCTAATCTGTCTTCCAGTGGAGGAGGAGGAAGCTGAGCCCTTGTCAGACAAAGAGTTACTTGAACGATTAACAAGCCAGACGACACCCTGAGCTTTTCATCTACACCATCTGCTGCGCCGTCTCCCAGCTCTGCTGCACTGTTGCTGAAATGGCTGCATCCTCCCCTACCAAACAAAGCTAGTCTGTGTCCTTCTCAAGACTGCAACAGACAGCATCACAGTACATGCTGGGACTCTGTTCTCCTTCTCCTGGCCCCCCTGCTCAGCATTCATTCCAGTTCCCAGCCCCATCCAGGGCAGAGACCCAGGCAGCCAGCTCCCAACTCGCCCTGTTATGATCCACGTTCCAGCTGCCTGCTCTGATGGGTTTACTCTACTGACTTCCACCCCCGGCAGAGTATTGATTTGAGGTAGGGATTAATGGAGGCTTGGCAGTACTGCAGCATGCAGCAAAAGGGAGAGGGAGCTCAGAGCGCTGCAATGCGCTGGAACAGACAGGAGGGAGGCAACCAGACCCAGGATTTTGAGCTATGATGTTTGCCTCCGTAGTTTAGTCCCCAACAAAGCGTGTCATAGATGCACAAAATCAGAGGGGTAAATGAGGGTGCACAATGGACCTTTGTTCACAGCAGTGGAAAGCAAGGACGTTCTCTGGCCAAACCTCCCTCCACTGTATCAGAGCTATTCTGCCGGGGTGCAGTCAGACCCATCTTCCCAGGGAAGGTGATCTTTTCTTTGATGCCTTTCCCTTTTTGTAGGGGAGAATGGTGGTAAGTCAGAACGTTCAGGCCTCTGGGGAGAAGAACCCCCTTGCACAGCCACTGTGTCTGCATCAGACTGGTAAACGCCTTGGTGTAGGGTGCGCCTATATCACCCATATATAACAGGATTAAAGATGGGCTCCCAAGCCAACACCCTGCATCCAAACCACACCCAGCATCAAAGGTTCAAAATCTTAGGCCAAATCTGGATCTGGACTTTCCAGTTCTAGTAGGTTGACCTGAAATCTAAAGTCCACTCAGGACTTCACCACTGCAATTGATTTTACACGGAAGGCACGCAGGCACCACCGCAGTGATGGGCAGCAGCATAAAACCTTAAGAGAGCTCGATCGGTCAAAAGTCCCCAGACTTCAGGGCTCCCACTTCCATTTTCAGTTAAACCCCTGTACGTTCTCACTGCTGGCAGTGAGGGGGCAGGGACGCCGCGGTATTAGGCCTAGGGTGTTACCTCAGCTTGAGTCCACCTCCGGGCATCTGCCTGTGATCCCAACAATGCACGTATCATAAGGCAGAAGATACAGGCTGCACCGTGCGCGTGGCCATCTGATAACAATCAGCTACATTCCAGGATACGATCGCTAAGAAAGCAGGCCTGGGCTCTGGGAGGGACATGGGGAGCTTTGTGATGGAGCCAGCGTTTCATGTCTGCCTCAAGTGTGGCCATGCTGCTCAGCCCTGTGCTTTGTGACTCAGAAATTAACAAAAATCAGGCATGGGTCAGTTTCTGTTGGCTTCCCTGGATTGGTAGATTCACTCAGCAGGGTGCAGGTCACTGAGCATTTGGTGCAAGGGGAGGGGGGTGCAGCTGATCATCCCACAGCCTCTCTCTTTCTCTGATCCCTGCTTCCTCCCCCTGGCCAGTGTTACAGGTCTGTACGCCCTGTTCAATGCAGGAGATAGGGTGTGTGACTCAGCCGTGAAATATCCTGTACAAAATCTCAGACGACGAATGGAGGGATTTGCTTCTTTTCTTGGTCAACAGAGCAGGACCCTGCTCTTAATCTTAGCCAAGGGTTTACTGCCCACCGTGAGTGCATGACATTTAAAAGGAGATTGTAAGCTCTGCGAGTCGGGGAATGGTGTGTTTGTACAGTACTTAGCACACCGAGGCATCAGTCCTGACTTCTGGCACTGCCAAAAGACTTCGAATGGCGGGATGGATACTCAGTACCTCTAAAACTGGGGACCAAAGAAGAGGAAAATTGGCCCCTTGGCATTTCTTTACCCTTGGGTATTTCCCCCCAGAATGTGTATTTTGCCTCACACGGGAGTCCCAAACATATCTCCCAAATCTCTCTCACACACACACACACACACACACACACACACACACACACACACACCCCCCCCTGTGGTTGCCATTTTGGATTCACTCTGCCCAAAGTGGCCAAGTTCCCCTGGTTACTTAAAAGGGAGGAAAAGCTCTACCAGGGTCTTAAAAGCTTATGAGAAATGGGGGTTTTCAAAACAACAGCTGCAACAGGGCAGGTCCCATGCGCAGGGCTGGAAAATGATGCACCGAGACCCAGGATTGCTAGTTTAAAGCAGCGGCAGTATGCTTACAGAAGGGTGCTCGCAAAATCCCCCCCACACACACACACACAAACACCTTTGGACCTGATCCTGAGGGGCTGATCCTGTCCGCAGGTGCATGCATGGCCCTTAGGGCTGGACCTGTTCACAGCCTCATCCCACATCTTTCTCAGCCAAATTGGACACAGCGTATGCGCCCTCCCTGGAAGGGTTTGCTTTAATTGCCATCAATTAAATACATACAAACACAGTAATATCCATGGGAAATTTGCCACAAAGGCTTGGTGGGAACAGGACAGGGCAGGATGTTAGGGATCAGGCCAAAAAAGATCCTGCACTTGCCCCCGGGCAGCGGCGTGCACAGGAATAAAAACGGGGCGACTTTTGGAGGGGCACGTTCTGTGCTCCCCGTGACCAAAGAAGCTGGCTGTCCCCTCACGGTCCCAGAACCAGGGGGGCTCACTCTCACTGCCCCAGCCCCCAAAGAGTTCTGTGGTCCCACTGATTGGGGGTGGGGGAGCTGTGCCCCTGCCTATGGGGGCCTCAGCAGCACCCTGGTGGGTGCATAGCTTCACACACACTGCTGCGCAGGACTTATGGGTCAGAGCTTCTGGGCTTTGATCAGTGTTAGCAAATGGGGATTCGGTGGTGGGGACACCCGACCCAGAGCTGCTCTCGTGCAGAGGCCTCATTGCCTCTGACCCAGAGCTTAGCTAGGAGGAGGATGCATACGGTACCCAGCAGCAGGGGGCCCTGATCCTGACTAGGAGCACTAGGTGCCATCGAATTTTGTTTGGGACACTGTGAACACCCCTCCCACACCCATCTCTTGGCCCGTTCCCTACCTTTTTTTTGAGAGCGTGTGAACAAAAGTGCACTCCCACATGCCAAACGTCTGATCTGTACGTGCACGCCAGGACTGCGCGTGCAGACACGGCTGCAGGCCAGCCCCCTCAAGCACGTCCGGTGTTTGAAACATGCATCTAACACGTCCACTAGCAATACTGGCCTGCATTGCTAGCGTGCGCGCTGCTCGACCCCTCCACTTTGGGCATAGCTTTGGCTGGACAGCCTGCATTTCTCCAACCCACCTCACAGTGACCCTGTGCATTTCTACCCAGCCTTTTGGCAAGGATCTCCAAAGACTTTATACGCTCTAATAAGCTACACTTTGCAGCTCCCTCTCACCCTGCTTAGGTAAGAAAGAATCATTGTCTCCAAGGAAACTGAGGCACGGAGAAGTTTAGTGATTTGTCCAAGGTGTCCCAATAGTTCAGTGGCAGAATTGGGAACGGGACCCCCAGCATCCTGACTCCCAGTGTCCTGCTCTAACCCTAAACCAACACTCCCTCTTCAACTGTTCCAGGCAAAACGCCAGCTGCAGCAAAGAGAAAAAAACTGTTCTATGACCGTTTCATTAACAGGTGGCTTTAGGATGCAATGTCAGCTCTGACTGGCTCTCAGTGACATCGGCCCCCTGCCTGTGTTCCCAGGGACATGCTCAGGTGAGAGGCTCTGCCCTACTTCTGCCCATTTTTTTTTTGAATGGTGCATTTCAGAAGGGTCCCCTCTCTGGGCGTTAAAGGCCCTTTGGCTCCTAGGGTGGACTCCCTCCTGATGCAGAGCTGACCAGATTCACCAGTGGTGTAACTTGGCTGGCTTTAATATAAATACTCTCTGGCAGGAGGCTGACCAGGTGGGTCTTTTGCTTTGCTGCAAGGGACCCAATCCTGCCCTCCTTGGCATCCATGCAAACTCACCGAGGTGCAAGAGTAACTCCGGGTTGCCTTGGACCCAGAGGCTAGTGACATTCACCTGGACTAAACCGCTGTGCTCTCTCTCTCTCTCAGGCAGTATGTCCCCCTGGCCGGCAGGTCACCTTGGGCTTTGTCTCCTCCTCGTGGCTCTGGGACAAGGTTAACAACTGTCTCACCCTCCCCACGGCAAGACAGAACACACCTCTTTCCAAAAGGGCAAAGGCAGGGGGGCGGGGGAAGTTCGGCATTACAGACGCAGCCACGTGTCTCTCAGAGACAGACAGACAGGCAGGCAGGCTCTGGAAGGGAGGGAAAGGGGAACAGAAGCCTCGGACTAACTGACCATCCGCCAGCCAAAGCCAGAATCCCAGCCATCAGCCACAGAGGGCGAGATCCTCATGAGCTGCCCTACCAGCTCCAAGGTTGGCCCGTCCTCCAGCCAGCTGCTCTAGGTCTCAAGGGAGCCAGAGGGTGATGCTGAGCCTCCAGCTCCCGCGTGCCCCCTGCATGCCCCGTCCTGCACACATGCTTGTCTCTACCCAAGTCTCACTTGGCATGAGCTCTCTGACGAAGCCTCTTGATCCCTCAGGGAGACACATAAGTAGCGCCCCATGACTGCCCCCACTTCCGCAGAGGACAGAGAGGCTTGGCAATTATATTCCACTTCTGAGCCACACATCGCACAGGAAGGTCACGATCCCCCTTTTACAGACGGGGGAACCAAGGCACAACACAGAGAAGGGACCTGCCCAAGGTCACAGAACAGGGCAGTGGCAGAGCAAAGACTCGAACCCAGAGGTTCTGACCCTCAGCTCTGAGACCTTCCTGCCAGCCCACCCATGCCCTGCTCTTCACTAACATTTAGCACATTCTGTGCTAGCATCACTTATTCCCCACTGCATGGGCTGAAAATAAGAAGCTACCCATTGCTGCTGCTGCTGCTGCATCTCTCTCTCCAGGGGCCCATGCGGTTCTCTACTGCCACACGTTTCTACCATGGCCTGGCTCCTACCAGCACAGTGCCCATAGCACATAACTTCCCTGCTCCTTCCCCAGCCTCCCCTTGCAGCTCCACGCATGCTTCACTCTGCCTAGCAACACCGCTGGGTACCAGAGCCCAAAGCCACAGGCCCCCTTCTGCCCCCTGGGCTGAGCAGAAGGGCCCCCTTCACACCCTGCTTTCCCACGTGGTGGGGGTGGGGGTGAGTCTAGTTCATCATGATTCATGAATAAGCCCAACATTGGCACTCGGATATTTCTGTGATGGGGGCAGGGGATTGCAGCAATTGGAGGAGACCTAGCCTGGATGGGGGATATGGAGAGCCCCATCCAGGTTCCGGCCGTGCAGGCCAAACATCACGGACCATGGGGCTCACCATGGGAGGCCATGTGTGTTTGCCGGTCACAGGGATGATCTATCTCACTGCGGCGGCAGCAGAGCATGTCAAGCCCAACCCTGCGCATCTCTCCTTGATTTTACAGTAGACACAAGGTTATCCACTGCAGTGCTGAGCCCCCTCCCCCACCTGCTGCCCACCCCTCTCCAGCTGCACCTGTTGCCATTTGCTACTGCAGTCCCTGCAGAGTGCAGATGTGCTCCTCTTTGGGTGCGTATCAGCAGCCATCAGAGAATCCACACGACATGCATTGCCCTCCATCGTCCCCCAGCGATCCTGCACACCTCTCAGGACACAGGCATCACAGCTGGGAAAGACTCATGCACAGATCTCCCTGGGATTCTTGGGAACATTCTTCCCCTGCTTTCCTACACCTAATCTCTCTTGCCCTGGAAAGGGAAGACAGACACACATTGCCATCCCTGCTGTAGCTCCTGCATTCATTTTCCTTCCATCCAGGCTGTAAGAACCAAGAAGGTTCTGTGCAGCTCCCGAGTCCCATGAGGACAAATACTCATGGCTAATGCCAGGCACTCAACCCCCCCTGCAATCTGCCTGTGATTCAGGAGGGGATGAGGGAATGCAAATGTTAGAAATCAGGCAAGATTCCTTTGCCCTTTGCAGGCTTGTGAAAGGCAGCCCTGGCTGGTGCAAAGATCCTGGGTGGATTGTGGATGCTATCACCTGGAAAAGCCCTGCCTGATGCTGGAGAGAGGCGGAGGCTGTACCTACCCCGTCCCAGCACTCGGGCATGGTGAGGAGCTTGTCCGGTGCAGATTCCTCGGGGGAGAGAAAGTAGCGCTGGTGCCAGTGGCCCACGTCCCGATTCCCTGTCCAGAGTGCAGAGAGCTGACAGGCTGTGTGGGAAGTCAGCCTCTCGGCTTTGATTTATAAATCAGCTCCATCCCCTTTATTAGCCCCTCCCATTCCCCCATTCTCCCTCCACCAGCTCTGGCTTGGGAATTTTTTCTGCTTTTTTTATTGCAGTCAGTTGTTGAAATGGAGCCCAGAAGCTTAGCAATTGGCTGCTGAGAAAATTATTCATGCTCCAATTGGTTCAAAATACCCCTTTATGAAAAAAAAACATTGCAGTTTATCACTACGCCCTCCATCTTCCTTGCCCTGACAGACAGAAAGACACACAAAAGGACATGTGCTAACATGCACACACCCAGAAACAGACACAAACACACATGGGAACATGCACAAGCATGCATGCACACAAACCCACATAAAGGGATGTGCACTAACACACATGCACACACCAGGGTGCAGCGAGAGATGCACATACGCATGGTCATGAACATGCCTACATGCAAGCACACACATGCACATGAAAAATGTGCTCTCACTCACTCACACACACACACACACACACACACACACACACACACACACATGCAGGCACAAG
The DNA here is from genome assembly GCF_026122565.2 of Emydura macquarii macquarii. Taxonomy (NCBI): domain Eukaryota; kingdom Metazoa; phylum Chordata; order Testudines; family Chelidae; genus Emydura; species Emydura macquarii. The sequence goes on along the minus strand of NW_027130432.1, from coordinate 12,839,547 downwards.
CCCACACAGGGAGGGACACACATGCACTGCTTCTTTAGCACACGATGCATTTTTAACAGGCTTCTCTCGACTCTTTGTCATACTGCAGAGTAGTACCTACTCTCATCTAGAAGGACTGGCTGAACCTGCTGAAACATCAGGAGGGCAGAGTTGTTCAAATCCAGTGGGTTCAGGTACTTTGCAGGTATGGGGGTGGGAGTGGAGGGGGTAGATTGCTAAAAGAAGGGACCAGGGAAAGATCAACCTTGAAAAGAGGCCACAAAATCCAGGATTCTTAAGAAGGGGCCTTTGCATAACTGGACAGCTCACTGGCATCTCTGCTCCCCCACCCTCGGTGCTCAGCTCAGCATTTCTGTCAGCATCAGAGGCAGGAGGCCCCGCTCCTTGTCCAGTTCATTCTCTGCTGGGCTTCCCCTCGTGACCGCAGGGCTGGGATTGCTTAGCCCGGAAGGAGCTGCTTTGGCCAGGGAGTCAGAGGGCAAGCCCATGACTCAACATCACAGTGGGTGGGTGTGACATTCTCCAGGGTACAATCTGGACTGCTGAATAGCTATGTCCCCTCAGTTCTACAACCCTGGGTGCCTTTCACACTCCTGGTCTGTTCTCACACAGCTTCTAGCATTCAAAGTCACTCCCAGCTGAATTATAGGTGTGTTTCTAACCAGCCACTCCTGAATTATATTACAGAGTGAAACCAGCAAATTCCCAGTCCCAGACTTGTCCCCAGTAATGCGCGTTTTGTACCGCCCAGCTCTGTCCTTCTGGACAACACGAGCTCTCAGAAAGTCCATCATTTAATTAATAGAAAATGATATGCACAAACCCTATTATCTCAAATGGAGTTTCCCCAAACACTTCAATCCAAACACACACACTGGTTTATCTACACCAAGAATACAAGTTTTTAACTACAGAACGATAGATTTTAAGTGATTACAAGTAAAGAGGGATAAAAATCAGAATTGATCACAAAGGAATAAAAGGTAAAATGCAAATTAATACTTCACAAGCTAAGTGAACTTGAAGCAAACAGATTTTTCTCACCACATGCTCACAGCACTCTGGCTAGATTCCTTTAGCCAGCACCACTCCCTCACTTCAATGATGCTTCCTTTGTCTTTCAAACTTCGCTTATTGATGGTGTGAGTAGAAATGAGGGGAGAGGGGTGATTTGGGGCCTCTGTTCCTCATTTTTATATCTTTTCCTCCTCTTTGAGGATCATCTCCAGCTGGGGTTCAGGTGCCAGTTTGTTTACACAGGAACCCCCAGCTGTTCCATTGCCAAAAATGTGAATTTCCCCTTGAACCCTTCTTCCTGCCAAAGAAGGGTTGCTTAACCAGGTGATAGGTCCCTTTGATTGTGTTGACACCTAGCTGAGGCATCAGTTTGCCTTTTGTCTCTGAGGAACTGGTCTGTGCCCGCTTTTCTAAACTTGAAGCATGTCTCAGTAAAGTTGTACAGTAGAATTTTATAACTTTACATAAAATCTTGCCACACATATTGTACCCATACAATCATGATCAGCCAATTATGAGTTTTTAAAATACCTCACAAGGCAGACTTTGTACAAGATTTCATCATTGTTTTGTGAAAGTGGTGAACCAAAGGATACAGAGGGTCACAGTGGGGGGTGGCTTGTCAACAAACTCCTTGGGATTTGTCAGTTTCCTTTTGGACAGCCCACCCCCTGACATTTGAGAGCTACCGAAAGGCAGTCATGCTGAAGTGGGTACTGGCTCTGTGACATGGACTCTGGCTGGAAATTAGCCAGAGACCTCCACACTCATTGCACATGTGACTCAGGTGAGATTTTATCCCAGGTCTCCAGTGGCACAAAGCTAGTGAACTATGCTAGCAGCTCTCCTCCCTTCCTCTTCCTCCTCCCCTCTGCGATGCACTGGCAAGCAGCTGACCTTAGCGAGCCCAGTGCCAAGCAATTCAGCCAGGAGAAAACTGCAAGTTGGCAGTTTTGAGCATCTCAGCGCTGCTTATCCCGGCTCAAGTCCTGGCCCTTCCCCAGCATCTCCTAGCTAAAGCGGGTGAGAAGCGATCGAGGTGGGGGGAACAGAGTCTGGGGCTTGGGATAGGAGGAGACTGATCGACTGAAGGAAACCCTGACAAATAACATTCAGGATGCTATGAGATTAGAGAATGCAGCAAAATGGGCAACAAAGAGTCTGGATTTCCATGAGAAAATCGTGAGAGACAGACAGAGACAGACCCACACGGGATTAACATCCCTCAGCCTTTCCTGCCTAAATATTCATTGGAGACACGAAGTGGGTGAGGGAACATCTTTTATTGAACCAACTTCTATAGATACACATCCATTGCACACTCCCCCTGATGGAGCTGCAGTGCCTGGGATTCTTGCAAAACGCCTGGCCCTCCCAGCCCAGCAGCCACACAGGGGAAGAACAGCATCTCGCTGATCGTGGTCTCTGGAATTTTGCTGCCTGTAGGCAACTGCCTGGGTGTTGGAGATGACCCTGCTGCACCAGCAGGGGGAAGAAGGGCTGTACCATCCCGAGGCAGCGCACAGCAACATGGGAATCATTTTCAGAGGGTCCCTCCAGAAACACGGACCGGCTTGCAGGGGAAGACCAGTCAGTCTTTCAGGATCACAGCTCTACCAACGTACCTTAGCCTTGAGCTGCAACACTGCATGTTGTTCCAGACCAGGCTGCCCCAGCCCTGCCAGTGCTTGCCCCTCCAGCCTGACCTGTAACGTGCCCTGGTAGCCTAGTCAGCTGCCCCAATACAGTCCTGCTAATACACCCAGCTCTCAAGGTTTTGGGACCCAGAGGTCATGGCCTGGAGTGCCAACCCACTGTTTAGCCATCTTACAGACATTCCAAATCCTCGCGCACCCACTTGTGTGGGAGAGGTGGTAGTCCATCTGGCCAGCCACTGATGTACAACCAGGGCCACAACCCCACTGCCGATCTAGTCTGGGTGGGATACTGGGCATCACCACTGGACAAGGGCAGCTGCTGGCTGTATGGCGGCACCCCACTCCCAGCCAGCTGGCATATTCTTGCTGAGCAACACACCGCACTAGGGACAAGGAAATCAGTATCGATAGAGCAAAAACCCATTTCAAATCCCTGCCCACGACAGACACTGAACTCAACTGTCAGAAAAGCTCCTACTGCTGTCTGACATCACCTCTCCTCTCAACACCATCTCGTTTCTGCGATAGTCAACATTTTAGTTTATTGTTCATTTATTGTGTGATGTTATGATTAATTAACATGTCATGTCATATACAATCATTGTATGGTAAATAGAGTTAAACTGTAGGGTTACAGAAGTAGAAGATTGACCAGTAGTTAGAAGGATTATGTATGTATTAAGTATCTAAGTAAGCAGGGCTGAAACACAAGGCCTACAGGCTGAGACCTGTAGGATTTTAGCTAAGCCATACTAGGCCATAGGCTTAAGAAATGCTTTACATAAGTAAGTAACCAAAGAATGAGCCTATGCCACAAGATTACGAGAAAGATGTGCCAGTGGGTTATACTGCAAAAAATTACAGTAATTTTTTGTTTACAAGACACCTGGTAGTCACATTTTCTAACACGTGCCCTAAGCGCAGGGTGCACTATGTGCATAAATGCTAATGAGGTATAGTCAGAAACATATTATAAAAAAAGAGGGTGCCCAAAGTGGGACAACTGAGCTCCCAGTGGGAAACTCCCACCTACTAATGATGAATCCAGGAGACACCCATCAGACCCTAACACTATCTAGGAGGATGTGAGTATAAACTATATTTGTAACTTGTGCTTCGATCTGTATGGAATTTCTACATGCATGGGTAATTGTAACTTTAATAAAGCTTGTAAAACAGACTAGACCTTGACCTTGTAAATGTTGGGGTGGTCACTGTCACGCTGGTTGGCTTGAGGGGGTGGTGCATTTGTTATGTTATTTAACATCAATATGTCAAAATCATAATAATTCATGTGAGATATGCCATGTCAGGTACTGTTAGAAAGGCTATAATGTGCTAAGTAAGATGATGATGTTTATGTTCATGTGTTATATGTTTGATATATCAGCATTTCAAATTGTGCTGTCTGAGTAACAACAAAGACAGGATGGCTGCAGAACAATAGCCTGCTTAATGGCCCATTAAGACATTCCCAGGTGCAAGGGGCCCACAGGGAACTAGAAGCACAGTTTGTGGCTGATTGGGAGTTCTGACTTCAGTGCCACCCACCAGCGCTGGGAGAATCTGCTCTCCTTTTGCAGCCTGCCCTGACCTTGGCATTTTCAGGTGGCTACCCTAGACGTGGAAGGGTCACAGTCACGATCCTAGGTCTGTGTGTCTTCCTAGAGACTCTAAATGGGAAGCAAGCAGCAGAGATGACTTTCACTCTGAGTTGGAAACTAGCCTCCAGAGCCGAGCCCACAGTGGTGTAAAACAACAGGACTAAATTCACTTTAAATAAAAGGAAAGGCTACACAGCCAGGGCTGGAAGTACTTGAATAGGCTGGTCTCATGGCATTCCTGTAGGAGCCAGAAAACCAGCATGAAAACCTGTGGGTTTCTCTAGCCTGACATCCACAGCAGAGAGCTAGAGAACTGCCTCTCTATGGGTTCTTATCTCAACCTCTTGAGCTTTACCCAGCACACACGGATGCCAGAATCAAGCCACCTGTGAGTTGACTGCAACACCCTGAATATTACTAATGATTATCCCTAACATATGGGTAGCACATTCCATGCTGAAGCACCTTGCAAATTATCCTTTCACAGGAATCTATTTATCCACCACTGAAATGCAGCCACCTCTGGGGTGAAACAGGGCAGATGTTTCATGGAGCAGAGTGACAGACAGTATATAAAGGATCAGAATCTGTTTCAGACAGGAAGTGATGATGATCATCATATCCAGCTGAAAACTACAAAGGGAATTTATGGAGGCAAAACGTAATTCCCTATGTTTAATTTCTCCAGGCTAGTGCCATGTGATCTGTAATGACCATAAGTGTTCCTGATCTTGATTATACACCCCAGCCAAATGACAAACCACTAAGTGGCTTCTAGCACCCAGGGAGAAACAGCTGGCCCACTAACGAGAGGGGGATATCTTCACACTACATCACCACTTTGTGCAGGATGTCTTTCCCCTAGAAATCTCCCATACAAGTACTGATGAGCCACAAACTTGCTTATCTCAGGTAAAAAAGAACACAAGCAAACACAGGACAACTGCAAGGACATTACTGCTAGTGCAAGAGCCAGAGAGAGAGAGAGAGATTCTGCAAACCACAATGTAATAAATGCAATTTCCCTGGCCAGGGGAGGCTTTCCAAGTTTTCACGACTTTTCCACTGAAATCACTATGATAGTGAGGCTAAGACTAACAATGCTTTGTAGGTGAGGCTAAAAGCAAACAAAAGGCTGGAGGGAGTAGCCTCGAGAGAAAAAGACCTATGTGATTGGCCACCGACAGCTTCAAAAACAATTCTCATTGGGTATCCACGGGGAGTGTTCCAGCCAAATGATTTATTATTGACACTGCACCTGTCACTTGGGATCAGCCTGAGCCATGAGAGTCGAACTCTGCTTCAGAAAACAGGAGCTTTTCAAAACATCTGGAAGTCATTTGTTGCCCTCACATAGTCGGACATCACTACCTAGAAAGATCTGAAAGGGTTGCATCACGAGCCCCCGTCATCTGGCTTGCAGCACAGTCAAATCACTACCTGGGAGGGTGGGGGGAATTCCTTGCCTTTGGGGACCCTGGATCTATCCTATTGCTTTGGCATGGGGTCACCTCTGACACCCATCAGCCCAGCTTCACCTTCTAATGGTGAGAGAGAAACACAATGGCATCTCCTCACGAGAGGGACTGACACAGCTAGTGGGGCTACAGCCTCACCCCCCACCGCCACCGCCAAGACCTGGACCCCTCACTGGGCTGCGTTAGTGTTTTAACTCCCAGCCTTGTTGCCAGGGATCTGGCTTAGCATTTACTGCGCTAATCTGCCTTTGAATTTGGCAGCAACTACCCATTTGTTCAGCAGAGATTCTGAAATTCCCTGGGCTGGGTGCTCAGCGGCAAGACCCGACAGGGGGACAAGCAGGCATGGAACAGTGTCAAAAGAAAGAAGAGAGCACAGGAGTGGTGGAAGTGTCCACCCAAATAATGGAGGGGGAATATAGAGAGAAGAGAGGAGGGGGGAATTGGGAAAAGTAAAGCAAAGAGGAAAGAGCAAGAGGGGGTGAAAGACAGAAAAAAGCATGGAGAAAAGGAGCAAAGGGTAAAAAAGCAGAAGAGAAGGGAAAGAAAAGCCAAGCCAGGCTGGAAATGAATGAATGAAAAAAGGCGAGGAAAGGAGGAGTGGAAGCAAGGGGCTAAGTGCACATTCCTTAGCTAAAAGGACATCACCCTCCTGCAGCAGGCAGGCTGATCCCATTAATGCTGCTACCTCTCCTGGTCTGTCCCTTCCCCCCATTCACTCCCTGCCTCTCGCTCATGCTAGAGGGACCTCCAAGTAGACCCCATGAAGATTTCTGCAAGCTGAGGGCTACAGCTTTACCCTGCTCCCATGGAGATGATCCGAAGGCATTGCAGGGGGTGCTACCTCCCACAGCGGCTCTTTGTATGCCAGTGGCCCCCTTCTTCACCACATGGATGCACCCGGGGCACCTTGCAGGAAGGCTCAGGAGTGCAACTCCACCTCTGGTTAACATGGAGCATCCCCCACTGGCCTCTCAGGACAAGTTAATGCCTCTGCTGACCATGGTCCTGAATGGGACAGTGCCTCTCTCACCATCAGGCAGCTGCCCTTCGGCCCCCCAGCCAGAGGACAGGCTGCCTGCATCAGGAGAGGGCTATTGGGGTTTGATCAGGTTTGGAGCAAGGCCCCAGAGCTGCCCGCGGCTCCACCTCCCACCTGCGACCATGAACCCTGCTGAAATCCCACTACAGTGGCTGGCGATGAGGCTCACCAGCCCTTGGGAAAGGTGTGCTGCATGGGGAGCCTTCAATCCCTGGAACACCCCAGAGAGCTCAAGAGCTGCAGGGGGACTGAAAGAGCCCAGCAAACAGTGCTGGGCTTAAGGGCTTTCTGCCCACCCACCCCTCTTGCTCTTTCCTCTTTGCTTTACTTTTCCCAATTCTCCACTCCTCCCTATTATTCGGGTGGACACTTCCACGACTCCTGTGCTCTCTTCTTTCTTTGGGCACTGTTCCATGTGTGCCCCAGCCCCTGTACTAACAACACTCACTGGTGATTCACCTTTAGATGAAGTGGTAAAAGCCTGTGGATTTGGAGCAGGAGACCGGAGTTCTAGCTCAAAGAGGCCACAAGTGGCTGTGGTCTGCAACCCAATGACAACTAGGAAGGCCAAAGTGGTGAGGGGTTTTTTATTGGCTATAGCTGTTTAGGGCACAGCAGATACCCCAAAAGAATCTCTAACCTGCATAACCTATGTTTCCTAGGTGCTGCCCATGGGACTGGCCAGATGTTTATTACAGATTCGATTTCTTAAAAGCCCATTTAAATTAATTTTAACTCAAATAATTAACAGATTTGCTTGTAATTTCTGAGAAAACGGATTCTGTCTTCAAAGAGCCAGTGGTGGAAGGTTGGAGAGGATCCAGTGTATCATCCATGCTAACACAGAGGCTGCAAAACTCAACACGGCTTTTATTATAGATTGATAGATTTCAGGCCAGAAGGGAGCATTATGATCATTGAATCTGACCTCGTGCATAGGAGTTTAATGTCTTTTTTTCCCCCTTCAGTCTCGACTCAAAAGATTACTTATGACCAGATGCTTAACACAATGAATATTAACCAGGGAGAAGGATCTCAGGCCAGAATCGGGAAATAAGAGGTTAAAGAACACTTAGATAAATTAGATACATTCAAGTGGGCAGGGCCTGATGAAATTGATCCTAGAGTACTTAATGATTCAGAGGTTGCTTCAGCTAGTCTCTTAACAATCATCTCTGAGAACTCCTGGAGTGTGGGTGAGGGCCCAGAGGACAGCAGAAGGACAAACAGTGCTTGTCTTTAAAGAGAGGGGAAAGAAGGACCCTAGGGATTATAGGGCAGGCAGCCTAACTTCAATACCCAGAAAGAAACTGGAACCAATTACTAACCAATCAGTTTGTTCAAACATGGGGAATAATGAGGTGATGAGGAATTGCCAGCATGGATCTGTCAAGAACAAATCATGCCAAATCACTTGAGTTTTTTTTCTTTGGCAGGGTAATGGATGGGGGAGAAGCAGAAGATGTGATGCAGTGGGACTCGAGTCAGCCTTCTGGCACAGCCTCACATGATCTTCTCATAAGCAAAGGAGGGAAATGGGCTGAAGATGAAGTTACTAGGAAGCTGGTGCACAACTTTAGCACACTCCAAGAGTAGTTCTCAATGGTTCACTGCTGTATCCGGTGGAGTCTGGGGTGGGGTTTACAATCCCTCGCTAAGGCTGAGGCGAGGAAAGGCTGGGCAGTACTGAGCCAGAAAAGCTCTGCCCTGCATGCTCCTGGGCAGCATAGAGAGAGCTCCAGCAGCCCAGGTTGCAGTGGGGAGGAGAGAAACCACTCCCAGGAGGAACAGGAGCTCTTACCGAGGAGGCTTGGCTGTGAGTCTTTCCCCTTGGAGGCCACCCCAGAGATATGGAGAACCACAGGCAGGGCACCAGAGGGTCTCTGCATCAGCCCTGAGACCCTGGGGTTTGCAGCAAATCAAACAGCAGCCATGCCTGAAATGGAGACATCAGGGGCGATAGGAAGAGGCCTGCGGGAAGGTGAACAGGAGGTGGGCCAAGCGTAGACCAGCCTGTGCAGTCACACCTTCACAGCCCTGGGCCAGGACCTGGTGGAGCGGTAGGGCCTAGATCCCCCTACCCATCCCAGATTCCTCAACGCCTAGTCCTGTGATGGGCAGGACTGCAGAGCTACCAATGAGAAAGCTGATTCAGCTGAACCCCATTCAGGGGGTCCCTGAAACATTGAACTGAAAGAGAGACTAGAGCTGCAGGCCCTGACCACTACGCCCGCTGACTGGACAGACCACCCTGCTACAGGATCCCACAGGAATCTGCCTTAGGACCAGTACTCGTCAATAGTTTAATTAGTGACTTGGATAACTGAGTGGAGCTAATGCCTATAAAATTTGCAGATGTCATCTAACTAAGCGGGGTTGCTGCCCTCTTTGGAGGGTAGGACTACAATTCAGAACAATTTTGATAAATTGGGGAACTGGTTTGAAATCAGCAAGATGAATTTCAATAAAGACAAGTGCAAAATATCAAACTTAGGAAGGAAAAAAATCAAAACGCTCAACTACAAAATGGGGATAACTGGCAAGGCAGTAGTACTGCTGGAAAGCATCTGAGGATTATAATGGATCACAAATTGAATACAAGTCAACAGCTTGATGCTGCAGTGAAAAAGGCTAATATCATTCTGGGGTGTATTAGCAGACATTTTGTTTGTAAGACACAGAAGATAATTGTTCCACTCTAGTCAGCACTGGTTAGGCTCCAACTGGAGTACTGTGTCCAGTTTTCAACACCACACTAAGATATGAGCCAACTGGAGAGAGTTCAGAAAACATGACCTACAAGGAAAGATTAAAAGAAGTGGACATTCTTAGTCTTGAGACAAGAAGGGTGAAGGGGAACTTTATAACAACATTTTACATATTTGAAGACTTATCAAGAGGACAGTGGTAACTTGTTCTCCATCTCCACCGAGGGTAAGACAAGAGGCTTAGTCTGAAGCAAGGGAGATTCAGGTTAGATATCAGGGAAAACTTTTAAAACTCTAATGACAGTTAAGCACTGGATCAGGTGATCTGGAGAGGTTGTCTAATCCAGTTACTGGTGTTTAAGAACAGGTTAGACAAATGACAGCCAGGGATGGTCTAGGATTACTTGTTCCTGCCTCAGTGTGGGAGGATGGATTAGATGAGGAGGTCCCTTTCAGCTTACGTTTCTAGATTCCGTAACACAGGCCAGAGGATCTCATCCAGAAATTCCTACATTGTACCCATAACTTCTGTTTGAGCTAGATCTGGTCTTTTAGGAAGAGATCCAATCTGGATTTTAAAGCTTCAGCTGATGGAGAACCCACCACAACCCTGGTTACACCTTATTTCTAGTCTGAATTTGTCTAGCTTCAGCTTCCAACCATTGGATCTTGTTGTCTTTTGCAGCTAAATTAAAGAACCCTCTGCTGTCAGAAATCTTCTCTACGCAAAGGTGCTTGCAGACCGTGATCTAATCACCCCTAACTTCTCTTTGTTAAACTAAATTAATTGAGCTTCTTCGAAGTCTCTCCCTGTAAGGGCTGGTTGTCCAAACTGTTATTGGAGCCCTTTTCCGACCTCTTTCCCAATTTGTCAGTATCGCTTTTAAAGTGTGGAAACCAGATCTGGATACTTTATTCCAGTAACAGTCTCACTAATACCATATTCAGTGGTAATACAACTTCCTACCTTTCTACTTGATATTTCCCTATTTATACATCCAAAGATTGGATTTGCTCTTGTAGCCACCACGTTATGCAGTGAGTCCACGTTCAACTGGTGATCAACCCTGACTCCCAAGTCCTATTCGGAGTTACCACTTTCCAAAATACAGCCCCCTGCTCTTATAAAAGTGTGACCTGAGACAGATATTGCAACTGTACGCAATCTATTTGGGATCCATATTGCATTAGCTCTATGAATGGGTTATGTTCTACTCCAAGGAGGAAGCTTCTCCAGGCACTAAAAACAGTAGGGAGTGATGAAGGGGCGTCACAGAGACTGAACGACTCTAGAGAGGTACCACTGCCTGGAGTGCTTTGCAGAGACTGGTTCAAGCTGGGTTTTCCAGAGATGAGGAAATAAAGAAAGGGCTTTTGGTATAAATGATGAGCTTGTACTAGCACAGAGCCTGACACATGGAGAGTCTGATCCAGCAACTGGACAGGACCTTTCGTCCAAGGGGCGGCCCCAACCCTGGCTGAAAGGTTGGAAAGACTTTGGCATACGAGGGTCCCATAAGAGTGACCTCTGGGGAGCTTTAAGCATACCTGTAAAAATAATAAGTGTTCCTATGTATTTTCTCTGTTATGCTTTTACACTAAAAATAAAGGTGCTTGCTTAGAAGACGCTGTGTGGTAGCTTGTAATGATTGACACACACTATTCATAGCCTGTGGGGAGAGAAAGCATAGCACTGGGCAGACTGGCTGGCTAAGGATCTCACAGTTTCAGGGTAACAGCACCTGTATTCCCCCTCTGTAGTCCCTCAAGGGCACCCACCCCAGCCATCACTTCTTCTGGGTGCAGGCCCAGATCACCCTCCCTTGTGATGGGGTGTTTTAAGGCTGCACAGTTACCTGCTTACACTATTGATATTCCCAGCATGCCAGTCTGCCCAAAGGAGAGCCCCCGTGCTTTGCTTTTCTCAGAGAGCTATGAACACCCCTTGCCAGCCATTACAATTATAAAATCATAGCTGATAAAATTTGTGTTTTCCTACATATCACTGATAAAGCTATTAAATAGTACTGGGCAAGGAACAGATCTCTGTGGGATGCCATGAGAAATACCCCCATTGGACGAGGATTTTCCATTTACAGTTACTCTCAGTTCTATCAGGTAGCCAGGTTTTAATCCATTTAATAGGAGTTGTGCTGATTTTGTACACTGCTCATTTCTTATTCAGAATGTCATGTGGTACTAAGTCAAATGCCTTACAGAAGTCTAAGCATATTATGTCACAGTTACCTCTGTCAATCAAACTTGTATTCTCATCAAAACATGATATCAAGTTTGATAAGACCTGTTTCCGATATAACCATGTTGACTGATATTAATTATGCTGCCATCTTTCAATTCTTTACTGATCGCATACCACATCAGCTTTCCCAAGATTTTCCTAGGCATTGAAGCCAAGCTAACTAGCCTATAGTTATCTAGGTCATCCCAATTGCCTTTTTCATATTTTGGAAGAACACTAGCTTTTTTCCAGTCCTCTGGGATATCCCCCTGCACTCCAAGCACTGCTAATTATCAACATGAATGGCAGAGAGCTCCTTGGCGAAGTCTTTTAAAACTCTTGGGTGCAAGTTCTCCACTCTTGCAGATGTGAAAAAGTTTAGCTTTAGCAGTTGCTGTTGAACATCCTCCCCAGTCACAGTCACAATAGGAAGTAATTTACTATCACTGTAAGCTGCAGTTCTGCAACCAGCTGCTCCACAAGCACCCACAAGTCAAATCCCGGGGGCCTAACCTACAGTTGAAGTAGGTAGTCCGGGGGCCTCTAAAACTTGCCACCAGGAGTTCTCACCAGTTCCTTGTCTCAGGCTGCAACAACTCTTGGTCACACATTCTAGCTGGTTGCTGCCTTTGTGCTAAGTTACAGCCAACCCCTGGGCCATCCACTTCTGGAGGGCAGAGAATGGGCTCAAGATTGGGACTCATTTGGTGATGTCAGGTTGATTGCTATGAGTGTGTGAAACTCTTCCTCCTTCACCACCACCACACATGAGGACAGAGGGCCAGCTGCTGATGGACTGACAGAGTCCAATACATTAGGCAGATCACTAGACAGTTGAGTGCTAAAGGAGCAGGCTGCTGCTGCACTGCACCCAGTGATCACAGGGAGGACTATCATTATCAATTTCCCAGCTGTCAGGATTGACATGGCTCCTCCTTCCCATTTATGTTAATTCTCAGAGAAAGCAGAACACCCAGCTGTGTTAACATCCTGCCCCCTGCAGCCACAGGAGCAGCACTCGGGCTGAGGAATCTCACCCTGGAGCACTGATTTCAATGCAGTGGCGGTTGGTGCACAACTGACTCACCCTAGACACCTGTGGGAGGGGATACTCCTGCATGGAGGGCAATGCTGCTCTGGGGGAAGAGCTTGTTCCCTCCATTCATGGGGCGCAGGGGGCTGCTTTCCCTGAAAGCCTCTGAGGTCACTGCCATGTTATTCATTCATTCTTGAGAGGATGAGTAATGCTCCATGCACTGTATCTCATTCCCTGCAGAACCTGATTTCCCAGACAGGGAATCTGGACTACATCACCCTGCCCAGGGGCAAAGGGAGACGGGCAGATTCTCCTCTCACCTGGTGAAACTAGTGACTTTGTAGAACTGTTCCTGATTTACACCAGTGTGAGTGAGGATAATCAGGCCCAGAGAGAGCTTGTCTGCATGGAAGGACCTTAATGAGCCCAGGATGGGAGGACAGCATTACTGAGTAATGGTTATGCTGATCCCAGCGCTGATTAAGTCGGAGGATACTTGTCTGGCCTCAGCCCATCGCCTTTGTCCACTTTCCTCCACCAGTGTCCCCACCCACTCCGTCCCACACAGGCCCCGAGATAAGAGTGTGTGAGTGCCCCCTGCTGGTTAGATGCCATTAGTGATTGTTGACAGTATCCAGAGATGGGGAAAAGCACTATACAGCACAAAGAGATCAACCCATTCTCTGCCTCAAGGCACTTGTGTGATGCCCACCCTACTGGCTGACACATCAAGAACTGAACCATGGACCTCCAGAGTTAAAACCATGAGCTGCCACAGCCTGAGCTCCAAAGTCAGCTCTCCTTTGGTGGGCTGTAGCAGACTCATGCCCTGCGCAGATCAGGCACAGAGTGGGACCTGGTGCACACACCAGCGGGTTGCACCTGCAACCTGATTCTAAAGAGGCGTTACAAGTAGGGACAGCAAATGAGCACAAAGAGCAATACCATCAGTCCCCGTCCTCACCATCAATGCTGCTGCAGACAGCACCCTACCCAAAGGCAACAATAACCGAACTCCAGTATGCAGATGATGGTGCTGTAGCTGCACACTCAAAGGAGGATCTACAAACCGCCCTTAACTTCTTTGAAGCCAAGGGCTAATCCTGAACATCAGCAAAGCAAAAAGTTCTCCACCAGCCTGCTCCCAGTCAATCATCAGACCCAGCAAGGAAGATTTACACTGACAGAGAAGAACTGGAAAATGCAGCACACTTTGCCTACCTTGGCAGCCAGCTCTCAGAGGGCAAACGTAGACGGATTCTGTGCTGAATCTCGACAGCTTCGGCAGACTGTCTTGCAGCATCAGAACAAGAACACTCGACTTTTCGTTTACAAGGTGGTGGTAATCCTAACTATCCTCTACAGCTACGAGACTTGCGTGACCTGCAGAAAACACCTGAAAAGTACGCCAGCACTTCCTCTGAAAGATCCTCAACATAAAGTGGGAGGATTGCCACACAAACGTCAGTGTCCTCACAGAGACAGACATCCTCAAGGTTGAGGCCCTGATTATCCAGCACCAGCTGAGGTGGAGCGGGCATTGCGTATGCATGTGTGATGCACACCTCCCGAAACAGCAGCTGTACGCCCAACTCACCAAAGGAGAAAGGAAATGGAGAGGCCAAAACAGACACCCTTAAGACAAACGTCAGCCACAGGACTGTTCTTCCCCCTTTATAGTAAATAAAGGCATTTTAAAATCATTGCTCCTGGATCAGGATTTGAACTCCGCACCCACGGTTTATCAGCACCAAATGCATCCCCAAGCACAGTCTGTGCCTGTTAAACCGATGCCACCACGTCCTGTAGTCACTCAGAGATCACTCTTCAGTCTCTTGCTGTGAGGGTGAAAATTGCCAATCACCTGACAGATATTATTCCATTAGCCTGGACCTCCCTCCCATACACAAACGTGATTTAGGGCATGGGGACCAGGAGGGCTGGGTTCTCTATCCCTAGCTCCAGCACCCATGTGCTGTGTGACCTTGGACTGATCAAGCAGCTCAGAGTGTCTGGGGGGGAATGAGAGATGTAAGTCACTGCAGCATTTGCACAGTGCTTTGAGGTGGTCAGATGAAAGGTGACAGAGGTAGAAAGTATTGTAACGAACTGGGATGGTGGGGTAAGGGGCGAGACACACACTGCTGCCCTCTACTAGACAGAATCTGATGTGTGTGTCTTAGAAGCATCAGGGCTATCAGTCTCTTTCTCTTTCAGAAAGATCAGAGAGTTCTGAGCACAGTCAGCATGTAGTTCCAAGTGACTATTAATAATACACTGCTTTCTATACAGCTAGTTTCATCAGCAGATCTCAAAAGCACTTTAAAAAAGGAGGTCAATATCATTATCCCCATTTTACAGATGGGGAAACTGGGGCACCGAAAAGCAGGGAAGTGACTTGAGCAACACAGTGACACCCATCAAGTCCTACAGAGATAACAGATTTGTTAGCGTATGTATTATGAGACACACATTTGCCTGCTCCAGTTGTGTCTTAACTGTGTCGATGTTGTTAGCTGGGAGAGCAGCTCTTCAGAAAGCCAGACTCAGTAAGACCCAGACAGCATAATGCAATTCGATAACAGCTCTCCAAGGACTATCCTGCTGAGACACGGGCTGGAGGAAATGGGCTTTTCTTTGTGGCCTCTGTAAGAGAGATGCGCTGAAATCTCTCTGCGGCACAAGCAGGGGTGCCGGGATTTCGGAGCGAAAGCAAAGCAGCAGTTTCCGAGGGCTGAAAGGCCTCCAAGAAAGAGGGAGATTTGCAGGCTTTGCACAAAACCAAGGGTGGAGTTGCCCAGGCAACTGTCACCATGGAAATAGCAGCTATTTCTGAAAGTCAGCTTGGCTTTTATTGGAGGAAACCGCTAGTTTGAACGACCTCCCCCCACCCCTCTTCAGGTGATCAACACCTGCCCCACAGTGATGCCTGGTGGGAGCTGCCACCCCACAGCCAGGGCTACTGCCTCATTCCCTACAGCAAACCCTGAAAGACACTGAGGCTAAAGCAAATATGAGCGTCCCCCATGGCCAGGGCTGCTACTCCATCCCCGACAGCACCTCCTGCTGAAACAGGCTGGGAGCTCCCCTCAGGGCCCTCAGCTCCTAGGGCCCCTCTAGGCTCTCACTGAAGAAGGGAGAGACGGGGCCAGCCTCGGAGCTGTTGAGACTCTGTGGCCTCCGAAAGGCAGAGGCCCCAAACAGTTGCTGGTTTGGCTCACGCTTCCGGCCAACCCTAGCGCCCCACCAGCCAGCGCTCCAGAGACTAGGAAAGGGAGCTTGCAGCTATGCCAGGCAGCCCTTCCACACCATTCCCCATAGCGCCTCCTGCTGGGAGACACTGGGGACTGCAGTAATGACCCCCGCCAGACCCAGTGCCTCCTCTTGGAGGAGGCGGACTAGAGTAGCTGTAGCTCCACAGCCTGCACTCCTATTCCAGCCTCACTCCCAGGAGGTCAGCCTGCCAATCCCATCTCTCGCAGCAGCACAGCCACCACGAGGGAGCATATGTGCCAGGAGAAGCTGGGGGCCAGGGAGGGGTGGGCATGAGAAGAGATTTCCTTGGTTTGTTTTGGTATAAATGGAAAACAATATTAAATAAGATCCAGCCTCCCACGCTGGCTCGTGAAAGAGGAAGGGAGACAGAGAAGTTTTGCCAACATGTCCCCTACAGGTACCATAAAACCATAGACGCCTCTCTCCATAGCAGTGTGACCATCAGGGGCACAACTGACAACAGCGGAGTTATAATCTAACACCAGGGCTGAATTTGGCCTCAGAGGATTTAATTGCATTGGGGCAGGGAATTTTATCGCAGGTCTGGATATTTTGTACTCCAGTAGCATATTCTCTTTCAACTTCCAGCCCCAATCTGTAGCAGTCCCATTAACCAGCTGCTAGGATACACCCCAGAGGTGGCTACACTTCAGTGGTGGGTGTAGTGATGCCAATATGTCAAGATGGGTGATTTCAAAGCTTAATGATTTTAACAAATCCAAGGCCAGCTACAATATTATGGCTGCCACTAGACCCCACGTCACAGCCACTTGAAATGTCACTGTGAAAGAGGGGCTAGACCTGCTTAGTCTCCACCATTTGAGCTAACAGAGAATCCCCATTAGAGGTTAGAAATATAGGGCCAACGTCACACAGTGTAGCAGTTCCAATTCCTTCCATTAGAAGACAGCTATGCATGTGCACACTAGCCAACACATTATAGCAATGCAATCATTCTGAGGCTCATGGCTTCAGTCCCATTGATTGTTAGGTGCACAGAGGCCTTTAGCATTGACAGCCTTAGTATTAGTTTAGGAGAGATGCAGTCCCTCAGGGTGGGAACCTGACCGAAGCCCCCACCCTAGTCATCCAAGCCATTTTGTCCTCCTCACCCATGAAGATCAGACATGGGAGTGGGCGATAAGCCAGCAAGGGAGGACTGAATACCAGCTGTTCTGCAGCCTTCCCTCCTCTCCCCAGCCAGCTGATGAGAGCCCAGTAGCAATGATCAGGGAACAGGGGAGTCCATTGCTAGACAGCACTGGAGCCGTGGGACCCATCGGCAGAATGCAACAAGCCCACCCAGGTACTGGAGAATGGGCAGATGGGCTGGACAGTCAAAGGAGGGGTCTTACCTTCCAGTCTGTGTCCACCGCAGAAAGGAACGTATCTGAATGCTCCTGAAGGGGAAACAGACCAGAGAGAACCATCAGAGCTCAAGTGGGCATCATCATGGAGCAGCAACACAGACACCTCACTGTCCCTTCATCCTTACCCCCGCCTCCGCCTGCGCTCTAGTCACCTGCTGAGACGAAGGAGCTTTGATGAGTCTCCGCACAGCCTCCCCCACCAGGCCCCAGAGAAGGCTACAGCCGGTGATCAGAGACACTGGGAATGGAAAAGTCCTAGCAGCAATTCCAGCCAGTCAGCCTCCAGGCCTGTGATGCGTGTTCCTCCAGAGCCTTGAGTCTTCCACTGCTCCCCAGAGTCCAGAGGAGTGGTCCCCAAACTTTTTATGTCACTTCCCCTTACCAGTAATGCAATCTGTCCAGCCCCACCCTCCCCCCAGGAGCTAGGGCAGGAAGCTAGGGCCAGAGCTGCGGTCAAGAGCCGGGGCCGGGGCCACGGCCACAGATGGGGACGCGGCAGCAGAGCCGGGGAGCCGGGGGTATAGCGGAGCTGGGTGGTGCTCCCTCCTCACCTCTCATGGGGGCTGGCCCAGGCCCCTCCATGACCAGTGGTCCCTAAACTGTGGAGCGTGCCCCCCCCAGTCTAGAAGGTCCACTGGTCTAGAGGGTCTCTCTACCAGGTTTATTCCCCAACACACAGCCTACGTTCCCCGTCGCTCCCCTGTAACACAACAGCAAGACAGTCTGAGAGGGCAGGTCTCTGGCATTAAACCACCCTCCGTAGACTAGAGCTGTTGGAGCTGCTCAGCCAGCAGAGGAGTCTGGAGGAATCAGCCCAGCAGGGGCCGCACCCCTTCCTCCTCTCACTCCCCGTACACAAGTCAGGGTCCCTAATACCCCAGGAAGGGACATACACCAACACTGAGATGGGAAGGATCTCGGGACCTCAGCAAAGAGGCCGGTTGAGACTGCCAGCCCAAAGCCTGTTGGGATCAGAGAGGCAGGGGACTGCCAGTCCCAGCGGAGAACCGAAATGAGAAGCATTATGTGAGCAAAGACCTATGGTCATTTGAGTCTAATTCGGCCCAGCCGAGGGCAGTAGACAGCACACCACGCACACCCCAGCATTTCGCATACTTCTTCCTCCACAGACTCCGATTACCTGTGGATCAGGCAGAGGGGGTGTGTAACACACTCACCAGGGGGTTACACAGGCATCTCACATCAGTGTGTGGTAATGTCTGTTTAGCAGCGTCTGGGACGCCCTCTACCGTGCTCTTGTCTGGCTTTAGGCACATACAGATGCTCATCCAGGGCACAAGGGCATTAGAGATGGCATCTGGGTTGAGTTCCTGCAAAGGACTGTGTCCTCATGATGCAATGGCATTCAGTACGGATGCCCAGATCACCGCACAGCGGGGACTGCAGTCAGCCTGTCCTCCCTGCCTGAAGGAGGCCACACAAGCCTGGCTGGGAACGTCAGGACAGGCAGCCAGCCTCAGGGGCACTGGCAGCCTGGATGAAAGTCATCCAGACAAACAGCACAAGAGAGGAGACAGCTGCCCTGGCTAGTTCCTGCAATAGGCTCAGTCAGGGAGAACACAGGAGCACAAAGAGGACAGGCGGGAGCAAGATTCCTCCTACCAATCAGAATCTTGAGTGGCTCCCGGGATGGGGAAGCCACCCATTGCATGTTTCACTGGGTGAAGGGACATTTCTGCCCATGGAAAACAAAGCAGCTCTGCTCAGTGGCAGCAGTTGGCTCCCAAACCTCAGTATCTCCAGCAGCTGGGAGCTGGGTCACAGCTGTGTCCACCAGCTGGTGGCAGGATCAGATGGGAGGTCCCAGCCTCTAGAGGCTCGGGCCTGGCTGAAGTCACCGGCTTTCAGCGCATCCATCCTCGGCCTTGGTCCAAGTTCCCCATGCCCCTGCAAGCACTGGTAGCTCCCATCCATTCCTTCCCCAGCATCGCAGCCAGGAATGGAGGAGACGATATTTGGGCTCCCTGATGCTGAGATCTCAGCATCAGGGAGTCCAGGATGGAATAAACACGCAGTGCAAAGGTACCTCTCAACCTATCCAGACTTCAGGTTGCATTTGCAGGGACCCAAATACTAGAGGCACCCGAGACCCAGACTGGCCAGACAGCTAAAGATGCCTCTTCCTTGGCACAAGCTTCCCACTCTAATCTCTGCAGAGATTATCTCCCCTGCACAATTCCAGGGCCCCAGGCTGCAACTGCTGACCCCTGCACCCTTCCCCCTCACTGCCAAGGAGCTTGTGTTCTGCCCCTCCCTGCCATGCCAGGATGAACGATGGAGCCACCCTTGCCTGTGATGGAAGAGTGCGCCTCCATCTTCACTGCTCATCTGCCCAGCTCCAGCAGCTGTGGCTGATTGAGCCAGGCCTTACTATCACCCCATCCCCTGCTGTCTTTTTCCCCTCAGGCCTTTCATTCAAGTGGACCAATTAGCTCACTGAATGCGCTCATTTTCCTAGTCCTTTCAGCCGCTTGGTATCAGCGACATAGCCACTCTTCTGGCTGATCAAGCACAGTCTAGACAAGACCCAGCTAAGGCTGGCCACTGGTGGGCCTGGAAGAGTCACATTTTTGGCAGAGGAAAACTACCACCCACAGCACCTGACTCTTGGCTTTACAGAAGTGGACACCCAGGCACCAATGTTAGAATGTGTCGGTCTAAAGGCACGTGCCTGGTTTTCAGAAGTGCCAAGCACACACAACTCCTGTTAGCTTAGAAGTCCTAGTGGGGCCACTGGGTAATTATTTGATGTCATAAATATGGATTTGGGGGCTTAATACAACAGGGTGAAAAGTATTTGAGGAAACAGTCATCTAGTGGGAAATGCTATTTTGCTGATGTGACACTGGGCCAGAAAAAAAACCTAAGCATGTTTGCAAGTTGCATGGTCCAAATCTGACCTTTAGAAACCTATTAGAGGAAAACATTATATATTATATTATAGAAAATTATAGGAAGCCTGTCTGAGCTTTTAATCAGACCCTCCAGCTGAATGTGGGCCTGACTGGAGCTGCTCCCAGCCCCAAGCAGCGCAGCACAGCACAGCACAGCAGCCACTCCCCCTGCACAGCCTCGCCCCTCTGTATGGCCTGACATATAATCTCTATATGCAGATGTAGCCCTCAGGCCAAAAAGTTTGCCCACCCCTGGCTTAAATGGTTATTGCTGACTATCTTGTCAGAGGAAGGATCTATTGAGTAAAGATCAAACGTCACTTTCATCAAAGCACAAGTGAGGGAGTTACCTGCAAGTGCTCACCTTGCTTCAATTATAAAGGAAACTTCAGGCCTGATCCTTTTTATCTCAAATCTGTCCAAGCTTGTCAGGGGAAAGTTAGGATTGCAAGATTGGGATCTGCGCACTGACCTGGAATCACCCTGCTAATTCCCATGGGAGAATTTCAACAAACTCTGAGCATGGACTATTTAGTCTTCATTTCTCTGGACTGGATTTCCAACAAAGAAGCTCTAAACAAGGACTGATGACCCCCGTGCTGTTTGGGTAATTTCAGAGACGAAGTGGGTTACAGCCCACAAAAGCTTATGCCTGCTGAAATTAAATGTTAGTCTTTAAAGTGCTACAGGACTCTCGTTGTTTTTGCTGTATACAGACTAACACGGCTACCCCTCTGGAACTTTTCAGAGACTTTGCAATTTAAGAACTTTGCAACCCAGTTATCTCTACTTTGAAAATAAAGCTCTTAGGTCAGTTTCATCTGTGTAGGTATACATATACTGTGTACATATACCTTTTAACCATTACTCTTTCTAAGAAATAAATATTAGTTTAGTTAAGAAACACTGACTTTAAGCGTGTATTTGGGTAAGATAGGAACTATTCATTGACCTGTTTGGTAATGTGTCTGATCCTTTGGGATTGGTAGAACTTTTTTTACATATGATGGATAAAGATTTTCAGTAATCCCCATCATATTTGACTTGGCTGTCTGGGTGCTAGCCAAAGGGCTGGATAGTTTTAAGAAAACGCTGTTTTTGTCTACTGAATGACCAGTGAGGTCATCAGAAGCTGTTTGTTGCTGGCTTGGTACATCTTATGGAAGAAAAACCACCAGTATGTTGGGCTATGCCTGCCCCATTCTTTGCAGTTTTCCCTGTTTTAGATTACAGCTGTGACGCCTGAGATAGCTTAATGTTTTGCAGGAATGCATTGATTTCAAACAGAAAAGCTGGGACTATTTGTTTTGATTTTCTGGCTTTGGTCCCTTTAGACTTTTATTGTAATGATATTTATGTTGTCAAAACATTATAATATAAAATATGCAAGGTGGTTTCAGTGTTTCTGACTTTAAATATTTTGGAATTTCTGTTCCGAGAAAAGTTCAGCTCTTGATCCTGATTCAAAATGAAAAGGGTCAAGATGTCAGAACTTCCTGCACGACAGAAATCCCATTTTCCAAGCAGCTCTAGTACCAGACTGTAGGAAACCACACTGGAAAATCCTGCAGAATGCATCTCTGATGTAGCATCTTCAAGCTGGAGATGGATCTGCTGTTCTGAGCCTGGTCTAACCCCTGCTGCTCCTTGCAGGAGTTCTGATCTCGATCTGACTTGTGTCACTCAGGCTTGTCTGTAACAGGCTGAATCAGAGTACAAGACCTGACTCTCCTCTGCCTTCCCCCTTGTGTGATCATTTTTACTAGTGCAATTAGCACCAATCAGAATGGCAGCAGCCAAGCTCCACATTGCAATTAATTCCACAAGGGGAAAGGCAGTGGAGAATCCGGCCCAAATGTCCAGACTTTGCAGGAGTTTGGGATCAGATCAGATTCTGGATTTAAGCCTCAGGCTGCAAGGATGGTCCCAAGTTGCAAAGCATCCCAAGAGCACTTTACAAACCCCACACACAGA
This sequence comes from Emydura macquarii macquarii, assembly GCF_026122565.2. Classification (NCBI taxonomy): domain Eukaryota; kingdom Metazoa; phylum Chordata; order Testudines; family Chelidae; genus Emydura; species Emydura macquarii. The sequence goes on along the minus strand of NW_027130432.1, from coordinate 12,817,230 downwards.
CCCTAAAATGCAGCCAGCTCTGGGGTAGAGGGCAGCGGCCAGTAAAATAGCACTACGAGTGGAAAATTTTGACCAAGGACATGTGGGCAAACCCCTTCACTTACGAGATTTCCAGTACCCACCCAGACTGCACAAGATGTGCTCTCCTCTGAAGCATCCCCACGGAGAAAATATTCACCTCCAAAGGTGGAAGGGGCCAAGACAAACCTCTTTGGATTCCAGAGTCCTGGTGTCAAACAGGCTGCTGGGATACTAAGCCAGTCCCCAAAGGAACAATGCTGAAGGACAGGGCCTCAGGATCATGTCCAGAGATGCAATGTCCTGTTCAAACCAATGTCTGCTTCAGGGGGAGTCCTTTGTTATCCCTGACCCATCTACATGCCCTGACTGTGCACCATTGCAAAGCCCAGCAGAACAGTCCCAGTGCTGCTCCAAAGCAAATGAAGAGTCGCAGGCTCCGAGGATGGGCAGCTCTGCCCATCACGTACACAGTCCTCTGGCTCCCTCTCTTGGATTTACAAGGCTAGCGAAATGAGCACAGACCCTCAGTGACACACCCCACTTGGCAGGTCGGTGGGCACACGCTGGGCTTTGCAAACCAGTCTTTCAACTCCCGGGATCAGGCAGGATGCTGGAGACCAGCACAGGGAGAACACTGTAGGACCAAACCCGCTCACTGCTGGGGATTGCCTTTTGACCAGAAAGGGTCGACCCACAGTTCAGCAGGCTGGACAGTTTCTGGTGGGACTGCAGTAGCAAGGAGGGAAGCAGGCCAGGCCAGAGGTGCACAGACATCGCTGGGCACAGCAGGTGGGAAGGTGCAATGGTGGATGCACCGTCTCAGTGCAAGCCGCCGTCTGTCTGGCTCCTGCCCAGTTCTCTCCCCTCCTAGCATTACTGCCATCTCCCTGTTGAACTCGGGACATAGCTTTCTTTGATGAGCCTTTTGAGCTGCCCACTCCTTGAACTCACCCAAGTTACCAGCCAGCCCTGAGACCTGGACAGCACTATCCACAATGAACGTGGCTTGGGGGAGACCACGCTGGGCCTTTGCGGTCAGCATGAAGACAGGGAGGAGGGCGTGCTGGAAGGCTCATCCTCATGGTGGATTTGGGGAGGGACGCTAGAAAGTCATAGGAGACAGCAGGAGGGGGAGAACAATCCCATGGGCAGGGTTTGGGTGGGCGTCATTCCAACCCTCTCCCCCCCATCAACCCAGCTCCACAAGGCCTGTCTCATGCGCCCACCCACCCCTGACAGGCCTAAGGAAGATGTCCCTGTATATTGCTCCCACAGGCCTCTGACTATGCTGGGGACCATGCTCCTTTGATTGGCTAAGTCTCCCACACTGTCCAGCCCGCATGAAGAAGTCAGCTTGCTGATGTTCACCAACTCCTCCCTGCTTGCTCTCCAGCCCCAACGGAGCAGAGGGAGGCTGGTTCCAGACAGCTTTGCCAGAGATGGATCCCTTCTAAGGTCTGATCGCAGGGGGGTGGAATTCCAAGTCCCTGTGATTCATCCCTTGCTCTCAGGTCTGGGGTGAGGAGGGGACCTAGCATCCTTCAGTCGGGTAACTCCCTGTGGCTGAGTAGTGCGGACAGACTCCAGATGGCATCTGGGCTGCCATGAAAGGAACTTTGAGGAATGGGAAGTTTTGGGAGAAGCCAGATCGCCCTCATCTCCTGCCTTTGCATTATTCACCATCCCCTCTGCTTCAAAACCTACTACCCAGCTGGGTGCTGCCTGTCACTGCAGCCAACCTGGACTCCAAGCCAGAGACATTTAGGAACAGACAGGGGCTGGATTCTTGGCCACCATCTCCAAAGGGGTCCAGTTGGTACAAGACACCCAGGGTATGTCTATACTGACGGCGGCAAAGTCGCCACTGCCAGATCGACCTATCTGAATCGACTGAGCAGTCAGTGAAGACCTGCTCAGTCGATCCAGAAGTCGACGCTGGTAAAGCCCCCCCTCAAGTGGCGTAGCGCTGCGTCGACGGGAACGCAGTGAAGACACTGCGCAGAAGGGAAGCGCAGCAGTCGACGGGAGTTACGCAAGTTACTCTGCGTAGCTTGTGTAACTCCCGTCGACTGCTGCCGAATCGCCAGGTCAGTGTAGACCAGGGCTTAGAGGCTTGCTTGGTGCAAGCTGCCATTCTTCAGTTGGGCCACATGATGTCACCCTTGATGCTCACAAAGCCAACTATGTCTGTAGCACAAGTCCTGATGAACAAGTCCAGCCTACAATGATTTCTCATCAGCATGTACAAATGCTACAGTCAGGTCAACTCAGCAGCTCCCCCTAACTGCACCCCTGTGGGAAAGTTATCCAAAAGCCCACGCTCCTAGTAACGGCTCTTTGGGACAGATGCTTCAGGGTGTCCCAGAATTCACTTGTAGACTCATGGTTATATAGGACAAGACAGTGTGTAAGGAGGAGAATAATCAGACAAACACAGCCAGGACTAGATCCCTTGAATTAGAACTAAAGGAAAGCTCCCCTCGTTGGTGATAGTACTAGGTCCCTTATCCTCCCTATAGGCTGAGCCACTAGAGGGCAACATTACTCACACACAAAGCCAGTACATTAGACACTCCACGCTGCTGGGTGAACAGATCAAACTGAGGCAAGGGCAAAGCAAGGCAGGCAGCCATTCCATACAATCAGCATTCCCGTAGGGGGTCTTCTTGCTCAGCACAGGCGCCTCTGTGTTCAGATAAAGGAGGCTGGCAGATGGGATGTACAGTGGAAGGATGGCAACTCACCAGCTCAGTATCCTGGCCTCGCAGCAGTGGCTTCTCCTCGGTGAATCGCAGCTCGTTTAGCCCTGCCATGGTCACTTCCTGCAGCAGCAGCCCTGCAGGGGGAAAAAACCCAGCACACAGGTCAGCTGCCTGGCAGCCAGCCTCCTGGCACTGCCCACAGACCTTCAGCCTGAGCTCTGGATGGAGCCAGTGAGGGCCAGCTGCAGAGGAGAGCAGCCAGATCTCTGCTCCGGACCGCCCAAGGATCAAATCTCAGATACAGGTCCATCTGGGGTGGCATCAGGATGGGGCAGATGTGCCCAGCACACAGCAGCTATCCCCCCATGGCAGAGGGGCCAGGGATTGACTGGGCCATGGAGACAGACTCTAGTCATGCCTAGAGGGGGGTGCATTGGCAGGGTGGTGTGGGTGAAGCTGGTGCTACTGCTACCCACGCTATACCTGTTTGGGGGCGGATGTCACAGGTGAGTGCTGCTTGCTGCTGCCCCCTCGCAGTCAGCTGGGCGAGCACATGTGCATGGCGCCTTCACCTAACTGCTCTGCCGGGAGAGAGCACCTGGGGGTGCAGCCCAGGCTGGGAGACCCTCCCACATGGGAAGAGAGGACCCTGCATGTTCTTGGGAGGAGGAATTGCACCCCAGCTCCTTGCTTCAGCCACGAGACCATTACCAGAAAGAGGGCCATCTGTCCCTCACCGTTCCAGAGGGCATGGGTTTGAAGCTCAGTGCCTCAGCCCTCATGTGCCCCGCTGAGCTGGCTGGCCCAAGGGAAGCTAGAGGAAGCCTTTGGGCTGAAGCCCACAAGCACTTACACGTTTGTGAGCAGTATCTGCCCAAGCTGGCTCAGCAGGTAATCGAGGGAAGGGGGCCAGCCTGGGACTTAGGAGAGCTGGGGTCAAGTCTGTGCTCTGCCACAGATGTCCTGGGTGACCTTAGTCTGTGGTTTTTAAAAAGGTCACTTAGTCCCAGGTTTTTAAAAAGGTATTTAGATCCTAACTTCCACTGACGTTAGGAGACTAAACACCTTTGTGGAGCTGGGTCTTTGGCCTTGCAATGCTGCGCCGAGCCATGCCTAAGGACATTTTAAACCTTTGGCCTCTCTGTGTCTCAGCTCCCCTTCTGTATGATGGGGAGAACAGCCTTGCCCTGCTCTGCCCCGACGTATAAATACTTTAACACTTGTGAGGGATGCGCAGGTTGTCTGGTGATGGGGTTGGGTGAGTACCACAGACAGCTCAATCTAGAATTAGGGGCATGCCCCCCAGCTCAGAACCAGCCCCACCTGACTTGGGAGATGTGCCAGGAGTGCGGCAGCACACAGTGATACAACTGGGGGCTGGAAACAAAAGCCTGCCCTCAGGAGGTGCGTCCACACCTGAACACTGCAAAGAATATGGAGGAGGTGGTTGGCACACCCTCCCCCGCCCCCAGGAGAGAACAGAAACTCTCCAGCCACACGACACCTAGAACTCCGAGTAAAACCCATGGATCTGAACTTCTGCTACCCCATCTGCTGAGCTAAGAAAGCCTCAGGCTTGAAACACACACGTTCCTACCTAAGAGACATCACAGTCCCTCTGCACCGTCACACCTTGGACTCAAATGTCAAACGCCAACAGGGAGGTTATGTGGTGCCTCCACTGCTTTACACTCTCCACCCTCTATATATAGACCAAGCCAAACCATCTCCCAGCTTTCACTTCCCCAGAGAAGTGTCAGGCAGCAGAGATGAATTGACTCCTTTGCAGCCAACACTGGGCTAGAGGCAGTTTAAGACATCAGGATGCCCTAGTTTTTGTATTTGCTCATTACCCTCCCATTGCATTTCTGCACTGGGCTCCTTAGTTCAGCGCTGAGCAAGAGCAGCCAATGGAGCCATCCTCTGCTACAATGGCAGCTGCTTGAAAGAGCAGAACAGCTGCCTTGCAGTCAGGCAAGTCTTGCCCTGCCCCAGGGTCCAGGTTGTGCAATGGGGCAAATGAGAGCCATTGCCCTGCAGACAGCAGGAGAAGAGTCCTCAGTAAGGGCTGATCTACCAGGAAAAAGTGTGACCAGTTGTGGATATTGTGTTCTGTGTGGTTGACACCTTTAGCCTTCCTTCATCTGCAGTGATGACCCAACAGCACCAGCCTATTTACCTTTAAAACAATGTCTTTTTAGTGACACTGCAATGGCTGACTGAATCAGATCAGATGGGATTACTACCATCAAGGAATGTTTTCGATTTCCCTCCACTCCCTCGCATGTGTGTGTCATGCTGAATCTGCTCTAACTGGCCACACCCCTTTCCTTTAAGCCACACCCTCCTCCATCTCTCCAGGGATCCATTGCATTACCTCCCAAGTAAGTCTCCTCACCACCCACCAGCTCCCCTACAACCATTTGCATCTACCACCAGCTATTGGTCCTGGCATCACCAGCTCCAAATTTAGTCACAGGATTGTTTGTCTAACATGTGGTAACCATGTCCAGAAGCACTGAAGATGGGAGCTTTTCCCCCAGAGGCAGACAAATTAATTTCAAAGTGCAAAAGAGGTTTGGGCAGAGGAAAACAAAGCCACTAAAAGTATTATTGAAGGGAGCTAATACGAGCACACAGGCAACCAAGCAAAAACAGCATGAGTCTAGAGCAGTGGTTCTCGACCTTTCCAGACTACTGTACCCCTTTCAGGTGTCTGATTTGTCTTGTGTACCCCAAGCTTCAACTCACTTAAAAACTACTTGCTTACAAAAATCAGACATAAAAATACAGAAATGTCAGAGCACACTATTAATGAAGAATTCTCTCTCATTTTTATCATATAATTCTAAAATAAATCAATTGGAATATAAATATTGTACTTACATTTCAAAGTACCGTATATCGAGGGGTATAAACAAGTCATTGTCCGTGTGAAATTTTAGTTTATACTGACTTCACTAGTGCTTTTCATGTAGCCTGTTGTAAAACTAGACAAATATCTAAATTAGTTGATGTACCCGTGGAAGACCTCTGCGTACTCCCAGAGGTACGTGTACCCCTGGTTGAGAATCACTGGTCTAGAGTTTGCATTAGAACTGGAGGTGGGGGGAGAAATGGGACGAATATTTGCATAGAACAAATGGGCTCTTTTCCATGTTTGCAAAGCATCCGCAGGGTGATTTGTTCTTAGCCATCATTGTTTGATGAACACTTCACAGAAATGCATTTCAGCCTGGAAGTCACTTGTTAGCCGCTTGCTGTTCATCATTCATTTTTAATGGGGTGCAATTGGACACTCATGTAACATGCTATTATTTCCACTCCCTGATTGTGCAACTGAAACTTTTATAAACAGAAGGCAAAACAAAGATTTCCAAGATGGCCACACAGAGATACCAGGCAAGAGCCAAGGGAGAGACACATTCACTTGGGGCATTTGGTTGCACAATATGAAGCCATCAGGCACACGAGCATTCCTGGGGAAAAAATAAAGGGTCACATGGGCTGTGAATACCATCAAAGCAAGCACTTGGTGTTTCTGCTAAAGAATGCTTGCAAAACGTCTTGTACCATTTGCCCATCTTGTACGAGGCTTCTTATTATCCTGCTTATCTTAAAAACTACAGGACCAAGGCTCAAGTTTGAGCAGAGCTAAAGATTTCAAATGTGAAATACCAACTCTCTGCATCTCTGAAATAGAATTAAGTTAAGGTAGAATCTCTACCTTCCTTCTCTCTGTTCTGGGGCAGCCATCTGAGGCCCGATTCGCCTCTCCCTTTCCCAGCCGTACGTCAGGAGTCAGGACCCTGGAGTCACATCAATGCAGAACTGGTGTTAGTGAAAGGACAGTCAGGCCCATTGAATTTAGGGACAAAAGGGGAACAAACTTTAAAGACAAAAGGCCAAATTCTGCCCTCAGCTACATCTAGGCAACCCCACTCAATTCATGGGTCTTCCCCAAGAGTAACTGGGGTGCCAAATTTGCTCACCTGGAGTACAACAGAATTTAAACATCCCCCTAGCAAGTGGGGTTCGATCTCAGGGGAGGACTGACCTCACTGAAAACAATAACAGTTCTGACACTGACTTCAGTGGGGCCAGGATTTCCCCATTGCGGTCTATCGTGAAGCCAGCCTAGAAGACACGATGACAAAAGGACTAGAAGCTGCTGCCAGTGGAGACGTGCAGGGCCAACCTGCCAAAATCGTGGCTTGGGAAACTTCCCCAGGTTAGATGTGGGGATGCGCTGAGTGGAGACAGAGACAGAGAGGAGGAAGAACCAGTCAGTCAGCCAGAGCCCAGGGACACTGACAAGCTTGGTCTGATCACTGCCCTGCCTGTAATGGCTCTGAAAGAGGTATAGCACAGGCCTCTCTCGCAGGACTTGTCCAGGTGCCTGGCACAACAGCTGTATGTCACGGGCGTATTTGCTTGGGCATAATGGAGAAACATTTGAGGAGAATGGTACTTAAGCCATTCCCCAGAGGAGGGTTGCAGAGAAAGCAAGGGGATAGAACTTGCATACCAAGGTGATAGACACCTTAGAAACCCCATGGCTTAAAGAGAGAGAGAATCAATGCTGGTCTCACTGATGCCAGCGTAAATCAGCTGTAACCCCATTGTAACTAATGGGGATTCAATGCTGCAAGATGGGTGTAACTCCATGGATGGCAGTGGATTCATTGTTCATCCAGCCATGAGATTAGACCCACACATCCCAGAAGCATGTTTCACCCCATGGACCTGGTGCACTAAGTAGCAATGAAGTGGTTGACAGACACCTCTGGTTTAGACCTCATTTCCTCCTCCCAAGGGAATTCTTTCTATTTTGATATCTTTTGACAACCCTAGGATTGGATCCCAGCCAAGCTCTGGTAGGTCTCTACTGATTCCCATGCCATCCTCTCCAGGGTCCATGCAGGAGGCTAGCTGGGTATTAGAGAATCACACGCATTGCTAGCCGATGCCCGCTGATTTCCTGAGTGCTCCCAGCAGCATGCTGCTCAGTAGCCCCACACTACTTATAGGGAGAGGGTCCTGAGTCTCATTAACCTGGACTGCACTGGGGAAAGATCTTTCCTGCTCCATCCAAGCTCCTGACCACACAGTTTGTGGCTTAGCTGTACCATAGAAACAGGATGACCCAATGCAGACAGGATGTAGTTTAGATGCCAAATCTCTCCCCATCTGTTCTGACACTAGGCTCCAAGAGCAGCCATCACACGCACCATGCACAGCAGAGGAAGCAGCCTGGTAAAGCTCCCTGCCCTCTCCTTCATAGAGCTCTGCCTGCTATTACTCTCCACTGGGTACCTTGGCACAACCCCTGGCCACTCAGCTGCCCAGAGGAGGCAGCTATAAAAAGGGTGCAAATGGAGGCAGCGGCATGTGGAGGGATGGATTGAAACAAGAAGGAGATAGAGTCAGAGCAAATGAGAGATGACAAGGGAGTGCTCACCTGCTCCAAATGCTCTTGCAAATATAAGCTTCTCGCTAGGTCTGGTTGAACATTTTCTGTCAAACCTGTTCATTGATGCAAAATTGAGTTTTCAACCAGACAATATTTTCGGTGGAAATGTTTACTCTCTTTTTTTGTTGTTGTTGAAAAACTGAATGCCCAACTCAGAAATATTTTGACTGTGAAATGTTGTTGTACTACAACTCCCATGAGGCACCACAAGTGCTTTGTACTCCCATTCTACTCTAGGGACCAGGATTCCCAACTGCACTTCATCTCCCATCATGCACTGCAGCCATGCAACTGCCAAGATGCACACTTCCCCTCACCAAGAGGACAGACTGTTGCATCATGGGAGATGTAGTCTATCAGGGAGCTTGGCCTATAGGAGGAGAAGATGGAGGCAGGAGCACCCAAACTACAACTTCCATGAGGCACCATGGTGGCATTTCAGAATATTTTGACTTTAGATTCTGCAATGAAAACTCTAAATTTTCTGTGGAAACTGTCAACAAAAACAATTTCTCTTCATTTGTGTCAATGTTTTCCACAGAAACAGCCTCATTTTCTGATAAGCTCTAGTTCCAGCACTGGCAACTCAGAGCAGAAACTCCACAGGGAGACAGTCCCCAGCTCATGAGGGGCTTTGGGCATGACTTTATGAAAGTGTCCTGGGGAATTTAACAGAGAAGATGACATTAACAGGATCCATACTGGATTGATAGTAGATACTCTATCAACCTATGGAGTCTGACAGGGAATGAGCTTTCTGCTACAGAATTCCATGGGCTGTACAGGAGAGAGAGTTCTCCGTTCAGTTCTAACGGCCTTTTCCATAAGGGCAACCCCAATAATAAGGAGGTTGATGCCTCAATAAAGCATGAAGGAGCTAATGTTGTACTGCGTGATAAGCGATGTGCACCGCAAACTGAGCAACAGGCCCAGGAAGCTCAGCCCTGCCAAGAAAGTTGGGGGATGCATATTTCCCAAGCAGGGCACGCAGCCATCTATTAATGAGATTTCTGTGCTGAGACCTCCTGAAGACCCACACATGCCCAGCACATATCCAGAGGTTTTTCTATTCTAAAGAACTGTCCCTGATGATGGAGCATCCAGGAGGAATGCAACATGCAGACGGTCTATTAACTCAAAAAGTCGTAGTACAGACCTCTCTGATTACTATCCCCCATCACCGTCACTGGCCACAAGAATGTCTTTAACCCCTTTGACACACTTGAGCATGAAGCACAGGCAGCAGCAGGGGAAGCAGGCCAAGACTACACAATAATAGCAATGACAGCACCATACCCATGGGACGGTTATTTAAAAAAAAAAAAAAAAAAAAAAAAAAAAAAAAAAGTCACCTTGACAGCTCAGTATGGCAGAAAGCCAGCACCTTCAAACTCAGCTGGGGAATTTTCACCCAGCCCCCAGTTCAGGTCAGCATCATTAATGACATCATGGAGGCAGCTGATCTATCATACAGCAGCAGGGCAAGGTTGGGTTGGCTGGGCAAAGCAGTTAATGCATGGTTAGTGAAAACCTCCAGTCTCCAGGCACTTGGAGAGGAAGGATAGTCCAGTGGCTAGGGCATCAGCCTGAGACATGGGAGATGGGGATTCAGTTCCCTCTGCCGCCATAGATTTGCTGTGTGACCTTCAGCAAGTCACTTAGCCTCTCTGGGCCTCACTTGCCCATCTGTACAATGAGAATAATACCTCAGAGAGGCAAGGTGAGCTATGGCAATGGGGTCATACTACATAGATAGATGGGGAGTCACTGTTGTTAATGTCACCCAGCTGCACCCATTGATAGCTTACTGTGGATTTTCCTGCAGTTACCCAGGCCTGGGAGCAGAATTTGCCCCTTAATGTTCATGTTATTTTTATTATACAAAAGTTTGCCCTCCCACAGTGGAGGATCTCATAGCACTTCAGCAACATTGTGAATGCAACCAGCCAGCATCCCTGGGAAGTAAGGAATGATCATCCCCATTTCATAGCTGGGAAAACTGAGGCACAGAGACAAAGTGGCTGGACTAGGTTCATGCAGCGAGTCAGTAGCAGATCTAGGAACCAAGCTCCAGTACATTAAGGTTTATGAAAGTCACATTTGTACCTTGCCTAAATCCCAAGTCCACAACAAGTGCAAGAGGCACAACACACACAGGGGCGCATGGCAGCACGAAGACTCAGGTGAGCTCTTGCCAAACAGCTGAGTGCATGCACTGAGGAACACCCCAGGGCAGACACAGCTAGGGCTCATGCTGGATGGATGTTAATCCTGCATAGGGTGACCAGATGTCCCGATTTTGTAGGGACAGTCCTGATATTCGGGGTTTGTTTGTTTGGTTTTTTTTTTTTTTTTTTTTTTTTTTAAACTATAGGCCCCTATTACCCCTCACCTCCATCCCAATTTTTCACACTTGCAAGCTGGTCACCCTAAGTTTGCATCAGAGTGTAACCCTCTCCTTGCCAACCTCCCAGCAAGACCATATTTTCTGGCAGCAGCCTCCTGTCTATAGCCACATCCGGAGTCTGCCCTGCCCTCCCACAAAGCACAGTGCTGCAGCCCTATGCTACAGAAGGCCAAGACCACCGCAGGGCAATGCAATATCCTCCCTCCTACATTAGCCTCAGACTTAGCAAGCCCCTATTCAGCTCTCCCTGCCCATCATTCTCAAGCAAACCAGGGCTCCAAACTGGATCTCCTCTCTAGAAAGGCACAGCAAAAACAAATTTAAGTACATGAGAAGCAGGAACCCTGCCAAATGATCAGTAGAGCCACTGGATGATCAAGGTGCTAAAGGAGCACAAGGCCATTGTGGAGAAGCTCAATTAATTCTTTACATCAGTCTTCACTGCAGATGATGTGAAGAAGATTTGTACACCTGAGCCATTCTTTTTAGGTGACAAATCTGAAGAACTGTCCAGAGTGAGGTGTCAGAGGGGTTTTGGAACAAACTGATTAAACAAACAGTAATAAGTCACCAGGACCAGATGGCATTCACCCAACAGTTCTGAAGGAACACAAATATGAAATTGCAGAACTACTAAATGTGGTATGTAACCTATCATTTAAAACAGCTTCTGTACCAGATGATTGGAGGATAGCTAATGTAACACCAATTTTTAAAAAAATGCTTCAGAAGTGATCCTGGCAATTACAGATTGCTAAGCCTATCTTCAGTACCAGGCAAACTGGGTGAAACTATAGTAAAGAACAGAATTATCAGACACACACATGAACACAATTTGTTGGAGAAGAGTTAACATAGCTTTTGTAAAGGAAAATCATACCTTACCAATCTATTAGAATTCTTTGAGGAGGTCAAACATGTGGCCAAGGGTGAACCAGTGGATATAGTGTACTTGGATTTTCAGAAAGCCTTTAACAAGGTCCCTCACCAAAGGCTCTTAAGCAAAGTAAGAAGTCATGGGATAAGAGGAAAGGTCTTCTCATGGATCACAAATTGGTTAAAAAAGACAGGAAACAAGAGGATAAAACTAAATGTTCAGTTTTCAGAATGGAGAGAGGTAAATAGCAGTGTCCCTTAGGGAGCAAAACTGGGACCAATGCTATTCAACATATTCATAAATTATCTGGAAAAAGGCATAAACAATGAGGTGGCAAAGTTTGCAGACGATAACTATCTTGAGTAATTTTGTAAATCCAAAGCAGACTGAAAAGAATTACAAAGGGATCTCACAAAGTGGCAACAAAATAGCCGATACTATCAATTTAGTATTGATAAATGCAAAATAATTCACACTGGAAAACATAATCCCAACTATATATACACACACAACATGATGGGATATAAATTAGCTGTTACCACTCAAGAAAGAGATCTTGGAGTCATTGTGGCTAGTTCTCTGAAAACATCTGCTCAATGTGCAGCAGCAGTCAAAAAAAGCTAACAGAATGTTAGCAACCATTAGGGAAGATATAGCTAATAAGACAGTAAATATCATAATGCAGCTATATAAATCCATGGTACACCCACACCTTGAATACTTGCTATTACTTTATGGAAGACAATCATCCTCGAACTCCAAGGGATCAACCATGATGGGTAGCTCTGGTTGCCCCATCTCAAAAAAAAAAAAATTATTATATATATATATATAAGAAAAGGAAACGGTACAGAAAAAGGCAACCAAAAATATTATGGGAATGGAACAGCTTCCCTATGAGGAGAGATGAAAAAGACTGGGACTGTTTAGTTTGGAAAAGAGACGACTGGGGGGATACGATAGAGATCTATAAAATCATGAATAGTGTGGAGAAAACGTTATTTGCCCATTCACATACACAAGAACCAGGGATCATCCAATTAAATTAATAGGCAGTTGGTTTAAAATAAACCAAAGGAAGTTTTTCTTCACACAATGTACAGTTAACCTGTGCAACTCATTGCCAGGGGATGCTGTGAAGGCCAAAACTATAACTGGGTTCAAAAAAGAATTAAATAGTTCATGGAGGATGATCCATCAATAGCTATTGGCCAAGATGGTCAGGGATGCAATCCCCTGCGCTGTGTGTCCCTAAGCCTCTGACTGTAAAATGCTGGGATTGGACAATAGGGAATGGATCATTTGATAACTGCCCTGTTCTATTCATTGTCTTTGAAGCATCTTGCATTACCCACTGTCTAAAGACAGGATACTGGGCTACATGGACAATTAATCTGACCCAGCTTGGCCATGCTTGTTCTTATGTGGTCACTAGATAGCTCTCAAGGTGCCCTACCCCAGCTATCCGTGCATAAAACAGGCCAGAGAGGGTCTTCAGGTTTCTCCCCATTCCAATACACATCCATCATTCCATGAACCCACACAGGCAGAGTAATCACCAAACCTTTTGGGCCAGCAATCTTTGAGTGTTTGCAGCTTGCCTATTGGATAGGGCACCTGACTGAAAACCTGGATTCTATTCCCAGCCGTGCCATGAATTAGCAACGTATATGTAGCCTTGGGCAAATGACCTGGCCATTCTGTGCCTCAGTTTCCCCATCTGTAAAACAGAAAGTTGTGCTGGCCCTTCTTTGTAAATCCCTGAGATCGATGGATAACGAGCATGGTGTCTGGTATACTGCTGTGTACTGGAGGTGGAGCTGACTCATTGCAAGGAGTTTCTAAAGTCTGAGCCCTGCACGGATCACTGTGGAGTACACAACAAGGCAAAATGCTTATTTCAATGACAGCCACTTAACTAGCTCTCTCCCCGCTTAATTGGGACAACGGGGGGGGGGGAGGGCCGCCAGAGATGCAATGCAATGCAATGCAATATATTTCAATGGCTCTGAACAATGGATTATTGGTGTTCCTTGCCTGTTTAATTGGCACACAAGATGGTGCCTGCAGCCAGTTTGTATAGTTAACAGGAGCAAATCACTGTTTGCTAGCACGTGTTTTCCATTCCAATCCTCAACTCTCATCACACTGCTTCCCTGCTCTGTTATGGCTGCTAAATAAGCTCCTCTTACCTTCATGTGGTTTTCTCTAGTCTTTTAATGTTTTTTCTACAGCAAACAATGCAATTCAAACAAATCTCACCTGTGCAACTCATCCTGGTGAACCTCTGAGGACCAGGGGCATTGCTTAATTGCTGCTTTTTTCATTCTGTCATGATCTGTGCCAACCAAGAGGATTCTACCATATTAAATAAATAAAGCCACCCAACACTGCACTGATCAAGGGGATGTTACAGGTGAGACAAAGCCACAGATGCAAAGATGTTCCAAGCTGAAGGAGAATCTCTGCACATTGAAGATCAAACAGTGTCATTACAACATGTGAATGGCCTAGACACCAGGGTAAAGAATGGAGGGCAGCACATTTAGTAGCTTTTCTGCAGGTCTGCAAAATCCATGCATTTGACACTCAATGGGATGCCCCCAGCATGGTCTCTGCTTGGGCCATCTCACCTACCACTGAACCCCTGAAATGGTCTCCAAAATCCCCATCTCTGGTAGGATACAACCTCCCCTCCCCCAGTGTTTAAACCCAGCTGTGAATCATGACTGTGGGCCAGTCTATGATATGGTTTCTTCCCACCTGTGTGACTAGAAAGTAGTGACTCAATGTTTTCCCCTGGCTGACAGCCACACTAGAAGTTAGTCTCTCCTGCAACAGCTGCCTTGTTGGGGCGGTTGTCCCCTGAGATGGTTAAAACAAGGTTTTATCTTGGACTGACCAACACTGGAGGGGACTCACCTGTTTAACCCATGTTACTGCCTTGGACAGAGCAGGGCTGTAGCATCATTTAAGCAGTTGGCCCTCAAAATAAAACCATGATTTAACCGTGTCAAAGAACACACACGGTGTCATCAGGCACCCTGGCAGAGTTACCATAGCAGAGACACGATCCAAGACACGGCTCCTTTGCTTGACCATGAAAAGCGCTGTTCCAGCACAACTGGGCCCTGACCATTTTGCACAGCAGTGATTAGTCAGGTCTTAGGAAGTATCTTCGGGCTTCACATGGGCTCAGCACACAGCACGCTGGCTGGGGGGTTTTGGGTATTCTAACACCAACAATCTACTTGCCTGAAAAATTGCAGACTGGCCCCTTTTCCCAGTGACTGGTGGGCCCTCCACACAGAATCCCCATGCAGACACATTTTAGTCAGAGGCACATGCGCATTGCCCTTTTGCGCCTAGCCTGGTGTCCTAATCTCACTGCCATACTGAGGTATTGTGGAGTCTGAGAACTGTGATGACTGCGTGTAAAATGCAGTACACATGCTGGGACCAGTGCAAGTGAAGGACACGGCGCCACATAATCAATCTTACCTTGACTATGAATTCCCAGGCTTTTTGGAAATTTGAGGCAGACAAAAGGCCTTGAAGAAGAATGGAAAAACGTTGTCCCTTTTAGCTGCTTAAGATCTTAAACCAGAAATAAAACAGCTTTATATTGAAAATTGCAAACAAACAATCTGAAGGTCCCATCCTCCCATGCAGGGTCCCGGGATTCCCCTACAGCGGCAGGTAACTTCCCCAACTCCTAAAGCAAAGCAGCTTTCTCCATTTCTAGAGTTACTCCAGACACTCAGCCCTGCCAGGAGGGTAAGTGGAGTAGGAGCTCTTTGGTGGCTCAGTATATCTGGCCTGACGAGTACATTCTGCCAGCAGTTTGGATTCTCAGCAGATGTAGTAATTGAAACTGTTTGGACCACACTCAGCACTGACATAAGGAGTTGCATCTCTTCTCAGCAACTAGACAAAGTAGCTAACAGTACACCATCCCACCAAGAACAAAGTCCCTGCCAATCTCCACCACAGGCCCCTCACAAATCAGGATTCAGACCTGGCCCCAGCACAGAAGCTGCTGGAGCAGCATTTGTGGTCAGACTTCTGTGCTCTTCCTATCACAATGTGCCACTGACCCCCCCCCCCCTTCACGAGCAGACAGATGGGCAGCCTAGCGCTAACCTAGGTCATCACATCACCCCAACAGATCTCCATGGTGATGCTCCTCCTCAGGGATGCTCTTCCTCCTCAGTGAAATCCTGCAGAAGCCACGGCTGCCCCTTCTTCTGTTCTGTTCACTAGACTCCTAGGAGAAATCAGCAGACACCACAGGCTCTTGTGCTGCTGATGCCACCTTGTCTTATGCCTCTGCCCCAGCAAACTGCCCCATGTCCTCATGCACAAAGTGCCAGCCACAGATGGACACCTGGATGAAAACAGCTGACTGAAGCACCGGTGCTAGAACAATTTTTATGGTGGGGGTTCTGAGCGCCATTGAACCAAACTGTAAACCCTGCATCCCTAGTTTCAGCACCTATGGGCTGAAGCTCCACCCAGAAGAGGTGCTGGAAATGGAAACCATTTGAGGAGCTAGCAACCTTCTTCTACCACTGACTGCCATCCTATTGCAAAGCCTCCTGGCAATATTAGACTGATTGTTCTTTTCTATAACCAGGTAGAGACAGTGACCAGGAAAAACTTCTTTCCAACTTGCCAGGAGATCACTCCCTACCCTCCAAGGGCTTGCAACCATAACCCACCATGCATCACTTTGGGACGTACTTACTGTAACTGCCTCTATTTGGGGTTAACAGCCAAGACCACCCAAATCCCACCTTGCACAATGTTTAGCTGCCTACCTCCTTAAGAGATCTGGTCATGGGAAGATCACAGCCATGCCTACGTACTAATCTTAGCGGGTTAGGACCAAACCTTGTTATAACATGGTCGGGGCACTATCGTGTTCTGATGAGATCCCCAGGCACACTAGGCTTGCCTCTATAGATGGGGCCCACACATGGGTTTGAACCCCAGGGGCCATCTTTCCATCCACAACCCTCCAATCCAGTATCGCTGATCCAAGACACACACAAGAAACAGCCACAGTACGACTGCTGGGAGCTGGAGACAGGGCATTTTCTGTGCCGGGTCTCAGAGCCCAGGGCAAATCCCACCTGATTGCAATAGCCTGACCACACTAACAGGAGAGAAGATTTAAAGCAACACACAACAGAATGAACCTACACTGAAGCACAGGGACGATTCAGGCTGGCACAAGTGGGTGTGAGTCTGCTTCCAGTGGCTAGCTTTCTCCTCCCCCCCAACGCAGAAAGAATAGCCTCCTCGAATCTTCCTCTACATGTGTTGATGAAAAGATGGGCTACTATTTGCATTATCGTAGCGCCTAGAGGCTGCAGACATGATCAGGGCCCCACTGCGCCGGGTGCTGTACAAACACAGTGAGAGACAGCCCCGGCCACAGGGAACTAGCAGATTAAAAGAGCACGACCAGCAAAAAGGACGTGCAATCCCTCCCTGCTGGTGCTGCAACAGAATTGACCAACAACCTCTCTGCTCCCAGAGAGAGACTCTCCCACAGATGCCAGAGCATTGGCAAAGAAGCAAACAAAAGGCAGCCATGTTTGACTTTCGATGCACCGGCAAACCACAGCCCAACATGCTGCTTGCCTACTGGAGAAGGAATAAACTGTATTGTCAGTGAGAGAACATTAAACAACAGCCTTTGGAAAGGGTTCTAAGAATGGCAAAGTGAAAGAACAGGGGAGGCTATAAAGAGTGTCCCTGCATGGGCAGTGCCTACAGAACACGCAGCACCCACTGTTACACCCGTGAATTACAGTGCTGCACTGGGGACATTTGAGCTAAATGAACAGCTTACTGGCTCTCTGGCAGTTCTGTCTGCCACACAGGCACTGCTGGCACGGTGGCTAATGTGTCTGTGCGCCTGCTTGGCGCCAGCCCCCTCTCCTTAGGAGTCCCGTCACGGAGTCTTTGGGCTAATAGAGCAGTCCTTGCTAGGTGGGGAGAAACAAAACCTTCTCCCGGAGGAGCGAGACCTGGCCTGGAGCCAGATGGATGAGAGAAGGCATCTTGGAGCAATGGGAGGAGGGAGGCAGGCAAGGGAAACGTTTGGGAGCCCCGAAACAAGAGTGCATAGACATTGCAGCAGTGAAATAGGGGGCAAAGGAGTTTCGCCTCCATCCATGTCCAGTCGGGGGTGGGGGAGAACACTTAAAATCACAGCTTCCCAGCCTAAGCTGGAGTCCCTGAGGAGGGGAGGGGAGAGGAGAGCACCACTGGTTCAGTGTCAATACCGAGGGAAATCATTCTGATACAACTCATCTTAGCCCCTTGTAGAGCAAGTTTTTCCCCTAGTAGGGACTGCTCCGCTCCCCTCACCACCCCAGCTAGGAAAGACCAGATGCCCTCTCCCCCCCACCCACCTCTGCACCCCATTTTGGAGAGATCACAGGGCAAGAGACTCCACATCATTCTCCAGCATCCTGACAATCCCTATCCCAAGAAGCCCAGGAGGAAGGCTAGCCAGCTGGTGCCGACTTCACTACTTTCATGGCACCTTAGAAGCCAGAAGTGGGAGGATCCTGTGCCAACAAAGGAGCGTTCCCGACTGCTCCACAAAAGAACAGCACCTTCCATTCAGGGCACGGGCCCAGACACAAGGGCACGGCTGCACTGTCAGGTCTACTCTGTCCCGTGAAAGGCTGAGGTTTGGTTCAGTCTTGTCTGTGTAGGTGGAACCATGTTACAAATTCTCACTACAGCCCTGATCTTTCCTGATACTGTAACGCAGTGTGGACCCCCGAGACTAAACCTTCTTATACATCTATCACACCGTGGGGTATGTGCTATTGTGGGCTAATGAAATCCTGAGGCACAGCAGCCTTGGCTGTACAGATGGGCTCTTTATTTACTGATTGACTACATGGGCTGCAGCTATAGCGGAGTGTAACCTATTCTCCACCCCTGATTCCCAGAGCTCAGAGCGGGAAAGCCAAAAAAAAAAAAAAAAGGGCAGCCAGACAGCACAGGAAGGTATGGAGCGAGAGAGAAAATAGACAGTAGCCATGCCTGTTCCAGCACCTTCCCAGCAGCCCAGCTGGTGGGGTGTGGCAGGAGCTCTGCTTTCCTGCCATAAGGGGACCCCGGCTTCAGCCACATCTCCTTACCCCTTTGGTGATACTCCAACAGGGTGGGTGCTCATAAACTCAGTAGATTATGCACCCCAGGTCAGCTTCCAGTTGGCTTGGTCCTCCACCAGTCAGTCATGGCTTCCCCGGTAACAGACTGGGCTGCCTCCTCTCCCAGCTCCAGCCCTTATAGGGGTGCAGGGGATTAGCCTCTGGAGGAGACCAAGGCTCTCTTCGTGTCTGGAACACAGGAGTGCTGAGTTCTATTGACCTGAGCAAGTCACGTTCCCGCTCTATGCCTCAGTTTCCCTACTTGTAAAATGCAGTTAATGATACTGCCCTCCTTTGTAAAGTGCTTTGAGATCTACTGATCAAAAGGGCTATAGAAGAGCTAGGGGTTATTATTACAGCAATAAGATCTTACAGTAACGTTTTCATATCCTCCTGTTGGGGGCCATTACTACAGAATATTATAGTAATACCAAAGGTTAGAGCAGTTACTTGGATACACTTCAATGGGGTTGTGAATCCTGCCACTCAAACATTGTGAGAAGCTACAGGCTAACTCGGGGCCCCAAATACCTTTGGGGCTAAGTACAGGCCCTTTTCTTTACCACATCACAGCCCTATCACAAGTCTAGCACCCCAGATACACAGTGCTCCCATCATAGGGACCCACTGCCATGGTACATCCTGAAGTGCCCAGTCACAGCATCCTGGCAGATATGCGGGGCTGTTGGCAAACAGAAGCGACACAGGGAAAAAGCCAAGCAAGATCCATGCTTAATGTGAGCAGACATGCCCTGACGCAAAAGGGGAAATCATGTCTCCCATGCTGCTTCCTCCCCCATCCTGCCTGAGGAACCCTGATGCAGCATAAGGTGCTGATCTACATGCACAAACCAGGAGACAGGGCTTGGGATCAATGGCTGGTCCCATGGAGGAGGAGGAAAAAAGCAGCCTGCGTCACATAGGGCATAACTGCAGCCTCTTGCATGGAGAAATAGCTCCTTCTCTGTTCTTTAATCCACCCCCGCACCACCACCAGACAGATCACGGAGCAGGGTGGAGGGCTAGACTATACCCCAGAAAAAGCTGCTGACAGTTAACAGGCTTCAGAGAATTTGCTTGTCACTGAGGAAAAATATAAACCAGACTTACATGGCACTTTACGGTTTCAAGCACTGCACAAACATTAAGTAGAGAGAAGGATCGGGGAAGGAGGAAAACGGCCCAAAAAAGTGAATTAGCAGGGACACCTGCAGCCAGCCAACCCATCCCACCACCTCCTACTCAGGAATCAATAAATAAGAATTCCACCACTGCTATTTTTTTTTTTGCATAAAGCATGTCCCTCTCTCTCCTCTAGAGAGGCAGCTGACCAAGGGCTCAAGCCACTCCTGATGATGTCTGTGACGGGATTTCCTCGACTCACAGGATTTTGCCCAGAGTAACCATGCCATCGCAGTGCCACTGAAACTAAAGGCATCAATCGAAGTCTTCGCTTGGGATAGACGTATGAAAACCCAGTAGACTAATTTGGAAAGTAACTTGGCCATCAGCACAACAGAGCCTTCGGCATTGTGTGAAAAAAAATGTAAAATGTGTAATTTACCTGTTAATAATTCTATCTTATGTCCCAGAACCTTCATTGTGATTCGTATTCTCCCAACAGGTGAAAATAGCAAGAGAGGAAGGGGGGAAAAAAAGCTCTTGAAGACAGTCAGTAAGAAAAATCCACTAGAGAGAGAGAATCAGAGTCCTCTGAGCTCAAAAGAGCTTGGCTCAGGAATGAGACAGGATGCCTGGATGGAGCATGTGTGTGTGAGAGAGATTGACAGTTCAATGCAGGCAGGTAGGCGCTTCACAAAACCCACTTACACTGCATAAATGCCAAGCACCAAGAAAGCCGATAGCCTGGCACGGCAAGGCTGGGTGAATCCAAGCACAGATGGATGGCCAACCCAGGCCCTGGGCTCGGAGACAAATCAGCAGTCCTCCCCACTCCTCAAACAAAAGAGCAAAGCTTTCCCTCTCGACACAATAGTTGTCATGTCTGCAAAGGGGGGCGGGGGCGGAGGGGGGAGAGAGAGAGAGAGAGTTCTGCTGGCAAGCTTGCAGCAACAAGGAGCACTGGGAAAACAGTGCTGCCTCCCAGCACCAAAGATGGACACCTACCCTCAGACTATGGGAGGGGGGATGAAATGCAGCCAGATTTGGCCTTTTAGCTATAGAAAAAATACGCCCCATTTTTAGGTCCACAGCTAGGAAGCTCCTGCCTGGATCAACCAGGTACAGAAGAGTCAAGAACAGATCTTCCCCCCGCCACCAGCCAGTCCCCAACGTCTCCACGTCCCTAGGTATGATCCGATCCGTGCAGAACGGCTTGACTGGGTGGGGGAGTGGCGGCATCCAGGGGTGACTGCCAGGAGGTGGGGAAAGGGCACGGGCTGTTTACAGTGCGGGGAGACACAGGAGGATGGGGGGGGGGTCTTGCCCAAAAGACTCACCGGATCAGTGCGATGCAGGGCGGGGGTCTCCAGTTCCCCTCTGCTCCTCTATCTTTGCAGCCTCCGGCTTCCCAGGCTGTAAGTCCCCAGTCCCCACGGACAGGTAGCGAGCCCCCGCCCCACCTCAGCCCCCAGAGGCGGAGCAGTAGCACCGAGGCGCCCCGGCCAGTCTCCTTCCCAGGGCGTGGGTGGGCTGGGCAGGGCGGGGAGGAGGCTGGCTGGAGAAGGGGTGTAAATCAACCCACGTGTGCGGCCGTGGTGGGCTGGGCTGGGCTGGGTCGGCTCGGCGGCGCAGAGCGGCCAGGCTGCGGGGCCAGGGTAGAAGCAGCGTCCTCCGCCGCTTTAAATGGGAGATGCACCACTGCGTCAGGGTGGGGAGGAGGCAGGAGCTGTGCTGTGCTGTGCTGTGCTCTGATCGGATCTGATCTGATCGCACGCAGCCGCGGCGCAGGAGCGGAGCGGGCGCCACCGTGCACCCCAGCGAGGCTGGGCGTCTGGTGCCGGGAACCCCAGGGGAGGCGGCTCCGCAGAGCGGGCAGGGCCTGGCTTTAGGCCACGCCAACGCGCTTTTGTTCGGCGGAGGAGGCTGCGTGGTTGGGGGCGGTAATTAGCCCAGCTCAGCCCCTGCTGCGCCCTGCCTCTGTGCCCAGGTTCGCTGGAGAGCGGCGCGGGTCGGGATGGAGCCTGGCAACTGGCAAGGGAAGGAGGAGCGGGTGGGTGGAGAGTGATGTGCTCCATGGGCTAGCGGGGAGAAACCTGGGAGCAACTAGACTCATACCAATGGCCCCTCCCGTCTGTTAGCCTGTTAAACGTGATAGTGAGCCTAGAGCTGGGGTGCAGCCCCTCTGCTCAGACCCCAGCCACTGCAGCTGAATGAATCTATTCCGGTGCTAGCCCTCACATGTGAACTGCAAAGCTCCTAACACCTGAGCATAATCTTTAACTAGGGGAGCACACCGGGGCAGTGGCAGGTATGTGTGCGAGACTGCTCTCTGCCGAATGGCGTGGGAATTGTGCCCACTGTCACAGGCCCTATACTGCAAACAGCCAAACGAGCTTTTTGGTTTTACTCAAGTGGCAGGGACTGAGGGGCCTGTGATTTTGGAGCAGGAGGAAGTGAGTTCTCTGGCCTTGCTGTGCAGTGCCGCCCAGGCCGTTCTAGGTGGCTCAACCATGTGACCATAGTCTCTGCAGGGGCTGCTCTGAAGGGGCCTCCCTGGTTCTGTGTCAAGTACAAGAATGCATGATCCTTTGCCTGCTCTGACATTACTGCCCTTCAGCGAGCAATACAGCTGAGCTAGTCAGACCATGATCAGCCTGTCTCCCCAGGCTCCTGGAGATTTCTCAGATACTTCCCTTTCAGTTTTTGTGTCACCATTTGTTCTCAGCCCACAGATAAATCCTTTTTTAGAAACAGTTTGCAAAAAAAGAAAAGAATCCATTGATCCATTTTTTTTAGTGTATCTTACAAGGGTAGGTTTTTGTTTTTTAACAGGAATTTTTACATTTTGGGAAGCAAAAGCTCCATCCATGAGTTCTCTCCATGCAGGTTAACTTTTAAATGACTTGGGTTGAAAGCTTCAAACATTGCAGAATATCACTATGTGGAAATTCCAACAGACTCCTTAAAAACCCTTTCATGGGTCTTTATTAGTGTCCACTAGTTTCTTTTAGGTCCTGATCCTGCAATGACTTGTCTGCAGAGAGATCTTTGCACCCACTGGAACTCAGTGCTCTTGCAGGGGTCTTCCTGTATGATGATACTTGAAGGACTAAGCCCTTGGTTTACACTGAAGGATCAGCAGCCCAGGAAACCTCATATTCCACTCCAAAATCCAGCAGACGCTGGAACCAGCTGAACATTTTTGACAGGAATTTCCAGCAGGGATGAAAACATTTAATCTTTCTATATTACACACTAGTTGCCAAAGCCAGCAACTGACACTGATTTACAGAAGATTTTTAAGCAACTAATTTATTTGCCAGCATACATAAGCCATGGTTTTAATGTAAGATAAATCGGGTGTGCTTCCTTTAAGCAACGAAGTTCTAGGCAAAAATCTAGTGGTATGTTACATGCAGTGTTTAGGCTGAGATTTTAAAATGACCTGGATAGAGCAGTACAGGTACAGATACATTGCACATGGGGGCAGGATTTAGGGATTCTATGCAGGGGATCTGCAACTCTAGCACACCACAAAGTCCATGTGCCCTGTCAACATCTGCTCACACTGGAGCCAATGGGAGCTCAAGGTCCACATTACCTCTGAAGGAATCAATTTAACCGCTCACAGAGTAACAAAGGCATAATGAAGCTGAGAGACAGTTGTTAGGGAACCCTTAATTTTCAAATGTTCATGAATTTATACATTTTAAGGCCAGAAGGGACCTTTGTGGCCATCTAATCTGACCTCTTGCACAACACAGACCAGAGAACCTCATCCAGTAATTTCTGCATCAAGCCCATAACTTCTGTTGGAGCTACAGCATAATTTAGAGCAGTGGTCCCCAAACTTACACGCTCTGCACCTCCCTTGGAGCTAGGGGCTGGAGCTTCAGGTAGAGGGGCCAGGAACACGGCCGGGGGCCGGGAGCATGACCAGGGCCGCAGCCAGAAGTGGGAATGGGGTGGGGAGCTGGGGGCAGAGCGGGCTGGGTGGCAATCCCTCCCCACCTCATGTGGGGCTGGCCTGGGCCCTACCATGCCACCCCCCACATGTTCTTCTGTGCCCCCTAGGTAGGCATGCCCCACAGTTTGGGGACCACTGATTTAAAGAAAGAGATCCAGACTTGATATAAAGATTGCAAGTGATGGGGATTCCCTTGCTAAGTTCTTGCTTAGAACTATGACATTAAAATCTTAACAGGTTTTTGTTTTGAGTGTATTTCCATTTATTTGGGATTTAGCATGTGATCTCATGTCATGTGGTTGTAATGAGCTGGTAGTTCACAAAATTACTAATGAACTAGTTCTCGTTCCTTGCACCAGATTTTGATCTCATTCACACTGGTGTAAATCTGCAGTAACTTCACTAGAGTTACCCTGAATAGAGTCTGACCTCTTGTCATAAAAATCCCAGGACTCAAAGACCTTTTAGGACAAAGTTTGAGAGATGTACAGAGACAGAAGCCACAAACTTGACCCTGTTCTCTCTTTAGCTGGCCAACAAGGTTGCTCTAATAGCAATTTATTTCATAATGTCTTAAAATGACAAACACACATCCCTGCAATGGGGAAATCTGTAGGTTGCTGAGTATATTCATTCAAGGATGGTTCATTACTTCTGATAACTCCCATTATTCTCACCACTCAGCTCTACTCTAGTAAAATAAATGGCTGACGAGACACAAACTATTGATATAAACATTGAATTCCATACTTGGTGCATCATCACTCATCTATTTTAACTTTGAATGTCACCTGGCAGCCCTTTTTAATTTTAATTCAGCCCTTCTGCCATATGAACAGAACATCGTATGAACAGTATCTGGTATAGCATTAATCTTCACTTATCAGTGAGAACTCCCAAGAGAACATGAAAACACAGAGTGAATTTAACCCCTACAACTTACTGCCAGACAAGTCACCAGCAGTCACATGGCCTTAAAGTCTACACTCTATATTCAGTCATTTCACTATGGCTGGGGAAATTATGGGTTGGAATTTTATGATGCTTTTCTGAATCACGGGGGAAAGAAGGGCAGGGAGAGAAAATACAGAATTCAGTGGTTTATGTGAATTTCTGCTATGGGAATAAAATGGGCCAAATTTCAGTCTCATTTACACTAGTGTAAACCTGGACTAACTCTATTAACTTCCATGGACTTATACCAGAGTAAATGAGATCAGAATCTGGCCATCATTTCTGCACCGAGTCAAAGTCTTATTGAATAACAGAATCGATGGATACCTATTAAGAACAGCTTGTGCGTCAGAAATAAATTACAATATTAATTAGACCTTTTAAAAGCACAGACTTTCTGTACAGTAACCTAGAGATAGTAGAAAACACAGTTTGATAGCTACTTCAGCAACAAAGTTTGTGAAAATAATACACCTGTTGAAAGGCCATATTGTTGTGCACTGAAGTTGTGCGTTTAAAGAGAGAGAAGATGGGATTCTGCAGTAGGTATTTTTCCACATTGCTTTTCAATTCAAGTTAATGTAGCATTTTCCACAATGCTTTTCATTGTGCTTTTAGTTCACCAAGCAAAGCTAAGTGGGTTAAATATTGGTTGGGCTCTAGAAGATAGGGAAGGCCAATGTTCTAAAATGTGGATCCCAAGAAGACTTAGGCTCAAGAAGACAGATGATACTGCTTGTCCCCCCGTCTTGCAGGACTGGTTTCTAGATGCCCAAGAAGTTTGAGTTCCAAAAGATAATGCTCCAGTTCCCATTGAAAAGCCTTGGCTAGATTTGTACAAGTCAATTCCTAGGAAATTTGATTTATAGAAATTAGACCACCCAGAAGCTTTTCATTAAAAGAGTAAGACATCTCAGAAGGCCCACCCCCTAGAAATTAATACCTTCTATTGATGGCTTGAGTTTTAGAAGTTTGACCCCATCCCAAGAAGCTTTGAGTTCCAGAAAGCTTGAGATCCAGAGTCCTAGAAAAGGTTTTAAGTTCTAGTATTTATACCCACAGCAGTTTGGGTTCTAGAAGCTACACACTTTTAAGGGCTGACATTTAGTGACTAATCCCTCGAAGCGGTAACAGTTTTGTGCCATGGTCTAAGTTACTGTATACTAAGCAACTCTATTATCCTCAGAAAACCTCTTGCCAATAACTTTAAATAAACAGCAATTTTAAGAACAGACGGAGTGCATCTTAACAGAAAGGACTTAAATGAGGCTGTGGAAAAAAAGCAGAGCTGTGTTGTGGATGTGAACAGAGTTATTGGAACAATGATATAGTGGGGGTGCTCAGAGCCATGGAACCAAACTGTAAACCTGTATATGGTGGAAACCACTTCCGGCAGCTCCCCCAGCACCCCTAGTTTTAGCACCTATCAATGTGAAAATGGGGTGAGATGTCTTGGGCCAACCTAGGGAGCAATATTCACATGTTCCAAGACAACACTCACCAGTGCTTCAGGCTAGAGGATGTGCAGCATTGCAAGGCACTGGGGAGGATGGTGGCCTACTAGGATCAGAGTTAAACCTGTTGGGCTCCTCGGGACCTCCTCTGATTTGACCTTGACCTCTATGGGCATTGGCACCAGGAGACCACTTCTGATCACATTTACACTAGGGTAAACCCAGATTTACCCTGGTATATCTGAGAGCAGAATCTGGAGCAAAGACACCCACAGGCCAAAACATTAATTAAATCCTGTCCCCACTGAAGTCAATGGGGATTTTGATTGACTTTAATGGGACCAGATTTTGGCCCAGGGAAACAAAAAAGAGGATTGCATAGAAAACGTCCAGCCTTTGACATTCAGGGACTTACTGCAGGAATACAGACTGATTTCCTCCCTTCTTCCCTCAGTACATATCAATGGGGCCAGGTGGGATTGTACTTAGGCAGCAAGCCCGAGCTGCCACCCATGTCACCATGGCCATCCTGCTATTTTTGGTGCACTAGCTGGAGCAGAGCTAGCATGTATGTCTCCCTGAGCCGGGAATCACATCTCCCAATTGCTGTGTAGACAAACCCTGTCTCTGCTGTAGGTGAGATCAGAAGTAGACCCAATGGCTTGGCTATACCATAACCCACCCATGAGCCAGCTAGTCTGATATCCTGTTGCCCATGCTGTAGAACGCAACTGCTTTGGAGGAAGGAGTGAAAC
Source organism: Emydura macquarii macquarii (assembly GCF_026122565.2). Lineage (NCBI taxonomy): Eukaryota > Metazoa > Chordata > Testudines > Chelidae > Emydura > Emydura macquarii. The sequence goes on along the minus strand of NW_027130432.1, from coordinate 12,790,317 downwards.
CCTTAAAAAGAACATAATTGTGCCTGCATTTTGCACAGCAAAACAGGGTGAAATTTCTCGATCCCAGCTGGCAATCAGCTTTGCGTCTTTAAGTATGACAACTGATGGGACTTGTAATTTTATCTGTGCTAGAGGTTTCTTCACAGAAACAATTAAGCAAGAGATGTTTCCCCTTCCAGAACACTGACATGATGCCAAAAGCTGCACTTCAGCCCTTTCCATCTGGCCAGGCTGCTCCTTAATTCTTCTCAGAAATGGTGCAAAGGGGATGACTAGTCCGGAGCCGTCATGGAAGTCAGGTGCAGGGAACAAGACATCAGGGGGTCCCACTTGATTCACATATACCTTAGATGAAGGGATGTCAGCTCAGCCACACTAAGAAGGGGACACCTGCAAACATGCTCTAAAACAATACTCATCGCTCCAATGCAGGTGAGCAGAACCTACGGCCCATCTCCCATTCCACTGAGATCCTGACGACGGGGCCTGCTTGGTTCCGGATGAACACTGCAAAGTCACACTCAGATCAGATACAATTTGGTTCTGTTGTCAGCAGGAAATTCTGTCTGTTGCTGGTTTGTCTGATCGTTCTCCCACTTTGCAGTGAGAGATGGAGGGGGAGAAGGAAGGGAAGGCAGCCAGGTGAGTCAGGGCTTGGTCATAAGACTAAGTATGCTTCATTGACTCAGCAGTGCAGGGAAGTCTGGGGTCCTTCAATAATTGCAGTGTCACCTGCCAAAGCCATCTTTAAGCCTTTGCCCTGACAATAGGTTGAATGTAGCAGAATCAAGGATCTGCTTGCAGAAATAAAAGGCAGCATCATTAACCCCCTCATCTCCAAAAGCACATCACTAATTCTCCCCACCACACCCCTGCAAACAAACATGACACCAATGGCTCACACAGCTGCAGTGATGCTATCTGATGCCATAGTGTCTGAGAGTTGGACCCATGATTGTAGAATGCTGCTGTAGTTTGTTTTACAAGGCTATAACCCAGGGCGCCATCATTTATCAGGCCCCGAACATGTATCTAGGGTTACATCATTCACCACCTCCATACAGAGAGCCGTTTAATTTTCCAGGGCACTCCGACTGCCAACACAGACACAGAGCTACAACAGGGAGTATTGGAATGTTCTTTCATTGATGCGAAAGCAGCAGCAGCAGTCTCTGTCTGTCCCCTGGGATGAATGGCTTTTGTAATATCTCTGTATTGGGTGTATGCTACGGTGTCCAGGGATGTGCAAAGAGTTAGTTAGCTGCATACCAATGAGTGCATGGGCCAAATTCAGACCTGGTGTAAGCTGGTACTATTTAGTTGAAGCCAAGGAAGTTGCAATCACTTACACTCGGCCTGTGTATTACATACTGTATACATGTATCCTTAGAATTAACGCTACTGTCAACTGTAATAGTTTGCACTTATGTCAGAGGCACTCAAAGCACTTTACAAGATAAGTTAATTCTCCCAACTCTCCTGGAAGCTAAATATTATTAGCCCCATTTTGTAAACTGAGGCACAGAAAGGCTGAGTCCAAGGTTGCAGATTAGAATGAGGAATAAGCTGTATGTCTCTGAGCCTTAACCAAAGGACCATCCTGCTTTCCTTAAGGTGGCCATTGTTCCACAAGCTGTCTATCTGTGCTCCAAGGGCACAGTGTACCGGGAAGTTGGGGGTCTGATCAAGACAGGGAATCTGAAAGAGAAATTAGAATCTCCTGACTTTTGAGTGCTGAATTCCTCCACTCTGACATGCATCAATGTTTACATTTAATTTCCCCTTTATTTAAGAAAAACAAAGGAAAGAAAGTGTAAGAGAAGAAAAACAAAGTCCATCAATCCCTAGCTAACAGGTGTTGATTGCTTTTTGTCAGTAGGCCATTGCCCTCTGTGATATGCAAGGGTCCAGCTGGTCAACTCATTCCCATGCATGTAGGGGCCCAGTTTGTAGCACTGCTTCCCAGAATCTCCAGTGGTACCCAGCCTGCGTTCTCCCCTAGCCAGTGTTATCCCCCGCCACTTTCTCAAGGCCTAGTTTATGCTCCAGGCATTATTCTCATCATTATTTTCATTACTATTCTATTTCTTAATTGTCAGACTCTCTCTCAAGGCAAGAGGTCTCCTCCCTGCACATTCACTTTCCTTCTTCTTTGCTGACTGCTTCAATGACTGTCGCTGTGGTGGTTGCTGTAGAAACCAAGACAGGCACAAATGTGATTTACTGTACCCTTGGTGCCCCAGGCAGAGTTCTTCCAGCAGGGTCCGTGTCTGAAGTAGAAAGCCAGGGGAGCGCCCCCCGTCCCCTGCAGCCAGCAGGAAGGAGTTCAGCAAGGAGGATCTCCTGTCCCCCTGGCTGCAGCAGGGAACCCTGCGCTCCATCTGGGTCCCTACACAGTGGCTCCCTTCTGCAGCCAGAGGGACAGGAGACCAGTGCTCCCCTCCCTCTGCCTCCAGCAGGGACCCCGGTGCCTAGGGACCCAGGCAGAGCGCTTTGCTGTGCTCCCTGCTACAGCCCAGGGGAGAGGAGCACTGATCTCCACTCCCCTTGGCTGCAGCAAGGAGCCTGCCCTGTCTTTCAGCCCCGCAGCAATGTGCTCTGCCTGGGTCCTCAGGCAGCAGCAGCTCCCTTCCACAGTCAGCGGGAGGGGAGCGTGGACCATTTTGAAAGCCCCCGTGGGCCACTTTTGGCCCCTGGACCACAGGTTGGGAACCACTGAGTTAGACCCTAAAGACATGGACAAGACCCACCAGGCAGATGCCTGGGAAATAATTCTCTGTAGTAAATTAGAGCCTTGAGCAAGCATTTTAAAATTTGCTGTCGGGCAGTGGGGCAGATGATGCAGAAAACGTTCCAAGTTGCCGGCAGCGGGCAGTTATCAACAGCGTCCCCCTCTGTTCATCCATCTTGAGAGTGTTCAGCCAATGAATAGGGCTGTCAGCTGCCTGGAACAGGAGACTCTTCACTCAAGCTGGAACTAGATTGTAGTCATGCATGAGCAATGGAGGGAGGGGAGAGAGAGGGCATAAGATGCTGCTTGATCACTGGTGGCCTACCAACAGCCATCAACACTAGTGCGAGACCTCCCAAAGCAGGCAGGCACTTTTCTATGGAGAATAGCCAGAGTTACAAACTCTCCCTGTGTGCAAGGTATTCCATAACTGCTGGGTGTTTTGCAACTTCTCCTCTGAACCTGGTGCTGGCCACTGTTGGATCCAGCCTGGCATTTTCTATGTTCCGCACAGGCAGCCAGTGCAGACCCCAAGGCATGGCTGTCATGCTGACAGCAGGGTCCCAGGCCCAATAAGAGGGCTGCCATGTTCTGTGACAGCTTCGGATTCCAGGTGATTTTAAGGCGTAGCCTCACGTGGAGTAGTGCATTGCAGGGATCTGGTCTTGAGGTGACTGTCACAGTCCCGAGGTAACGGCATCAGACTCCTACAGGGCTTCCTTGAGGGCTCCCCACTTCAATCTCGGGCCTCCAGCTAGGACCTTTCTCAGGACAGGATTCCACAGTCTGCTCTCTCCAGCCCTGGGCCTTAGGCAGCAGGCTCCTGAAATTCACAGTGATTATCTCAGCAGGTCTGATTCCTTTCAGCATCCACAGTTCTGTTCTCTCAGGGGCAATGACCGGGTTAACCAGTGATCAGCCAGCTCTCATAAAGCAAAGGACAGATCACAGTTTATGCAGAACAAAAGCATTTCAGAGGAAACCTATCTTAAAAACAGCAAAGAGCTGCTATGTCTAACTTACCGGGCCATCCTCATCTTTCCTGTGGAGACCCTGGTAGGAACACAGTATTTCAGGCTCTCCCACAGGATCTATCTCTCTTGGTCAGTCTCATGTCAGTTCTTGGATCAAGTGAGTGACCCTCCACTCTGGCCAGGGCTGATACTTTATACAGTTCCAAGTCCTTTGTCTGCCTAGCCTCTTGAACCAGGTCATTTCCCCAGGAGGCAAACCTTCCACAGACTTGGTACGGGCATGGCTCCAGCATTAGGTCTGCATTAATTATCCCCCAGTGACTTTAGCTCCTGCAGGAAGCATTCATTGGCTCATCACTGAGCCAGGAATACAATCGCTAGCCAGCCCACAATGGTACATACAACAGCTACATACATATAACATTAGTACAATAGTCAGAACATTCCATGTTTCCAGAGCGTTTGTCACATCTCAATATAACAGCCTGAATTTTCCGTTTTCAAAGCATTGCATCTGTCACAGTGACATAGACATGAACTGTCGCAGCAAAATGCCCATCTGAGAGCTGTGATGGCAATCTCCAGACCAGACACAGATTAAAAATGCTATTCAGCAGCTGCCACAGGTGGAGATACAACAGCTCTAGGCTGCAAAGTCTAGAAACAAATGGTACACATGCACACACAACACACACACACAACTAAAGGGACAGATACAATTCTCACAACATCTTCCAGTTGCTTTCCCTATCCTTCCAGCATCAGCTCAGCATACCTGGACTGAACTTCAGCCAGTTAGTTTGTCTCCATGCTCCAGTCATTACCAAACACCTAGCAATGCATTCGACCTGCTGGGCTGGATGGGACAGCAGAACAAAGTCAAATATTATCAGCATACTGAAGACACTGTAGCACATGCCTCCTCCCTAAGGCATTGACCCAGTGCCTATTAAAGCCACTGGAAATCTTTCCATTGATTTCAATGGTCACTGGATCAGGCACTCACCCTCCTAACAGTGCCATGGACACAATGAAAGGTGAATAGTGGGGTAGAGAGCTCTAGCAGCTGAAAAGCAATTGCTCCAAACTACTGTCAGGGAAAAATGAAGCTACTGCAGGGAAGCCCAGTCTACCCTGCTTCAGTTGGCAAACGAGTTAGTGACAGCTCATGGTCAGCAGTCTCGAAGGGACACAATAGCTCTAGCAAGTAGAGCTGGTCGGGAATTTTTCTCAGGTATTTCTAGTCAAAACCAGAGAGAGAAGGAGACTCCAGAACATCCAATTGCCCACTCTCTCTCATGTTTCATGAAAAATATTGAGAGGTCTCCATTTTTGTCCCAGTACTGAACAGGAAATTTTTTTGAAATTTTGAAAAATTTCACAAGACAGGAACACCATTTCCTCCCCAGCTTTATTAACAACACCTGTATGGATACCTGATCTCTATCCAGCTCTCGGAGTCGATCATATACTAAAGCAACCAGTGCCCGGGTCTGTCCCCAGATTGATAGGCTCAAGTTGGTTGGAAGCAGTCAGATACTCAGACTTGTCTCACTGCAACCTTCTCAATAATCTTAGCCAGGAATGGAAGATTAAATACTGGGGTGGGGGAATTCCTCCCTCCCTCTATTCTGCTCAGTTTATGTCCTGAAGCATGAGGCTTTGAATTCAGGCTGTACAGTTACAAGTGTTATTACTAGCTATGGGAAGATGCAGAACAGCTTGCAGTTCTAAAAACATCCGTATGAGAACAGATCTGACACCTCTTCTCTCGCATTCATTTGTATCTACAGACAGAAGCATTTTCTAATATATCAGCCTATGAGAGCAATGCAAACAGTACATTACCCTACAGCCTATACTCCCACGTCTATAGTATATAAAGAGTACATAAATTAATAAATGGTATATAAAATAAATTATAGTATATAAATAGATATCAATATAGATACAGAGCTATGAGGGAGTGTCTGTAAAAGAGGCAAAGAGGTGCATAGAGATAGGTGACAATCCACCAATGAAGTGTGAAGGTCATTCAGATTCAGCTGGTTATTAATGTAGTTGATCTATCTATATTGAAGTGCTTAAGAAACATAACACACTGAGGCATGTTCCTTCCTGCTATAAAGCACATTGGTGGAGAAGAAATAATCTGATCATCATTTTGGTTCAGTCACTAGCTGGCCTGTGCATCCCTGCTTTGGTCTTTTTGGGTTAGGATTTAAGGGACTAGCGATTTTGGATGCCTTGCCTCTTGGGGTTCCCAATTAGAGACACCTCAAAGGGGTCTGATTTTCAAAAAATGCTCAGCCCCCAACTCTAAAAATCAGGACTTGTCTATCTAGAAAGTTGTATCACTTTCACTATGATGGTATATTTAAAGCTGTACACATGGGCTAGTGTGGTTGCAATGACAGGTAAAAGGTGCTCATAATAATGCTTAGCTCTTATATAGCTCTTTTCTTCAGTGGATCTCAAAGCACTTTACAGAGGAGATCAGTATTGGTAGAGCTGTCCCTGTGGGAAAGGAAAATCAGCTATATGGGTATTAGGCACTTTTATACCACTATAACTGCAGCCATACTAGGGCTTGTACTGGTATATCTGTAAAAAAATCACATACCCCTAACTAATATAGTTATTTCAGGACAAAAACTGTGTCCAGCAGGCCTTGGGGCCCTTGAAGGGATCGCAAGATGGACAGCCAAAAGAAGGAGGCACCCAAAATCACTAGTCACTTCTGAAAATCTTGTCCAGCTGCCTCTATAGATACCATTAGTGTAGGCTTTGGGTCTGTCTACACTGCAAAATAAAAATACCCACAGCAGCGAGTCTCAAAGGCCAGATCAACTGACTTGGGCTGGGGCTATAAAACAGCAGTGTAGGTGTTTGGTCTCAGACTGGAGCCCAGGCTTGGAGATGCTCCCCACTCACCACGTTTCAGAGCCCGGGCTGCAGCTCTGAAGAATGCTTACACTGTTGTTTTAACCCTGCAACTCAAGCCCCACAAGGTCTGAGTCAGTTGACATGAGCTTTTTTTAAAGGCCAGAAATTCTCACTGTGGTCATCCAACCTGACCTCCTTCATAACATAGCCCATAGGACTTCCTTGAATTAATTCCTGCTACAGGTCCCATAACTGTGGCTGAGCACATCTTTCAGAAAAAAAACAACCAAACCAAACCATCCACTCTTGATTTCAAGCTTTTCAGAAATGGAGAGCCACCGTATTCTTTGATGAGTTGTTCCAATGGTTAATTGCCCTCATTGCTAAAGCATTGCACTTTACACACATGGTTTAAATCACAATGACTACAAAGACTTCAATGCAGGCTTAACTATAATGTGCTTTGTTGAAGAGGGATGGACATAATCACGGGTTGAAATGCTTTGTTGAATTGGGACCCTGGCCCAGCCACATCCTTCCAGTGTGCAAGAGGTGTGTGTGTGTGTCTATCCATTAACCTCAGTGAAATCCATGTAGCCTCTGCAGATCGTCAATATGTTATACAAACTAAGGCCCAAATCCTGAAGCCGTGGCTCACTCAGGCAAAACCCTCGATTAAGTCAGTTGGGGGTACTGTGTGGGAGGGACATGGGGCCACTTTTGTCTTTGTAAATAAAAATGGAGTGAAGATTTTGTCCCTAGATCCAATGAGAGTTTTCCCTGGGTCAGGACCAAACTGAGCAAGGACCTCAGCCTGTGGCTCATTAAGGTTATAAGACTGTTTCCTGGGTGTAAGTATGGCTTGGGCTGTAAACTCCAGAGAAGGCCAATCAGCTCCAGGATTCCAACCAAAGCAGGTGTGCGTAATGGGGCGGGGCGGGGCAGGGTGAATCTCTCTTTCCAGCACCCTATGATGAAAGACATATATAAGGCCCGATCCCACAAGGAGTTAACCATCCTCTACCCTCATTGAGATCAATGGGAGGGGAGGGGAGGGGAGGGTGTTCAGCCCCTCCCGGGATCAGGCCCATCACCTTGTCTCTGAGCGCTAGCTCATTATGCTTTCTTGCTGCACAGTGACCCTGCCAGAGAATCGCTGCTGCTACTCTTCCCCCGCCTCAATGTGTAACACGTGTTCTGGCTGGAAGGGCGCCAGCTTCCCCATGCCATTTCCTCACCTCTATCAGCACAGGACTTCCAGTAATTTTCCACCCTGGCAGCCAGTGCCTCCCAAACCGGAATCCCTGCATGAGAGATTCTTCTTAAGAACCTTTAATAGGGTTGGGTCCAGTTCAAGATTTTCTTTTCATTAAGATCCCAATTCATGTAGTTCACATTTAGTTTGTTATTCTTGATTCAAGTCAATTCAGGTCACAATTCAAAGGGACTCCTGCTCTCCTTGCAAACTGCAAGGTTTCCTTCCCCTCTTCCCCCCCCACTCATCTGGCCTCACTGTGCCAATCAGCATTTCTCTCTGGATTCTTTTGCTAGCCAGACACAAAATGCTATAGAAAGCATCATTCTGAGAGCAGATCTTCCAGTGGTGTAATTCAGCACAGCTCTACTGGCGCCAGTGCTTTCAGTTGGCTTCAAAGAGCTGGGCTGAAGTGTACATGTGCTTACAGATCTATAGAGATCTCAGGGAACATTCATCCTCTTAGGTTTACCAGTGTCCATTCTAGTTCTCCTTATTTCAACTGCTCAAAACTTTCCAGTTATGAAATGTTCCAGTTTTGGTCTCAGCCCAAAGGTGATTTTTTTTTTAAAGTGTGAGTAAAATTATTCCAGCTGTTTGAGTTAGTTATATATGAACCCACTTCAGTGAACACTTGTTGGCACTCCAGCTGCTCTCCAAGTCAGTGGCCAAGTTTCCTTTGACTTCACTAGGAATGACACAGTCCCAGGCTCCACATCCGTGGTTCTACATCTGGTTCCCTCCTGCTGCTCTGCCCTCCTGCCAGCACTTTCTGGGTTGAGGTGGCTCTGCCCACAGGTTACATGAAAGTTCCACCCTTTCCATGGCACCCAAAGCCCACAATCATCACAAAGAAACAACCTCTTCCCTTCCCTCAGTGAGTCTCTGATAGGCGGCAGTCTTCCTTAGCTCTCAGTCCCAGCCTTCTTGTCCACACTGAGAGCTCAAGGTCTGCCCTCCCTCCCAGCCAGGCAGCAAATGAGCTGGGCTCTTCCTTTTTAGTTCCTCTCTTGATGCTTGACACCTGCTTCAGGTGTCACAAGGCAGGGCTGACTGGACCTCCACCAACCCATTAACTGACTTGTGTGGGGACTCCCTGTCACCATCTCCTATCACCAACCCTAGGCAGAAATATGATGATTAAGTTTTCTCTACAAAAAACACAGGATGTGCACGTTCAGGCTATTCCAGAATGAGGAAAAGAGAGAACATATGTAAATCTCTGTGACAGGAAGAGCATGCTGGGTGTTGCTCACACTTGTAGCAGCTGACTTAAATAACTGCACTCCAGGAGAGATTTCATAGATTCCAAGGCCAGAAGGGACCATTATGATAATCTACTCTGACTTACTGTTAAGTCATAGAGGTCATAGAGCTGCCCCAAAATAATTCCTAGAGCAGATATTTTAGAAACACATCTAATCTTGATTTAAAATTTATCAGTGATGAAGAATCCAGCATGACTCTTGATAAACTTTTCCAATGATTAATTACCCTCACTGTCAAAAATGTATGCCTTATTTCCAGTCTGAATTTGTCTAGCTTCAACTTCCAGCCATTGGATCACTTTAGACCTTTCTCTGCTAGACTGAAGAGCCCATTAGTAAACATTTGTTCCCCAGGTAGATATTTATAAACTATAATTAAGTCACCCCTTAATCTTTTCTTGGTAAAGCTAAATAGATTGATCTTTTTGACTCTTGGAGCAAATTCTGCATTGCCTTGCACCTTCAGTCATTCAGGGTGAGATTTTTAAAGGTGTTTTAGGTGCATCTTTAGGTGCTGAAACACCTTTAAAAAATCTGACCCATAGAGCCTGATCCAAAACTCACAGAAATCAATCACGGTTTTTCCATTGACTCTAAGCCCTTATGTCTGTGGAAAGTGCATGTAAGATACTTCCATTCTGATAGCATTTGACATCCACTCTGCGCAGGTCCAATTGGCTATCCAAGGTGCCAGACAGTGGGGAAAGCAGGCCTTTTTATTTAAAAGTGCAGTGCAGAGAAAAGCAGAATAATTACATCCTCCCTACATTTCCCTAGCTATGTATGCCACAGGAAAGAGGTCCCTTTTGATGAAAGTCCGAACAAGCCCCAAATCAGTTAAGAGAAGGAAGTTTGTGTTTCTCTAAAGGAGAAGCACAGGAGACAGCTGAACTGTTGGAGGGATGGGTCTGTTGCATGAACAGATTGTCTTTACAATTCTATGGGATACAAAAGCATTGGAGAACAACCTCATACCTAATGAGATAACCACATTTTCCTATGTGCCTAACCAAACATATTTCATCAAATAATGGAACAAGTGCATTCCCTCTCTGCTAAGTGAATGTAAAAATGACATCTTCTAACTCAACAGATCTGATCCCACTGCATAGTCAGAATCCTATCTTTTGACTCCAGTGACAAAAATAAATTGTTACTACTTTTTACTCATTAGCCAGGCAGGAACCAACACAGGTACAAGAAAATGAGCTGAAGGGGAAAATCTTGGCTCTATTGAAATGAACAGCAAAACTCCCATTGACTTCAACAGGGCCAGGATTTCACCTCCATCTCATGAACATCATCGATACAGTGTGCTAAGTTCTAACCCCATCAGGATTGCAGCAGTCTTACAGCACTCAGTCGCAATCTCTTTGTGACATGCTGAGAAGCAAAATCCCAACTCGACATCTGGAGCCAAGCATGAGTTTCCAGGACTGGCAGTTACCAAAAAACATTTTCCCTTGCAAACGGAGCACATCTGACCTCGAGTCAGTGAGAGGTGACAGACATGGAGGCCCACGGTGACATGACTGACAGAATCACTTTTCAGAGCACAGCTGCACTTTAAATGAATACCTGTCAAAAGGAACAGAGCAGAGCTGTTAAGGGAGCGATTGTGTGTGTGCAAATGTGTTTAACAAGTTGACACAGCAGAGAGAGAGGCCAGGGACAGCTCACTATTACACGCCAAGGAATCGGCATGTTATCAGAGGGAGTGTTAATAAGCATTTTCAGTAAAGCAGCCACTTATCATAAGGGAGTAGGACGCCTACATCCCTACTTTACCTACAGGGAGTAGCACAATGCACCTACTTCAAGCTGCTGATCTGTGGCTTTTATGGGGGACGGAGTGGAAAGAAGTCATTTTTCTAAAAGTTTCCACAGGTTCAAAAATCCATGACAACCGGAGCCCAGTTTGGGAAATCAAAGGGCAGAGGCTGGAATCCACCACCTACTGCCCCGGTGAATTTGGTTCTGAACCACAGAGCACATCAATCCAGCCACTTGTCAAGAGTGTCAGGAGCTCAGCTACCAGAACAGGAGTGGGTGTGGGGTGGTCCATTGCCTTTTAGACCGAGGTCCCACCCTGAGCCAGACTCCTTCCTCAGGTACTGGGCTCATTTCTGGCACCAATTACAGCTTGGGCCTCAATATGTCATGAACACTGTGTTCCAGTGTAACATGCCTGCAGCAGAACAGCCTGATAACAGAGCACAACGCTGCATTTGCCTCTGAAATGGGCTGCTCAGATCCACTTGAGCCCCTGCTTCTCAGAGGTGCTGAGCACCCACATCGTGAGTGCCCAGGGTGACAATTCACAATTGGCTGTTTTTCTAGAAGATCTGCTCTAGGAATTATTTTGGGGAAGTTCCATGGCCTGTGTTATACAGGAAGTTAGACTGGTCCCTTCTGGCCTTGGAATCTATGAAAATCAGGGGACATTTCATCTGAAGTCTCCAGTTTGGGGGTGGGGGGTGGGAGAGCTTGATTTGCTCCTATATATTACCAAGTAGATCCAGCAAACTGTGCTCTGTTATCAGTTCTCTCTGTACTATAACAAGGTCAATAAACATCAATACATCCAATACATACTAATAACCCTCTCTGCCCAGGAATTGCTGTGTTTCCCAACAGTCAAGATGCCCGTGGTTCTGCCCCATTGTTTTGTGTACCAACCCTGTGGAGAGGGGCCCTGGAATAACATGGTGTAACAGTGTCTCTTGTATCGTAGGAGCCATTTCTTAAGGTCCAAGTCTTCCCCTTCCAGCCTCCTGATCCCACAATGTTCACAGAACCTAGCACTGAAGCTGCAACAGGAAAAAGTTGATATTAGAACAGCAGGAGACTTTACCTAGGGGCATAGTGGGTTCTCCATCACTCGCAGTCTATCAATCAAGTCTTTCTAAACGTCCTGCAGTAGCTCAAACAGAAGTCATGGGCTTGCTGCAGGAATTCCTGAGCAAGGTTCTGCAGCCCAGGTTCTGCAAGTCAGACTAGATGAACACATTGGTCCCTTCTAGCTTTAAATTCTGAGAGTCTTGTGTGATGAGAATCTGACCCTGTCAGAGGCTGAGCTAATGCCCTCAGCTCCAACTACAGTCAGTGGGAGTGGAGGGCACTCAGCATCTTTCAGGATTGCACCCTGCAAAGCAGCAACTTGGCTGCATCCCCTTAATTTGAGTCTGTGCTATTTATTGCCTTTCCCTGGGCACAGGCCTTCTCATCTATTAGACTGGAGTCTCTCCACACCACCAGCAGCCTCCTTTGATGCAATCTGTCTAGGTCATTTGGCAGTGCAGATCTCTCCTCCATTTGCTTCTCTTCTGACTTTGGTGCAATCCACAAACTTGATCCTGGCTGCACTTGTACCAATGAAATGTCCAGCAAAGAAAGGTGCACAGAAATTGTGCAGGCTGCAAAGAGGGGCTTGGGTTTTAATTTCGTTTGTCAGAAGATCCTCTGGGAATCCTAGAAGATGAGCTACAAGTAGCAGGAAACCTCAATGCTTCCAACACTGTGATGGAAGCAGCTCTAAGGACCACTCCGAAATGCTCCAACGATCAGCACAGAACACAGCTTGAACACTGTAGACACAGCGTCTACGTCTATGATACCTACTGGGACTGCCTAGAACTCTGACCCTCTCCTTGTCTTCAGTGGTCTAATTTGACTTACCTAATTTTGGATAGAGGCTTGAGTGTTCCCAGATCAGTAGCTGAATTTTAGTGACAGAGTTACAGCAGAAGAGAAAGGATTCAATGCATTGGGTTAATCATCTATTTCCCAGCTCCAGCCCTGCAGAAGGAACAGACAGTGAGAAGGAAAGGAAGGAAAGAATGGTACAGAACAGAATGGAAAGGTAAGTTTCTTGGTGAAATAAATAATAAAAATATCTAGCTTTTATACAAGCACTTTTCTTCTGTAGATCTCAGATTTTCTTCTGTAGATTTGCAAAGGTCAGTATCATTATTCCCATTTTACAGATGGAGAAACTGAGGCATCAAGTTGAACTGAGAAACTGAGAGGAAATGACTTGCCAAAGGTCACCCAGAAGGCTAGTGGTCAAGCCAGGAATAGATCCAGGGTCTCCTATCTCCCAGTCTACTGTGCGGTCCACTAATTCACACTGCCTCCTGTGGGAATGGAGACCTGCTTCCTTGGACTGAGTTCACTCTGAGACGGTCTCTTGGATGTACAGTTAAATGGGGGTGTCAGCCTGGCTGTTGACATGTGCGAAGTTCTGAGGCCCATCTCTATTTCAACATGGCTTAGTAGGGGTTAACCCCTTTGTTATTAGTGCTCCACTGCCCCAGCTATGCACTTTCCTTCCATTGAAACCGATGGACAATTTGGAAACACCTGGGACCATCACAACAGGTGCATTCTGCACCAGCCAGGCAGTTAATTACTAGCAGGCTCTCCTGATATTAGATAGAGGGTTTTCTATTTAAAAGCTGCTGTTTTTCCTGCTTGTGTCATAATTCCTATTAATGTAGTCAGCACAGGCCAAATTCTGCCTTTGGCTCTGCATACATGTGGCTCCTATGGAAGTCCATGAGAGCCAGGCAATTAATTTAAAGACAAAAGACATGTCTGAAGCAGGGAGAGTCACATTCTGCCCCTCATCTACACCTGGGAATGGATTAGCCAGTAGGTGCAGGACCTGAAGTAATGGGGGATAAAATCTGTCCCTGTGTGTATAATAACCTCTTTGTCCAATATAGTATTTCAACAGCACAAAGCTTAGAAAACCATGGACCACCCACTCTGATAAAGCCACTAATTGCCCATGTTTTCATGGGTCTGACAGGCTTCTTTCCATCTCCTTATTCAAGCTCCCATCTGTCTGGATTGTACATCTCCTAGTGCTGAAAAAACCTAATGTGCATGTTCTATTTAAGCCACTTGGCAATGATGGATCCAGAGCATCTGTCACTAGCATCAACACCTTTAGCAACAGGAACTTAATATCACAAAAACTAAACTCCCAAAGAACAGCACATAATGATCTGCTGATAGCATGTCAACAGCTCTAAGACCTGGGTCTGATTCTCAGGGATGACAGAGCTGCAGAAGGGACGTGCTCAGATTCAGGAAGCAGGTTAGAGAGGGAAGACAGGGAAATAGACATCTGGCTGCTATGTGAATGACTTGTCCTGGCTGAGTCCTGGAGACACATCGGTGTCAACTTTAGGGAAGACTGATGAGAACACCCATCAGAAAGATGGAGCGTGGAAAAGGGAAAGGGAGGGTTCTTCAGAATGAACTGAACAGAATGTAGGGTGGAGTGGTGGGCCCTTGGCAGAGGAAACCCACAATCAAATGGGTGAGGGGGATACACACCAATCCCTGTTCCCTTATTCATCACTTGACTCTGTCCCTAGGGTCACAGTAGTGAGAGAAATGGCTGTCAGACCATGAAGCCCACATCCTCACAAGGGCAGGCAGCCCCTGCAGAGGACACAGTAGGTATCGAACCGAGCCCACATGCTTTTACTAAGAGCTTTTAGAAAAGCTGTTATTGAAAATGGGAAGCTGCCTTTGCACTGGCAGTTCAGAAACAGCACAGGATGCCCTGCACCCACTCCAGCCCTACCACTGCCCTTCTCCCTGACCCAGAATGGATCAATCCCTCTTGATCTGAGAATAGATCCATTGTTCATAATGATTTTGTCCTGGTTCTTGTTGATGCACTAACATGCCACTCAGGTTTTATGTTGTGGATCTCTGTCTGGGCATAGGGGTTATGTGTGTGTAAACAGAGGAATGGTCTCACTATTGTGGGGAACTTTCCTGGCTCATACACTACCCTGGTAGTTGACTAGCGAAAGGATCTGAGTCCTCGCTCCCACTCTCTTTACTGAGAGGCCTGCCTGATCTTGAGGGCTCCCCCTCCACTCTCCTGTGTGGCAGAGTCCCTGTAACCCCGACAAGGCTGGGCCCAGGATCCCTGGGGCTTGACCCCCAATCTTATCATGGTCACTGAGGACAGGGGCTACGGGGTCTCCACTCTGGGGTGCTCTCTCCGCACTGGATGCTTCCCTGACCCGCTGATTGATGTGTATAGTTCAAAGCAAATGCCATTTATTAAACAGCCACCAATTAAAAACTAAGGAAAAAATGGGACAGGTTAAAGGAAAACACCTAACGCTGCCCCCTGGCCCGGGGACCCCACACCGTGTTTCTGGGATGTAAGGGAGGCTCACAGACTGCTCCTCATATGCCTCAGGATGTCTGTCCAGGCCCTGGCTGCGCTGCGGTGATGCTGCAGGGCCCTTCTCCCAGCCCAGCGTCGGCCTCCCCGTGGAGGTCACAATCCCACTCCCAGTCCAGCCTGCACGGCCCCTGGGCTGGTGGCATCTCCCTGCGCCGGGCCCAGCCCAGGGTCCCCCTCGCCCTCCCCAGCCACTCACTGCTCTGCCTCCAGCTCTGCTTCCGGGGCTGCTCCTCTGGCACCAGCTGCCTGGCTCTGGGTACAGCTCTGTCCTTAGCTCTGCCCCCCTCTGCCCAGGCAGCGCCAGCTCACACGGAGGATGGGATCCCAGGCCCCTCCTGACTCCCTCATTGGCCTGCCTGCCCTGTCAATCAGGCTGACCTGGAGCATTGGCCTCTCCCCACTGGTCCTAGGGACTGTCAATCTCAGGGATCTTGATTTTTTTTCCTTGCCCCGCCCCCTTTCCTTTGGTACTGGTACTACTGGGCGATGGCCAAGCAAACCCCCCACTAAGTTTCAGTAATGGGCCAGCAGTGCCCTTACATGTGTCTCAGGCTGGGCCAGATTAACACAGGGGCTTTAGGGGCTGCAGCCTTGGACCTCGGGCTAAGGGGAGCCCTAGCAGGACCCGTGAGCAGAGAGGGGAGCCTGGTGCCGGCCGCCGGCGCCAGGGCTATCCCTGGGGGCGGGGTAAATCGGGGTGACCGCTCCGAGCCTCGCACTTTGGGGGACCACGCTAGTGGTGTACGGGGGGGGGGAGAGAAGCAGGTGGGGGAGTGGCAGGGGCGCTGGCCTTGGGGAGAGCATGGGTCAGGCCCTCAGAGGAGGAGCCGCCCCCCTGCTAATGCAGGTGGCCAGGGGTTGCCGGGCTTTATGGCAGCTGCACCGACCCCAGCCTGCCGGCAGCTGAGACCTCCTGCTGGGGAGCCCGCTCCCACGGTGGGCACAGGGAAGGAGCTACGGGGATCCTGGCCACATAGGGGCCAGGCAGCAAAAGGCGGGGCTCCGGGGCAGAGCCCATTACACCCGGCCCCCCACCGCTGCTGGGCGGCTCAGGGGCATCTGCCGTCACTCCTGCTCCCTGGGACTCCGCTGCACTCACCGCCCACACAGTGGGGCAGAGGGAGGCAGAGTGAGGGAGAGACGGAAACGGGCCGCAGAACACCCTCCCCCCCACAGGGCACTGCCACCAATGGGGATGTGGGGGTGTCCACAAATGTAAGTAGTGGCCCCCCGGGTGCCATTGGGCCCTGCACTTCCACATCCCCAAGAGCACGAGCCCAGCGGATTTGCTCCGGGCCCCACACTCCCTTAGGGATAGCCCTGGCCGCCGATCCCACTCACGGTGCGTGGGGCAGCCGATTGTGGAACATTCCCTGCCTGAAGCCATGGCAGGCAGCTGCAGCCGCTTGTCCAGCTCGGGGCCAAGCCTCTGGGAAAGAGCAGCCCTGTGGTGCCTGGCCCAGCACTTGCCTAGGCTGCTGCGCAACTACTGCGAGTCCCCGCTGGCTGCGCATGGGACGCACTGGCCAACGCCTGCCCGGAGCCAGGGCAGGGCACTGCCACTGGCAGCACAGGGCGGGCGTGGATGGAACAGCTCTGCAGGGCAGTGGCAATGCAAAGCTGCCACCCGGGGCTCCTGTGGAGGGGGCAGCCTAGCGGAGTGAGGGAGTGCAGGGCAAGGGGACACTGAACTGCTCTGTGAATGGGGGAAAGGGGGTGTGCAGAACACAGGAGAGCCTCTTGAGAAAGGGGGGCACAGCAGCTCAGGGGGGAGGGTAAGACGATGGCATTTTAAATCCCCATTTCTCAAGTGTGGTGTGGGGGTCCCACAAAATCTAATAACCCCGGGCCCAGAGAGTTAATCCAGCCTCTGGGTCCCAATGAGGCATTGGACAGAGGCAGAGGCCCTAGACAACTGGGATCCCCTGATCATGCAGACTAGCACAATACAGGCTAAGGACACAGGACAATGGGTTAGCCCTTAACAGTGCAGCCATTACAGAACCTCTCCAGCCCACTCTAACGAGCTTCCCACCGCTCCCAGCCCACCGCAGTCCAGGTCGGGACTGTCATTTGTCATCGGGTTCAATCTAGGCAGCCCTTTGCTTCACTTCGCTTCAGTGGGAGCTGCTGAGTGTCCAGTACTTTTGCAAATCAGCCTCAGTCAGGATTTGGGAGCCCAACTTCAGGCTCCTCTTTTTGAAAATCTTGGCCCAAGTCACCTTTCAGAAGAAATCTGCGCTGTCAGGGCAAAGTACAGGGTTCATTTATCCAGGTGATTTTGGAGCATCTGAGCTGCGTGGGGAGGGGTCTCCATGCAAATGGGCAGGGGGAAATGTTATCTGGTGATCCAGGGGGAAATGTTATCTGGTGATCTGTTCTGAGGCACTGAACTGCAGTGTGCGCATGGTTTGATGATAGAGCAGCACAATACACATGCTGAAATAATAAACGTGGAAGGAAATGCCTACGCTGGGTCCTGCCCTCCTCCCTTTTGTCATTGACACAGTCAGTTTCCTGGCTCCTGCCCTTCAGAAGCAGGTGTCGCATCAAACAATCCCTCTGTCACTGCCTTCCCTCACTGCACCTAGGCTCAGCAGACACAGCCTCTCACTGTGAAGATTCCCCACAAACACCTGTCTTGTTCCAACAAGGAGCCAGCCCTGGCTCTCTGGCATTCTAAGCTTCTCCAGCACTGAGTCCACAGTTGAAATCAGAGGCCACTATGTTTACACTTGAGCACCTAAATCCATATCTGAGTGGAATGACACCCTGGGATGGTCATCTGTGGGGACCAAACCAAGGACCTCTGGGTCTATAAGCACAAGTCTCCACTGCAGGAAAGAGAAGTAGGCTGCAAGTCTGAGCATCTCCAGGTCCAGTTGATTTCAAGTTGAGGGGCTCCATCCTTCTCTATACTAAGCCATTTTTATTTGCTATCATGCTCAGATATGGATTTAGGTGCCTAATGTTAGATCGCCAAGTTTGAACATTTTGGCCTACATTTCTTTTTCTTCTGCATTCTCACTAGGTTCCCAATCCTTGCAGCACCCTTTTCAGAGCACAGAGCACTCCAGATGCCATTTCCCTTGGAGAGAGAGAGCCAAACCAGCAGCTATACTACCACAGGCACATCTCTTTGCAAAAAACCAGCTAGGATACCTTGGAGCCCAGCCTTCTTGCCCAGAAGCAGCTGCCTTCTCTTGAGCCCTTGACCTCTGCATCTTGCTTTCAGTATAGCATCTGTTCCTCTGTCCTCCCACCAGGGAAACCTTTTGGCTCAGTGTCACCAACCCTGGCTCACACAGAATTCAGTTCTCAGGACTAAGCATGACCTAGTTCAGGTGGGCCTGGGCACGCACTCACCTCTTGCTCTGCAACACTAAAGGATGTTGGGTAGGTTTGACTATACCCAGCATCCACTGAAGCTGGCTTGTCTGCTAGCTCCTATCCAGGAATAGTTACTGCACCAGCCCTTGAGAGGACCCTTGGGAAAGGTCCTCCCTGTTTATTCTTTCTATGGAGCATTTCATATCATGCACATACCAGGGCACGCATTTGGGAGGCTGTGTGGTCTAGTGAATAAGGCACTGCACTCAGAGACAGACAACCTAGGTTTTGCTCTTGGCTTTGTCACTAACCCTCTGTGTGTGAGCTTGAGAAAGTCTCTGTACCCTTCTGTCTTGTCTATTTAGATTGGTAGAGTCTGTCGCTCACTATGTGTACAGTGCCTGGCACAAGGTTATAGCCTCAAGATGCTTCTGTACTTCAGTGAATAAATAAATAATAAGAATGCATTTCATTAACATCTGTGCAGCTCCTCACCACCCGTAAGTGTATTTCTTGGATTTCACTTAAGACTCTTGAGTACAGATTGTCACTGTCACAAGGTGACTGGCCCCTTTAAGGGGAGATGGGGCTAGCAACACCTGTGCCATAATTAATTAGCTTCTCAGCCTGAGGGTGCAGAGGGTCAGGTGACAGCTGAATCAACGCCTATGCCTTGCAAAAGGATTGGATGAGAGCCCTGGAAGAGGGAAACCACAGGAAGGCAGGGTCCTATGGAAGGCCCTGAGCTAGGGTCTGCCACAGGCCAGGTGCTCCAGGCAAACCAGCCTGGGGGCCCAGTTTTCTATACCAGAGCCCAAAAGACTCTTAAAGGTACCCCAGAAAGGGGCTGGGAACAGGGCCCTGATGGCTGAAGAGATGTGGGTTGCCAACCCTCCAGGATTGTCTTGGAGGCTCCAGGAATTAAAGCACTTTAAAGACTAACAAATTTAATTTCTTCAGGCATAAGCTTTTGTGGGCTGCAACCCACTTTGTCAGATGCAAGAAATAGAAATCAGATAGGGGGTATATATATACATCCAAGGGTAAGGAACAACAATGGAGCAGGGTAGGTGTTAGCAAAGTCCATTCAGTTAGAGTAGATGAGGCCTATTCACAACCATTGATTAGAAGGTGAGAATGTGTGAACAGTGACAATTACTTCTTGTAATGAGATAACCATTCCAAGTCCCTATTCAGACCCAGTTTGATTGTGTCAAGTTTGCAGATGAGTTCCAGCTCTGCAGTTTCTCTTTGAAGTCTGTTTTTGAAGTTTTTTTGTAGAAGTATGGCAACTTTCAAGTCAGCTACAGAGTGTCCTGGGAGATTGAAGTGCTTGCCGACTGGTTTATGGATGTTACCATTTTTTTATGTCTGATTTGTGTCCATTTATTCTTTTGCGTAGTGACAGACCGGTTTGGCCAATGTACATGGCAGAGAGGCGTTGCTGGCACATGATGGCATATATTACATTAGTATATGTGCAGGTGAATGAGCTCCTGATGGTGTGGCTGATGTGGTTAAGACCTGTGATGGTGTCACTAGAGTTGATGTGCGGGCAGAGCTGGCAAGCTACCCCTAGCACACACCTAGGGTCTCAGACAGGAGTGGCTAGAGCGTCCCACCGCTTGCACTGTCATGGCTACAGTGCTATTTTTAGTTTCCCTGAGCTGGAAATTACACCTCCCAGCTCCTATGCAGACAGGAAAGAGCCAACATTTTCCTTGTAAACTGAGCAGATGTTAGCTGGTAAACCAGAGAGACAATGAACAGAGTCCCATGGTGCCAAAGTCACTCTTCAGCCACACTCTTTCAAAAGACTTTGCAGTCGCTAGAGTTTACAAGTCACATGCTCATGACTCTAGTGAGTTAGACCCAAGACCATCACCAACCATGCAGGAAGCACATGTCCTGCAGTACAGTACTGGGAGCCAAATCTCAACACCTCTCTGAGAGCTGCATACCTCAGCCACCTCCCTGTGGCTGGATGGACTCCCCAGGAAGCACCTTTCAGAGCTCCTTCTCAGAGGAGAGCCGCAGGGGTTCACACCTGCCTCACCTTGGTTTGATCTGTCTTTGATACAATAATCAGCACAATGATGCCTGGACACAGTGAATTCCATCAAATGACATTGCATGCCAATAAACAAAAGGCCATTTAAAATTGAAATAAACAACTCATTCTCTTCCTGCAGGACAGGTGGGATTTTAAAGCCATTAAACAATTGTAACATTATGCAGCCAAGGAACCAACATACCTCAATGCAGTTTGCTGGCAATAGTTGTATATTTGAGTGGAGTCCTGGTACAGGACTAAGGCTCCCAGGTGCTACAGTAACGCAAAAAAGAAAAAAATAATAATATTCTCTTTATTCAGTATTATTCCTGTAAGTGACGTGATTAGACAGGTAGATTCTTGCATCCAGCACCAGCACAAGCAAAAATTAGATCAATAAAGTAACTCTGTGTACCTGTAAAACAGCATAGTAGTGTCATAGCTTGCAAATATGAAGGAATCCTTCCTGCAACTGCAAAAAACAGCTCTTTTCCGTTAGGGAGTGAACTTATTTTGTGAGGTAGGATCATTTTGTGAGGTGTCCTGACTCCACTGCTCCTCTCACACACAATGCAGCTAGACCTTCAGATTTATTTTGTGCAGACACAATAAAAGACAGGCGAGGAGTTGTATTGATGTGGTTAGTGTTGTTGCTGTGGTCCTGGCTATGTTTTATTTTGAGAGTTTTTGGTGCAAATCCCTTGTGCAGACAGGGCATGCCACTCTAAGCCATGATTTCAAATAACGATGCGCTCCGCTCTCTGGTGAGGATGGCGGTTTTTCCTATCTCCTCGAGGGGTTTGCACTGGCTGCTGATCACTGGTGGCTGAAATCAGGGCAAATCTAATCTCCCTTGCAGACAAGGCCTCAATTCTCTCATTCCAATGGTGCTGTGTGGCTCCCTCTAGGATGAATTAATTGACTCTATAGATCACATATCTTCCTCTGTGAGTGCCTCTGCATTATTAATAGCTGACACACTGGGCTCGCTATAGTAAAGGCTCTCTCCTTTGTAAGAGTAGGTTCAAGTAACAGTCTCATCAATTTGTGCATTTTTGCCTCTCCCTGCTATGTAAGCCTTTCATTTATCTTACATGACCTCATTCACAAACTCCTAACAGGGTTTTCAAAACCAGCACAGACTGGCTTGCATTCCCCTCTAGCTGTCCTCCTCATGCACTGAACATGTGGTGCTCAGCGCCTGCCATAGGCAAATTTCTAGAGCACACAGTATGGCGAAGCAGTCCAAATGTAGCGTGTGAGAATCAGGAGCCCTGGGGTTCGTTCCCAGCTCTGTCACTAACTCACTGCATGACCCTGGGCAAGTCACTTCACCTCTGTGACCTCTAGTTTCCCCATTTGTAAAATGCTGACAATAACTCAAAGGGGTAATGTGAGACAAGATGCCTTACTGTTTGCAAAGTGCTTGGAGATCCCCTGACGAGAAGAACTGCAGAAGTTCTGAGACTCACTGCCACATTGTAAGCAGTGGAGGAAAACAGATCATGCACATTCAGCCAAGAGAGAAAAATGCCGGCATCGTGTATCCGAGCACCCCAGCAATCCAGCTCACATAACTATAAAGATGTGTGACTGCGTTGCATTAAGTGTCTGCTACAAGCAGACATTTCTCCCACATCTGCATCCACATTTTATAAAAAGGAATGACTGACTTGACTGGGCCAGGGAGAGAACTGGCAGGCAGGGGGATGGTGTAGGGAGTCGTCCTTACTGCTGCCAATATACGGCATGCATTCAAGTGAGGGAGCAAACAGAAGGCGGGGCGCAATGGACTGACTTGCACTGAATATCTCTCTACAGTCCACAGTCTAAGCAGAGCTCCCCAAGCAGAATTTGTGCAGCCCAGCCTTTGTCACTGACCCAAGTGTCTGCACTGAAGCATGGCCAACACTGAAAAGGGACCATGTCAAAATGGCAGCTTCTGATTCAAAGAGATTTCCTCCTCCCCCTGTATTCAAGGTTCAATCTGCTCTGACTTCAGAAAATGGAACTGCTGTTAACTCCTACACAACTATGGGAGCAGGACTCTGTTCCTTCAGTGGTGGTATCTGTTACACACTGCCTTGAACCCTTGTTGTACTAGGTTCCCCCTGTTCCCACAGTGTGAGACTCAAAGTAGACAAAAGGTTGGTGGGGAACAGGAGAGGTGTTTTGCCTAAGGCCACACAGCAGATCAGTGACAGAGATAGGACAAGTACCAAGTTGTCTGACTCCCAGGCCAGCACCCTACACACTAGACCATGCCATATCTCAGAGGTATTATCGCTAGAACTGATTACTAATTGCATTTACACCAAAAGCAGTCTGACTCCAGGGATGTCCCACAGGGCATAGCTTAAAAACATGGGGGGTATAAAGGTCTATAAGAGGACAGAGGTTATTTAGGGGAAATTAGATTACAACTGGTGATGCTCAAGAAGGAAAGAACTGAACTTGAGTCTCAGATCCCCAGAGGAATGTGCAGACCTGGCAGTTAGAAAATAAAACCGTATCTTTTCTTTTGTCCATGGCAAACATTTGAGATGGATATTATCTCATAGCCTCACAATGTCATTTTCATAGAGTCACTCGCCAGAGAAAGCTTGACAGACACAGGCTGGTATTTCAGTCCGGATCAGACATCACTTGTGTGTGGGGCTGGAGGCTGCTTCTCAGTCACTTCCCAAGGGATGCACACAGAGGGCAAACACCAAGTTCTATGGTTTTCATGTTTGAGTGGCTGCCCCTTTACAGAGACACCTGCATCCCACGGGGCTGGAGGGGGTGACTTGTGCCTCGGCTGGTGGCTGATTCAGCCTCCAGCATAGGTCAGGCAGACCTGACAGCTGCTCCAACTTTTACTCCTATTGAAATAGCCCCATGGGCCACTGTAGGGGGGCAGAATCAGCAGGCGTAACCCCAGCCATGCCCTCCCTCCAGTGGTCCACTCCTGCTCTGTCATGAAAAGCCCCTGCTGCAGGGGCTCCTGCAGGGGCAGCACACAGCTGGCACAGCTGACTTGGTACACAGCGTAGAAAGGCCCTGCACAGGAATATCCTCTGGGGTGGCTGGTCCTTTTGCCCCAGGCCAGCTAGCAGAAAGCCACTGCAGCGCAACAACAAACAGGGCCCTGGCACTTCTCCTTTCCCCGTTTTCATTACCCAGTCCCAAGATTCAGCCTGGTATGACAAGCAGCAGCCACAGCTCAGCCTGGCAGTCTTCCACACTAGCACATCAGCGTCAGACGGGCACTGGATGAGCATTGATGGATGAGACCTGGCATGAGTGTCTGATCAGGTTTTCAACACTGCCTGCACACCGCACCTCCGCCCCCAAAGTAAAGTACGGGCTCTAAGCCTCCCTGCAGACACCATGCGGGGTGCTCTGCAGAGCTCCCTATACCTCCTCCCCTAATGGTTTGTCAGCTCCTGCTGCCTTTTTCTTGCTACTCTTCTTTCACAAGTCGCTGCAGCATTCTGCAAAAACGAGATGAGCTCAAAGTGCCAATTTGGACCCGGATTGCAAAACAACTCAACCCAACAATTTACCATGGAACAATTTACCCAGGGGTTGTGGTGGATCTCTGGCAATTTTTAAATCTAGATTGGATGTTTTCTAAAAGATCTGCTCTGGCAAGTATTTTGGGGAAATTCTCTGGCCTGTGTTATCTAGGAGGTCAGATTAGATGATCACAGTGGCCCGTTCTAGCCTTGGAATCTATGAAACAGCCAATGTGCAGAGACGCTCAATAATAGCACTGAGCAAGCCTCCCTTAAGGAGATCAAAGCACTTTACAAACTATCCCAATCCCTTTTTACAGAGGAGAAACTGAGGCACACAGCAGGGAAGTGATTTGCATCAGGTCACCCAGCAAATTGATGGCTGAGCCAGGAATAAAATCCAGGTCTCAGTCTGGAATCCTCCCCACTTGGCAACACCGCTCCCTGGATTAGGGGACTGGGGATTGCGTTTCTTCTTGTTTCCTTTGTATTCTGTATCCATCTGTTGTCTCTTGTCTTGCACTTATATTGGAAGCTCTTAGGGGCAGGGACTATCGTTTTGTTCTGTATCTGTACAGCCCATAGCACCAGAGGGTCCTGGCCCATAACTAGGGCTCCGTCTTAGCCACTACTGCAACACAAATAAATAATTAATAATAATATCAAGACAGGAGCTGTTTGGAAAATGCAGGTCTGGATTGGAGTTTGCATTTTAAGCACCGCCTAAAGTAAAAGGCAGTATCTAGGCTTTCCAATGTAGGCTGTTGGCTTCTCTCCCCTACCTATGAAGGACTCACTGCCACATCCAGGGTTCTTCAGGACCTTCCTCCAAGCCACTGTTTTCTCAGTTCAGACAAATCCTCCCAAAGTAACACAAAACTCCCAGCCCATGCAGGCTGCCGGGACCCAGAAACCCTTTAGTCTGCAGCCCAGGACTAGTCACAGGAGCCACCCTCCCCCCTGCAGCCCCACTTCACCCAGGGCCTCTCAGCTCTGACCCACTCCCAGCTAATCAAACAGGACTGGGGTGGCAATCCCTGTTCCACAGCTCCCTCTCTGGTTTAACCCACCAGTACAACTTCCCTGTGTTACTCTGAGCTCACTGCAGGACTTTGGGGTAGTTGTGTGCTAGTGGTGCAGTCCCCATGCAGGGAGTGGGGATGGCACGGAGGTGCTAGCAAAGGGAACTGGTCTCACAGACCCTCACCCTTCACCTCCAGGGTGGGTGGGAAGGGTTAGCAGAGAGCGCTATTGGAGCTGAGCCCCATCTGCCTTGCTGTTCCCATACAATCTGTGCTGCTGGGGGAACCTCTGAAATGCCCATTGAAGGGGAAAGCTATCACACCAGCTCCCTACCCCTTAAGAGGCTGTATCCCTTATAGAGCCAAAATGTCCCTGGGGCAGCTGAGCAGAGATTTCCCCAGCAGCAGCCTGCTAAGCTGCAAGGAGAGATGCCAAATCCCCAGGGCCCGGGCTAGCTCACTGCACCCTGGTAGCGACGCACGAGACCTAGCGATTGGCCCTGCAGTAATCTCTGCCGGCTGCTCGCTGCAGCACCTGCAAGATGCTGCTGCCACTGACAGCTAGCATGGGGTGGTGGGCGAGGGGGGCGGGCATGGCGAGGGAAGGAGTGCCCTCCCTCCATAGAGAGGTCTGATCTCTGCCTCTAACCCACATCTTGCTACCTGACAGAGCATGAAAAGGCACCTGCCTTGCAGCGGTATCTCACTCCCTCTGGTTTTCCAGCTCCGTTAATATTTCACTTGTCAGGGGACGTGATCGGGACCCCTTTGTTCCGATTTTAATGGCCTGTGATCCTGACGCGGAGAATTCCAGGAGCAGCCAATCCTGCAGGCCAAGTGTCCAGACCTGGTTCTCGGGAATCAGACTCCGAGTGTTGTGCTGAGGAGAGCGTTGCGCAAAACGTTTTCTAAAAGAGAGACAGCCAGAAAAATCATGAGCAGGGGTGGGAGAAAGATCCTGTTGCAGCAGCCTCACCCGCTCAGGCTGTAATCTTGTGTATTAAACAAGATCAGTCCTGCTCCAGAACTGGATGGGAAACCTCTAAATCAAACCCAGGAAGCAGTGTTAACGATTCTATGGAGGGCTCTCCCCCCAGAATCAGTACTGAAAAGAAGCCCCAGCATGGTGCTAAAGGGACACGATGCTGCTGGCAGGGCTGCCTTTCCAATGAGCAGCTCCTCACGGGCGTTAAAGATCCCTTGACTCTGCTCAAGAGCAGAGGTATGTGCTTTGGTATCTTGGCCAAACCTTGGCTTTGCCTCCTTAAATTTCCCAGGTGGTTTTGGTGCAAAAATATGTTCTTCTTGCCCCGCCTGAAAGGCATTGCTGGAGTAAAGCAGGTGCTGCACCCCAGAGGTGGCTACATTTCAGTGGTTGGTGAATGATCCCTACATATCCAGCGTGTAAGGCAACTGGGGATCCTTCACGGTGAAGGGCCCAACACACCTGACAACACAAGAGGTTGCTTTGCTTCTCAGATCGATGCCTCAGCCTTGTGTTTTTATATATGTTTAAAGTGAAGGCCGGCTTCTGCCACAGCCTCCCATGGTGCTTAAAGCAATGCCCTGCTCATTGACAGAAGGGTCTTCCTTCCAGAAATGCAGACTCAGCAGGGCAGATGGATGAACAGCTGGAGAGGCAGCTGAAGGAGTCCAGGAAAACAGACTTTGTAGCATGCATCCCATGAGCATCAGCAAGCCAGAGAGGGGTTGAGTTCCCTGCCTCTGCTTCCAGACAAGAAGCCATCACATCATATCCCATCACAGATGTGGGGTTAGATTTTTAAAGGTGCCTGGCCCACATTTTGTGTGCCTGCAGTTATCTGTGGATGCAAATCCAGCCACGTTGAAGGCTCAGGACCTAGCAATTCAGGGACTTAACCTCCTAAATAGTCAGACAGATGCTTGTCATTCATTGCGGGTGCAAAGCAAATATCTGGGAATAAGATTGGCAGGGGCAAATTGCAGCCAAGGAAAGGGAAGCTGCCCTTTAAAAAAAAGACAGCCAAAAGGGTTTAGTTCCTCCCTCGGGCCATATCCCTGCGTACTTCTGTGCGCTGTTGACCTGAGAGAGTCAGAGTACAGGCCTGGGAGCCAGGTGTGCCAAATTTGTAATGCTGGCTCTGACTCATTTTCTCTTGGCCTCTCTTCTCTATGCCTCACCTTCCCCACTTCTAATCACAGAGGCCTTCTCTGCTTTGCCGGCTCACGTGCAATTCCATTGCACGCAGCAGAAGTTTGCCCTGCTCTCCTCCACCACTGGTTTCTCTCTATCATTGCAGCACAGTGTGCTGGGTGGGCAGGAGCAGACTGCTTGGCAGTGAGTTTAAAGGATTTCTTAAAGGAGCAGAATAGGTGGACTCCAAAGGGAGACCTCTTTAGCAGAAGAGTCTGGTAGGGCCTAATGGGCAAGGGGGCTGTCAGCCTAGAGGGCTGTGTACATGGATGAGCCCAACGGGACAGACCTGTCTGGAAGCAGGGACATTAAGACGCAGCAACAAAATCAAGCGACGCTCCTCCTGTCACGGAGTGTGCCAGCCCCGTCCGGCCCAGATTAGAGGCTCTCAGGGCTGAGCTCAGACCTGCTGTGTTTTGGGCTGCCACTATCAGAGCCCTGCTGGAAGGGGAGGGCTGGCTCTGACCTTCACTTTGCACCCAGTCACATGCATCGCATCAATAACGAGACGTGCGATAACAACATGAGTTGTCACAGCCAATTAACACGCTGGGCTTAATCTGCTTGTGGACGGTAAGGGGCCAGCTCTCAGGCGGGGGAGTCTGGGGTCTGGGAGCATCCCCATCCCTCTGGCTCTCCCGGGGAAGCAAGGGCCAGTGTCAAACAATATGAGTGAGGCTGCGAAGCTGGGGACTCTGGCTCAGCAAAGTCATGCCCCCCAGGAGAGCTCTGCTGCAGAGGGGGAGGCAGGCAGACCAGGGCTATGGAAGTCTGAAAGCAGCCTGGGCACGGAAGTGTGCTGGGAGCTATTCTTTGCTCAGCTAGGGGAGCAGTGTAGTTCTCATTTCTTGTGTATTAGTGAGCTCCTTTACCAGGCGCTCACACAACCCTTTCTCCTATGGAGGCACAGCCCCCACTTCTAGACTCCAGCTCCCAGCATTCACTGCTTCCTCTTGATCCGAGTTAAAGGCTGCTAGGATCAAGATGTAACATCGTGTGCAGGAATCTGGGCTTAAGGACCAACCCTAGTCCAGAGGTTCTGGATGTACAGTCACATCTTCTGTGCCGGGTGAACCCCCAAAGGATCATTTGCAGAAGCACCCAATTGTTGGATGTCAAAATGATTTGCGGCCTCAGGTTCCTACTGGATCCCTTCTCACACAGGAAGGCATTACTAGCCATCGCCTGCAGCCGGCCAGGAGACTGCAGTGCCTCTCTGTGTTTTCAAGTCAGCCTCATCACCATGCTCTCTGCTCTCCAATGCAAGCCTCCAAATGATCAGCGGCATTTTTGCCCTCTCCAGGATGGACCTGTGCAAGGCACTCTGGTCAGAGCCCCCTGTGGAGTGCAACCAGTCTAGAACGTAGCTCCCTGCTCATTGAGAGGGATGAGATGCTGGGAACACCTAACATCTGCACACTGGTCTCTGCGCTGGCTTTCTGATCATTTACAGGGGGAACACAAGAGGCTAAGCCAGGGGTGTCAAACATCCGGCCCGCAGGCCGAATATGACCCGCCAACCTTTTTGTTCCAGCCCCTGGCAGCAGTGCGCGCTGCCGCAACATCTCACAGCGTTGTACTCTTTGGCGGCATTGCGTGCTGCCACCAGAGAGTACGACACCATGAGATCTCACGGCGCCGCGCACTGCCACGAGATCTGTGTCCTCTGGTGGCAGCGCGTGGAGCACGAGACACAGCGCTCCACAAGTGCCTACTATTTCGATTTATGGTATGTATGGCCCACTTGAAGTACATTTAATTCAAATCTGGCCTGCCATAGCAAATGAGTTTGACACCCCTGGGCTAAGCTAATAATCTCAGATTCCCTGCCTGACCTGCTCTTATCACACCATTTTCAAGAGGTGGCAGTGGTGTGAACCAGTCTTGCATTGCCAGACACCACTGGCCTCGCTATGAAATAATACGCAAGAAGAAGGCCCCCTGTTCTGGAATCCTAGTCTTCTATGTACGGATCACTCTGCTAAGAGGAGGCTCCACAATGTAACCTACCTAGGTATTTATACAGTTCCCCTCACTGTAGGGTCTGAGTACCAGGATTCTGTCTCCCTTCACACAGAAGGAGATTCAGCATCTGTCCTCCTGAAATCCTGGCTGCAGGCTTGTTTGTTTGTTTACTGGGCTGCAAATCCCTTTTATTGTCCCAATGCAGCTGATTTCTGAGCTGGCTCCCAAATAAGATTACTGTTGTTTACTGCTCTGCGGCATCATCTGGGCTTGTTTCCATTTCCTGCTTTCCAGAGACAATCCTGCCCATGTGCAGAGTAACAGCCACTTAGCCTCTGCTCACAGCCTGCAGAAGGCATGACACAGTGGTCACAGTGCAGCGAAAATCCACCCATCCTGAGTCATCTCCAGCATTCCAGACTGTAAAGGCAGAGGGTGCCAACCAAAGGCATCCGGTGGTAGAGTAATGGATCCATTCATTATGACAGTGGTCAGCTATTATGTTTAAAAATTGAAAGGGTTCAATGGATTTACTCCAAGCCTGGAGAGATCAGAGCTCTCATAGGCAGATGGCTCTCAAGTACTTAGCTCCCTGCTCGTTTTTATGAGAGAAGCAATTGTAAATGAGATTGTCTTTCTTTGCCCACATACTGGATGCAGTTCCCAATGAGTGATTTAAAGTAGTTACCTCTTTCTATGTCACCCAGAGGTATTACTGCACTTCCACTGCACTGCTGACTTGGGCAAAGCCCCTGGGCCTACATAGACTCATTTGGAATTTCCTTGTAACCCCAGTTTTATGAGTAGCCCTCACTGCAATGAGAAAATTGCTTCCTCCAAAGGCGGTTTGGTCACTAAATGCCATCAGTGCACTCGGTGCTGTATAAACAGAGATGGAGACATGGGTCATTTCAAGCTCAAGGGCATTGGTGTAAATCTGGAGCGACCTCCCAGTGGATGGAGTTACACTGATGTAACTGAGATCAGAAGCTAGCTAATGATCTCTGTCCTGGGGAGTACACGGGTCAAGTTCCGTCCCTGGATGCAGGTGTTGGATTAACAGTGATGTTAATGGGAGCAGTACCTGTGTATCTGAGGTTATGATTTAGCACTGAATAAATACCAAAAAGGCAGGTTAGACCTTCAGAAACCTGATCAGAGACCAGGGGCAAGATTCTGTTTTCATCCACACAGGTGTAAATCTGGAGCAACTCCACTGATTTAACGGGAATTACTCCACATTTACAATAGTGTAAGAGTGACCACATAGTGGTCTTGCTTGGAGTGGTCCAGTTTGGACCTGATTCTGATCTCCATTTCACCAGTGTACACCTGATTTACACTGGGTATGAGTGAGATGAGAAGCTAGCCCTTGGCTTGTTTTTATCCTCTAATGGCTTTTCCTTTGAAAGCCTTTGCGGAGGAAGCGTGTATTGAGGAGGGATCAGGAATGGATGCAGTCGCTCCTCTGATTTATGTAGTTTAGCTTGGCCTCAAAATCAATTATTGAACAGTCATTAGAAAACTGCATTTTCTATATTGACGAGGAAGGCTGTGAGCATGCACGCCATTAATTATGAACAGGGCCCCTGTGTTATTCCCTTTTGCTGGTTACTGACCATTGGGAGTTTAATTCACAACCTACACTAACATGAATCCTCAGACACACATGACTGGATCATGCCTCCTGCTGTAATAACACCCATTCAGAATTTACATTGTGGAAGGGCGTCTTGGGATCACAGTGGGCATTCCCATCACTTGGGGCATTTATAACCGAACAGGATAAGGCACTGGACAATACGGGAAGGGACACAGCACAGTCTAATGGGCTGGGAGTCAGGAGATCTGGATTTTATTCCTTGCTCGCCCACTGAAATACTATGTCACCTGGGCCAAGTCACTTTCCCAGTATTGCCAATCCCCCAAAGCTATGTGATTGACCCCCAAATCAGAAGATTTTAGCAGATGGGCTCTGTGGTGGGTTCTGGCCTGTCGTTTGATGTTTGAACTCCCCCTGCCTCCCGTCCCCAGTGTGTGTGTGTGTCCGTTAGTGCGGCCCCTCTCCCAGCGGTATAACGTAAGGGGATTTTGGGCCCTGTAGCAGGAGCTTAGCACCATTGTTGGCTATCTGGATGTTTCAAGTAGTGGTAAAGAGGAGTCCCCCAGGGCTGCTGGGGATTATTTCATTCCAGTGATTTTAGGTAAAGATTCTGTTAAAGATGGACTAGTAATTTAAATTCATTATAACCCAAGCTGTAACCTGCCACCTAATCTTCACAGGAGCCAAGTACCCCAGCTGTGCTGGCTATAATATTGATCTTCAATTGTGAATGCTCTAGAATCCATCTTATGCCAAACCTGGACGACCAGGAACAGATACAGATGCTTCTGCTAGCCAGGAGAGGCATTAAATGCTCTAATGAATGCAGCTACTGAAGTCCTTACTCAGGGCAAGAAACTCCATGACATTTGACTTGGGTGTTTCCTCCCCATTTTTCCTTCAGAAGCTGGGCTGATTCCCCTTCCAGTTGGCTAGTGGCAGTCACAAAGGAGATCTCACCATCCTTCTGAGGGATAGAGGGAGGGAAGAAGGGGATCATTATTAATCCTGGTCTACAGCTAGGGAAACTGAGGCACAGAGCACTTAAGCGACTGGCCCAACATCACCCAGCGAGTAAGTGGCCATGCTACGATCAAACCAGAGCTATGCCAGAAGCATCTGTCATTGGCCACTGTCAGAACCAGTATACTGGGCTAGATGGCCCATAGGTCTGACCCAGTAGGGCTGTTCTTGTGAGTTCCTGGCCTTGAGTCCCAGATCCTTAGCTGGTGTAAATTTGGCATAGCTTCTCCAACCCGATAGTGATTTACAGCAGCTGAGGAGCTGATTTTGGGTTCATTTTTCCATGGTAATTTTGCACACTCATTTTGCAATTTCTTGGTCTGATCTCAGGGCAGGGCTTTATTTGATCAGTTCAGCCCTGGTATTTGATTTTCTCTCTTTTTTTCTTGTAATTCTTTTTCTTGTAATTCTCCATATGCTTCTACTACCTCCCGGGAACAAGCCCAGAGCCCTCCTGTGGCTAATGGAACATCTGTCTCTGCTTTTATGGGCCTCACAAGCTGAGAGCTCAGATCCTATGTGGGTTTGGCTTTTTAGTAGCACTTCTATTTGCTTTTTTCCATCAATCCCTTTATTACAGTGTCACAGCAGAAATGTAACAGCACAGTCATTGCCCAGGACAGGATTTTCATTACAAGCCTCTGTTTTCAGGCACTTATTACTTGTGGGGAGGGGGGAGATTACCTTTAAGGTTGAAATTTCTCATGCTCATTCTTAGGCCAAATGGTGATTTATCTGGCAGAGATTTAATATAAGAAGCCTAATCTCTTCTGATCCTAGGGTGAACAAAAGAGGGTTTCCAGGCTTTAAAGCATTTTCCAGTTTTTTCTTTTGTTGTTGTTGGGATAATTCAAAAGAGGAATATTTTTAAGGCTTCAAATGTGCCTAGGGCTCAGTGAGGACATGGACTCTGAAGCATGGGAGCAAAGAGGATTTAGAAGTAATGATCTGTTTGAATCTTGTGTATTGCCCAGCACTCAGATATAACAGCGTCAGGCACTACAGAAATACCTGCAAGAGAAATACCTGAGCAGTACAGGCCTGGTCCTGGGAAGTGCTTTGATCCATCTACTTCCAGTTGTAGTCTGGCAGAATATGGCTTATGTTTTCAAGAGGCTCAGCTACCATTGAGAGCAATGGACATCCACCCTCCGCCTCTATGCTAGGAGCAATGATTGCTGTTTGGTGCTGAGCATTTTTTTGTTTTAATTCAACCAGACATTTTAATGAGGCCCCCAAGGTGCAGAGCTCTGGTTACACACAAGTTTGTGAGTCAGCGTGCATCTGCACTTCTGTGCATTGACATAGAGGCTGCGACACCTCTCCTTGCTTGTCAATCATCCAAAGGCTTGGCTGTGTGTCCTCTGAGAAGCTGAGTCCCACGTCATGCGTTTGTTTCAATGTGTGATCCGCTCTCTGCTTACGATAGCAACACATACTGCACTCTGTGATTCACCTCTACGGAAGGGGACCCTCCCCAAGATCCAGAATATTTTAGAAGGATTCCCATCATGCCCAGAATTCTGCCCAGCCGGAGTAACAAACTCATGCTGGCCATGCCTGAAGATTGGTGCTTGCAGCTCTCGGACCTAGCATGGAATCGACTTCCATCTTCCTGCAGGGCTAACTATAAAACGTGACTAATGATTTTTTCAAGATGCAGGGAAGCAACCAGGAAGAGCTGAAGCTACAAGAATTCACAGAGGCTAATGCAAGGCGAAAGACCACAGTGTGTCCTGCCAGTCCTGATAGAAAGATTACTGAGGCCACTGGCCCTGCTTGGCAGGCTGCCATTAGAAATAACTTTTCAAAAATAGAAACATGCTAATCTCAGGAACCTGCTGGAATTGTCAATGACATTAATGAAGTGTTTTAAAAGTGGAGCGAGCGCCTTGGCTTCTTGGGTTGTGCCATTCCTTGTAATTTTCCACAACAATCTCAGGGAGGCCCAGGGCACAGCTCTCTGGAATGGAGCTCTGCTCTGCAAGTCACTTGGAGAACGACAAGGACTAACGCCAGACGAGCTCTTCTGCGCAGGAAGCGCGGCGCACAGCACCTCGCCCTGGAATTGGGAGGGGGAGGAGGGAAAGTGAGTGTACTACATGGAGGTGGGAGTGGCTGTGTAGTCTACTAGATAGGGAGACCTGGGTTCTCAAAGGACTTGGCCTGCTGGGTGAGCGTGGGCAACTCTGCTTGCCTCCCTGTGCCTCAGTTTCCCCATCCCTACAGTCGGGATAAAGATAGTGACCTTTGTGTAAGAACTAGGTATTGTTATTACTCCAGAGATGTCCCTTTCAGGTGTTCTTAGCACCTGAGGCACAAGGCAGTGACCTTGTGGATTGGTTATTCATAACCAAAATATTGGTGGGAATTGCTGTTCTCCTACCCTCATTCAGACAGATATTTATGCAGCTGTTTGAGAGAGAAAGCAGTTAGAAAATGGGACAGGGAGTCAGGGTGCCTGGGTTCCATTCCTTGACCTACAGGATCCCCAGAGACTCACAATTACGCATGCATCGATGGGGCTAGTTTTATGCCAATGTGGATGTACAACCTGTTAATGCAATCAATGCTGTTGTTAACAGGACACAGACAAGAAATTGTCTTTACTAGTGTTTTACTTTCACTGAGTTGTACTCTCTGGAGATTGTAGCACTTTTCTGGATGCTCCAATTCATGGCTTCATTCTCACCAGTTTGGTCCTTTTCTATTTTCTGGTCCCTGGTGGAGCTTGAAATTA
Organism: Emydura macquarii macquarii; assembly: GCF_026122565.2. NCBI lineage: Eukaryota > Metazoa > Chordata > Testudines > Chelidae > Emydura > Emydura macquarii. The sequence continues at coordinate 12,755,571 of NW_027130432.1, read as the reverse complement.
ACATTTTTGGGTTTTGTTTGCAGCTGTCTAGGTCTCAAGTTGGGTCCTATTTGAAATTTGTTCCATCCTGGTACAGTATCTACAAGTTCAAAGAGACACTCTCAAGTCATTTAGGATCTAACTTTGACCTCATCTGCTGGAGAATGGCACCTGGATTCTTACTCGCCTAGAAGTTTGTTTTAAATGTTAATGTAGGACTCATACAAAAACAGCATCTTATGCTCAGTGCTCCCTCTGCTGACTCTCAAGAGGGAGTTCACAACCAGCACCAAGAAGGTCGGTGCACAGACAGGGTCATTTCAAACTCCTCTAGGAACTAGTGGGGAAAATTCATAATTAACCAGTAAATGTATATTCTTCAGCAAGCAAGAGGTTAATACAAACACTGCCATAAAAAGAAGGGAGACTGTGTGTCCCTTAAGCTGAATAATGTCGGCAGCAGACAATACAGCATGAGTTCCTGACATGATTGGTCTAAATGACTGGCTGAGAGTTCAATGGCTTGGTCACAGTGTTCAGACATCACACAGCCTTCCTTCCTCTTCTAATGAAACTGAATCTGCGTCGCATCACCAAGGGATCTGAGCATTTCTGGGGTCAGATTTAACTGTGGGGGAAGGTGTTGGCAGTGCCTGTCCTCTTTCCAGGTATGTGAGTAGCTGATGATAATGGGAAGCAGGGATGGATGTGCATGAAGTGGTGGTTAAGATGCCTAGGGTATGTCTACATTTCAGCAAGGAGCTAGCCTCCCAGCCTAAGTAGACAGACTCATGCTAGCTTGGCTCATGCCAGCACACTAAAAATACCAGCGTGGACATGGCACGTCAGGGTACAGCACGGGCTCTCAAGCACACCTGGTCCTGCAGGCTTGAGAGGCCAACCCGCAGCCTGAGCTGCAACATCTACACTGCCATTTTTAGCCTGCTAAGGCACACTAGAGTGAGTCTGTCACGCCTGCTGGGTGGCTTGCTCCCAGCCTTCAGCATCAACATGCCCCTCAGGTCCTGCTGATGCCAGGAAACAAAATACATGGCCTTGGAACAAAGGTCTCAGGTTCCATACAGATTCCCCAAGTCACTGGGTTTGGGATTAAGAATCACAGTTAATTAGGGATCTACACCCACCTACATTCCCCAGCTGAAAGCTCTGATGTGAGGTCAATCTTCTCTTCTTCCCATAGGTATTTCCAAGGGAAGCCCGTGTTGTTGTTATTAGCAATAACTATCTGTCCTAGGTAAAAGCCCATGCTGTCGTACACATGGAATTTGTAGAGCGTAAAAAAGGTGAAAATGGCTGAACTTAAAAACTGGACAGGTAACAGAATGGGAATCCCAGTGATGAGACAACCTGCTGATACTCTAAACAAAAAGAGCTCTCAGCCAGCCTTGTAGCTGTTTCCTTCTCGTAACACTGATTCAACAGATGTTCTAGGCATCAGAATTACACACAGAGTGACAATCCTGGAATCTTATTATATAGATTACTGCAGCACATAGGAGCCCGAATCCTGGACCAATATCCCCCTTGTGCTATCTTTGTGTCTTTAGAAATGGAGTCTGCCTGCCACAGGTTTAAATCATGTTGCCTTTTCACAGTGAAGCATGGAAAACCACATTAAACCCATCACTGAGATCCCTTTCTAAGGCTAGTCTTGTAAAAAGAAACCATTAGTCACACAGGTTGCTAGTGTAGGTCACACTCCCCACTCATTCCATCCCTGCAATCGTTTCATCTCTGTGTATAATCTGAGACATTATCATTGGTTTCATACACAATCTCACTGAAGACGATTCTCAATATTAAACATTTAGGAGGACTCTGCTCACTCCAGCGGATGTAGTGCTGCTTGGAGAAAACCACACAAAAAGAGAAGAAAACGCAAGCTTAATCCTGCTTCTCTGGCCACGTTGCAGCAGTGACAATGAGACATTTAGGCAGGATAGAAGGGTGGAGGGTTGAAGAAAGCCTTCCCTCTTGGTGATCAGGTAGGTCACACCCCTAAAAAGTTCACCACGAAAGGTTGTTATAGGGCTGATTAAAGAAACCAGAATGATTTCTAAATAGGGATAACTTTTAAATACTCTGTCGAACCCTCCCTAAGTGACGAAGTGGGGTGCAGCAGATGCAGAAGAAATAGGGGGCCTTTCCCTGCTGTAAATATCGAGGTACAGATTTATTGAAACAAATTAATACTTTGCACTTATGTTTACAAAATACTTGTAGGCATTAAAACATAAGTTAAACCTTACAGCACACCGAACCCCTTCAGGTTGCTGTTATCTTCATTTTACTGAGGGACAAACTGAGGCACAAAAGGTTATTGCCCAGATATTTAAAGGTGTTTAAGCACTGTCAATGGGATTTTGGCTCCTAAGTGCCTAATCACTTTTTAAAATGAGACTTGGGCTCCTAAATCAGTTAGGTGTTGCAATGCTGAGTGCAGCAACACCTAAATACCTTTAAATATCTAGGCCTACGTAACTTGTCCATTGACACTAAAGAAGAGTGTGGAGAGGCTGAGAACAGAACCCAGATCTCCTGACTTCCAGTGCTTTGCTTTACCCACTGCACAATGCATCCTCTGATCAGCTGTGGCTGAGGGCATTTTCTATCCAGACAGGGTTGACCATGTGCCATATTTGGGGTGGCTCAGACCTGAATTGTGCCACTGGCTCAATTTGAATTTTGAACACAGCACCTCAGATACATCACTGCTTTAAAATAGGTTTAAAAAGTGATCAGACTAAGAAGGGGGCTTCCCGAGGGTACCCAGGGCAGCGAGGCTACCATCTGCCCTTAGCATGAGGGAGCCTTATCTGTGCCTGCCACGGGTCAGTTCCCCGACTCCACTGGCCATGGGCAATACAAGCCTCCCCTCTAGGCCTATGCAGGCACTGCTACCTCTCTACAGTTTAGCAATAGGAACACTCCAATCCCTAATCCACTGGACATTTGCAGTATTCATAGATTTGCTGCTTCCAAAGAAGCAGGACAAGCCAGCTGACCAGTTCCACTTCAGATCACTGCTCTGATTGACACACAGCACTTCAATATAGTGAAAACAAATAAAAGTTTATTGAACAAAGTGTAGAGACTCATATGATAGCAAGCAGAAGTATTGAAAACAAGTGGTTACATAGAAAATAAAATCATAACATACATTCTAAAACCTAGACATTTTCAGGTCTTAGAGAGCAACGTTCACACAAAGTCCTTGCAGCGTTTTACAGCCAGGCTTGGCTGTGATCTTTCATTCAGGAGACAAGTCATGCCATCAGTTTGCCTCCTCAGTAAAAGATCCACCCATAGATGTATCAGAACTATTGACTGTCCTTATTCATAAACCAGATATCTCCCTGCTGGCTGTTTTTTCCTGTACGTTCCTTTCTTGTAGATTTCGCAGTCTCAATCACATTTGGCTCAATGTCTGCAAATCAGCATCCATTGTGAGGCACACAATACACAATGACCAGACAAGCATCCAGAGATAAATGTCTGTTACCCCTTGCCTAAAAGGAATCTGTCTATGGTATGTCACCTTCTGGTTACCTGCCTTAATTTTAAGGTTTTAAGAATATAATTTCCTGTATGGATAAGTAACTCTTTAAATATTATCCGTACAAACATTTTGAAATGATTATGGAGACTGGTGGGCTATTGCCTCTCGGTAGAGACCTTACATGCAACCCTTTGGTGAACTAATATGCCTATATTTGACCCAGGGATCCTTGTACAACATTATGCGCCCCTTATGCCATCTGCTAATTGGCACCAAGATGTCCCTGGCTCACACCTCACTCCTCAAATTGATGCAGTAGGCTCAGCCATGGGCTATTCTGTAGGCATTGGCTTAGAACCTCCTTGCCAGGTCTGTAGTGTGAGTTTCAAATGGGTCTAAGTATCTTTCAATAGGATTTGTGCTCCTAACTCACTTCGGTACCTCCAAAAATCCCTTCCTGTTAAATAGACCCACTCATAGCAAAGAATGTGTTAAAAGGTCTGATGCCACTTTTTGCTTTATCTTTCCCTGGTTGCTATTTCTTGATTTAGCTTGACCTCTTTGCTATGGAGACTGATGTCCAACAGACATCACAGACTACACCTATTGCTTCCTTCCAGCCTAGTGGGGCAATCAATCCCTTTTTCTCTGCCAACCAAAAATAACTCAAGCCCAGAGGACAGACTGAGACATTGTTTAGAGCACAAAGCAGCTGGGGAAGTAACCACAACACAAGTAAAAAGGTGAGAATGGGAACGGGGAAGTTTTGCATATTGGTTGAAATACGATTTATATTTAATTGGACATCATGCCTCAATGGCTACCACTGCTGTAAAGAAAAGTACCTGAGAAGCAATAAATAAAAAGTTCAAAGAAACTCTAAGATCAGATGTAGATGAGGGAGGGGTTTTTCCACCTCACTCATTCTCACAGGGCTATGCTGCCAGTATTCTAGTGAACTTCCACTGTGCTTCTCTGTTAGTCAAACACCAAGGATTGTTTCTGTTTTACAAGTATGCAAATCCAAACACTCTCCTCACTTTTCTTCGCTGCTGTGTGATTACGAAGTACAACTTGTGTTCATAAAAATTACACGGTAGGCTTAGCCAGATACTTTAAAAAGCTTCTCAGTAGCATCTGGTCTCTGGAACAACCATAAAGTATTTCTGGATAGAATAAGGCATACAAGACAGCAAGAAATCAACAGCACAAAGTCTGCCAACTGCTGGCTGAAATTTCAGAGGATACTGTCAAGTTAAATATCAGGTTTTCTTTAAAAACATCCTATCATGCATTTATTAATAACTCCTGAGAGTATCAAAGGGACATTTATCTACTAAAAAAACAAAACAAAAGCCACATTTATGTAAAAATTTTGTACTCACTATTCTTACAAGTACACCTTAGATTACTGAAAGAGGTTAGAGAAAAAATCCATTTTTTAATTTGTTCACTTTGTGCATTTGACAGCATTTTGTGCAGACAGTTTCAATGTCTCTCGTGTTTGAGAGAAAACAATTAAAAAACGTGATTGTGTAGCTACAAAAATTGGTAAGGGGATTTACAGAGCTCCTGTTGTTTAGGAAACAGACTAGATTTCTAGTCAATGCTGCCCCCTTTAAAATTGAGTTTTTAAAACCTAAATTACTTTTGATCATATATGCTGATTGGCTTCTGTTTTCACTTCACTCAGCTTGGACAGTGAAAATAGATTGTGTCTGTTTTGCTCTTATTTTGGGAAGCCTGCATTCTACTGGTTAGAGCACAGAGTGAGAATCAGAAGACAGATTCTATTTCTGGCTCTGCCCTCATGTTGCTGTGTGACCTTTGGTGTGTCATTTACGTCTCTGCCTCGGTTTCCCAACCTGGGAAATGGGGATATTCTTCTCTTCCTCACAGTGGGATTGTGAAAATTCATTAATTAATATTTGGAAAGTGTTTAGAACACAAGCATCAAAACATGCTTCGGTCTAATCTGAAGATGTTGCGCAGAAGAATTTCAATTAAACTGGGAGGAGAGTCTGTCCCTTCCCAAGATCGGCTGTTCTCTCTTCTCTCTGACACAGGGTACCTCAGTGTCCCTTGTAGTGGTTTTATGTCCTTCATGCTTTCAACCATCCATGTCAGTGAATTTTCTCTTCCTGTAATTCTGGACCAGGCTGGAAGCCATGATCTGAGAAGCCTGCCCCTTCTCCCAGCACTGAAAGTCATTCAGCCCTTTCTGACCAGCTCGAAACAACGCTCGCTCCAGCTCATCCAGCCGTGCCACCAGTGCAGAGGTATCCTCATTGTAGGCATTCTGGGAAGAGTCCATGATGCGACGGAAACGACCAATAAACGTCTAAGGAAGAAAAGCAGAATTACCGATGGCTAAGGGAGATTCTTCTTGAACTCAAGTGCTAGAGGCCTTTGCTTATGGAACTGAAAGATCCAGGGTTCTAGTCCCTACGCCATCTGGATGTAGGCAGCCAAGGATTTTTTCTGGGCTAGCACCTGACTGTTGGTACTGAGTTCGACGTATTAAAGGATAAGCTTCACCTAACTGGTGTGGATGGGTGAGTATACAAAATATTGCCTGGAAAGTATGTGTAACACTGCCTTCTACTGGGTGGAATTAGATCTGGTCAAGTATGATTGTTACTTCTAGTAGCTGGCTACAAGCATAATACAACTGTAAGTCCACCTCTGTTCAAATGGAGGAAACCATTGGTTTTGGAGCATGGGACTTGCCAGGCTGGAGGCCATGAATCTTGGATCGGGCATTTGTTACAATTATGTTTAATGTTTTTCCTTCTCAAAACTGAGCCAAATGAGACCCCCCTTTTTAAAGGCAATATTACTACTACTGATTGCATAAACCAAACACAAACCTCCTTCTGCCCCCAAAGCACTTGGGATGCTGATCAAACACTTTCAAATTCAGCATAAGTCAAAAACACACAATATGCAAATAACACATTTAAAAAGCTAAACAAAGGGGGATCATTTAAAAGATTTTTTCCTACAACTAAGGGTAAAAAAATGTATATTGTAAGGTACAAAGAAAGGAAAAGGGTTAAACTCTTGATAATCCTTGGAAATTGGACTTAAAATTATTTGAGAAACCAGGCTTTTAGAAGCACCAGTCTCATAAAATGATGGGGTTTTATTTATTTATTTCTAGTGTAGAGATTTATTTGGTACCTCACACTTTGGTATTTGGGTGCTCTACAAGCACTAAATAGAGACTGTCAAGCTCTCAATGAGGTCTCTGTACTTTATTCACACTTCTTTGAACATTCGTTTATTTATGCTATGCTATACTACGTAAAACACAACTCTTCTCATTGAGTGGAAGGAGGGACATTGTGGTGGGGCAGATCCTCACTGCAGTTAGGAAGGGGTTAAAGAGTTCTTCGGGGCACAATCAGCCCCAACACAAGCCTGTCAAGCCTGGGGATGGGCAGGTTCTTACAAAAGGGAGCATCCCTGCTCAGAGCAAAATAGCACTCAGAGGAAAGCAGAGCTAGAGCTCGCTAGCTCCACAGAGCAGGGGCTGCTTCTGAGCCTCTGCCATTTGGAGCCTCTGGAAAGGTATAGGGACCCTCTTTACTTTATTCTCTTTCTACTTCTGTCCTGGGCTCTCAACCTGGGCCCCTCAGACACACAAGAAGTTAAGAACCCAGACCCACACCCTCTCCACAGAGACTATTTAACTTTTGTCTTGCAGGAAGCAATGGGGTGAGCCTATACTGCAGGATTATTTTGTTTGCTTTTTTGTTTTGGTTGCTGTTACACCAAGAAATGTGTGTGTAGGTGGGGGAGCAGCATCCCTAAGACATACAACTGGAGGACTAAACCCTGCACTCCAAGCCAGGGAAAAAGCAATGCGTTCAGGCAGAGAAAGATGCCTGGGACCAAGGAGGTGCGCATCCTCACCCCAACGGGCTTCCCCAGAGATACAATCTATGACAGACATCCTAGATGCTTTTCATTTTCTGTTACTAAGAAGTGATGCATCAAAGTGGTTCCTCTTCCATGTGACATCAGATTCCTTGTACAAAACTCACAGGACTAAATTCAGCCCCTGGATGCATACATATGACTCCTATTGACTTCTCTGAGATCTGTAGATGCACATCTGAGCCCAGAGGGCCTAATCTTGAAATCTTCAAGCTAAAAATCATACTGTTCACAACAGAAGATTTGCCTGAGTAGAGCAAAACTGCTGGAAATAAGGAGGAGGCAGCAGTAAAGAAAAAGGAAACCAAAGCCACCGTGGAACTAGACTTGGTTCAAATACTTGCCTGTAGTATAGTCTGAGCTATCTCTGGATTCTCTGGGTTGTCAAAATTCAGGAGCTGGGAGCCAAAGCCATAGTAGTATGGCCCCATTTTATGCAGGTCGACCACATTGGCATCAGCACTGAACACTGTCCGCCAGCCTTCCTTGTAAATTTTTGGCAGTTCCACTGAAAGCATCCTCCGTTTGTTGTCATACAACCCTTTTGCTAGCCACAGGGGTATTTCCACCTTTGAGCCCTGCATGCACACAACAGAAACCCCACCCCCCACAAAAATATAGGTAAATAAACTATCAGGATAACAAATAAATATGAGACTTCAATGAATACTGAAGATTCACAAGGGAGTGATTTTATTTCCATCTACAGTAGTAGAAATTAATGTAAATCATAGATTTTTATTTCAGAAAGATTGGTGTTAACTGACAGTCTGTAGGCACCAAATATTTAGAATGGGTGCCAAAGTATGAGGCACAGAAAGACAGCTGCTTTTGTAACATGTACATAAAAAACCAAGGATAAAAACAATACTGCAGTGTAAGGAAATTTACAAGCATAATCCCTGATGCTGCAGGCACTCACAGATGTGCAACTTTACTCATGTGATTTCCCCCCAGTAGGACTACTCCAGAAACTATTTTTACACATATGTACAATTATTTCCAGAGCAGGTTCACTAGACCATAACCAAAATTTAAACCAAACAGCTAACCAACAGTAACTACATTCTCTACCAAAAATTCTCACCTCCTTACAATATTTAGTAGGCATCACATTTTCAGGCTCTTAAAAAAACAAACCTAGCCCCAGTAATTGCGTTAGTGAATGAATTCCACAGGCTGAGGGGATGCTACAGTAATAAATATTTTCTCTTCCTGGTTTTAAGAGATATTACCATTTAATTTCACTAAGTATCCCACAGATTAGAACATGTGGTGGAGTAAAACTTGCCCAAAGAGAGCAATCTGCAGCCACCCTCATCCTTAACACAAAAAAGCGTCCCCCAGAGATTAACCCAAGCAACAAAACAATACAGCCTAGTGCGAGGTATTGCACCACAGCCAGCCCAAACCTTCCCATGGCAAATGGCGAACTCCCCCTCCCCGCTTTAAACGGAGAACACCCAGTTGGGCCTTCTTAACACTATTGAAAGACCCGACCCCGGATCACAAGTCCAAATCCAAGGCGGAGACTACACTTCCCAGCATGCCCCGCTGCTCCACCCGGAGATCAGCAATCAGGCAGCGACCACAGGTCCGGTTGATCATGCCGGGGACAACCCCGTCGGCAGATACAGAACCCAGCCCGTCCCATTTTGGTCACGTGGACAGGCGCGGTGGCTGCCGGGAGTTGTAGTCCCTGCGGCCTCTAGCGGCACCGGCGCCGAGTTACCTCCGGGATACTGTCACTCTGGCCGGCCCCGGCGCCCTTGCCCAGCACAGCGGCCAGGCGGGGCAGGGTAGCCTCCGCGCGGCCCGGCAGCTTCTCCTGGGACATCAGAATGTCTCCCAGCGACAGGAAATTCTCCTCGGGCCCGAGCCCGGGCCCCACCGGGAAATAGGCCTCGGACATGGCGGGGCGGATCCAACCCAGGTAGCTGAGCTGAGTGAGCGCCGATGCTCTCTGTCAGCCGCTGCCAGGCAGGAGCCGCGGCAGCGACGAACACCAATGCGCATGTGTGTTGTTCTTCTTTCCCGCCACGGAGCGAGCAGCCGCGCTGCAAGCGAAAGCAATTGATAGGGGACCTCCCCCGACGGGTGTGATGGGGAACTGTGGATGTGCGCATGCGCAGTCACGCATGCGCTCCCCGCTGTTTCTGCTGCGGCTAATAGAGGGCCGCCCGCGGTGGCTGCCTGCTGTGTTGCAGGGAGCTACGAGGGCAATGGTGCTGCACCCGCCCCACTCCCAATGGAAGAGGTCTTCTCTTCCCCCCCCCCCCGGGGGTGCTACACCCCGCCCCTCCCGATGGATTGTTGCGGTCTGCGTGCGCGAGCACGGGCTGCAGGGGGAGAGGGGGCGCGTGCTGCCTTCTGCGTCTGGCGGGGCGGGGCGGCCGGTAACCGACAGCGAGGCGTTGAAGGAAGCGCGCGGGGCCGGGGGGCCAGCGGGAGGCGGAGCATGTGAGGGCGGGGCCCTGCTGTGAGTAGGGGATTAGGAGGGGGAACTCCCCTCGGACAGGGCTGAGGCTGGGGGGACTCTCCCGTACCCACTGATGTCCCTGCAAACATACCGTGTGTAGCCGTTTTACTCGGGCTCCCTGGTCGCCTCTCCCCTTCGCCCCCCCAGCTCCTTCCCTCCATTTCACTCATCCCTCTACCGTCCTGGACGGTGGATACCACACCCTCGGTCCCCCCCTTGCCCACATCCCCTTCCCCCCTATGCAGATGGGCAGTTTGCATTGCAGTTGAATCCAGCCTTAGCCTGGGACAAGTTGATTGGTGATGTCATGGATGCCCTCATGATACAAGGACAGGCGCTTGCAGTGACCTAATAACATGCACTGGCAGCAGATAGCGTTCGGGCTAATCCCAATAGCTCTGCACACACAACTGCCCCCATGAAATCAGGACCCTTATGTAAAAGCCTGGCCATTTGGGAACCTCTCTCACTCCACTACAGAGTCATGAAGAAAGGACCTCAGAAGTACATGTTGCACCCATGATGCTGCACAGACACGTAGGAAGATGGTCCCTGCCCAAAAGAAGTTACAGTTTGTTTATATTTTTAAAAATCTAGGGCAAAATTCTCATCAACTTTAATGGGGCCAGAATTTCATCCCTAGTCAATTTAAAGTAAAACTAAAAACAAATTACTCAGAAGCTTTAGACTGCTCTGTCTAATTCAGTGGAGCTGATTGGCACAAGAATATACCTCCAGTCTATAAACTACTGGCTTCCCACCTAATCCCTGATGGAAATCAAAGTGTTGTATTTAATTTAATATAAAGCCCTCTGGCCTAGAACCTCAAATGTATTTAGACATCTCACTTCCACTGACTTTAATGGGAGTGAGGCACCTAAATACCTTTGAGCAGGATCAAGGCCTATGTGATTTGGCATTTGTCTGTTTTAGAGTGTAGCTGACTCCTTTGTGATGGCTGAGATGAGCTGGAGTGTTTTTGCTCACTCTCTAAGATGTATGATCTTGATGCAGGGAGTTCTTGGTTGGAAAGAGCCTGATTGTGGAACTTTCTTCTCCTAGCAAGTGTCAGACCTTGAATTTGTTAACCTTCAGAACATTGTGCTAGGCTCATCTTTGCCAGTTGAATCTAAATAGAGGCACTGGCACAAGTTCACACTGATCCAATCCAGGTAGTGGCTTCCTGACAGCAGTCAGCCTGGAGAAGGGTCACAGTGGTAAAAACCATTCTTGCCTCTCTTGGACATCCTCTCTTTAATGAGTTTTAAAGCTATCCTTCCTTATCAGAACCCGAGGGGAGAGTACCTGTGATATCACAACTGCCTGTATTAGAGGTTTGTATCTTTTCTTCAGTGTAGCCACTCTGACAGGCATAGGGGAGCTGCAGTTGCACCCCATTATGTCCAAGGGGTGAATCTGGCCCTATCTGAAACTGTATAAAGACCACAGTGAGTATGAATTGGATCCATGCAATTAGATATTCCTCTTTTTTTGGAGTGGGAACATGGGTCATCATGCTTAATAAGGGACGTAGTGAAAATCCAAGCAAATTAATATCTCTGCTAAGTAGGTTGAAGTAGATCTTAATGATCTCTGAATGCCAAAGATATAATTATTAAATTGGTTTCATGCAGAGGCAGAATATTGGATTTGAATTCAAATGCCACATTCACTTTAGTGCTGTATGCAATAGACCAGAGATAATGCTTCGAGGTTATAATCAAATGCTTTGGGCCAGATTTTGATCTTGGGTACACAAATTATAACTCCAAAGTAACTTCACTGATTTACTGGAGTTACTCCAGACTTACACTAATGTAACCGAGAGCAGAATTTGACTTCTTTTGTCTTTGTCTTGGTTAGTTAGAAATTTTAAAATGTTTTAAATTTTGTTTGGGAATTTGTTTTTTTCTCTTTGCTTAATTAATAATTTGCTTGTTTGCCCTGCCTTTCATTGTATATGCTGAGAAATAAAAGAATAACAAAACCCCTGTACTGTTACTAAGCACAGTAATCTTATAAAATAACAGAGTTTTTATATCATTGGTAAAGATTTTATTTTCCTTGTACCAGGGTTTATAGCTGTGTTTATCAATCTCTGCTCAAGCAAAGCTTTGAGTGGGTTTGAAAGAAACATGTGCATAGGTACACCCATGGGAAATGGTGATGTGGGTGGTTCCCACCGTTTTTGATGACTTTTATGGAAACCCTTAACCAGAATGATCTTTTCGAAACTCACTCCGTTTCCCTTCCAGCCAAAGACATACTGGCAAATGGACCAGGAATGGATTAAAGGTATGGGGTGGGATTTTGAAAAACACTTAGGCCCCTAACTCCTTTGAAGGCTGCTTAAGTCTCATAAACATTCTTGAAAATTCCATCCCGTTTTTAGTGTGGTCAGTATTAAAGTTGAAGGGTGATAACTAATGTAGCCAAAAATAGATTAATCTGAAAAAAGCCAGAAGAGAAGAAGACTATAGAGAATACTGTGATCATAAGACTTTTTTCACTACATTTTAATGAACATTGGCTCATGATTTAACCATGAATTGCAAAATTTCTCCCTAATGGTTTTAAAATTGACAGCCTCAGATTCAATGTGAAAGACTGATGGATCTCATTCTCTCATTGAAATGTAGCTTTAAGTTTAGGTCCATATTTGGTCCTCCATTGAATTTGTCAGAAATTGACATTTCACTGATTTAGAGCCTCTCAGATTGTACCACTCTTACAATTGAATATAGCCATAGCTTAAGACTTGAATCCTGGCTTGAATCCATGAAAAATATATGGCCCCAAATAGGGTCATATATTTGAGAGATCATATTTGCAAAGTTTGGGGAGCTTTTGAAACATGGTGGACCCTTGCCTGTCACACCTCCGTCACACCTCCCCCACTCCACCTTTGATTCTGGTTTAGAGTGGCACAGTTTGTTGCAAGAGTGAGTAGGGAAATTAAGTTTGCTCCCTGGAATGGATTATCCAGCTGACCCTTTTTTGTGCAGAAATTTGGGCTTCTGTACGCCTCTCTTTGTTTTACAGGGAAAATAATAATGGGAATGTATAGATGGAACTGGAATTATAACAAGAGTGGGTGATTAGCCATGAAAACTTGCTTTTTAACGTTCTTTTGAGGGGAGAAATCAGTCGTACTTGCCAATTAAAGATCTACAGTTGAATCTTTCAAGATTTCCAATCTACAGTCCCTTTAAAAATTCATTTATATCAAAAAGAGAAAGAATAAAGGAAGAGATTTTGCAGTTCATGACTAACCCACCAGCCAATGTCAATTCTTTCATTACTTTTAAAGTCTTGTGATCACAGCATTCTCCATGGAGCATTCTGCTCAAACTGGTATCAGGCTGGTTTGATGTTTTAAACTATGTTAATTTCTAGAGCCCTGCAAATTTGTGGACAATCGTGGACCATTTTTGCGGATCATGGCTGGATGCAGATCCAAATTTTATATCTAGAACTCTGCAAATCTGCAAATATCCGCTTTATATCCACAGACCCTTTTTTACAGATCACAGATTGGATGCGGATACAAATTTTGTATCTGCGCAGGGCTCTATTAATTTCCACACTTGTATTTTGATCAAAATTAAACCTACTAAACCAGCCGAATTTGCAACAGTTTGTTAAATCTTGTATTATTTATTTTGTTCAAGGAAAATGTCATGAAAAGTTTTTTTTAAAAGTACAAACTTTTTGGCTACTTTGATTACTTACTTGTTGTTTAATGGTAATAGGAGCTATACAAAAATCATAAGCAGATAAAAAGTAACAACAGGTTTTTGTGAGCTCCAGTATGCTGAAGTTGTAAAAATCCAAATGAACTTGATTTGTTAGCTAGCTGAGTAGAAGGGACACAGACCAAGGAGGAATATCTGCACGTGTATGCAAATGTGACACCCATACATTGCCAATTTTAGAAAGTCCCTTTTCCCTATTAATCAGGTACATTAAATCTTTGCAACAGTGCAATGCACAGCTGAAGGCCAAAAACTAACCCCAGAAAAAAGGTTCACATAAAAATGAAAAGATCAACATTTTGTCTTTTTTCCTAGTAAGAATCCAAGTTTTCGTCTAGCGTACAGAAAAGTGTTGGTATATTTCAGATAAAAGTCTTAAATATTGTCCTTGTTTTGTGATGAGCGAGAGAAACTTTGGGATAATTTTATTTTCATCCTTGCACATTTTCCAGAGGAGTGGCATAACAGTTTTAAAGAGTCCTTTTTAAAGGGCAGTTCTGGATGAAGAATCTACTTTACAAGACTGGAGTAATAAAGATATCCCTGTTTAAAATCAGGTCATAGGAACAAAGTCTTTGTGCAGAAAATGGATGTTTGCCGAGTTTATGAGAAGAGAGGATTATACAAATGGAGACATCTCTTTTTATAGGGTTTGGAATGAAAATGTCTGGAAAGAGAAAAAAGAAAATTAATATTTCCATCAATCCCGAAATGCCTCAGCCTGAAGTGAGTGATACTGAAGTGAGACAAGATGACCCAGAGAGACTGAGGTACAGGGCAAACACAAAGATAAAGAAACCACATAATTTCAGAGAACACTCTTATGCTTATTGTAGGACTATTCTTGAGGCTGTGTCTGCACTGCTGGCACAAGTGGCATATCTATGCCACTATAGTGACGTAGTGTAGACCCTTCCTACAGTGACGGAAGGGGTCTTTTCATTGCTCTAGGTCAGTGTTTCTCAACCTTTCTGATACAAGGGACCAGCTTCCTATACTGTGTCAGGGAGATCTCAGGGATCGGTGCTGGTCCATGGACCGGTTGTTGAGAAACACTGCTCTAAATAATCTACCTCTCCCAGCGGCAGTAGTTCGGTAAATGGAAGAATTCTTCCATCATCCTAGCCATGTCTACACTGAGGGTTAGGTTGGCATAGCGATGACATTCAGCAATCTGAATTATTCACACCCTCGAGCACCATAGCTATGTGAACTTAACTGTTAAGTGTAGACCAGGCCTGAGAATTGTGTCTCTGTGTGTGTTGTAAGAAATGTTGGAATTCAGCTGCCAAATCATATAGTTTGCCCTCCAATGATAAAGAGAGGTACCATACTAGGATTTGCCGTTGAGCTACTGAGAGTGAGTCGTGAGAGGATTACAGCGTTCAATAATGTGTATAATTAACCTTGAACAGCAAACTAATTATTGCAATTTAAAGGCAATTTGTTGGCCTTGTTGAAGAAAAGGGAATGGCCTATTGCATAAGCAATCCTGCTTGTGCATTGTGGAATTAATTAAAAATTCTATAATATGTGAGCATCACTATAAATTGAAAGTGATGTTGAAGTCACATGGAGTGACTGGCATATAGTGGTTTGAGAAGAGAATCATACTCATTGAAGAGATGAACTAAGATAAAAATACAAGAACCTAAGCTAGGTAGAAGAGGACAAAAAGTGGAGGAAAGCAGGGAAACAAGGGGCAAAGGAAAGGAGATGATGGGAAGATATGAAACAAAAATAAGGTCAGAGGAGGTGGAATACAAAGCAAGGGGAGTGAGGGAATCAAGAAGATAGGACACAGAAAATGGAGAAGGTGAAAGTTCATCTTCCATAAATGGTTATAGATGAGGAGTGATCCTCCACTGAAGAGGAGAGTAAAGTATTGCAGTAGTAAATATTGACTGTTATAGACAGACTGAATCACCTGAGCTTATGGTAATGAAAAGAGAGGAAAAGTAGGCAGTATCCCATTTCTCTTGGTATTAAACTGTATACATAGGTTCTGGAATCCCAGATCTCTAGGCCAGGATTTCACCCTGTATCATAATGCGTGGAATAGGAGTAATTGTGTACACAGGTAATGATCATGTCTGTTTAGGGTATGCACAGTTTTGAAGAGAAGGGCCATAGTGTGTGTTATGGGTGCTTTGAAGTTGTAAGTTACAGTCATTATCCTTCAACCTGAAACTGTTCCAAATATTGGTTAAACCCATTTCTTTTCTTATTGGAACATTTGTTGATAGGAACAATTTGTGTTTCTCTTTCTTGGGCTGATGATGGGGGTAGCATGCTTGTAGCGACTAGACATATTGTATCCTCAGTGCCAGATTTTGCAACCCATATGTTGAATAGAACTGACAGTATTTGTGGAAGTAGTTCCATTGGCCTCAGTAGGATTACCTGTGGGAGTGAATGCTGCTCTGCATGAATGAACATTGCAGAATCTGTCCCTCCTTGAGAAATTTAGCAGCTAGTTCATTTCTCGGAGAAAAAGAAGGAAGCAAGCTTAGGTGTTCCCTGTCACTGCTTGAACCTGTGTGAGACTTTTTGTTGCTTTCTGGACACCAGGAAGGTCTATTAATAATTATTAGGGCTTGTCGTCCCATAGATCCCCAAGCACTTGTCCCCGACAAAGGAGGAACATGTTTTACAGTTAGTGAAACAGGCACAGGAAGGTGAGGCAATTTGCCCCTAGTCACCCAATAATAGAGCAGAAAATAGAAACCAGGACTTCGGAATCCTAGTCTAGTGTGGAGTCCTCTAGGCTACACTGCACCCTATGACATTACCGACTTTTGCAGTTGGCCTATAAGATTAGGGTTTATCTACATAAACAGTTAATAGCAAACTGGAGTGTAAATCTACTCTGCATTGGCCTTTAGTGCACTAAGTGTCTGTATGGATCCTGCTGCTATGCACTAAAATTTCCCTAGTACACTTTAATCTACTCCTATTTCAAAGAAACATAGTGCACAACGGACCTGCTAGTAGATGTCGGCAGGGTCCACATGGATGTTTAGCATGTAGGAATTTAGAACAGGATAGATTTACAGACCAGCATACCATGAACTAACTGTTTGTGTAGACAAGCTCCAATTTCAAAGTTTTCTAAGCACCACTAAAGAGTAAAATTAAAATGAGAATACATTTGTCTTTCAGATATTACAGTTTCCATTGAAAACTAAAATTTCCATCAAAATAAAAATAAAAGTATTACAATAATTCTTCAATCTTTTTTTATCTTAGTTGTCATACATTGTGCGAATCCCTATTGTCATATGGGAGTGGATTCAACAATTTTCAAGGCATTTTTAACTGGTCTGTAGTCCTGTTGGTAAGTAGAAAATCATCAAGTAACTTAGATGTATGATTAGTGTTTATGACTTTAAACCCTTACAGGGAGGTACTGAATAGATTAAACCTTTTATGATTTACTTGGTAATACTTACAAAAATGTTTGGTATTTCTTGTCTCAGCCAGCAGCTGTCACTTCTTTTTTGTACCAAGTCAGTAACTTTCCATTCTTTTTGTGTTCCTTTATGTATATCTCTAATTTTCTGCAATAACCTGCAGCTTAGAATTGTGGGGAAATGGTCAGTAAATGCGTTTTTCCTTCAGGGAGAGGTTAAGGAAATCACTGATACAACATGAAGACCTGTCTGATGTGGGTCAGCATATTTCTCTAGTCGATCCCATTGAATCAGTGTGATTCCCCACAGATTCAAACCTCAAGGGAATTTTGTGGGTGTAAATCTGGTGTAATGCCATGCAGAACCAGACTCATTATGTTTGTTTTGTTTGTTTTAAAGAAAGGACTTCTCTTCTTCCTAGAGGGGGAAAGCAAGCCTTGCTCAGCTAACTGAGCAAAGCAATCAGTTCTTTCCTCATGTTCATCATTAGGGTTTAACACTCTCCCTCCCTGAAATTTGTCACCTCGCACAGCAGGCTTCTTGTACTGTTATTGGAACTGATTGTCCTCTCATGCCAGGTATACACAGATGTAACTCCATTAAGTGGAGTGACTCCTGACTTAGATCATTAGGAGAAGAGAATAAGATATGTTGTCTTCCATGGGATCTATTGAATAGATTAGGGTTTTTTTTCAAGCAGTATAAAACAAATGTCATCAAGAAATTTAAGACAAAAAAATTGGGGTTGGTGATCAGTTTGGGGGAAAAAAGGCTATTCTCGTACATAAACTTGACAATTCTGAATGGACCCATCAGCTTTTTCTGAGCTACCCTGGTCAGTTCTAATCAAAGCAAGCCAAAAGAATGCATTTGTCATCGACTTTTTGGTTTATGTAAAGGAAATTAGTTCTTACAGACAACAGGCAAGCTGTTTCCAGCCTATCTGAATGCTGATATTTTAAATGTGTTTTTGCGTAAAACTCTGGTGAACCGCATACATTTCTTCACTGTAGGTCCTCACTCATGTTCACATGAGCCTGGAGAATTTCATCAGGTAAGTATGTCACTAAACCAGTAAAGCAGTGTTTCACATTTCTGGGGAACTTGAATTCTTAGCTGCAGGGGAAGTGGGCATATATTGATTGAAGAGTCATTCTGTGTTTAATCAGTAAACAACAAGAAAAGAAATAATTGCATCAAATTTCCCCCTGAACACTATGATGGTGGCCCAGAATCATTAGCTGGACAGGATGGCATAGTGGTCTAAACTTCAGATTTCTAAATACGTAGATTCTCTCTAACATGATTTCCAATCCCAGTCCTTCATCCTTCTGTGGTGGATAAATTAAGTTCCATGACGTGTACTAAAAAACTTAGTCCTTAGAAATGGAGGTCCTGTTTGCTCTGCCTGAATGTTAACAATCCCAAGGCATATTTCAGCTGAATACAGGTTTGCTCTGCTGTCCGTGACCAAAATTCCTGTGCATCCCCCAGTCATGCTGTGCATCATTTGTTCACCTGACTGCTGCCTTCCCCTGCCAAAGTAGCTGCATTTCTGGGTTGCTGTGTGGTTATAGGACCAGATTGTGTTCCACCCTTCTGGTGTCCAAGTGTGGGGAAGGATGCAAAGACTTTGCTTTAATGACCCCCCTGTGTAGAGGTTGTCCCAAATCATATTGTAGAGCATGCTGCATCCTCTCAAAAGATCACAGATAAACACCAAATGAGGAATTCTCTATCTGCCACGTTGCCCCTATGCAGCCTCCAACCTGGAGAGTGTCCAGGGCAGAATCTTGTCCATAGTTAGTGAAATGTTTTGCGATCCTTTGGAATGAAAGATGCTACAGAAGTATAAGACCAGATCTTCAGCTGGGGTAAACTGGTGCAGCTCAATTGATGTCAATGGTGCTACACCAATGTACACCCTCTGAGAGTTTGCTGCATATAATATGAATACTATCAGAACTAGCTCAGCAAGGATATTTTGCTTTATGAACTAATTGGGAACTGAATAGTTCATAAAACTGAAATCTTAAAATTACTATGGGTACACTGCATACATGAATGTATTAATTTTTCAATGAGTGTCCTTAATGAATGGTAACAAATGTATACAGTGTGCCTGATTTTTCTTTGAGAACTAGCTTTCATACCTGTTAATCGGCTTGAATATTGGTAGAGGGATCAAAGTCACATTTGAGAGCAGAAAAATGGTTCCTATAATTGGTATTTCATAAAATCAAGGTTCCACTGTATTTGGAAAAACTATTAACCTAGGAAAGGGGGAATGTAAACCAGGGGAATCAACTAACAGGTCCATCTGAAGAGGAGTGAAGCAGCACATGTGGCCCACCATCTCCTAGTCTTTGGGAGATTCAGAACCTGTCAGGGCATTCTAGGAAATAGGCAGGGCTGGCTAGTGAGGGGACAGGGCCAGAGGTGCAGATTGAACGTGTCTTCTGTGCGCCTGCCACTTGCAAGTCTCCTGTAGAAGAACCTAGCCAGAATTTTACAACTACTACCTCTGGTGGGATCCGCGGGGAGTGACAAATTGTAGTGTGTCTGCTGGAGCAGAGGGAGAGTACAGGGGGATCAAATTTCAGTCACTTGAACCCAAGGTTGGGGGAATTATGCTCTCCATTGTGAACAGCTACAGTTGGGAGAGGTTTGGGGATTAAAGGTCTGGGGGCGTGAGTAGGAGAAAAGAGACAGACATGTTTACTTAGTCTGATAATTAGGTAGAAGTATAGTATCCATGGTTCTAAGAATATCAAACCCTGGAGCATCTGCACCACCTCACTGTTTTTCTCTCTCAGGTATGGACTGCTATTTGACCCTGTAAAGATAATCTCAGTTTTCCTGAAAGACCCCTATAAGTGGCCAGCAATATATCTCATTGCTGGTAAGTTGACAGTGTGCAAATATCATTTGCTGAATACCCAAGGGTATCACTTTTGAATTTAACAGCATCCCATTAAATATTTCTAAAACAAATGTCTTTCCTCTGCACTTTTCTGGATCACAAGCAGTGTTCAATTTTATCACACAAACCCAGATGTGGATTTTTGGCAGGGTTTACATCTCTGGTAGAAGAGGCTGCATAGCTTCTGATTTTCTCTTTTTTTGAATAATTCCATATTTACGAGCAGTGTTAATGAAATAAAATTCAGTTAGAATGCCAAACCAAAGATGAACCTAGCTCAATTACTATGAGTGATGCGTTGAGTCTTATAGTTTCCTAAAACAAGACGTTAAAAATCTATCTCTTAGAAATGAAGTCTCAGGGCCAAACACATCAATGGTGTAAGTAGCTGTAATTCCATTGAAGAAAGCAGAGTTGGATCCATTTACACCTATGGTGAATTTTGGCCCCAGTCTCATCACAGTTAACTGCTTCTAGAAAAAAAAGAAAGTTTCTAGGAGGGAGGCTTCAAAGAAAGAGTTTTTGTTTTATTTTAGTGATTATCCGACTGACCTCATATCCACAGTGTCTGAGGCTAGATCTACACTAGGAGTGCTTTGTTGGTGTAGTTGTGTTGGTGCATTATATGAGCAAAGTGCTCCTAGTATGGTGGCAGCTTATACTGGCACACCTGCACTTTTGACAGTATGTTGTTTTCCAGGCCCCAGAGCAAAATACAGATGAGATGATTCCTCCAAATGTGCACTTTTGCCAGTATAACTGCATTTGCATTAGGAGCTTTTGCTAGTACAGCTATCTTGATCATCGATCACACCTCTTCACGCCCCTGACCAACATAGTTATGCCTGCAAAACATCGTGGCCTGAGTGTCTTCCGGTGGTGCATGACTAATGTCTGTCACGTGTGACTTGTTCTCTCTCTCATCCTCTCTCACAGGGGAGATTTGTGTGTGCAGTTTTGGTAGGGTTTTGTTTATTTTTAAATGTTTCTGCTGTTCTGTGTTTGTGTTAGAGAAGGCAGGTCAGAGGAATGCTCCTGGCACTTGGAGCAGAAGGTGGGAAGATTTGTGTTGGTCCTTGGTTCCTGGGGGAGTTTGTTCCACAGCCTGGGACCAGCCCCCAAGAAAGCTCTGTCTCCTGCACAGATGAGCCTGACCCTTATGGTAGCAAGTTTAATTATCATGCCATCAGAATCAAAGCTCTGATTTCTCTTAATGTGAGTGAGGTCAGTAGTTAGTACAATTGATCTGATTCTGCAGCTACTCTGCATACACAGTTCCTATTGACTTCAGAATGGCTGAGAATTGGACCCAATATCTTAAACTTCCTCATTTACAGAGCAGTTTGCTGCCTCTTTCCCAAAAAGTGCACATGCAAAGAAATAGTAAGCAGTTTTAAAAATGCTAATCGTTTTAAAAATCTAAATCAACTCTGAAAATAAAGACCTGATACAAATACCCCACACTACTCAGCTCTGTTTTTATTAATGAGAAATGCACATCTCATTGTCCACATATGGCACTAAAAATTTAACCATATGTTGCTTGTTTTACATTTTCCCTTCAGTTTCATTATATTTACTCAGAGGTAAGGAAGTGATAATATTCTGCTCAGATTCAGTCCTCAAGACAAGAATAGGTGGATGTTTCTACTAATATGATTAGCCATAAAATAGTTAACAGTATTGAATATAAACTGTTCTCGTCTGGTATCAAAGTTAACATCTCATTGAGATGAATGAGAACAGCTCACAGCCCTCTTGGCACTAACTTCATGCAAAGCCCAGGTAAATGGGTTTTGGACAAAAGTTCTAAGAGGAGTTGTAGGAAAAGACATTTTCCCTTCCCCAACCCAGCCGGCTGATGCAG
Source organism: Emydura macquarii macquarii (assembly GCF_026122565.2). Lineage (NCBI taxonomy): Eukaryota > Metazoa > Chordata > Testudines > Chelidae > Emydura > Emydura macquarii. Next base: position 12,733,693 of record NW_027130432.1, on the reverse strand, counting down.
AGCAGCTGCATAGCCACTTCAGTAGCCCATGTGTTTTAATAACGACTGGGGCCTATATGCACCCCTAAGTGAGCAGTTTAGAACTGCGGATCCATATAAGAGTAGCTCTCCATGCCACTCTTCTGCATGACCCCTGCCACACCACACTACCACTGCATGTTGTCTCTACCTTTGCAGGGAACCACATTTGTTCTACAGTTGTGTCTAGGGCCTTCCACACCCATGGAGCAGAGTTTAGCATTTAGACCTGGGAGCTATTACTTTATTCTGGGTCACATTCAGAATAGCATATTCACAACCAGAAGGGCTAGAAACATCATTTTTTTAAAATGAAAGCTTCCATTCTGCTGGAAACTTGTAGATCTCCAGAGGAGTGCTAGTAGAACATACCACTGTCCACCAGCTGAACCCAACCCGTACACTTACATACCATAGATGTGTTTGATACAGATTTATTTCCTGATGTTTTATTATTTTCCTTCCTTTCAGCCTCTGTTTTGTTTGCTCTTCCTGCAGTTTTTATAGAAAGGTATTTAAGAAAGGTAGGTGAACTGGTTGTTTGCTATGCACTATGCATGCTCGCTATAATGGGTGATATTTCTGACTGAACCCTCCCTTTTTATCAGATTTTTTGTTATGGCTTAACCAGGAGAAATGAAGTACCCATAAGCCATTATTTATTGTAAAGAACATTAGTATTGGAGTGAAGTAGCACAGTTTAATGGACCAGTTTTTCAACTTTGGAGATCAAGATTCAAATTTAGATTTGGTCACCAGTAAAATGAGTTATGTGGTCTCAGTCTAGCTAACTTTTTATCAACCCAAAACTACCACACAGCTGTCATAACTAGCAGTTTTTGATTCGCAGGCTGGAGTTGAAGGACATGTTAGAGGCTAGGACTGTTGGCCTTTGGTACATGGAGAAAGCTAGCAACATGCCTAGTTTTCCTTTCTGTCCAGCAATTTCATGAGCAGTAAATTCATCAAAATCACCCTGATTTAGAAAGCACATTATTGATAAGGCCAAAGAATCACTGGATCTGATATAACATTATTATCCTTTGTAGGTTCGTGGATCTGAAAGCATTGGTTTGATGTTGCAGTCAGTTAACTTGTTTTTACTGGTAACATTCCCAGCTGTAATGGTTTATAGAATGCAAGCCATCACTCCAGGTGAGAGACTCTTGTTTTGTGCTAGAGGTATACACCAGCTTATGGCCAGCACTGTAGTGTAATACGCAGTTTGTCACAGAACAGATGTGTTTGTCTTCAGGTGGGAAAAGAAGGGAAGGTCTGCTGGCCACAATATGTTGTTTTTAAAATTCAAAATGACAAAATATTTAAAAGTGTATAGGGCAGTCTTGTTAATTCAATATCACGTGGTCTCTGAACTGCTCCACAGAACAACAGGCATTAAAATTCTGACTTTGACATCTCAAAGTTCTACTAGTAATGTGTATGCGTACTCATATGATTTGTCTGGCATGCAGAATATAATTCTTCAAGACATTCTATCCTGCTGTTCCAAGTGTTCTGTTCTCTGGCCCCTTTGTATATGTGTGCAGCTTCTGTCAGGGATAATGGTAATAAGTCTGCATACCAAGAGCAGTCTAGAGTCCCTGTTCTCTCTCGAAGTTTATGATGTCAATAGAAATCTTTGTTGATCTATAGCCTCATATAATAAATAGATGCTTGTACAATAGGTTATTAGGTCATCTATCCCAAATTCTGATTTAAATTACTGCACCCACAAGTAGACATTTTTAAAATATATTTTTGGAAACTTATATTACATTGTCATGTACTTGTTTATATTCCTTTTCCTAATATAGCTATGTATAAATATGTCGTCTTTATAAAAACCTGCTCATTCTGGCAAATTTATCCTTCTGTGTCCCAGTTTAGCACCAGGTCACTTCCATTGTAGTGACCTGTGATGTTTTAAAACTGGATTGTGACTTCAGTGAGGGAATCTGGCTGAAGGAGATGGCTGATTATCAAGGGAAAAACTGCTGTTTGCATACGTGCTTGAAAGAATTACATAAAGGCCTAAGTTTGGGACCCAGAGGCCTGCAAATACATATACAAAAATGTGAGCCTAATTTGTTGTGTAAATGACCAGTTAAATGCACGGCTAGTCATTTGAATGTGCAGTCATCCAGTTTGCATGTGCATGTATGTGATAATTACAAGTACTATCTGTGTGCACACTAGTGAACTTAAAGTTCTGAAAACTGGGTGCTGAATGTACAGAGCCAGTTAACCAATTTGCTAAACTATTATATTGTTTATAATTTGCCTGGATGTAGTTGGTAATTCTTTCAACCAATAACCAAACGTCTTTGAATGCATTGGGCATGTATACTGTTGTAATTGCAATAGCTCCATCTGCTGAAACAAATAGTAAATCTTTGGAAACTCCAGGTGTCACAGCAAAGTGAACTCCTACTCATAACTCTCAACATTTTTAGTATGCCATGACACTTTCATGTCTTGCATGCTCCGTTTAATAATGCACTAAACAAAAAAATTGTGTATCCAAATTTTTGAGGGTAAATGTGAGAAGTGGGTGACTGTTAATTCAGTCATAGGAAATAAGGAGTGACAATAAATAAAGAAGCTATTTCAAAATGGTGGTACTTTCATTTGCATTGTCACTCAGGTGTGCAGATGGATGATGTAACACCATCATCTAATGTAACTAATATCATATAGCTACATTGCTAGGGAGAAGAAAAACATCTTAATCCATATTTAAAGAGGCTTTCTCTCCCGTGCTTTATGATTTTAGCTACTTACATTGTTTGCCATTAAAAAGACCACAGGTACCACAGTTATTTCCAATACTAAATCTAGAGAGAGAGCCTGTGGTATCTCTGGTATCACTGTGTGGTAAAATGCTGATAGATGCTTTTCTTTTCAATGCTCACTTCTGTTACCAACTTCCTGATTCACAGCTTTGACTGGTTTAAGTATTAATTCACCCTGCTGGGACAGTGATATTCACACTGTGCTCCTCTGTAGGAGCAAGGCCCCTTTTGCTATAGAGGGGATTCACAGTGGGGGAGAGCTGGCTATTTCCACTGCTGTCTTCCAGCAGTTCTAATCTCTAGGGGTCTATTGGAGCCTCTCTGATAGAGATGTAGAGATGTACTGAACTGGTACAACTTTTGGCTGACTTGGCCCTCTCCCTGGCCAAAGTCTGCCCACCTTTGGTGCTACTTTGGCTCTTGTGGGCTCTGTAACAACCCCTCTGGGCAGAATCTCTGCTGTCAGGGTCCCTCTGCCAAAGTCTGTGCCAACAGGAAGTTGGTCCCCAGGTATGTGTAGATTTAAAGAACACTTGAGCAGCTAAGTGTCACTGGGCACCTCATTGTAATGAGAAAGAATTAGTTTGCAAATCTATTTGCTGGATGCATTAGGCAGGCTGCACAGATAGACTGATATCCTTTATCTAATTGGCAAAGACAGAATCGTCCTAAGCTTATGTGTTTAGGAAGAAAAGATAATCTCTTGTGGTAGTTTCAGGTCCAGTTTATTTTCTCTCTTGTTTCTTAGCTGGAGGGTTGCTGACCATGTTTGTGTATACCATCATTGCCCTGAAACTGTTCTCCTACTATCAGGTGAATCGCTGGTATAGGGAGGGAAACCCCAGACCAGTCAGAGGAACTTCCAGAATGCAAGGTCAGCAAATTCTGAAGCCTCCTATCGCTATCAGTAGGCCCTGAAAAGAATATGCTATTTATGTGTGGCTCAGTGGACTGAGCACAGGAACCCCAGAGGCCTGGGGTCCAATCCCAATTCTCCCATGGATTCATTGAGTGGTTTTGAGCAAGTCAGTCTCCTTGTCTCAGCTTCCCAATTTACTGATGGAAAATCTCTCTGTCTAGAGCATTTGTAAATGTGCTTTCATTGTGGCATCTAGGCATCTGTTACCTCACACGCTTATTATAAGGATTCATTCATTGATATTTGATATAAGATACAAAGTGCTGTAGGCTCTCAGACTTTTTAAATGAGCCCCCTCCCCATGGCCCTTTGTGTCACAATCGCGCCCCCTTTCCCCAAACACCTCCCCTTTCAGAAAAAAACCGGGAGCAGGGATGGCAGCAGCGCGGGGAGCCCAAGCATACCTGGCAGTGGTGGAGGGGTGGGGGGGCTGCTGCTGCTGCGGGAGGCAGGTGGCGACAGTGCGTCATGCGGGCCCGTCCATTAAGATAGAGCAGATTGCCCCTCCCCCACAGTAAGGAGTGGGAGAGGACCAGGTTGTCCTGCTCCCCAGCGGGAAGCAAAAGTGAGCACACCAGAAGGATGAGCAGGGACTCTGTGTGTGCCCCTTGTGCAGAAGCACAAGAAGCTTGGGGTGCCCGGTAGCGGTGGAGGGCAGCTGCTGGGAGCAGCGGCACCAGCGTGATGGGAGCGTGTCCGGCAGCAGTCTCCTCCCACCTCTGCTCCCCTCCAAAGGGTCTCCCACCCCCAACACCTGGCCACGGCTGCCTGCATGAGGCGCTGGGGTCCCCGCCGCCGCCTGGTTCTACTTTCAGCCTGGCGCCCCCCTAGGATCCATCTCGTGTCCCCCTAGGGAGTGCACCCCCCACTTTGAGAACCTCTGCTATATGGGGGGCTAGATCTGGCACCACTGAATTCAATGGGAGCAGGACCAGGGCCTCAGTGTTTATGAACAGGCAGAGTCTCATCCTGCTCTCAGAACAGCATGCACACAGTAGGTTATTCTCTAAAATCATCCCCTCCCTGGGGTTTACCTATATTGTTAACTTAAGTAACAACCATACTTACTCCTCAGCCTACACTTTCTCCTGACCTTCGCTTGTTCCTAGCATTCTTCCCTGCAGCGTCCCTATCCCTAGTTCTCCTTTGCCTCAGAAAAGCATTCTGACCACTTGGATGCTCTTGATTTGGAGCAAATACGATTCATCTGGATCTCTGCCCTGTGCTCTGAATGAGGCAGAGGTCCTGTGGAAAAGATAGAATGTGATCATGTCATTAAAGACTGTATATTAAGGCATGCGAATTCAGGCAATCTGAATTCTGACATTTCCTAACTTTTGAGTGTTTAGCTTTGCAATCTTAACATAGTTTTTTGGATGTAATTTCCTAGGTTTTAAAAAACTTACCAGAAAAAGCAGAAATTTCATCCTGTGGAACCATATTGACTCCACATGAATCACCAGCAGGATTGAGGTCTTTATCTTGAGCTTGCTGTCTTGGTGTAAAAACACACCTTTTTGGCAGTGAAGACATAGCTGTAATTGGGAATAGACTGACATTTAAGTTCCTTTCTACCACTGATTTCAGTGGACTCAGAGTTAGGGCAACACTGAGCTCATTTGAAAATCCCATCATAAGCTTCTACCTGCTTTAGAGACTTGCCAACTCTAGTCTCCTGCTTGCCTTTTCTAGGCTCCTGTTTTTATAGTATATTAGCCTCCTCTTGTCATCCTGCAACAAAACCCTGCATACTGGTTTGCCCCAACCAATATCAGATGGTGCACGTAATCACAAAAGAAAAGGAGGTGGCTCACACAATCGTGAACCACAGGACTTCTCCTTGTTCATGAGATAATTTCTTTTTCATGACAGTGTCGTTCTCTTTGTGAAAAAGAGGAAGAACAATCCAATGGTCTGAAGCTAATCTGATGCTCAGGAGACCCAGGTTAATTTCTCTGCTTTGCCATAGACTTCCTGTGTGACACTTGGGAAAGCCTCTCTGTGCCTCAGTTCCTCATCTATACAATGGGAATAATAGCACTGCCCTGCCTCATAGAGGTGTTGTGAGGTGCTCAGATATTACGGTAATGGGGGCTACCTAAGTACCTAAAGAGAAAAAGTTGACCTTGACCCAAAGTGTTGGAAACTAGGCACAGAGTGATTAGCATGAAGTCAAAGATGGACAGAAAGTTGGTGTTGGTTTCACCTCCTTCGACTTTGTAAAAGTTGAGCTCTTTGGCACCAGTCCCTGCTTGTTATATAAAGTAATTCATGACTTTTGATTCACTTGAAACCATATGCTAGATGTTAAACCTTTTGTTAGCAGCAGATTCTTCAACCCATCAGTCCAGAAGGAATGAAAGAGGACAGTCAAAGCAGATTATGTACCCAATGAACCTGAAAGTAAAAGGTAACATTTCCTCATACTGCAGCAGTGACCTCTTCACTGTCAGCAGAATGGAATTTTTATAATATATGTCGCATCTTCACTATACTTGGAGCAGCTGAAACAGTTTAGCAGGTGGAAACCTAACAGCTTACCTGATAACCAGATGAACAAAAATTGCATTTATAATAGCTCTTCTTAAAAAGACATTTTTCCTTAAAAGTCACCCTTTTGTCACCCTTTTGTTTTAAAATACTGTACCTGCTATTGTTACAAGTCCACGTAAGGCTACTGTAAGTGGAGGAGAACAGAGAAAAAAGTACCTGGGTTTTTTTAGGAAATTTTAGAATTTTAGGAAAAGTCAATTTCACCGTTTCCTTTGTAGTCTCTTGTTTGTGAGAGTCTTTCACAGCGCAATGGGGTGTTTGTGTTGGCGGGGTGGGGGGAATTTTTTTAATGGAAAATATATTTGTAAAGACACCAAAATTGCAAGTTTTATTCAGGAGCAGATATAGTTCCTGGAACTACTTTTTAAATCATTTTTGTGGTTTTTTGTGGTTTTTTTATTAGCCACCTAACTAGCACAGGTGCCTTTGAAAGATTCCCACCTTGTCTCAGTCGGAGTTGTTGGGTGCTCTGCACTTTTGAAAATCACACCATTTATTTAGGTGCCTCAGTATAATCTTAGGAGCCTAACCTTAGACATTCATTTTATAAAACCTTGGCCTTAAGTATGAAAGTGTGGAGCACATCTCACAACCCTGCCATTTATTCTAGTCATTGCTTCTATGAAAAAAGGAACTGTCTTTAAGTGTACATGCACATTGTACAGCTCTGTTAGAACTGGAACAGGCTTCCAGGGGAGGTTGTAGAATCCTTATCACTGGAGGCTTTAAAGAACAGGTTAAACAAAGCCCTATCAGGGGTGGTCTAGGTGTATTTGCTCCTGCCTCTGCATAAGGAATGGACAATGACCTCTCAAGGTGCCTTCCAGCCTTACATTTCTATGATTCTATTATTTTAATGCTATTTTATCTGTTGGTCCAGAGATAAGTTCCTCATAAGAGAACATATTTGGTCCAAGGAGCTCTCTTTGCTGTGTTCCCAGTCTGCCATGTCTCTGCATAATTTGTATTTTATGGCTTTTGAATTCTGAGTGAGCTTCCTAATGTAAGACATTGTAGGCACTGCAGCCTCACTCATCCCAAAGCATTTTGTGATAAGCAATGATAGCTTAATATAGTCATAGTTAAACTGAATTACAAATGTAGAGAAATTTAGTTAATATGAAGTATACTATGCAGCAATCTCCCTCTTCCAGCTTAGCCCTACTATCACTGTGTGATATAGTCACTTAGAAGATGCAAAGATAAAGAGTAAAATCCTGAGCCCACTGGAGTCAGTAGGAAACGCCCACTGATTTCAAAGGGCCAGGATTTCACCCAAAATGAATACATTCGTAAATACTCAAAGCAGACAACATCAAATGAGAATTTTAAAATGAGCCTTTCGGTCCTTCTTCAGGCCATATTGTGCCTGTCGCCTGTGCGAGGATGGAGGGAATGCAAGGAACTTCTCCCTTTACATCACCCCCATACAGAGGCTGGCCACAATTGCAATTCTTGTGTTTCCCTGAGCGTATGGACTGTTCCTGACTGCCAAGACTATCCCTAGGGGTGGGGAGAAGGCCTAGTCATTGCTCTCTTTAGTTAAGAGTGGTGAGCCATTGCACTCTCTGGGAATTCCAGGAGGCCCTTTATCACCCATCGCAGGTTGCTGCTTCATGACACAGCTGAGCTGTCAGTGGGTATGTCTCTTTGAGGTCTGGGAGTCTCCCACCTCACAGGGTCCTAGAACCTGCACTCCATCTCAAGCCTGCAGTTAAACAGTCCCTTATACCAAGTCCTGCGAGCCATGCCAGCTGTGGGTATGTCTACATCCAGAGCGAGCTAAGTCACTCACCCACTTCTTAAGTGAAGTTGATTTACATTAGGAGTTATGCATGTACTGTAGGTCAGGATCTAGCCTCAGATTGTCAATGGAATTACACATGTTCATTTGTGCATTCATAAAGTTTATCAGGTGCCCAGAGTGTGTGGTGAATGGCATCAATATACTCCATGGTTCTGGTTATGATTGGAATATCAGGTTGCATATCCCCAATAATATGACAACCTCCATCTCTTTCTTAGTTCCATTCAGCAACATTAGACATTCAGACAAAACCTGTACTGGTTGAAATCACAGTACTTCAGAATAAAAATAAATATGGTCCAAATTCTGTAGATATTCTGAATTCTAAAGTTGATTTGCCATGAAAAGTGAATTTTTTAAAAACCTGTTATTTTTCTTCTTCCCCAAGATCTGTACTACTTCTTGCTAGCCCCCACACTTTGCTACCAGCTGAATTTTCCAAGACAAAAGCATTGCAGGCAAGGCTATATCATTAGGAGAGTCATTGAAATGGTAAGAACAAGGCATTGCATTTAAAACTGTCCACTTCTGCACTCCCGCTATGGGCTATCACAGTGAATGTATCAGACCTTGAGGTTTCACATTGCATATGTTCCACTGGACGCTGAATGTGACAGTTCAGAGCCAGATATGATTTTTCCATGATATTCTACAAACACAGGTAAGCTGTTTCTGCTATGTTAAAAAGATTTTTTTTAGGTCTCTCGGTCCCTGGAGGGCTAGAAGAATGTCCTGCCAGCTCTTGGTCTACCTGGGATGGAATGTCATCCCAAATACATCCTAAAAATGCAACAGCCAGCAGTGCTGCCTGCAGCCTCTTTGAGCTTCATTGAAGCAAGTTGTGCTGCACTTGTGTTGTGAAATGTTATCAAATTAACACAAATTTCAGATTTTATTTATGTTTTTGCAAAAATGTCAATTTTACACAAATCCATTTCTATTTCCCATCCCCAACTTTAGAACACTCAAATGAGAAATGGGGTTTGGCTATCACAGATTGTCTTTATAGGGGAGCCCTCTTGATGCCCCGTGCTGCCACTAAGAGACCTGTGCCATAGCAAGTCTTATGCTAGAGCAGTGGTTCTTAACCTTTCCAAACTACTGTACCCCTGAAGCCTGAGTCCCACCCCCACGGGGCTGAGGCATGTAACTTAGTTTCATGGCGCCCCTGTGGCTCCAGGCAATTGCCTTTCTTGCCACCCCCAATACCAGCTCTGCACTTGCGACCCCTCTAAAACCCCAGGTTAAGAAACACTGTGCTAGAGGTTCCTTTTGCAGCTTGTAAAGTGTTGGCTAGTGAAGTCACTGAAACTGATGTGAGGCCTCTGGAACTCTCCTATCTCCAACCAACACAAAGAGCAAAGGATCAATTTTAGCATCCAAATGTGGATCCTCCACATAGCAGTTCATTACATTGCCACTTGTCCACCAGATCAACTGATCTTTAGTCAGTTAATGCTGGAAATACACAAGATTAAAATTGCACTGCAAACTCCATGAAAACACAGATGGTGAGAAGAATCCTTGTATTTGAAGATGTAGATGTTTGACATCTTATATTAGATTGAATAATATGCTGGGAAGCATGCCATTCACTAGATCTTCACCAGAAGGCTGCAGCACAAGAGACTTCAGTGTCAGTTGTACTTGAAGATGCTGGGATGGTTATGGTATTTAAGTGCAAAATAGATTTGAGATTTTGCCCCATGACATGGTAAAACTCAGCCAAAGGAAGTTAAGGCTCCAAAATCTTTTCTTGTTTTCTTTGCAGATTTTTCTCTTTCATCTCATGCTGGGGCTAATACAGCAGGTATGTTTTTTGTCTACGGTTAAACCCCAGGGCTTCAGCTGCCATGGATAATGAGGACTCTCTGAACCACATATTACCACTTAATGCTATAAGCTATTTAGGGTTGACCTTTAGCTCTTCATTTTTTTACCATCAAAATAAGCCCTTGCATCTATCTTATGTCTTAAGATCATTTATATCATTTATATTCCTATCTTTAGCTGCTTAGACTAAGGCTATGTCTACACTACAGTTCCTATGCCAGCATAGCCCCCAGTATGGACGCAGTGTACACTGACAGAAGGAGTTTTTCTGCTGTTGTAGGCACATCATGTCTTCAACTGATTTTAGCTTCTGTCAGCATAGCAGTGTCTCCACTGGGGTTTTGCCCCAGTGTAATATATAGTTTTAAGTATAGACCAAGCCACAGTTATTCCCTCAGTAAGCTACCACGAGGCCATAGTGCAGATATAATATAACAAAGTAAAGATGCTGAGGTGTCAGGTAATGGAACAAGGGAGGGGGACGAGTTCTCCACTCCTCTTAGCTATGTTGCATGTTCCTACCACCTGCTATCTTATTCCTCTACAACTGACCATGCCTCAAGTTAAGCACTGGGAATCCACAGATGCTTGTGAAAGTACCCACTGCGTCCCTCGTCACCAAGAGAATTGTTAAGATTGTACTGCAGCTTCCTCAGGCTGCTCCCCATCTCAGCTGTTCCTCTCACAGCAAGCTAGAAAATATTTAATAGCAAAGATATAAACTTTGAGGTTGAGGTTAAATGGCAAAGGAATTTCCACCAGTTCCTGAAGACCAGTCAGGATTCAATGAAGAAGCTAAATCTTCAACCAAGTGCACAAATATTCATGACCTGTATTAGCATATCTCTAAATTTGTTTCCAATTCCTACCCTAACATCCAGTTCATCAGCTCATCCCATTCACTCTCTGTCCTCAGCAGTGGTCATCTGTCTTGTTGTCCAGTAATTTCCCTTCCAGGTTTTGCTCTAAAATCCTTTTGCCTGCAGCAGTGGCAGTTGAGTGCAGTGAAGGAGGAGGATTCACTTAGATGAGGATTTTTTTCAGTAATCAAGCATAATTTTAAGTGCAGCTGTACAGTTTAATAATCCATCTAGTAAACTACTAACTTTATTAATGCACTTAGAGATCTTATTACTCTATGTTCATCTAAGATTCCACCCTTTTGCACCATGATGGCAAGTGCTGAGGATTCTTTACCCTGCTGGCATACCCCTCATACATTTGATTGTGTATCTTTTGCTCATAGCTAGAGAGAGTATAAGCACTTTGTACCCCAAAGTTTCAATGAGGCCTGCACACGCTAATGCAAGGGTATACAGATTCCAGCTCCATATCCAAACTGATGTTTCATGGTCTTTACACCCAAAAGGAAGTGCTACCCATGAAGATGACAATAGCTATCTGGGAGGTTCGGATGCAGCTGTTTAAAAGGGTGTCAGATATCCTCCCAGCTATTCTGTTGGTATGACAGCCTCAGGAAGAGTTTGCATGCGACACAGGCTGCAGTTGTGCTTTTTCATTATAGCAGAGACATAAAAGAATGAGTCATAAAAGAATGCCTTTCAGAAAGCACCATTTATACCCTCAACTCTGAATGTTTATTTTTTCTTCCAGTGGATTGTACCGAATATAAATAAATCAATGAAGCCTATAAATGTAAGTAAATCACACCTGGTTATTGTCTTGAACCAAATTCTGTCTCATTCATACTAGTGCCAGAGATAACATTTATCTATTTGGTTTATTTTCGCAGGAAATAGAGTCCACCCTGCTCACAGAATACATCTTGAAACTAGCGGTGAGGTCAATCTGCATGCTTTCTCACGCAAGTTACCCTGATCTATTAGAAATTTCCCTTTGGACTAGAAAACAAAGGAGGTTTAGGAATGCAAGGGGTCCAGTAAGCATGCTACATGTATTTCATTCTAGCTCTCTAACTCTTTATCTCTCTTAGGATTTTATACTGCTGCCCATCACAATAGCATCTGAGTGCCTTCCATGTAAAATCAGTGGCGATAATGAAGTCCCTAGTGGACTTCATGGAATTTCTGGCACTTCTCATTTTTCAGGGTCAAAACTTTATTTGGGGTATGGTTTTTTTTTTGTTTTTTTTTTTAATATTGTTCTGTCTGGGTAGGGATTATTGGGCAGAATAGGGTGTCAGTGTTGAGGGTTATTGGGTACAAAAGGGTGCCAGTGTTACGTCGTTTTTATGGTGGAATGATTTTTCCAAAGAGGAAGGTTTTTAAAGCATTTCTTGAAGACCATCAGACTGGATTGGACCAGTCTCCTTTAGGAGTGTATTCCATAGGCAAGATCCCCTCAACTGAGACTGCTTTGTCCCTAGTTCTCATGCACTTCATCCTGGGCTCTGTGATCTGCATTGCCACGGAGGAGCACAGCTGTTGTCATGGTTGAAAGATCGAAATTTGATCTTTGCTGTAGCTAGGGCTTGATCCATTAATTGCTTTGAAAATAAGGACCAAGGTCTTAAATTGGCAGCAGAAGCTAATTGGAAGCCATTGGAGGGGCTTGAGGACTAGTGTGGAATGCTCACAGCAGCCTATGCTATGGAGAAGGTGGACAGCTAGAGCTTGTGCATGGTTTTCACATTCTGCTTCAGATACAGTGAGTTACAGTAATCCAGCCTCATGGTGACATGTGCATAGATCGATATTGGCAGGTCCCCATCTGGGAGGAGAGGACAAAATATCCCCTAGAGTGAGCTGGAGTAAAAACCCTTGTGTTAAGTTAGCAGTTACATCTTTTCCTTAAAAACTTTCCTCCCTCATTGATATGTGGGAAAGAACTCCACATCCCTGGTGGAGCCTTAAATCTTCCTCCACTTTCCCCTGTTTTACACTACACCTGCTCGTAGCTGTGTACTGACTGTTCTCTTCCAAAGCCCATCACCAGTCCCCGTGCTTCTGGCCAAGAAGGCGTAGGATCCATTACGTCAATGAGAGGTTGCTCTTCAATGATTAAAAGGTCCTCTATCCTGTGGCTGCGTGCTCTGCCTTCACAGCACTAAGCCCTGTTGGTCTTTATGGCAGTAGATTGGTATCAACATCTTTGTATTAGTTTTAAATGGATTTACTGCTTGTGGAAGATGCCAGACTGAGAGTCCTGGAGATTGACATACTTTGTGTATCCAGTTGAACTGATGTTGCACGAGAAGGAACAGAATCCAGTTCACTCTTACCTGCGTTGCTTCTGCAGCACTGTGTCAATGAAGTCAGCAGTTATGATGCACACACAGGGCTTAATTCACCTCTCCCCTTCCCTGGTTTTGTACCAGCAAACTCACTGATCTCAGTACAGTTGCTCCTGATTTACATCCTTAATAGTCAGACAGATCTGTTTGAGTAAATCCATTTTGACTTGGTCGCTTTTCAGAGTAGAGCTGTGTTTTGACTGGGATCTTAAACTGCCAGCATATTCTGTTTGATCATATCTCATCTTGAACTAAACTGAAAGCAGAAAAAGGTATTATGTGGTGTCCTATGCTTATTAATGCATCACCAGGAAAATGTAATCCTTCATTTAAAAAAATATGTAAGAGGCAGTAATCGATGATTGCCTGCTCCATTCATTCCCTCTGAAGCACATGGCATTGGCCACTGTCGGAAGACAGGATACTGGGCTAGATGAACCATTGGTCTGACCCAGTATGGCCATTCTTATGTTCCCTTGACGTTCCCCTGGGAGTTACACATATTCAGTGATGACATTACTAATTGAATTAGTTGTATTGAAGTTGTTATGGGATTGTACTAAACAGCAAAGCAAAGCCCATTAAAAGTGCTGCTGTTACACTCCCATTGTGGCAAATGTCCAAAAATTTGCAGTGAGATCCAAGCCCAACTGAAGTCAGTAGCAAAACTCTCACTGATTTCAGTGAGGCCAGGATTTCGCTCCTCGTGTTTCTTTTACTGCCGTTTTCTAGGAACAGAAAATTACAAAGCTCCTCTGTGAATTCCTAAGAGACAAACGGGGGCTGGAAAACATATAAAGAGCCAGACAAACTCAGCTGCAGTCTAGATATATGATAGAGAGAATGGCTTAGTGACCTAAGCGTCGAGTTTGACTTAGCTAGATTCCCTGAAATCCTGAAGTTCAAAACCCAAAAGGTCCAGTGCCACCCTTTACTCTTCCAATGTACTGTGGTTAAACTGAGTTTTATGGAATTTCCCATGTGAAGATCTTTCAGCTGAAACCTCAGAAGCCAAGATCCTGTCTCCCCTGAATAGAGAGTAAAGATTTCAGAACACTTTTGGAAAGTCTAGTGATTTGTCCCTGTGTCCTTGGCCAAAATATCCTCTTCCACCACTGTTATGCAGAATGCTGGGTCCCCCTCATCTGCCATGTTACCCAAGAACTAGCAGTTGTTCAGTGGAAAAGTCTGTCTATACCATTCTATAGCTTGTAAAGCACTTTGGGATCCCTCAAGATGAAAAGCACTGTGCAAATGTAAGGCCTGGTCTACACACAGTTTTTGTACCAGTATAATTATTTTGGTTAGGGGTGTGATTTTTTTTAAAAACTGAAATAGTTACACTGGTAGAATCCTTAATGTAGACGCAGGTATAGCTACAGAAAGATGCCTTATAGCGGCAGAGCTTATTTCCCTTTCTGTCCACAGTAAAACTTATACTGGCATAGCCCCCTACTGTGAATGCAGTGTACACTGACAGAAGAAATTTTTATGCCAGTGTAGAAACACCCTCTCCCCAGACGACATTAGCTATGTCAGCAAAAGCACTCTTCTGTTAGCATAGCAGCATCTACACTGGGGATTTTGTCAGCATAGCTAAATTGCTAGGGTTGTAGCTTTTTCACACCCCTGACTGACATAACTGTGCTGGGATTAGTTTTAAGTAAGTGTAAACCAAGCTTAAGCGATATGGATAAAAGCACCTTTATTCCAATATAATTGCATCCACCCCCATGAATGGTACTACTGCTACACCAGTGTAGTTAAAGCGGTATGTCTTTTGTGTGTAGACAAGGCCTAAGATGATATTATGTCTTACAAGAATACAGAGAAAGCAAAGCATTGAAGGTGGGACCATGGTTAATGGATGAGTATTTCCCTGTTGGAAACCTGGAGGGTACAAGAGAAATGTGTTTGACTCATTCTAGTTCATGTTATGTTTTTATCCACACTAAAGAAAAGGAATCTACCCACCCTCCTGACCTCCCACATTGTGCCATCTCCTCAGGGCACGACTCAGTCCAGATAGGGACAGGGGACTGAGGAGCATTAGCACAGCTGCCTGGAAAAGTTTGTTTGTCCTCTGCCTGACTCCAGCCAGTTACTCACTCTCTCAGGATTCACTAGGTTCAATTCCAAAATTACATTGTTACACACCATAGGGCCACATAATTTTTCTAACCCTGCCCTGCATTAGTCTGTGAACCTTATTTATATTTGAATTATTTTCATGTGTCTTTCTTTATAATAAAATAATATTTAAAAGCCTGTCTCCATTGCATGGTTTGCAACTGGATACTTTAAATCCAGGAAAAGGTAGATCTCTTTATGAGAGCAGTTGTTGTGGCAAAGGCCAGTTTATATCTGATTATATTCAAGCTCTGCTGGAGAAGTGGCAATGTATAGGAGGGAAAGATTGTTTTTATTATCTGTTTTCCCCACAGGTGCCAAATCATTTCATCTGGCTGATCTTTTTTTATTGGTACTTTCACTCCTGCCTCAACTGCCTTGCAGAACTGCTCCGATTTGGAGACCGGCAATTTTATCTAGACTGGTGGTAAGGTTTCTTTTACCAATTGTCAAAACAGATTGCTGTTGCTTAATAAAATCAGGCTGCTATGTGGCTTTCTTAATGTCAGAAGGGGGACTGTAAAATTAATATTAAAGAAAAAAGAGGAATCTGATTGGCTGGCAAAGGTTCTATCTGTACAAGTATCTAGCATGACTGAGTGGAGTTCTATAAGTGTCAGTCCGTTAGTGTTGTTAGGTAACAACGAGGCTAGGAAAAGCAAGGTAAAGAATTTAAAATACAGGTTTAGATGCTCTGTTGCTCTGTACCTTTTGCAGTCACTTACACAATGGAAAGAGGATGTCAAAACGTTACTGTAGCAGAGTGCTACCGACCAGGCTGGGCTACTGAGCCCTCATTAAGGGTAAATGGGAGCTAGCTGAGCAAGGCAGAGAAGTAGGGAATGAGGAACAGTTGTGGGACCTGGGAGGCCTATAAAAGCTCCCAGGAAGAGGCTGCTAGGAGGAAGGAAGGGGCAAGTAACCAGAGCAGCAGCAGCAGCAAGAAGGGAAGGCTGAGCACTCTGCTGACTAAGGGCTGAGTCTGTAAGATCCTGAGACTGCTTGGAACTGT
The DNA here is from genome assembly GCF_026122565.2 of Emydura macquarii macquarii. Classification (NCBI taxonomy): domain Eukaryota; kingdom Metazoa; phylum Chordata; order Testudines; family Chelidae; genus Emydura; species Emydura macquarii. The sequence continues at coordinate 12,717,415 of NW_027130432.1, read as the reverse complement.
GTATATGGAAGGTGTGTGTGGGGGGGTAGCCCATTGTAAATAAAGCATACTGGTGAAGCACATGTGGTGGTCTGGATGTGGTTTGTGCGGGCCAAGGGCCTGAACAGCAAGGGGGCCAGGCACAAATTGTTAGTTACCTAATCAGACTAACAGTGATTTACACCACTCTTTGCATGTGTATGACAGCCCAAAAATCTGTCTTGTAAACTTTACAAATATACTTTAACTTTTATTACTATCTCTGCAGAAATAGACATTGGATCTCTTAAAATAAAATTCAGGTGATATCCACAAATCTGGGCTTTACCTTATTTTGGCTAATTCCGTGTGGAGGCAGGAAACAGAAACCAGAAGCTGAAAATAACAGGTGTTTTGGTGTCTGTTTCCACTGCCATTTGCACAGGAGATGGACTTGTGAAAACAAGGCACAGGAGAGTTCTAAAACAAAGTCTATACTTTAAATTATTGCCTGATTTTTGCTAATCTGACCTGTACATCCAGAAAATCCAGTAATATCAGTATCACTAGCAACTGATAAGGTTTCCAGCTGCTGGCTTTGCCTGGCAAAATCTAGTTTGCATAAGTAGCTCAAAAACATGCAGTACTTCAGATTGGAAAGGGATATTTTTAATTTAAGAAGCCAACAACTTTGAATTTTTTAAAAAAACAGATAGTATATTTAATTTTCAAATAGACAGCTGTACCTGGACATGCCTACTTTACAGGTACTGTAGTTGAATTCACGATGCCTTTTGCTTTCTACCTGGCAAAACTACACACCTTTGTGTGTTGTTATTTACATATAGTAAGTGGTTCATAGAATATAGAGTAATTATTCTATTGATATTCATTTCCTAAACATTTGTGCGGAAAATACTTTAAAGTTGTTGGCACACAGAGGTGTTAGTTACAGCCTAACTATGTTGCTGTTGAGAGCAGGTGCATGCATGTATATAGTTAAGTAGTGAGTCATGGCCTGCAGGGGTAGACGGGATGTTCTGCTTATAGTGGATGGATCAGTAGACATGAAGCTAGCAAAAGTGATTTCAACCTCCCAAGAAGTGGCATAATCCACTTCCAATGTCTGATTGCATTTACGAGATGCAAGTTATGGAAAGAATGTAAAGAACCATCATACTTTGGTTTCTGTTGGGGATTAATGAGGTGAATTCTTTTACCAACAGTCAGAAAGGTGCATGTGTAGACAGTGCTCCAAAGCCAATCCATAAGGTTGCTAATCTAATCCCTGCTGTATGTGGGAAAATTAGGGCAGTGATTTCAGTACAGTGCTTAGGCTTGTTGCAGAACCTAGCACACTGGGCGCAGGGCAGAGTGGTACACCCTGACTGGGCTGCCTCTGAGCCAGGCATCTGGTCAAGTGCTGGAGGCAGGAGAAGGAGCAGTTGGTAAGTCTGCAGGGCCCAGTTAGGCAGGTTTAAGGAAAGGGCAAACTAAGCATGTGCTACGGCCTAAATTTGTGGGGTGTGGGCAAAATTAACTCGAGTGTGGGGTCACAATGTCACTCCAGTTTGGCCTGGCTGTTCTTCCTCCCTCCCCCCATCCTGACGGGTGGCCAAGCCAAACCTGATTAGCACTGCAACCCTGCATGCCAGGTGCCTAGGGCCCATTGGTGGGTTAATTCAGCCTTGGCTGTCTACTTTGTCAGTCATGATACAACATGTCAAATATTTAGCCATGTCATTCCTTCTCTACCCTACCCAGAGAGGCAGTTTAAGAGCCTTGCATCCTTCTCCTGGCCCCTAGTGTCAGGAAGGGTGATCAGTGATTAAATTTCCTGCTCTCGAAGGACACAGACCACAAACCCCAATTGGCTTCTATTAATTACTATTTGTTACCTAATAACAGAAACAAGGGGGGTTACAAACTCCATTAACCCAATGGCAAATCACTACCTTCAGGGATAAGAAAATCTTTGTAAGTGTAAATACTAACCATTGCCAACCCCTAGTGTTCAAAAATCATGAGTCAAGCCTATAAAAACCATGAGATTGTCTCAAAAATAATGAGATTTTTTAAAAAACCCAAAACTTTTGGTTCTTTTTATTTATCTTCTCATGGTTGAGTCTTTAGAGATCATGTTTTCCATCTTTGTTCTGCAGACATCAGGGCTAGAAACTTAATTTTTTTAAAAAGCTGAGATTCTTCCATATTCATATGACTCCTGGAGCTGGAGCTTTAAGACACATACCAAATCTCATGAGACTCAGAGACTGTGTCATCTTGTTAGCTCCATTTGTAAATTATTTGTAACTACAGTATAAATTAAATGTAAGTTAGCTCCATAGATACAGCATTCAAGAGAACCACAAGATGATAGTCAATAGAGTGTAGTTAGGGTAGGTTCAGTTTGTTTGCATAATCTTCTGTTGCTAGCATAAGCATTGTCAGGAAAATGAGAATGTCACACTCTAGCAGAGAGCACGAGAGACAGGAAGTGTAGTGGGTGGTAGATACCTCTTCATCATTTTGATTGACTGACAATTCCACCTACCTTAGGTTGCCAAAGCTGTAAAAGGAAAAGTAGGAATGGCTGCCAGATAAATCAGATAACACTGAAAAGTTTGAAGTGGTGTTATGTTCTGCAGCATCTGCACAAAATATGTAAAGGATTTATGCTGATCAGGTCTAGAAGATACAACATGTGAGATCTGCATGAAGAAGGGTCTATTTTCCTTCATTTTTTAAAATTGGTTTGCTATGATCAATCTTTCTTTAAAATATCTGGAGGAGGCACGCTAACCTCTGCAGTTCTTTTAGATATTGAATTTCACTGAAATAAAAAACTACTGTCTTTCAGAACTATCTCTTCCTTGTATGTTTCCATACCCAGTATCTTAACCTTTCTTTTCTACAATTCAGTCTGATAACTGCTTCATTGTCAATGGAGAGGCCTAAAATATTAAATTCATTGCCACAGTTCAAGGCAACTGCACCTGTATTTCCCCTCCATGGTCCACCAAGGGCACCCACTTCAGGCTTCCAGCTCCCAGGCATCACCTTTCTTGGGTGGAGACCCACATCCCACTCTCTTCTGACTAGGGATTTTAAGGCTGCACAGTTCTCTGGTTAATCTGTGATATCTCCAGCAAGCCAGACTCCCTAAAAGGCCAGCACCTGTGCTTTGCTGTTTCTCTGAGGGCTAGGACCAGTGTTTCACCCACAGTTTCAAGTTACCACACAGCTCCTTCTAAGAAAGCACATTTATTCTTAAGGTAAAAGTATTACAGAGAAAACATATGAAAACAATAAGAAACTACACCTGTGCTAGAAAGTATACCAGAGGTCACCCCCAACTCCAGCCTAGGGCTCTGGTAGGTTTTAGTACTTCAAACCCACAACTAGGTTTTCCCAATGGAAATGAGTTCATCTGTCTTGGATCCAGAACCAGAACAGAGATTGGGCAGATCATCCATTTCTTTCTACAGCTCAGGCCTTTGATCTTGGCCTTCTGTAACAGGTAATCAGCAGACAATGACCCTCTCTTCAGGGCGTAGGGTCAAAAGGCTGGGTTTTTGCATAACCAGAGTTGAGGAATTTGTATTAACTCTCCCTAGAGATTCCCTGGGAAATCCACTTCAAATTTATTGTCCCAAAAGTCCATACTTGTCTGGTTCATTTCCAATACAATCTTGTGAATTCCCAGGTCTCACATCTGTCACATCTCCCCCTAGAGAGGTTACATACAATCCCAGCCCACAATAATACATAAACTTAATATAATAAGATCTTTCAAAGATATTGCAGGAAATTGCCATATCTGTCACACACAGCACTTAGCGGTTTCATAGCTTATTAGAATACATCATGTGTCATCATTAAGTGTGAGATAATTGGCTCCCAAGTTCTAGATCTGGAAAAAATGATGGGCTTACCACTAGAGGTATATTTGCATGTAAATCAACTGCAGAGTAGTTACACGTGTGAGTAAATCGAGTTAACTGCATAGTACTCCAGGGTGCACTTGATTTTTTTTAAAACCCTCCTACTCTAAATAGCAAGCACTGCATTTATTTCTGACTCCAGGGGTTGCATTACAGAGAATACCAATGCTCTTATCATAAGGTTATTTCAGTAGTGCCACTGCAAATGCAGTTGTAATCAGCAGATTGACTGAGGTGCGCTTTGATTTTTGGTGAACCAAAATCGGTGCTGAAAAATGTGTGTCTGGTAGAATGGGTTTATGCTTTTCTTTCTGTGCTGTACAAAGACGTCCCCTTCTACTTGTTCTGTTCTTGTAGGAATGCAGACTCAGTCTTACAGTTCTGGTCCAGATGGAATATCCCAGCCCACAAGTGGCTAGACAGGTACAAAAATGAGTTCTGCATTTTTCAGTTAAGATTCAGTTACGTGTAGGAGATGAAATATTGCTGCTGGGAATCAATAATAGTAATAATAGATTTTCTTTGTGAAGGATTAAATCACCGTGAATTGGTCTATTTGCCTGCTGTATCACACCAGAAGTTCTGCTGGCTTGAAATGCAACTCTGAGGCATTGCAATTAAGCCTTGACATTCAGACATAATTAATGAGTGAGCTTTAAATTTCAGGATGGTCTTAGAGGAGTAGCAGGGTGTTGGAAGAAATGTTATATTTTTGTTAAGTTAAATGCTTCAAAATAACTGTAAGAATCTAGCATGTGCTAGTAAGATCTTCAGGAATAATACAGCAACCCCGTAGACCAAATCCTGTCTCCTCTGCAGTTGCAGGGGGCTCTGATCAGAGCAGTTCCACTGCAGAAAAGTTTGGGGGGCACAGTTTGGGAACTGCCCCCACACCAGGGAACATGGTGCTCTTGCATCATAGACCTCTGCTCCATGACAGTTTCCTTTGCCCCAATGTGTAGATGGTCAAGGATGGGCCAATGAAGGTGTAGTATGGTGAATCTGCCATTATATGGTTTCCCCAATCATTTTCCCTTATGCAGGTGAAGCATGCTGGCTGCAGGGGCTAGTGAGGCTGCAGAAGCAGCTGTGGAGTCATTCTGACCTGAGTGGGGGGAGAGGATTTTTTAGCACTGCTTCTGCATCCCAAACAAATAGTCAGAGTATGTGTCCATTCATCAGTTCCTTTGAAACTGGTAGCTCTTACAGTACCTTCTGGCACAGGTTCAAACAGGTGCTATGTTTTCTAGCCTTAAAAGCCTCTCGAGCTTTGGAAGGACAAATAGTTACCAGTTATTCCAGTGGAAACTTCTAATATTTGGGGCCTGTTGCTAAAGTGACACCTGCTCCCAACAAAGCCAGTATTACTCCATTCACACATTACCTGGGCATGACCTGACAGAATCCCTTGTCATTATGTTCCAGTGCTGCCTAAGCCATGGGAGCAGAGTAACCAGTCTGAAGTGCTGTGTGATCTTTCTAACCCCAACAGTGAAGAGATCAGAGCTGCCAGTGCACCCTACACTCTGACCCCCTTAGCACTACAAACCACCAATGACCTGTGCAAGAAGCAGAACCACTCTTATAGGGAAAAGCTATGGCCAAGATTTTCAAAAACAGCTGCCTAACATTGGGGTTCTAAGCTCATTTAGGCAGCTAAATAAGTGGCCTGATTTTGATTCAGCTGACTTCAATGAAAACTACTGGGTACCACTACGCTTTTGAAAATCAAATGAGCTTGGAAACAACATGAATAACCCATTTTTGAAAATCCTGGCCTCTTTATATAATTATATTTCTGATGCATGTTCATTAAAAGATATGGAGGAACCACTAAGCTACTAAGATCCATGTGGAAGCTCACAGAACCCAAGAGAGTCTATGGAGGTTGCAACTTATCATTCTAGCAACATACCTTCCAACCAGTTCAGTGCAGTTACCCTTCTCTCTAATGCCTTCCGTCACTGCATAAGGCTAAATGGTAGGAAACTAATGAATAGTGCTTTTGTAAGTCAGAATAGCTGTCCTGTGGGCCAAACTCTGCACTTATTTACTGGGGTAAATCTGGAGTATCTCGATTGAGTTCAGTGGAATTGCTCTGGTATAAGATCCATATCTAGCTCTGTAGGACTGATACTGATATTGGCAGCTGGTTGCACTAGGAAACAATTTAAGTAACTCTTTTTCGTATTATTCTTGTGGCTTGTGTACATAGACACGTATACAGGCCCTTGCTGCATCACGGCTATGACAAGTGGCAGGCCCGAATGACAGTGTTCCTACTTTCTGCATGTTTCTATGAGGTAGGTCACAACAGCACTGATCTGAACAGTTCTAAGCATTAGCAAGGGGATGCTGCACTTAGAGTAAACGACACAAGTGACCGTCATTGACTTTTAACAGATCGCTCATTTAACCTGTGAAATCTAAGACGATTCTATTGGTCTCGCCTTGTTAAGTCTCCTTTGCAGATCCCACTCTGCTGTGTGTCCAAGGTACGCTAGCTGAGAAGCGTTTAGCATACTGGGCTAAATGTGCTGGTGATGTAAATGGCAGTGCAAGTTAGACAGAAAATGAGTTTAAGTGCCAAAGCAGGCTAAGCTGCACCAGTCTGGACTCCATTAGTTGCGTACAAGGCGTCTCATTCAACTTAGTCACCCAGTGACCCAGACCTTGTAAGGGGCATGGCTAGGAAAGGGGATGTGCTCAGTTAAGAAGAGGTCACATCCAGAGGAAAGTGCCACTGAGGCAGGTTAGCAGGTGCAGACATGCCAACTTCCCAGCCTAGAAAATTTTCCAGAAAAATTAACTCTTTGATTATGGGACTCTGTTTCCAGTTGAAAAATATGTCTCTAGTAACTGAGCCACACAGTGCTGAGGGAGCACAGTTTTCTTCAAAGGTCTTCGCAGCTGCCCAGCACCCCCCAGGTATTGGAGCAGCCCACTGGGGCTATCCCACATTTCAGAGCTGAACTCTAGCACTAGGCCACTGGGAGTTTCCATTGTTTTAATATATCATAACAAAAGTTCTGAGTTACTCTGCATCCTGCGCTGTTACTATGAGCCCAGATTTGAGGTGCATGCTCAGGTATATACTCCTCTGGACTCATGCAGCCTTATGGGTAGTAGAACAACCCTATTCCTGCAGACAGTGGGTGGCTACATGACCTGTTACCTAACCCTCATTTTTGCCTCCCTGGTCAGGGTGCGGCATAGGTGGGTGTGGCTAGGGAAGGAGCAGAAGGAACCATCACTCTGTGTGACATCTTCTCGTCTGAAAACAGCAGAATTCACAATGCAGTTTACATCAGCAATTACTGCTGCCCTGGATACCAGAAACATCCACTTTGTGTCTGTCAGAGATTGTCATGGGGGAACTATGCTCAAGGCAGACAGGCCCCTGACCATTGATAGCCCAGCACCTGTGCTAGCCATACTGCTACTGCTGCCTACAGGGACTGGTCAGGGTGACTACAGTCAGAGCACATGAGCTCAGGCTGATGCCAGCACTCCTGGCTGTCCTGGGCCCTGCCCTGCACCACACAGCTGCTGGTCCCTATGGTCAGTGTATTTGGCAGGTAGTTTTTTACAAGCTGTGCATCTCAAAAGGCTTTTTTTCCTCTTCTTCACTCCCTTGAATATGAAAGGAATGTATAAACATCATCCCTTTCTCAGGAAAAGTCCGATTGAAGTCATGTCAGGATCAGGCTCTTCACACTCACATATTCACTGCTTGTTATAGTCAAGAACAAAGAGTAACATACCCTCATTCAGGGCAATGCATCTCAGATACTTGTTTTTGTCTTTTTCAGTATCTAATTGCCATCCCACTGAAGATGTTCCGGTTTTGGATGTTTTCTGCTATGGCAGCTCAGGTATGGTAAAATGGAAACTATGCCAGTGATGTAGCAGGGGTGTGGCTACCATGATCTTTGCACTGTTGCTGCTATCTAGAGATGATCTTTATAATTAAGGCATGAAATGTTTTAGTTTAAACCACGAGTAAAAGCTTTGCTAAGCCCAGGCTTTCTGGTGAGCATTGAGCAGGCTGTTCTCACTAGCCATCTGCCAGTATTGTCAGTTTCGCACTGGGGAACTACACTAGAAAATGTTTTTAAACTGTTGCTTTCTGACATGCAGTAAAGATGCTAAAAAACTGCACCCCCGTTTTATTTTTATGGTAAAAAATGCCAAACATCAGCAGTCTTTGTTTATAAACCTCTCACAGAGAAATTTTTCCTTCTTGTTTGGTTTCTGTGCTATAATGTTTAGAGCCATTGGCAATCTGAGAAGAAACATACCAAATTCTGCAGTAATTTAACCCAGAACAGTTTATAAAATCTTTTTAAGCAAACAAGAAAAAATCTTAACGGGTCTTGTAACCAGCTCAGTAAAACTCACTCAGGCCACCTGTTCTACGCTATAGCTCCACCTGGTTTTAAAACCTGTATGAATTTTGAGGGTTAATTTCCTCAGCGTAATGATTGATCTTTTGCTATGATGGTTTCTGTGGTGCAGAATTTGTTCTCCCCTGAAATCTTCTTCTTTAATCTCTCCCTACCTTTAAAAAACATCTTTAAGCCTTTCTGTTCCAACTGTGACTTTTAGTCTGACACCTGTTGGCTTTCCCTATACAACCTTTTCCTTCTCCTTGTGACTGTTTAGTTGTTAAGCTTTTAGCAGGTGGTCCCTTTAATGATTTTTGTAATTGTTTTGTTATGCTGTGCACAGGCCCAGAGCACTTTGGCAAAAGGAAGTGTTAGAAATAAAATGAGTCATTGTTATTATGTAAAAGCGAATTCATTTAGAACCTGTTCTCTAGTTAAGGGCACTTGCACCATTTAGAAAATGGCAGGAACTACTGGGAAGAATATTGTTAGTGACTGGTGTTTGCTTTTTCCTACAGGTCCCACTGGCTTGTCTAATGAAAAGGCTTTTTGGTGGTAATTTTGGTAACATCCTCATGTGGATCAGTTTGGTCCTAGGTCCTCCGCTCATGATGCTCTTATATTTTCATGACTATTACATCCAGCACCATCGGAAAGATTCAAGCTGGAGACTGTTTTTTTTCTAATCTACCCCAGTCCTAGTTCCTTTGTGCTCTCTATCTGTCTTTCATTATGTACAACAGAGGCACCAAAACTTGGCTCAAGTTAGAATCACAGAATGAAGCCACCCTTTTCTTTAATATGGGAGGGGTTGCCCAGGCCTGCAATGCTTCATCTGGCCACTAAGCTGAAGATAGAGAATTGTGTGCTGATCTCCTCCCATATTGAAGATGGGTGAGCGCAGAGCTTTGTGGGCCACATGTATTTGTTTACTTTGGCCACCTCTGGTCCCTTTGTCTCTTCAATAGAAAGTTGATCTTTGGCTGCTGTAGGACTGACTTTAGAGAATACCTGAACAGGGTCCCTGAAAAGTCCGGTAACCGCTCTGGATATAAATTGTAGTCGATGCTCTTTATTTGTATTAAAATACTGCCATTTAAGATAATGTCTTGCCTGGGAAATGAATTTAAGAATCAGCTAAAACTGATACCATTTCCTCACTTTTTTTCATCGAATGATTTAAATGGGAGAGCTGAGTTAATGAGGAGATAATGCCAATTGAACAGAAGGTTGTCACAGGAGAATGGGCTCCTATGGCTAGATAAATGCTAAGGTGAAGCCAAGACGTTTCTGTTTGCAGCAGGAGATATGGAAAGTTATTAAAATCATTCTTTTTCTTTTATTCCAAGTGACTGCTATAGCGTAGCTATACTTATTTTGGGCCTAGCTCTGCCACGCTCAGTCATATTGAACACTTCCCTTGCTCCTCAAGTAGTCCCCGTAAACTCAGTGGGACTGCTTGCAGAATGCTGTTCTGCTCAGTGGAATTAAGGGTGGCAGAATCAGGCCCTGTGCGTGTAGTAGTGGAGTGGCAATTGCTTTCTGACTGCCCTGAAAGTATCCCCTCTTCCTAGAGTGTGGGTTTCACCCTTCCTATGTAGAACAGACAGCTGCTTCCTGTCTCCAGACAGGAAGGGAAAGGGATGAGCTTGTGGTTGGGGAGAGGAACTTGAATTGCACCCTCTACCCCAATGATCAACCCCACTGAGGCTCCATGTCCAATATTCTCATGATGAAGTTGTGTGTTGCTATTTGGAGCCAGTGAAGTGGGTGGCGCTAGGAAGCTGTCATTTGGCAGGGAAGTAGCCCTAAGGCTGGCGAGATGCCTTGCAGGGTTTTGGGGAGAATCCATTTGAATTTGGCAAGTGAGGAGGCTTTGAGGATCAGATTTTACATGATTCACGGTCTGTGTTAGTTTATTATTTATATCACCCTAGCGCCTAGGCATTCCAGTTGTGGACCAAGACCCCATGGTGCTAGGTGCTGTACACACAGCACAATAAGACAGCCCCAGCCCCAATACTAAGAAGTGTACAGTATAAGACAAGAGAGAATAGATGGGTACAGACAGGACAGCACAAGGAAATAATGATACAGGATTGGTCAGCCTGATGGGGCGCGGTCTCAGCACAGCAGCAGGCTAAATTAGCCTACTTAGGTATCTAAATAAGCAGCCTGATTTTCAGAGGGACTTGAGCACCCAGTGACAATAGTAAAATGACTTAGATAAGATTTGCTTAGATTGTAAGCGCTTTGGGATGGGGATTGCCTCTTTGGTCTGTGTTTGTACAGCATCTAGCGCAATGGGGTCCTGTGTCATACCTGTGGCTTGTACATGCTACTGCAATATAAATAATACCAGGGTTACTCCAAATACACAGTGCCGGGAGAAGACAATCATGCTCAGTGTGTGCAGAATGGATGATGTGCGGGGAACAAGGCACTCGGTCAACAATGAAAGTGAAGAGAATTTCTCAGAAAGCAGTGATTACAACCAGCTACTTTATTTTTAATCAGTGTAACAATAAGTATGGTAATCCATTTCCCCGGGAGACGGTCAGTGAGTTGTGAATTGTGGGCAGCGATGGAGCTGGTGTGCTGCATGCAGCCTTCCTCGTCACTTCTGTTTGAATGAGTTGTTCAAATGTCTCATCACTTCCTCACTCACTGGGCACTGCCTGGCCATGTCCTGGATGGGACTGGGAGTCTGCAATAACGATAGTATATGAGCGTTTAAGGAAAGCCTCTCTCGCAGTGTGAGCACAGTGCTAAGGTTGCGAACTTTGCCATCTCCTATGCGTCACTCAACAATCTTAATGCTCTTTTTACACAGGTTTTCATAGGTAATCTAGATGCATGAAAAGAGCTGTTCACACATTCACACTTATATGGGGAAGTTAAAATATACATGGCCTGACCTTCAGAAGGGCTGAACCCCAGCAGCTCCCATGGACTTCTGCACCTCAGAAAATGAGACCTAGAAAAGGGCTCCTGGCCAGGGGGTGGCTAAATGCAGTTAAAGGCCAAGGAGAGCCCATTACTTATTCTGACCCTTCACCTTCTGTTAGGGGAGGTTAGGGATTCCAGCTGCTCTTTCATGATTTCCATATTTCCGCTGATGCTGTTTTCAGCATAACTGGCAACATTTGGACATTTTAGATGCATTCCAAGGGAATGTGAAAAATAGTTTTGCTGCATGTATGGCCTTTTAGACACCACAGCCACTGAAAAGATGGTTCCATTACGCAGCCCTCTCCTTGCTTTGACAAGCATTTCTTCTCCTCTGGCCTTTTTTTCCCCCTTCCTGTCCTCTTTTCTCATGGGAAGGCAGGATTTGTAAGGCTATTTCAGAGCAACACAGAACCCCTGGAGACTAGGAGCAGTAGGCAAAAGAGCAAAAGGCAAAAGAGTCCTGAAATATAACTGCACTTGCTCAGAGACATTGGCCATCCCTGGCTGCACCACTTCTTCATTACAAGGCCACCCTGTATCACGAAGATGAATGTCATCTCAGCATGTCTGCCATATTCCCTGTGTATATTTTCTACTGGGAGAAAAGTATCAATCAACAAGAACAGGCTGGGAATTTTTTGCGGCCTTCCTGTCCTTGCACTCCAATCATCCATGAGATAACATGCATTCTCCACGAGGCTTCTGTATCTGCCATTTCTCTCATTGTACAGTCAGTGTATTCGGAGCAAAAATAAACCAATCCATCATGGGACTGGATGCTTCAGAGGACTGATGGTGAGAGATGGAACCTTTCATGTCTAAGACACAGCCCACATCAGTAGTAACTGAAAGCTGCTGCCTTCTGGTGGCTGATTAGTAGTCTGTGGAATAAGTTTGTGGTCTCAATCTGGTTCCCGGTGGAAACTTGTCCGCATCACAAAACCATCACCACAGTCAGCACTAATCAACACCCATGTTGGCAGTCAGCAGAGGGGCTAAGGACCAGATGGGTATAGAGGCAGTTCCTCTCTCATCCCTAGAAGGGAGGTCCTTATGGGCCAGGCTAGGCTACTGTGCTGAAATCTCCACTGCCACTCCTTGTGTTGGACTGGTCTGTGGAGAGAAGGCATAGATCTCCAAGTCCCTCAACCTGGCATATTTCATGAATGCTAAAAAAAACCTGTCCCATCACCTTTGAGCAAAGGACCCAAGTGACTGTATAACAATTCAGTTCATCTCCTGCAGCCATTTACATTGTGGCTGGATTCAGAAAAACCTCACTCAAAAGCTTTTCTTGTACCTCTATCAGCAAGAAATACTTCGGGAAACTGCAGGGCTCCTGGTACATTTGGCTGCATGAAAATCTTTGGCTGTTTGCATCTGAAATAAATACATTTTAAGCAAGAAAGTTGCCGGTTCCTGGCTTGCGTTCCAGGCTGAGTGGTTCCATCTGTAAATCTGGCTGAAAGTCATTGAGCAGCATGAGAAACGTACACATTTCCACCTGTGCTCATGGAGACAATGTGCATTTCTGCAGGGTACCCAGCTGAGACCTCAGAGCTGTGAGGGGGGTTGTATCCAAAATCTGCCCTTAAAAGTCACCAGGGAGCAATGTTTTCAGTAATAAGTCCAGCACGGGGGGAGGGGGATGTGATTTTAATCAGGAGACACAAAGGAACCTCACAGAGGAGATAATTTAAGAGGCAGGGCACAGATGTGTCACTCTGCACAACAGGGGGACTGAGTTCTGGGAAATAAGTAGAAACCAGTTCTCAAATGTCTCACTGTTTTGTTAATTTAATCAAGGTCTTTGTCCTGTCAAAAGAGAAGGCTTTTTCTTTTGCCCAGCATTTTCACAAACACTCTAATATCAGCAATGTGTACCCAAACTGGACCTAAGTGTTTCTTTTAATGGTTTTTAAATTTTGTTAACATCTATGTAAGTGCTGTATAACTTTTTTTTTTTTTTTTTTTTTTTACAACCCAGTGTTTTCCTAAGTAAAAAACCAAACGAACGCATCTCAGAAGCCAATTGGAGATAGCCCTGCATGTGCAATTTTTGCTGTTAGTTTTTTTCTGTGATCAATAGATTTTTATTGGGTGGCTTACTTAATCATTAAATCTTTCATGGCCCTCTCAATGAGCCTGAAACATAATAAAAATGATAAAGCACTGGGGGATATTCAGCCAAGGAGATCACTTGTTTGGAAGAATACTCTTATCCCCTCTTAGTCTGAATAGAGAAGGCTTGGTGCCATAGCTTTCATAACTGCAGCCTATTCAATTCCAACTTCAACGGGATGAAAGGTGGAAACAGGACCACAGGCCTTTCTACACACAGGAGTATGCTGGTTTAACTAAGGCAGGGTTTTTTAACTGATTACTTCTTAGGCTATGTTTTAATTGCCAGCAAGGTGTGTTTCTACCAAAAGATAGCTAACCCATGTTAGCTATTGCCCTGCAAAAACATAATGGAGACAAGGCCGAAGGAGTTTGTACCCCGATGTAGCTAGATGGGAGGGGTGGATAGCATTGACCTCACCTAGCCACATCAAGGTACAAACAATCTTTTTAAAAAAGAGACGTCCAGTCTTGATTTGAAGATCCCAAGAAATGGAGAAACCTCTTGGAAGGTTGTTCCAATGGTTGAAAATAAAGAGTGTCCAAAATAATGTCTGCACAACTTTTAGTGCCAGCTTAACTCCATCAGTTTAAAATCACCCCTGAACTGGTGTAACTGTGCTTGTGGACAAGCCTGGACATGCACTAGTTTCACCAAAGTGTGTTTTTAAATTTATATAGTTAAATCGGTGCCAGTTAGTGTGTTGACAATTGACACTCATTCTGGAGTAAGGGTAATTTCTTTCAATTTAGCTTGAGCCACTAAAAAAATCAAATTAAGCTAACCTGCAATAAGCCATGCTTAAACCAAACTAGGCAGAGAGTTTTGCTCTTGTTTAAAAAATGATTTAAGTTAAACTAATGCAACTTTTGTGTATAAACAAGGACACAGGCTTTGAGGCAAATTCAGCTCAGTTAATTCTCAGTTACATTGGTGCAAAACTGGGATAACTCCAGTGCCTTCAAGGGAGCGACTCCAGATTCATACCAGCATGCGTGAGAGCAGAATCAGGCCCATTATTTTAAAAACTATTTTAACAGTCTGTCGCAGTGTGATCAGCCCCTTTAAGGGAAGATGAACCTAGCCCCACCTGTGACTGATCAGCTGTCTCCTAAATGAAGATGTGGGTCTAGGGGTCAGATGATAACCTGAAGGAATTTATACAGGCCAGTGAGCGCACAGTTGAACCAGAGAACTGTAGGGAGGAGGTTGCTGGTAGTAAGTGACCCCCAGGCAGATGGCCTTGTGAGTGAGGACTGCAGGGAGTAACAAAGGTCCTGCAAGCTTCCTGGAGTCAGGGAAAGGACTGGAGGGGCAGATAGAGGTGAGAAGAAAGCCTCTGGGTACTGGAACCTATGTGGGCCAGAGGACTTGCTTTTATTTTAGTATTTTGCTCAAGTTTTCAGTTTAACTAGTAAATTGTGCCCTGAGACCCAGGCCTGATGCAGCCTCTGGCGCAGCAATGATCCTTCGATTGCCGAGCGCTTATGCAGCCCTTTGAATACTCTGCTCTGTGCTTTGCATCTTTTCTGAATTAGAAGTTGTCTCTGTCAAAGCTCAGTCACGAGCCTAAAATCAGTTTAATGTGGTGGTCTGCAGTTTCCACTGCTGCTCATGATGAGACAACATCCTCTCCTCTCACTGCAAGGCCGTCTCTACAGTGACAAAGCATCTAGCGATGCTCATCAGCCAAACAACCCAGCTGATCCTGAATAGAACCATCAATGAGAGTTTAAAAGAGGCATCTTCTGGGCCTTCTGAAATGCTGAGTGGCTGAACCTCCCTTAAGGACATCTAAAGAGACGCTGCACCCTGATTCCATTACTATAGAAACTCCATAAATTGAACAATTTAATAAACATTTTCCCTCTAAAAGAGCTGAGGGGCAGATCCCCCAGGAGTATCCATCACATCATGGTCCTACTTTGACAAGTGACTCTAGAAATGGCACCAACGGGCTCTGTGTTTATTGTCACTTAATGGTTTCCATAATACATGGGCTGAGTTTAAAAGTAAGATTGCCAGCCCTGCCCACTGAGCCTGGCATGGGAGAGTCAAGGTGAGGTCTTTCCTTCCTGCACATCATCACCGGCAATAAAGATTCTTGCCGGCCAAATTCTGCTCATTGTTATATCCATGCAGCCCCCCTGCCTTCAATAAGCAGGCTGGAGTTTACTAAACAGCTCTGTGGATGGTGCATGAGATGGGATAGCTTCCAGCTGAGTGGCCTCTGCAGGGATAACAGGAGTAAAGTGCACCAAATGAATATTTTTGTGGCTGAAATGAGCAGATCTGACCCTGGGTACATACAGGGAGCTGGCCAGTGTACGAGGCAAGAAGGGGCCACATTTTAAGAGTCCTTTCCCCCTAAGCTTAAACCCACCGGTCAAGGCTCTGTTTTACACACACCCTCCTTCCTGTTGGAGGGCTGGGCACAGGATTCACTTTGGAGCATCTCATTTCTGTTCCTTAATCTGCTCGGGTGCCTGTTGATGAATTACATAAAAGACGCCCTTTGTCTCCCAGGGCTCTATCAGGATGATGCCTTGTGTCTCTCCCAATTTATGCTGGCCTGATTCTAAAGCCAGATTCTGATCTCCATTCCCCCAATGCAGTGTGAATACAAAGTTCCTTCGTCCAGGCAATGGAGTGCACTATGCATACACAAACTTAACTAGAATCAGCACCTGCCCCAGGGACCATGAATCACATCCCAGTCTCCAATGTGGCAGTGCTGGGCCCTAGCGCTACACAATAGGCTGGCCCGCCATTTTAAAACCACTTCTTGATGGGAATGAAAGGAGATCCCATCTACGGGTCCACATGCAGGGTGAGAGCTCCTCACTGGCTGGCTGCACGTTGCAAATGATCACTGAATACCGGGCCTGTGGTGTTGGTCTCTGTTTGAATGGGGACATTATTGCTAATGCAAATCTGAATAGAATTATTTGGGGATTTTAATGCTTCCTGGCCCTGTAGCTGAGCCCCAGACTGCCCCCCGAACTACCCCTGGAGCACCAGGTCCTGTAAAGTGAGTGCTAAATTGGCTCTCTTTAGTCGCTTGCCCAAGCATAGCAAGAGATGCCATGGCAACAATGATCTAACAATGTCTGATTATGCAGCATCAGAACGTCGCCAGCACACACAGTGCCCTGTGCCTGGGCTCTGCCCAGACGAACCATGACTTCAGGAAGCAAGGGTTTACGAGGCCAAGTGACAAACCTTCTAATTGTGCAAAGCAGCTGCAGAGAGGAGAACAATGCAGGGGAGATCAGGACGAAGACTGGCAGCAGGGGAAAGGTGAGGAGGGAAACAGCCTAGGAGGGGGGGACAGTCTGTGCTATGCCAGGGAGTTGGAACTCACAGTAGCCTATGGCAAGAATGGTCAAAGGGCTTTGGTAGTGGGAAAGGTGAAAGGGTTTTGGAGAGAGGAGGCTGGGTTTTTGGAGACATGGTGAATGAAGAGGCAGGCAGGACTCAGCTGGAGTCTGGCTGGGGTGAGGGTGTGGCGAGGAGGAAAAAAGAGCCAAGGACGACCCAGAGCTGCGATGGAGAATACACTGGAGTGAAGCAGCCACCTGCAGACATTGATCTCTGAAAGAAGGAACACAACATTTGGCCCTAAGAACATACATGCTGGACTTCACTGTGTTTACCGCTGAGCCACAGCCAGGCTGGATGGTGGAAATAAGGATGTGCAGAGCCCTACTCTTAAAGGATGTAGAGCTGGGATGGCTCGGGAGAAAATGCCATTTCCAACTCGGCCTGGGGTGCAAACAGAAGCCTGGGCCTCCTACCAGACTGAGTCTAGCAGGAGGAAACTGCTGCTCCTAACAACCTCTCCCCTCCGCTGCCTGGCTGCCTTTGCAGGGGCCGAGGAGACACCGAGCTGGGTCAGGCAGCCAAGATGTGCAGTGCAGGTGATGACAGGGAGGGAGTGATCGTTCTCTGGTTTCCCTGGGCCTAATGGTTCCATCTCTTTGCCAGGGCAGCAGGACGAAAGGCCTGGTGCTGCTATGTCTGTGCATTTCACACTCCCCGGCAGCTGGTGAGTGACCATTTGTCTGGGAGATGCGGTCGGACCATTGTACTCCCCAGCCGGTGCCTTCAGGTTGCTCCCAGTGATGTCGGAGTCTGGGCCCTTCTTGAATTATCCCCAAGTGAGGTCCGCAATTTGGACAGCCTGTGCTCCTGGGATGGTAGTGCTGTGTGAGGGGCCTGCTCAGAGCTCAGGAGGCACCAGCATCAGCCACTCACTAGTGAAAGAGAAGACAGGGGCAGGGACAGGAGAAGTGAGGCAGAGTGTGAGAGACACAGAGGAAAGGGTGGCGTATTAAGGGAGGAAAAGCAGAGATGAGAGGGTGGTAATAGACTGTGAAGCAAAGGGCTGGGTCCCTAAAGAGCCCCGAGGGACCCTGTCTTCCATTCGCTTTGCAGGCTGTGGTACCCAGGTCCACTTGGCACCATCTAGTTCCATTGCGGACTTCGCAGCTGTGGGGGAATTCCCCTGGGTGGTGTCAGTCCAGGACCTACACCACAACCATCTGGCCTTTGGTGCCATCCTGAGTGAGCACTGGATCTTGAGCGCTGCCTCCAGTTTTCAGACAAGGTACGTGCCATGGCACTCTTCTGCTCTAGCTTCATTTGATGGAGTGAGGTTGAGGCCCCACAGTGTGGACTTGCTCTCTCAATGCCGTAGGACACAGGTGCTCTCACGTCCTTGTCGGAAGGAGGTTGCCAGGATCACCCAGTTCCTCAGTGCATTATATTCCAGGTTCTGAAACAACCACCCGGCACAGACTCGCCAGACAGGTTTTGCTGTAGAAAAAGGCCAGGAACTGAGCCGACAGGAAGATTAAATTATCTCAGACTGCTGAGTAGCTGGGCTGCTCCTCCCATGGCTGTGGCTGTAATGAACTCCCAGTGAAATGGAGACAGCGTTGAACACACGGTTCGTTGCACGCTGCCGACATTTACATTGGGCTCTTCTTCCCACTTCAGGTTTCCTTTGGGCCTCTCATGTATTTAGTCCTCTTAAAAGATCTGCTCTGTTTTGGAAGGCCAGGAAGTGGCAAGGGGTTGTGGTGCTTCCTCTCTTCCCTTCTCCATCACTCACTGACAAGGGATAGAAAGCCGTCACCCAGCCTCTTTTCCTGGGCTGCCTTCTACCCTTTCCCTCTGCACGCCAACCAGCTGCTGCCAATACAATGTCCACCCAGGAGCTGGGATGCTCCTGCCCGTCGTCGGACAGACAGTGTGCCAGCATTCAGTCAGCAGATGCTCAGGATTCCAGCCTTCCCCTCCCAGATACAATGCAACTAGACTCCCAGTCCGCCCCCGCGGTGTGGCAGCTCAGAGCTGCTGTGGTGCTGCAAAGCTGGCTTAGCTGGCAGTGGGTGAATCCCTGGGTATCAGCGCTACCATGGCATCTCCTGTGCCTCCCTGCTCCATTCCCCTGCTGCAGGAAGCACGGCTGAGGGACAGGGGGGCAGTGTGGGTGGCCAATATCTCCCTATTGCCAGAATAGCCTCTGCAGACTCTGCAATTTATAGCAGTCCGAAGGCTGCTTTAAATCATGCCTGGGGACCAGACTGATGCTGGGAAACCCATGTCTGATGAAATGGCGTCACAAAGGTGGCATAAAAATCACCTTTGCCACTCCCCCCCCCCCTTGAACTGTGCTGGGACCCGGGCCCTGAGCCACCAAGTCAAAGGCACAGGGCACAATTCTGATCTTGCACTGGCTTTGCACCAGTATAATGGCCTTGCCTAGTGCGTGATCACAATGTGGCCCCAAGTCTTCCGGTAGCTGTTGTCTCCCTGCGCACATCGAGCTGTCAGATTCTCACTGCCAAGGGGCTCTCAGGTCCCAGATCTCTTTGCACATAGAAGGCTCCTCTGTTCTCTCTCTTCAGGCATCAGGCTTTAGCCGTGGTCGGTATAACAGATCTCAATATGCAGAGGAAGCCCCAACCCCAGTACTCAATCAGCACCATAATTCCCCATGAAGATTTCAACGAGATCACCCTGGACAAGAACATTGCCCTGATGAAGATGGTCACACCAGTAAAGTTCAGTGATACTGTTCAGCCCATCTGCTTCCCCAGCAGGAACATCACTGCATCAGCCCTGGAGAACTGCTGGGTGTCAGGGTGGTTGCACCCAACTGCAGGTAACCCCTTCCTTTTCCTGGGTGACATGTACCAGAGCAGAGCGAACCTCAAGAGCTGCATTCAAAAGTCTGAGTGCTCTTAGAGCGTCTGCAAACGCCAATCAGACCTGCTGGCTTCTCCCAGCTAGAAAACCTAATGAAATCAGAGAGGATGTGGGAAAAAGAATGGCGACTTGCCTTATAGTAACTGTGGTTCTTCAAGAGGTCTTGTCTGTGTGGATCAACATCCACCTCATGTACATGCAACTTCAGATCCTCTCAGGTGAAGAAATATGGTCTGGGTATGAAATCCAGTGCCTAGCAGTGGGTGGAGGTACTACGGAGTGGGGGTACCATGTGTGTACCACGGTGCACCATCCCAACTATAAAGGTCTTTTCTTTTCCTTGCCACAAAGCCACGCATCTGCATACAGGCCTGCCATCATCTCATGCGGGGGGTGGGGGAGGGTAGCACAGTTAGATCCATTTCTGCTCAGCAAGTAGTAGCCCCTAGGAAATGGATTCAAGTCTCATCTCTCCAGACTCCCTCTCTGGGAGGGTGTGATGTTGTTGCAGAGCCCCCATGTGAAAGGAGAGGCTGGAGCCACGTTGCAAACCTAGCTCTCTCATTTGGCAGTGCAGGGACCTATCCCTCACCACCCAGCAAGGATAAGCCCTGTTGGACTGCAGCAGATAGTGTTCCTTTTAGCCTACCGGGTGTGTCAGGGGGAAGAAATGCAGCACTTGTGACGTGGCCACTTCCAGTTCCTAGACACTGGACTGGGAGCCTCTGATCTCTTGGTTTCTTGGCTCAGATAGGAGGCAGCACGGCTGCAAGCTTTCTAAGGAAGCTCTCAGTAGTGGATGTGGATCCGTGCCCCTTGAAGAGAATTGTTACGACCGAGTGCAGCAGTCACAGGGAATCCGATAATGTTACTGGATGTTTGGTAAGGAACTTCTCCTGAGCCACCCGCAGCAGACTCCGATATAGTGTGCGAACTATAGGGAAACCTGAGCTCTGCAAGGACGAGGGCAGCCTCGGCCCCATCACACTCACTATCCCTCCTAGCACCAATTTGCTACTGTATTGTCCATGAGATCCAGGGTCCACATCATCCTTGTGCCAGAATAAAGACCTTAGTTTCCACATGTCACTTTCCACCCTTTGTCCTGAGGCTTTGTCACATCACAGGTATAAGCCTCACCTGGGAAAACTAACTAGGTTCCCTTCAGTACTCCATGAATACGGCCCCTGTTCAGCCAGCATGCTGATATTTGGAGGCTTTGGGGGCCAGAGATTTGTGGGCACTTCATCTGTGCTGCACAGTGACATTAGATGTCCTAGCCCTACATTTCTAACAGTCTAAAGAGAAACAGCCAGTCCCCTGAAATTATGGGTGTCTTGTTGTTGAAGCAGATAAGGCAACGAGTTGGTGGGATTTGTCCTCCATCCAGTTTAGGATTAGTACAGAGGCGCCCACAGGACACAAGAACACGGACACAGCACATGTAGGGGAAAAGCTGGACTGGTGTGACTTAAACCTGATTTTTCTCTTTCAAAGGGGGACCCAGGAAACCCAGTCATGTGCCAGGTCAAGGGAACTGAGAAATGGGTTCTGAATGGAGTGCTGAGTCAGGGTGGCATGAGATGCTATGGGCCATTTCTGTACACCAAAGTGGCCTATTACAGCGACTGGATTTCAGCCACTACAGCGGAAGCAGGGGTCCCAATATATCCCACTCTTGCCCAAGGGCGCTCCACTTTTCAAGCTCTGACGGAGGATTTGGACAGTTCGTTTCAGTTGGCAGAGAGGGGATTTCAATCCTCAGTCACCTCAGAAGGAGGGTCTGAGCATCACCAAGCAAAGCCACGAGAGAAGGACATGAAGTCACCCCAGGAAGGGCTAGCCAGGGCTAACACCAAGTCTGACCCAGTGTACTATGACTACTACAGCGGGGAAACGCTCCCCATTTCCATGGGGAGCTTACGTCAGCCTCAGATCCCCAGGGAAATGCTCGTTCTCTTACTTTTGCTATGTCTCCCATTTTACTAGATCAGAGACTAAGTTAAAGAGGCAACTGTGTGATGGACTGGTCTCCTCAGGACCATTCCCAGCACGCTGGGCACTCTCCCCGTCATTTTTATTGCTGTTGACAGTGGCTACTTAGCATGATCCATGTGCACGGTGCTGACACAATCTCCCCACCCAGCAGTGCCCTTGTGTGTTAATCTGTCTCTGTATTTTAGCACTCACTCTGGGCTATTAAACTTTAAACTCCTCCCAAAATAATCTCTCCTGATTCCTTTTGTCACAAGGGCCAGCCTAAGCGACTGTAAACATGATACAGAGTAACAGAAACAGAGTAACTGATCATACAGATATTTGAGAGGGAAGGGAAACCCAGGTGATTCAGAACTTTGGAAGCCCTGCAAAGAACTCAGGTAACAGAACCCAGTTGCTGCTACAGCCTCTCAGACAACGGGACTTGACAAAACAGGTGTTCTAACTCGGGTGGTTTTGATTTCTTTATCATTCAGGCTGAAATGGTTCCATCTCTTTTCACAGACCAAGCTGCAGTATAAAGTGTTCTGCATTCCCCCACTTGATAGCTTCATTTTTCATATAGCTGGCTCCAAGCCAAATCTCTCATTGGCTACCTTGCAGTGGGAGAGGGAGCTGTAGTTGGTTACTAGCCATCTTGACCTTGTTCCAAGCTTGGCGGTAGCTCTGCAACGACATCTGCCGAAGGGAAAATGGAGAAATAGTGAGACAACGGCAAACTTCCATGGAGTGTGCTGATCAGCAGGGTGCAGACTGTACATCCAGGGCATTTGAGTAGGTACACTTCTGCAATCTCATGGTCTTTCTGGCTGTCTTGGCTTTCCTTTGAACACTGTATGGAAAGAATTGAGATCCTACACAGCAGTTTGTATTCAGATCTGAACTTCAAGACTTGGGACTCCGAACCTGAACCTGAATAGCACTAAACTTTGGGGAAAGTAGGATTCAGAGCCAAGGGCAGATCTGACCCTTATTATTACTATTTGTTGGTACAGTATTCCCATTGTGCCTAGGAGCCCCATCATGAACCAGGACCCAATGGTGCTAGGTGTGGTACAAACACAGAACGAAAAGATGGTCCCTGCCCCAAAGATCTTACAATCTAACTATGCAGCTTAGGCCCATCTCTCTCTGCATTAGTGAACAGGGGTGTGGGTGTGGGTGTGTAAGATGGTACCATGAACATAAGAGACTACTAGGAACCTGCCCTAGCGATTCTGTTTTGTCACACTTCTGTATACCTGAATTCATTACCTGTTGGGAGAGGGTTGCTTTTCAATACAGAGAAATTTACCACGAGGCATTAAAAGGTTTCCCTCTACTGTCATTTTATTTCTGCCCATCTTGCCGCATAACAGAGCGTGATCTAGGCAAGAGCTTCAGGATACTTTTCCCAGCTTGGCCCCAGAATCATCATGTGTTCTTGGGCAAGTCACAACCTTTCTGGGCCTCAGTAAAGTGGGCTGTTCTGCTGGCAGACCAAGTGCCAGCTCATGCCAAGGCCCAGGGCCTCACTGAACACTGACAAATGCAGAGCTGGAAACCAGTCTGACTCCCCTGTGGGTTAGCAGAGTTACAATAGCTATTAGTGGTATAAGAGTGTGTTTTGACTTCATGGACTGTTTATAGGCTGCTCATGTATTAATCCTACTTGCAACATCTGTATCCCATGGTACAAAGTCACACTGAGTGTTTGCATCATACACATCAGCAATTGTGTAACTCACCAACCAGGAAAAGAAACATTAATTAAGGTAAAGTGCTCATCCTCCACACAGGATGGCCCACTGAAGGCAAATGAGACATTGTGTAGCATCCAAAGGACAGAGACCTTGTTGACTGCATTCCTCACATCCTCCAGGAAGGGGAGACCTGCGCAGGAACTCCTCCCATCAGCTTGGATTCTGGGATGAATGGGATAAAAATCCCTGACAAGGAGGAATTGAGTTTCTTTATGCTGTCTGGACTCTGAGGAGCAAAAGCAAGAGATCCCCATGCTGCTTGGGATGGATCAGCACTAAAGGACATATAGAGCTGCTTGGTTATTATAGAAGCTCATATTACTTTTTTAAATCTAAAACTGTCACTCTTTTGTGTGGGGCGTGTGTTTCCTGTTTTAACCTTGTAAATAACTCTCATTTCTTTTCTTAGTTAATAAATCTTTAGTTAGTTTATTATAGGATTGACTACAGGCGTTGTCTTTGGTTTGAGATCTGAGTACAACTGGCCTGGGGTAAGTGACTGGTCCTTTGCGACTGGGAGTAACTCAATATTGTTGTGATTTTTGGTGCAAAGTTACCATCTATCACATAGTCCAACTTGTCTGGGTGGAAAGATAAACTGGAATGTCCAAGGGGACTGCCTGTGACTGCATGAAAAGACTGTGCTTTAGGAGTTCACAGTTGTTACTAGGTTGATGAAATCTATTTATAGAACATATAACCGGTTTGGTGTGTCTGCCCTGGTTTTTGACAGTCTGCCCCAAGGTTGGCACTCCCGGTTGTTCCCTACTCCAGACAGTGTGACATGGGGATAATAATTAATTAATAATAATTAATGCTTGTAAAGTGCTTTAAGATTGTCAAATGAAGATGATCAGAAATCAGATCCAAAACATAATCGTGAGCATGGGTGTTTGAAAAGACCCAAACTGGTTACATGTGCAGATATGAGAACTGTAGCAAACCCTTGTAAATTACCCTCAAGGAGAAGTTTACATTTCTTCTCTTCTGTATTTTATAGTTGTTAAAAATGTCAGGATAATAATAACTTGATGATGCTTCCTGTTAATTCACTATTAACCGTGTCCTGGCTTAAAACTCTTTAGCTTCCAGCCTCAGAGTTTAATTGTTAGACACTCTCTCTCCTCTGAATATAGTCAGCCTAGGACATGAGCATTGCTGCGTAAACAGGAAGCATCTCAAGTTGTTCTATTATACAGTAGTTAAAACCACAACTAAAATCTCCCACTCATGCTGCCTGGGTGTACAAAGCAACAGACACCTTCACCATAATCATATGAATGTGGGTGGGCACAGATATGTGCCCTCTGGTAGTTAAATCCCAGCTGTGTACGGGGAAGGACAGCTGAGCTGTCTATGTTCAGCTAATGACTCAGGGAGATCTTTTCTTACTGTACCTCAGCAATCTCCACCTTCCTCTCCCATATCTTGATATTGTTTTCCAGGTCATACATGGTTGTCTTCTGATTGACGTACTTCAGGACCGCAGGTACCCTGTAATCCGAGAGCTGCTTCCGCAGCTGCTTATTCACACTCTCTGCTTTGGCTCGTTCCTGAGAGAGGAAAAGAGATCCAGGGCAGGTAGATTAGGTGGGAGATTCCTTTCTGCAAACTGGCAATTTAATTTGGGAAAAAAAACCAAGGCCCCTAAAACTAAATGTAGAATGATTAAGCTGTGCAGTAAGAAGTTGCTAATAGTGTTTCGATTTCCTGTCTGCTAGAGGCATTTTTAACTGCTTAAACACACAGGGCAACTCCCTGCTGCCACAGCTAGGCTTTGTGTGTTGCTACAGACTGGTATAGTGAAGTGGTACAAAATACAGGTGGGGCACTCCTTAGTGCCCTCGCTGGAGGGGGCAGGGCATTGCCTTTAAAAATAGGAGGATATTAAGTGCAGAAAACTATGCCACCACTGGGTGCCCAAAGTTAGGGTCCAGACTCTATCCTTTGGCACCTAAAGAAAAGTGAGCTGGTTTTCAGAGCATCCTACTGACTTCAGTTGGAGATGCAAGCACGCAGCCTTTCTGGTAACCAGGGCATTTGCCTGCAGGTGCCTGAATGTGGATTTCACAGCATAACTTTAGGCACCCAGCTTCTAATATTAAAGTATATTTAATTGTAATACTGAAATATTCCTTTGCTATATTAAATGTGTAATGTACCATTTATATTATTATTATTATTATTATCATCTCTTATTTGTATTGGGATAGTGTCTAGGAACCCTAATTGGAGATCAGGCCACCATTGTGCTAGGCACTGTACAAGCACGGAGCAAAAAGACAGTCCCTGCTTCAAAGAACTTCTGGTTTAAGTATGTGGGCAAGTTAACATTGCTTCGAAAATCTTCACACCTTCGTTTCCTGACTTTTGTGTTTCAATGTCCCTCCGTATTGCTGCCGTGATGAAAATTACTCCTATTGCTGCATCAATGAGAGGCATCTTACAAAGAGCCATCGGACCAGATTGTGACCCCATCAGCGTAACTCAAGAGTAACTCCACTGAAGTTGATAGAGTTACAATAGTGCAAAACAGGTGTGAGAGCGGAACTGGGTCTACTGACTTCAATGGAATTACTCCAGCCTTATGCCAGTGGAACTGTGGAATGTAATTCAATACCAGCCTCACTTGCTAATCTACGCAGTAATACAATGCTAGGAAATCTTACAAGAAATGATCTCATAACGTGAAATTTCAGGATTAAAAAAACAAGGAAACCCACAATCCCTGTGCTGATTGTTTTTGATGTTTCTACCTCTTCCACCAGGGTGGTTTCCCTTTCCATCTTCTCCAGCGACTCCTTCCTCTGGGCGAGATCTTTCATCAGGCGGGTGGATGCCGCTGTGGCATTCTGCAGCCTTCTCTGAAATCAGACAATGCAGTAAAGTCAGTGAGCACAGAGGAGAGGAAGAAGGAGGGCAACGGCTCATCTGTTAGCAGGGAAGACTGGAGCCCTTTACTCACTACACTGAGGTTCCTGTCAAACTTCATCTCCGGCTGCACCTTCTGGGACGCAGCTCCATGCTGCCAGTTCATTGTACAATGAGACGGTCAAAGTGGCATCTCATTTCTGAGTTTCTCTTGTAGACGACAGCATCGAGATCTAGTGTTTGTTTAACACATTCTATTATGATGTTGCTTGGTGGCCAATACATCACCAAGGAGTGGTGAGACAGAGTGGAGCCAGTGTCCCAATATTGTGCGAGGTAGAGCTACTGCTGCAACCCAGCCTTTCTTACTTCACAAAAAAGGAAAGTTAAAATCCTTTCCCCTGCCCTTTCATGGTGTAGTTTAACAACAGCTTGGGGCAGGGGGAAGATTTGCAAAGGCACAAATAAGAGTAAAGCATTCAGACCCATTGACCATCCATGGGAGCTGGGCATCTAACACCCCTTTGTGCCTGTGAATATTTCCCCCTAGTTTGTATATAAGGTAGCCATACCCAGGGTGGGATCCTAAAGTGTGTAATCGATTGAGTAATGAGCTCTTCAATTTTCCTCCCACAGCAGCCAGCTCTGGGGTGGAGTGCAGTAACCACGCTGGAGGCAGGACTGGAGGGGAAGTTAAAGACACACTATAAATTACTACGGTGTTATTTTGACCAGGATACTATGCCTAATACCCCAACTCTTGCCAAAACTGCCATGGGATGGGCCTTTAATGACCACATCCCTCTTTTATTTTACATCTGAGAGACAGACTCTGCCTCAAGTTTTGTACTGACTCAGAGGGGAGGATTCCTCCTTCTAACGACTCACCAACACCATCTGGAGCAGCACCTGGGTTTTTCTTGTAGATCACCCATCTGAGAACTGGACAGTCTTACCCCTGCCTAACTGAGGAGATCACAGCCCAAAAAGGCCTGGCTGCAGCAATAATATTTAATGGCTTAAAAGCCCTTGGTTAGAGCCAGACCTATTGTAAGGATACACAAAAGTGAGTGTCTCTAGTTAGGTCAGTGCTAAGGTTATTGCTTGCTGCTCTGTGGGACAAAATAACTGCACAGCAATGTTTGCAGCTTTGCACCATCATATGTGGATGCCACAGAATACAAATCAGGGGGATGTGTCAGAACATCCTAACAGCCACAGGAGACAAGGAATTTTTTTGGCTGGCAGGCAAACCCATCAACAAAGGGACTGTTCCAAAAATTCCAAGGCAAGTGCCAACTCTCAGTCCCCCTCCTGATGGAATGTGTGTCACAGGGAAGCCAGACAGCTGTTAAGCAGGAATAAAAATGCCTCTGATTGAAAGAGATGGCCAGAAAATCGAGTATGTGCATGTGAGAGAGAGCCACTGTTAAGCACCTCCCCCCCCTTACCCTGCAGGCAATAAAGAGAAGAAGAGAACACAGGTGCCATGAGCCTGACTGACTCACTTTGTAGGAATTGAGGATTTGAAGAGTGTTTCCCGCTGTCAATTTCAGCTGTAGCAGGTCCCGGTTCCTCTCATCAATCTTCTCCAGAAACTGAGCGTTCTCAATCTTCAGCTGCTGGAAATCAACCTCGTGGAGCGCCTCTCCCATCTCTTCCTTCTGCAAACCAGCAAAGATGAAGAGACCAGTGATCACTGACCTGAGCCTAAGTCCCACATCAAATCTGTGGGGACAGCAAGGGGGGCTGAAGGATGGAATCCTCAACCCAGCTGGTCAGGCTTCTAACTCGGGGCATGGGGAAGAGTAGTGGACACAACCTGCTGATCCCAACTTAGTCTGGGTTTCCGCTCAGTGGATCCATGCAATGCTTGAACCCAGAACCACTGGCTATGCTCCTGTGACACCCACACTACCCCTTCCATGAGGAGCTGCAAAGATCCACCCAACATCTTCTCCATGGCACAAAAGAGTGCAAATACCCCCTCTTCAGGATCTCTGCTGCTGTTGCCCTGCACAACGAGCTCACGGGTTTTAAGCTGCTTTGGGGCCTACCTCAGGCATACAAAGTGCTCTAGGTTGAGGCCTTTTCTTAATAAACGAAGAGATTAATCAAATCTCTCCCAAACACAGGAATTGAGATTAGAAGCAAAGAAAATACACAGAAAAGTTAGACTCTGCTGTCTGGGTGAGGCCATGAAATCTCCCTGACCGCAGTGAGCTGCCATTGTCCCCTTTCGTTTTCAATGGGCTACATCCTCATTGTTTCTCGTCAGTCTTTACACACCTGCTTGAGCTGCAGCTGCAACTTTTTCTTCTGGACTTTGAGAGAATCGTTTTTCAAACGTAGTTTTTCTTTCGTTGCATCCTAGAAAGGAAACCGGAACATATTGTCATGGTTATTGCTCTCTCTCAGTCATTGGTGTGGTGGGGCCCCACATGAGAGAGCCCCCAGGCTCCACTTCTTATCATGAAGCTCCCATTCTTCCAATCCACCGTGTAACTTTCATGGCATTTTATTGCTGGCCAGAAAAGAAGGGCAGGCAGCATCACCATTAAGCGGTTGTTAATGCCCCTCTATATAAATCTATCAATAAGAAATGCGCTGATGGCAACAGGGACAGCATCGTGCTCCAAATCCCTCGTACATCTGCCATGCAATTCCTCCAAGCTCCACGAGGAATACATAGATGAGCCTTGCGGTCACTCATGTACCAGGTCTCCTGTGTTGTAGCTGGACATGTCATTGGTGAGCCACCACGTTGGCATCTAACACACAACTGTAACAGTGAATTGCAAAGTAAAAGGAGATATCCAAACAGACTTGCCAACATAGGTCTACATATGGCCAAAACCATGGGAGAGATGTCTCATGTGAGTAAGGGGATCAGGATTTTGTCTAAACTATTTAGCCTGGCAAATAATAAATGTATAAATACACAACTCTGAACTGACCCTGTGGTGGTTCTTCTCCTCCAGGTATCTCAGCACCTTCTCAGAAGCTATGACACTGCCTTTCTTCTTGGATATCGTTTGGATAATGTCTTTGTTAAAGCTGCACATGGCTTTCTTAATATCAGCCCACCGAATATCTGCTTCTTCCATGACTGCCTGTAGAATCAAAGTCACACTATAATAAAGAGATGTCATGTCCCGTTCATTTTTTGGGCCTTGGGGTGGAGAACAACATATAGGAATGGTGGGTCAAGTTCTCTGTTGGCATAACTCCATTGATGTCAGTGAATTTTGCCTTATTTAGCCTGTGGTGGTGATGTTTTGGTAACAATATCAATCTCTCGTTCATAGAAGAAGAAAAAGAAAAGCGAAACATCTGCTGTACTTGAGTTTCAGAATCAATCAGTTCTCCCTTGACCTGCAAATATCTCCAGATCTACCAAGTCTGCAGGAATGGTTGTGTTCAAAACACCATTTTGATAAGAACATAAGAATGTTCAGGACGATACAGTTAGATTCTAACTATTTAGCTTAATCAAAGGGCTTCTATTTCACTCTTCTAACATGGGGGAGGACGAAAGAAAAGAAAGATGCCTTTATAGAATAGAAGAAACCCTTCAAAACTGATTTTTGTTGATGTGCTGGATTAGGAGTCCTAGCAGCATTACCACTTAAAGACCTCTTTGCAATTTTTAGGGACCTCCAAAACAAACCTTTATTTGGTGAATGGGCACATAGATTGGCAGATCTGACACTGTATCTATCAAACCTGCCTGCTCAGTAGCAAAGGTGATTCTTTAAAATCCCAACATTTCCTTCCCTGAACTACAAAGTATGGCAAATAAGCAATCCCCTATATAGATTCTATACAGGGAAGAGCTGAATCTCATGCCAGTGTAAAATCAGAGTACCTCTGTTGATTTAAATGGAGTTACTCTGGTTTCACATCAATGTGAGATCAAAATTCTGGCATTTTATTACTAATGATGCACAACTGCACTTCTCTCCCCAAGCCCGGCCCTCAGATTCCCAGGGCAAGCCTGTGACACTGAAGTTAGGAAAAATACAGTTTACTTGTAAACTGGATAAAACTGACAAGGAGTCATTGAGACAAAAATAGGGTAGTCCAGCATGCCATTTTTAGAGCACAACCAACATTTTGGGATTCTCGGTATAGGCGCTTCAGAGCAGCAGCCTTGCATCCCGTTGCTGCCCAAGAAGCTGTTATTACCTATTAGCTCTAGACTCACAGAGGAGCATTTAGCAGCACACTAAATGCCTTGCTACATGATGTTGCAACCATCTCATGGCATGATGACATTTCAGCCCCCTAATTCTTTGTGCAGCATATAGAAGCCGATAAAAGCAATACCTTTGCAAACTGGACTGACACCATGGATGGACGGTGACAAATGATCTAATGGGAATGAGTCAATAGTTTGGTGCCCCAATACCTTTTGTCCTCATCAGGGACAATGTAAACACTCTGAGCAGCTGTTGCAGCAGAGAGAATCTTTCTTAGTTCACCTACCAGTTCTCACATCCTCCAAGGCAGTCAAAGAAAAAAAACCTACAACTGAATAAATCATAGTAACCTTCCTCTCTGGGGTAGCAATTTATAGGCATCTAGTAACCTTAAGACATTTCTCTAGCAAATCATCACCCTTTCTTCACAGCATAAGGGCTGTAAAAAACAGTAGGACAAATAGGTTACTCACTACACCAGGGATTCTACTGCTCATGGAAGGCTCTACCTGGTAGTTTTGTATAATCCGTTCGGAATCCTCCTTCGTCTGTTGAATTTCTTCCTTCGTCTCATCCAGCTCCCGCTGTGCTAGATTGTTCTTCTGCTCCACTGTCAGGCCTATAAAACGATCTGTTGCAGCGCGGGATTTAGATTTACGCCTGGCACGTGACTGCAATCCGGAGAAACAAAGGACTGAAGGAGCAAGTAGGTAGCAACAGGACCCGTTCAAAGTGATGGCCTTTAAAAGGTCAATAGTTGCCAATAGTAACCATAATTTCCATATACTTAGAATAGAAATAACCATGGTGACTGTGAGGGATCTGTAGATATATGTTGGGCCTGATTCTCATTTACACATAGGGTATGTCTTCGCTGCAGAATTCCCTCAGGCTCTTATTCAGGTGTTGCCCCCACTTC
Source organism: Emydura macquarii macquarii (assembly GCF_026122565.2). Classification (NCBI taxonomy): domain Eukaryota; kingdom Metazoa; phylum Chordata; order Testudines; family Chelidae; genus Emydura; species Emydura macquarii. The sequence goes on along the minus strand of NW_027130432.1, from coordinate 12,686,103 downwards.
CTTCCTGTACACACACAAAACTCTCTCACCTAAGTTTGGTGATGCTTTCAACCTGGGCTAGCAGGCTAAAGCTTGAGCAAAGCTTTCACACTAGCTGATAATGCACCCACTTTGCAGTGAGAACACAGGCTAAACCCCTCGAGTGCTGATACTCCTTCAGTATCTTCCCACGTTCCCCTCGTGTGCCCAGAAGGAGAGAGAAGTTCTCCCACAGTTCATGGGGAAAGACTCATAGAGCGGCTCAGTGTCCTGCAGCACACAGAGCCATGGGCTGTGTCCCCACAAATCCCAGCGCTACATGCAGGTAGGTGCAGCACCGGTGAGGACCCAGTAACTCAAGCAGGGCTCTGCAGTGTGGCTGCTTACACCCAGGCTAGCCTAACCCAGGCGCCAATCATCTGAGTTAACTCTGCATTGAAGCCATATCTACTCTGGCAGCATAAAGGGCCTTAAAAAGGGTGTAAATTAGCAATGTAAATTGTCTTCAGTGTAAATGAGAATCAGGCTTGTAGATTATTTAGTGGTGTCCATTTGTAGCCCCTTTTGGGATGTCCTGATATTTAAACTCCACTCGATCTGGTGAAGAGCTGCCAAAGTGGCTACCACAGTTTCTGCAAGAGGCGTGGAGACAGTGTAATATACCACCATGAAGGAGGCCCAGAGCGATTAATGCTCTTAGAGCTCCTACTCCTGGAGTCATTGCTGAAAAGATGAAGCTCAAACTCAGAGCCTGTCCAGCTCATGGATCACCACAGGCCACCATGGAAAGGAACCAAAGATGGAGGTAAATCAGAGTGATGGGGGGAGCAAGAGAGAGAGTCCGGGAGACGTGGATCCTGTCACAAAATTGATGTGTGGTCTCGGACAAGTCTCTTAATTTCTTTGTGCTTCAGTTTCCCAATTTGTGAAATGTGAATTAACCTACTTTACAGAAGGTTTGTGAGGCTTAATTCATTAGTGCTTATAAAGTACTTTCAGATCTATAGTAGATGCTGTAGAAGGACAAAGTGTTATTGTAAGAGAAAATAATAGTGTCTCCAGGGTGGATGGGAAACTGAAAACTGGATTGGTCTTCAGACTAAATCCAGCTGCAGCAAGGGACAACCCAAACCCTGATGCCTGCTAGAGCAGTGGTATCTCACCTCAAGTATGTATCTAATCTTCTTCTAAGACATCCATCACCATGGAGTCTAAGCATTGTGGATGTAAGGTAGAGATGTGTGAGCTTAGTTGCATGGTAAACATCACTTTCCTGCTCCACTCTCTTATTTTCAAATAGTTCAGAGTACATTTCAAACTGTGTGAGATGCAAAAGGAAGCCCCTTGGATGTATTGTGTGTGACTGCTCCCCTTGTACCTTGTCACACAAGCATGAAGATGGAGAGATCAATAGCAAGAGGGAGGCAAATGGACAGTCGGAGTCATGTTGACAGGCAGATCCAGAAATACTGCAGATACGAAGTAACTACTGCCATAGCTTTGTACAGTACCTGCCCCAGCCCCAGCTCCAGCTCGGATCCATGGATATCGGGCAACAAATGGCTGACCAGATCCTTTGGCTCCATCTTATTGTAGTATTTTTCAAACATTTCTGTCTCGACTGTGAGAGTGGACAAGGCATGGCTGCAAGGAGGTGAGAGTGGAATGAGCAAACTCTGACTTTCAGGTAGAAAATACTCTAGAGCAGATGGTCAGTGTATGAAACCAGAGGGGAAATACAAGGCTCAGAGTGGTGAAAATGTTGTGGGGCACCAGAACCATCCTTAGATGCACACAAATGACCTGACTCTCCTCTTGATACAAAAGCAGGGTAAATGAAAGAAGAGTCAGGCCCACGCTCATTAAAGCTTCAATCTCGTTCAAACTGAAATCCATGGGAGGTTTGCTATGGGTGTTGATGGGAGCTCAGGCTCTAGGGGAAGGGGACTTTGAAAGCACTCCTTCAAATCTTCCATTGTGGCAGCTGGGGCTGTTCTTTCATGTACAGGATCCCCTGCTGAAACAAGCAGCACCCACTGTAGAGCTGCCCCCACATTGATCTTTCCTCTGAGTCTGTGAGCTGTGAGTGACACATGAAATTGGAATGGAGATAAATTAACTTTACTCTGATCTTATTTTCTCATGTTTCTGACCGGGGCTGAGCCCACAACATCCTTATAGAAGAACTGCCACTGGGCTCCTGTCAATCAAAAGACCTACCAGACTTATAAAACATGTTGATTGCATACAAGGCTCATGCCTTTCTGAGGGCGCTGTGCTGAGATCACAGAATTAACCACTAAGTAACCCTGACGTGATCCATGACATTTGTACAGCTCCACCCACCCACCCACATCCCTGATATATTTCCTCTTTGTTATATTTTCTCCATCATGTTATTTCCAGCAACTGACAGATGGAATCATCTACTGGGAACTCACTGGAAAGGGAAGAAGGGTTTAGCAGATGGTTCCTGAACAGTCTGGAATGATGGGCCTTGTTCACAAATACACATACTGCGACTCCTTTACTGTCAATTACGCCAGGATGCTTCACCCTTCACTGTGGGAGAAGCACCCAAAGGCATGGCAGGGTGGAAGCAGCTTCAAGCCTCGCACTGCTTTACACAGAAAACATAACCCAGATGCCCACTCCCATCAGGGTTGGAGGGCATGAAACCAGAGCCTGGCCTGTGCCCATCTGTACAGCCTGGGGCAGTGGGGGGAGCGTGTTATAACCCAGCTTCCTGTGTATACAGGAGGGGGTTTGCAAACAGTCCCGCACATAAGGGCTCCAGGGAAGGGGTTGATTCAGCCTGCCCTGATTATAAAGGCTGGGGGAGATTATAGCCCCCTACCTCTCTCATCTGGGGGGGGTGGTATTTTGTACCCTACAGGAGCGCTGGGGGGGCGCTGTGCCCAGCCCCGTCCCGTACCTGGTCTCCTGCACTAGGGCCTCGAGCTGAGGCAGGGGCAGGGCCGCCAGCTCCTGCTGCCCCAGGGACTCCGCGGTGCGGACGCTCTCCGCGTCCTCGTCCGCCATCGCGCCCCCGGCGTTACCATGGCAGCGGGCGGGAGGCGGTGGCTCCGGGCTTCCCGCCCCGCCCCGCCCCGGCCCGGAACCCTTCCCCGGCCCGCGAGCACCCGAACAATCGGACCCAAGGCCGCCCGGGCTCTAGGGCTTCTGGGGCCCGGCTTCCCCTCCCCACCCCACCCTGCCCTGCTGCCCCTTGTCCCCCAGCAGCCGGCTGCTGTGTTCCGCCCACCGAGCCCTGCTACCCCCGTACTCCCCCAGCCCAGCTGCCCCAGTGCTCCGCCCACCGAGCCCTGCTGCCCCCGTGCTCCCCACCACCGAGCCGTGCTGTCCGTCCCGCGCCTCCCCCTCCCCGACCTGTGCCTCCCTGAGTCCTGCTGCCCCCAAGACCTCCCCTTTGTCCCCCAGTGGCTGGCTGCTGCCCCCGGACCCCCCAACCCTGCTGCCCCCTTTGCCCTCCATTGTCCAGCTGCTGCCTCCTATGCCCCCTCCCCAGCAGGCTGATTAATGCCATCTCTGGAGGGTATGAGGAAGTGAAAGGTCTCTCTGGAACCCTCCATGTGCAGTAGGTTTCCTTGGGAAATACTCTAGAGCAGTGGTTCCCACGCTTTTCTCTGCCGTGGCACACCTTGATATCTTTAATTATTTTGAGGCACACCACCATATAGTCTCCAAATGAACTCATGAATATTCATGAGCCAAATCCAGCACTTTTCAAGTAGTTTTTCAAAAAATTCCCTGGCACCCTGTTCAGGCCTGACGGCACACCACGGCACACTGGTTGGGAAACACTGTCATAGAGAGAGGGGGATGCAAAATCTCTCCCTCCAAACCCACCTTTACACGACCTGGGAAGAGACCCTTTATGTGCTGACTCCCTACTTCTGGAAACTCCAGTTCAAGGACCCCCAGATCTATATCAAAAGGGAACTGACCATGTGACTAGGGTGCTTGTTCTGAGCTGAACCATGAGGTTGGCCAGAGGGTAAGATATTAAAAGACTGCACTTGCCAGAGCCCATGGTGGAGTTGGGATGAACTCTGATACGCTTAGTAGCATGCATGTGGGTTCTTGAACTGTTTGTAGTCTGTTTTCTCTGTAATGCCCCGCACCTTAAGGATTAAGCAGACTTGCTTACATAGAATTGTGTATTAACTTATGTCTGCATCAATTACACTCTGATCGTTCTCTGAAAGGAAAGCATGCAGGTGTCCTAGGCAACCTGTCCATGCTGGGAAACTGTCCAGCCTGGGAATACCCTGTCAGGAGGGAGAGAGATGCCGCCTCTACACAAAAGAGGCAAGAGCTGAGGATCTCAAAGCCAAGAGTGGGTGCCCTTGGTGAACCAGTGAAGAGAAATACAGGTGCAGTTGCCCGGAACTGTGACATCATTATCTAGTATTTTAATACAGATAAAACCACAGTAGGTTGGGGGAACAGGGGGAGAAATGTCAGTCCCATAGGATTTGCTCAAAGCCACCAAAATCTTCTCAGGCTGCTCTGACAATTTGAAAGGCAGTGTCATCCAGGGGATAGGGTACTGGGCTGGGACCCAGGATATCTAGATGCATCTACATTCCTAAGATAACCTTAGATCATTAAAAGTGAAGATTTGAAAAGTCCGTTGTATACGTCATTACTAATGCTTTGTTCGTTTTTGCAAATGCTTGAATAAGAAAAATCAGTGAAGTCAGTTTCACTCAGATTCTTAAACTTTGGGTTTCAGACACAGCAAGGGAATGCATATGTCAGGGGCAATGATCCCACCCTTGCAGTGGAAAGCAGCAGCCAAGTTCACGGCACAGTGTACAACAGGGGCAGAGGCAACTTTGGAGGCCAGATTTTCAGTGAACAGAGGTTCCAGTTCACTTGCAAATACCCAGGAGTGGCTTCTTAGAATTAACACTGACGTGTTTAATAATCCTGTAGGTGGAGTTCAATGGAGATCTCTGAGTACTGTTTCCTTTAGTGTCACATATTTGCTCATGCAGTTGGTGCTTCCAGAAGCTCCCATATTAAATGTTTTCATTTCACTTGTTATCAGCACCGTCCAAAACCTCTTTTTGGATCAGTGCCTTTGTAACTGGGGGAGAGCTGCAGATCTGAGGTAGCTGCCTGAGCTGAAAGGTCAGGTCCATTTGCTTGGAGGCAATAGCAACCTCATAAACCTCTTTATGTGGACCAACCACTAGAAGGGGAAGGGGACAAAGAAACACTTTATACCTGAATTCCAATTTGTGTGTGCAATTGCAGTACATATGCACACAACTGCAGGTGTATTGATACGTGTGGACCTTGGATCTCTTTGTTTCAGAATTTGGACCTGATGTTTATTATGATACCATTGCATCTAGCAGTACAATTAAGGTAAATATTCAAGGCCCAGTTCTGCAAACAGTTACTCTTGTGTGTATGCCTAACGCCAGGAGTAATGGATTTATGCATAAAAATAACTGTGTGCAGGATCAGGCTCTAAGGCCCAGATCCTCAAAGGTATTTAGGTGCCTAGCTCCCATTGATTTAGGTGCCTAACTACCTTTGAAGATCTGGGTCTATGTCTCACCATTGTGATATCACTGAATCAAATTCAAACTTGGCGTATGCTGGTGCAACTCCTTTCACTTCAGTCATGTTGAGTAGAAGGACAGTGACAGCACCAATCATATGTTCGCAAAGTCAATGTAAATAGACGTCGCTGTCCTCCGCATGTGGCACAGTGACAAATTCATCCAGCTCTACTGGGGATGGGATACTTGATGTTAACCTGTTTATATAAATACTGTGGGATCAATACAGTGGCAACATTTCTGGTCTGTTGCCAAAACTTGATTTATTATCACAATTATGATCACATCATGTCTGCAGAGAAACTGAGCAAGGATACTGCGTATTCACATAATGGCTGGAATAGGTCAAAACCCATGTACAAAACAGATGTTAGTTATAATCACCTCTGATCCTTCAGCAAAGAAACAAACTCTGTGGCCTCATTACCATTCCAGCAAGATGGCCACTTACTTGTGATCCTATATCATTTATAGAGACTGGCTATGAAAGTAATGAAGTTTTATAAGATATGCTCTTTATAAAAGAGTGTGTGTTTATAAACACACAAAACAATTAAATTAAAAATACATTAAGGTTGCAAAAATCACTCACTCAAAAATTAGGAAATGCCACAATTAAGGATGCCTGTGCAACCTTAATTCATCCCTCTTTTCTTTAATTAATGATCACAACATTTTTCAACAGGATCCTTTCCTCATTCTGTGCACAGAATGGATGATACTCAATGAATGAGCAGCTGTTCTATATTTTGGTTTATCAGTGTTCAATATGTGCTCCTTATTTACTGCACACTATTCAAACTCGACTCTGAAGACAGAATTATTCATTTCCTTGTGGTCTTTTCTACAGTGCACATTGCTCGAATAGATGAGTGTTCTGGAAACATTACTTAATTTATCTTCACAGCACCCCTATGGGGTGAAAAGGTGGTGTTAGCCCCATTGTACAGATGATGAACCGATGCACAGAGAGATTAAGGTCAAGAGTATCCACTAATTTTGGATGCCCACTTTGAGCCACCTAGGACCTGATTTTTCAGATTACTTCACATTATATAGCAGCACTTATACGTTCAAAGTGCAGCTCCCATTGATTTTCAGTCACAACTATAAGTGCTCAGCACTTTGGCAAATCAGACCCCAGAGTCTCAAGCTGGGTATCCAGAAAATGTGGAACACACAATTAGCGACCACTAGTGAAAAGTCTGGTTTAAGTGAGTTACCCAGCACTACATAGGAACTCTGTGGCAGAGGTAGGGATAGACTCCAGTTCTCGACAGCAGCATTCAACTGCCTTAACCTGATACCATCCTTTTTTTTCCTGCAGTCCCCTGCCTCATTTACTGTACACCTTCTAACTTCTGTACCAGATGAGGCAGGGATCCTGCAGACAACAGCCTCCTTCGCTACACAGCCCTGATTCCTCCCCAGGGCAAGTCCATTTTGTGCACTGAATGAGGCAGGGATCCTGTGGAAAAATAGTTTGTGATCATGTAATTAAAGACTGTCTCATAGTATGTATGCAGAGGGAGCTGAATCAAGGTTGCATGGGCAACCGTAATTCTGGCATTTCCTAACCTTTGGGTGCTTTGCAATCTTAATCTTCTTAAGGGGGTGCTAGCACTTTTAAACTAAAAGTTCATCCACATTTTATAAATGGCAAAAAATGTATTTTTCCCTGGCCTTGTTCTCAGAAGCAGCTGAACCATTTTGGCTAGAATTTATCAGCCTGAGACAGATATCCAGTGTTTAAAATTTTAACCTAAAAAGGTTTAAAGTTTGGCAAACTTATAAGCAACTCAAAACAGGGTCTTATAATGGGTAATGTCAGGCACGCACGCATGCGCACACACACATGGAATAGCCATTGACATTTTGGACAGCATACTTTGGGGTTACTCTTCCATCATGGAAGTGACCTATACCATTAGCTAACTAAAAATTACTTCAGGTTGCTTCCTGAGGTTACCAAGTGCAATATGGGCTCTCAAATGACCAAGAAATAGAATATATGTCAATTCCTAGAGCTTAAAATATCTACCTTTCAGGGGGAACAAACTGGGGTGTGTGTGTGTGTGATGATCAAACACTGAACTAAACAAAAGATCCAGGGTGGTCTCAATAAAAAGTAATGGAGCATAGAATCATAGGACTATAAGGGTCCTCAAGAGGTCTTTTAGTCCAGTCCTCTGCACTCAAGGCAGGACCAAGTATTATCTAGACAATCCCTGACAGGTGTCTGTCCAACCTGCCTTAAAAATCTCCAATAATGGAGATTCCCCAAGCTCTTTAGGCAATTCATGTCAGTGCTTAACTACGTTGACAGTTAGGAAGTTTTTCCTTATGTCCAACTAAACTATCCTTGCTGCAGTTTAAGCCCAGTGCCTCTTGTCCTATTCTCACAAATTAACGAGAACAATGCATGTTCAAAGGAGAAAGTCAGATTAGTATTGAAGGAAGATTTGGCAAGGAGTCTTATCTAGCCCCAGGAATTTACGTTAGCATATGCAATGAAACTATGTTGATTTATACCGGCTGAGGAACTGGCCCTATATTTCTGAGATTCCCTCAAAATCCCTTGGTATTGTATTAACAGGTACGAATACATTCTTCCAAATAGCGGAGTAGCCAAAAACTGGGACACTATTAGCCTGATTTTTAAATAAGGGTGTGTAGTGTCATGGCTAACATGTTTGCTTAGTTACCCTGATTGCACCTGACAGTGGTTGTGCACACAAATTACCATAATGAATCATTTGTGCATACAATTGCCCAATCTGCACGTGTAGTCATAGCAGCTACACACAGTTACCTGTATAATTTGTTTACATTCATGGGGTGACGTGAGTTATCTCTGATGTTAACTAGATGCTGCTGCAACATACAACTGTGTCAGTCTGCTAATATAAAGTACCATCTGCATGCCTTGTTGTTGGTCAGAAGCAGAAATGTACCTGAATTTGGAGAACTTGGGTCAAGATCTAGATCCAAATATTCCCACGGTCTGGGGTTCTTTGGAGCTGAATTTTGGTTTGGGTTCACCTCTATCTAGAATTTCCTGTGTCATGTACACTGTTCCACTATATGGTATTGTTGCTCTAGCCTTATTACTATACTATAAGAAGACTAGGACTTCGAACCTGCCAATATCACAGAGCTGTTTTAAACCATATGGTAGTATGAATCAAACCTTTTCATATACTATCACGAAATCTAATTGACCCTGGTAGTAATCACTGATTGCCTTTCTCTAATCAAAAGCAAAGATCATGCATTTCTCTGTCCCTGATTCTTATTCCACCATACACAGCGCCTGATCAGCTCATCGTGAATTTTGAAGGGTTTGGACAACTTCTCATTTCCTTTGCGAAGGCCTCTTTAAGTGGCTGCTCTAATTTCGATCAGGGTCTGAATTGCTGCTTGGACAGCCCAGGATTGGAAGGCAGTAAAGCTGACTTAAAGCCGCTGTTGCCCCTGTCCCTCTTGAGGTGCACAAAACTTTAAATCTGACCAGTGTGATACCGTTGATGGGCACAGTGTAAAATACCAAACAGAAGAGAAATAGAATTGATTCCTCTGCAACACCATGGGCCAAATGCAATGCTGCTATAAGCAGGCACGACTCTTTTGAGGTCAGTGGAGTTGTGTCCCTTTATGCAGGGCTGAATGTGTCCCATGTGTTCAGTGACAGAGCAGCAGTAATACTAAGGTGAATCTAAGTTTGCATCAGGGCTGTTCAGGAACGAAAGCACTGTAATAGCAGGTAACCAACAATGCCATAGCACTGCTCCAAATTCCCTACCAGTACAAGTACATTGTGTTAGTTGGGAATCAGGGACTGGTGGGGTGGTGTGCTGTGCTGTGCCTGATTCCTTTCCCCAGCTCCTCTCTGAAGCTACAGATGGATACTTGCTCTTTCATCTGTTCTCCGTCTCACTCTTTCCTTTTTCATCAGAGTCCACTCCATTGGCAGCTCCTGGCATAAGCAGGTTCAATTCCATTGGCATCAGTGGAGTTGTGCCAGCACTGAGTTTGGCCCTCTAAATGATAATGGCCTTACACACCATAGCACACTACCGGAGGTTCACTCTCTCTTTCCCACCCCCTACGACCAGGTAACAGGTCTCAGATGGTACCTGCACTGGCTTTACTACTGGTTCATTGGTTTTGCTGGTCTTTTGCGGTTGGTTGAAGCAATGAGTTTGCAATGAGGTTGAAGCATTAGTGACTTCTGTTTTCTTCAGCAGATGAAAATAGTGTCACAGTTTCTGAGCAGAGAATGAAGGGCGCCCTCCCTGGGTCTTTGTAAAACTCCTAAGCATAATCTCCAGGACTAGCCAAAGAGGACAGAATTTCTCATGGAAAGCATCAGTGCGGTGGAGTTTGTACCAATTAGTGTTTGCAAATGCTGAAAAACAGATGCACCAAGGAAGCACGGAAATGCCCAGACAAGCAGACTCTCTCCTCATATGTCTTCTTCCCCCATTTGCCAGCTCCTCCTCCCTACATCTCCATTATTTTCTGTTCTGTTTCTTTCCATTTCCCTATATCCAGGCCATTTTGTCCCCTCTTGTGATGACGCCGAAGGGGAGTTGGACATAGATTCTTGGACACAGAAGGAGGTTCCCTAGAAGGGAGGGTTGCCAATCCTCCAGCACTGTCCTGGAATCTACAGGGATTAAAAAATTAATCTTTAATTAAAGCTGATGTCATGTGATGAAGCCTCCAGGAACCCGTCCAACCAAAACTGGCAACCTTAAGGAAGGAGTTGCTGATGGACATGCCCCTTCAAGGGGAAAGATGGGATTGCTCCATCCAGTCCCACTGCTGAGTTACTCCTCTGTTCCACAGTCAGGACCCCCGTTGTTCCCGGAAAAGCAGTGCTGCCCTGGGTCACAAATGCAGTGTATTCGCCCTTCCCTGGGAAAAGGCAGCACAGAGCCAGAGATAATGTTGCTCCTAGTGACCATAACCCCTGCTGCTTTTGCTCACTCTCTTTCCTCTGGCTTAATCTAAAGCGAGCCTGCCACATAAACTGTCTGCAGTGCTCCACACCTTCACCCTCCATCATACCTCTCCTCATAGCCCTGTTAGCTCTAGGGCAGCATTTCTCAAATGCAGACACCGTGGCCACATGTAGCCACCAGTGGATTTTTTTTGCGGCTGTGACAGCCTCCAAAGCATGGGGGGGGGACACACGATACAAAGCAATAGCTCTGCCCTGCAGCACCAGCTGTTGCTCCTGAATAACTGTTACCAAGGGCAGTGAGATGCGCTGCCTTGGTTTTTGCGCTGGCATCGCCAGCAGGGATCGGCGCCCTGCATCACGCAGCCTCCTCAGGGGCTCTGGGCACACGTAGGGCCGGTGTGTGTGGCGCTGGAGGTGACTCTTGTCAGTGGAGGCAGCTGCGGCATTCAGTCACCAGGGTGCTCCCCTGAGCAGCTCCCTGACTCCTCCTGTCTGGGACACGGGGACTCCGAGACAGCTGATGAGCTCCTGACTCACCTTCCCTGGGGTTAGCACTCGCTGAAGGAGCACGGGAGACAGGGACAGAGTGACAGGTTTGTGAGAGCAGTCACCACCAAAAAATGTGAGAATCCCTGCTTCCGGGGTTTTTCTGCTCCATTCCTTTGATTTTTACTCTCTCTTCTGTGTCTAGCAGCAGAAAGGGGCATCAGGGCCTAAATCCAGAGTACAGAGGCCTGTCACTTCAAGCCAGCTGCCAGCCCTGACACTGCTTCCATCAAAAGAATTCTAGCAAAAGACTTCCTAGTGCAATCTGAGATGAGAATCATGAGGTGCTTTGTGATGTCTTGGGAGGGAAGCTACCGGCAAACAGTGACTGTATTTAGAAGGGCTGGTTTTAAGTGTCTGCAAATTAGTCTCATCAACAGACAAATCTTCAGCTCAGTCTCTCTCTGCACCCAGCTGCCGGAGGCTGGAAAAGCTGACAAATAACCAACAGTTTAACCTTTCAGAAGCAGGAAAGCTCTCACCATCCCTCTCATGTTCATCTCCCCTCCCCTCCACCGAAAGTGGGGAAGAAAGGCTGGATTTGGAAGAAAGGCTGGCATGAGTCACCTCGAATGGTGACATGAAAGTCACAGAGCCAAGTGCTGACAGCCTGGCTCAGGCAAAATTCCTGATGATGGGGGATGGGATCCCTAGTTTTCCTCTCACAGACTTCGGTGGGAGAGCTGCTGTGAGGGCAAGGGCTTTGTCACACAATAATCAGTGCTTGTCATCTACTAAGCGATGCTCAAAGAATAGGCCTGATTCTTATTTCTGATCCACTTCCTATGCCCCACGTAGCTGACCAAGTGGACAACTCTCCTTCTAGTGTGGGGGAGCTCTCAGCATAAAGTCACCCCTGCATCAGTTTCCTTCCCGCCCGTCAAAGGGAAAAAGAGAAACTAGAAATGTAAAGTGGAGCAGCTATGGAAGTGGAGTCCTTGGAGAACGAAGGGCTATGGATAGGAAAGGAGGAGAAGGCAACCCAAAGTGATAATTCGTCAAAGAAATAAAAATTAAGGGGAACGTCCATAGTCAGTCTGTTTGCTTAGTTTAGAGAGAAAAAGAATGGAAAGTGGACATGATAAAACAGACAAACTAATGTATGGTAGGACAAGACAATGAACATTTTAAAAGGAAATACCTTTTCACCATAGATAATTAACCAATGGAACTCACCACCACAGGACATCACAGAAATGAAGAGTTTAGGAGGATTAAAAAAAAAAAGAAAAGAGGAGCCATTTTTATTAATAATGAGAACATGCGCAGATGTGTTAAGGATAGTTTCTAAATGAAATATAAACGGTCATGCTTCAGGGCACAATCCAAATATTAACTGAGGGGAGTTAGGGATTATTTTCCCTTATGAACAGATTCATAATTGTCCATTATGTGGTTCTTGCCACATACTCAGGAGCAGTTGATACTAGCCAATATAAGAAACAGGGTACTCAGCTAGAGGTTTCGCTGCTCAGATCTGGTGTGGCCCTTCCTATAGACCAAGATGGTGTTAATTGATATGTTATCCGATGTCATACATATGACTAAACTAGAGTTCCTAGGTCAAATGACAATTAACTAGAGTTGAATGAAAATTTTCCATTGAAACGTTTTTTCTTTTTAAATACCTTTTTTTCTAAATGAAAATTTTTACAGGAAAAAAAGATTGTTTTGTTAGATATTTCCTGGTTTCTGATGTAAAACTGAAAACCTTTTAGTTTTTTTTTTTAAAAATGAAAATTTTTCCTGCAACTGGAACACCATATTTAAAAAAAATTATTTAAAAATGTTTCACAGCAAACACAATTTTCTGAGCAGCTCTAGAAATAACCCAGTGATGGTGGCAACTTATAACTCTTGGGTCAAGATAGGGAGAATTAAAAAAGAGAATACAAAGCCAATTTGCTCTAGGCACAATGGGGCTACCCACGTTTAAACCAAGAGTGCATAGTATTGGGCTGCCTGGAGTGAATGACTCAAGATCTTACATAAAACAAATGCTTCTTTCACAGAGAGTCCACTTACTCATTTGAAGGTCTAAGGAATTGGATTAAGCGTAAAGCAACATTTTATGTTCAAGGGAGGAGTGGAATGTGTTGCACTGGAGACCAAGGAAAACAAGTCACAGAAACCAAAGATGACTTAGATGAAACTTTACATCAGTTAAGGGAGAGGCCTCTTACTTTCATAAGATAGTTAGGCAAAAGCTAGACCCTATCAAGAAGGGCCTGCAGAACAGCCAGAAATAGTGATGTGGCTGTAGGAGGTCAAATTGTGCGGCCCTTGTTGACTCTGGTGAGCACTTACTCTTTCAAACAGTCCTAGTGAAGCCCTTGTAATAACCTACCAGTGGGAGTAAGAAATTCTCAGTCTGACTCAGGGTTATCGGAAAGCCTTTGTGCTGCTTACCTCTGGCACCATGTAGCTATTTGCATCAATTTTAGGACCAGACCTTTTCGTCCCTTTGAGTAGTACTTTGCTCCACAAGTAGTAGGACTGCTCATGAAGGGCTCTACTGCTCAGTGTGGATAAAGGTGTTAGCATCTAGCCCAATAAGCTGCTGTTTTGTTGACTTCACAGAATTTGAGCCCAGTCCTGCTCCCAGTGAAATCACTTAGACACACATACACACTGGTAGAGTTGGTGTAAATAGGCCTTAGGGAGTCTCGTGTAGTTACACCACAGCCAGCCCTCCCCCGTGTTGGGGTACTGCACTGGGGAAAGACAGGGATTGCACTAGTGCAACTCATCTCAGTAAATTAGTGAGGTAAGTCACACCAACGTAAGTACTGTTTTCATCAGTGCATTGTGTCTACACTAGGGGTTTGCCTCAGGGTAGCTACATCAATATAGCTGCACTTGTGCAAATTTCCACAGACTTGACCAGCCCTATTAAGTAGCATAAAGAAATCATAAATGAATGTAGAGGGGTCTAATTTGCACCACTCTGCATTGCACCTGTGCATTTCACCCTGGGTACTCCCAGCTATTATAATGGGATGGTAACATCACTTTAGGTAAGGTTGAGACCAGCTTACTGTTTAACAGCTGATTTTTCCTAGTGCTGTAAAATCCACATGCTTACTGAGATTGTCTTGAAATTTGCTGTGCCTTATGAGGATCTGGGAAAAGGTTAGCGATCCATATTTGAGGTCATTTGACATGGAGTTGCTAAGATACAGCCTCCCCCAAAAGTCGTGACATAAAACTTTTACGGTTATGTTTTTCTGCACACAAATGGGGCTCAAACTATGGTTTTGATCCTCCCCAACTGGTATCAGCCACTTGGGATTGATCTCAGATAGTAGACCTTAACGCTGCATTTCCTGGTTTTCAGAGGTTTAAGCATAGATGCATTAGATGTTCTGAAAATGTATGGCACTGCCAGTTAATCTTAATTCTGCATTAAGCAAATTTTTGGGCAGCAAATAAACTCTGTTTAAGAAGTAAATCCCTTGTGATTTACTATGAAGAGGGACTTGGGGCAATAGCCACATGCGTTAAGATAGAAGTTATTGATGTTGTGTTGTGTGTATTCCAGAGGGAGAACATTTACCGTAATAGTAAAGCTAAGTATTTATTAGCCAACTTCACTTCCCATTCTCTGAGAGGTATCATGGGGGAATCAGTGGATCATAATTTTTTGGTTTAAGATACCAGACTGAACTCTCTTTATTCCCTCTGGAGATAAAGGATTCCCTGTAATAACTGCTGTAATTCAGAAGAAAAGAATGGATGGGTGCCTTGCTAACCTGCTATAGAAAGTATTCAAAGGAGATCAGGCCAGGTTAGGTTTAAAGCAGTTTCCCTTTATTTTGAGCTCTGTTGTGTCTTTAGCCACCACTGCCCGCTGTGGATGGTGTGACTGAGAGGTGCCATGGTGTTGATCTTGAAATGATGGTGGGTTAGGCAGGAGGTGATGATGTAGAAGTGGCAATAAGGTTGGATGGAGATGGATAAGTAGGTGATGGAGGGTGTGTGATGGAGCTTTTGGGGAGGTTGAAGAATTGGGAAGACGTTCTTGAGCTCTGAGACGTGGGGAGGAACTGAGAAGGTTTTTGTTGGTTGGAGGGGAATTGCAGGGCTCTGGGACCTTTGGGTTGTAGAGGGTTCTAGGGACATATTTGATTTCAGGGGATGGAGAGTGGAGGTTCAGTTGGGCTCAGGGTCTGGGGCAATAGAATAGGAGGTTACAGGTCTCTAGGGGTAGGTGGGGAGGCTGGGAGTCATTGGAATTAGGGGGGCAATAGGAGGTGGGATTATAGGTCTCTAGGGGTAGGGGAAGGCTGGGTGTCATTGGGATGTAGTGGCTCCAGGAGGGTGGGATAATAGGGGATGGGGTTATGGGGGTGAGTGGGGAGGCTGGAGTCATACCAGTATTAGGGCCCCAGCGGGTGCGGTGGGTCCCCCCGGCCGCAGGGGTCGCTGTGGCGCCGCCCGCGCAGCCGGTCTCCGCCGCGGACTCTCTTGCTGGCTGGGCCGCGGCCGCCGGATCAGCCCCTTTTCCGGGTTCGCTGCGCTGCGCTCGGGGCCGGCTCAGGCTGCGCCGCCGCCGCTGGGGATCGGGCCTCGGGCAGAGACCGCGCGGGACCCGGAGCCCGGCCCGCCAGCCCCGCCCCCTCCTCTCCTCTCCCCTCCCCCCGCCGGGCCGGGACCGGCCCCCTGCCCCGCTCCCCTCCGGGCCGGCCTGGCTCTGCTGCCCCCCGCCGCCGCCCTCCTGCGCTCCGTGCCCCGCCTCGGCAGCCCCGCCGGCCCCCTCCGCCGCCGCCTCCTGCAGCCGCCCCCGCCGCTCGCCCCCGCCATGCCCGGCCCGGCCGCCGGCAGCAGGGCCCGGGTCTACGCCGAGGTGAACAGCCTGAGGAGCCGCGAGTACTGGGACTACGAGGCGCACGTCCCGAGCTGGGGGTAAAGCGGCCCCCGCCCCCGCCCCGACCGAGCCGGGCAGCGAGAGCGAGGGGCTGGGCTGGGCTGGGCTGAGGGGGCGGGCTGGAGCCGGTGGGGAGGGGAATGGGCTGGAGGGATGGGGCGCTGGGGAATGGGCTGGGCTGGGCTGGGCTAGGGTTGTGGGGAGCAGGGGCTGGTGAGGGAGGCGGGCAGGCTGGAGATCTTTCCCACAACTCGGGCCAGGCCCTCCTCTAAACCCTGTCTCAGGGAGATTCTGCTGCTGCCACCCACACTCCAAAGCTGGGCTAACGGGGGGGGGCCTGCTATGCAGTGCCTCCACCCTCTCTGCCAGACACAGGGCCGTGGGTGGTGGGAGCTGCCCCCCACCATGACCAGATCCTCAGGTCAGAGATCCCTCAAATCTCATTGTGGGGTGGTGGAGGCTGGTACTGAGTGACCCCCAAGGATATGCATTGTGGGAGTTGGTACTGACCCTCATAATTGCACTGGGAACCTGCCAATGAAGCCCACCTCAGGAGCAGCCTTGCAATAGACTCTCCATGAGTCCAGGGATGGGTGGAGATCTCAGAGCTGCCAGGGTGTCTCTTCTTCCCTGAGATGGATATTAAAGGCTGTGGAGAGAGAGCAGGTTCAAGGGAGAGTCACAGTGTCCCCACTCCTCTTCTCTACAGGGCTGTGTGACTGAGAGGAAGATGGTTGTGGGCACTAGTGCTGCAAACTGAGCTATTTGATTAAAGGCTTTTCTCAACCCAAAGAGAAACTCGTTTGGGGATGGGTTTGCAGAATATAGCTGTTTCAGGCCTGCCCCCTCATCTGAAAGCAGATCGCTTAATGCACAGAGCTATGTCCAAATGCCTTGGATGCAAAGGGCTAATGGGGCTGGGAGGAGGGAGAATTCCAGCCTGGTAGCCTGTCAGTTATTTTCCTTTTTGCTGTTCACAGTAATCAGGATGATTACCAACTGGTTCGGAAACTCGGCAGGGGAAAATACAGTGAAGTCTTTGAGGCCATAAACATCACCAACAACGAGAGAGTGGTTGTGAAAATCCTCAAGGTGAGTGTCCAGTTGATGTCTTTTTTGAGCTGGAAAAGTGTGTGAAAGGGGACATCTTTCTAGGTTTATCTGGGGGAGGGGAGGTCTCCTGGGTTTCAGCCCTGCCCTCTCTGATGTTGGGGTGCTGGATTACATCTCTGAAAACAGATTTTCAGTTTGTGCCCTGTAGTGATGTTTTGATGTTCTCTTTCTTCTCTCCCACTCTGGGTAGTAGGAGTCAAGGGGTGCTTGTCAGTTTGAGACTGCAGTCTCTTTGGGATAAGAATGGTGTGTGTCTTGATGTTTGAATGGGACTGGATGTGCTTTCTGCACTTGGTAAATAATATCTGGCAATGTTCGTCTAAAATGACTTGTGAACTGTCCTGTCAACAGTAATGTGAAGCCTTGAGGGGGAGTCCTTCCATTAACCTTTAAATGATTGGCATTTAACTGTAACAGAGCCAGGCTGTATAGATTTTGGGAAAGCAAACTAAATCTTGGACTTGGTACTCTGGAAAGCATATTGGATGGCAAATTCCAGGATATTTAATGTTAGTCGTAAGCATAATTGAAAATCAGGGTAAAGAAGGAAACTTGTTTACCATCACTCACTGCATGGTATGTTCTGTTATGGTAACATCCCAGTGATAGTGGCACATTATGGACAGAAGTACAAAGGTAGCTATTCAAATCCTAATGGTTTTGGTCAGCCAAGTGCTCTGTGCTGGCTCGTGGGGAGAGTAGTTTCTCATATCACTGCTGCCTGGGAGCACTGGAAGTAGCATGCACAGCCTATGAAAGAAGTGACCATTCAGCTGATTATGGAAGGATGTTAAAGGGGAGAGAAATGAGGGTTGGTGAATTAACAGAATGCTTTGGGATGATTGGCAGCTGCAGTCCTTCTTTCTAAGTCTACCATCATCTTATTGCTTTTCCCCTAATATACAGAAGCCTGCTTCTAACACTAGAAATGCTGAGAACTCAGACATGCATCAATCTTCAGTGCAACAGTAGGGGTACTTAGGAAGTGGCCCCTCAGCCGCTGTGGCTAATAGCTAACTGCCATGTATGCATGGCCCTTTTCAGCAGAGCAGCGTTTACCTGTCAGCCTGTGAATTGGATACTAGGTCTGACAACGTTTGCTCTGGCAAAATCCTCTTGATAGCCCAGGCTGCTCTGATTGCATGGCTGGCCAGCTAGCATTGGCTCTGCTCCTTTCCTTTCTCCTTCAGGACCAGGTGGTCTGCTCATCCAAGACCTCTGATTCCTCTGCCTCTTCACCCCATTCATCTTGTTCTGCCATAGATCATGTTCTGCCTGGAAACAGATACTGGGTAGGGTGTGACTTCCCAGCCTCTTTTGAGAAGAGTTAGCTATATCAACAGCTTAACTGGGGTTCAGAATTAAGGCAGCAAAGTCATATGAATCTTCAGTGAGAGCCCCACATCAAAGAGTTGGCTGGTTACTCTGTATATTCATATGAAGAGGTGAAGCTTGCATGTTGTGATTGAATTTGTTTGGCTTACTGTTCAGGCCTGTGCCTCCTTTGGATGCTGCTGCCATGACCTAAACATTTGCTATCTAGCACTCTGAGGGGCAGAAAAATCAGCATTCAAAGAGAGAATATTAAAAAGTAGCCAGAATGTAATTGTTATATGGAGAGGTGGCTCTTGACTAAGCATGGGAAACCATATGCTTCTGTTTACCACCAGTCTGGCAAATTCATCCTGGAGCTTTGGTGGTGGACATTAGATGACTGATCCAGTGCAAGGAGAACCCATGCATCACCGTATGCAAATAATCACTTCCCTCGAGCACTGCTAGAAGATTGAGGGAAGTGATTATTTCCCTCTATTCGACACTGGTGAGGCCACATCTGGAGTAATGTGTCCAGTTTTGGGCCTCCCACTACAGGAAGGATGTGGACAAATTGGATAGACTCCAGCGGAGAGAATATAAATGATTAGGGGGTTAGGGCACATGAATTACGAGGAGAGGCTGAAGGCATGGCTTATTTAGTCTGCAGAAGAGAAGAGTGAGGGGGGATTTGATAGCAGCCTTCAACTACCTGAAGGGGGGTTCCAGGGAGGATGGAGCCAGGCTGTTCTCAGTGGTGGTAGATGACAGAACAAGGAGCAGTGGTCTCAAGTTGCAGTGGGGGAGGTCTAGGTTGGATATTAGGAAAAAGTTTTTCACTAGGAGGGTGGTGAAGCACTGGAATGGGTTACCTAAGGAGGTGGTGGAATCTCTATCCTTAGAGGTTTTTAAGGCCTGGTTTAACAAAGCTCTGGCTGGGATGATTTAGTTGGGGTTGGCCCTGGTTTGAGCAAGGGGTTAGACTAGATGACCTCCTGAGGTCCCTTCCAACCCTCATCTTCTGTGATTCTAGAAAGGGGAGCCAGTGAGACACTATTGCCAGGAAAGGGCCTTCTGAAATCTTCTTGTCTTTTTTCCTCTCCGTTCCTACCCAGAGGGCCTACACTGGGTTGGTATCTTCTCCCTGTTGTAGAGTGAATCCATGTCTCTTTGGGAGCCTGTCATCATCACTCGTGAGTCAGCTGGAGAGAGTCGTTTGAGCAAGGCGAGGCATTCCCTCTCTTCAGGGTCTGAGTGTATTGCTACAGGAATGTATCTAGTGCTTTCTGGGTCTGGAAATGAGCTTGAACTGTCTCAGACTGTGTGCTGTGCTGCTGGTAGGCCTCAGGCTGACATTTTTCACTTTAATGTGTAAACAGCGTTCCTGTGAGTTACATTGTGAAAGCAGAAAGTACAGGAACATAAAGATGAGCTTTCTTCAAAGTGGAAACTGGATCAGTAAAAGGCAACTTTCAATTTGCCACATTGCGTGTGATGCAGAATCACAGCATGCATAGATAGTGTCACAATGAGATATACATAGATTAGTAATTTCCTGTCACTAAATCTGTAATAATTAAGCCTATTTGTGTGCTCTTGTTTTAGTAAATAGGGTGCATCTCTCTGGCCCTCTGAATTCAGCCTATAGTTTATGAAAGAAAAACCAGAATGTAACAATTTTTACCCTCATTGTTCAATATAGCCCCATGTCTTATCTGCTGCACACCACACCGCACTGACTAAGGATATGTTTTTCTTTATAGGCTTTGCTATGGCTCTCATCACCATAGTGTCTGAGTTCCTGACCTCATCTCTGTGAGATCAGGCAGTTTTATCACAGTTTCTCAGATGCAGAACTGAACCACGGGGGCGGGGAAGGAGGAAGGAGAGAGAGTTGTCAGAAGTTGCACAGGAAATCTGTGAAAGAGGCAACAATACAGCTTAGACCTCCTAGGTCCCAGCCCTCTGCTTTAACCATATAACCATTCTTCTCTTGCTTCATTTACTGCATGCCATGCAACTTTTACAGTGAATGAGGGTAGGGTGCTGCAGGCTCTAGCTTCATTTCAGGACACACCATACAACGATGTGGTGAATAAGGCAGGATGCTCTAGACCATATACTATTTTACTACAAAACCGTGCCTCATTCATTGTCCATCCAGTACTCATTAGATATTATCATAATGATATATATTAGATAATGTAATTAGATATTCTCCTAATCTGCACAAGAGGGCAACTGTAACTTTGTCTCTTTCCTGACTTTTTTGAGTGCTTTTTAATGCTCTTTTCATGTAACATTTTTGTGTGAAACTTGCTAAGTGTGTGGTGTTTTCTTTTTAAGCAAATAAAGAAAGAGAGTTCCTCCAGATCCCACTGTAGTTAGACAACAGTTAAATGCTCTGTAATGCACAATATGTACAGTCTGGAAGGCAGGAACACTTGCTTCATCCCATATATGTTTTCAGAGATCACATTCCACAGCATCCATTTGTTTAAAGTGAGGGCCAGTTGCTTGGTCTTTACACTCTTCCAGTGGTGCAAAGAATCTGTAAGGCCACCTAAGCAGGCACCACCTATGAATCAGGCTGGTGAGGATTTTCCTCGTATGGACTATTCTTTGGGTGATGTACCTAGCTCTCTGCCAGCTTGATGTGTGTATAAGGCATGTTTCTCAGCTTAGAAGGGGATAGTCAGAATGCTGCTGTACTCTGGTGATCCCCATCTGGCAAAACTGCCTCTTGGAGGGCCATTAACAATTGAAGTTAGAGCAGGTTCAGGGATGCTCTAATTTTATGCAGAGGGCCAAACCAGTCTGAGGCAGCGTTGAGGATCAAGAAACATGCAAAAATGGCATATGGCCACTTTTGCCTCCCACTCAGGTCCTATCCCAAGAACAGCTCGGGCTGGACCAAGGATTGAGCCCTGAAATTCTGCTGTACAACCAAAATAATTCCAGGGCATCATCTAGTCAGTGACAGTTTCCATTGATTTTTATGTAACGTGCATATATATATTACCAATGGAATATCAAAGTTATCCAACATAATCCAGTGCAGATCTCCAGTCTGATTTTTAAACATCATAAATCAAACCAAATCAAAGTGAATTTTCACTTGACCAGCGAAAGGCCTGTCTATGATTTAGGTGCTGTATGCCTGCCAAATTTCAAGTTTCCATCACCTTCTGCTGAGGTGCTAAAGCTATTAAAAAAACCCAAAAAACTGGCTGCATTCATGATTTCTTAGGAAGGAAAAAAGTGTTGCTTTTTTCATTCCTTCTGTTCCTGAAAATGGCTCCTCTGTTTTTGCTGCTACCTCAAGGAACCTTTTTTATTCTTTTTCTGAAGGCAAGAATGAGCAGAGCAAATTGCAGCCCAAAGATAAAACTTTGGGAAAGTTACAAGTGAGTGAAAGAAGATGGGAACGCTTGGGGACGGTTATAGTTAAAGTTGCCAGTGCATACCATCGATATATAATGCCACTTCCTTGCTGATTTTCACAGCCTGTGAGTTTGGGTTCTCCCTTGTGCCTGTTATCTTCAATATTGTTGTCTGCCGAAGGCAGTGACAACAGCATCTATATACAGCTCTGTTCAGGATTTTTCCCACTTCTGTTCTCTCTAGATTTGTGTATTTTGTTCAGTGTGCTATGTGTTTACAGACTCATAAGGGAAAAGATTCATCCCCTGAGGTGTTTACAATCTGAATAGGCAGCATACACAGGAAGGGTAGGGAAAAGATGCAGTAAAAGGCAGCGGGATTGAGTGGTGAAGTGTAAGGGATTGTGTTTCTAGCGAGAATGGAATTGTTCTCTTGCTCGCTTTGGTGATTTCAATTCTTGAGCTGCTGCACCTCATTGCAGTGTGACAGTTTGGTCCATTTCTCCTATCAGGGTTACTGGGGGAAAGGGGCCTATCCAAAACTACTTCAACACAGCGGTTTTGATGAATGGGCACTATAGGCTACTGGACAGTATTATATTTTATCATTCTTTTTGGTTGTAATATCCTCTCAATAGTGTGAAAACCTCCTTATCAATCTTGTCTTATTAGATTTTCTGAGAACCACTATATGATTTTCTTTGAAGGCTAGAGTCTTTATAAGCCCTTTAGAAGAAACTAACTTTAAGGTATTTAAATTACTTTCATATTGGTGTGAAGAAACATCATGGAGTAGGATCAGATATGTCACTGCTTCCTTGTGGCTGCAGCTTTTGACTCGGTCACCATCTCCATCCTAAAAACTGAGCTCGCACCAAAGCATATTCCTGGTATTACTTTCTCCTCTACTCTTTCAGTTGTGTTTTGAAGATGCGCCTCCTTCCTCTTGGCCCAAATCATCTGCCTGTTGCATATTCCACAACATGATGTCCCCGCAAGTGGTGTGGGATGATAACACTCGTTTAAACACATCACTGATGTTTAGCTCAAACAACCAGAGAAACTGTGAAATGCACAAGCTGGGGAGCAATCCGTGCCATTAGCCTTGTGCGGTTTAAAGCTTATTCTGTTGCCAGAGTCCCATTTTGAATGACACTGTGATTGTGTACTCGATTTAAAGTTGTAATACAATTTTAATCAAGGATGTCACTCGGTTGTGCCAAACAGCTACTGATTTATCATAAAACACAATCAATTGATTGGTTAAGAACTGGGAGAGTGTTCATATTCTGCTTTTTGTTGCAAGGTGGGTGTGTAATCAGTCTGGTCATACTGACATTGGGCAGAAACTAGTAAATAAGTTCTGTTAGACTGGCCCAGCAGGGAGGATCCATGTTTCGGTCCTGAATATCTCAAATGCAGCGGTCTTGAAGTGCCCTGGTTGGAGCCATCCCTGCCGGCTGAGGGGATGAATGGTACCCATATGCGACTTTAGAAGGTGAGCAAGGAGAATTACAAAGGCAAAAACAACTTAGCATTTTAAATGCTTTTTTTTTTTTTTTTTTTTCTGTGCTGCTCTTGGGAATTTAAAAGGAAAGTTTACTTTTTTGTAAAGGACATTTTGCAAGACAGCGAAGGCACAAATTGTTATTAAAACAAATGCTCATTTTTGCAACTGCTTTAAATCTGTATTACTTGGTTTTCCAGCTAACATTTGCTAATGACAAAATAAATTCAACGGTCCTGAAGCCAGTTTCCCTATTGAGCAATCAATGTTTGTGCTCAGTAGGTCGGTTATAATAACCCCCTTGGTAACAATTGCTAGCTATAAACAGGCCTTTAATACCAATCTACATATTAAACATTGTCATATGGATGCTAGGCAAGTTTTTCTGAGGTTGGACTCTGTACACCAAGGTTTGCTTACTGATTCATTGGAATCATTACAGCATCTGCCTATAGTCAGGATTTGGTGAACAAAGAATATTATTCCATTTTTTTAAAGGTTGAAAATATTAGTTTGCCTGATTAACTTGGTCATTTCCTGCCTTGAGTGATTAAAGTTGCATATGCAATCTCAAATCTGTGTTACAATAAGGCTTTAATTACGTGCCCAGGGTATATCTCCTAAACGGTATTCTCTACAGTTCTAGTTACATATTCTGCAGCATATGTATTTTTTGTTCTCATATATTTACACTCTTTATTATCATAATCTGGCTTCCTATATATAACTGTGTCTCTAGAGATGTGTATTAAATGTAGTCAGCAGGCATGCACTATACATTTTCTTTTCAATCATCAATACCTCTCTATGTAGGTGCAGTTTGGGAGAGGAGGCAGTTATCTACAAAAGTGAGGCCTTATTTACATTAGAAAGATGTGCTGCTCTAACTATATTGATGTCAATAAAGTAGTACAAATGTCACACCCCAGCATGGACACACTTGCATTGCTATAAAGATGCTTTATACTGGTAATAGGTTTTCCTGTACAGGAGGAAGAATAACTATAACAATCTAAGGTACCTTGATACTGGTAAAACTAGGACTTTTACCAGTTTAGCTATTTCAGTTTTAAGAAAAAGGGGGTGGGAGAATCACATTTCTACCTGGAATAGTTATACTAGTAAAACTTTGAAGTGTAGGAAATGGCCAGTATTGGGTGCAGTTTGTGTACTCTTCATTAAAAGGGCTGAAATGGGCTTTGTTTGGCATTATGAGGGCATTATGAGGGCAGTACTATAGTAGTAAAAGAGGGTACAAAGATATTTAAGGTTGTAGAAGAAAATTGTATAATGTATCTGAGGGGGTGACCCTAATGCATGTGTACAAGGGGTAGAGGGAAAGTTATACACGTGACCTTTAATGCTGGGATCTCCTGACTCTTGAACATTAGCTATGCAACCCTTCTGATCCCCTAATGTAGCACTTAGTGGAACTTCCTAGATTATCCATTTTTTAAAAGGAGAAATGTTAGACAAAAATGCCATAATCCTGACAGTTTGGCTAGATACTGCCAGAATGCCCTGTCCCAACTACTTGATAAAGTGTCAAGAAGAGAGCCCTCTCGCATCTAACCTTAAATGATGCAAAGCAGGGCAGGCTTGCACCCCATCTATGGCACTGCCGAGGAGCACAAGAGCAGGGTTTCCTTCCTGTGCTTCCCTAACAGGTTAGCACCTGTAGAAGCTCCTGGCTGTTGGGGTTGGAGGGAGACCTGCTAAGGTTGTCCATACACAATTTGTAAAGTGCATAGTTGTTAGCCATGTGTGTATTGTCCGGCCTTAGCTACATGCTTCATGAGCTTAGCAGTAAAAATGCACTGCAGATGCATTGCATACAGGGGTTTTAACTCAATCAAGTTGAAACCAGTTTTTGCTAGAGCGCTCCAAACGATTTCTATTTAATGACAACGATAACCCTGTCAGGTTTCAACGTCCACCTGCTGGCATTTCAGCTACAAAGATTTTTTTTTAAAGTCACTCTCTTTGATCTGAAAAGTGGCTGAACCATTTTTGTTCACATGTTGAAAAGAAGAAAAACCACTTTCAGCCAGAGACTGAGCTTGAAAATGTTCATGACAGAAGGTAAAATTTTGGGACATGTATGATTGAAAAGTGGGTTAGAGTAGAAACCTTTGTTCATCCTTAACTAGAGTGGTCATTGCTGCTATAATGAAGAATCTTAATAAAAGTTTCAGGATGGAGGAACCACAGTACCTCTACCTACATTGATGCTAAGGAGCTCAGAGTTAATACAGTGTAAGGGGAAAGTGGGGTTTACATCCCCTCCCCCCTGTTAGATTAGGACATGAAATACAGATGTTAACTGTCTGACATCACTTTGAGAAAGACAGGGAGGGTGAAGTAATATCTTTTATTGGAGCAGCTTCTGTTCGTGAAAGAGACTAGCTTTTAAGCAGAAGAAGAGCTCTGAGAAATTTCAAAAGTGTGTCTCTCTCATCAGCAGAAGTTGATCCTATAAAACATATTACCTCACCCCCCTTGTATCTCTAATATCCTGGAACGAACACAGCTACAACAGCACTGCAAATGACTACATCATTTTTGTCCTGTTGACAAGTTAAAGATGCCTCTTCAGCTTCCTGGCTGGTATTGCAGTGTATGGGACAGAGGAGCTCTTGTGTAGTTCTGAGGCTTTGCTAGTGGCCAGGCTTAATGGGCTTGTGTTGAGGATGGAGTGACAACCTAGCGTCCCTTCAGTTACTTGCAACTGTGTGTGGGTGTGGGGCTGAGTACAGATGGACAAATACAGTAACTGGATTTATGTCCCTTTAATTCTGTCTTGGTCTTCTGATGATGATCAAACCATGTGAACAAAGCTAGAAGCCATTACAAAGCCATTCTGCTATACATGGAGTTACAGTTCCATAATGAAATCTCTTCCTGGTGGCTTAAAAAACAAACATACATCCTTCCCTCATTGATTAGAATGCTGGGTCCATGGCACATGCAAGCGACTGCCCTTTTCCCCTGCTGTCCCAGACATTCGAGTTCTGTCATTGCTTCTTGTGTGGCTCTTGTCTTCCATTGTCATCTCTCGATTGGACACTGGAGAGTACTGACTGTCTGCAGCTCTGATTGACTCCTGTAACTGATGTGCATGATGCAATTTCATACGGTTGTATTATATCTTGTGCTGGAATTCATGTATTAGGGGAGGCTCAGTAACTGTTATATATCAGGGTTTGCTTAATTGCTTCCATATTAAACCCATTTTCAGTAGTTCATAACTTTCTGCAACTTTCACCTTTTGAGACTGAAATTTTCTAACCTTGATCTCCGTTGGGAGATGACCTGTTTTGGAAAGCTTGAGTTAAAATGGTTCAGCCACGTTTGACAGTGTATGAGGGAGGAGATACTTTCTCCGTTACATAAATAAATACAGTTATAATGCTTTTGGAACAGCTCTAAAGCTAAAATGGTTGGAGGCCGAAAATGAAATATAATCTTTCAGGAAGATAGGCCTTACTGAGAGATCCGTGCCTTTGGAGAGTTCTGGTGAAAATGGGGTTCATTTTGATTTGATAAGAGTTTTGAGAGCTGACCCTCTCTTTCTCTGTGTACGTGCAGTACAGCTGGAATGATACTTTAACTCTTTGAAAGTAGGCTACACAGCACTCCTGTGTCTAAAACGTAGTTACGTACTGCAGAATTTAGTGCAAGTTCACAGTGAATGGAAGGGCTATATAGAAGCCTTTGCCTCATACACTTTGCATCTTGCAAAACTGCCCAGATCCTCTCTAAGGTGTTCAGCACATAGTGTTCTGGTTGTGTGTCAATATGGCTAGATACTGTATGAAATTTATCTTCCCAAAAGCCTAAAATCCCTTCATTTGAGAGAGAGAGAGTTCGTGATTGGGATTAACTATGTAGTAGTGTGTATTCACAAGGGGGTAGAGTAAAGTAGTATGTGCAACTTAACTTTCTTTTCCTAATTTGTAGATGCTTAACAGTTCAACTTCAATGTTCTCTTAATGTAGATTTTAAATATAACTTATGTTTAATGGGAGTCTGTTAACGGACACTTCAGCTTTTCCTTTGGCTCTCTTACTTTTTTAGCTGTCTGTGTTTATTGAGCATTCCCTGGGGTATGTTTATGATTATGCTGTCTATTAAAGGCAGGAGCTGGCATGGGGAGAGGGTTAGTATTCATACCTGTGTGTAAGGGGTTCTTACTACTATTTTATTTTCAAATTGAAAGCTTTAAAGACTTTAAGAGACTCTCCGGGATCTTTAACTTTCAGTGCTTCAGGAGGCAGCCAAAAATGAAAAAGTAGGGTTCTTAAATTCAATGTTACAATGGTGGGTCTCTAAAGTTTCTCATTTTACAAACCATTTTTTTGGGAGGGAGTGATATGTGAGTGGGAGAGAGTGCATCTCATGAACTTAAATCCCTTCTTAGTACCTCACTGCGGTTCTCAGAGTGGCTCATGCTGCAGACCACTGGTGGCCCATGGACTATTGTTCATAGACATTGTCTTAAAACTTGCCTGCTCTGCTGCTTTTTCCTCTCCAAGCAGCTGCAGGAATAAAGAGTCAACAACTTCAACTTCCCTTATGCCGAGTTATGTAAATTATCATCTCTTTATATGGAAATGGGCAGCTGATCAGTATGGCTAAAAAAATACCCTTCTGATTTAATAAGATCTCTCCTTTGTAAAGTTTGCTCCCCAAAAGAGGTTTCTGGAGTGTGTATGTTTGAAGACAAGTTTACAACAGTTTAAAATGTCCTTACAATTTTTTAAAAGTGTGTGTAAAAGCAATAACTTGTCAACAGGTGCAGCTTTAGTGGGTGTCCACACTCCCTGGGGTAGATGAATGTGTGCTAAATGGTGTGCAATTATACACTTAAGTGTCGTCTAAACTCCTTCATAAACCTCAATATCTGGAATTTCAGCAAATTAGCTAACTGAAGAACGACTCAAGATAGGATATGTCTAGAAGAAATAAGAGCTGCACAGCAGTGGAACAAGAAAATCGTGTGTGTTAAACTAGTGAACACAGGCTATGGTACAACATCTGCCATATTTGTCGTGATGATATATGCATAACAACTAACTATAACCTTCTCCATATTGGGCTTTTATTAAGCCATCTTTAAGTGCTTTTACACTTGCTTATGACCATAGTACTTGTAGTCACTTTTGTCTGCAAAGCACTCTGAGATTGCATGTAATGGAAAAGAAACCTATCCTGACAATAGGGAATTCACTGTTCGAGGCTCCTGTCTGCTGTATGTTGACCCTTTCTGAAAACTGCCTTCTCCTTGCAGCTAGAAGTGTTCTCATCATTCTCCTTTTTCCTCTCCCCTCCACTCCCCCAGAGGAGGGAAGTAGTTCAGTCCAGTATAAAGCACTGGATGAGAACTGGTGTTCTCTTCTGAAAGGGTCTCACTTCTAATCATTTTTGTGTATTTAAGCCAGTGAAGAAAAAGAAGATAAAACGAGAGGTTAAGATTCTGGAGAATCTGCGAGGTGGCACCAACATCATTAAGCTGATTGACACTGTCAAGGATCCAGTGGTAGGTGTCAGTATGTCCTGGGGTATCTTGTGTGCTGGGCTTGTCTTTAGCTGCAGTCTATAGGGTAATTCATGGAAATACATGTTTCAAGTATAAAACTCCTATTTGTTGCTGGTTATCTTGTTGCTTTAGCCTTCATATTGCTGTTTGCATCTTACTTCACTGAAGAGCAATGTTGGGTTTTTAGGTTTTATTGAGAATACTTTGGTTTGGATGACCTGGAAATCTTCCTTTGACCCCAAAATCCTTTATTCCCATTCTGTATCTGATACCTCTAGAATTGATTGGTGTGTGGGGAGAAGCGTTTTGGGTCTAACGTGCCTGTCTTAAACACACACAAATAAATGTCATCTCTGCATCATGGCCACTTGGTAAGATTTGTCCAGGTGAATTCATAGCAGGTGCTCGTCCTCCCACTTGATTACATCTTCTTGTCTTCTTACCGAACTGCTGCTGCTTATTTCCTCTTCCTTCCTTCATAAGTGATGTTTCCCGTGTTTGGTCTGATTTTGCCCCTTTCCCAAAATGATTCCTTTGTTGTTTGGGGGATCATAAGAGAATGATTTGTTGGGCTGGGTCAGATGACCTTTTATTTTACTGACAACTACAAGAGGAAATGATTAGCAAGTTGTAAGTATTAGCAAGATACTGATACGATTTCACTTACCAGCTCAGCCGTGATAGTGCACAGCAAGGTGAAATGAAACGTCTTATGCTATCTGTGATCAATCAGCTGGAGGGGGAATAGCATGGTGGGAAATGCCTAGCTGTTGCTTGCTGTGTGGGTAGTCAGGATGATTTGTTCCAGCCCACTTTGTTGGTAGCAGGACAGGGGTTGTGTTCCTCACCCTTTCCTGCTCTGTTGTGTGGAGCATAACAGTGGGCAGGAAACTACATGCAAGCATGTTTTTTTCAGTCACAATTAGGGGGCTCAGAAAGGACAGAAGGTACTGCTTTTGCAGGAAGATGGCTAACTCTTAATCTTTCTCTCTTGCAGTCAAAGACCCCAGCTCTGGTGTTTGAGTACATCAATAATACAGATTTTAAGGTGAGTCTGTCTTTGTACCAAAGCGGGAAAGGTGGGAGATCTCAAAATCCTTTAAATTTACCATACACCAGGTGTGACACACTGCACACCCCCCATGATCACCCTTTTATGTAATAGTGTATTGTTTAATGCAGAGTATGTCATATAAAATGTTTCTGGAATGCTCATAATGTACTGAACATTATTGTTTATAGTAATATATTTGTTGTAATGTCATGTGTATGGTCATGAGGCTTTGCTATGTGATATGCCCAAAGATCTCATGGCTTAAAACATATCCAAGCAAGACACTCTGAGCAGAGGGGCAATTCGCACCTCACTAAGCCATGATTAAACCAAACCCAGCTTTGCAGCATTCCAGGAACGAAGGAGTGGCCCAGGTCTCAACAAAAGATCAAAAGGACCTTCAAATGAGCTATCGCCCCCTTTTCCTTGGCTAGCTTGAAGCCATATAAGGTACTGCTCACTGACTCAGGACATGGATGAACCCCTACAAGGACATTGTTTGTCACCTGACCTGGGGGGGGGAGGAGGAGGAGAAGAGACATTTTAAAAAGGGGAGACATTTTGCCATGCGGGCTCTCTTCCACTTCCATCTACAAACACCACCAAACAACTGAAGTTCTGACCTGGGGGGAGCCTGGCTGGAAAGGGACCAACCAGCCTGTGGTGAGAATCATCTGTGTTTGTAAGGAAGCTGAAAGTGTTAAGCCTAGTTTAGAATGCATTTGGCTTTTGTTTATTTTGATCAAATCTGACTTGCTTTCCTCTGACTTATAGTCACTTAAAATCCTTCTGTAGTTTAATAAATTTGTTTGTTTATTTTACCTGAAACTGTGCATTTGGTTTAAGGTGTGTCAGAGACTCCATTTGATGTGGCAGGGATGGTGCATATCCATTTTGTTGATCAATTGACGAAAATACAAGCTTGCAGTGTTCAGTGGGCAGTTCCTAGGGTTGCATCAGGGACTGGGGATATTGGCTGGGATCATTCTATTGCACAACTCAAAAAGTGGCTGGTTAGAGTCATTCACTCACTGAGTTGGGGGCAACTTGATTGCTGGTGACTGTGTGGGCACCCAGGAGTGGGAGCTCTCACAACAAAGCAGAATAAGATGGGCTCCAGGAGTGGGTGACTGGGGTGACGCAGTGATTCACCAGCCTAGATTGCACCAGGGGAAGGTTACAGCAAGTTTACTTTGAAGAAAAGCCTTTGAAAAGCCACGTTGCTGTTGACAACGGTGGGGAAATAATGGATTTGGTCCATACACTACCTTCCCTAATAACTTCAGCCAACATAGCTCAAGTACAGCTATGAGACATAGAACTCGAAACTGTCCAGCTGTCCCTCCTTGTGACTTTGAGGTGTAAGTTCCAAGGATACAGGAAAATGGGAGAGTTTATTGCATTTCCTAGTTACTCTCTCTCAATATAGCAACTGCTGCTGTGCTGTATTTTAAAGCTAAGTTAATCCCTCTGCTATGATACTCTATTTATGGCAGGGCTGTTGATAGAGATGATGGCATTGATTTGCTTAAAAATCCTGCAGTGCTGTTGTGTAGAGTTGTGACTTAAGGTCTGTGAGCGAGTATTCTCACTTACAAATATCATAGCCAAGGTCTGGCATGACTGTAAAGCTTTTTTCCAGATTGCTGTATATTCTCTGCCTTTGTGATTGCTGGGGAACTGAGTAGAATATTTCTCTTTCCTGTGGTGAACTGTTCTAACTTGGTGCATCAGTGAGCATACTTGCCAGTGTAACAGTTTCTGGCTGGGAAAATGAGTTAATTTGCAAAAGAGTTGTGTAGTTAGTAACCTTCTGAATTAGGTGTGGTCATCCCTGTGTGCCCTAGGTGAGTTTTTTACCATAAGTTATTAACTCTGTGAGATAGAATTAATTATGAGTGACTGTCATTTAAAGGACAACAGCCATCAGTTATCCCCCCACTATATCTGAGAGCAGTTTTCTTACTCCATATCTAGGAAAATATTCTGATGTCAAATAACATGAGTGTGGGAACTGTTGGTAGCTTCTCACTTCTGAGGACTTAGGCTACAAAGTACTCAGTAAATGACTGTACAAGGAATATCACTTGGCTGTTGCCAGTACAACTTGCTTTTACGGAGAGGAGAAGAGCTTGGTCCTTCACTCCCAGGTCAGCAAGGGCCAGATTTTTAAAGGTATTTAGGTGCCTAAGGATACAGATAGGCACTTAATGAGCTTCCATTTAAATCAATAGGAGTTAAGTACCTAAGCACTTTAGAAAACCCCACTAGGCATCTCTATGTATCTTTAGGTTTTTAAATACCTTTGGTCCCAAGGTTATTACATTACATCCCTTTGCTCTTTAGTGAATTTCTCTGGACTCAAGGATGGTCCCAAAAGGGCTCAGATTCAAGGCCTCTTCAGAGGCAGAGTTGCTGGAATATGGGGTAAAGGAGGAAAGGAATTAAAAAGAAGAAACTCCCTGAGTTCACAGCTCAGAGAATAAGTGTTCCACACAGAGTTCCAGACCTAAGGTTCACCAAGTAATTAATACCCAGCCACAGGAACCCTTTTCCCTCAAATGGGATTGCTAGCACCTTTGGCTTCAGTCGCTGAAAACATGTTGAAAGGAATAAGGAACCCATGTATTGGCCATGTGAAAGCTCTGCAAGTCCTCTAACCCTTGTGGTTCAAGATTGCATTCATGGCTTCCATCACATGGGAGTCAGTGTAGTGATTCAAGTGCTGCTGTAATTTGCTGACCACAGCCAGTGCATGTAATTAATCTGGCTGTAGCATTTTGGACATTATTTACTCTATGTAGGGATTAATCAGGGAGACTAGAGTATAGTAACATGCAAAAGAATTTGTCCTGACAGTGTTTTAGGGGGAGTGAGCATTACCCCCATTAGAGTAAATGGCAACAAGAGCCAATGCTATGCTGCAAACTTTTTGGACTAATTAAAATGACCTTGATTTGTCTGGGTTTAATTTGAATCAGCTGGATTGTGCAAACAGTGTGTACTGTTCTGAATTATGGAATTTTGTATACACCACACATGCCCCATCCAGGCATTTGGCCCCCAGTACATAGCCATTTAAGTTGATGGCTGAAAATCTTTTCAAACTACTTTTTACATTTTGTTTACACGTTTTAACAAACAGCATGAGACAAAGTCAAGTCCTAGGGCAGCAAATCCAGTTGTTTTTAACAAGGATCTCTTCATGCTATACTAAAAAGCTACACATGTGCCTAATAGTTTCTCTACACAAAAATCCAAAGCAGGGCGTATTTCCCTAGTACTCTGCACTCAAGTCAGTGATTTGATTCTGTTCCCCAGCTGGTGTAGTATGGGGAGATAACTCAAGACAAACACCTGTCAGGGATGTTCTAGATAATACTTAGTCCTGCCTTGAATGCAGGGGACTGGACTAGAAGACCTCTTGAGGTCCTTTCCAGTCTTATGATTCTATATTCTATGAAAACCTACCCGGTTCTTATCAGATTATGCTGTCTCTTAAATACTGTTCTAAACAAAAAGGTATCTGGGTATAATGGTCAGTGGATACAGTAGCAGGGGAGTTAAATGGCCTCTCCTGTTGGTTTGGTATGGATCATGTGCCACATACCTAGCAAACTGTCATTCCCACCAAGAACAGGAATAGTTGTTTGTTTTTTTCCAGTGGTTGCAAGCTTGCCAGAACAGGACATCAGAAGTTGCACTGCTGAGTTGTGGTCATTTCATCAGAAGAAATTAAAATGTTTTTAAAATTAATTATTAAAAAGCAAATATAAAAGCCTGAGTCTTGAGAATCATCAGGACACAAATATGAGTCTAAGTTTTAAAGA
This sequence comes from Emydura macquarii macquarii, assembly GCF_026122565.2. Lineage (NCBI taxonomy): Eukaryota > Metazoa > Chordata > Testudines > Chelidae > Emydura > Emydura macquarii. Next base: position 12,652,402 of record NW_027130432.1, on the reverse strand, counting down.
TTCTTTATTTCACTGTCTGACGTCTACTGATTGGTATGAGACAGAACTGGAAAACTTCTCTTGAAACCGAAAATCTGTCTGCACCGTGAGATGCTCAGCCTGGCTAGGAAAGAGTAGTATATTCATAGCCCAAACTCAGTAGCCTTGTTTAAGACCTGTGTTTTTTTTTGTTTGCAGGTTCATGTATGATTGGTATTTACATGCACAGATGGCTAGCTGGGTGCCTATCTAGCCAGTGCACGTGCAAAACCACACAAGAGAGTCTCTGCTTTTAAAATCAAGCCCCAAAGCCTGTCTGTCTTTGTACTGAGACGGAAGCAAGATGTTTGGAGGGTTGAGTGAAAACAAATCCAAGAATCCTCATGTTGGTTCCCACTGGCTTTCCTTGAACCCTATTAATAAGATGTCTGGAGATTTAAACTGGAAGCCTTCCAACGTGTTTCAATTGTTTCCTTCTTTCTTTCAATGTTCCATGTTTCGAATTGCCCCTGGCAACTTAATTTTGCTAGAGTTAAATGTAATGCACACTAATTCGAGTGATAGGGAATTGTCCTCTTACTCATTTCAGTGGCATTGGTCCATGTGCTAAATGCTTGAATTTGTGATCACTATAACAACTTGTACACCCAACAGCAGTGTGACAATTTTGTCTCTCACAAAAACATATCAGCACACGAGTGGAGGATTCTCAAGCTAATTCCAAGTGACTGTTTTTTCTATGATGGGCTACTGCCAAATACTTTACAGCAGTGTTTCTCAATTATATTTCGCTGTGGCACCCTTGCGTTGCCATGCCATACCCTCCGCCGACAAGTCCAGGAAATCTTCCCCTTTTTGGCGGCGCGCTCTCTAAGCTGTTTTCGGCGGCGCGCGATTTCTGTTAATTTTGGCGGCGCGGTTCCGCTTTTTCGTGGAACCCTTCAACTCAGCCCACGGAACCCTGGGGTTCCACAGAACACTATTTGAGAAACACTGCTTTACAGTATTACATTTTTATCTTTCTGTCTCTCATTTGTAATATCTTATTTGAAGCTAGAAGATTTCCTAATTGATCATCTTTTCTGGCAAATACTTTCCCTTGTGCTTTCAGTGAAATTACATTTTTGCTTAATGTGAATTGCTTGATACGATACAATGTTACTTTCTTTGGAGCACATAGATTGCCAGTGGCATCTGCATAATCTTGAGAACAGTGCTGCTTGGACTTCCTCAGCTGCCTCATGGCCTGCCTGTGCATTATAGGACCTACCTAAACTAAGGCTATCGGAGTTCCCAGTTTTAGTGACTCAAACTTCAGAATCAAAGGAATTTAAATATTTTAAAATTACAATATTTGGTTACTGTGGTGATAGGCTCTAGAAATAACTTAGGTAGATGATGAATACTTTACCAGATGGTATGCTTTGAAATTGGTCAAATTATAATCTTAAACTGCTTGACTGTATACCTTCTAAAACTGATCATTCCGAGCCTATGGGCCTGATGAACCAGAGTTTGAAAAATGATACTTGGGGTTCATGTGAGAAAACAAGTTAATGTCGCTACTTATGTCTTAATGAGTGGCCAATATTTCTCTTACCCATTGGTATAACAGAATTTATCTTTAAGGTCTCACGCAAACCAAAAATGCTTGCCTAAAAAATCGTGACTTCAAGCAAAATGATACTGTCAGGCAAATGGTCATTAGCAGGGGTACAAAGTGCCTATTGTCTTTCTATTTCCAACTGGAAGCTAAAACAACTGACACTCCTCCATACTCCCAAACTCCTCCCTTCTCCCCCAATATGATGCATAATTTGTATAGTACCAGAAATGTGTGGTACTTTATAGGTCTGCTAGATAATGTGCCTGCCTTGCTTGAAAGAGCCTTCATCTTTTTCTTCAGCTCTGCACAGGCTTTGCTATCTTTTTTGCAGTAGATTCCACTTTGAAAGGCAGGAGTAAAGTTTACAGGCTATTCAGAAGAGGTATTTAAAAGGAAGAAATGGCAGTTGTGCCCAGCAGATTGAAAGGAAGATCCAGGTTGTATGGGGCCGCATAGAAGAAAGTGAAGGTGCTCTATCCAGATAACTTGGAGCAATTGGGATTACATCCCTGGCGGTGGTGAATGTGAGGACAGGATAGCTGTTTCCCTTCTTTCTCTCTGTGTATAGGGTGATGCAGGCAGGCTGCTAGGACTCCTATGTCCTGGGATTCCTTTCGTTCTATTTTTCACGTCTTGAGTGACAGTTTCCCTCCACCTTCCCACCTAAACTTATGCACATTGAGGATAAATATAGTTTCCTACTACATTTGCAACACATACATGGGATGTAAAGGCATGAAATAAAACTGCTTCTTAGCCTAGCTATAAACCCCAGCAGCCAAGGGGCAAATGGTTTTCAAGTGATGCCATTTAAATGCTTTACGCTTCACGCTTCAAAGCTGCACCCCTTAAATGCAGTACTACATTGAAAGTCATAAAATTAACAGTGCCTTGTTCCAGAAATCTGCACCCCCTGCGCAATCAGTCAGACTTGCTCACTAGTGAGAAAAAATGTTTACTGATTAACTCCTGTCAGTCCTGCAGGAATCAACACAGCTCAGAGAGGGAGTGGGGAAGCTTGTTCCTTCTTGGGCATCAACAGAATTGTGAAATGCCAATTGATTCCATCTGTACAAACCTGCTGGAAGCCATAGAGGGCTGTACAGGTGCCACGGAGGGCCTGATTTGGCCTGGAGAGGGTTAGGATTAGGGTTGTTGCTAGTACTGATGCACGAGAAGGAAAGAGCCCAGTTTGCACCACTGAGCCCAGGTTCAGTTTGAAAGGCTGGCAGTTAACTGAGCAGATGGTGACTGAAATCCTTGAGATTCAGAGCCTCCCGGTGACGTTTTTGTCACAGTTGGGAAACAAACCACCCAGAGAATGGAGCATGAGACTGTCACTCTGGAGAGAACTCGGTGATACGGGGGTGTGCTCGTGCTCTACAAATAGCTTAAATAAAGAGAATTTGGAGCCCTGCTAGGAGGATGTTCATTTTATTTAAGTCGCTCTGTGGACAGAGATTTCCCAAAGCTATGTTCTTATTGGTGCACCAAGTCCCATGCTGTGGAGGCCATGGCTCTGTTTTTATATGGTACAAGGCAGCTGAAGAGAGGAAGGATCAGGAAGAGAGTTTTAAAATGCCCCACTCCACCCTTGTGCCAAGCCGTCCATTCCGCAGTAGCATGGGCACCTCCAGCAACTCCTCTGACTTTCTCTTGTAAAGACTTAGGGAACTTTCTGTATTTCATGTTCAGTTTTTACAAGGAAGTGTGTTGAAAGAGGCTGTTGGGTAACAAATTTCAGCTGAAAAGGCAGCCTAGCTTCGGAGGAGTGGTGGGGCGAGAGGGCTGGGAGGGGATAATAGTTCATGGAGTCGTATGAAAGTTAGAAAACATTAATCAGGCTGGCGGGGGGAGGGAAGGGTTTATAATCTCTTCCCTGTTGTACTCTTTCTCCAGCCCATCATGGGACTAAGGAGTTGAGAGCACAGATCCCTGATCTGACATAGACTCCCTGTGGTCTCTTAGGCGCAGATCCTATAAGGTTATTTAGGTTCCTAACTCCCATTGAAATGAGTGGGGAGTTAGTTGCCTAAGTATCCTGGACAAAGGTTATAGGCTATCTTTCATGGAAAAACTAATTTAATAACCCCCCCGAACTTTTCAAAATGGCTTGTTTGAAAAGTAATGAAACTTTCAGATGAATGAGCCATCCTCTCCTAGCAATAACCTGCTCCAGGGTCTGCATAAGGAGGCTGCTGGTGAGCTTGATGAGGGCAGAAGGTCTCCAGGTGAGCCTCAGTAGCCTAACGTGCACCCTGCTATAGCTTTTTGCTGTTTCTTTTTGTCTCACCCTTGCTGACTCGGGCCTGCATCACTGAGTTGGGCTTGAGTGTTTGGATCACCCTAACTCATGAAAATAAAATTGAGTTAGCACCCCGAGAAGCACTAAATTGTTCCCGCACTTGTGAATGTTCTTTGTACATTGCTGGACGATTAGGCTGTTTGTTGACTCAGGGATGGTGAAGGCTGGACTGTTTGGGTGTGTTGTTGGGGGAAGCCTTGGGCATAGGCGGTAACTTGTTTACATCACTCTTCAGCATTGAACAGGACACCGTTCCAGAGCTGAAGAGAATCCAGGATCAGCTCTAGTTTCTTGGAATATGAATTTCAAATCTCCACTGTGGGATTTCTTGAAACTACCAGACAGTGCCCTGAGCTAGCAGCTGGTTTGAAGTTAATGCAATCAAACAGTTTGACTGGGCTTTCAGGACTCTTTTTTATTAAAAAGGAAAAAAGGTTAAATCTTGCTGTGTTTTATAAAACTCAGAGTGAATGAGATTCTTCACATAGCTGCTGCTTTCTAGCATCATGCTGCCCCTTTGCCGTGAGTTTTCCCCTCCTTCCCATGGGGTAGGAGCAGTGGAACAGGATGAGCCTGATGAGGGTGCCGATGATGGATTTAAAGTGAAATGCTAACTCTATGCTAATTATGACCCCGGGGCGGCTCACGCTGGAAGTGACTGGGTGACAAAGATATTAGTGGTATTGCTGACGATGAGCTGTGGTTTAAATTGCACCCTGGGTCTTAAATGCTTCCCCTGCTGCTTTACAGTAGCAGCGATTACTAATCCCAATAGGAACGTAGAGGAGACTGCCAGCAACGAACTCAATCATGTGATCTCTTTCCCACGCTTGTGATGGGGTCTCTGAGCTACTTTTCCCTTCCATGTTACTGTCTCCGTCCCTTTGTAGCAGCTGCCACTCTAGCCTTCTTGACTAGTGTGGATAGACAGCCTATATATACAAAGGAAATGTGAAAGCTAATATTCTCCTAAAGCAGACAGCAAATGTTTCTGATGTTGCAGGGGATCATCCAGTTTAGGGGAAGCAAAGGGGCAATGATGGTACTGTAGGATGCTGACATTCCCCACTGTGGGATGTGGTGCCCTTTTCCCTCATCGCCCAGCATATATCCTGTTAACCAGAATAACCCTGCACTGATATCTGGTGCTCCTTTTGAATCAGGAACTGGCGTCAGGAAATGGCAGTGTTAGAAAAGGATGCATAGTGGCTTCAATACTTGAGGAAGTGGGGGTTAGGAACTAAAAGGCTCAGTTTTAGACTCAAACAATCAAGATCTGAATATTTATTTTCCTTTCTCTTTCTCTCCCAAAATCTGTTTCAGCAACTGTACCAGATCCTGACAGACTTTGATATTCGGTTTTATATGTATGAGCTGCTCAAGGTGAGTGGTGGTCATGGAGTCCACAGTGGCTGGGGTGGGGAAATGATCTCCTCTGAGGCAGTGGCAGAATTCCTGGAGCAACCTGGCTCTTGACTTTGACTTTTAAGCTTATTTCTTGTCTGATATTTAATGCAGAATCATTGTTACGTGACAGAGCCCACTTGGGAGGGGTTGGTAACAGAAGATCAAATAATAACCAGCTACCTTGGAGGAGAGAAGGAGCTGGGAAGCTCATAACTGAACTGGGGCTCTCTAATTGTCTTTTGTACTGTAGGTATCTGGTGTTTTTCCTGCAGTGAGTGCACTATAGATAGTGACTGTGTAGGAAAATGGAGGGTAAAGCCCCAGGGCAAAGCACTGGAAACGAGTGGGGTGAAGAGAGTAACCCAGGTGAACTAGGGACGGCTGGCATTATGCAAAGCACGAGGGGGTAGATTACTAACTCTATGTTGCCTAATGCTGCAGAACCTGAGGGCATGCCCAGACTTGATTTTGTAGCCCCAAGTGTCCAGAGTCAGGAGGACAATTAGGGAGTTGGGTGGAAGGCAGGTGGCTTCGAATCTTCCTTTCCCTGAATGATCCTGTGGGTCAGAAACAAGCTGGCTCGTTAAATGCTTTGAAATCTTTCAAAGCTCCTGAAGATTTTTCTGTCAGTGGGCATGAGGCTTTAGCCAGTGGTTTCCAACTCGTGGCCCACAGGGTCTTTCAGAGTGGCCCATGGCTCCCCTCCCGCTGGTTGCAGAAGGGAACCGCTGCCTAAGTACTCAGGCAGAGTAGTTACTGGTACAGACTCCTTGCTGCAGCCAAGGGGATGGGAGATCAGAGTTCCCCTCCCCTTGGCTTGTAGCAGAGAGCACAGCAAAGCGCTCCGCCTGGGTCCTTAGGTGCTGGGGCCCTTCAGACTGGTGGCCCTTCAGGGCTGTAAAAATTATATTTGTGGCCCTCGAGCCAAAAAGGTTGGGAACCACTGCTTTAGACCCTGTTGACTCTGCTGGTATTTTAGTTACCTTTGTTAAGGTAACTAAGCCCCTTTGAGACAATACTTAGAAACTTTCAGTAAGGCATCTATTAGGCTGGTACTGCTTCCAAAGGACAGAGAAGGAAGGAAGAAAAGGGATGAATAACATATTCAAAGGAGCAGTGTGTGCCCTTATGCTCCTTTTGGTTTTATTAGACTGGCCCACACCTTCTCTGGAAAGGCTTGTGTACGATCACGTGGTAGGTCTTTGAGATCTGCACAACTCCCTCTATGGGATCTCAAGCTTCAATCTGAAGGAGTTAGCAGAGCACTTCAGTTGTCATAGCTGTGCTCTGGGCACTATCATGTTGAATCTGTGCTAAGGCAGCAGCTGTTGTCCCTCTTGGTTCCCAGCAGGGCTACTGGATTATTAAAACTACCATTTCCAGGCCTTCTGGGCTGGCTTCGGGTCTGGAAGTGTCAGAGAAGGCCGTCTGAGCCCTGAAGTGTTCACTCCAGGAGTCAGTGACTCAAGATGACCACTTGGAATAGATCTTCTAGCCAGCCCAAGCTGTGGTTACCCATCCTTGTTCCCAGTCCTCTCAGGCAATGATTGTGCCTGTCTGGGATGGAAATCGCCTTCTGATTGAGCTCAGGGCATCCTATGAAGTTTTAGGCTACTTCTGTTTTTAAGGAAATGAGGGAGAGGAACAAGAAATACAGCCTTTTAAAGCAAAGTTAGAGAATGCATTGTCTGCTTTAGTGCCTTCCATGTGAGGCTCTCTGAGCACTTGACAAATATTGATTGATTGATCTCCACCATCTCTTTGAGGTAGAAAAGCTGCATGCACCCCACTTAATACATGGAGAACAGCTGCACAGAGGTCATCAAGCTGAGAGCAGAACTCAGATCTGTGCACTCCCTGCCTGCGTATTTCCTGCCTTGTGCTTTGAGCCACATCGTCATTCCCCCCATGGCCATTATGCTCCTTGCATGTGTGAGAACTTTGTTTAGACATTATTGGTAGATCCAAGAAGATTCTGTAGGGTCAGAAGAAAAGCCTTCCGAAAGCATTGAGCACATGGTCGAAATTGCTGGATTTCTGGGAGTTCCTCTCCTGCCAGCGGAGACCGTGAAAATGATGGGCAAAGTCACGTGGCCTTGTGGATCTACCTTTCGATGGGACATCCAGCTCACTGCCTCTTGAGCTCTAAAGTACATGCTGGGAGCACAGATCCAGGAGTTGGGGCCTGGTACGACAAATTAACCAGGGGTAGAATGGCAGCTGCTTAGTCCTCTCTTGTTCTTTACTGGCAACATGCCACTTCTGCTACAACCATGATGGCAAGTGAAATAAAGGTGCTGGTTGTTCATAGTCCTTGGGATGCAGTGCTCTCTCAAAGCCAAAGGACTGGTTCTCATATTCTCTTCATTCAGGCACACTTACCTTATTGGCTGGAGAACCATCTGTTACATCGTGGACTTTTGTCTGTGTTTGCTGGTTTGTCTCTAACCTGAATGTATATTGTCTGTCTGCCAGGCCCTGGATTACTGTCACAGCATGGGGATCATGCACAGGGACGTCAAACCCCACAACGTCATGATAGATCACCAACAGAAAAAGGTACTGCTGCAGTGGGGCACAAAGTCACCGAGGCTTCAGGGCAGCTTGAAACTTTGCCACCACGAAGTCCTGAATCTAGGCTGCTGCTTTCTTATTCTCTCTCCCCACCACTTTCTCTCTCCAGAGTTAGATCACTTGTACTATACATGTGTTGGGTGGGGATTGTCTGTCTGAACCAGCACATTTTACTTCTGCTTCCTTTACTCTGAGCTCTACAGAATTCTGTAGCTACTGTAGGTTTCAGATGACTAGTCTAAGTGTGGGTGGATAACCTCCTTTCACCTGCAACTGCTAGCCTGGCTTGATCTCCTAGCTGAAAGCCTGTGGCTTATCTGCGCAGGCCTGCCATATGCATTACTGTGGCCTCCTTTTCCCATGTATCTTCTGTCATTTTTTTTATACACACTAGTCAACCCATGGGATAAAATACCTTACTGGGTACTCGCTTGTTGTGACACAAACCTGTTGTCCCGCACCAGAGTGTCATCTTAACTTCATTGCCGCATTTGGCAGGGAACTGCTCATTTTCCCCTTTCCCGTTTGGGGTGGATGCTGCATATACCAAAGTGACATCAGTATCTCAGGGTCTTTCCCTCAATCCGACCAGTTCAAATGGCACCGTAGAGTCCTCCCACAGGCACTTTTCTCCTTTGCTACTAAGCCCCAAGTCCTGCTCTGTGAATCAGTGGTAGCTGTATCCAAGTGTATGCCTGCACCTGAGGGGTTGCAATCTCCCTGGCAATTGTAACCCCTGCAGGTCCATGCCAGTGTAATGCAGTCTGCATCACTCACCTGAAAGAGCAGCTCATCCCCTTTGCTGTATCCAGTGACTCTCTCATAGCTCTTCCCACTTGTTAGTATTGATACTGCCTTCGGGCCCAGCTGTGCTTTTGATTTTTGTTAAATGCAGCTGGTTTGTGTCTGGTCCCTGGCATCCAATTAAATGTCATTTTTTGGCTGGTGGCATTACTAACAGATGAGTCACCCAGCAATAGATTATTTGATTAGGATTGCAAGGCTGTGAATTCTCTGAGCTGTGGTAATTCCACAAAGCACTGCAGATAATAGAGTGAGGTGACAGCATGAACAGAGCCCAGACAGTACCACATCATTGCACAAAGGGCTCCGGGCTTTCTCCAAACCATTGAAAAAGGATTTGGCAGACTGGGCTTCACCTGATTTGTTTGTACTTAGGCAACTAAACCTGTTTGCTCCTGACTCTGTGTGTTTCTCTTTATTGCCTGTTTAGCTGCGGCTCATAGACTGGGGTTTGGCAGAGTTCTACCATCCAGCTCAGGAATACAATGTCCGCGTCGCCTCTAGGTACTTCAAAGGACCGGAGCTGCTTGTGGACTACCAAGTAAGAGTCTGCATCCAAAGTACTCCTTAGCACGTTGCTTCTGGTTGCTGCTTTTAGTTTGTCCATTTGCCCTTGGGGGGGTTACCAGAGTTCAGAGAGACTTTGCTATGCAGTTGGAAAGCTGAGAGCCTCCTTTGAATAGGGGTCTTTTGGGGCTTGGGCCTAAGGTAAGTGTGGCCTTTCCCCCATCTGATTCATTCTTCTCCTCCCTCAGATGTACGATTATAGCTTAGACATGTGGAGTTTAGGCTGTATGCTGGCCAGCATGATCTTCCGAAAGGAGCCCTTCTTCCATGGCCAGGACAACTATGATCAGGTAAGGAGATGCTTCTGACTCTGAAAGGAGGAATTCTTGTTTGTCTCGTCTCTCTTTGGTTGGGTCTGAGGTTCATGGGATGGAATCATCTGATTGGTAAGGCACTGTTATGTATTTGGTGAACTGAGGTGTCAGGACTTGCACCACAGAAAGTATGTGCCTTATGGAAGGTCCAGTGATATGTAGCACAAATTGTTGCTGTGCTGGAGAAACGAGTTTGCAAGGGAGTTTTCCTTGGACCTCAGGATTTTCCCAATGCTGAGCTCCTAGCCTCGGACTGCCCAGCTCCCAGGTGCTAACAGACTAACTTCCCAGACTCGTTAGTGGTTACCAAATGTAAAAGGACCCATGGATGCAGCAGCCCGTCCTCCAGCTGGGCATTTTCTTAAGTCAGTGTCCTGCCCTTCTCTTACTGCTTCTGTAAATCTGTCTTTTGTTGCAGCTGGTTCGCATTGCTAAGGTTCTGGGCACAGATGAACTGTATGGGTATCTGAAGAAGTACCACATAGAACTGGACCCACATTTCAACGATATCCTGGGGCAGTAAGTAGGAGCCAGAGGGGGGAGCAAAACATGGCTTTTGGTTTCTTTTCCATAAAGGAAAAGAGAAGATTCCATAAATCTCCATCCCAAGAATGACTCGAAAGCACAAGTGCTGCTTTTCTTCTGGGCTGCAGTGTCTCTGGGCTGTCTCTTCTCAAACTATTGTTGTATCCTGGGGTTTTTCTATCCTCTGGCTGTCTATGCACTGAACAGGCCACTAGATTTTCATAGTAGATTCTGTTCTCTGCCTCTCCCAGTTTCCAAGAGCTCTTCTAGGTTTATTTTTCTTTCCATGTTAGGGTCTACGTCTCCTGTTCCTCGTGAGGCCAGTAAAATTACTGAAATGAGTTGGGAGGAACCTAGTACAGATGTTGGGAATTGTCCCCTATGAGCCATTGTAGATTTTGAAGGCAAAAAGGACCACCCAGATCATCCAGTCTGACCTCCTGTATATCACAGGCCACCAACACCATCCAGCACCCATATGCTAAACCTAACAACCAAAGCTAGACCAAAGTATTACAGCCCACAGAAGACTAGAATATTATGCCACAGGCAGAAAATAATGGGGACCGAGGTACACCAGTGTCTGAGGCCCCTCCAATGGCAGGGAGATTCTGACAAGTGACCCACACACACACGCTGCAGAAAAATCCCCAAGGCCACTGGCAATCTGACTTCGGGGGAAATTTCTTCCTCACCCTACATGTGGCAATCTCTGCTTTCCTTAGATCCCAGAAATTGTTTTGCCTTCGTGCTTTCAGCCTTGCAAAATTGTCTCTTAAATTTACCAGCCCAGCCACAGGATCTACTTGCCCATCCTTTCCTGTGACGATAATGAGAAACCGGGGTTGATGTTTTCTAAGCAGGGCAAGGGATTTAATCACATATCTGCCAGTAAAATTAGTGGAAGATGCGTGGCTAGATCCACTGCACTGCTTTGAAAGTCTCAACAATGATTATCTTACGGATCTGTCAAAGTAAAATCATTCCCCTCACCCAGGGTGGCAAGTAGACATTCTCACTTCTATGTGCCTGGTTTTGAAGCCCTTGTATCTCATAGATTTTAAAGCCAGAAAGGACCATCATGATCATCTAGTCTGACCTCCTGCACATTGCAGGTTGCAGAACCTAGCTGTCATCCTAGTTGTTTGGAATTCATGCCTGTTCTTTATGGAATAGAACCCTTGACAGCAAAGGGTCTCTCTGTCAGTCTGCTCATAAATTAGCCTTACTGTGCAGTTCTCTCCCTCTCTTTGGGATATAGAGCATTCACTCGAGCCAAAGCCAGGTATGCTGGGTTGTAAAGGAAAAGGCACGAATGGCCCTGCCTTTGTTAGTTGTCACTAGTGAAATGCTGGATTCTGGACGTAGAGGTGGTTGGTCGGTAGCTCTGATTAGCTCCTCTGAATTCACATATGGGGTGTGATAGGTGAATCCTCCTAGATCTGATGGTAGTTGCTCTGCCATTCAGAGATTGGTCTGTGCTATGAGAGACCTCCCTCTGCTACAGGCATTCACGAAAACGCTGGGAGAACTTCATCCATAGTGAGAACAGACACCTGGTCAGTCCTGAAGTCCTGGACCTTCTGGATAAACTTCTGCGATATGACCATCAACAGAGACTGACTGCCAAAGAGGCTATGGAGCACCCATATTTCTGTGAGTCCTGTGGGGAGTCACACGGCTGGGCTTGAAAAGGAGAGGGGTTTGTTGATCTGGGGGGAGGTGGGGCTTCCATTCAATGTCTCCCTATGGATCTTGCTATCATATTGATGGCTGGAATTCCAGGTTCTCCAACTTCAAAGAGTCCAGTGGAAGCTTGTGAATCTTGAAGGGGGCTTCCTTGGAAGAACCTAAGCCATCATGAAAGTGAAACTTTAATCCGCTCGTAATGCTGCTTCCCATCCCTGGCTGATCTTTGTGTCTCTTGCAGACGCAGTGGTGAAGGAGCAGTCCCAGCCCAGCTCAGAAAATGCTGTGCTCTCCAGTGGCCTGACAGCAGCACGATGAAGACTGGAAAACAACGGGTAATTCAAGATGTTTACAAATAAAAACAAAACCTTCAGTCACACAGTGAAGGGAAATAACCAAGACCCCTCCCCATTTATATTCAGCAGAAATCTAACCTTTTGGGGGCTAAAACCTCTGTTCCTCTCCAGTGGTTGTGGATAATGTAACTCTGAACCTGTGGTACCAAAGCCCTGGGCAAATGGTTTTGCAAGATTTAAATATATAGGGATGTACCCAGGGCTCATCGCAACTGATCCTTGTTCGCATTTCCATGGCTTCTCCTCTTCTTTCCCAGTCTAGCCTTTTCCTACTATGCGGGTGGGGCAAACTTGCCATTCCACCAGTGGACCATAGCATGCATCTATTATAAATAAGCCCTTTGGAGCTGTGGATGCTTGGGGCCAAATTCAAACCGGGTGTAAGCAGATGCAACTCTGAAGTTTGAGAATCATACCTGCTCACTCCAGATCTGAGTTTGGCCCTTTAATTTCAGTTTCAGAGGAAGAGTGTCTCAGAATGGTTTGGATCATTAAAACGAACACACACCTTCTGAGTTGCTCAGAGAGAGGTGAGCACCACTGCAGGTGCATTCCGAAAAGGTTCCATGGAAAGAAACAAGATAGGCCTGTTACGGAAAGTCCTGGATGTAGACGCAGAAGGTTTTTTTGTTTGTTTGTTTTTTTTCCTGTAGCAGGAAAAATACTTTCCCACAGACCTCAGGAAAGCTGATACTGCAAGACTGTCTGTAATAATAGACATACAACCGTATAACTTATGACATGGCTCATGTGATAATTCATGCCAGGTGAAGTACTATTCCAGAGTGTGAATCTGGAGTGTTTCAATCCAGCACCATTGAATGAAGAACAGAATGGAGATGTTGTGAAATGCAGTAGGAGAGCTGGGGATGCAGTAGGGGGAACGGCAAGAGGGGGAGGAATCAGGAAGCAATGGTGTGGTGGGAACAAGGAGGATGTGAAGCTATTGAGGGGACTGTGTAGCTAATGATCCAGAGCTTGGGTTCATGTAGTGTGTTAACAATCAGCCAATGATGAATTCTGGGGCTAAGATTCTGTCTGGGGTGTTGGGGTTGTTCTCTTGTGGCTTTTCTTCAGATCCCTTGATAGCTTTATTAGCCCCACAACTCACAGTTGCCTCCTTTATTTGTTCTGTGTGTAATTTCATCCAGCGGTTCTAGTAACCTCCTAAACCTATACACCAGAGAAAGTGTTTTGCCACCAGCACCTAAACACAGAATTTTCTTCTCCGGCATTGTCAAATATTTAATTTTTTTTATAATATAAGGTTAGAATGTTTCTATTTGAAACATCTGTTTACATTCCATATTCCAATAAAGTTATATTGGCATTGATAGCAGGTCAAATCCATTTGTATAATTCACTGAAACCAATAAATATCTATACGTATAAACTTCTGTTGTCTTCTAGTCTATGGGGATGTTCAGAAACTAAGAGCAGCTGAAGGCTTTGCATTTGGTAGTTAGGGTTGAGTTCCAATTTCCTTTGTATCAGAACTGTCTCTCTAACTTTCTCTCACTAGCTCCTTTTGGCCTGATGCTTTTCATGCTTGGTCTCAGCACAAACGTGAAATTGTTTGAAAGTCTCCGCAAAATGGCTTCATAGACTCTAAGGTCAGAAGGGACCAGTATGATCATCTAGTCTGACCACCTGCACAATGCAGGCCACAGAACCTCACCCACCCACTCCTGTAATGGACCCCTAACCTATGACTGAGTTATTAATGTCCTCAAATCATGGTTTAAAGATTTTAAGGTACAGGGAATCCACCAGCAAGTGAGCCGTGCCCCATGCTACAGAGGAAGACAAAAAAAACACAGAGGCGTTGCCAATCTGCCCTGGAGGAAAATTCCTTCCTGACCCCAAATATGGCGATCAGTTAAACCTGAGCATGTGGGCAAGACTCACCAGCCAGAGACACCCAAGAAAGAATTCTCTGTAGTAACTCCGAATCCACCCCATCTAACATCCCTTCACAGACCATTGGCATATCTACTACCAGTAATCAAAGATCAGTCAATTGCCAAACTAGGCTGTCCCATCATACCATCCTCTGCATAAATTTATTAAGCTCAGGCCTGGTCTATACCTTCAAATTCGGCGGCAGTTGATGGGAGTTACGCAAGCTATGCAGAGTAGCTTGCGTAACTCTCATCGACTTCGTAACTTCCCTTCTATGCGGCATCTTCACTGCGCTGCACCACTTGAGGGGGTGGTTTTAATGCGTAGACTTCCGGATTGATTGAGTGGGTCTTCACTGGCTGCTCAATCGATCCAGATAGATCAATCTGACGGCAGCAAATTTGCCACTGTCAGTGAAGACATACCCTCAGTTTTGAAGCCAGCTTGGTTTTTTGCCGCCACTGCTCCCCTTGGAAGGCTATTCCAGAACTTCACTTCTCTGATGGTTAGAAACCCGCGTCTAATTTCAAATCTAAATTTCCTGATGGCCAGTTTATATCCATTAGTTCTTGTATCCACATTGGTGCTGAACTTAAATAATTCCTCTCCCTCCCTGTTATTTATCCATCTGATGTATTTATAGAGAGCAATCATATCTCTCCTCAATCTTCTTTTGGTTAGGCTAAACAAGCCAAGCTCTTTGAGTCTCCTCTCATAAGGCAGGTTTTCCATTCTGTGGATCATCCTAGTAGCCCTTCTCTGCACCTGTTCCAGTCTGAATTCATCTTTCTTAAACATGGAGGACCAGAACTGCACACAGCATTCCAGATGGGGTCTCGCCAGCGCCTTGTATAATGGTACTAACACCTCCCTATCTCTACTGGAAATACCTCGTCTAATGCATCCAAGGACTGTATTAGTTTTTTTCACGGCCACGTCACATTGGCGGCTCAAAGTCATCCTGTGATCAACCAATATGCCCAGGTCCTCCTCCTCTGTCACTTCCAACTGATGCGTCCCCAGCTTATAGCAGAAATTCTTATTAGACCCTAAATGCATGACCTTGCACATTCCACTATTAAATTTCATCCTATTTCTATTACTCCAGTTTACAAGGTCATCTAGATCTTCCGGAATGATATTCTGATCCTTCTCTGTACTGGCAATACCTCCCAACTTTGTGTCATCCGCGGACTTTATTAGCACATTTCCACTTTTAGTGCCAAGGTCAGTAATAAAAAGGTTAAATAAGATTGGTCCCTGAGGAACTCCACTAGTAACCTCCATCCAGTCTGACAGTTTACCTTTCAATATGACCTGTTCTAGTCTCCCCTTTAACCACTTCCTTATTCACCTTTCAATTTTCATATTAATCCCCATCTTTTCCAATTTAACTAATAATTCTCCACATGGAACCGTATAAAATGCCTTACTGAAATCTAGGTAAATTAGATCCTCTGCATTTCCCTTGTCTAAAAAATCTGTTAACTTCTCAAAAAAGGAGATCAGGTTGGTCTGGCACGATCTACCTTTTGTAAAGCCATATTGTATTTTATCCCAATTACTGTTAACTTTAAATACTTTCTCTTTCAAAATTTTTTCCAAGACCTTGCATACTACTGGGGTCAAACTAACAGGCCTGTAGTTACCCGGATTGCTTTTTTTCCCTTTCTTAAAAATAGGGACTGTTAGCAAATCGCCAGTCATACGGTACAGCCCTGAATTTACAGATTCATTAAAAATCCTTACTCATGGGCATGCAATTTTATATGCCCCCCGATTTAGTCCCATTAAGCTGTTCGAGTTTGGCTTCTATCTTGGATGTGGTCATTTCTGCCTCCATATCCTCATTCCCATTAGCCACCCTACCATTATCCCCAAGTTCATCATTAGCCTCATTAAAAATGGAGGCGAAGTATTTGTTTAGATATTCGGCAATGCCTAGATTATCCTTAACCTCCACCCCATCCTCAGTGCTTAGCGGTCCCACTTCTTCATTCTTTGTTTTCTTCCTATTTATGTGGCTATAGAACCTTTTACAATTGGTTTTAATTCCCTTTGCAGGGTCCAACTCTACTTGGCTTTTGGCCTTTCTCACTCTATAGCTACATGTTCTGACCTCTGAGAGGTAGCTTTCCTTGCTGATCCGTCCCATCTTCCACTCCTTGTAGGCTTTCTGCTTTCTCTTAATCACCTGTCTGAGATGCTTGCTCATACAGCTTGGGCTACAACTTTTGCCTATGAATTTTTTCCCCTTCCTTGGGATGCAGGTTTCAGATAGTTCCTGCAACTTTGACTTGTAGTAATTCCAAGTCTCCTCCACATTTAGATCCATGAGTTCTTCAGTCGAGTCCACTTCCCCAACTAATTCCTTTAATTTTTTAAAGTTAGCCCTTTTGAAATTAAAGACCCTAGTCACAGATCTATTATTGTTTATCTTTCCATTTAGTTTGAACTGAAATTAGCTCATGGTTGCTCGAACCAAGGTTATCTCCCACAACCAGTTCTTCTATGAGGTCCTCAATACTCACCAATACCAAATCTAAAATGGCATCTCCTTTTGTTGGTTCAGTAATTATTTGGTGAAGGAATCTGTCAACTATCTCATCCAGAAAAATCTGGGCCCTATTATTACTACTAGCACTTGTCCTCCAGTCTATATCTGGGAAGTTAAAATCTCCCATAATCACACAGTTCCCAGTAATATTTACTTAATTAAAAGCCTTAAAGAGGTCTATATCCATGTCCAAATCAGATCCTTGTGGTCTGTAGCACACCCCAACCACTATCCCAGGGGAAACTCTAGTAGTTTTCTTCCCTAATGTGATTTTTACCCAGACAGACTGTCTTATCAATTCCATCACTTCTAATTTTACAGTCTACCTCATCATTGATATACAACGCTACTCCACCACCTGTGCCTTTATATCTGTCTTTCATAAACAGCACATACCCTTCAATACTTGTACACTAGTCGTGATGACTATTCCACCATGTTTCTGTTATTCCTATAATATCTGGTTTCACTTCCTCTACCAGTAGCTCTAGTTCCTCCATTTTGTTACCCAGGCTCCTCATATTGATACACAAACATCTTAATTTTTGCTATTTGGCTTCACTCACATTCCTCACCTGATTTGGCACAGTCATTCTACTGCCAATGTTGTCTATTAGATTGGTATCTACACTACCCTTCTTTTTAATGTCCATTCTGCTCCCCACTGCTGTGTCCTTCCTTACTTCATTTTCCTCCCTCTCAATGCTAAAATCAGGCGTGGAGATTACCTGGGCATCTCCCCCAACTCCCTAGTTTAAAGCTGTTTTAATCATTCGTGCCAGCCTCCCTCCTATCAGTGCATTTCCCTCCTACTCAGGCGAAGTCCATCCCAAGAGAACAGTTCTCTGTCCATGAATGCCTCCCAGTGACCATACAGCCCAAAGCCCTCTGTATAGCACCATTGCCTGAGCCATCTGTCGATCATCAGAATTTTGTCATGCCTTTGTTGTCCTCTAGGGACAGGCAGAATCCCACGAGTCTTCCCCAGCATGGCATAGTCTCCTTTGATACATGAGAATCTAGCTTTATCATTTGTACCCACATGAAGGACAATGAGTGGATTCTTTCCTGCTCCCATTAGGATCCTCTTCAGCCTCAGGTCCACTCTGGTTACAGGCTTGTCTGTTCTTCTCAGCAGGGAGTCCCCAATCACGTAAACCTGCCTTTTCCTGGTAACACTGTGATTCTCCAGCCTCTCCCCTGTTCTTTCTGGCTGTAAGTCATCTCATCTACTATTCTCCTTTGCAATCTTCTGCTACCGTTCCTGTATCCTCCTGGTGCTCTTGTTGGGTGGTATCTCCATTGGCTCATCCACTCTTTGTATAGGACTAGCTGCTCTTCTGTTCTTCCTTGCCCTCCCACCTTCAGTAACCACCTGCTGTTCCTCTTCTTAATTTTCCAACTCTGCAAACCTGTTTCTGAGCTCTCTTTCTCCTTCATTAGCTTGACTTTTCCTCCGCCGGGTTCTCACAGTCACATGCTTCCACTGGCCGCTTTCCTCACCCAGCACTCTCCCCTCAGAGTTCATCGGTCCTGCTTCCATCTGCAGGTCTGGGGTTTTCCCTTCAGCCTCCTCATTCCTTTGCTCCATCATCTGCTAGAACCCCCTTCTAAATTCAACCAGTTTCCACCTGCATCTCCAACCCTCGAATCTTCTCTTCCATCAGCTCTATGAGTCGGCACTTCATACAAATGAAGCTCTTTTGATGTCCCCCCTCCAGGATCATGTACATCCCGCAGCTTCCACATCCAATCATCTTCATTGTCTCTTCCACTGCTTGAGTGACTACCACTACCGCCTCTGTATCTGTCATAGCCTTTCCCCTATTACCTGTCAGTGAGAGACGCAAAAACAAAGAAACTCCCAAAAACACCGTCCAACGAACACCCCAACAATACCAGAACACCACACACTCCCTCCTCAACTCCTCTTGCAAACTCCCGTTTGCAGCTCTGATTGCTGGGTCCTGGGCTGCTGCACCTGGTTTTGTTCAAAGAGGGTTTCGTATGCCCAGGGAATAAACTTTTGTGCTTGCCAGATTCTCAGGGTGTCTCTACGGTGCAGTAAAACACCCACGGCTGGCCCATGTCCACTGACTTAGGCTGCGGGGCTCTGAAATTGCAGTATAGACCTTCAGGTTCAAGCTGGAACCCTGGCTCTGGGACCCATTAATGGGGGAAGGTCCCAGAGCCCAGGCTCCAGCCTGAACATCTACACTGCAATTGTATAGCCCTGAGCCAGTTGGGCCAGCTGCGGCTCTTTTAATTGAAGTGTAGACATACCCTCACACTTGAAACGCCAGACCAGGGTTGTTTTCTAGAGCTCTCCTTCAGAGAAAGAGTTCAGGTTTGAAAACCAAATATGTCAGATTCCTTGAAAAGTCCTGAATTCTTAACCTGCATGTTGACACATCTGAATCCTTTCTTGCTGTGGGTGGATGGAACATTGTCTATTAAGGACATTTTGATCTAGCATCAGCCCTTCATTTCTTTCCTGGTTTAAGAAAAGAAATGCAAATACTAGTACTAATGCACTGGCCACGCTGAGGAGTCAAGCAGTTGGAAAATTCCAAAAGTGAAGGTTCCTCATTTAAATATGAACCTCCAGTGTACTATACGAGTGGTTCTTAACTACTTTTATGCTGGGATGGCATGTCTCCCCCGCTACCTCCCCTCTGTCTGTCTCTGTCCAGAATGAGCAGAACAATTGCAATTGCCTGATGGGTTCACAACCCTGAGACTGAGAATCTATGATCTATACCAGAAGATTTCAAATTGTGTGGCGTGTCAAGAGGTTATGGGGGGGCACAAGAAGCTGACGGGGCCATGCTGAACGACCAGGGGCAGGAGAGGGCTCTGTGCATACATCTCAGCTACCAGAAGCAGGCTCCCTGCCTGTCTCTCTTCCCCCATTGCACACCTGCAGCACCCTTCTACTGGCAGTTACCCTCCTCTTCTGGGGAGGTTGGCAGGGACTCTGTGAGCAGAGAGCTGACAGCTGCACCCTGTGTGTACTGCCCCCCCCCCCACCAGAAAGAGCCCCCTCATGTCCTCAGAGCCCCATCTACTTCCCCTTCTGGACAGAGCTTGTGTGTGGGAAGTGGGTCAATAGGGAGCCCTATGCAATAGGAGCCAGCACTTACAAGGTGCAGCTTCCCACTCCCCTACTGACCCCAGCCCATAGTGCAACCCTGTTCACTTCCCATGCATGGTGCACAAGTGAGACAGGCAGGAAGCTGGGTCCTGGCCACTAACACTGCTGGACCATTGTGGGGAGCAGGCAGCTTTCTCAGCAGCCACATGGTGAGTGCCCCCTTGGCTACCAGGCTCCTCCTTCCCCCTTGCTTAGAAAGAGAGGGGGTACGCATGAGATGGGAATTTCCAAAGTTGGGCTCAGCAACAACATCTTGGGAACCTTTGATCTATACTAGTAGCCATAATAGATGGCAATAGGGTGAAGTTAGTGCTGGGGTAGAAAATCTTTGGAATGTCCTGACTTCTGATTGGTTGCTTCTCAGCCTCTGGGTTGCATTAACTCTGGTTTTGTGCATTTAATATTTAAATTCTAAACTGTTAGAACAACGCTTAGTGAATGTCGCCATGCACATTGGGAAAAGGCAAAGGTTTATGTTTCTTATAGCAAGAGGCGCACGCCATTAACGCTGCAGCGAGAGCCATCTGCATTTCACAATTTTTGTGTTTTGCATTTGTAACTAAGGGTGCGTGAATGTAGAATCTTCACCCCGAGTCCTTTTTTTTTTTTAATCTGAAGAGGGAGAAGGGGTGGAGGGCTCTGGGGGAGAGGACAAGGGTCATAAGAACCTACTTCCTATCTCCCACTGATAGGGGTGGAGACCCTTTGGCATTCCTCCCTCACACAGCCATGCAGACTTGCAGTACATACTGTGTAGTCTGGCAGGATCTTGTACTCTGAAGATCTCAGCGATGCTTTCCAAACACAAAGTAAGTTAGGAAGAGAAATCATATTCCCCTCTTAAAGGGAGGGAACTGTGTGGTATACAATGGGAAAGCGACTTGCCCCAGTCCCCCCGTAAATTCAATCTGGTCCCACCACCTCCTCCACATCAAAGCTGGGATTGAGACCAGACATAAGAAGCTTCGGCCCAAAAGGAAATGCGAAAGTTGACTGAAAACATGATTATTATGGAAATACCCTTGCAACCTTAACTAAAGCATTCCCTATAGCTGTAATATACACTTGAGTAGTACGTGTGTGCACATAGCTGGAGCTTGATCAGGTTCTTCCCTCTTTGAGCCTGTTAGCATTTTAGATGCCCAGAGCAGGAAATGTCACTTCACCTTGTTCAGTAATAAAGCATTTTTCACCTCCGTAAGTAGTAGATGTGAAGTGTCTTCAGAAGGAAGGGGGGAGGGGAGATCTTTCAACACATCCCTTCCTGCATGCTCATGAACGGTCACTTATATGCAACAGCGAGAAGCAGGTGAGCTCACAAGTGTACAGTTAAAATTCCCGGGTTGGTGGGCTGGACCAGTGCCGTAGCAGCAGCCAGAGGGCTGGAGTTCAGAATCTGAGCGTGGAGCCTTGCTCTCAAGATTAGTAGGGTCTGGGAGCACATTGGAACCAGTGCAGCGGGAGATTGGGTGTGAAATAAAGTGTTGGGGTCACGGAGAGATTCCTGCCTCTCCCCACTAAAAAGGTTACCCTGGGTGGGGGGGACACTGCTAACCATAAGTATGGGAGGCAAGGAGGAAAAACGGATTTTGATTCACTTGCCATTCTTTTCAATAGTAATTTAGCACTTCTACAATGCTGACATCTTTAAAGCACTCTACATACACTGTGTAAGCCTCACCCCGCTCTTGGGAAATAGGTCTCTATTATCCCCACTTTACAGATAGGGAAACTGAGGCACAGAGGTTCTGTGACATACCCAAGCCTGTGTAGGGAGTCAGATTGCAGGGGGAGGGGAAGGATTAGAACACACTTCTGTCTGTTTGGCACTGTGCTCAGTTTGCTGGGCACCGAAGAAGGAAAAGGCTCTGGCTACGCAGCGGCGTCACCTGCAGCTCACGTCTGATGCTTACTTCCCTCCTCCCATCTCTCCCCAGGTCCGATGCTGTTCCTCCCAATTTTCCATAAGCAGAACAAGAACCAAATCAAACGTCTTATCAGCGTGTGTACAGAGCTGGCGGCCAGACGGCGTTGCGGTGGCAGGTGACGAGACCAGGGACTGCACCAGCTCCATGGCACCCATCAGTTTATAAACAAAAACCTTACTTCTGAATGTAAAAGGTTCCTCTGCCTTTGACTTCCTGTTCACCTCTTCCTGACCCAGAAAGCATGGAAAATGTGAAGGGTATGCAAAATGGTTATTGGCTAATGTTGCTCCCCCCCCCACCCCATTCTGACCTTTGCCCCCCTGAATCCCCTGCGTGATGGATTAACTAGCTGGCTCCAGACTTGACATGGCAGGGAGGGGGTGGCGGGGGGAAATATGGCATGATGGACAGTTCTATATTATAATTAAAGGAATTATATATTATTGAATAAAAGTTTTAAAAGAAATGTATGGAGAGTATTGAGTATGGAAGGAGCCATGGGGCGTGCCCTGCCCCGCTGCACTGGAGAATGCTAGGGCTGGTTGGAGCCCTTCCTGCTGCTGTCTCCTGTCGTTCGCTTGTTTTACAGGGGGGAAGAGAGTGAATCTGTTGTACAAAATCATTTGAAGTGTTATGGCGGGCTGGAGCCCGCCGCCTGTAACTACAGGCTGGGTTTAAGCAGCCAGGCTAACGGAGGACCGGAGCTCGTAAATCGATAGGAAAACTCTCCACGGGGCCTAGCATCTTGCCCCAAACGTCAAGCTCCTTCGGAGGCCTGGATAAACACTAGACGCTTGATCCCTGGGTGGTGGCTGCACCACAGCAAAGGGTGAGGCTGGCTGCCACCTTTAGCTAGCAGCCTGCTTCTCCCCCCACCCTCTGCCTCTGAATGAACTGCCGGGAAAGGCGCAAACTCTTTCTGCTGCCGTCCCCCAGCAGAGAAGGAAGCGGTGCAGGGCGGGGGTATTTCAAGAGGAGTATTGATCAAGGAGAGGCCTTTGCAATTATAGTACAGGGTCTGGCTCCCTCGAGATCTCAGCTGGATTTAGAAAAGGATAAGGAGATAACCCCCTTTCTGCACCAACGCCCTGCACCTGCACACAAAGTGGGTGACTTCAGCCCTTTGTTCCAGCCCTCCTGAGCAGGGAAGATCATTCTTATTAATTCTAAACACAGCAGGCTCCCAACCCCCACAGCTCTGTATGGGGACCTCAGAGACCCCGCTCTGCAAGCACCCACGGACAGAGCCAGTATTGCTCACAGTGCTTCCACGTGCTCCTTCAGTGATCGCTCCCTGGAGTGCCTCTGGCTTCCTCCTTGGCCTGCCACTGCATCAAGCTGTACCTCCACCTGGGCAGCGGATCGAACCAGCCCTTTCCTCCAACCCCCACTTACATCAAAACACCTTCCTGCCTGCAGTGGTGCCACTCGTGTTTCCTGATGCCCTGGGTTACGGTAGAGATCTGTCAGACGGGTGGGCAGATCCCTGTCACAGCAGCCAACACGTCACCTGCCCAATCGTCAAGTGTTTATCTGAGCTGTGCCGCTGCACTGTCGGAGCTCCGGGCTCTGGAGTGAACAGGCAGCATTTCCGAGCCAGTGAGCTAGAGCTTGAAGTTAACAAACCCAGACACTTGAAGCTTACTTTTTAAAATCCCAGCAGGACTACAATTCTACTGTGTCATTTCTTTTCTCCGGCCCTCCTCTCTGCCTCCAGCTCCCCTTGCATAGTTTTTATCCAGCGCCTTGGTACTGAAGCTGTGTGTCGTAAGGCTACCTCTGATATAAGGCTATCTGCTGTACTTTTGTCTCCTGGCTCTTTGGAAGCTCATTATAAATACCTCTTTATAACAAGCACCTCCCTTTCATGTACATTTAGTATCTTCTAAGCCTTATAGACGTGGTGCTATGTATGTATGCGTGTGTATATAAACTGTATTTATTATCTGTTTCCAGGTGTGGATCTGTGTATCTAGGGAAGCACTGTGCACTTTGTGTGCAGCTGAAGGATTTTCTTAAGGGGAAAAAAATATGGAGGTGGGATGTTAAAATGGACTTTATTCCTTTAACATGTTGTGTCCTCCTCCACTCCCCTTTGCCCAGTCTCCTGGTTGTGAGCATGGTCCCAAGAATACATGTGAGCCCTGCTTGGTTTTTCAGGGCCTTGGAGCTGGTGGGGAAGAGTTTCTGGGGATATCTTCAACAAGCCTCCCCCGCCCCACTTCTGGAAACAATTGCTCGATCTCTAGATATTAATCCTGGGCCCATCACTGCAGAATCTTGGCCCTTTCTTCAGGAAGAGCATCTTCTGGTGATCACAAGAAAATTGTCACTCTGTGGTGCACATTTATGTTTTATCTGTAGTTCATATCAGCACAGGGTTGTGTGCTAGTTCAGTTAGATTAGGCAATAAAGCATGAACACCAGTTTTCCAGGCTAGAGTATGAAATGCATCTATATGCTAGGAGCACAGTGCGCTCATTCAAGAGTGAAGATAAATGAGAGTGTGATGACCTATGAGCCAGCAAAGAACTTTACAGGAAGGAATTGAAATAAGCAAGGTGCATTTGTTGCCTCTTGGCCTCCGGTAGGGCTCACCTGATGGTGGCATGGAAAATAGAGAACTCATTTAAGGACTAATATATGCTACTGTTGCCATGTTGAAAACCCACCTGCAATATGCTAAGTGGGTCTCCACCCAGTTAAAACATGCTTCAGACTTGCCTGTATACACAGAACTAAACTATTTGCCAGAGCAGGTGGTTGCACGTCAGTCACACCTGTTAGAACATGGTTCCATCTGCACAGGCAGAGCATAAACGTGACATGGCCCTACCGTGTTGTAACTGGGTACCCCCAGCATTGTAGTTCTTGTAGTGTAGATGGGACAGCCTGGTAGCTACGGGATTCTGACGCCCATCAAGTTTAAATCCAACCTAAGCCTCCCTAATCCAACCTAAGCCTCCCTTTTTGCCTAATATCATCTTGTTAAAATGGCCTGGCCCTGAAAAACAATTTCACTAAGGAAAGGAACCTTATGTACCAGCCATACCAGGTGCTACAGAAGCAGTGTAAAAAGAGGTCTAGTCTCAGTTATAATATGCTAATTTGCATAGGACGGTGTCTTCCTACTGCCTCCCAGCCTCCATCTCATCACTCACCTTTCTCCCAAACCCTCCCTCTGCTCCTTCTTTCCACTATGTGCACTCTATCCCCTGCTTGATACATCCCAAAAGCCTGTCTTTAAAGGGGCACTGTTGACTACTTTCTACAGTTTCATTTTCTTTTTGCAGTCCCTTGTTTGTAATATCCTGACAGAAGCTCCAAAAATAAAATGGTCTTTGCCTACTGACTGTTGTCTTCCATTTGTCAGAACGCTGAGCCTTTTCCTCCCCACCTCACCCATTTTTTCGGATCCTGCACCGGTAAACCTGACTTCCGTCTTCCCCACCTTCTGGCCTTGTCTGTGTCCACACAGGACTAGATCTATCCTGATAGGCTGCTGCTGAAGCAGCCTTGTGGGTGATCTTTTTTTTTGTGTGGGTCGGTGAAACTAATAAGCCCCTGCCACCTCCCCCCCAATAAGTAAATAAAAATTCAGCAACCAAGTGGATTTAAGAGGAAAGAATTCTACTTAAAAAGAGAGAACTTTCTTCTAGGGTATACTGATTTTTAAGATAGGTCAAATTTTAGAACTTGGACTACTTGACAGTGCCCATTTAACTTCTTGAGCTCTTGTCCAGCGACAGACACACCTCCTCTGCCTTGTCGCAGTCTCTGCTTTCTGAATATTTCAGTTGGTCAGGATTCAGCAAGTGCGAGAATTCCAAAGCCTCCCTCTTCTCACCTGCCGACTTCCAGTGTCCAACTTTCCCATCCGTAAGAAGCCATCTGTCTGATAATTGCTCCTGCTTTCATGCTGCAGACATGCCTTTCCTTCAAAGTTCTCAATGGATGGGCCCTTCTCCGTTCCATCTCCTGTGTGGTCATATGGTTCTACCTTATCTTCAAAGAGCTCTGAGATCTTAGAAGTGTGCTCTATTTTTGAAGTCATGCTGCTTTACAAAGTGCAAAACAGGCGTTAAAACTGAGCCATAGTTTTGCCTTGACATTATGAAAGGCATAGGCTAAAGTTCTGACTTATATCCAGTATGTATCCAGTGTCATTCTAAGGCTGGGACTCAGCAGTGTCCGTCCTCTGTTGTCTCATCTATGGTGGGGGAGATAAATTAAGGACTAGTGCTCAGCTCCTCATAGACATTTAGGCTCATCATGTCCATTGAAATCAATGGGATTTAGATGCTTAGATTCTGATCCCCTTTCTCATGTTGAATAGCATCTTACTCCATTGACATCAATGGGATCATTCCAGGAGTTCAGATGATACTCAGCATGGATGATGCAGTCAAAATCTGGCCCAGTGATGTTTTCCCTTTTTTTAGTTTCCTTCCCCAAAGTTAACACCAAGTGTAGACCTCAAAATCGTGTTGACCACAGCAGCATTTTGCAGTGGTCAGCCTCACCTATGAGAAGTACTCACTACCATCCCCAGGCTCTTAAACTGGCAAAAACAAAGATCTTATAATTAGTCAAAGTTCTGTACAATTTAAATGGTGATTTACTAGTATAAGAACGGCCATACTGGGTCAGACCAATGGTCCATCTAGCCCAGTATCCTGTCTTCCGACAGTGGCCAATGCCAGGTGCTTCAGAGGGAATGAATAGAACAGGTCATCAAGTGATCCATCCCGTCAGCCATTCCCAGCCTCTGGCAAACAGCAATCCCTGGCCATCCTGTCTAATAGCCATTGATGGACCTATCCTCCATGAACTTATCTAATTCTTTTTTGAACCCTGTTATAGTCTTGACCTTCACAACATCTTCTGGCAAGGAGTTCCACAGGTTGACTGTGCGTTGTGTGAAGAAATACTTCTTTGTGTTCGTTTTAAACCTGCTGCCTATTAATTTCATTTAGTGACCCATAGTTTTTGTGTTATGAGAAGGAGTAAATAACACTTCCTTTTTTACTATCTTCACATCAGTCATGGTTTTATAGACCTCTATCATGTTCCCCCTTAGCCATCTCTTTTCCAAGCTGAAAAGTCCCAGTCTTATTAAACTCTCCTCATATGAAAGCTTTTCCATATTCCTAATAATTTTAGTTGCTCTTTTCTGTACCTTTTCCAATTCCAATATATCTTTTTTGAGATGGGGCGACCAGTTTGTCATCTCTTGCTACCAGGATACAATTCCAACTAGGTCTTAAAAGTTCCCAGTGTATGAACTATGTGCAGGGAGGGGGAATGTTTAAGTTTTTCAAAATAATTCCTGTCAGCATGTAAACTTTTTTTTTTGTAAAGTGAAATCTAATTTTCAAATTGAAATAACTGAAATATTGAACAATTAGTCTGCTGAATCTATCACACTAACTGTTCTACTGGCTTTAAAGGCATCATGCCTCAAAGTCTGATGCACACACTGTTAAAAAGTCCTCTGGGAAATGTGCTGTGAGGTTCTGGTATCATCATCATCTAGGTGAAGATTTGCTCTGCTGCTTTGTCCCCTTAAACCGACAATCTCATTATAGACTGGTGCATGATGGAATCTCATCCACCTGCATTTATTTTTTCCCTTCATTATGCTAAGGATGTTGATGTGAAGACAGGATTTCTGAGTTCATCTGCTCTTGCTTCTACTTTTTCACCTGTAACCGTTTATAATGTCCTGGTGGTTTGCTGGGCAAATAACTGTTGTCCCTCTCATAATTGTAACTTCAGGTGGGATATGAGCAGAATGCTTAACATCCTCTGTTTCCATCCCAACTGGCGTTGGAACTGGAGAACAAGAAGCTGCCTAGAAACAGAATTTTTTGTATCTCTTCCAGTCTGAGAAGTCTGTAGACTCTTTTTCTTTCTTCTCCATGTGAGTTGCACAGTGATTTTTAGCTCAAGCAAACAAACATCTCACTGTCTTCACCATCAGATATATGTCCCTCCATTTATATCCACATTGATTCCAATATCTCTTGTAAACAAATGTTTGGTTCTCCAGTTAGTTTAATCTTGGGTATATTCTATTCCCGGTAGAAGGAACCGAGGGCTCTATGTGAGGAGATTAAATTTTTCTGTTGCTCAAGACAAAGATTAAAGATATTGCCCCCTGAAGATGGGCAGGAAGTAAAAACATGCTTTTCAAGCCCAGTTGTGAGCCAAGAGCCATATGAGGAGCTATTGCAAAACACACGACTGAGCAGGATTAAATAGCAAATGGAAAATGTTGATGAAAAAATCATCTGGCTCCCACTTGACAAGATGTTGCCTTGAGCTTGAGTTTGTCTAGCCTATAGTTAAATACAGATTGTTTTGTTGCTCTTCAAAGATGGTATAGGCTGGGGCTGGTCAAGATAATGCCCACAGCTGTGTTTTGTCTAATAGGGTTTGCTAGTCCTTGAACAATGTAAAATCTTTTACGGGAAAAAGAGGAGTCTTGGTTATTCTGAAAAAGCTCTGTTAATATTGCTTCTTGTAGACCTCCACAGCTAGGCCATGATCCCACCCCATCAAAGTCAATGGAAAGACTCCCATTGATGTCAATGAGCTTTGGATTGTTCCGTCACTCATGTGAAATGTCCAAGGTACTGTGAAGCGATATGATTAGGATAAGCAATAGATGAATAATTATTCATAGGAAGGATTTATTATCTTTATAATTCCCTTCAGGAAACATGCCCAGCACTGTTGGATTTCAGAGGGGGCACCTTAGTTTTGACATGTCTTGTGCCAGTGTTTTAGGAAGTTCCTGAAGTGCTCACCACCTTGAAAGTCATCAGACTCCAGGGTACTCTATAGAAAAAACAAATTCTTTGGAGGACGCTTTTATTTTTGGAAATGGACCTTCCATTTACTGTCTCATACTCAAAGATTTCTGCCAGATGGAGGCCTCTTCCTGGTGTATTTAATATGAAAAAAGCATAGTAGAAATGAGTGCACAGTTGCCAAAACCCAGTGCCCATACACATTGGAAATGAAAGGGAGAGTGTAATATACCAACAGCTTCTCTGGTGATCAGACAGACTCGAAAACCTCTGCTATTTTCAGAGGTCATAGAATCAGTTAGGTTAAGGTGCCTTGCCAAGGATTGCTGCAAGGCCTGGATCCTGCCCAGTGGGCAGACTCCTGTGCCTAGCTGGGCTCTACACTGACTTCAATGAGGCTCCACACAGACGCAGGGCTCCAGGTAAGCCTGCAGGATCAGGAGCCAGGTTTATACAGCTGGAGATCAGTGACTTGCTCCTGCTCCAATGAAGTCAGTAGGAGTCAGACTGGGACACAGGTTAAAAGAGTTTTCTCTCCAGTGCAGTATTGGACTGGGATTTTCAAAGGTGCTGAAAGGAGTTAGGTGTCTAGGTCCCATTGAAATGCAATGGGTGTTGGAGATCTATTTAACTACCTTAAGTTTCTTTACAAATTCCAGCCTTGGATAGTGATATATACTGTCATTCCATTAGATGACTGTGCTTTTCATGCCTGTTTTTAGCATTGTTTCCTGCATTACACGTCTCTTGGGAGGAGGAGAGAGACTGGAGACGCTGTGGATAAAAATTGAAATTGCCTTGATTTTTCTTTAGAATTCACTGAGAAACTAGGACAAATTATTTGAAAACACAAAATGTTTCCATGTGTGTTCCTCCTGCAAAACAAGCATTAAAATGTGTGCATGGACTGTATTTGCACAGTGGTTGAATGAAGAGTTGCGCTATTCAGGAATGGCAGCTGTATATTTGCCCTATTCTCATGTGTTAACAGATTGGATTTATGGAGTAATTTATTTAACTGTGTTGTATAAAGTGTTTGTACTCTAACCAATCGACTAAATATAGTTATACTTTTTAAATAATGTGTTATTACGTTTGGTGTGTTTTTAGTTGTTTGTGGGGGACGATGGGCGTGTTCTGTGTGTGAGAGCTGTGACAGTAAGAAGTTGTGACTGTGGAAGAAATAACCACTTAGGGCCCTGATCCTGCAAAGACCTATGTATGTGCTTAACTTCAAGAACCGTGGGCTAGATCCAAAGCCCATTGAAATTAGTGGACATGCTCCAATTGACTTCAATGGGCTTTGGATCAGGCCCATTGAATTGTGCCATTGAAGCCAATGGAACTACTTGGGTGCATAAAATTAAGCATTTGTGTATCTTGTGCAGGGTCAAGGCCTTAATTAATTTAGATCTTGCCCTCGTCTCTAGTTTGTCTTTGGATGCTGATATAGACACTTGTCTTTATTATTTTGGGAGCTTAAATATTTTTTGCTTAAAAATGCCACTCCATGCTGAAACTGACAACAAAGGGAATCCTGTTGGATTGCTTAAAAAATCAGTTTAAAAAGATGTGAAATAGATGCACGTTTGTTTAAATGAAAGGCAAACTCTAATAACTGCAAGTGTGGTTCTACTTGGAAAAATGATGGTAAAAATGGCATTTTGGAGCTCCACGTTTAGCATTTTCCAGTGATTCCTGAGCAAATCTACTTAATTATAAGTACATAGTTGGGAGGAAATGTCTTCTGCCAGCAGTTCAAACTCAGCCTGGGCTTTGAAAGTCAAGCTGTGATCTTTCTGATGCATCACTAGGAATAAAGGGTTGGCAAGACAAATTATGTTCTCAGTGACACCTATGTGGTCCCACTGCCTTCAGATGTAACTGATTGGAACTTACTAAACAGTTCTGTTGCCTATGCACATGGAGGAATTGAATCCAGCTCACGCTGTCTTAGCTGTGTTGTTCTGCGGGGCTAATGGGAATAAAAAGCAGCAAAAACGTATTTTAGGCCCCAATCCTGCAATCACTTCTGCTGGTGTTAGTAGTCCTACTGATCTGAATGGGACTTCTTGTGTGAGTAAGGCTACACATGTGAGTGTTTGCACAATTGGGGCCAAAGTTAGTAGACATGACTCTTACTACAGAAAGACGGCAGAGCTGCTAAGAAAGAAGGGGCCATTTTTCCATAGTCACCTTTCAGAGCACAAACACACTTTAAAGAGCTCTCCTCTTGTGGAATTTCAAACTAGTTTTGATTTTAAAAATAAAAATGAAATTAGCCAAATTATTTATAACCCCGTAGATTGAAAACGGATCAGCTATTTCACTAGGGAAAGTGGCAGTCAGGTATTAGCTTCTGTCAAGCCAAAATATGTACCTAGCACAGCAATTATCACATAACTAATTCTTTTCATTAACAATTTCTGTGTGTATGTTGAGAGGTTCCTCTCTCCCCATCTCATCTAGGCTGCATCATTAAAAACAAAAGATTCTTGAATTACGAGAACATCATCAATTGGTTTTGGATCCAAAATTTAGGCCTCAATCCTGAAAACACTCCCATGCTTAGTTTTACCTGCAGGAATGGTGCCATTGAAATCAATAGGACTGCACATATGCTTAAAATTACTCCCTTGTAAAACTGCTTGGGAAATTTTTGTCAAAAGTTTTCTGTCAGAAATTGGCACTTTTGTGAAATTGTATTGATTTAGACTAAAGTTTCAGTGAAAAAATTTTGAAGTGAATTATTTTCAGACTTTACATTTTGCAGGACTGAATCCTGAATCTGGACTTTAACAAAGGAAGACTGCCAATGACAAGGCTTGGAATGGGCAGAAGCCAGCATGTTGGTTTGTGCAAGAACGATAGGTAGCTTAGTCAGACTGGTTCAGGGGGCTGCAAAGGAGTTGTTCGAGTTACATTAAGAAAAATGCTGCCATCATGCAAATCCCACAATAGGGAGAGAGAAAAATAAGGTAACCGCTTGTCTGTTTTCTAGGGAGTCAGTATTATGAGGGGTCAGGACTCCTGGGTGTTGTTACCAGCTCTGCCACTGATTCAGTGAAGGACCTGGGCAAGTCACCTAGGGCCAGTAGTAGTAGTTGCTTGCTCCTTGAGTAGTCCCCTGAATGAGTTGCAACTACAGTGAGATACTACTCCATGTGAGTAAGGGGTCTGAACCTGCTACTGGACCTGTTTGAACCACAGTTCCCATCTGTAAATCGGGGAGGAGGCTCCCTACTCCACAGGAGGGGTTTCTTGAGGCTCAACTCATTAATATTTGCAAAGGGCTTTGAGGGCTAAACAAACGCAAAGGGATTATGGAGACTTACTCTGACGGCCTCTGTGTGGTGGTGGCAGGGTGTTGCCTATGGCTGTCTGGCAAGAGGGTGCTGGTAGATTGCCCATCACTTGCGTACATGAACACACCTCACCACATGACTGAAGTTGACCTTCTGATAGCAACATGTCAGCTCTTCTGAGCATTGGCCCTGCTTCTCCATCCCCACCCTCAGCCATGCACCAAATAGATGTAAAGCTGTAGGAACAAAACAAGATCATTGTATTTAGGCACAAAGTCAAAACAGCCTCTAAATTGTCATTGCGCCACTCCTAGGTGCTTTGTCTGGCCCTTCTTGGATGCATGATGCTGGAGTGTCTCCCAGAGGCTAGGAACTAGAGTGCCGAACGTTATGTACAAACTGCAATCATTTAGATTGAACATTTCCCTTGTACTGTGCTCCGTGGTGCCT
The DNA here is from genome assembly GCF_026122565.2 of Emydura macquarii macquarii. Lineage (NCBI taxonomy): Eukaryota > Metazoa > Chordata > Testudines > Chelidae > Emydura > Emydura macquarii. Next base: position 12,620,165 of record NW_027130432.1, on the reverse strand, counting down.
GATCCTGCCCCATGGAAGCCAAGAGGAGTGACATCAATGAGGATCAAGCCCACTGTGCGCTATTAGGTTTCTAAATGCCAGTGAAATAATTGTATCCTAAATTCACTAAAGATACACGCCTTAGAACTACCTGCTAGGCTGCAGTGAGATGCTTTTTGCAAATCGTTCTGTGTGTAGGAGGTTCTGGTTTTGGTGTAGTTTTTTAATCAGTCGTTTTAGAGATATTCAGAAAATGTCTTGTCCAAAGCAGCAGGAGCCTCCAGCATTAAGGCTTTCCCCTTAGTGCTGCATCAGTGGTTGGGAGAACTTCAAAGCTTCAAGTATGTTGCTGCAGCCTCGAGCTAGCTCCAGTCTGGCAGGGAACCTGAAGCAGTGAGACTGTCTAGCTGAGGGAGGAAATACTGGATGGGTTTTTAGGAGGAGGAGGTCTTTGCTTTTCACCAACAAAGGTGCCCATGTTCCCTCTGGTCAAGGAGGTCTAGGAACTGACCCTTAAATGCCTGTTTGTGGAACTGAATAAGGGAATCATTTGAGAACAATACGAGATGTCTTCCAGGACCTAAGCTTGATGTTACTGCTGCTCAGTCAGAAGCTAGACCTCAAATTAAGATCTTCACAGAGCTGGATATTGTCTAAATGACTGATTTTATTAACCCAACTTTCTGGTGGATTCAGTGGCATTTTACATAAAAGTCTAGACCAGGTGAAGACCGGAGGGATTCAAGCACACGCGACAAATGCTATGTTCATGTTTATCCAGCCAGAAGAAAAGGAAAACAGGTGCCTAGTGAAAATGCAAGAAGCTGCAGCTCTTTGAGGAATAAAAAATTATGAGCTACTGTAGCTAAACAAACAAAACACAAAACCAAAAAAAACCAACAACCCTCCTGCAGAAACTGCCAGTGGCTGCAAAAGGAAAAGTGGAACATTTAGAAAATGTATCCATGCAGTAAGTGTTCATTAGGTATAAGAGCAGTCATTTCATATGTGGGCTAGAACAGCATTGGCTTAATATTAAACTTGGATGAGTAAACAAGAGATGGGAAAGGAGATCACAATCTCCCTTGCAACTCAGTTCACTTCAGTAATACTTTATTGGTAGACCAAACTGCAGAGTGGGGCATATTAACACAGACAGCAGCTTGCCAGAGGTGGGTAGACTCTGCCTGAGCCAGGACTAAATGGTACATTCATTTCTGATATAGCAAGTATATGGTCAGGCTGTCATTGCACCAGTATGGTTATCCGTGTATTCATTATAATGTCATTATAATGTCCATCTCTGATTCAGTGGTAGCTTGCAATGGCCTGAGACTTAAAAAGCGGGTTAGACACCACCCAGAGCCATTTAGGAGTCATCTCTCCCCTACACTATCTTCTATATCAGCAATCATTTGTCTTTCATCCATTCCAGCGACAAAGCACTTCCTTAGACCTGGGTTCTTTGGCTCGTGTTTAATGGGAGTGTGATGGGGTGTCCTGGGCTCTTTGAGGCCCCTGCAGGAGTCCTGCAGTCCTACTACACTCCACCTCAGAAAAGGAGCAGTAGAGGTGGGTCCTCCAGGCCTGCATAGAAAGGCTGCAGGGAAGAAGCCAACCAGAGCACAGCTGACTCACATAAAAGGAGATGATGCTGGTGGGTCATTGGCCTGCCTGGCTGAGCTGTTACTTAGTTCCTGGTAACAGATGAGCAAGGAAAGTGCTCCTTGCTAGAGTTTAAGGGAGAGCGAGATGAGTTCTGGTGACAGTGCTGCACTGTGAGGAAGCACTTCAGCTCTGAGGGACAGGTGTAGAGGAAAAGGCTATGTGGGAAGTGGCCTAGGGAAGAACTGCAGCAGCAGCAACTATTACAGGAAGCAGCATGTGGCTGCTATTTGTAGGGTCCCTGGATTGGGACTTGGAGTAGTGGGTGGGCCAGGGTCCCTCCACTCCCTGCCACTGGCAGGCTGGCCTAAGCCCTGAGAAGGGGATAAGGCTTGTTTAGTGGCCAAGTGAAGAGCAGGACTCAAAGATTCTCCAGGGAGAAAGCCCTGGGGGCTCTTCTCTATATCAGGGCAGATACAGACTTAAAGCTAGCCCAGAAAGGGCTGAGAACTGAGCCCAGAAACATAGCTGCAGATGCTGACAAGGGCAGTGTGACAGGCCCTGTTTATAATGGAAGTGGTTCCTTTATGTGGTGGTCAGTGAAGACCCACTTGATGAGGGTAACTGCCAACAGGCACACTGAGCAGAGAAAGAGAGAGCACAGGTTTGCACACACCTGACAGGAGATGCTCAAGAGAGGTGAGTATGCCTCATCACAAGGAGAAAACCTCAAATCTCCTGACTGTCTTTTCAAGGTCTCTCTAGGTTAGTATTTATCAAGCACAAATTTTCACACATATTTTTACTCCTGAAATTTATGGACCTCCTTGCTCCAGAAGTTTGCAGCAACACATGTATGCCAAAGAGCAGAACAGATAGGAAAAGGAAAACAGAATCATTGCTTGTACATGGGGAGTGGTAATGGGGAACTGGGGAACCCTGAATCTAGGTTCTTGGGGAGGGTTGTGTGTATTTTTCTTTTCTAAGTTAATTTTGGAACTATTCCACAAAAACTTAAAAAAAAATAAACCTTCTGTCCCAGAACAGCAGCCTCAGCTGTAGGGAGGCAACTTATTACTCATGTAACAATAAATCAATGCATTCCTAATATTTATGTTGCAGGAGCACTTAGTGACTCCAGTCAGGCCCCTCAGTACTTTCCACATACATAAAGGAGAGACAGTCCCTTACCCAAAGAGCTTTCATTCTAAGACCCTGATCCTGCAAAACCTTATGCACAGGCTTAACTTTATGCACTGTAAGCAGTCCCACTGAAGTCAATGGAAGAGAGTGCATAAGCATATGCATAAATCTATGCAGGATCAGGGCCTGAGTATATGACTATTCCAGTCCATTGAATGAATTTTTTTTAAATGAAGAAAAATCATAAGTACTCACCTGCAACACTTAAAAGAAGAAAATCATAGATACTCACCTGCAAAACTTCAAAGGAAAAAAAGTTAGCCCCTTTTCTGCCTCTTTGTGATAAAGAAGGATGTTTTGTTTTGAAAGAAAACATGTTTGTTTTTTTCTGCTTGTTTTGTTACATTAGCCATTCACTCTCCAGATGACCAAAGAACTAGTAGGATAAGAGATGACAGAGGGCAAGGAAGAGACCAGATTTAGGGATGGGAGAATGAGATTCTTATGTAGACTTATTGTTGATGTTGTTAAAAACTAATTTAAACTCCAACCGCTGTATAATCAGTTGGGAGAAAAGCTCTTTTGTTGATGCTTCAGCAGCACGATCCTTTTCTTTAAGGGCTGAAAGCGTTCCCACTCACAACTCTGAGTCCTCCACTGAGACCTCCAGCAAAAGAAAAGCAAGGCTCCTCCACATGCCAGGGGCTGCGAGGGTTAAAACAAGCAGGGAAAAGACTTAACCCCCTCAGGTGTCTCAACAGCCCAAAACACAGCACTAGGGCTCCAGCCCCCCGCCTCCCCCACAACCTGGGCACCACCAGGGAACAAGAAAAACACACGGGGGGAGGAGGGGGACTTATTGAGGCCCAGACCTAACCCCTCTGCCTCCATCTTGCCGCCCTCTACTCTCCATCTCTCCAGCCTTCCCGACTCCCCCAGGCACCCCCTCCTCTGCCTCCCCCAGCTGCCCCTCAACTTCCCTGCCCCCTCCTTTGCCTACCCCCCTCCATCTCCCTGCCCCCCCCTCTGCCTACCCCCCAGCCACTCCCCCCCCTCCATCTCCCTACCACACATCCCTCCCGTCCCCTGCTCTGCCTACCCCCCAGCCTCCCCTCCGCTCTGGCTGCGGCAGGGACTGGGCACTCTGGGATCTGCGTATCGCTGTTACCATAGCACTACGCACACGCTGACAACACACTGCCCCTCCGCGGGAGGGAGAAGTAGTTCCGGCTGGCGAGGAAAGTAGTACCTTGGAGACGGTGCGCGACCTGGCAGAAGGGGCTGAACTAAGCGGCGCCACCAGCCGTGAGGACCTTTGCGAGGCGCGGAAGAATCTCAGGGAGGCTCCTCCCCTTCCGGTGTTGACCCGCTCTCCCTCCGCGGGCGCCCGCGCGTCAAGCAAGGCAGTGGTCTGGGCTCGGATCGGAAGCGGCAGCGAGGAGCGGAGGGAGCCGAGCCGAGCCGGCCGGGAGACCCCCCCTCCCCCGCACCCCCCTGCCGGCGGCGGGATGTTCAAGAACACGTTCCAGAGCGGCTTCCTCTCCGTGCTGTACAGCATCGGCAGCAAGCCCCTGCAGATCTGGGACAAGAAGGTGCCGGGCCGGCGGGCTGAGCTCCTGCGGGGCGGCAGGGAGCGGCTGCAGATGTGGGGCGAGCCGGGCCGGCCCCGCTGGGTGGGAGCCGGGAGGGGGGAGCAGCTCCGCCCCCAGCTCCATCCATCCCTGGGCACCCAGGGGAGAGCGGCACCCCTGCGCCCGGCCCCGCCTGCTGGGAGGGGCGGCAGCAAAGAGCCGCTGGTGGCCCCAGATTTCTGGGGGGGGCTGGGGTGCCTGGCACCATAGGCGCGGGACCCGAGGCGGCGGGGGCGGCCACACCCTCTGGCTTTAAGTGGTTTCCATCATGTGCTTCCGTTCAATGGCTCTCAGGCCTTCCCCTTTCCCCCCACCCCGCTGTCCAAATGGTGCCAGCCCACCAGTGCCAGGCAGGGGTCGGGGGGGCTCCTCTCCCCCGGGCTTAGGGGCTCAGTGCCATGTCTGTGCCCAGTCAGTGCAGGAGAGGTTGGTAATCAGCTGTCCCTATGGCAACGAGCTGCCTGGCAACCTGCATCCCAGGCCTGGGCATCACTGGTTGCTTGGCAGGTTTATGGTGGGCCTCTTCTGCTCTTGAGTACTTCCTGGAGGAGTGAGCCCCTTCTTGATAAGTTGCCCTCTGGACGGAATATGTCCTTGTGGGGAATGATGTACCAGGACAAGCTTGGACTGCCATCTCTTGGGAGACGGCATGGTCACAAACGATCTTCCTTTGCAGTGTGTGCTCTCAGTAAGCAAACTTGTTGCTCCTGCTGTCATGCAGGTCTTTGACTTGTCCTTTGAGGTAGCGACTGGAGCGGGTTGTGAAGCAGTCAAATGCCATTGTTTGAAAGTCTTTCTCTTTCAATCAGATGTAGTATTGTGACCTTCTAATTTGCAGGGCCACTTCTGCAAAAGCTGTCCAACTTCTGTCCCATCCATGCAGCAACTTCGTGGCTCATCCATGGTGTCATGGAGTCTGCTGCTTATAGATAATAAGCAGAGCTTCTGATTTTCAGTTTTAAATGAGAAACCCCTGGTGTCCAGTCCCTTCCCCCCCCCCCAAAAAAAAAAAAAAAAAAAATCAGTGTTTTATCTGGAAAAACACCAGAAATGATTACTTGTGTCTAAAGCCTTGTCTTCACGGAGGAGTAATGCAGACTGTGGAGGCTTGATTTCTAAAGCTTACTACTGCGTTGAACATAATTGATCCACGTTGACCCTGCTGGTTCACACTAAAGATTCCCTAGTGCACTTTAACATCGTGCTGTTTGAAACAGTATTTCGTTAAAACGTATTAGAGAACATTATAAAGGGATTACTCATTACATTACTGTAATATATGCTATATTACTCATAATGTATATATAAATTCCCCTCTGCACACTGTAAAATATGAAGTAGGTAGTGTAAAATCTTGTTAATTTTAAAAAATGAGATCCAAATAGTGTCAGTTTCTACATCTGCCCCAAAATCTCCTTGCCAAATGTTGTGGTCTGAAAATCGCATTTTTCTGATCTTAAAAAAATGTTTCCCATTGCTCTACAAAAGACCCACACAAACATGGGGAGCTAACCATAGTGAAACAATTAAAGTGATTATAAGCAATATGCTGTCAAATGGTCGAAGTAAACAACCTGGGAAAAATAGGTAATTGTAACAGTAGGATGTAAACAATGTCAGTCAAAGATGTGATTTTTGTTTTAAGTTCTTTTTAAAAGTGGCCTGCAAAGGACTTTTAAAAGCTCTGTTTTTCCCCTTTAGGATTATATAAAGAAGTCTTGAAAATGTCTTTTAATTTTTCTACATAGAAATGGCAAGAATGTCAGCTTTAGCTTTTCCTGGTTTTGCTGCAATGCTTTTAGGCCTCTCAGATGTCTGTCAGTTCTTGCAGGTTTTGAACCTTTAACAGAGACATCTTTCCTCCAAAGTACTCATTAGTGACTGATGTTATGCAAAAATCAATCCCAAAATAAATTCTAAACCATCTGACTAAATCTCCTTTTCCCCTCCCAGTTGCTTCAGTATTAAGCCTCTTGTGACATCATAGTTTTGCTTGTTGTCTATTCACAAGACCTGAAATTCTAATGTAACATAGCAGACAGGAAAACATCTATTTATATTTATAAAACCATTTCAGACCTTCGTTGTACATCATACAGCAGCACACAGAAAGGATAGGGTTGGGGTGGCAAGAGCCCAATTTTTTTCCTTTTTGAAGGTTCTCTTTAAATTGGAGGTGTGTTTTGCTACAGGTGTCCATTGTGCTGCTTCAGGGATGTGGGCTAACAATATTAAATAGAACAAGGCCTATTTGTGATCTGAAAGAGGAGAGCCCAGCAGCACTTTGAGTGTACTACAGTGGAGTGCGTTGCAAACATAAGGGAGTGCAAAGAAATAAACCAAAGGGATCCAATGGTTTTTTTTTAAATACTGTTCAGCTAACATCCATGCTGTAAGAAGTGCTAGCTTTGTAAGGTCTCAGTTGTGCAACTTCTTGCATGTGAGAAGATCGCTGTACCTGCATGGAGCCTCATTGGCGTTAATAGCAGCAGTCTGTTCACAAGTGGTTAGTTATAGGATCAGGGCCGAAATAAACATAACAGATCAAGAGCAAGACCGAGCCAGTGGATGCAGTGCTGTTCTAAGAAAAATACTTGTGCACATAAGGGTGTAGTTAACCATCTGCTTTGAGGTTTATAAGCATTTCTTTCTTTTGTAATGGTCTCATTAAAATGTGAATGCTGCCAAGTGAGTGACAGCACTGGTTAGAGATGGGCACAGCCTCAGTGGGAATTGTGCAAATGCTTTTACCTTGTTCTCCTGGTGCTGGGCCACTCAGATGTCTGTCATGGCAAAGTGTGCTGAGCTTTGCGCTAGCTTATTGTAATGGGGCCAATGTCCACTGGGAACTAAACTAAGGTCACAATGTTCCTCTCAGCTGTTGTGCCCTTCACAGTTAAACCTCCTTTTCCAGTCAACTGATTCTTACAAATACTTTTAAAATGCTCTTTTAATAATTTGTTTGTAAAAGTCAATGGATTTGTCACCTTTTCACCTGTACTTTTGTTACTTATAGTTGGGGGGGTCTTCAGAGATTAACATTTCCTGAAGATCTGGGTTCACTTGTAATATATCAAGAGGTAGTGGTCTTATTAGGCACTGCCTATGTAAAGGAAACTGGCACTGATGTACCTATATTGCTGTAATCACTAGTACAGCTTAATGCAGTAATGTAAAGTAAGCTGGACTGGTGTAAACCCCACTAAGACCTGTGCAGGTTGTCTACATCAAGGATCTGTACTGATATAACTGTAATGATGTAGTTATATCTATACCAATTTTCTTAATGTAAATGGGGCGGCCAAAGACCTTCTAAAAACCTGGAAGCATTCACTTTACAAAGGCTTACGTGGACACTGGAAACCTTTTCTTGATTATGTTGTATGAACAGTGTGCCTTCCAACTCTCTTTATGTATTAGTTCTCATTCCTTCTCTCTTACTGTCTCTTCTGTCCCTCGGCATGGGCTGCAGTTAGTCTCTGGGCAGGTGGTTTGGTAATGAGGGCAGCTCCTTCACACATCTGCTCTGTGTATAGCATCATGCTCACAGACTTCACTTCTGGAGTCCAGAGTGAATTATGCCACTGAAAATTGCGGTGGACATCCCTGGCTTTCTAAGGTAGGGAATAGCTAGTTACTAACCCCAGTGCCATCCTGCCAGAACAGTCACCAAAGCCCCCGACAGAACTTGTTTTCTTGCTCTTTTAGACTTTTTTGTGCAGACCAAATCAGTCTTCAGATCACGCGCTCCTTAAGGAAGTGTATCTCCTGCCATTTCAGAGTCATCCAAGCCTTTCTGGGATCCCTGCAAGGCACTGTCACTCTCTGCATTTTAACACTTAATCAGAACCTCTCTTCATGCCTGAGCTCTTGGCTCTCTGATTTCAGGGGAACTCATTGCAAGCTATTCTGTTGCAGTGAATGGAAACTGTGCAAAGGAACTTATTAAATCTGTGGATTCTCTTGATAATTTCTCCAAGTATGCAACTACTGAAATTTTTCGTTAAACTGAAAGAGAGAACTTAAAAGTTAGAGCAACTTCAAATGCTGTTCTATAGTGATGCAGTGTATGCTAGGGTTTGGTATTCATCTGAATACTAAATAACTATTCTTGGAATCTGACCACAGAATGCAAATAGCTGTTACTTGCATGGGTTTTTTTGACCAGTGTGGAAGGACTGTTTTCTGGGAACCATATTAGAAAATGCTGTTATAGCCCATGTATGGGTGGAATAATCCACAGCACAGTCAGACTAGCATGAATCTCAAGGGGGGAGGAATCCCTGTCTACGGTGGTCAGGGAAATGGTGCTAGCAACAGCAGAGTTTAAACACAGCTGTTGCTAGCATGGTTCCAGCCACAGATAATGAATGTCCGCACTAAGTCTGGATAGCAATAAAATACTTTTTGATGCCTCTAGAGGTCTCCCTCAGCCTGTTTAATTCACTGTTTCAACTGTCCCCACTTGGACTGAACTTTCACTCAGCCCTTGATAGGAGAATTCATCTTATGTTTCTCCAATCTTCCAGTTACACTGATCTAAGGTGTTACAAGTAATAATAATAGGTTAAAAAAAAAAAAAAGTGTCCATACAAAACTTTTTTTTTTTTTTTTTTTTTTTTTTTTTTTTTTAAAGATGATTGTGTCCTTGAAGTCCAGTCATTTTTTAGTGTGCGAATAAGCATTTTATTGTCGTTAGCATCCAGGCAGGTCACTAATTAGTAAATTAGTGTAACTCCTAATAGGATTATCCATTTATATGGATGATAATATCCCCAGTTATATAGAATTTTTTAAAAAATCCTATCGTATCTAGTCCTTTCTCTCTACTTCTAAAAAAGTCATCTTTGGGCTGTGACGATGTATAGAAAATGTTAGCTCAAAATTAGTTTTTCTGGGAGTGTAATTTCTGAGCACTGACTCCAAGTTGTAACAAAAACCCCTTCACTTTAACTGCACTGGTCATTGCTGAGCAACTGCTGTAATCTGTAGTTATAAACATTCCCTTTCCATGACATCAAGAGATCCCTCGAGCAATGCGGGCTGTAATCTATGGAATCAGTATTAACTGCTATCAGAATGACAGCCTCTGGGGAGTGATTTGCCCGGGCGTGGGGTGTTAAGTAATGGGATCCAGAGCCTTTCAGCTGTCTTCTCTTCTGAGAGTCAAATTAGCTCTGGTTGATAGGCTAGTTCTGATGACTCTTTAGAGGCCTTTGTAAAACAAGTTTGTTGTCCTCAGACTTTCCACTTCCCTCTGTTTCTAGGGAGGGATTGGGGTCAAAATCTGAGAGCCAGTAGAATTCTTTGTAGAAGGAGTTAATTGTGTTTTTATGCTGCTCTCAATCTGTATTCTACTTTTGGTTTTGATTGGGTAGTAGAAGGGTTGATTGGCTAGCAAACTGTTATTGTGTTTTGTAGACTAATCCGTTTCATCTTGAAACTTTGGCATCCCAAATTCTTTGTAATTCTTATATGCTGGCCTTTAGATGCGCTAATAAGAGGACCATGACTATGCCCTCTGCCCTACTTGGCTGTCTCATCCATGCTTTCTCTGTTGTTGTCCTGCCTACCTTAGATCTTTCCTCTTGTCTCCTCATCCTGCTCCGAGGAATGTTGTATGAGAAGAAACACATTGCCTCTGTAATCCTTCAGTACATCTCTTGAGTTTGGAGAGAGAAATTGATTTTAATGGACTATGACTTGTCAATTTCATGTTGCACTAAATTGACCAACTAGCTAGCAGAAGGAAACCTAACTAGAAAAAGAATGTGCTAAAAATTGTTTAAATAATGAACTAGCATCTATATTGGCAGTCTCACTAGAGAAACCCAAAACTGAATCTTCCCTGTCTCCCCTTCTTGGCACTAAGAAATCTTGGGCTCCCAGTGGTGCAGCTGTACTACAATTACCAATGAATGGTGAAAGCTGTAATGTAGCCTGAGAGCAGGCATTCTTACCATTGTTATCTAATTCTGCTTAACCATGTAGCTTTCCTAGTGCTAAATCAGCATGTTGCATCCTTGTTTCCATGATTTAATTTCTATAGCACCTATTGTTGCTGCCAATATGTAGAACCACATTAGTCTTCTAAGGGGGATGATTCCTGTTGCAAGTGACAAAACCATCAAATCATCTTAAAATTGCCAGGTTCGTTTCTTTTAGACAGATCTATAAATAAATGGAAGATGTATTTGGTGCAGCAGAGGCATAGGATTGGAGAGCAGGAATACACTGCTATACTGGCAGCTTAATATCTTCTTCATCTGTGAGGGCTTGGAATGGGATTAAAAATATGGTCTGTCAGTCCATGCTAGCATTCCCACCAGTCTCAGCATCAATTTCAGGTAATCTGAATAGAGACATCCTTAAAGACCAGAGAGAGGGGGGCTTCTGTTTGCCGTTCTTACTCCTCTCTTGTAACACACGCACAGTCATCCACTGTAGGTCCATCTAGATCAACTGACTAAGTAATTTTAAGATGAATTGCTGGTTTTGTAAATCATTTTATTACTCTTGACTGGAATCATCCCGTTAGATGTTTAATGCGGTTCTGTATTTTAGCAGCAAAGTGGCACTATAGGAATTAAATCATGGATTCACAGTGTTGCAAGGTGCTGATTCCGCCCTAGGAAGTGGGTGATTTAATTAGCAAGAGTGCCTTTAAATGTAGATCTCAATCTTTTTTAATGTGGAATGAGCTGTTTCATTAAAAAATTAACTTGAAAATCCTGAGATTCAGCATAAGTTGGTTGCTGAGAAGAGCAAGTGTGAGTTACTGTGCCAATTCCTATTCTGGCCTCCCGGTAATGTGCAGGGAACTGGCTGCAGCTAACTTTACTTGCCCATTGGAGATCTCAGATCATATCAAGCCATGTTTTTTTTTTCTCTCTCTAACCTTACTTAAACAAGCTTTCTTCATCCATTGCTGCTGTTGCCTGAGCACTCCAGGCTGCAGTGTCCAGCCCCAGCAATGGGCAGCAGCACGTGGGAGAGAAGAGTGCTGTAAGTGCAGAGGGTGTGCTAGGCATGCAGGAGTCACGGATTAATAAGAGGGAAGAAATAGACCCTGGCTTCCTGATGCTTTTGCTACAACCTCTCACTCCTTTCCCTGGTTTGTTTTAACTTAGCACTTGTCTGGCTTGGCATTATTTGGCCGTTCATATACTAGACTTAACGCATCGGAGTGACTCAGCATGCATTTTTCTGTATACTGATGTGCTTTGTGGAGATAGTTATGCCCTCTCACATCTACAGATGACATTGGACCTTGCAGACTCTCGGTAAAGTCTTTTGCGTGGTGTTCTGATATTGAAGGGTAATAGCATGTCCTGTAGTAGTAATTGAAGTTGTGGTGGCATGGGATGATGGGATATATCCAGCTGATTTCTTCATGTGAATGCCCAGATGAGTTCTTGTGGGATGTCTTTCTAGTGTGTTCTTCTGAGCTGGGAGATCACCCTCACTCTTCAGGAATGGCGGTTGTCTGTCTTCTCTCCTGTAACAATGTTCCACTTTCTCTTGTTCTAGGTGCGGAATGGCCATATCAAAAGAATCACCGATAACGATATCCAGTCGCTGGTGCTGGAGATCGAAGGAACAAACGTCAGGTAGAAGAAGAGGCCGTTCTTTTTTCTAATGTGCTATGGAGCATTAGCCCTCAAACAGAATGAACGATCTAACAGTCTTGATGCGGCTTCAGTCATCTTCTCTTTCCCAAAGACTATCAATCTCTTTTCCCCTAAGCTTATGGATAAATTGTCCTAAATCAAGTGGCCCCTGGTGTAGCACTATTGTGGCAAGGGCAGATAGCCTCCCATTCGTGCTCAGTTTTTTATTCCAAGGCATTTTGGTTTTAAACCTTGCTGGCGTTTTTTAAATGCTTATAAAGCTCTAGATGCAAATGGACTTGCTCAACAAGCCCTAGTGATATCTAGGTGTTCTTTTCTGATCCCTATATAACTTGCATTTCTTATTGGAGCCAGTTGAGGCATTGGAGCCCTTAATCCAGTCCCAGAAGAGAGCTGAATCGTAGCAAAAGCAATGCACTGTGTCTTGCCTCTGATTATCCTAAGACTATCCCTCAGTTAAAGACTTGAGGATGAGTGACATTGTAGTAGCAGCAGCAGCAAGCTGAAATATGAGAGACAGGTGGATTTTTAGAGCTTGCCAAAAGTTGTGGGACTCTCCGTCCTCTAACTCTTCCTTAAACATATGCGGTGCTTGGGAGTTCGTACTCTTTTTGGTTTGAGGGGGCCAACTGTTTAGATCAAGATCTAGATCAAAGTCATATTAAAAAAACAAGCTGAATGGGTCTAATGCTGTGTGCCTGAAGTGTGAGCGGGAAGCTGTCGTGATAACCTTGGAGTGTCCTATTAACCTGGTGGGAAGGAAGAGAACATTTGAACTGAATGCTGATTTTGTCCTAGTCCTCTCCACCCTTCCGTATTTTCCCCATTGGAATGGAACAGTGTGTTTCACTGGGGCCTCCACTGTCAGATCTACCTGGTTAGGTGTGTTCAGGTCATCTGGTTGGCTGACCATTAGTACCCCGTATGGTCAAATTGTAGCATACTGCTACACCAGATGAAATTGCTCAGGGGTGGCAGCAGAGTATAGCACATCCACGCAGGGTAGTAAATGGAAGTGTCTCTAAGTGACCTGCAGTTTTTACCTCTTCTAGTGACAAGGAGACAGTCAAAGGGGTGGGAACTTCAGACCTTCCAAGTTATATGGAACCAATGAAACCCTGTGGTTTGTGTAGACTTTAGACCTGGAAGGCTTAAATCTAACATAAGGGCTTCCTGGCTAATTCCTCTTGCATATGGATCTGTCTCAGAATGTGCTGTACTTAGATATCTGCCTTGTACCAGGCAGACTGATGTGAGGAGCTAGAAATATTAAGTGTCTCTCTCCCTCCCAGTACCACGTACATCACCTGCCCTGCTGACCCAAAGAAGACACTGGGCATCAAACTGCCCTTCCTGGTGATGATCATCAAGAACCTGAAGAAATACTTCACCTTTGAAGTGCAGGTGAGTGGGGTAACATGCAGAACTGCCTCTGTCGGGGTTAGAGAGGGGAGTACTCCCCCAATAACTGGTAGGTATAAAGAGACTGGGAGTTAGTTGTCTGGCTGTGTAGATACTCATGACTCCCATCACTGTAGTATCCAAGCACTTTGCAGAAACTAATTAATCTGTTACTAGCACTTCTGTGAAGTAGAGAAATATAATCCCCATTTGACATTGGTCCTAGGTAGGGGTGGCCTAGTGGACAGAGCACAGGACTGGGACTCAGGTATCCTGAGTTCTATTGTTGATCTCCTGGGTGACTGTGGGCAAATCATTTTCCCTTGCTGTGCCTCATTTTTCTAATCTGTAAAATGGGAATAGTGATATTGACTTCCTTTATGAAGTGCTTTGATATCTACAGATGAAAAGTGTAGAGAAGAGATAGGGATTACTATTATGGGGATGAAGTGACTTGCCCAAGGTTACACAGGTAGTCTGTGGCAGAGCCAGATCTCCTGAGTCCTAGTCCATTGCAGTCCAGTGCATTGACCACAAAATCCTCTTTCTTTCCCTCAGCCCCTTAGTATTAAGCTTTCTCTACCATCACAGCCTGACTAGATGAGTCTTGTGGCTTGGAGTTTAGAGACACCAGTCAGGCTATGAGAGGATATAATGACCATGTTTGAAACCTATGTTTTCATGTTGCATCCAGGCACTGACTTATGAATATTCTAGCAGTAAAGTGGAGGAGGAAGTCCTATCCTACAAAACCTCCTAGAGTCTGACTCTGCATTGGAGATGGCTTGTCTTGAGTGAACTTAGCTCTGCTGACTTTTGTATCTCATTGACAGGCTGTCTTTTTCCTCTGCATCAGGTGTTGGATGATAAGAACGTGCGCAGGCGCTTCCGGGCAAGTAACTACCAGAGCACAACCCGAGTGAAGCCCTTCATCTGCACTATGCCCATGCGGCTGGATGACGGCTGGAACCAAATTCAGTTCAACCTGTCTGATTTCACACGCCGCGCTTATGGCACGAACTACATCGAGACCCTGAGGGTCCAGGTATGAGGCAGGCCAAGCTGCAGTCAGGGAGGCTACTTCTCAAAGCTCAGGGCCTCCATAGCCAGAGAGATCATGCCCTGCAGTCTCCCTTCTTGCTAGTCTGAAGAATGGACTGCTGGAATCCAAGCAGAGCAGGGGCCTGGGCTCCACCTTGCTTGGCTTCTTAGACAGTTACTTGTTTTAAATGAGCACCATTAGAGAGGAGCAACAGACTTCAGACCCCTCGCTAGCTCGTGCTAGTGACCTCGCGTATTGGTGAGGGGTGATTGTGCTGGGCCTTAGCCCTGCCCCACCCCTAATTCAGCTGCTTCTGAGATGATGATGGAACTAGCTTCATCTGCTGTCTCTTCTCGCCAGCCTTCAGCTGTGTGAGGAAGTTGGAAGGTGCCTTCTCTGTGGTCAGCTGGTATTTGAGTCTATTTGGGATGCCAGGCACAGATCTGATGTGGGATGGAAGCCATTGTTCCCATTCCTATCCCCAGGGAAATCCTAAAGAGGTGCAGAATTGGAGTTTTCTCCCCTCCAATAGTGAGGATTCTGATAAAGAAAGGAGCAATAGAGAGCAGGGGGGTGGCAACTGTGAGGAATCTTCTCTCATCTGGCAGCCGGGCAGAGCTGTTTCTGTGGAGTTCCCGGTGCTCTTCCCAGATCTCTTAAACCTCCCAGATGTATGTGCCATCTACTGCACTGAAAAGAGTCCCTGACTAGGAGAGTCTCTGAAGAATGAAAGGTGCTAATATAGGACTGTACAAGAACCACCTCTGCTTCCGTCTCAGAGCCAGTGTCAACTTTATGAGCAGAGAAACTCTGACAGATGTTCAGGTCATTATATATGACCCCATTAGACACTGCTTTCCAGGCTCCCACACTCCCAAAATAACTACTTTGCAGTTTATCATGACTCTTTTTCAGCCCAGGTACCAGTACTTGAGATTCCATAAGACACTGGGACATCCAGCTACAAGTACCAAGGGCATCATGATTGGCTAGGACACTTCAGAAGCTGCTACAGGGGGAGAAGCTGCTACCTTTTAAAGCTGCCAGAAAGAAAGGTGGGGGGGAATATGATACCTCCAGGAATTCTTGATACGGCTTCTGAGGCAATCAGCAGATCAGCGTAATGCTTGCAGCACTGATCACCAATGGGGACTTTAGGGATCTGGGAATCTCAGATGAGGGGGAGCTCTGAAAGTGACTAGAGAGGCCAGGGTGTGTTGCGAGCCAAACCACTGTCAAGCTGAAGGGGAGAAGTGTAAAGAGAGAGGGTGTTAAATATGCAGCCAGTTCTCTCCGTCTTTCTGTCCCCAGATCCATGCGAACTGTCGCATCCGGAGGGTGTATTTCTCTGACAGACTCTACTCGGAGGATGAGCTTCCAGCTGAGTTCAAGCTGTATCTCCCTGTTCAGAACAAGGCCAAGGTGAGCTAGCCCAATGAGGAGGGAGCAGTGGAGAAGCAGCAGCTAGGGCCATCACAAAAATCTCTCTCCTTTGTCTAGCATTTCATCCTCCCGCCTGGTGTTTTAGCAAAAGGAGATTTCTTCTTCTAAGAGGCCCCCCAGACTATTTTGTGACCAGAAAGACTTTTCCCTTTGCTCACAGTAGGGAATACGCCCTGCCGCTTACACCAGTCACTGGCTCCTGGTTACTAAAATCAGTAGCAATCTATCAAATTGTTGACTGACTGGCAGTCTTGCCAGGGAAGCAGAGCTCTGAAGGAGATGGAGGCTTGGTTCCCTTCCCCAGCCCTGGAAGGAGGCCTTCCAAATTTGATGGGCGATGGGAGTGTGTGATGGTTCGCCCACTGTGGTCTATGCTCATCCCCTTCTGGGATTGAACCCTGGAAATGGCCACTCTTGTGCTGGTGAGAGATGCCGAATTCACACACAACTAAAGAATAGAATTGCTGACAAACTGGCTGCTGCTGCTGACCTCCTCCAAGCAGAGGTGCTAGCATCTGTTTCCTCCATCCCTAGTCACTCATCTTGACTCCCCTAGAGTTGCACTCTGATGCCTATCCTCACCTCATGCTGGTAGCATCATTTCTTTGGGAAGGGAAGAGGGATGAGTGTGTGACCGTGGAGCAGGAAAAGGTGTTGTTGTGCTGTGTCCCTGGGGTGGGTGGGGAAGGAGCCATTTGGATCATTCTTCAATGATCACTCTCTAGTTTCAGGATCAGTATTGAAGGGCTTTATAGATAAATGTCTAGCTCTCCTCGATCAGAAACCCTCATGATGAAAGTGCTTCTGGGTTGGGTGGAGTAAGACAGAGGGATAGGGACTTGGAGGAGCTTCTCAAGGGAGTGCCTCTTCTCTCCCCACTGCCCCGCCCCAAAGAAACTGATGTTTGTTTAGTGGTAGGTCGGATTGCGTGCTGCGAAGGCAGGCGAACGGTCATGGCAATAGCTTGTGGCCAGCAACGAAGATCGTTTAGGGCTGCCAATGGAGCAGCCCATTCTGCACCATTTGTTACGCTGATGTGGGGGGGCAGAGGTAGAACCCTTCTATTCCAACATGCCCCGTGTTGTGTGTCGGACGCTAATTGCTTAGTAATACTGTCTCTTTTGTGCCCGCGCAGCAATAAACTGCATTGGAAAGAAACATGAGGAACGTGCCATGGCTCTGTATGAACATGAAGGCAGGTGGAGGAGAATGTCCTAATGAAACAAAATTAGCTAAATTCACTCTGCATAGGGTAACTCTTGAATAATTTGGTATCCCTTTTCTGGGCAGGACACAACTAACCATGTAATAATACTGGGATTGCATTGCACGTCCATGAGTAGCACAGAATCAGAGTATTTATCTGGCTGTTCCTAAAAGCTGAGTCTAAACACTGCAAGTGATGTGGTACCTAATCTTTGCCTCGCTTGGGGGAATTACCACGTAAATGACAGTAGCGTGTCTGAAGACAGGATCTGCTGTGGAATTACAGGGTTAAGTGTGCCCTCTCAAAGATACCAATGTATTTTTCCTTTCCTGGTTTTCTGTCTTTATTTTATATATGTTCTAAATATGGATGTAATACTCACACTTTGAAAGTTATTAAACATTTGATTCTGTTTGTAAGTGTGACCTGGCATCTCCCTCCTTTGATGGTGCTTTTTAACTCACAGATGTTTGGACTTAAAAAGCTCTAAGGAATATCTTTAGCAACCCAGATGTTAATGTTGTCTTTGAACTCCAATTTGATTTGTGCACTAACCACATCATACAGGGCAACTTCAACACCATGGGCAGAATTTACCCGGTTGCTCACTGAGCAGGCGCCCCTGGGTGCCTGGTCCCCTCGGCGGTGGTTGTGGGATAGCGCTGTATAGTGGAAACCCGCCACTCTGGCAAAGAGAACAGCTTGGTCATCCACCTCCAAGGAATTCACGGCTGTGTCCCCACAGTCGATTTCCGTGACGAGAGCACAGCAGTGAGCTGTATTACCAGTATGGATCCCTTCATGAACATTCACCTGGCTGAGGTGACCTTCACAGACAGACATGGCAGAGTCTCCCAGCTGGATGACCTATTAGCGGATATTCCTGCCTGTCACAATGTCCGTATCCCTGACAAAGTGGATGTCAGGGCCATGGTGGAGAAGCAGTTGCAGTTAATCCATAAGGTGCGCTACTTCGGTGGCCGAGACACATGGAGAAAGGAATTCCCTACAGCGAGACACAAGTAAACTCTCCTGGGCATCACCCAGAGTTCTTTGGGGCTCTAACCTGAAACTAGGGCTGTCAGCCCCCTTATAACATCATCCCCCAATTTCTGTACTGGAAATCTTCCTGTCTGTGTTGCTACAGTTTTAAGGACAAGAACAAACATGTCTCATCCTGAGAGATCCCCCTGGGCTTCTTTTTCAAATTCCTCTTTTGCCTGTTACAGACATTTGGTTTTGGTTACCTAGGGCAGCTTCCTGATGTTGGTGTGGGGCGGGCATGCAGATAACGGGCTGGCTCTTCATGGGTGCTGCTCTTCACTTGTTTGCTCATCCCAGGAAGACGGGTCTGTACCCTTCAGGCAAGTCTCTTATCCATGAGCCAGCTTTCTCAGGAGGCACAAATCAATCCGTTCTCCCGGTTACGCCTTTGAACAGCCACTTGTAGGCAAAGGCACAAAATAACATTAAAACTGCCAAATTGCTCCTCTCCTTTGGAGCTTTAGCAGTGCAGCTGACCTTTAGCAGAGTATCTTCCTGTTCTAAACCAGCCTTTTTCCTCTCTCAACCAATTTGGATGAGTGTCGTTTCTGTGCTGTGTTGAAGTCTTACCAAAATAATGTTAACCAAATTATGTCAGTAATGCAAGCTAAACAGTGAATGACAGACCTTCTATCGCCAGGTCTAACCCACAGTGGGTGAATCGAACATGTAGCTAGTTTATTAATGGTCCCTCATAGGAGCTCCACTGCACCACAGGAGAAGCGTCAGGTATATAGTTTCTTGAAACAACCATGATCTCCCTTTTGCTGATGTAACTCCTCTCTTCCAACTCTTACTAGCCTGTGTCATTCTACTGTAAGGTGGCTCTGCCCCTCTCCAGTGGCTGGACCATAGCGATTTGAGACTGCTACAGCTTTTGAGATAACAGACCTGGGTCTTGCAGCTGGAGCAGTAGTCTCCTGCTTCTAGAACTGAGGTCCAGGATTCAGTTTCTGCTGCTGACGACCCATCTGGGGGTGTCCCAGACTGAAGTTCTTCAGTCTCCACTCCTCTAAAAATGGGAGGTCCTTTATAGACCCCTCTTTACTGGTGTGATCAATTCCCAGGCTGCTGATAGGTCAGCTGCAATGTTCGCATCTTTAAACAAATGCGGGAGGTGGCCTTTGAAAAGGAGGTTGAAATTTACCCTCCTGTAGTTGTTTGTAGAGCACTTCTGGCAGGAGGTATCTTAAGGGTGTTTTAACAACTGAATTTCCAGGCAGCTTTGACTAATAAAACACTTAATATGGGAGAGGAGGTGAAAGATGTGAGGCACCACACATGGGAGGCATCAATCCTGCTTTGACACCCTTAGGCTTGGCTTGGCTTGAGACTTGTTTCATTCCCACCCATCTGCTCAGTGCCAAGACTGTCCTTAATGAAGTTCATCTGTAATCTATCCAGACACATTTACTGAGTTTGCCAAAGACTGCATTTGACTGCAAGTGAGCGGGGAGGAGATCTTGGCATCTTTGAGCATCGGTCAGTCCCAGACGAGATAAACGTGGCCCCCCCCAATGGATGCTTTGCTCATGGTTACAAACTTCAGGTGGCCAGTGGCAGGTTGGTAACTCCTTTCTCTTGTAGCAGTAGTGAGACCACCAAAGTGAACTACTGCTGTGTTGGGGCAAGTCACTTTTGTTGTCCCCCTTTCAGGTGTCTGCTGAGAAGAGGCCCTGGGGAGCAGCGGCTGCATTAATAGAGCACTAGTTGGTGAGGCTGTCCAATGATTCTCTTTTGCCTTCAGCAGATGTCTTTGCTTTGATAGACTCCTGCCTGTGTGGATTGTTAAGTACAGCAACAGAGATCAAACAGGCATGATGGGTAATTCCCAGCTGACCTTTGTCTTCTGTGGGATGCCATCCTAATTAATTCTTCCAGCTCTATCTTGCTGGAATAAACTGATGATGGCCACAAAGTTTCTCAATAGTTTTAATGCAGAACAAAACATGATGGCATTTTCTGGGTTATGTTGCTGCTGCTGCAAGTGTAACTGGCCCTTCCCTTTGGGGTCAGACCGCATTGGATTCACAAAGTGTAGTTCAAACAAGGTCCTCTCCTAGTATTGCTCTCTGATCAAAGCGTTAGCAGTCCTAGGGACAAGAGGGAGAACTTGATAGCACCATCCAACAGGGACTGAGGACTGCTGGTATGAGAGCCGTGATCTCTGGGGGCCAAGACACACAACAGATGTTCTCCGGAGAGTGAACATGCACCAGAATACTTACTAGTGTTAAAGGTGGATCTTTACCCCTTTGCTCAATAGTTCAGTATTTTAGGCTCATCTGAGCTATGATCTCTTAAGAGGTCTTGCTGTGAATGGTGCTCGTAGGTGAGGGAGGGAGGTGTAGTAGCTCTGGTATCAATCACTTACATGAATATTTCTGGTCCATAAATGTTGTGTTCACCTGGAGAAGGTAACTATCGAATGAGCATTCCCCTGTGCTCCCCTCTGCTGGGTTACGTGAGAGCCTGGATACAGATGGCAGTATAGGAAAAGAAGGAATTGGCTGTTCTGCAAAGCAAGCCAGCAGAGGAAATCTAAGTCTAAAATACTTTTGCTAATTCTTACTTCCTGGGGCAGCCAGCTCCTTCCCCTGGTGTTTAATCTTTATTGCACTTCATTAAGGGCATAAGGGAAAGGAATCTGCTGTTGCGGGGAGCCCTAGCGAATACCAAACCAACATCTCAAAGGCTTTCAACCAAAAGCAGAGCAGATTCTTTCCCCAAAAGATGAGTGTTTTCCTTGCCTACACACACTTACAGAATTCTCATGTTCTCTTTTTATCAGCCGGGGTGTCTGCTCTTTGATCAGTCCTGTAAATGCTAAGAGCCTGTTTTCTACATCAAAGGCGAAGCTTCCCTTTGAAATCTCAGCTGTGGAAAGCACTTCAGCGTGGAGGTTGCAGTGCCTTGTACTATAATCAATCGATGGGAAAGCAGTCTTCTCCCCTTCACTGCTTCACATACTGGAAGGAGGTCGGGCTTGTTGTGACTTGGGGGAGAGGGGGATAGACACCAGTTTCTTTCTCAGGCATAGGGTCATTCCTTGACTACATGAGGAAATTGACTATCGTGTCTATAGTGGAATAAGCTATTCTGGTGCCAGTCCTTGTGTGAATGCTATATGGCAGGATAAAAGTGACTTTATTTTGGAATAATTATTCTGCAGTGCTGGTTAACTTCCCCATCTAGACAAGTGCTCAGTGCTGGCTTTTGGAGGCTGACATGGCTGTATCTCACACCCATGCATTATTAGGGGTAAAGCATGTGTATATGAGATGGAATCACACTTGTGCTGTTGGGACTGCCCTTGTGTGGTGCTGGAAATACCTGCAGAACATTGTAGCTAGTTTTGGGTTGAGAGGTTCATGCTACAAAGACTCACTTGAGTTACAGCTTTGGTTTCCAACAAAGCTCCTGTTTTTAGCTTAGTTTTCCAGCCAGGTTGTCTGAAGAGACAAGTGACTTGCCCAAGAACACCGACGAGTCATGGCTCAGGTCAGCTCAACCAAGTAGCAAGCTCTCCCTGGCCCCTAGGCCTCTGTTGTGGTCACTAGCAGTGTGCACGGGAGTATTTTATCTCAAGCTTGATTAAATAGCTTCTGTGTTTGTGCATGTGCATCCACGTGTACTTAAGTAAGCTCCTGTAGTCATGGCCTTTTCCCTCTAGCAACAGGCCTTCCCACCACAGTGCAACTGTGGCTGGGCTGGCTCCTCCATACATACCTCTTTAAGGAGGTCCTTAGGCGTGAAGTCCATGACCTTGGCTGTGGTGGGGCCCAAGTCAAACCCCTGCAAAACAGCTATTGATCTTCTTCTTGGTTACTCTCTGCTTTGTGGCTACTATTCCTCTTGCTTTATTGGTCCGAGCCAGTCGAACTCTCTCTAAAACTCTGCCCTTGTTGCTCCTGATCACCAGCAGAGGACACAGTTGAGTGTCATGAGGCTGATCTTCCCAGTCTGCCAAGCTTGAGCTTGAAACCTAGCACAACGGGGTTTGGAGCTTGCGGTCTGTAGGTGCCAGCTACCATGAAAATCAGTAACAAAAACCTTTCATGCCATGTGTTACCACTAGCAGGTACAAAGCTGTTAAAAACAATTGGGAAATACCACCTTGATCAGCTGAAAAGCATTTGAATAAAGTCACAGGTCTCAGGGACTATGTGAATAGGAGTGATCACTTTCTGTAGCTGTTCAGTATCTTATTGTTTGATATCTCTTCTGCAGGCTGCTTCCTCCCACACTGGGCTCAAGTTCTAGCTGTTTTGTTATGAATGCCTTCATTTTGACCAGAGCCTTTATTCAGCTGGGTGTATTATGTGTTTAGGGCGTAAGAAAAGGTTTCTCTCTAATTTCTTTTTCAGTGTTTCGGATACTAGCCGGGCTATTGTACTGGGCAGTTGCCTGCCTGAGCTGCCAGGCATTGTCATCTCTTGTTTTGCCGAGAGTAGCCAGACTTGATTCAGGAGTGTCTCGCAGGCATGTCTCTGCTTGCCGCCTTCTCAAGTCTAGAGACATTGGTAGCATCAGAATTCTTACTCCTTATGAATCACTGGACATCTGTCCTTGGTGATCCTCCTTGAAGTTCAGAGGTAGCTTCCCCCATATGGTAATAAATTCTTACATATGTAGTGTACTGAGGTAGGGGGGAGAGGACCAAATTTTATCAATGTGCAAGGACTGCAGCAATCACAGGGTATTAATTGTATGAGAGAACCCACCTGATGCTGGGAGGTAATCCCCACTTGCTGCTTCACCATCAGTCCTGCTCCACAGCTGCTAATGTGTTTTCCTGACCATAGAGTTAGGAATTCATGCAACCCTGAACATATGAGCAAGACCCACCATGGCTAAGTTTTACCCTGAAACACTGGCCACTGGCAGGGAAGAACCTGGGCTAGTGCATTAAGCAGGCCAATTCCTCTTCTAGCTATGGTCCTAGAGAGAGCAGCAATTGCTATTCTTCCTTGGTTCTAACTCCTGGGTGTTCCTTCCATGGTGCTGCTGCAATCAGGGGTGCTGACACCAGCGCGTAGCTCTGATAAATGGTGTGGCTGCTAATGAGAAATCTGTCGGCAACTCTCTAGCACTTTCATGGTTCTTGTAATGTTACTTCGAGCTGGTGTGGAATAGAGACAGACAACTAACTAAAGCAGGTAAATGACTGCCTGAACCCTCCAGAATTGCTACTGAGCCTTTGCAGGTCACTGCTGAGAAGCTCTGATCACGCACGTTTCTGGTCTCTCCCAGAGAATGGTGGTGAAAACATTCAATAATAAGTTGGTGGTGGAGCTCTTAATATTTTCAGTGCTGGGAGAGGGTTTTCCATTTGCGATGTTGCCTTTCTGCTCGGAAATCTTTTCCACTGGGGTTAGCATCTGCCTGGTGCTTTTAATTGGTGATGACCTTGCCCATAGATGGGTTATAGAAATTTGTACTGTAGTGTCAGTTGCTCTTTGTACTGCAGAAGTACTGAGTCCCCATCTGTGATCACAGCCCTGTGTGCTAGGCTTTGGATGAATGCTGTAAGGTGAGACCATTCCTGCCCCCAGGCCTCTCAGACCTAAATAGGTGGGAAGGGAACGAGGCACAGAGAGGTAATGGGACTTGCAAATGACCCTGGCTCCCAAACCTGTCCTCTCCTCCCTGGATCATGCTGCTTCTCAACTAATTCTGTTAGCCTGAGTGAGGGTGGTTGTTCCTGAATGTTTTAAGAAGAAAATTAGCAGCATCAGCATATCTCAAAGGATCTGCTATGGACCCATGTCCCTGTGTCCCCCAAAGGAAAGATATACTAGACCCAACTTTCCTGCCTCCATTGGCAGCAGTCCCAGACATGTAGGCTTCATAGTGCAGGGATGTCAGCCAACGCGCAGGGCTCACCTAAACGTGTGATGAGCTCCCGCCATTGCTCCGTCTCTCTAGACAAAAGAAGTGTCTGCAGCCGAACTTTGCGTTCTTTGCACAGTGAACGTTTTCCCTTCCTGTTCCCTAATCCTCTGCAGCTGTTGTCTAATGTGGTGCGGACAGTTGCTGAAGGGGAGAGAAATATTTATTTTGAGTTTTGTCATTGGCTTCTGACCAGGAACAAGATTGACCATATTGGGGCCTTTTGTGGGAGCATTTCTGTAAATGAGCTGCTAACTGGAGAGGGTTAAAACTTCCCCAGGCCAGATGAAAGCGTGGACCACCCAGGCACCACTAGGTTTAATTTGGATCAGGAAAGGGTTGAGCTTCCTGAAAACTACCACAGAGGATGCAGGAGGGATGGATCTGGAGTCTGCCAAGATCAGAAGCAGGACAGTAGGTGGCACTGTTCTCACACAAACTACCAGTTCTCCCAGTCCCAGAACAGAGGTGGTACCTCTACCAACTCTACTGTAGACAGCAAGTCTCCCAGGGAAGCCCAGGTCTGGACTAGCAGCGGTGTCGCAGGTCCTAGTTCTGGTGCATTAGCCAAGCTGTACCGTGTAGCCCAGGGCTGGAGCAGCTGGGGCTGCTGCAGATTGAGATGTATGGAAAGAGTTGGCTGGTAGGATCCCAGCTGGGGGTAGCAGGGGCTGCTGCTGTCTGGCATGGAGCAGGAGGGGGTAAGCTGGAACATATCTGCTAATTACACCACTGTGTGGTTCACCCAGCCCCACCGAAAACACTCCATGAGCAGCCGTGAGCTCAGATCCAGGCTAGCACGGGGCAGGAAATATATTCACTTGCCACCCTGCCCTCCAGGCACAGCCAGGGCTAGCGGGTAGCATCAGGTTAAAGAGCTGGGCTCCACACTGGCGCTGCTATTCTCTGCTATCCCTTGCACCGGGGTGAAGAGCAAACAGCAAAGAAGAAAATGAGCAGATCTATATGTGGCCCTGCTGCGTCCAATTCAGCAGCAGTGTCTCTGCCCTGCCCGGAAGGTGCTGCTTGCCCTGCCTTCCTGCCCACAGGAATGAGAGCATGCCCCTTCAGCCCCTGGCTAGTCGGGAAGAGGAAAAGCATTGTAGGGAGGCGCTGGAGTGAAAGGATGAGCGGAAGCCCATGTTCCCACTTTAAAAGGGGAGGGGAGAATCTGGCTTGCAGGCGCCTAGTTGCCAGATCAAGATCACTGAGTCCAGCAGCTGGCGCTGGGTTAGTCCCTGCCAGGGACTGTTTGCTTCAGAGCTGCCCTGAGCCTGGAGTGAAATCTACTGAGGAGCAGCAGTGGGCTGTGGGAGGGAGCTCCCTGCTGTGCTGTCCCTCGCCTGGCCTGGCTTCCTGCCA
This sequence comes from Emydura macquarii macquarii, assembly GCF_026122565.2. Lineage (NCBI taxonomy): Eukaryota > Metazoa > Chordata > Testudines > Chelidae > Emydura > Emydura macquarii. The sequence continues at coordinate 12,594,785 of NW_027130432.1, read as the reverse complement.
GAGCCAGACAATGGGACAGTAGAAGGTGCGTCCTCCAGGCTTTTGGCCCTAGGTGAGCTGAGGCTGCTGTAGCAGGAGCCTGAGAATAGCCTAGAGTCAGAGACGTGCGTCTGCTCCCAAGCTCCACAGCTGGCAAAGCAAAGCCAAGTGGCCAGGGTGGGGGGCAAGCAGCTCAGTGCATAGCCACAGGCTCGGAACAAACGAGTGCAGGTTCCCAGCACGCTGCCTCCCCACCCCCTGTATCTTTCCAATGGGGGAAGGGTTTCCATGGCACAGGCAGCGTCCCTCCCTGCAGGTCACCACCGCACACAGAGGCAAGGCCGTGTCTGTCCCTAGAGGAGCAGCCGGTTCCATTAGCCAGATCCCATCTGGACTGGGTTCTGCTCCCACCAGATGCAACCACACTGGGCCAGCTAGGGGGCTTGCGCCTCCTCCTCCTCTTCCTCAGCAGACTATGCTGCAGGGGCCGCCAGCTGATGCTTCGGGGAAGGTGCAACCCATCCTTCCTCCCCACTGGTGCAGCCCTAACCTGGGGGAGGGGAAGCTGCAGTTCCTTCCTGCCCCCCTCCCTGCCCAGCTCACGCCCTCCAACCCTGGGAAGGTTGATTTCCTTTTGTGTTTTGGCAGGCCTAGCATGTTATTCCTGTTTGCCTGAAGGGCTGGGGCCTGATCCTGTTCCTACAGGGAGTCAGCCACCCAGCTTGGCAACAGCGGCAGCTCCCACCCCCCCCCCCCCCCCCCGGCACTTTCCCTGAGCTGTGCTCTGCCCTGTGGTGGGCTTCCTCTGGCCCTGAATCCTGCCACTCGACTACGCTTGGCATTGAGCAACAGCTGTGTTTCCTCTGATCCATATGAACTACGTTTCCTTTTTTCCAAGCCCCTTTGTTCTTGCCCTGTGTAGGAAGGGATGAACGGGAGTGCTGGGGGGAGGAGGGGTGGGATTAAGCCGCTCCTTGGTTCACATCACTCCATCTTTCTCTTCTTTCCCAGCAAGTCATCCCACCCCCTCCTGCAGGGACAGTCACGGACATGCCTTTACCAACTTCAATTCCTCTGCCCTGCTCCATCCTATTTCACCTGGTTCTTCCCCCTAAGGTGAAGTCCCCTGAACTGCATGGGCTGTGATGTAGCGTTGAGTTCTGTAGGGCCATCAGAATGGCCTCTGGTGCACTTCCCAGCAGGGGAGCTCAAAGCTCTTTCCAAGGCAGTTTGCTATCCCCATTTTACGGCTGGGGAAACAGACCCTTAGAGGTCAAGGGCCTGGCCCAAGGCCACACAGGAAATCAGTGGCAGTGGACTTGGTTGCACAGATTTGTTTTTTGAGGAGAGAGCACAAATCACTGGCAAACTCAGGGCTTCTCTACATGAGGAAGTGACACCAATTTAACCTAAGCTGTGGAATGGAACCAACTCAGTTAAACGAGTGAAAACCTCTGGGTAGGTGCTCTTCTTTTAGCGTAGCTTAAGCCAGTTGGGAAGTGGTGTAAGCCAAACTGTAGTCCATGTCCACACTGGGTCTTACACGGGTTTAACAACCGATATAAATTTAACTGGGGCAACTTTCCAGGGTAGCTAAGGCCTAAGGATGCCATAGGGCAGGCTAGGCTGGAACTCAGTTACTCAAGTGGTTGAATCACTGGACTTTACTACTTGAGCTAAATAAGAACCAGCCTCCTAGAAGAAGAGGGCTTGTGCCACACCATAGAGCAAGTGCCATTGCATCAGTAGGGGGCAGTGTTGCACACACCGGCTACAGCCCCCTGCAGTTTCATGTGCTTGGCCAGCACTGGCCATTAGCCTCAGTTTCCCAATCCTTTTGAAATGGGGCTAAGTGACTAGCCCTGAGCTGCGGTGAGCAGGGAGGAGCTCCTGGCTTCCAGCCCCATGCCCAACCCATGTGGCATTCCTCCCTATCGGCCGGTCTCCTGGGGCCTGTGCGCCTCACGTAGGAATGAGAGAGGCTCTCTGCTTATCTGAATCTGACTGCCCTGGCTCTGCTGCTCCTGTGTCATCTACGCCCTGTTAGCAAACTCCTGCTGTTTGAAGAGAACAGGGTGGGGCGGCTGGGTTCAGCAGGAGCCTGGCCGGCTGTTTGTGGATTGGAGTCTTTGCCTGAAGCAGAATTGACCAGGCTGAAGCACTGCACCCCTCCCAGCATTTCCACCCGCCAGGAATTTACAGGCCATGGAAAGACCACGTCTCCTGTGACACCAGCCCTGTAACTGGCTCTCCGGAGGAAGGGGGAAGCCAGTGGGAACCATAAATCCAGTAGCTCCCCACTTCATGTCCAGGAGGTATTGGTGGCTGGCGTGTTATTCCTGCCCTGTGCTTCCTCTTCCCTGCTGGAGAGGAAATGCTGTCAGTTGTAACAACCAGAGTCCTGTAGCACCTTAAAGACTAACAAATTTCTGCGGGCATTAGTTTTCGTGGGCTGCAACCCACTTTGTCAGATGCATGAAGTGGAAACCACAGCTAGGAGGTGTATATATACATCCAAGGGTAAGAAACATAACAATAGGGAGGGCAAGTGCTAACAAAGTCAGTTCAGTTAGGGTAGATGAGGCCTATTCACAACCGTTGATTAGAAGGGGAGAATGTGTGTGAGTTTTTTCATGAAGTTGTCAGTTGTGTCCATCCATTTGCAGCAGCAGCAGCAGGGTTGCCCACGTGTGATCTGGGCAGTGAATTGAACCCTGACTTGTGCATCACTCCCTGTCCTGACATCTGCCTGGAGAGCTAGGCCCGCTTCTGCGCTGGGCTCAATGGATGCAGCTCCACTGGAGCCAACCGAGCTCAGTCCTGTTACTCCAGCGGAGGCTGTGACCCTCTGTCTATGTTGAGTCTGGGTGACCAGAGCGGTGCCCAGTAAATCTATTCATGCTGAGCCCCCAGGGCGTGACTTTCTCTGTGTGTTGCACAACTCGGAGCATGTGGATGGCACTTGGCGAATAGTGCCCTGTGCGGCCTCCACATGGTGCTGTCTCCTGCCCTGCCAGGGGTCAACAAGTCTGAAATCAGGAGTCTTTTCCAGCTCCAGCTTCCTGCCTCCTATTTTTGGAAGGTTCAGAAACCATCATCCCTGGCCCTACCTGGTCGCCTCACTGACAGTCCCACCAAGGAGGCTGAATGGGCCACGCAGACTGAGCTCCTCCCTCCCCTTCGGGAGCTGTCCTAAGCCCCAGAGGGAAAGGACCAAGAATCCCGACTCTGGACTTGGCTTTGCTCTGATGCTCTGCTCTCTTTCGCCCAGGCTGCGTGCTGCAGGCCAGAAGGGCGGCCTTCTACACTGGGTGCAGCGTGCCAGCTCTCCCCATGTGTGTAAGTCCCAGCTCCTGGAGTTGGGAGGCCACGGGAGAATCTCAGCTTGCATTTAAAAATATAAACAAGTTTATAGTCCGTGTGGTTACAGAGGGAAAGCTTGAAACATCTGACCCCCGTGTTTGCTAAAAGTTCACAAGCAGAAAGCAAATAAAAAGAGTCCCGCATTTCTTTAAACATGAAAAACTCCTGATTTTCAAACTCCCGCGGTTGCCAAGATGGGCTGGGAGTGTAATTTGCCCCCTCTGCCTTGGGAAAGGGACACCCAAAGTAGATCATAGGCTGAGAATGTACCTCCAGCTGGGTAAGGGAGGCAGTAATCCACTATGGTGTTTATCTGGCCCCCCTCACTGTAGTGTCTGAGCCCTGACAATCTTTAATGTATATACCCTCACTACCCCTGTGAGGAAGGGCAGTGCTGTTAGCCCCATTGGACAGATGGGAACTGAGGCACAGAGAAGCTCAGCGATTGGCCCAAACTCACCCACAGTCTGGGGTAAAGCAGGGAATTGAGCCCAGGTCTCTCGAAGCTCAGACTAGCGCCACAACCTCTGGCCGCTCTTCCTCTCGCACGTGTGAGCAGCTCCTGTTCCCAGAAGAAGCCGCTTCCATTCAACCCTTTAGGAGCAAGTGGGGGTCTCGCAAGAAGCGCCTCCAGCGCTGCAGCTTGGAGCATGGGGGCCTGAAGGCCAAACACGTCCTTGTCGTTATCACAGAGGGCGGCATGGGGAAAGCCCAGCTCCCAGCATGCCAGGTGTGATCTTGAGCCAAGTGATGGCTGGGAGGTGTCTGACAGCTGCAGTGTGTTGAGGCGCACCCTCCCGCGGGCAAGGCCTGCAGGAAGAGGGATGACCTGAGCCTTGGGCGGGGGTGCTCTGTGGCTGGCGGGGTCCCGCATGTACTGCTGGAGACCACCCTGCCAGGGAGGGCTCAGGAATAGCCCGTGGATAGGTTTGGCCCCTCTGGCTGTGCAGTGGAATTGTGTCGATCCACATTGACCTTCCCCTGTCCAAGCGCTGAGATCCAGGGATCTCTGAGCATCAGGCCCATGGGGAAGAAAAGCTCTCCAAGCGCAGGAGTGGGAGAAGAGGGAGCTTCTCCTGGATCCCTTAAGAGACACTCACACACCTACCTTCCCTGGTGTTGGTGAGCACTCGGTGCATGGCAGACTGGCCCCTCCGGGGGGCACTCAGGGATGTCTAGAGCCCTGTTTACTGGCTAGAACTTGGCTAAAATTCTGAATTAGCACCAGGCAGCTGGAGTGACTCCCTCAGCCTGTTACTCCCTGACATAAGGGGCAGGGACTGGTTTTTCAGGCTGCAGCCCAGTTGAGTTCCCCCAGCCCCAGGAAGGTGGAAATTCTGTGCCAGGTGGAAGGAATTCTCTGCCCTGGCAGTTTGGTGAGGGGGGAGGGGACACATCTGTTCCTGCTACAATTCTTGGAGCTAGATCCTGCGATGTGCGGCTGCTTGTACCAGCCCCAGAAAGTACTGGGCATAGCCGTCTATGACCCACTCTGCCTGAGATACTCCCTGAAGCACCAGGGCTGGCAGAGCCTCCTGCAGGAAAGCTATGATTGGAATAGACTGCAGAAAATTCTGATGCCAGCTGCTAAATGGTTACCGAGGGCAGGCTCTGCTATGCAGAGAAAGTGGCTCTGTCCCTTTACCAGAGCGTGCAGGGTCTTTGTGTGGGGGTTCTGGTCCCTGCGTCTCTTGCTCTGAATTTTGCCAACTAGTTGCCAGATGTTTGCACTGATAACCTCCAGATGTGGAACATGGGGTTTTCCAATCATGACGCCCAGCCAAGGTGGAAAATGACCAAAGGGAGTTGTTTCTGCGGCTCTGGAATAGCCCACAGCTGGGGCTGGCAGCAACGGGCTGTCCTCCTCCGATCCTTCCCAGGGAAGGGTTACGACAAGATCCTGGCAGCACTCCAGCCAAGCTGGGGAAATGGATTCTCTGCCTCCACTCGGCACGGTCCAGTCTTCCTTCCTAGCAAATCGCCAATTGATTTTCTTCACTCCAGTTCATGTATTTATTCCCATCTGCTGCTGGGAATGGGCCTGTTGGCTCCAGCCACAGCAAACCAACCCCCGTGCTGCTGCTCTTGCCCATTAGTGTCTAACCAAGGAGCAGGGGACCCCCCCTGCCTAGCCTGCGTGCTGTGTCCGGGTGCAGGCCGGCGTGTCTGTTCTCAGAGCAGTCTAGAAGCACGGTCTCTTTGGTGCTCTCCAGCTAATCTCCGGCTATTTTCAAGCAGGTCGCACAATGTGGTCAGATAAAGTGTGCTGCAGTGTTCATGCTGGAGGGCCGGGGAAGGGGAGTGGCAGGCCAGTGGAGGGTCAGGATGGAGGTGTGTGGACAGCTGGCTGTGGAAGTGAAAGCCTGGAAGGCGGGCGCACACATCGCACGGTTGGGATTGTGGTGTGCTGACCATGCGAAGGAGCTGAGGACGGGAAGCAAAGGCTGCTGTCCCTCATGTGTGAGGCACTGGCAGGGCTGTTTGGGGGGCCCCGGCTGGCAAAGCAGGGTAGTTGCAGCCCAGGATCCAGGAGCATCGGGCGAGCCATGCATGAAGGGATGCAAAGCCCCTGGCTTGCACTGCGTCGCTGGCCGGCAATTCCCCCAGCGTTGCCAACGCTAGTCCCGCAGCTCCCTCCCCGGCTCTGGCAGGGGTTCCCACTCCCCCAGGCTGATGTCAGGCCCAGTGGGGCGAAGCTGCTCTCTCGCACTGTGCCAAGTTTGGCTGTTGTGACGGAAACTGGTCGCTATGGCGACGAGGCTGGGTCCAGTGGGCGACTCGCAGGTTTGTCTCCTGGTTTCCCTGTTTCTTTTGTCAGTGAGAGTTTCCAGATGGCCTGGCGCTTGGCAGCGGGCCTGGCAGGAGCATTGAGGGGGGCGGGGGATGGTGGTTTGGAAGCAGCCCCCCCGCTCGCTCCCTGCCAAGGTCTGAACAACCCTGAGCACTGCGGGCCTGTTCTAAGCCCAGATCCCGACCCAAACCCTTCGACTGGCCCACGGCCTCTGATGACCCAGGGATCTCTCCCAGGCCTAAAGCCTAGGGCTGCGGCTTGAGCCCATCAAGTTAGGTGGCCCTTTCCCTTTCCTCCTCCCCAAATTCAAGTGGGATGATAGAGAAACTGTCCCCCAGTCCTCCTAAGCAGGGCCCAGCTGGGGGCCAGGGGGGTGGGCTTGGATCATTTGAAGCTGTCTTTGCTTAGCCTTGAAGTAACATTAGCTAGGTAGAGACTCAGCTATCGGATGCATTCACGCTGCTGGCCTTGTCCACCTGGCACGTGTGGACCCTGGCGAGAACCCAGGTGCTTCCCCATTGCCCAGGGCCGCAAACCTCCTGATTTAGGGCTCTCTGGCACCTCCAATGGGGGCCGCTCGGCTTAGGTTTGCTTTAAGAATGCAGTGAGTTTGCAGGCTCGTCACGGCAGCGATGGGTCCTGATCCCGAGGCCTGCTCTCAGTGACCATCATGGGTTCTTCACAGGCCCTCAGCACATGGCAGCCGGTGCCACCACGTGCCTTTCCCGGAGTCATGAGGGGGGTGCTGTTGCTTCTCTTCTGGAGGCAGCCACAGCAGATCCTGACCTGGCCAGAGATCGGTGGGAGGGAAAGCCCAGCGCCCAGCAATGCAGGATGTTCTCACGGGTGGCTGTCACTACACCGTATCTGTCACTCCCTCGGTGGAAAAGCTGGGCATCTAGATCATCAGGCACCAACCTGCTCTATCCAGCCAGCCAGTGGCTCTGAGGGAACACGCCGCTTTTTCATTGCCAATTCCCAGCTGCCCTGGCAGTGGCAGCTTTCCCCAAGGTTGGCTGGTTCAGCTGGACTTCAGCTGACCTACCTTAGAGAAAGCCGTATAACTAAGGGCTGGTATTACAGTGTGTCAGCTCCAGCCCTCAGCTCAGGCAAGGTAGCTACGGGCCTTTAGCTGAAGTCCTGCTGGGCCAGTGCACGGTCACATTGGGAGGCTGTGGCTGAGCTGTAACGTGAGCCCTGAGCTCCCGAGTCCTGGCTCAGCGCCTCACCCACAAACCCTGTCCTCCAGGGATGGATTGTCCCACTGATGCTTGGTGGTCCAGTTTGTAACAAGGCAAACTGACATTCCTCTGCATCCATCAGACGTTCCTCTGCAGCCAGCCGGCTCAGTTTTCAGCTCAACCCTCATGAACAAGGTCTTGTCCTCATCAGAAATCAAGGGACATCATGGGGTTCAGACAACGGGGCTGTTCCCATAGGGGCGGTACTGCGAGTCAAGACAGGACAATGGAGCGTGTGGATTTTCAAACCTGGGCAAGGAATGCCCATTGGAGATTGGGCCAAATTCACCCGCACTCTCTTTTTAGTACTATTTATATTCCAGTAGCAGCTAGACACTGAAGCCAGATCAGAGCCCCGTTGTGCAAGCGCTGAGCAAGCGATGGCAAGAGAAAGTCCCCGACAGTCTCGCCTGCATGCCCGAGGTCTAACTGATCGCTCCATTTGAGGTTGTGAAGGAATTCTCCCCCAGGTCAGATTGACAAAGAACCTGGGGGTTTTTCACTTTCCTCTGCAAGTATGGAACACAGGTCTCTTGCTGGTTAAACTAGATTAAGTGGTGGATTCTCTGTAACCTGAAGCCTTTAATCAAGATGTGAGGAAGTCAGTAACTCAGCCGGAGGTTAGGGGCTGATTGCAGGAGTGGGTGGGTGAGGTTCTGTGGCATGTGATGTACAGAAGGTTAGACTAGATGATCATGATGGTCCCTTCTGGCCTTAAAACCTATGAGTCCCAGTCCCAAAGAGTTTACAATCTAAATAGACAACACGGACAAAGGAAGCATTATTATCCCCATGGGAACTGACACACAGATCAAGGCCCAGGCTCTCAAAGGAATCCATTTTAAGGCACTTGGAAGAGAGGAAGGTGATCAGGAACAGTCAACACGCATTCACCAAGGGAAAGTCATGCCTGACCAACCTGATTGCTTTCTATGATGAGGTGACTGGTTCTGTGGATGTAGGGAAGGCGGTGGATGTGATATACCTTGACTTTAGCAAAGCTTTTGATACTGTCTCGCACAGTATTCTTATCAGCAAGTTAAAGAAGTATGGGTTGGATGAATGGACTATAAAATGGATAGAGAACTGGCTAGAGCATAGGGCTCAACGAGTAGTGATCAGTGGCTCCATGTCTAGCTGGCAACCGGTCACAAGCGGAGTTCCCCAGGGGTCGGTCCTGGGGCCGGTTTTGTTCAACATCTTTATTAATGATCTGGAGGATGGGGTAGATTGCACCCTCAGCAAGTTTGCTGATGACACTAAGCTGGGGGGAGTGGTAGATACCCTGGAAGGTAGGAATAGGATACAGAGTGACCTAAACAAACTGGAGGATTGGGCCAAAAGAAATCTAATGAGGTTCAACAAAGAAAAGTGCAGAGTCCTCCACTTAGGAAGGAAGAATCCCATGCACAGCTACAGACTGGGGACCGACGAGCTGGGCAGCAGCTCTGCAGAAAAGGACCTGGGGGTAACAGTGGATAAAAAGCTGGATATGAGTCAGCAGTGTGCCCTGGTTGTCAAGAAGGCTAATAGCATATTGGGCTGCATTAGGAGGGGCATTGGCAGCAGATTGAGAGACGTGATTATTCCCCTCTATTCGGCATTGGTGAGGCCGCATTTAGAATATTGTGTCCAGTTTTGGACCCCCCACTACAAAAAGGATGTGGACAAGTTGGAGAGAGTCCAGCGGAGGGCAACAAAAATGATTAGGGGGCTGGAGCACAGGACTTATGAGGAGAGGCTGAGGGAACTGGGCTTGGTTAGTCTGCAAAAGAGAAGAATGAGGAGAGATTTGATAGTGGCCCTTAACTACCTGAAAGGGGACTCCAAGGGGGATGGGGCTAGGCTGTTCTCGGTGGTGGCAGATGACAGAACAAGGAGCAATGGTCTCAAGTTGCAGGGCAGGAGGTCTAGGTTGGACATTAGGAAAAAGTTTGTCACTAGGAGGGTGGTGAAGCACTGGAATGGATTACCCAGAGAGGTGGTGGAATCTCCATCTTTAGAGGTTTTTAAGCTGCGGCTTGACAAAGCCCTGGCTGGGATGATATAGCTGAGGTTAGGTCTGCTTTGAGCAGGGGGTTGGACTAGATGACCTACTGAGGTCCTGTCCAACGCTAATATTCTATGATTCTATGACAGGTGCCTAACTCCTACTGAAATGAGTGGGAACCAAGTGCCTAAATAGGTTTGGGCCTATATGACTTACCCAAGGTCATGCAGGAAGTCTGTGGCAGAGCTATAAGGGAATCCAGCTCTCCTGAACCACAAGGCTCTGACTTCAGTGGGTTTGCACCAGGGATGGATTGTGTCAACAGCGCAAATTGGCCCCGCACTGAGGCTTCTGCCCCTTCAGATGTTCTTCTGCAGGTGACTTTTGTGGCTTGTTTAATGAAATTTGTCACCATGCCATTTTGACAGTGCTCGCCTCATGCCTTTGCCTCCCCCGATCAGCGCTTGGCCTGATACTGCTAACAAAAAGCCTGAAAGCTTCTGGTTCCCGGGCTCACAAAACCTCTGCAAAAGGGAAGGAACTTGACTAAAAAGCTTGATGCTCTTCAGTAAACTCCAGGTGACTTCCTGCCCATTGGGTGGCTCCCCAAACGTTGTGACAAAGTTCATGCGTTTGGTTGGTTGTATTTAATTTGCCCCAAATCACTTGGTGCTGATTGTGGTGTCCTGACGGGTTAACCCACCCAGCAGACCCCAATTGTGGCTTGTTCTCTTAGAGGCAGTGGCCCTGTTCAGGAGGGCCTCTGGGAGCCAATAAGAGCAAAGCTGTCAGCTGGTGGCAGCAGTAGCGCCCCCTGCAGTATGGAGAGGGAAGACATCTGCATTTAACAGGTGTCTTTCACCTGCTAAAGGAGATCTGCCCTCTACCTTTGCCATGCCAAGCCCCCAAGAGCCAGTCCAGCACATCTCTGGGATTGACTGAGGCGGCCAAAGAGAAAACCCCTGTTTTATTTTAACCAGAAAAAAAAATGTCTGGTGAATTAGAGTGCTCAGGAAAGTGGGTTGCTGCTCATGATATCGAGAGACAGGTATAGTGCAGGCAGGTTCTGTGCACGCCTCCTCTGACACTGGCAGTGGCACAGACTCATGTGCAGCCGGAGACCTGTGCCGGTAAGCAGGATAAATCTTTTATTGTCCTTGACGCAGCCTGCTGTAGTCAGGCACTTCCATCTGAGTGCACGCCCTTGAGCTGAGCTTCAAAATCTAGCTAGATCTTTAGGGTCCTTTGGCTGCTCTTGTGCTATTTAAATTACCCTTTTTTCTTAGGCACTGAATAAAAGGGAACATGGCAGATTTTCAGCTCCCTGCACCTGCAGAGCTTTGTATCCATTCGTGCACCTGACTGCAGCCTGTCCCCTGTGAGGATTCAGCTCAGTTGCAGTAACTGCCTGTGCAGTGGAGAGTACGTAACTAGTCATTCCCAGGCACAATTGCTGCAGTTTGTGCGTGCAATTGCAGAGAGTGCTCTTGCAATTTAGGCATGGAAAGGCATGCCCATTTTTGCACATGCAGGGATCTGCAAATCTGGCCCATGCTCTCCAGCTGGCCTGGCCTTCCTTTCTTTTGGGAAGCTTTGCCCCCTTCTGATACTGCTCACATGCCATCTACCAGTCTGTTCTGTAGGAGCAGTGGCCAAGTAATGGCTCCATCCAGCACTAAATGCTCCTGCTGGCCACCCTTTTGCCTGGTGGGAAGATTAGAAGTCTGATCTCCTTAGAGTAAGTGCACACAGAGCACCCCGTTTATAGTGAAACCAGGACCTGAAGAAGAGATCTGTGTGAGCCTGAAAGCTTGTCTCTGTCACCAACAGAAGTGGGCCCAATAAAAGACATTACCTCACCCTCCTTCTCCCTCTCCATGGCAATTGACCTATGGCCCAAAGTACAGCTGGAACATTGCAGGGTATTGACAACATCTGGGTCTTTGTCTGCTCATTCAAGAGATGCAAGAGAGAAATTATTAAGAATGGATCTCCTGGACACCCTCCCCCAGAGCCCAGCCCAGGATTTTGGATTAATCGGAAGAGGAGTTTACCCCCAAACCGTCCATCCCAGCTTTCCTGCTGAGCCCAGTGCATGCTGGGACAGGGCTTTGGGAAGAGAATCAGTACACATGGGAACACCAAAGCCTATGGTTATATTCTTTCAGTGGCTTATTTATGGTGGCACCAGTGGAGACACTCCATCCCCTGTTCCATTGTCAGGCGAGTCGCTCTTATTTTTCAGGGCCATCCGGTGCTTGGTGCTGTACGATAGGTGGATGGTTTCTGTGTATTCATTCTGCTCCCAGATGTGCTAGCTCATATTTCACCTCGTGACTCAGCCCTGTGGGTTCAGTCTCTGGGGCTGGGCCCAGCATTTTATTATGATGTATTGTTTATATTACTGTAGTGCTTAGGTGATTCAGTCATGCTCTGGGACCCCAGTGGGCCAGGTGCCGCACAGATACAGAACAAAATGACAGTCCCTGTCCTAAGGGGCTTACAAGCTAAGTATAAGCCAAGAGACAACAGCTGGTTACAGACAGATGGGGGACTGCAAGGTAACAATATGACAGGCAGGGTCTCTGCCCACCAGGTGCCCAACCGTTGTCAAGTTTTTTGTAGGCATCCTGGCACAGGAGGCCCTGTATGTCTGGGATGCAGGGCCAGGCACAGAAGCTGTCACAGGCTGCTAGATGTAAGTGCTCACAGTCATCTGCAGGTTACGCACAGTGCATACAATTGGCAGGGGCACCAACTGGAGGGCAGAGCCGCCCAGAGGGGGGAAAAAGGGGCAGTTTATTTCAGGCCCCTCATTTGAGAGGGCCCCCCAAACTGAGCAGCGTTATGACCCAGCGTGCAGGGTATTCTGGTATTCTGAATCTGGTTAGCTGACTCCCCTTGATAACGAGGGGCAAAGCTGAGGATGAAGATGGTGAGCACAAAGAGGGCTAGAGACAGCAGACTAGCACTTTCTACATCCACAGAGCACAGTCCTACAGTCCCCTAGTGCCTCATTCCTGTGGCACTCCAGCATGGCTGGGGCAACCGACACCAACAAACTGAGCCCAACATGTAGATACCGTGGTGATGGGCACATAAGAGATGCAGTAGGTGCACTCACCTGTCTGCAGCTAGGAGACCAGCATCCTGTCTGTCTGGCTATCACCCCAATCAGTGTAGTATCTAAGATCCCCAAAGGTCAGCCAGTGAAAGTTAGGTGCCTAAATATCTTGGGGATCTGGGCTTAAGTGCGTTTTCCACCTTGCATTTCCTGTCATGAGCCGGGGGTGGAGCAAAATCATAGTAGCTGAGGCCGGTTTGCCAGAGTCCATCTAGCGGGGGGGCTTTCAACGGTCTTTCCTGGGGATGGATTCAGTGCCATTCCCCCGAAACACAGGGACACTGCTGAGAAAAGCCCGTCCTTGGTCTCTCATCCCTCCCCCACCAAGCCCACTTCCCCTGGGTCTCTCGCAGCCTGAGCGAGGAGCAGATGCAGGAGACAGAGGGCGCTGGGAAAGGCTGTGCTGTCCCTTTAAGATGGCCCAGGTCCTGCAGGAAGGACAATGAGGCCTTTGGAACGAGGACATAATGGCATCTTTTTGGGGACCTTTGATGTGCAGGGCTCAGAAAAGAGGGTTCCCACCCAGTGGATACAGAAGGCCTTTCTCTGCTCTCAACAGAGCTTCCATTAAATCCTGAGGAGGCGGCTGGGGGGATGGGGAGAGCAAGATATTGTCCTTCCCTTTTAAAGTAATTAGTGGCTCTCAGGCCAGCGTGAAGGGTCTGGTTTAATTTACTGCAGGACTCTGCTGGCGCCTCGCTCCCAGGCTGGGTTCCAGCAGCCGCCAGGCTCCCTTGGCTGATGTTCCTGCTCCCTGGATGAGAGTCAAGGCAATTAAAGGGACATGTTAGCCCAGCCAACGGGCCTGGTCCCATGAGAGGCAGCGTGTCCTCCGCCCCAGCAGGAGACACAGGCACTCAGCAGCTCGCTGGATCCGGGCCAGAGCGCTCCCCAATCTCCCAGCGGGGAAGGAGAGACAGAGTGAAGGAGGTAATAGAAAGAGAGGGAATGGGCTGAGGGTGACGGAGGAAGGGAGTGGAGGTAACAGAGAAGAGAGACGCAAAGGGACTGTTATACCAGCATGGGAGCTTCAGTAATCAGCTCTGGGGCACAACCTCCCCAAATATCCAGGGTGGGCTTGGGCCAGACCCATCTCTGCGTAACACTGCCAAACTGTAATTGAGCCAGGGCTTAGATACTCAGGTGATGGGCATCTTACATTAGAGAGTCCTCACAGCATCCCCCTGGGTAAGTATTATCATCCCCATTTCACAGATGGGGAAACTGAGGCACAGGGAAGGGCGGTAACTTGCTGAAGGTTGCCGAGCAGATTAGAGACTAAAACCCAGGACTGCCCAGCTCCCCGCTCTAACCACTAGACTGTGCTGCCTCAGTAAGAAGGACATGAAAGAGAAAGATGGACAGACAATGGCAAAGCCTGAGACAAGTAAAGAACATGGAGGATGAGAGGGAAGGGAGAGAACATGGGAAAGATAATAGAGCAAAAAGAAGAAGGAAATGAGACGGGAAGAAAGGCAGGAATGGGGCTGGGTGGAGTTATTGGCTCGTGACGAAGAGGTGATGGTGCATGATCCGTCCATGCAAGGATCAGTCTGTCTATCTACCTTGCATGAATATTTTATTTTATAATGTATTATTTATTTAGGCCAAGACTTTCAAGGCTGACTAGTGATCCTGGCAGCGGCTCCCACTTGGGGGGAGGGGACAACTGGACACCTTAGCAGGGCCTGGTTTCCAGAGGGCAGGGGAGGGGGACTCTGCAGTTTCTGAAAAGCAGGCCCCTGTAAGATGTCTTCAGCACCCAAAAGCACCCCAGTCTTGGCCTTGGTACCCCCAGCATTCTGGTTCTTTACAGAGAGCATGGAGTACAGATCCCTCTCCTGAAGATCTCCTGTGTTAACTAGCCATAGGACAGGTGAAGCTGGGGTGCTGTGGAAAGCTGAGGGGCTGAGCTAGGGCAGTTTGCCGCTCATCCCGTTAGCTCCAAGAGGAGACTAGGGGTGCGGGTGGAGTCCGGGGCTGGTAGGGTGGTTCCGGGATGAAAGGTGTGGCTCCGGGAAGGGCTGTGAGGCGCCAGCCATAGGGGTGACATAGGGAGGTGGGAAGGAGACAGAAGGGGTGTTAGGGATGGGGCTGAGAACAGAGAGATGAATGGAGTGGGGGACTGAAGCCAGGCTGTACAGGGTCTTCAGGGCTGAGGCGAGGAGTTAAATCGGAAGCAGAAGGTGAAGGACGGGCCCTGTGCTCTGAGCAAGGGGCCAGGGGCTTTCCTCAGTTGTATGAGCGGAGAGTCAAGGAGGTCATGGTGTTAGGGCTACAAAGGTCTCTTGCTCAGTGCAAAAGCTTTGGGGAAGGCCTGGAATAAAACCCAGCCTATTCTGGAGCTGCAGGGCCCTGACAAGTGGGGCAGCTAGCTAACGCCGCTCCAGAGGCCTGAGGCAGCAGCAAGAATAAAGGGGCTATTTCACCAGCTCCCGCCTGGAGACATCACCAGCTTCCTGCCCTCTGGAGCGCGGTGGCAGAAGGTCAGAGGTGAGGCTGGAACACAGCCTCTCGCGGGGCTGCCTGTATCTGGAAGCCGCATCAGCTTCTGTGTAAATAGCGTCTTCCTCTCGGGGTGCTTCGGTGGATGTGGAGCGTGCTGGCTCTCCTGCTCCTGATGGGTGGCAAAGTGAAACGCCAGGCAGAAGCCCGGCCTGCTGTCCCAGCTCCCACCCCAACCCATTTGCCAGGCTCATCCAGTTTGTCTCTTGCCTTTAATTTTGACCCATTAACGTCAGCTGCCTAACCCAAGCCCCGTGGCCGACAGCGTCTCCTGCGGCGTTGCCCCAAGGGCTTGGCAAAGATTTCAGCCGGCCTTGGTTAAAAGGACAAACAGTTCACAAGCTGCACCACTGTGACCTTCTCTTTTCAGCCCAGGCCTCAGCGTCTCTTTGCATCCATGCACAGCTTTGGGTCTGAGGGACATGTAGCCATTCCCATGTGCTGCCTGTTGTTTTCTGTGACCTGCCCTGTGATGTGTCCAAGCACTTCCCTGCCTCCCAGCACAGCAGGCAGACTCCAGCAGCCATGTTTCTTTGAGTGGTTGCAGCGTGTGATGGCCCAGAGGAGACACACACATTGTGCTCACTCTCTCTCAAGGAGACTTAGTGTTTGTTCTTTCTTGGTATTGTTTTTCCTCTTACACTGAAGGTGCACCACTGCTCTTTATCTATGGAAGCAGGACATTTGACATTCCTCCCCACCCCCACTAATTACAATGCTGTGATTCTGGAGGTGATCCTACCAACCCATCCAATGGAAAAATTCTCTCCCATCCATACAGCAGCTCTGTTATTCACCTATAGGGTAAAGCCCTAGCATGTATTCTGCATGGCTTCCAGGCCTGGTGCCCGGAGAGCTTTGAGCATGGGTAAATAGTGCAGCTCTAGCATGTTGACTGGTGGAGATTCTCCTTTAGCACAAGTGGCAGGGGCCTGTCGAGCAGGAGGCCCTGGGTTTGATCCCTGCTCTCAGCATGAAGTTCTGCTCTGGTACGCAGCTCAGTGAGCCAGGCAATCCTTCGTAGGCATAGCCTTGGCTCCAATCCCTAAACCTTGTTGGCTCTTGCTGGCTGATGTCCTTCAGTCCGCACGCTGAGGCGTTTCAATCGGCCCTTAGGAAATTCCCTGTTAAAACAAGACCATTGCAGGGCATTGCAGAGTCCTGGAACAAATGTCTAGAGGTAACCTTGGCGGGCTGTGCTGGATCAAAGCATAGGAGCACTTTGGGAATCTGGAGTGCATAGGATTTGGAGAGCATACTCCAGCATAATTCATACAGCGTTTTACCAACTATCATGTAGGGTAGGCTGGTGCTTGGAGCACACAGGCCTGCATGCCTGGAGACATGTTTTCTACTCCAGGTACACCCCTGATTCACTGGGCAAGAGCCTCTGTTTCCCCATCTTTTAAAGGGTGCTCATGTTCTCTCCCTGTCACTGATGTCTGTGAAGCGCTTGTCCCGAGAGGGACGGTGCTATGGACGTGGAAAGGCTGTTGTCACTATAGTGCTTTACCCCTTGCTGCTGTTTGCCAGGGTATCTGTGCATCAGTAGAACTCCTCTCCCTTGAAACCAGCCTTCTCGCCCTCCTCTGGACAGCTCATTCTCCACAGCCACAGCCCAACTGATTGAGGCACTGCGCTTCTGCACCATGGAAGTAGTTCTGAGGTCACAAATGCTGGGCTGGCAACATCCCCCAGGGACCGACGACCGAACACACCAGGGAGCCACCAAAGACCTTCCTGCTATCTGCTGCAATGGAGCAGGAGGCCCAGGAACGGCTGGGGGCAGGTGGTTGAGGGGATCCTGCTCTCTATTGACACTGATCTCACAGTGAAGGCCTAAGCCTGGGGCTCAGGAGACCCGAGCTCTCGTCCCAGTCTGCCTCTGCCTCATGCGCCCATCACGTAAGGGGCAGGGGGGCCAGTGCTTTCGCTCCTTTGTGTTTGCAGAGCACTTGGAGAGGCCTAGATGCAAGGTGCTGTGTGAGTGCAGAGTAGCTCTGTGCTTGTCTCTGAAGGTGGCTCCTTGCCCGTGGCCTGCAGCTGTCAGCTCCCTCAGCCAGGGCAGGGTCTCAGAGGAGCCATCAATCCCTGCTTTACATCACCCCACTGAGATGCTCCAGCATCCAGGAAAACCCGCTGGAATGGATGAGCTAAGGAGGGGCCTCTGCCCTGGGTGCCTCCCACACACAGCCCTGCTCCGGGACACCCAGCCAGCCTCCCCCACTGGTCAGCAGCGGCTGGCTTACCGCAGCCCTCACCTCTCCTGCCTGTGGTGATTGATGGAGTGTGAGGCCGCGTTTGATCTGGTTCCTGTCCTTATCAGCCAACGGGGGAGCTTCCAGGGTGTCCGGCTTCCGGCCCGGCTTTGGTTTTCTAAGGAGGTGAATGGCAGAGAGGCCAGCGGGTCAACGAGCTCCTGCCGAGGTCAGGGCAAGGCTGTGTGGCTGGCTTCTGGACCCCCTCCCCTCTCGGTGCCTGTGTGTGTGACTGTCATGCTTCACAGTTGGCTGGGCTGGGGATCACAGGCTGCCCGTCAGTGCCTCCACCCCTGGCAGAACTGGACAGCAAACACAGTCAGACTGGGACACACGTCAATGAGCTTCAGCATAACGCAAGCTTTGCCTTAACCGGCAGCTCGAGGCCCAGCAAGGCATAGGTCTTGGGCCAAATCCTCCTCTCCGTTATACCCATGCAAACCTGCTGGGCCAAAACCCTCCCTGGTATTACTCCGTCCATGCTAGCGGTCACCCCAGGGATGGGTCAGGCCCCTGGGCCCTGGTGGGGTCACCCCAGGGACAGGTCAGGCCCCAGGGGGATACTGCTGTGTTACTCGGTTCAGAGAGTGGAGAGGGCCTACGTGGCGTTGCGCCGTGTTGTGTCCCTGCCTCTGCTCACTCCCAGTTATGGCTGATTAAGCTGCCACGAGGGCGGCTGCTAAACCCAGGAACCAGCCCAGAGCAGGAGTGTTTCCCCTGCCCCGCAGGGAGGAGCCTGAGCGCTCCCTTGCACGCCCCGTCCAAAGGGCCCCCAGCCAGGGCTGAGCCAGCAGTCAGCGTGCAGCCCGGGAGGGTCCCGCCAGCCATGGTGGGAAGCTCAGTTAGGCCCTTGGGTCTCTCAGGACTCCCCGGAGCTGAGAGATTCTCTCACTTGGTTGGCACCGCCTGATGTCGCCCGCCCTGAGGGAGGGAGGTGCTGCCCTTGGCTGGGTGCTCACCTGAGTCACTTGCCGGCTTGTCTGCCCGGTGGCTTAGGGCCATGGCCAGTCCTTAGCCACCCAAGGGTGCGGGGCTCTTATGCCCCATCCCCACCTCTCCGCTGCCAGCCTACGGCCCATGGAAAACTGCTGTGGTGGAGAGGGTGCCAGCCCGTGGAGTCTGGTCTTGCCCTGTCCTAGGGGAGAGCAGATGAGGGACAGCTGGTGTTTGGACAGCCCTCCCTGGCATAACTGGTTGCCTGTTCAAGAGATGCACAGGGATGGCATAGCAGTGGGTGCTGCAGGATAGGACAGAGGGGTCTGGGCAGAGCAGTGCGGGCTCATGGCAGAGCTGGGTGGAAGAAGCTCACATTGCACCTGTCCGCACTCAGTCAAACTCTAGTCAGTTGAAGCCACTTTTTTGCTGCCCTGAATGCCAGATTCACACCACGTCTGCAGAGCCCAGCCTGGTTTCCTCTGTTACTGGGGTATAATTTAGCGAGTGGAACAAATGGCATTGAAATTCCATCAGCTCAGTTAAGTATTGACTCTCCAGTCACTCTTGGCCTCATGCACTTGCCAGCTGCAAATGTGATTAACCTCTTGTGTCCCGAGCTGCATACAGGCCAGGTCTGTGGCCCACTGATGTGCGTGGAGCCCAAGGTGGAGGGAATCCCGTCGGGTACCGACGGGGTTAATCATATAGCAGCAAACTTAAATTGGCAGCTCCGGAATCCCGCGCTGGAACAGAGACCTGGTTTGATTCCTATTTCGGGGCTGCTTGTCACATTGGGGCCTGGGCGGGTTGTAAAGTAGGGGATATGGATGGATTTTGGCAGTTCTGATTACACCCCCCTCCAATTTCTAGACCTCACTTACCCGCCCCCATCCAGGCAGCCTCATTGTGCAATAATAACAGTTCTTTGAGCAAGCCTCTGCAGCTATGGCTTAGTGCTAGGGAGGATCTTGGTGGTGAGGTTAGAGCACAGGACTAGGTGCCGGGAGACCCACTGGGATGTTGCAGGTTAAATATTTCATAGCACACCTGGGGGTTCTAGCAGACACGCAGCTGCTGCTTTCTGCCTTTGACATCAGGGGCCAAACGCTCACTGACCCAGTGAGATCAGGGCTGGAGCAGTTAGAAATTTTGAAACCAAAATTTGTTTTCCGTGGAAAATGCAGCTTTGGTGACACTGAAACATTTTGTTACTTCGTGGCCATTTTGCCAAATTGTTTTGGTTGGGGAAAAAAAAAGAAAAAAAAAAAAAAAGAAAGAAAATAAAATGCTGAAAAATATAGAACTGGTTCAACACAGCTTTTTGTTTCTGAAAGTCCTTTAATTTTATTTAATAAATAATCAAAATTGTCTACAACTGGTCAAAACTGAAATTCCAGCTTTTTGATTTTCGAAATATTTTTTAAAAATTAGTTTGGATTTGCCTGGAAACTATTATTTTTCAGACTTGTCAGAGAACCAAAAATCCATGGTTTACTCAATGCTAATCAGGCTGGGGTCCAGGCGGAGTAGCATTAATAACAATCTTAAGAACATCAGAATGGCCGTGCTAGGTCAGACCAATGGTCCATCTAGCCTCATATCCTGTCTTCGGACAGTTGCCAGACACTTCAGAGGGAATGACTCCAAGATCTTTCTTAAATGGTAACAGCTAATTTCGAACCCATGATTTCTTGTCTGCTCCGTGCATGGCACTAGCACCTATTAGACCCCCAGGGAGGGTCCCCTCCCCTCCTCCTCTCCCTCTCCTGTTGAGCGAGAGGAACTCCTCGAATCTGTGTCCAGAGACCTGTCTGGTTTGATTAAAGGCACAGATACGGCATCTCTGGCCAGCCCGCTGTGTGCTAGAGAGAATTGGCATTAACAAGGCGATTCAGCGCTCCTCAGTGCGTCTTTCTAAGATCTTACCCACCTCTCCCCTTTCACTTTGTGCCTGTAGCATGCCTCCCCCTCACTGAGCTATAAGAGGCTAGATGAATGGAGGTGCTGCCCTGGACTCCATTAAAGCAATGAGCCACAGTGCTCAATTACAGAGGGAATATGAGTGATGCTCTCTCTTCATCCACCCCCCTCCCCACTCTCTCCCTCTCCCCCACCCAACCAGAGGCAATTTCAATTCTTTGTTTCATTTTCCTCTTCTCTTTCTCCAGCCACCTGACTGTATGCCATCCCCTCCCAGCAGGCCTGCCATTATCCCCTCCCAAACCCCAGCTCCTTTCCCAGCTCCCACCTTGAGCATGTGCAGGACAAGGAACTGGCTGGGGCTGCAGGCAGAACTGCAGCTGGTGGTTTTACCACCTCTTTCCCCCCAGCGGGGCTGAGTGCTCCATCCTGTGGAGGGGGCTGGCCCCTGAGTGTCAGGGGCCCATTTTAAAGGGCAGCACTTAAAGCCAGGCCTCGATGCAGAAGGAGAGAAGCATCCATTGTAAAGACTGCCTGGCCACAAACGCAGGCTGTGTGAGCAGCTCAGGGAGGGGGGCGCCAGGGAGGGGAGCTGGCCCATTACTTCACATCCGTTGGATGAGGGCAGCCTTCGAGAAACAAAGCCAGGAGTGTTGTAGGGTCCGTCCTGGGGTGAGCAAGAGGGATCGATAATGAATGTTTCCTATCGGCCTCCTAATGGGGTCAGTCACAGTGACTCAGCCCCTTCCCGGACAGAGAGGAAGCTAATTTGGTGGTTTCAGGAAGCCGGCAGTGCTAGAGAATGAACTCGCCCCACAGCGTACCCTGGCAGATGTGGATCAGCGATGATCAGTCAGTGCAAGGGAGAAATGCACACACTGGCAAAGAGCGAATACCAGGGGTCTCCAGGCAGGGGTGCCAGCCCCACTGCATTTGCTCTGGGCTAGGTGCAAAGGGCTCCCAGGGCGGAAGGGCTGTCCAGAGAGGTCTCCAAGGCTTATAGACACAGTGGAGCCTCTTGCCGACAGCCTGACTGCCTGGCAGCAAAGCGGGAGCTTGTTAGTTTATAACCTGGATGAGACAGAGAGAGAGAGACACACACACACATACACACGCAGCTGATGTCTCACAAACGTTGCCATCTCCATTCCACCCGTGTGTTCCCCCATAGTCCAGTGCACGGATTGCTTGGGCATTGGGCCCCCTGCCTGCTCTCTGATCCCTGGGACTTAGGCCAATTCTCCATTCCACTAAGGTTCCTTACACACCGCTCTGGTGCTGTAATCATGTGGCAATGCCTCCCAGGGGGCTAGCTGTGTGTCAGGGGGCTCCTGCATTTGTGGGGGGAGGAGTTCCAAGAGCCGCCCCAAGCCAGACCCAGTCCCATCACCTAGTGCAGGAAGGGTGTCAGGTTGAGCTGGTGGGTGAGGAGTGGGAGGGAGGAGTTGGGTGGGCCAGGAGTGGAGGGGGGGGGGCGTGTTGCAAGAGCACACTGCACTAGACCATTCTCTGAATGCTAGCCAAGCCCCATCGGAAGCCATGGGAAGCAGAGAGTAAGTCAGAGCAGCCTTGAGGCTGTTCTAGATGACTCCAGGGCCCATGCTAGCTCCTGAACGGCCCCAGAGTACAGGGAGCATAAAGGTAACTTACATAGCACTTTTCACCCATGGATCTCAAAGCACTGTTCAAAGGAGGTCAGGATCATGAGCCCCACTTTACAACTGGGGAAAGTGAGGCAGGGGAAGGGGAATGACTTGCCAGCGGGCCAGAATTATAATACTGTGGGATATCGAGCTATGAAACTGTGATGCCTTTGGTTTTCTATGTACTGCATCTTTAAATGTCCAAGTGAACTCCCCCCACATAGGTCTACAGAGTTCAAAAGCCATTTTGTTCTCAGAGCAGCTGTAGCATGTTACAGAAATACACACAATGCGCTGGGTCTCGTGGTGATTTTACTTTGGTTCTTTCTTGTGACTGTTTTTCTTTAATCCCAGAGAACAGTTATCTGAGCCTGGGGCATGTTTTGTTCTGTGCGAATGGAAATACATCAAGCATTCTGGTGGCGTTGATTGGAGAGTAACCCACAAAGCTGCATAGCTACCTACCCCACAGTGCATTTTATGTGACTCCCCACCAAGATAGTTGCAGTATTGCTGGGAATTCAAAAATCATGAGACTGGTTTCAAAACCATGAGATTTAAAAAAAAAAATTTTTTTTTTTTTTGCTTTGCCTTCCAGTTTGAGTTGTTAAGGTGCCCACCAATCACATTATCAAGCTTTTCTCTGGGACAATGAGGACTTTCTTACCTACTCCCATGCCTCCAGGAGCTGGCGCATTAAGAAAAACATCAGATATCACAAGATTTGTGATAAAATCACGAGAGCTGGCAAAACTGTGCTGAAAACATCACAGAACTGTAGAGCTATGCACGATAACTCCATGGTCAGTCATTTTCTCAGCTATTAGCTGCCACAGTTTCCTATTTATGGAGCAAAGTATGAATTTCCCTGTGTTTGACAGATGAAGGGGGAGGCGGGAGAAAGAAAGAAAGAACGAATATAAAGTCTGCTTGACAAACGAGTGAGGTGTTACAGATCCCTCTCTGGGCCTGATCGTTCAAGGATACAAAGTTGTGTGGGATCTACAAGTTGCGGACTACGACTCCAATCAGCCATCTCCCCACTGTACATTCCCTTCCTCCAGGCTAAGCAGGGAATACATTTCCCATCGGCCCCCTCCCTGTTGCCCTTCACCTTCCCAGGTATGGGGGAGAGTCCTGAACCAGGGAGCTGGCCGGGGTCTGGTGGAAGTGGGAGCCACATGGCATCAGGGAGCGGCAGGGAAGCCCCAGGAGATGTGGACAGAGCTGTACATGGAGCAGGCTGTGAAGGCTGGACATGGACTTAAAGGGCAGCAGCCGCAGCGGCTGGGCAGGTGGCCAGTGAGCGACACTAACTGAGGCTGGCCTGGAAATCAACACATAGAATCACAGAATACTAAAGTTAGAAGGGACCTCAGGAGGCATCTAGTCCAATCCCCTGCTCAAAGCAGGACTAACCTCAGCTTTGTCAAGCCGCAGCTTAAAACCCCCTAAAGATGGAGATTCACCCACCTCCCTAGGTAACCCATTCCAGTGCTTCACCACCCTCCTAGTGACAAACTTTTTCTAATATCCAACCTAGACCTCCCGCCCTGCAACTTGAGACCATTGCTCCTTGTTCTATCATCTACTACCATTGAGAACAGCCTAGCTCCATCCTCCCTGGAACCCCCTTTCAGGTAGTTAAAGGCTGCTATCAAATCCCCCCTCATTCTTCTCTTTTGCAGACTAAACAAGCCTCGTTTCTTCAGCCTCTCCTCATAAGTCATTTGCTCCAGCCCCCTAATCATTTTTGTTGCCCTCCGCTGGACTCTCTCCAACTTGTCCACATCCTTTTTGTAGTGGGGGGCCCAAAACTGGACACAATACTCTAAATGCGGCCTCACCAATGCCGAATAGAGGGGAATAATCACGTCTCTCGATCTGCTGCCAATGCTCCTACTAATGCAGACCAATATGCTATTAGTCTTCTTGGCATCCAGAGCACACTACTGACTCATATCCAGCTTCTTATCTGCTGTAACTCCCAGGTCCTTTTCTGTAGAACTGCTGCCTAGCCCGTTGGTCCCCAGTCTGTAGCTGTACATGGGATTCTTCCATCCTAAGTACAGGACTCTGCACTTGTCCTTGTTGAACCTCATCAGATTTCTTTTGGCCCAAGCCTCCAATTTATCTAGGTCGCTCTGTATCCTATCCCTACCTTCCAAGGTATCTACCGCTCCCCCTAGCTTCGTGTCATCTGCAAACTTGCTGAAGGTGCAATCTACCCCATCCTCCAGATCATTGATGAAGCTATTGAACAAAACTGGCCCCAGGACTGACCCCTGGGGCACTCTGCTTGTGACCGGCTGCCAGATAGACATGGAGCCATTGATCACTACTCATTGAGCCCGATGCTCTAGCCAGTTCTCTATCCATTTTATAGTCCATTCATCCAACCCATACTTCTTTAACTTGCTGATAAGAATACTGTGGGAGACTGTATCAAAAGCTTTGCTAAAGTCAAGGTATATCACATCCACCGCTTTCCCCACATCCACAGAGCCAGTCACCTCTTCATAGAAAGCAATCAGGTTGGTTAGGCATGACTTGCCCTTGGTGAATCCATGCTGACTGTTCCTGATCACCTTCCTCTCTTCCAAGTGCCTTGAAATGGATTTCTTGGTGACCTGCTCCATGATGTTTTGCTTGAACAGGGACTGGACTGGAGAGGGCAGCCCAGGCCCCAGGCCAGAAGAGCTGCTCAAGGCACACAACCAGGAAGCCCCATTGCTCACTTTGAGCTGTAATTGCTTAAGTCTCTCTAAACAGGGAATCTGGCACCTTCCCCCTTCCTGCCAGCCTGAGTAAAACCCTTTCCCTTTGTCATGTGGCTGGGAAGTTATAGGGACCCACCATGGCTAGTTCCTGCAAGTCCTTGATGCTGAAGCACCTCCAGGGCTTGCCACCAAGTTGTGCGACACTGGGCACACTAGTGGCACTCTAGGGTAACTCCAATAATTCTGAATTCTATAGCCCCGGCTTTAGCACGTGGGGGTCCCTGGTTCTGACAATAACTCCCAGCATGGCAGCCATAACCCCTGCACCATGACTGGACCCCAAAATGGCACGCAGCAGCTTCCCAGCACCGCTGCCCCTAGAGAAGGCAGGCAGACCCCTCCGCTCGGGCTTTTACAGATGCAGTGAGCGAGAAACCAAGCGACACCCCTTTCCATGCTCAGAACCGACTGAGGCATGGCAGAAAGCTACCTGTGTATGAAAAGGCTGGGGCAAAGCTTCATGGCTGTTGCAAGGGGAAACCCTGCCTCCCTGAGGTGTCCGTGAAAGAGTTACCGAACAGTGGGTAGGAGGGAGGCAGTGGATACAAAGTATTTAGCCTTTTAAGGGCCTTTTGATAAGGTCTCTCACAAGAGGCTATGGAGGATACGGGAGAGAAAACACAAAGATCTGTGTTAGAAGTAACATCCGGCCCCTGTGTGACACTGACCAGGGAGAGAACGTGTTGAGATAAGGCTGAAACTCCATCCAGGCCAGGGCCCTGGGGGCAGAAAGGTCACTTCTCCACTGTCGTTTCCCCCTTGTAGCTGCTGTGGGAGTGCTGACGCTGGGGAGCTGCTCCATATCGGCAGCAGCAGCTCAGCACCTGAGCCACTGTAACTGCATGGCACCAACTAAAAGCTCTGGTTGCTTGGTGTGTATAATCCTTGCATCTCTGCTCCAGGCCGAGCATGTCATGTCAGAGCCCAAGCGGGAGCTGGCTCAGCCAGGAGAATTTACAATCCCACATTGCCTATAAAACTGAGTTTACAGTGGAAAGTCAGCTGATCATCTCCCCGCAGCAGTGCTGATGTGCATGGCTGGAATATAAAGCTATAGGCAGCAGAGTGGCATATGAGGTCACGTAGGACCCATGCTAACATCCCTCTCCCGTCAACCCAAATTAGCACAGAATCATATAGATGGAAAAGACCCACAATATTAGCTCATCTAGCCCCTTGCCCTTGCACACTCACCCTGGACAGTGCAGGATTGTTCCCTACAGTATATTTTCTGATGCTTTGGCCAGATTAACGCTGAATGACTCAGTCAATGGGGCTTCCACCACTTCCCCAAGGAGACTATTCCACTTGCTAAGAGGCCTCTCTGCTAGTTCATTTTTCCTGACAACCAGCCTACATTTTCCTTAGCTCAATTTCATCCCATTACTTCATGCTAATTATCTTATGTTTATATAGCGCCTGGTCCTCCCAAAGGCTCTCAAAGCAAACTGATGCAGTACACAAGGCTCCTCAATGAAAGGCAGCTACAACTGGGGTAGCACCAGGGTAACTGTTTAATAGTACACCACAATCTACACAACTGCTTAGGACAGGAGGTGAAGAATGTTGTAGCCAAATGAAATTGAAGGGCAAATTTAGAATGGGAGAATATCACGCTAGCAGGCGTCACCAGGGGGCACTGTTACTCATGGTCTTACAAGTTCTTTATCTTAGTATGCATGTGTACAATCCTTGAAGAAGTGGTGAATTGTTAGTCCTGTGATGTCGTTTATCTTGGGAGAGCTTCTGCAAAGAGCAGGATAGTTTGCTCTCTGCCTTAATCGCTCTAGCTAGCCTTACTTCTTGGGGCAGGGGTTGCTCCCTGGGATCCAGGCATCGGTGTTTGGGCTGAGCTTTCTGAAAGAAGGGACTGCCCGTGTCATTTGTGACCATCTCTGTTCAAGGACGTGTATATAATGTCAATAAATCAGCTTGCACTAAGAAAATGCCGACACTGCATGTCACTGATTTCTCTTCCAACCAGAACAAGAGCTACAGAGCCCCAAATCTACCATCACCTGGCAGAGGGACAATAGTATAATTGCCCAGAAATGTGGGCAAGATACCGGCATTGATACATACATTCTTACGTGCAAAGTACCATGGAATCTTTAATGACCACCACTGCTTAAGACCCCAGCTTTATGTCCCATTACTCCTAGTTATAGCCATAAGCCTCTCTCATTCCTCCCATTCCTTCCTTCCTTAGTGTTTTACCCGTCCTGTCCTTCTTGTAAAGGTTTATTTTCCATGCACAGAGAACAAAACATGCTTTATCAGGCTGGATGACCTTTGTTTGGAGAGTAAGGAAAGCAGCAAACAAAGAAAGCACTAAAATAAAGTCTCCATGAAAAGCAAGCGAGGTGTGTGATTCATTCCATAAAGGCCTCCTTGAATCAGCTCCCAGTCGTGCCGCACAGTCAGGGAAATTTAAAAGTGCAATACATCACAGACAGACTCAGAACACCTCCCATGAATGTACATTATTACATACGCCACAGTTGCTGGCTATCATATGCTCACTCCTGCCCCATGTCTTAAACCTTATTTATTCTATGTATATTTTCCGCAGTACTCCTTAGAGAGGGACTGTCATGTCCCTGCTTTGTGACCTGATACCTCTGCATATGCAATTAAACAGCCTATTGGCATTTTTTTGCTGTTATATCACATGAAAACCCCATGTCTAATTTGCTGCCCACTGTCACTCCTAAGTCTCTTTCCATGTGTTTTCTTCCATTGAATATTGGGGAATTGGAGACTTCCCCCAAGACATGTTATTTTGCGTTTTTCTCAGGATAAATCTCCTTTCCTGCCTATCGGTCTCATCTTTCCAGCTCCTCTGGGATTATTTTTCTATCTTCCATGGTGTTTGCAACGCCTCCCAAGTCTTGCAAAAAAGCAATGTCACAAGCAGCAGTGAGAAAGGATGTCAGATTCCCTGTCCCACATTAAATATGCAGTGGCATTATGGAGAGCATGAGAGTATGGTGATGCCTGACTCACCTGGAACCCCTGCAACGTGCAACAGCTGTCAGCTCCCCACGTGGGACACAGTGGGGGTTAGAGCCACAAACGACAGAGCTACTCTACATGGTTACCCCCGCCATTGGGGCTGCTCGTTCCCTGGACCTGCTCCCCAGTTATCGAGATCAGTTTCAGACTGCGGGTGTTTTCCTGCTGTGGTTTGGGTGGGGAATGTGAGTCTGGATTCTTTGGACTTTAAGCTGGCTGTCTTACTCCAAACCCCTGGGCCTATTCGCAGCGAGGTGTGGCTTCCAGCCACAAGCCGGCAGTGGGGTTGGATGTGTGCGTCTGTGTCTGTGGGGGAGGAGCAGAAAAGAAGGAAACCTCCCTCTGGCTTTGTCCTTGCTGAACTTTCACAGGACCGGAAATAAAGGCTGAGAGCAGCTGCTGCCTATGGCAGTGCTGACGCCATCCTGAGGGGCTGGCCTAGCGTCCTGCACTGCTCCATAGTGTATGGGATTTGGGTGGCATCCCTTTAAATAGTTGGTGAGCCCTTTAGTGGTCCTCACGGTCTTCTGTGTTTCAGAAGTCACCACGACCCTGCCAGAGCAGCTAGGCTTTGTGTGATGCATATGGTCGCTAACCACGATTATTTAGACCCCCACTGTGTCCTGTGGTTCCATCACGTTACATCTGTTGTGTAAAGCAACACACAGCAAGGGCCGAGCTGTGAGCTTGACCAGCCAAACTGAAGAGGCAATGGCAGGAACCAAATTGCATCCCTCTCTGGGGAGGAGCGCAGCAACTGTTATAACAGGACTGGCAGCGCTGCACTAGCGTTTCATACAGGAAATGAAGGCTCCCACCTGTAGCCAATGAAGGCAGACAGGACATCACTAGGGCAAACATTCTGGCTTCTCGTACACTGAGTGCCACAGGGTCTTTAAGGATCACAATTGGTCAGGACCTCAGTTTTTTGTCTGCCCCGAAAGATGGCACCTTGCAAGCCAGGGGGCTAGATCAACGTGTGGAGAGTGTCCCTCGCTGACTCCCCAGCACCACGTCCTGGCCATTTTCCTCTCATTTTCCATCCCCATTACGGAACTGGCCCACCCCTGCTGAGCTTGTGTCCGTGATGACCAGCCCAGTCCCCCAACAGGCTGGCAGGCAGTCATGCAAAGGGAGAGGCCCATCCCATAGAGAAGGCCTGGATTTATGGACTCCCGTAACACTCACTGACTGTTCCAGCCCAGGGACGCCCAGTGTGGAATGGCTGGGACGGAGGGTGGCCAGGCAGAGGACGTGGGGCCCACGCTGTTAGGTCCCGTGCAGCCAAGAGAAAGGGAAGCCGGCTGGGGTGGTGGTGTTTCTGGTTACCTCAGGACAAGGCTCTTTCAGAGCAGGGAAGCCGCAGGAACCTGACATTTTCCAAGCAGCAGGTTGGCTGGGCCCCTAGGGCAATGGCTCTGCCTGGGGTGCCTTAGCACTGAGACGCTTAGGCCAATCCCCACGTGGGGGGTGGGGAAGGAGCGCCACCCACCTCTGCTCTGTCCCAAACTGTGCTCCGGGCCCTGGCTCCTGGGTCCAGCGTGGCTGTGGCCTTGGCGCCTGGCCATGGCCTTGGCCCACAGCCTTAGTGCCCGGCCTCTGGCATCTGGCCATGGCCACTGCAGCCCCACGGCCAGGCTCCGCCCCTGGCCCCGCCTGTGACTCCCACCTGCTCCCGGCTCCAGCTGGGGAGAGACGGGGTGGGGGGCCACAGACAGGAGAAAGGGGGGATGCGGGGTAAGAAGTTTGGGTACCAGTCTGTGAGGGAAGAGGCACAGTCGCACGGCCGGATGCTCTGACGTATGATGGGAACCACGTGGATAAGGGGCAGGCTGGAGAATCAGGACAGCTGGTGTCTATTTCAAGCGCTGCTCACTCCTGTTGTGGCCGTGGACAGGTTGCTGCCTCTTTGGGCCTCAGTTTGCCCCTTGTAAACTTGGGGTAACCGACCCTGCCATGTAAAGTGCTTTGAGAGCTACGGTGGAAAAGTGCTAGGTAGCCTCCCTTTGACCCATCTCTGGGTGATTTTATTGACCTGCGCGGCTTCAGCTGCCTCCTCGTTGCTGACGGCTCATAGATCTCACCCTGCGCTCCTGCCCCAACTCCCTCCTTCCTTCCTGCCTGTCTCTCTGGCATCCGTCAACTCTACATATTCCCTCCCATGCCCTCTCCGTTGCCCCCGTTCTCTGACACTGCTGGCCTATGGGGTGTCTTCCCCTCCCTGCCCATCCAGGCTGTGTCCCTACCTCTTCCTCCTTCGCGTTTCTAAGGTCCATCCTTTCCTCTCCATGTAGTTGGCCGAAACACTCATCTGGGCCTCAGCGTCATCCATCTTGATGATCTAGCTTAGCACCCTACCACCCACTTTACGCCCTCCAAACCCCTACAGAACATGGCTGCTAAGATCCTTTTCCTTGGCCATCGCTCTCATCTCCTCAGTTCCCTCTTTGACGCTTTCTGCTTGTCACTGCATCCACTTGGCCTCCTCTTCTAACCATTTCACGGCTCTGTCCCGCTCTACACATCTGCTATTCGCTCTTATCACATCATCCCAGCCGTCCCCACTGCACCAACAATACCAGCCGGGCACACCTAGCCATCAGCTTCTCACACAGACCCCTCTGAATAGTCTCCCAGTGTGCGATGCTCTCCCAGAACTGATCTATCAGGCCCTCTCCCCTCCATGCCGTTAACCCCCCTCCCTTCAGACACACCTGCGCCATGGCGCCTGGAAGAAATCAGCCAGCGCTGATGGAAAAAATCCGGTTAGCACTTTTTTTTTTCAGCAAGATGTGGCCTTTTTTTTCTATAGGGAAATTTTCACAGGAAATTCATGTTTCTTTGTAAATTTCCTTCCTTTTGACAAACCACATGGGGTGGGATGTTTGGTCAAAAAGACCCGACCTCCAAATAAAAAATGTGGACTGTTTTTGGTTCATAGTTTTCCAAGTGCCAAGTGATTTTTGTCAGAAAAGCAGCACATTTCTGGGGGATAAAAACTGGAAAAGCATGGAAAACAATATCGATTTTGAATTTTTTTATGGGAAATGCCATTTCCCAGTCAGCTCCAAAATCTACCAGTTTAGACTATCAGCTGGTGCTCGCTGACACCTAATCCAACAATAATCAGAATGGATACAGCAAATGTATACCCGCATTCTCTCTAATTGTGTCTGTCTCCACCGCTAACTTTACATGTTACTTAACTCCCAGATTCAGATCCGCCACGGTATTTCGATGCTTAACACCTATTGATTTCAATGGGAGGTAGGCAAATAAATATCGTATCTTTGCGGATCTGGGCCTTTGTGTATATTTTGTACATTGTGTATATAATATCTCTTTATGTATATTTACCCAGCTTCCAGAACAGTGGGGCCTCGATCCAGATGGTTCTACTGTAGGAAATGAATTGACTAATAATAACAACGGTAATTATTTATAGGTGGCAGTCAATGGGACTGATACTCCTACCTCCCGCTACTGAAGATCCCACCCTCCATGCCAGGGCATCCATAGCTAGACAAGGGGATTGGCACCGATGTGACCGATGGAGACATTTGGGGGCTGGCTCTGAGCTGGTGTTTCTCCATAGCTAATTCCTTGGCATGGCAGCACGGTCAGCTGAGTGACCCAGGGAGTTAGTTGGCTTGTCTAATTTAGAAGACGCAGTCCAGCTGTCCTCATTCTAACCCACCCTCCTGGGTCCTTATTGAAAGACATCCTACAAACCAGCACCGGGCCCATCCAGTGAACTGGGTCCCTGATTTGGGGAAGTGTAACCTGAAGCCATTGGATTGGCAGCAGAATTAAACCTGGGAATCTGGATCTTAAAGCAAGAGCCTCTGTGGTCTGAGCTAAAAGGGCCAGCTCTTTTGACTAAGGCTCATCAACCTCTAGCTGTGACCCAGCTACCACTTGTGAGGGATGGTGCATCAACTGAGTGGGTGTGGATTCCATAAGCAGGAGACATTTTCTACCGCATGGGGGGGCCATGGGAGCTTCTTGGGCCTGGCTCCAGCTTGATTTCCTACCTCTCTGTGCTGTAGCCGGACGACTTTGGGCTTAGCAATGAGCTTCCAGCATGAACTTGCAGCGAGTGGCCAGGAGAATAGCCTTTTCTTTGGGTGCCGTCCATCCATTGCCCAGGAGGGAACTGAATGGCCGAGTGGAGAGGGACGGGGGCATGTTTGCAAGGCTGATGACAAAGCCCAGCATTGTGGCTGGCTTCAACTGTTTCTAGGATTGCAAGGAGAGAAGAGAAGACAGAGGACGGCCTTTGTCTGTGAGTGGGAAAGCTGCACTCTGGCAGGCTCCCTGGGAGAAACAGCTGCCTCTTGCAAGACCATCTGCTGGTAATCACACAATTATAGATAGCAGGGAAAAAGCAGACCACTGGAGTCATCCACGCTGACGTCCCCCTTCCCCTGGGGAGGCTTCCCAGGAATGGTCACTGCAAACTCCCCTCTGTTTGATCTAACCTGGCGTGATTCCCTGCCAGTGATGCTGCCCCAACAGCAGCGATCCCACTGCCTAGTTACTCTTATTGGTGAGAGATCTTCCATGGAGTCTAGCTGAGACTTCAGGCCATCACAGCTCGGAGGTGCCATCATTGGAGACACATTAAATGTCTCATGGGTCTTGACTTGGGGCAGGGCCTGTGTCTTCCTGCATGTTTGTACAGAGCCTGGCCTGGATCCTGACTGGGGACTCTGGGCACGACCTAGGTATCAAAAGTAAATAATAATTACCCACAGGTCTTAGAGACTTGACCCTCAATCTCTTTCGCCTGAGCTCTGGCCTCCAGTCTGGGTGTCATTTTTCTGTTGCCTTTCTTTCCTGTGGGTTTCCTCTAGTTTTTCCATTTTTTTCTAGTCAAACCGTGCCCGACGGCAGGCAAGAATGTGTTAACAGCACTGATCCTAGTCCCTGTCCGGCCCTTGGTAAATCACCAGGAGGTTTGGGACCACCCGTGCTCAGAAGAGGGGTGCTAAGGAAAGAGCAGGTGGGGACTGAGGGGTCGATAGAGCTGGGTAAGGGCCTGGACTGGGGTAGCAGAGGGGCTGCAGGTGGTGACTGAAGTGCGTTGACGGTGCTTGGAGGTGTTGTAGGCCAGGTTTGACTCCTGAGCCGCTGCCACGATCCCACTAGGCAACGCTCCCTCCTTGCCTTTGCCCAGGTGTGCACCTGTCTGGACATCTGCTCGCCCTCCCATATGTAGTGCGTGTAGTGACCACGCCAGACGCTCCAGGGGATATTTGTCCATGTGCGAAAGCAACTGAGTCAGTGAGTGGCTCTGTTCAGGCACAGGTGAGGACTGGAGTAGCAGGAATTGAGGAGCATTGGCACAGCTGCTGGATCCAGGACAGGAATAGCAGGGGCGCGGCAGGTCAGGATCGTGTTGGGATCCAGCCTGGACTAGCACGTTCATCCTCCTGGCCAACACTGTATCTCAGCTGAGTCAGTACTAGGTCCCTGCTCAAGGCAGCAAAGCGGAATAGCTCTGTGTATCCCATCCACGAACCCTCGCAAAAATCAACCCCCTCTTCTCCTCCCCCCCCCCCCAAAACGGCCTCCCTGACCAGAGTCTTGTGAGGCCATTAAGTGCTTCCACCAAATGGTGTAATTGGCTGGAGGTCAGGAAAGGCATCGTGGGAGATCAGAGCTGGGCAGATGGGGGAGGGGTTGCTGGGAGAGGAAGGGAGTGAGGTCAGTGTGGCTGGGGGAGTTGGAGGGCGCCTTGTTGTGAATGGAATGTGATTCACTCCCAGCAGGCTGGCAGGACGCCCGCTACTTCGCTGCTGCCCTGGGGTTTCCAGGGCGCTCAGAGCAGGTGGGGTGGGAGGTGCGTGGGGGGGTGTCACCTCAGGCCCAGCCTTGCTGTTAGGGTGAGCTGGCTGGGGCTGAGTACCCCACTCCACGGCACACGGACTGAGCTGAGCCTGGACCCAGGAGCCTTCCCAAGGCCATTGCAAGCCAGATCCTGCCCCCACCTCAGTCACACTTGGGGCCCATCATCTCCCAGGACACCTGTCCAGCCTGCCTGTGTAACGGACGGTGCGGGTTAGCACCACGCCCCACTCTGCCATGAGTTCCTGCGGCAAGTCACTTGTGGCTGGGGAACATCTGCACCGTGCTCCGGCAGTGTTGTTCTATTCGCAGGCTCCCAACCCCCCTAGGCTAGTACTGAGCTGCTGGCCAGAGCCTCAGCTCTTCACACTCAGCCTAAGCCTAGTGGCTGTGAAGTCAGCTCCTCAGAACTGCCATCTCTCTGGCTATTCCCTGGGTGCCGTCGAGCTGTGCGCCAAGCTGGCCAGGGGGACGAGAGCAGCCCCGAGTCCAGTGTGAGGACACTGGATGTCAGGAGGCCCAGGGCCTGACTCTCTGCTTGCTCACACTGGCATAGATCAGAAGTGGCACCCGCCTCCCACACAGAATGAGAGAAGGATCAGGCCCCTTCACTCCACGGGGGCCCGAGCCAGGGTCCACCAAGCCAACCCACGCGGTGGAGAAGCACAGTCTGCTGCACCCTACCATCCCCTGGGAAGGAGCCGTCCTGCAGCGAGAATGGCACCGCCAGAGCTGCCGGTGGCTGTCAGCAGGGTGACACAAAGCAGCGTAGACTGGAGCTGGCATCAGGCCAGGCACAGTGCAAGGGGGCTCAGATGGCCTTTCATGCCAAACCTTGCCCTCTCAAACGAAACAAATGCCCAGGCATTAACCACAGCCAGCTAGGGCTGTGCCCTCCAGCGCGCTTGCTCACTGAGCACAGAGAGGGATCGGGGCTGCCTGCTGCGTGTAACAAAAAGGCCTTTCTGCCCAAGCAGCAGGGAAGAGGAACATCAGGCTGGCGGCTGCAGCCCCATGAAAAGAAAGCCTGTTCTTGTCAGTTGCTTCGGTGGCCATGCCGATGCAGCTGATCTTCTCCGGCTGCAGAATGTGCTGACTCCCCGGATCTGCTTCCAAAGCCCCACTGCCTGCAGCTGAAAGAGCAAGTAGCTCAGCAGAGGCTGGGGGGAGTGGGAACAAATGCCGAGGGGAGGCGGTGGATTATTGCGTCTGGGGGCTGGAAATGAGGTTTGCTATGAAATCAACACCCTCCAGAAAAACCATTTGCTCTGTGAAGTCAGGGCCAACTGTTTCCCAGCCAGCAGGCTCTCGGGGCTGAACTGCTGCACCAAAGGGCTTTTCATGGGGCAAAAGAACATAGGGTGCAGAGAGGTTGATTGTCTAGGGGCATTCCGACACATGCTGGAGCCTTTTGCCTCTATGCCAGGCTCCAGGCCAACTGCGCTATGGTTGATAATCAGTGAATTGGCTACTGCAAGAGGCCCACCTTCTTGGACCGGCACTGAAGCCATCACCTGTGTTAATCATCGCTTAGCCTCTGTGCTTAGCTTCACCAGGCCAATGCTGGGATTATTGCCACCCTGCCCAAGGCAGGAGCAGCCAAACAGCTGTGCAATAATTATAGGGAGGGGCCTCATGAAAACACACATAGCTTGTGGTGATATATGAGCCCAGTAATCTCCACAGCTGTGCAAGAGGATGATAAGAGTGAGCAGAGCAGGGCCACCCTGAGCTCCTAGTTACCCTTTCTCATAAAACAGGAGGCGGACGGGGCCGTCCAATGGCATTAAAAGCCAACAGACAGAGCACTGATAAAAGGTTTTTATTTGGGCGGGGGAATTGCTTTTAAATGCAAGGCCCAATTAAACTGTGGAACTCACTGCCACAGGACATTACTGAAGCTAAGAAGTTAGCAGGATTCATAATAGGCTTAGCCATTTATATGAATAAGGTACTTTAGCTAGGACCAGACATTTAGCAGGGATGGAAAGCCTCATGCTTCAGGGCATGTTAACCTCCAGCTGACAGGGGTCAGGAAGACACTTCCCCAGGGCAATATTGTACTCCAGTATGAGCGAGCTTACAGCTGTCTCTGAAGCTCATGCAGGGCACTGTCAGAGATTGGAGTAGCTGGACTCTTGGGCTGCTCCAGTCTGGCCTTGCTTGCATTGCATGCATCCAGGTTTGGGGTGAACATGGTGGGGGTCAGGAACAATGCCTCATGTGCCTGCCTTGCTCAGGCTAATCCTACTGCCTTTGACTGTAATGAGAGCATCTTGTGGTGCACAGTTGCAGGATTTGGGGCCCTAGCTGCAGCATTACACACAGCCAGGTGTGGTATAAGTGTCTTTCCTGTCCCTTGGAAGACCCAAGGTGTTGGTGGTGGGGGACTGGCCCTGATGCCTGCGCCCGTCAAGCCAGGTCCCCATCCTGCTGTCCATCATCACAGTATGAATGATCACAGCGGGTCAGAGATCACAGGAGGCTGAGCGCCAGGAGAAACAATTATTTTATTGTCTTGTAACACATTCCACCCTTTTGAGGCACATCCCAGCCTGAATGAGCCATTCACCCATTGCTACGTGATTCAGGCAGCAGCCTGCGGAGCGGGGCTGGCATTGCTCTCCTAGATGTCGTGTCAGGACAGCATTCAAAGCTTGACCCAGAGAAGCCCATCTCCCCTGGGTATTTGCCATCATCACTGCAGCAAGCCGGGCCTTACATTAACAACAGGAAATGGAAATGAAACCTGTTGTACGTACTCTGCAGTCCATGTCAGGCTACGCTGATCAGCTGGACCCTGTGAGTGCAG
Source organism: Emydura macquarii macquarii (assembly GCF_026122565.2). Taxonomy (NCBI): domain Eukaryota; kingdom Metazoa; phylum Chordata; order Testudines; family Chelidae; genus Emydura; species Emydura macquarii. The sequence goes on along the minus strand of NW_027130432.1, from coordinate 12,558,578 downwards.
CATATGTTGGCTTTAACCCTGCTCAGCAATCTCACAGGCTTGAAAACAATGTGACCAACCCCTTCCCCCCCCCGGCGCCCCAGTAAATGAGGCAATCGCTGATAAGGTGCTCTGGCCAGGTGTCCGCCAGCTGCTCCCTGGCGGGGCTGAGCTAGGAGGGTGGCACAAGGAAGTGAGACACTGGCATCATGCCTGCTAGGTTTGGGAAGAAGCTGCGAGTTTGCAGGATGGGACTGTCAGGGACTGGTGGGCTCAAGGATGGAGGGGTGCTGCGTGCAGACTCCCAGGACTGGAATAGGAACAGTAGGTCAGGGATGCTTTAAGGGCACAGGCCGAGATGGCGTAGCAGGAGATCCTGCGAAAGATGGAAGTACAGTGGCAGAGCTAGTGGGGAAAGCCCGGGCTGGCCTGAGAGAGCAGCGAGATGTGTGAGAGGTCCCAGTCCTGGAAGATGGAGGTGCTGCAGGCCAGCACTGAGGGGGCATTGGCAGACCGGGGCACGAAGGGCAAACTGAGTTAGCGGGGTGGGCATCAGCCTTTTACACTCAGCTGGCTGGTACGCCTGCAGTTCCCCGTGGTATCAAGCAGAACAAACAGGCCCTCAGAAAGTTAAATCCTGGAGCTTTCTGCTCACCTCAGCACCCACCTCATCTCCCCCCCCGCCCCTGCCCAGCATGCTGGGCTCTCACTGCCTCATTGTTTGAAAGCCTAAGGAAAGCAGCCTTGCCTCACAGTCTCATTGTTCCTCTAAGTGGCTGCTCTCCCGCTACCTAAATTTAGCCAGCCAGGTCTGTGCTGCTCCTGGCCTGACTTCCTGGAGAAGGGGCTCCAGAGCCAAGCTCCTCCCCTTGGAGGTTTTTCTTGCACGGAAAGTTCAAGCTAGGGACAGTTTCTTCCTGCCCTTGTTATCCTCCAGCCCAAGCCCGGGCCAGCGCTGGTCCCTCAGAGGGCAGAAGACATCCTCAGAGAGAGGCCCCCTCTGTCCATGTGCATGGCTCCCCGGGGAGAAGGCCCGAACAGAGGTCAGCTAGTGATGCAAAGACTGCCTCCTTCTGGAAAGTATTCAAAGGCGGGGGGGACGGGGCAGCTTGGTTGCCAAGAATCAGGCTGACGGGACAAAGGGGCATTTGCTGTAGCAATAGCTGTTAATCAGCAGCTCTCCCCAATCCCTGCGGCCCAGTCCCAACCGCAGCCCCTCCCCAATCCCGAGGATCCCGAGGAAGGCCTGAGGCTATCGGTGCCAAGACACCACAGTGATGGGCGCATTATTAATGCCTTAGGTAAGTATCATCTCTTTGTCTAATGCTATAGTAAAGTCCAAGAACAGCTCATCTATGCTGCCTTAGCAGCTCTGAAGGACATGCCACCATAGTGCTGGGCACTGGTAACACATTGTCCTTACGTAGCTTTGTACAGCTTCAGGCACCTTAATCCTCCCATTAAACCCTCCACACCTAGGAGGCCCCCATTTGCACCACCATAGCTCTGCCATGGCAGAATTAGATGGTGCTTTCTACATCATGATCTGCAGGGACTACAGCTGAGATGCTCTTTGTCCTTCCCTCCCACACACATGGATTCAGCCACCCCAGGAAACACGTAGAGGAACCTAGTTCTCCTTTAGGGCAGTCTGGGCCCGATGATCCGAGGGACTGAAGTCCCCACAACCGTGACTGACATCAGTATGAGCAGCAGGGGCTCCGAGTCCACACCGCGGCGGTGTAGTGTTAGTGCTTGATGCGGACAGAGTGGGGGCCCGACTGCCAGCTCACAGCCAAGCGGGAGGAGAAGCTGTGGGTGTGAGCAAGAAAGAGGGGACCAAGCCCCTAGACTGTCCCCTGGTGCTGCGTACAATGGTGGGGCTCCAGCAAAGAGTTCCCAGCCCAGTGACCCTCTTCAGCTGGGCCCGGGTCAGCCCAAAAAACACTGATGCAAGCTGAACTCTGCCAGGCTCCTTCAAACGCAGGCGAGCTGGTCCCAGCTTGGGGGGGCGGGGAGGAACCTCAGGCTCCAGCCCTGCTCCCATTGCAAGGCCAGCGTCACACCACTCTGTGGCCCAAGGACAGCGTATCCTGTGCTAGGGACAGCGTATCCCATGGGCAGACCTCATCGCTGCACTCAAAATGGTGTCAGAGGGGCCGCCTGGTGTTACACTGGCCCAGCCTGGGCGCTGTCAGCACGCGCCCAACGGGTTCATGCCCCATGCCCGTGGAACGGTGCCTGGGCTGTCTCTGCCACGCCCATCAAGGCTGTGCCCGTGGAGCCAGTTTACAGGCCCCATCCTGCACTGAGCACCCTCCATAGCCAGATTTCAGCATGCACTGTGGGCTCTCCCTGCCCCACAGGAGGCGACCTCTTGGTTTCAGCGGCTACTGCGCACCTAGCAGGGCCTGCTCAGCACCGTGCTGGATTGGGCTGGTTAGGATGGCCCTCTGCTGGGTCCTGGTACACTGTCACACCCCCCCCTCCCCCCCCACCCCCGCCCGGCTCCGCAGGTCCAGCGCAAGGTGGACTATGCCTATCTCCATGGCACGGCCTGGCCCAGTACTGCACAGGCTGGGCAACTGCTCCTGTGCCCCAAAGGGGCCTGGTCCTGTGAGCCACAGAGCACCCATGAACATGCTAAAATGGAGTGGTGGGTGCTCAGCGCCAGGGCAGGGCTGGGCCAGCGCAGAGTCCCCCAGGGCAGCAGGTTGGAGCAGGGGGCTAGTGAGTGGAACTGCAGCAAGTTGTCCCTGCCCCTTGGTTTAACGGGACTCAGGCCCAGGGGAGGCCTGTCACTGGGAGGGGACGCACAAGACAGCTGCCCACGGCTGGTTTGGTAGGATTTATTGTGTAGCAGTTAAACATGACCAGCATGGACATTAAAAAAACAACACACACACACACACAGACACCACAAGGGACAGGGCATGGCCTGGCCGGATGTCACCACCAGCTTTATGCACGTGGGACATGGCCTCTCGTGCTACTGCCAGGGGGCCTGTTCTCTGCCTCACATGGGGAGCAGAGCAGAGCTGAGGGGGGTAGGGCGAGTTCCCCTCCAATCCAGTCCCTTTCCCCCGTGCTGACGAAGGCCCTGGGAGATGCCGGGGCAGAGAGAGACAAAGGGTGAGAGCCATCACATTTAAATGGGGTCTGAGGCCCAGCTCCTCCAAAGTATTTAGGATCCTAACTGCCATTGAAAGCACTGGAAGTTAGGCCCCTAAAGTCCTCTGAGGCGCAGGGCCTGACAGCCTTGAAACCCTAAGCTCTGCCTGACCTGCTAGCGCCGTGTGATCTGGCTGGATGTCACTTTGTGGCCCTTTCCAAGCAGGAGTTGGCTGGGACCCTGGCGTGGAGAGGACCGTCTGTCTCATGCTGTGATGAGCTCACCCCTGCACGGTTCCATCAGCAGGGTGAGAGAGGTGGAAGGATCCCTGGGGGGCACAGACCCGGAGGGGGTAATGCTGCTCCAGTGGAGCCGAGCCGCCTTTGGGAAGGCAGGGCGTGAGTTCCTGACACAAGGCAGAGCGAGGGGGGGGAACAGCTGGGCTCGGTGCCAGCCCTGGCCTGAAATGCACTTTCTCCAGCACACACCTGTGCGCTTAAAAATGGAACAATTTTCCATTCATTAAAGCCAATGGCTCTGCAAGCGCCTGGCTCCAGCCCAGCTCCGGCTCCCAGATGGGCTCAAAGAGGGGAACGGCTTTGGCTGCTCAGTGCTGGGAATGCTCCAAATGGGAAAGACAAGAGGCCGAAGCCAACAAAAGACTTTTTTCCAAACAAAGGTGACCACATGGTCACTGCTGGGGAAGCTTGGAGTCCGTGCTTTCCCATGGAGGGGGGTAGGCCCAGGGGAAACGAGCGAGGACTGCTCTAGTGATGGGATCCACGCTCCTGGGGACTCCAGCGAGATTCCCCGATCCCGAGGGCTGACGATCTCGCCTGGCAGCTCCCTGTCCTGGGAGAAATGCCAGCCTTTGCAATACAGGGCGCAGCACTATGGGGTGACAAAGCACAAGTGCCTCTGCTGACTGGGTCCTAACCTGTGAATCAAGCCAGGCCCCCGGAGGAGTGATTTCATGCAGTCCTCCAGGCTCCCCAACAGTTTCCTCCTTTGAGCTGTTGATATTTCACTGGGTGCCCCAGTGGCAAAGAAATAGCTCAGCTGGAGGGCTCTGTGCCCTCCTGCTAGGGATGCCCGGAGGCACAGGTGATGAGATCAGCACTAGCCCCATAAAACTGCCCTGCCCGTGAGGCATTGGTTTGGAACCACTCCCTTAGTCCCCATCCCCCCTGCGAGACCTTGCCACAGGCCCCGACTATGCACACAGTGATGGGGGCAGGCTCCCAGGGACCCAGCGGTGCCATCTCACCTCCAGCGGAGTATCAGGGGCAGTGTGGGGCAGAGAAGGATGCCTATGAGGCCAGATCCTCAGTTGGTTTAAACTGGCACAGCTCCACTGAAGGCAATGGGGCTGTGCGGCTTTACATGCACTGGGGATCTAGTCCCCTGAGTTCAATGACGCTACCCCCCTTCACACCAGCTGAGACCCTTGTTGAAGTCAATGGAGAGATGCTGATTTCCTGCCGGAAAGGTGCTGGCTCTTTATGTTTGGCTTTAGGCCCACGGAGGCTTTTCATCCCTTGGTGTGCTGCAAACACCTCCCACCTCTGCCTAGACACACCCCACTCGCCCTTGCAAAACTGCCATGGATATGGACTAGGCCAGACACACATTTTGCTTGCTGGCCCTTTAACCACGATAACAAAACAACCAACATTTGACTCATCCATGAAAAAAGGCAGATTTTGCCAGGCCCGTTCGGGCTCACATTACAGGCATCAGGGAGCCACAGTAAATCCCACCTGTTTCTCCACCTTGCGCCCATTGGTGGTGCTGGGACAATTTCCCCTTGCAGGGTAAAGCCGGCATATCTGGTGCAAGCATGAAGGAGCTGGCAGAATCTGCATGGTGGGCTTTGCCCTCTGGATCAGGAGCAAGGCCTCTGTGGCACCCACTAGATTTGGGTGTTCAGCACCACCGGCAACTGTTCCTTGGTCCTGTTACACACCCTTTCTTGGTGGATCCCAACTTTCAAGGCAGAGGTACACCTGATAAGGTCACAACTTCTTTGCAATCTAAGTCAGTGGTGCAGTTACCAGGAACCTACGCAGTGGCTGCTAATCCTCAGAAGACAGGCGTTTGCCAGGCTGCAGACCAAACAACTACCTGGGAAAGCATCTATCCTGCCTTGCTGCCCCGTCTCCAGCAGCCTGAGCATCTCTACAGCGGTCGTAGCTTAATTCCGCCCAAGCTAAGGGCCTGCGTCTGCTTGTCCCTTGGCTCCCACAAAAGCTTTTATCTGGCAGAGTTTCTAAGCAGCACAGCCCCCCTCCTCCTCCCGAGAGCTGCTCGCCCCCAAGCACAGCATTCTCAGGCAGTACCAGTGCGGCGCTGATCACCCACAATGCTCTGGGGTAGTGGGGGCTGGGCAGCAGAGCTTGCTGCTTTCACATCCCCATTTCCCACAGGCCCCGGAGGCTGTTGTTTGTTTCGGAAGTGGGGGGCGGGGGAGAAGGAAGCGGATGAAAAGCAGCTACAGCCTGACTTCCATCCTAAGAGCATCTTCCCAATGGATGGAGGCCCTGATGGGAACTGAACAACATCCCGTTGGGGCCGGGAGAAAACACAGGCCCTCGGCTCCTGGCCAGCCTTCCCAGGGCAGGTTTCAGAGACCTCTGCTATCTTTAGGCTCCTTATCCCACTCGTTTCCCAGCTACAAACAGTTAAACAGGAAATAAATGCAGTGATGTCCGCACCCGTCCCTGTCTGCCTGGGCCAGAGAGCCCAGCTCAGCACGCCTTGGCAACCTGCCAGCACCACACTCTGCTGGGGGACCCTGGGTAATCAGTAGCAGAGAGAGGCTCGGGCTGGGTGCAGGTGGAGCACGCTTCTCTTTGCACCTTCAGCTCTGCCAATATTCTGCTATTCCAGTTCTGGGCACCCACCCAGCTCAGCCAACGCCCCTCAGTCCTGCCCTGCAGCCCCCTGCCTCCAGCTACTCTAGCCATGAGGTCCTTCCTAAACAGGGGCTCAGATGTATTATCCGGTCACACCCCATGGTAAAACGCCTGCTAGACCTGAGGTTGAGACCATCAAACTCATGTCACCTATGACCTGAGCCAGGATTGGAATCCATTTCTCCAGCTGGCACCTGCACTCTCAATACCTCGCCCCTCCCCCTTTCTGTTCCCTGGCATTGAAACGCCGTGGACAGCCATGAGGAGCAGCTCCTTGAAGAGGCTGTCTCCCCTGGGTCCTGCCACCAGTGTTCTGTTCATGGGGAAAAGCTGTTGCTAGAAGTTAGCACCATCTGGGCGGGAGAGCGAAAAGCGGGGATGGGGAGATGGTATCCCACTCTCCCTGGCAGCGCATTGACTGGCTGGCCCACCTGACCCAGAGAGGAGCAGGGGAGCTGAAACAGACATCAGAGCCAGAATGCCTTGGATGAGTCAAGGAGCAGGGCCTCTCCTGTAGGACTTCAGTGATCTCTGCGGGAAGAGGCTTCCCTTCCCTCAGACTGGGCTGGGGGACGTATCCTGCTGGGATATGTATCCTGCTAGGATTGACCAGACTGGTGATTTGTCAGGCGTGAGCCATCCAGACCAGGGATCCCCGCTCCCTCTGCTCCACGGGCCCAGCCAGGACGCAGTGCAGAGGGGCACAGAGAACACAAGCACGGCACGTGTAGGGGCGACAAATGGAAACATCCAGGATGGCTGATTCCTGGGGGAAGAGCCGAGCTGAGGAAGCATTTTGAGTTCGGTCCCTCCGAGCCTGTGGGAGAGACCCCCCATGGCCAGCAGTGCCGCAAAGGAAACCCACCCAGCTGTCCCTTCCCATGTGCTCAGTGTCCACACATGTCTGTGAAGCAGAGATGGGGGCTCTCAGCAAACGCCAGATCTCCCATGTTAGCCCTGCATCCATGGGCGCTTGGGGGCTACAAAGCACGGACATGGCTTCCCTCACCCAGCGGGAACGCTGAGAGCAACTCGGATCATGGGCACATTCTTCTGCCTTGCTCCAGGCACAGAAAGAGCGGGGTGGTGGTGGTTGTAGGCACGGAATCTGTGGTGAGGCATCTCCTACGTCCCCAAGGAAAGTGACCGAGGGGGAAGCAGGCCTGGCTGAGCGCATTCAACTCAATGTGCAAAATCTCGGTATAAGTAGACCGGGAAAGGCTCCAGGGGCTTCGTCTTCTCAAGCTTCTTTGTTAGCACCATGGTGGGGGGGAGGGGGATCGGGTGGGGTGGGGGTTCAGGATCAGACCCACTCCTGCAAGGAGCGTTTGCAGTAGAGCAGCATCCGAGGGGCCCCCTTCCTGTGCATCTGGATGATGACGTAGATGAGGCCCAGAACACAAAGCAGCAGCACCAGGGGCACCATCACCATGATGATGCTCATGGTCCGCGTGTATTTGTCTATCTGCACCACGATGTCCACATCATTGCCGTTCCCCCGGTTGCGGCCGCCGTAGTCATCCTCATCGTCTTCCTCCTCTTCCCCCCGGCCGCCGGGGCGTGCCTCAGCTTCCCCTTCACCCCCATCCTGGTCATCGCCGGTGCCCCTGCTGTCTGGGTTGAAGGGAGGCCTGTCCAGGTCAGGCCATCGGGGCCCAGGGTCGGGATCTGGCACTAGCGCCTCGTGGCAGCCCATGAAGTCCCGCAGGATGGACTTGGGGTACCCCGGCTCCGTCTTCAGCCGCTCATTGTCAAACTTCCAATACCTGGTGCCTTTGTAGAAATACGTGTAAGCTGGAAGGGAGCCAATCAGAAAAGGTTAGCCGCCACTAAGTCTGCTAACCACCGAGCACAAAGGGCTCACCACACCCCAGAATCACCCTATCTGCTATCCCACCCCACTATGCCCCACTACACCAGAGAGCCACCTTGTCTGGTGTTCTGCCTCCTGCCATACCCGATCAGCTCATTGGGCTATCTTGTCTGGTATCCTTGCCTCTGGTGGTAGCCAATAACTGATGCTTCAGAGGAAGGAGAATAAAGTTGGTGATAATGCACTTGGCTAATTGTGCAATGCTGAAGTATGTGTGTGAAGGGGGATTTCCTTCCTGACCCCTGCAGGAATGGGCTGATGCCCTGAAGCATGTGAGTTAATTTCTCTTAGTGCAAATCTAATTGATCATTTAATTACCCAGCAGCCTCCTTTTTAAAACTCAGTCAGGAGCTGACTATCGCTCCCTGGGGCCAGAATCCCATTACCCACTGTATGAAGGAGCACTTTGTTTGCTACATCCTGCTGGTAGTCTGTTCCCCACCAGGGACAAACAATTCCCTTTACTTCAGCACTGCCCCCCGGGGGATTTTAGCAGCTCAGAGCCCTGCTGAATGGAACAGATGACGGGCATTAGACTGACTGGCTGAGCAGGTTATGCTCCAGCTACCAGGAAACGGAGCAGAGGAAATTGGACTTCCTGGAACTCTGAACGAGGCTCTGCTTCGGTGAGAAAAAGAGGTCCGTGCCCTCCACAAGCTGAGTCTCCATTCCTGCCTCTGCTGCACCTGGCTCCGCGTGACGCTGCTGCTCCAGTGACCACTTGGTACTAGGAACCAGGCGTACAACAGGGAGCTGCACGGCCCAGAAAACAGCAGCCCCAGTGTGAACAAGAGGAAAGGATTCAGGTGCATAAAGGCTGAGAGGCTGATGCAGCCTTCCTGGCTCCCTGCTGGACAAAGGGGGAGCAGAAGACTGCAATCTGCCAGGGGCTCCACACATGGGTCAGTTGGGCAGTTGAAAAAGCCAATCAGCTGCTTCTCAAAGCATTAAAGGGGAGTACCAATAATAATACAGAGCAGGACAGAGAAAGAGGGAAAAGGGGGCAGGGTAGAGACAGGGAAATGACCAAGTTCCCACAGAATTACCTCTCATTTTGCCTGTGGCCACTTTGTTCCCACACCCATGGCAGAAGGGTTTAGGATGTTAGAGATAAAGGGATGAAAAGAACCCTCCCTGCTTTGCTCATTGTAATCTTTGCAGCCAGAACTGGAGATCCATAAAGGGCAGTGACATTGTTATCCCTGGAGCTCCCAGGCCAGATTGTCAGCTGGTGTCATCGGGTGCAGTATCTTAGACTTCCTGGGAGTGGGGCCCAGGTACATCAGCTGTGGGGTCTGCCCCTCTGAATCTAATACAGGTGCCGATGGGCAGTGCTGGGTGATTTCCCAGCTGGGGTGTGGGTTCCTACACAGAGCGCAGAGGGCTCCTGTTCTCACTCACATGCATCCGAGCTCAGGAAGGCCCCTTTGGGCGTGGGAGGGATTCCCGCCCACACGGTGATCAGCTTTGGGTAGCCGGGATCCACAGAATGGGTCTCTTCATTAAAGCGCCAGTACCTGCACGAGAACGGACGCCCCCGTGAGCATATGGTACCCAGGCAGCCCCCCCATTGCAGAACCCTGGCAGAAAAGATTCTTGTGGGATGCAGCATGGCCGGGGCAGCTCCGTCCCCGGTTTAGAACCAGCAAGGGGCACCCCACCTGCTTAGATTGCAGAAGTGCAGGGGGATGCTCCAGCCACCCACCCATCCCAGTCCAACCAGATGCTCAGTGACACACAGGATGATACCTTTGGAACCCCAGAGCACTATGCAGATGTGGAAGGAGCAGCAGCATCACCCTCATTTCACAGAAGGGGAAACTGAGGCATAGAGACAGGCGGTGCCTTGCGTAGCTTGGGGAAGGGCTGCCAGCCCAGGTGCAGGGGAGGAGGCAGCTGGGGCCCAGGGCTAGCATTTGGGCTGTTACACGCGGGGCTGGGCCCAGGGCTAGCATTTGGGATGTTACACGCGGGGCTGGGCCCAGCCCTGGGGACCCTACTGCAGGGAGCAACCCTGCATCGGGCAGGAGGAAAAACAAAGCTCAGCGCCTCCCATCCATCCACCTCAAGGCGCTTCACATTGGGGGCGCCCCCCATTGTCCCCATGTGACAGATGGCGAAACTGAGGCACAGAGCGTGGCCCCAGGATGCCCAGCGAGTCAGTGGCAGAGCTGGAAATAGAAGCCAGGGGTCCTGACAGCCAGGCCCCTGCTCTGACCGCTAGAGCACAGGAAGCCCTGCCCGTCCGCATGGCCCATCAGGGCCCCCTCACCGCAGCAGGCCCAGCCCACCTGTCTCCGCGGAAGAAGAAGGTGTGTCCTGTGGGCTCCCACCAGATGGCAGTGTCGATCTTGTCGTAGGGGATGCCCTGCCCGTAGCTGGTGAGGGGCTGTGGGTACCCAGGCTCCAAGTTTGCCTCCCGGAATAGCCAGTACCGATCCCCTGGGAAGGGAAAGCAGAGATGGCGGGAGGGCCACGGGGGAGTGAAAGGCTGCGGCATGTCTGAGACAAGTCACCTGCCCCACCCAGCCCAGCGCGCTGGAGCCCCACGGGCCCTCCCTGCCAGCCGCCCGGGACCACATGCTGCTATGGCGCTGGGAAACTCCTCAGGGCCCAGCTCAGCAACCGTATTCTGGTACCCGGCCCCGCTCTCCTCCTGAGACGGGGCCTCTCTCAGCAGCTGCAACCCCTTCTGGCCACCATCCATCCCCTGCTCTGCCAGCCCCACAGGACTCCTCCTCATGAAGCCGGAGCCTTCGCCCTGGCCAGCGGAGCTGGGCATGGCCCCCATGCCACAGCTCTGCCATGGCGCTGCCTCCAATCCTCGCTGACCTGCCCTCTCGTTACACCTTCACGTGGAGGCAGGAAATACCAGGGAGAGCCTGGGGGAGGCTCAGGGCTCAAGACGCTGGCACCAGGCTGCCCCATAGGGTGCCACTGGGACGCCCAGGCCCTGAAGGTCAGGAACACTCTGTCTGATCCCTGCTGACAACGGTGGAAAGTCCAAGTGGAAGGGAGGTACTGAAGACCAGCTGTGCCCGTCTGCCATGGGTCACACTGCCACATGCTCCGGGACAGCCCAGGTCAAGGGCACGGCAGCTTGGGATGAAGGGCATCAGCAGAGCTGGGCATGTGTGGAGGGGCAGAGCCCAGGGCTGGGGCAGCAGGGGACAGGGGCTGTGGGCAGGACTGAGGGGCATTGGCAAAGGAGGGGAGTCTGCTCAGGGAGTATCAATGGTTCTCTCTCCAGCTCTGCATTCCCCGAAAGCCTCACCTTTGAAGAACACGAATTTGCCGTCGTGCCTTTCGTAGGCGGCGTTGATGTCCCCGGGGAGGCCCCTCCAGAAGTGCCCGATGGGCATGGGGTAGTTGTCCAGCACCCGGTTATGGCGAACCCTCCAGAACCATCGGCCCTTGAAGATGACAAGCCGCCAGATGGGACACGCAGCCCAGTCCAGGGGAATGGCCACGACGGGGGAACCAGGCCCTGGGCCGGCTGAGCAGCAGGGCTGGCAGGAGAGCGGGACAAAGGGGGGGCTCCAGAGCCCTCCCAGCGCCCGTGGGCTTGGTGGGGTTTAGCCTCCACTGCCTGGGCCCTCTCCCTGCGTCAGCGCAATGCTGGGGCTTGGCCCACTCCGGCCCTCCCACTGGGGATTAACTCTTGGGGCAGATCTCCTCACCAGCCTCCACCCTCCACCGGCCTTGGGCAGAGAGGCACACTGGGGTGCTGGCTCAGCGTGGGGGCAGCAGGCCGGGCACCGGCAGCCAGGGAAGGGGCCAGTGGAGGGGGGAAGTAGCCCACCGGTGTCTAGAGAGGAGCAGAGCTTAAGGTCTGGTCCCGTGACCAGCCACTGGGAAGGGAGAGGGAAAGGGCCTCTGGCACAGGGCACGCTGGCAGTGCCAGGGCTGGGGAGGGGGCACTGAGGGGGATGGAGGGAGGCACAGAGGAGGATGAAGAAACAGGGCAGGGTACCTTAAACACAAACATTTCCCCACGCAGCACAGCCACAGTGTCGAACTCCCCATCACAGATGTTGGGCCCATACTGGTCAGGCCGGTCGGTGGTTCGGGGCCGGTCCGGGTTGCCTGGTTTCGGGGGCCGATCCGGTTTGTCAGGGGGAGGTGGCTTGGGGGGTCTGTGGTCTGGCTTTCCAGGGCCGCGGGGAGTCACCGTAGGGAGGGGCCTAGTGGGCTGGGGCTGCCCATCCGGGGGACCTGGGAAAGAGAAGGGAGCAGTGAGGAATCACGCCCAAATGTCTAAAGCAGCCCAGCTAGGCGGGGCTGGACTGGAGTTAATGTGCTGCGCTGGTACCAATCTGCAGGCACCTGGGCCTCATCATACTGTGCCCCCATCTTCGTGCACTGCACGGAGTCAGCAGGGTGAGAACTCGGCACTGATGGCTCCAAAAGCACTGCCACTACAGCTGCAGGGGAATCGCTGTCAGCAGTACAGGGTCTATGACACAACTCGAGCAGGGAAGGGCAGGGCAGGGCAGGGCAGGGCACTTTACTAGACAGGCCAGTTCCTCCCAGGGGACAGACATTCACCACTTTACAGCTGGGTGGTTGGAGACACCCCTGGCTGGGGGGTGGAATGGCAAATCATTAACTCCTTATTGTCTGCTGCAAAAGGGGCAGAGAAGCATTTTTCTGTCTCCCTAGCCCCTCTGACGGCTCCCCAGCGCTAGTCCAGGTTCCCATGCCACAGCCCAACAGGCAAGAAGCCCCTGCCCCGTGCTTCACGCCCACTGTGACACCCCCCATACAGCTTCACGCTCAGCACAGCGCGGAAATGACAGGAGAGCGAGGAAGAGGCCTGAGCCATTGTGGAAAGTCACTTCCAGCCCCAATGAAGAGCTGGGGCTGGTACCGGGAGGCTGGTTGGGACAGCCGGAGCTGCAGAGCGGGTTCATGGGACACAGGGGGCAAGTCTGAGGAAGGAGCAGAGGGGCACCTCTCACCACCTGATGTATCCGCCCCCTTTGCTCTGCATGGGCGCTGCACAGAAACCTGGCGGCTCAGCAGCAACGAAGGGGTTAACGGCAGCAATGAAGGGGTTAATGCTCTGTCTAGGGGGACGGGACTTGGACCCTGCCTGTCTCTACCCCCACTGTGCTGCAGCTGCACACACCGCAGCTGGGCTGGCCATTCCCACTGGCCCCGCGCCCCACTCCCCCTCCAGCCCCCACGCAGGCTGTGGGTGTGGCCATGGCCGTGTCCCCGCTCACCGTACAGCTGCTGAATGCCCTTGAGGTCATCCTCGGGCAGCTGGAAGTTCTCGGTGTCCATCCACTGGTAGAAGGGAGCCATGATGGCGCTGGGGTTGCTGGAGTGCTCCAGGCCCAGTGAATGCCCCAGCTCATGGACGGCCACCAGGAACAGATTATTGCCTGGGAGGGAGAGAGGCGCTGTTAGAGGCGGGCGGAAGCCACACCGCGAGCTTGGGGGCCGCCCCCAGCAGGGTGGACAGACTCAGGATGCTCACCAAGCCTGGGTCTCCTGCAGCCCAGCTCCCAAGGGGTTAACAATCCTTTCCCCTCTCCCAGACCACCCTGTGCCCTGAGGGAAGGCTCTCTGTCCCAGGACCGAGGGCAGCCAGTACCTTTTCTGTGGTTCTCCCTGACCACGTGCCGGAGGGGAGGAGAGGGCTGTGTCTGGGATCGGGACACAACTCACCACCCCAGTAAATTCACGCAGGACAGCGTGCCCAACGCATCAGCCGCCCCTTTAGCCTTCAACTCACGCTGTGTCGTGCGGGGCAAGAGACACAGCTGCCTCCCCTCCCTGGCCAGCCGTGGTCCCAGTGGGAAACTCACCCTGGCCTTCGCTACAGATCCATAGATGCTAAAGCTAGAAGCGAGCCCTGCTGCACAACACAGGCCAGGGAACCTCAGCCAGCAAGTCCAGCCTCAAGCCTGCAACTGACGGCTGAGCCAGAGCAGGTCTTTTACCTCAAGGCGCACCTCCAGCCTTGAATTCAAGACTTCAACTGCCGGAGAACCCGCCCCAGCCTGGTACGCTGCTCCGATGGCGAATCACCCGCACGCATCAAAACGCGCACCTTATTTCCAGCCTGGTCTAGCTTCAGCTTCTTGTTATGCTGTTTCCTGCTAGATTGAACTAGGGGACATCTCTTCCCTGTGTAGGTGCTTGTAGACCACAGTCATCTCTCAACTTTCTGTTCTAATTCTTTTCTGAACCCTTCCCACTCTGCACCGAAGTGCGGACAGCAGAGCTGGGTGCAGCATCTCAGCAATGCCGCTCAGAATTCCATCCATGCAGCGTCTTTAGGGCAATCACCCCATAAGTGACCCCTCTATGACTGTCCCTGGAAAGAGAACCCAGGAGTCCCGACTCCTCAGCCACAAGACGGTTTTTCTTTCCCTGCATCTCCCAGCTAGATTCTGCCTGAGACTCACCCTCCCCACACTGAGCCCTCTCTCCCCATCACCAGCCTTCCCAAGGCGCCAGCCTGTCTCACCAGACACCTCGGTGTTCTCCAGCGTCCAGGGCTCATCCGAGTCAAAGTGCGTGTCCCCGCCCATCCCGGGGCCGGGGAAATAGGCATGGGCCAGGAACCCCCCCATGCCGTCGAAGGGGGAGCTGTCTCCGTGGAAGCCAGAGGCGAAGAGCACCATGATGTCGGCCTCCTTCCTCCTCTTGTGCCTGATGTCATCGTAGGGGATCTCTTGGAAGACCAGGGGCGTGGCCTGCTCCCACACCTGGAACGCTTGGCGAATGGCCTCGTAGGAGTGGTACCGCCCCAGCTTATCCGTGTAGTTCTGGATGCTGGAGGCACACAAACATGGGTGTGTGTGTGTGATTGCTTGAGGGGCGTGAAAAGCTGGGGCAGGAGAGGGAACGGATGGGTCAGTTTCACTTTGGTTTCTAGCCCCTATCCCCATGCAGCAAGGTCTGTGCTGGGAACCCTGCAGGGGGAAAGTTCTCATCCCACCTGAAAACCGTTTCACAGGGGATTACTCATGTGCTGGAAGTGTAATCCAAATCTTTCTCCAGCAGGGACTGAAGCCAGGATCTGCAGCTCCAATGCACAGACCTAGCTAAGTGCTGGTGGGGGAGACCGAGCCTGCTTCCACTGACGTCAATGGCAAATGTCCCATTGGCTTCAGCTGGGAAGGAAGCCCCCAAATCTCCTGTGAACGGCAGAGGAGCAGGGAGCTCCCTCTCTGGACCAGCCATACAGGGTGGGGTGGGGTGGGGTGAGGGCGGACAGTTGACCAGTGGGTTACATCAAGCTTTGTGAGACCCTGAATGCTGGGCCCTACCCTTCCCTAGGGGCTCTCTTCTTTGATCCTGTCGATCCCTTGGCAAAGGGCCCCGAGACATCCCTTTATCGCCTCATTTCATGCCTGGGGACCTCTTTAACAGCCCCACCCCATGTTTTATAACCGTCCTCTGTCCCCCGGCTGGAGGAAGGGGGGGCCGAGCGGGTGGGAGCAAAGCAAGCAAGAGAACACTGTCCCCTGCGAGAAGGAAAGTCAGTGTCACTGCTGGAAGGCCAGTGCCTCGGCCCGGCGTGTATGGGCTACCTCCAGGACAGCCAGTGGCGCGGCATCAACTCACAGCATCTATTCAGTGGGCCATTCGTTAGGTAACAGCCGCACAGCCCCTGGGCAGGCAGACATGGCAGTGGCTTAGCACCTAGCACTGAGCTCCGGCCACCTGCTGTATGCACGGCTCAGCTGAGATCATGCCTCGCGGTTGGAGCCCAGCCCCTCTGCAGAGCAGATCCCGAACCCTAACCCTGCTTGGACTGTGCCCTGGGCATGGCCTTCCTCCGCTCGCCCTGCTGGAAATCATGGTGTAGCTGCATTGAAGCCAATGGAGCAACACCCTGTAAAACTGGAGTAAGCGAGAATCAGGCCCTGGGGACGAGCCATTTGCCCCTGCTGCATCCTGCATTTGGCCCCAGCAACCTGGGAGGGTGAGCAGCCTCGGCGATGCACGAGTGAGGACGCAGAGCGCTCCATGCCAAAACCCAGTGGGCTGATACCTGAAGGTCAGGTGGGTCTGGCTCCAGCGCCGCCCGGTGAGTGCGTACCGCTTCCGCCGCATGTTGGCTTTGATCTGCACTCCAAACTGATCTGGGACGCCGCAGCGGGGCCGCTTCATCCACCTGCCGGGAAGCCGAGCAGAGCAGCCGCTGAGTGAGGATGGCGACCGTGGGGCTCACTCTAGGACTGAGACAGCGCGTACAGCAGCCTTGCCGTGCAGAAAACGGGGGGAGGAGGGGAGTGTAGGACCACTGGTTGTGGGGTCTCAGTGCCCAGCTGGAGGTGCTGGAGGAGACCAGACCGTAGGCTCCGGGAAGCCCAGTGTGAAGCTAGATGTGGGGGGGCCTGTCCTGTCCATTGAGGGTGCCTGGCAGTGGGGAGAGTCAGGCAGTTGTTATGGCTGGGGTGATGAAGGGGATGTCTGGCAGATGCAGAGCGTAGGGAGCTGGGTCCTTCAGGGCTGAAAGGGGAGGAGGACGGCCCTGTCTCCTCCATCGCCCTGGGGAAGGGGTCTCAGGCTGCTGCTGCGCCCCCCTTCCACATGCCTTGGGCCAGCCCCCTACAATTGGAGTCTTGGATCGTAGAGCCTGTGTCTCCTGGGGGCATCCCAGAGCCGGGCGGGAGGGGAGCAGCAGGGAGTTAATGCCAGCCGCTCCCATGAGAGGGGTGCTTACAGCTTTGTCTCCTCATCCAGGACGCCCGTCACCGTGATCCCATAGAACCTCTGCATCTCGGAGAGCGCGGAGGCAAGGATCTGAGCCGAGCGCATGGTGGACATCTGCCGGCTGGACTGCGGGAGGTAGCCGTAGAGCCGGAGCCAGGCCTGCAAGGGAGGCACAGGGGTCACATGCTGAGCCTTCGCCGTACCCACTCTCCTGGGGGCCTGGCTGGCACAGTGGCTGGGGAGAAAACAGCAAACCGTCCACCTCCAGCTCAGGCCTGTGTGTGGCGGCCGACCTGGTCTGGAGACGGATCGTTACCCTGGAGGGGGAAGTCTCCACTGCCCCATTTGGCCCCTGGGAAACAACTCCCCCTCCCCATGGACAGTCCCTCTCCCCTATCAGACTCCCCATCATCTCCCTCTACGAAACAGAAAGGCCAGTGTGCCAGGCTCCAAAGGTTTAGCTCTGGGGTCCAATTTAGCTGGCTACGGGACAAGCCTGGAAACCCTGCTCCGGGGAACTGCTCCTACTTGCACGGGGTGCTGCTTGCTAGCTGCCTGGGGCAGATCCACCCCCCTGCGACCCAGTTTGGGTAACGGTGACTGTGTACTGCACCTAGCACGAGGAGGCCCTTACCTCACTCGGGGCAGTTGGGTACCAAGGTAATGCAAATAAACAATTCTAGGACCACTCCGAAGGCCTGGGATCCTGCCTGCTGCAGCTCTGAGCAAACAACAAATCCCGAGGGAGGGAGCGTGGGCATTGACATACCAGGCCCAGGAGGCTGGAGGGGGCTGTTTACACTCCAGATAAGGCTTTAATCTCACTCCTGTTCTTCCGCCCCTTTGCTTTTATTTACCTGCTATATTTAACCTCCCTTTTGCACACGTGCGCCTGCCAGGCTGATGGGCAGAACGGATCCCTCCCCAGGCCCAGATCATGTATCCTCACTCGGGCCACCCTGCTTGACAGTAACAACAACTGGCAACAAACATGCCTGTCACAGAGAAGGGGACGCTGCGGCTGGGCAGAGGGGTGAAAAGCCGGGCGCTGTGCCAGTCACATGGCCAAGGAGATTCCAGGAAGCCTCAGCACATGAGTATCGGTCCGGAGGCGGCGTGCAGGCCGGGAATATAGCCCAGGGGGGTGGCAAATCCAAATGGAGGAGGATCAGTGGGATGGGAGGTTGGGGAAAAGGGAACGTTGATTCATGGCACTATGCAAAACCACCACCACCAGGCTGCTGCCTTAGGAGTGCTGGTTACCCCCACCCTTTCCCTATCGTTAGCACCAGCTGCAGGCGTGTTTCCTTATTTCTCACTTGGCTCCAGGCCAAGCCACTCACAAGCAGCCATTTGCAGCCAAGAGTTCCCTTAGGGGGAACTTCAAAGAGGCAGATTAACAGGTCAGCCCCATGGGTGGGGCAGGAGATAAAATACAGAGCAAATGGCAGGCTGGGAAGAGCCAGTGTTTCATTTTATATGTGTGCGTGGTGGTTTACAGAGGGGGGAGGCTGCAGCATGGTCCACATATATCCGGCACTAACCTGGGAGATCAGAGATCTGGGATCTGTCCCTATCCCTGCCGTTGATTCACTGTGGGCATGTCTACACAGCAAAGAAAAGCCTGCAGGAGTGCCCTCGGGCTTTCGTTGCTGTGTAGACATCCAGGCTCCGGCTGGAGCCCAGGCTCTAGGACCCTGTGGGGTGGGAGACATACCCTATGGGGTGCCGTGTAGGGACCTTGGGCTAGGATTTGCTGGAGCTCTGAGAATCTGACCACTGCTTGAGGAGCTGAACTGAAAGCCTGGCCCATCAAAGTCTGCTTTTCAGAAGTGCCAAAGATCCATCCCTAGCTCTGCTGGTGCTTGGCACCTTTGCAAATTAGGCCACCAAACTTTCTACCTCAGTTTCCCCAGCACTAAAATGGGGACCATGATACCTGCTTTTGTGAAGTGTTTTGGGGTCTATGAGTGGGAAGCAAATCAGAGCCCCATCCCAGCCTGAAGAGTTCACAGTCCAGGTTACACCCACAGGAAGATGACAGTGGGGCAGAGGGGACAAGAGGGAGACCAGCACAATGAAAGTTCAGGAGGGGATTGTCTTCCCACCCGATGCTTCCTACTAGCTCAGTTTCTCGTCATATAGGTGGGTTTGCGGGGTAAATGGAGTCAGCACCACAGAGATGAAAGGGTGGGTATAAAGCAGGCGACAGCGGAGATGGTTTCTTTGTCTGAAATACCTGGCTGCTTGCCTGAAGCAAAATCACTTGTGCTAATTCAGCCAGCACTCTCGCATTGATCTGGCCGTTCTTTAAAAGCAGCTGGGGGGGGGCAAGAGGGCAGAATAAGCCAATTTGCTGAGTCAGCTCCCCTCTGGCCCCCTGGGACTATTTGAGAAGAACTTATTGTTTCCTGCCCATGCCATAAGGCCAGTGCCCAGCGCGGCAAGGCGAGAGCTTCAGTTTGGGAGAGTGGCTTCGCACCACCCAACGGACGCAGGTGAGGCACAAATCACAATGTGTAGCCAGAAGCTCTGGGATCTGTGATTCCTTTCCTCTAACCTCTCCCTTGTGCAGTCCTGGCCCGAGGCTGAGAAGTGTGCACAATTCGGCCACATCCAGCAGTACAAAGCTGCGATTAACTCTGCTAGTGCAAATCCCGTCTCCGACTCCATCCATGGGTCTGCGGGGGGCTCCCAGACCAGCAAAGGGCCGAGGTGCAAACCCTCTTGTTCTAGGGCTGTCCTTCGCAACACGAGCCGCCTAGCCCCAGAGAACGCTGCCTTCAAGTGAATCCTCTAAGCCACAGGGCCCAGCTGATGAGGTGAAGGATTCCTTGACTATTTCACCTGACACGGAAGTGATGGGCCCCCAATCAATGCCAATGAGAGGAGCGGGGAAGGCAGCAGTAGCAGGGATACAAAGCCAAACACCACAGCCACCAGCTAAGCCCTGCCCGCGTGGCTTGAACTCAGGATCTGAGAGGAGCCTCCCCTCTTGGGAGTATTAAGCTTTTGTAGATGACAAACCACTCGGGCACAACATCCTGACCAGCCCTTGAGCAGGCCCTGCTGCCTCTTGCAGTGAAGCACCTCCATGTGAGCAGGCAGGCAGGCAGGCAGACAGACAGACAGAGCTACCCTTACATCCCTTTTCACTACTTGTTGGTGCTAAAGCTTACAGTGGGTTCTAGTGGGCTCTCAGCCAACTGGAAGCTAAGGCTCCTGCGCGCTAGTCTCACTACTGCCACTGATTCACTGCATGACCATGTGCAAGTCACTTAATCTTGCTGTGCCTTGGTTTCCCCACCTGTACGATGGAGACGTGTCTACCTCGGGGAGGTTTGTGAGGATCCATTACCCTTTGGGAAGTATTTTGAGAACCATGACTGGCTTCGACTGCAAATAATTAGCATGTTACTAATTAACTAATGAATCTTCACTCCTCAGTGAGGGAGGCAGGCAGAGAGGGCTCATGATCCTTGTGCTACAGATAGGGAAACTGAGTCATCGAAAAGGAAATGACTTTCCTACGTTCACACAACAAACTAGTGGCAGACTCGGGCTTAGAATCCAGCTCCCCTGACTCCTGGCCCCCTGTTGAATGAACGTGCGGCACACAGGACTGCCTCTCGGAGGGACTAAATACACAGTTTCCATGGTGTGTCATGGGCAAACCTTCGTACAACAGGAGTCTGGTGATCCAGGCACAGTGACTGACGATGGGATTCCCGGCTGCCCGCTCCACAATGGCCGATGCCTGCCAGTCTGGGCATCGACAAGGCAAGTGGATTCGTACTGAATCAGCCCATTGGCCTATGTGGCATCTGGTTTTCAGCGGTGTGAGAAGCTGCAACTGGTACCACCATCCTGAGCCATAGCTGTGACCCTGCTATCGGGAGACTCCCATGGATCCAGCCTGGCAGGGAGCTGGTTCCTTTCCAAAGAGGATGGCCCTTTTCACTCTGCTTCCCCCGGCCACTGCACCATTCCAGAGCTGCCCAGCCAGTCGGGCATTCCATCCCTCAGCACAGACTTGGCTGGGGACAGCCTAGCACAAAATAGCTCAGCTTCCTTAACATCTGCCCAGCAGAGCTGGGTCGGGGGCTGAGAGGCCCTAACCATGGTGTGTCTCCCACTGAAGTCACCGTGAGTCTTCAGCA
Organism: Emydura macquarii macquarii; assembly: GCF_026122565.2. Lineage (NCBI taxonomy): Eukaryota > Metazoa > Chordata > Testudines > Chelidae > Emydura > Emydura macquarii. The sequence continues at coordinate 12,537,860 of NW_027130432.1, read as the reverse complement.
CATCTCAGGATCTGGCCCTGACAACATCTCCTCTCTGCTCCATCAGCTGTAAACACAGCTCCCGGGCCAGGGCTGCAGATCAATAATGACTTATGCATCCTGTCACACAAAGGATCGCAGAGTGCTTTGCAACCTCGCTCAAATCCCAGCCCTGAGTGTTTGCTGGGGAGAAGTTCTTGGAACCCATTAAAAACAGGGATCATGTTTCTTTATGCACTCCTGAGACCTAGCAGCCGGTGTGGTTAGTTTCCTTACACTGATACCAGCCCTCATTAACTCCTAGTGGAATGACAATTTTTTTTTTTTAATAAATCACTGGATTGATTCACAGCCAACTGATCTACAGGCACGAGACATCTGTTCTGATCTGTATGACAGCTGTACTGCGAGGGCCGGGCACTGTACACACCCAGGGAGAGAGACGGTCCCTGCTTCCAAGGGCTTCCAATCTCAACAGACCAGGGAGAAAAGAAGGATCCTGATCCCCATTTTACAGCTGGGGGAGCGAGGCACAGACAATTGAAATGACTGGCCCAAGGTCATTCATGGAACAAGCCAAGAATTCAAGGCAGTGCAGGGCTCAAGCCACAAAACCATCTGAGTGTCTGGAGAGTAACACGGCCACCCCCGGGCAGGGAGGTGACATCTGGTACCCCACCATTTGGGGCAGGCAGGGCTGAAGAATGCAGCTCCCGTTCCGTGAGCAGCCCTGTGTGTTGGGAAGCCTGGCTGCACGGGGGGTCCCTGCACACTAGCAGAGACTGGGAGGCAGGGTAGGGGCTGCTGGACAGAGCTGATAGCTGCAAAGCGAAGGCCAGGCCATGAGGCTGGTGTCTGCAGGTAGGAATTGGCTTGGCCTTTGGTGGGGGAGGCAGAGACCCACAGCCCAGGTGTGCTTGACCCTCTCACAGGCCTTCAGGGCCGAAGAGCTAATCCTCTGGCTACACTAGCAGCATCCAGAAAGACCCCGCCATCGGCAGGATCCAGATCACCATCAGTCGGATGTGTGGCCCGGCCGGCTCATGCAAGCATGGAGCAGCAGCTGACTCAGCCTGCAGCCCCACCTACCTGGGACGGGTGCCACAGAAGGAATAAGGCCCAGGTCCAAAAGGATTGCAGCTGGACCAGAGAGCAAGCTCGGCGGTCAGGAGGTCACTTAGTAATCTGCTGCCCTGACAGCCCTGCAGTGAGATGCCCCCGGCTAACCATCACCGCTGGGTGGAAGGGTCACTGTGCTAAGGAATGTGGGTCCCCCCCGAATGCACCGCTCCCTCATGCTCTTGCTGTGTATGGCAGCCGCCTATTGTCACAGCTAGAAAAGCTGCCGCCAGCAAGTTCTCCAGGTTCTACCCACAGGTCAAAAGCAAAGCATCTTAAACAGAACTCTAACCTTACTCATGCGCCAGCAGTGTTAGCGCTAGCCACTGACACCCTATCGCCATGGGAAGCCAACGTGGCAGGCTCATGAGTCCCCATTCATGCTTAATCCTTCCTTGCAGTTTAGCTTGAACCCACCCATTTAGAGCTGGCTGGTCCAGCTGTTTGATGTGTCTGCAGAAAGAGCCGAGGCGTGAGTGTCCATTGGGCAGATCTGTAATAGACCTTCACTCTGTGTGCGCTAAATTCTGCCAAGGGGCCCCGGATTTGATGGCACACTGGTGAGGCAGGATGGAAATTCAGTGCAAGCTTATTTATATTTAGTATTGGAGGGTATGAATGAATTAAATCGAATAATACAAGAAGGTGCAGTAGCCCTCAGCTCATTTATTTTGTGATTAAATTCAGTTCAGTGTATTCTAGCCCCATATTTCAGTTTTTAATGTGCCACAAATGTTTGCATTGATAATACATGCATCACAGGAGACATGAGAGTTTTCAATGCCCAAGGAGGCATGTGAGGCTTTGTGGGATACGCACTTCAGTTGGATGTTTCTGCTAAAATGATCACTAGTGAAACAGATCTAATGGCGACAGTGTGATTGTCCTTGTTAGGTTTCAGAGTGACTGGATGAGATCATGCTCACACTAGGAACAGATACAAAAGGACTCTTCTGTCAGGGCCATTAACTTGGGCTCTGGTTCTGGGGGGAGCAGTGCACTTCAAAGGGGGTGAGTAGCTCCTCTCAATCCATTCTCCTGCATTCTGGCTGCCTGCCTCTAATCAAAAGACTCTCTGCTAATACCCGGCTGCTGAAGCAAAACGCAGGCTATAGGACCCCATGACTTTGCACTCAGATTGTGCCTTTCATTTGAGGATCTCCAAGCACTTCACATATTGGGTGTTTCTTTTTCCCATCTGTGAAATGGGGATAAAGGCTCAGAGATTGGGAGGGGCTTGGGCAGTGTCTCTCACTAAGTCAGTGGTAGGCCTCCTGCCACCTCATCATCTGCTGTGACCACTAGGTAACCCTGCCTCACACACATGAGGAAGGGGATAGCAGTTTTTGCTTATACACAAACATTTAAACTCCACCAGATGAAGGATTTTGTTCCAGGTGGGGTGTGGACAATAAAGCAAAGCCCCCCCAGGACATACTGAAATACCACGTGGAGAAAAGATCAGACTGTGTTTATTTCCCTCCTCCCCACCCCCCTGGGATATTTTCGCCACTGCATCAGTGTAGCTCCTCTTGAAGGTGGAAGCAGTAACTTCCCAAGCTTGAGAACAGCTTCCCATGAACACTGCGAGGTGACGAAAACCCAGTGGAGGGACACGTATTAACAATCATTACACCAGTCTTTAGCTGCTAGATGCTGTACATACTCATCATAAAAGACAGCCTCTCCCTGAAGCGCTTACACTCTATTAGAGACAGGACAGATGGGGAAAGTGAGACGCAGAGAAGCAAAAGAACTTGCCCAAGGTCACACAGCAAATCAGTGGCAAAGCTGGGACTGCAGAGCACACACTGCTTGACTCGCACTCCAACACCCTTGCCCCTACACAGCTTTCCTTGCCTTTCAGTTCTCTGAAAGCATTGAGCTGTGAACATTTAATAGCAACTGAGCTACTACAAAACCTCCATTGTAATCAGTCAAACGACACTCACACTTTAATGGCCAACATTTCACAATGTGGAAGGGCTAGAAACACGCTATAGGTGAGAGCAAATACTTGCAAGACTCTGGCCTGATGACCAGGTAGTGCTTTATTATTATTTGCTTGCACTGTAGCAGAACGGAGGAGCCATGGATCAAAACCCCATTTACAAACAGAACAAAAAGAGGCAGTCCCCTGGTCTTCAGAGGAAACACGGAGCTTTCTGGAATCCACTGCCTCTTGCTGTGGAAGTGAAACCTTCAATTCACCTGACTCCATCTGACAAAAGTAACACCTTTTTGATGCTCACTATGTCCTGTGATTGCTACTGAATCTTAGTTTCTAGTCAACTCCCAGGGAAACTCCAGCTGGTATTCAATCCAGACCCCAGGAAGAAAGTTTTGCAGTCTGCTGCCCCCTGCTGGACATCTTGCTCACTGCATGCTGCGAGCTGCCTTTCGTTGGCTGGAAGTGGATGCGAGGTTAGCAAGTTGCTTGCTTTTTCTTTTCTCTGTAATAGGTTATTAAAGACGTTGTAGAGGGCAGAAATTGAGACGCTCCTCCCAGCTACTAGGACTGGGGAAAGGGCCCTCCGTTCAGCCAAGGTGACCTTTCAAGCATGTTCTCAAATGCGGGTTGCTATCTTGGCTGACAGTGGGTCTCCCGAAGGTCCCAGATGGCAGTTTTGTGCCAGAGCCATTGCGGGCGGCGCGTGGGATCTGGGTGTTGCTGTAACACTGTCTCAGCCACAGGGATGGGCTTACTATGCCCTTGCCATGCTTCCCAAGGCAGCAGAGCCAGGGTAACACTTTCTCCATGACATACCGACAGCTGGGATCCTGTCAGCGACAGGCCCGGACAGGAGCTAAGCAAGCCCAACTCGAACCTCCAGGGTTCAAGCCGAGTTCAGCCCAAAGGAGGGGAAGAGAGTGGAGCTGGAGACTGTCCAGACTCCTAAGCATTTAGTGTCCCCGCTGTAAGGCCAGATTCATGACCTCTGCATTTCCAGAGTGGGCTGCACCCAGCCCCAGGCGTGGCTAAGTGACCTGCTGGGCAGAGGGGGATCCAGCTCTGTAATCAGAGTCTGTAATCAGAGCCCTGGAGGAATTCCCTGCCCTGCCCAGCCCGGCCCCTTAGAATAAGGTCAGGGCTCGGCTCAGCCCTTTAACTGGGGTTGGTGGCTCTGAAGGCAAGAGCTGAAGTGCTGGGGGAGGGGACGCAGCTCTGGTCCAGGAGTCTATCAGAACAGAGAGCTCCAGCCAGGCCCATAGGCAGGGGTGGGGGAGTGGGAGGGGGGAGAGAGAGAGAGAGAGAGAGAGAGAAAGCCTCCAGATGAAACTGGAAATGCTCAGCTTGCGAGGCTGGGTCCCCCTGCACAGGCCCTGATTACACTCCCCAGACACGGCTCAAGGGCAGTGGCGAGACAGACAATTTTCACAAGGGAAATGGCTGTATGCACCCATGCGAATCCCCTCCGCCCCATGCAAACCAGTCCTCTACTTCCTTGGCCTCTCTGGCTGCTGCTTTACCCAACTCTGCCAAGCTCTGAGTCTCCCACTAAGGGGGAGGCAGTACGAGGAGGTTTTTCCTCCCCCACTTGGGGCCCGAATCTGTTGCCCCCACCCATGCTGTTTCTTAGTGAAGGGAGCATAGTGCCAGGTGAAGCCCTCCCTGTGCATCCACAGAGCCAGTGTAAGTGTCCCCTGCCACACCACAGCCCAGCAATTCACCCCCCACCACCGGAACAGCAGGGTGAGGGATCCCCTTAGGGGCAGGATATTTGTGTTTGCAGGCCCGTCAATCCTTAGCCTCTCAGCTGTAACAGCCAGCAGGGGCCCAATGTGCTGGAGACACCTAGTCATTAGCTCCAGGGCTGGAACGATACCGCCACCTCAGCTGCACTGGCCACCGAACCAGCGTCAGCTGGTAACAGCCGTGGGTCACTATCCAGCCTGGTGCGGCTTTCCCATGCCATGACCTGCAGCTGGCGTGGAAGGGACGCCCGGGCGGTGAAAGGTTCTGCTGTCCATTCCTCACGCAACTGTCTCACTCCACACATCACTTGTTACAGGAGGGAAGTCCATCTGGGTCCTGTATGAGCCTCATCCAGCTCCCACTGAACTCAATGGCAAGACACCCACTGGCTTCCACAGTTGCCCTGGTCTCTCTGTTTGATCCTCAGGGTCAAGAATGGAAATGCGCCAGCACCGGGGTGACTTGGTGAAAACGTTCTCTGCATCCATCAGGAGGTGGCACCTGCCTCATTTCCAGCCGTTGGTTGTCGCTGGCTCCGTCAGGCTGTGACATTTCAGTGCGGGTGGGCAGACAGCAGAGCTCCTGGGGCAGGGAGAGCCTCGCCTGCTTTCCAAGAGGCTTGTGGGGGAAGTGAGGAAGGGTGGGGACCGCACAAATATAAATAGGGAGCGACACATCCTGCCTATGCCAACCCCCTTCTAGTCTGTTATCCACAGCGCACATGGGGATAACGGGGGAAACAGAACATTGCCCCGAGCAGGGAGACACTGCTGCCAACGGGGCTGCAGTCCTCAGAGGCAGCTTCCTCCTCCCCATAAAGTTCAACTATTTCACCTCCACCCCAACTTGCCTAGTTTAGCTGTGGTTTCTTCACAGCTCCCCATCTACAGCACCCCCTGCTATTCCAGTGGTAGGCCTTAGATGAGCCACTGCCATGATACATGCCAGCTAGCACCTGGGGGGGGCGGGGTGAGAAATGACATGGGACACGACTATCAGACCCACGTCTTGTTTCCTTCTCATCAGTGGCCCTGTTCCATTTCACCCAAACACCATCTTGCTCAGTGGAACACAAGCAAGAGACAAAAGCCAGGAGGGAGGGTCTGGTTCATGGCCAAGTGGCTTCCGTGAAGGCCTTGCGTAGCATAATTGGTCTCCACCTTCCCTGATTAGGCCATGTCACCACGGCTATCATCTTGCCCGGGAAGGTGGAGCAGATCCTCTCTGAGGGTCCCATTGACACCTCCTCCAACAGCAAGTAGAAGGGATGCCCCATAAGCAACAAAGAGCTTCCTCTTCAGGCTGAGAGTTTGGCCCACTGCTTCTGTTGCATTCCCAGCCTGTACTAGTCAAGGGCCTGGTCCTGAAAGATGCTGAGTGCCTTCCACTCCTCTGGAGTCGGGGTCATCCGCCATCTTGCAAGATTAGGTGCCAAGAGACCTAGAGGCCGAGACCAGGATGGGACCTCTAGACTCTGGCATGGCAGCAGCATGGGCCCTGGTCTCAACCTGAACTTGAAGCAGGTTGCATTTTCTCGTGCCACTTAGCTCGCTCCCAGCCCACATTCCCCTCCCTCCCCTCGCATGCCGTTGAGCTAGCACAGCCCCACAGCAGAGCGGCTGCTTTAGTGATTGGCTCTCTCATGAGGAAGACAGGGTAGGCAGTAGCCTGGGAAGAGACTGTACACAGAAACGTATGGCTGGCGCAAAGGTGATGGGGGAGCAGGTGAACCCAAAAACATCTCTAGAGTAGAAGAGCGAGTACCTTAGACACTTGAGGAGGGGCCACCAGCCAAAACCGTGCAGATGTAATATGTGTGCATGGATAGCCCGTGTGACAGAGAGGCTAGGAGCCAAGCGTGCTGTTCCATCTACACACGCATAGATACAGAGGGGATTGTATAAGAGAGCAAAATCAGTGCTGGAGAAGGGAAACGGACAGATACAGCACTGGGGCAGTGCAGAGCAGGGCGTTAACCTCATCAGCCCTCCCGGGATTTATACTCAAGCCCTAACCAATCTCAAGAACCTGCTCACTTCTTTTTTCTTTTCAGTGTTTATTCAAAACCAGTCACTTTCCACAAATCTAGCCCCCCACCCCCATTCTCTGGCATCGCACCCCCCAACTGAACCCACCAGGCCTTGTGTTGGCCCAGGGCTCAGTGACTGGGCTCCGTGTCAGCTCGGAGGGAGCCAGGCCAGTTTGCCCCCCACAGGGCGCCGGAAAACAAAGCGGTGGTTTTTTAAACAGTGGGCAGAATGAAAACCACAGCAACAGGCAGGTTCAAAGCACAAGTGCAGACAGATCAACACACGTCTGGGGAGCCAAGTGTGCATTTATGAAAGCCCGTTTCCAGGTGAAGCAACCAAAGAATCTACACCCACAAGGTGCCATGGCCCCTGCCACCCTAACACCGGTGCGGAGAGGACAGGCCAGGTAGCTGCTGGGTTGATTTGCAGGTGAACAATTTCCAGTAGTCATCGATCACGGAAGAGAAACCCCAGCCAGTGCCAGACCAGCTCCTCCCCACCCCCAGTGCCCAGCCGGGCAAATTAAGGGCGGCTCCCCGAGCCCGGGGTGTTGGCAGGGGGCCCTGGGCCGGGCTGCCCCCTGGCATGCATCGGCTTTAACCCACCCAGCCAAGCGATCCTCAGGGGCCCTACCTCGGCATGGACTTCTCCGTCCCCCGCCGCCTCGCCGCGCCCCAGGGAAGCCAGCAGCAGCAGCAGGCTCCAGCCCAGCATCCTGCCGGGCCCCGTCGGGGGCAGAGTCCAGCCCGGCAGCCAGGTGGTGCTGGCGGCGGGCAGCCGATCGCTGCCTCCCATGGGGGCCGCCTCTCGTCCCGCGCTCCCCGGGGGGGCAACAGCAGCCGCTCCCTGCCCCGGCTCAGGGCCGGACCCGCCCGCCCGTCCTCGACCGGCGCTTCCGCAGGGAGCCCCCGCCCGTCCCGGGGCACGCGGCATGGGAGGCCGAGACGCAGCGAGCCCAGCAGCTGGGGGCTCCGCAAGCGGCGGGGCTCGCTCCACCCACCCCGCGCTAGGCTCCCGGGGCGCCGCTGCCGGCCGGGGCTCGCCGGGCCCCCATGGCTGGGCTGGCGCAGGGAAGTTGCGCGGGGGCCGCAGGCCGCGCTGGCTCCGCTCCGGGCGCCGCCGCCGCCGCCGCCTTTGTCTGCTCCGCTCAAGCCCCCCGCGCCCGCTCCATGGGGCCGGCCCGGCCGCCTGCGGGGCTCACGGGGGCGGGGACTGGGGCGCCCGGCAGCGCGTCCGGCTCGGCCCGAGGCTTCCCCTCGCCGAGGCGGAGCGCAGAGCTCGCTGGCTCGCGGCGCCCTTGGCTCGGTGTCGGTGACCGTGTGTGCGCGGAGCGAGCCCCCAAGCAGCCCGGCCGCAGCGGAGCAGCCCGGGCCCGCCCCCCGCCTGCAGCACCGCCCCGCTGGGCGGGGCCTTAAAGGGGCAGCCCTGAGCCCCGAGACCCCCTCTCCCCGAGCCCTGGCGAACCCCCACCCCGCGGGGAGACGCTGTCACCCCACCACACACAGACACAGACAGACGCACACACAGGCACCCTCAGACTCCTACACACACAGACGTGCACTCAGACCCCTACACACACAGATACCCCACCGCCCAGGTACCTTCAGACCCCCCACACTCCATACACACACATCCCTTCAGACTCCTACACACACACAGACACACCGCTACACATACACGCACACAGAAGCACACTCAGACCCCCCCCACACACACACAGGCACCGGTGAGTCGCGTGTAAAGCTATATGCAAACACAGACACAGTTAGGTTTCAGAGATACTGCACAGCAGCTAGTCTAGCTATGCCATAGCTATGCTGCTCTAACTACCCCCAGAGGACTGCTTCCTTCCACCCTAGCTCCCATCACTCAGGGAGATGGAGTTCCTACAGTGACAGAAAAACCCCTTCCTTCACTGTAGTCCACAGCTACCCTACTAGGTTGTAGTGACATAACAATGGCTATGAGCAGGCTGCTGAGGTCGTGGGTAACACATGAGAAGGCCAGTATAAACTCTGGCCAAAAGGATCAAAAGTGGCCACTGATTCTGGGTGTCTCAAATATTTGGGGCTAACTTGGGCCTGATTTTCAGAGGTGCTGAGCATTCAAAACTCTAGCTGAAGTCAGTGGAAGCTTCCAGGGCTCAGCACTTCTGAAAGCATCTCCAGCTGGGCAGCTAAAAACTGAGGCCTTCAGAGATCAGTGGCTATAGGACAGGACAGGGGCTATGACCTAGGTATTACAGTGCAGTGGTCATGACCCAACCATTATGGAGGAGGCAGTTCCATTCCAAGCCCTTATCATGTGCATCTAACAGTTTAAAATGTGCCAACTTCCTTGCCATCTCTAAGGTGAATGCTCTTGAAAGTGTTAAAATTCCATTGAGGTGAGTGCTGTTAGTCATATGTGTGCGTGGGAGGACGGAGAGGTGGGGAAAGGGCTTTCTGGCTTTAGAGGCTTTCTGGCTTTTGTTTGCATAACCTCTGCTTTGTTTTTTAACTGCCTGGACAAAAGCCTCTAGTGTGTTTGAATTTGGTTTAGAAACATCAAAGGTGTGTTTGGAAATCATGTACCATTTGTTAACAGTAGATTATTTGACAACTCGGAGTTTCTGTTACACGCACAAGGGGGAGGCCATGTGTGCTGAAATAAACTTTGTGCATCTCTCTCTCTCTCTAAGGACTTTTGCCTTGTTGTATCTGGGCACCTTCCATGTAAATAGATTACCAACAGCAAAGTACCGCAGGAGATTTCATTGAGCCTCTGGCTTGTTTTCCTTTTTTGGGTTCTCAAAAGCTCTGCTTGGGATAGGGTCTTCTGTTGGGTGTGCCAGGGAAGTAGGCAGCAGTTGATGCAAGGAATGCCTTTGGTTATGATGGTAAAGTTTAAGGTTTATTTCACTTGAATATGCACGTCTCTAGTATCTTTTCTCAGAGGATCTCAAAGTGCTTTACAACCAATAATGAATTAAGCCCACGGCAGAACCTCTGCAGCAAACGTAACCTAAATTTGGTGCCCAGGCCCCTTGCATTTCTCTGGCCTGGAAATTCTGGAGCAGATTCAGGCAAAATAAAAATGATTTTTAAAAAATGTTTAAAATGGGGGATTTATTGAATTAAATAGAAGCCTGAATAACACAGGCCCTCTAGCGTCTCTTCTGGCGTGGAGTTTGATAGTGGAGTCTATTTAATTTATCCCGTCCTCACCATTTCACTTTTAACAGGCTGTAGAACTTTGTATTGAAAATAAAGAGCTGGAGCATAGGAGTTGTCACAGGGTAAAGAGAGCCTGAGACAATGTGTGATGTGTGTGTTGGGGGAGGGGAAGCATTTGGTATTGTGGTGTTGGCCATTTCTGCTAAAAAGTTTGGCAGTGAAATAGTTAACATGTAAAGAGTCATCGATATGTTCCAGCATCAACACCCCTGGGAGACTAATGGGAGTAGCTCATACCTCCCTGGGCTATTGGCTAAGGCTCTTTGCAAATTCCCAGGCATCACTGCATCGCTCACACTTGGGTCACAGTTTGGAAGGCTTTCTGCACAACCAAATAAAATGAAAGCTGAGACGCTGGTGCCAGTTCTGCAGGAAACTCCATAGCCAAGGATGTACGAGGACACAAGATGCCTCACAACATAACCACTTGCACATCTCACGGACGTCCTGCTGAGCCATCTCCCAGTGGTTTATTTCAGTATGTTATCCCGTGGAAGCTTGAGGCGTTTTACTTCCAGTAAATGCCCTTGTTTGGCCAATTACATCCTTAGCATAACTCTCCTGGAGCATCCCAGGGATGCATTTCTCCTAGTTCAAGAGGTGATGATGCTACAGTCCTTAACCTGAATGCTCTCAGCACTCGCTTACTGAAGAACACAGTGATTTTTTAACCACTTGGTATCTTTGGCAGGACCCAGCTCCAAGCAACTGAGCAAGGCCCATCCCTGCCCCTGGAGGGAACTACTCATTCCTGCCCCTCGCAACAGCTGAGACCTTAGACTTCACAAAGGGCAGGTGGAAGAAGGTGCATATGATAACAAAAGCAGCTGCATGCTCTCAACTCCAGTGGAAGCCAAAGGGGGATGAAGGCATTCACCTTTTGCATGCTGGAGCTCAAAGTCTGCCAGGAGAAAAGGGAACAGTCAAGTCACAGTCTGAGCCATTTAGTCAATTGTCTCCTGTAGCAGAACGCGCTGGAAGGTGAGCCCTGATTTAGCCAGCATTTTGCTCTGCACATCAGACACCCACTCTGCTACTCTAGTGTAAATGCAGAACATCTCCATCGCCTTCATGGACATCACTATTACTGTGAGTGGTAGAGCTGGAAGGAAACCCATCAGACACGTGCTTCTGTCTCACCTGCAAGAACCCTGGGCTGGAAGGCATGTCTGCTCTGCCAAGCTCACCCTCACAAAGAGCAGAGCAATCAGACGGGGGGGAGGGAGGGGGAAAGTGTCTTCGCCCTCCTGGCGCCAGGGAGTGGCCCTTGTAACTAAGCAGTTCTTTCTCCAGCTGGAGCAGGCAGCAGTAAGGAGGCTGGTGCACAGAGATGGAAGTACATAAAGGAGCCAGGTTCACTGTCCCTCCCTTACAATCCAGGAGTTTAGGGAGGTGGTGGACTCTCCATCGTTAGAGGTTTTTAAGCTGTGGCTTGACAAAGCCCTGGCTGGGATGATTTAGCTGAGGTTAGTCCTGGTTAGTCCTGCTTTGAGCAGGGGGTGGGACTAGGTGACCTCCTGAGATCCCTTCCAACCCTCATCTTCTATGATTGGCTAGCAGGGAAAGAAATCATTGTTAGCCAAATGGAAAACGGATGAGCTGGGAGACTAGGGAGGGGAGACGCCCCACCCCTGTAAGGCTAGGAAAGGCTGCACTGGCTTAAGAGTATTTGAAAGGGTCCCTGCACTAACTCTGGTGAGGGAAATGCTTATTGCACACAGAGCCAAGCCTGATTTCAGTCTGATCCTGCAAGGTGTCAAGTGCTTCCTGTGAACAAGGTCACAGAGTTTAAGGCTGGAAGGGACCATCTAGTCTGACCTCCTGCAATTCACAGGCCACCAACCCTTACACACTAAGCAAGACAGGGCCTTGCTGAGATCCTGATCACTGTGAAGCAAGCCCCCCCCCGCATCTCAGTGATCACCCTGAAAGCCCTCCCCATTGACCTCGCAGTACAACTCCCATCATGGCCTCCAACAACGGAGCAGACCGTCGTTGTCATTCCTCACGTCCCATCTGCACTGCAAGTGCTACTGGGTGTTTGCCGCCCTCAGCTGACATGACCTTGTGATAACTGCATTTGTGCTTGTGCACCATCCCTGCCGCCTAACCGTGTTTGTGTCAGTGAAACCTGGGCAGCTGGAGGGGAGGGGAGACATGCACACCGACAGGCACCAGCAATCTGTGGAGCAATGACCTCTGGGACTTTCTACCGCACAGAGAGCTGGGAGAAGAGAGGAGTGGCCAATCCATTTACAGAGGCAGTTAGCGAGTCCTGCCTGCATTGTGTAAACAGTACATAAAGGCACTCCATGCTGGCTTCGGCCTCTGACCAGGGGCTACCCGTGGTTACCAACTGAGCATTAACTCATTTCTGGTGGGGACAAACCGTGAGTAAAGCTGACCAGGGGTACATTTGCTTCGGAGCCTAAATCTCCCTCAAAGCCAGCAGGTCATGGGCTGCTAAGTGTCTAAGACACTTTGCAAATGAGACACAGGGAATGTTACCCCCTGTAGCTAACGGGTTACAAACAGGGCCAAATAGATGAGGGGGAAATGGCCATGAAGTCAAAGCCTAGGAGAGGGGGACAGGTGATCCGGACAGAATTCCCAGCTCAGCAACTCACTCAGTGGGAAACATTGGGCAAGTTACTTCATCCAACCTCAGTTTCCCCATGTGTGGGATTGTGGGTGATGATACTCACCCATGAAAGCAGAGAAGTAGGGTGACCAGACAGCAAGTATGAAAAAATCAGGATTGGGGGTAATAGGTGCCTGTATAAGACAAAGCCCCAAATATTGGGACTGTCCCTATAGAATTGGGACATCTGGTCTACCCTATTGGACAGGGGTTTAGTCTTATATTATTGTTTATAAAGCACATTGAGATTTGACAATAGCAGACCACAGAGATGAAAGAAGTATTTCCTCCCAACCCCAGAGCAGTCACGGTTGAGCACTGCCCTCCTTCCATCCCACCTTCCTGATCACAGGGAACCTATTAACGACACCCACCCTACAGCATCAGCAATGAAGTTGTGCATCACTGTGCAAGCCACTCACATGGACAGAGAGCCACACGCTGAGCATGGGTCAATGCCGCCATATCCCAGGGCCACCGTAACACCCCCTCACAAGGGTGGAATAAAGAGCTCATTTCACCAAGGCTTTTAAAAATTACTACTACATTGTGTATGGGGGGAGACGGGTGGGGCAGTGTTCCTAATAATCATGAATAGTGACAGACCGCAATCTCTCATGACGTCACTGTTTGGGCACAGTTGGCAAATACTCTTCCTGATACCTGGATTATTTTAGGGAGGAAAGAGGGCTGAACTGTTTCCTGCTGAAGGTAGCTGGAAGTATAAATGCACACTTAAGGTGAAATGCAGACCCCAAAGGAGTCACCATTTCCATTGATCCCCAAGATCTTACCCTTAAATTCCATGGACCGTACAGAAGTAACTCGGTGCAAGGCTGTACATGCAGACGTGATCTTTGACAGTACCACGCTCTCGAGACAGCCAGGTTACTGGCTTGGAAGAAAATTAATGTCTGCGAGAACAGTAAAGACTTCAGTCTGTACGAAAACACAGCCGCAGGGACCAGAGGCAGAAATAGAAGGTTTTATTTTGATATATATATATTTAATACAATTTTTTAAACAGTGAATTTCATCTTCTGGCCCCAACAAACCCACTCAGGGAGTCCATTAAGAATTTTCAGAATAAAATATTGCAGGTAAGAAGCTGATAAACATAAAGGGCTTCTTAGCAAGCTTTTAAATGGCAATGAAGCCGCTGTGACACTCGTCTCTCAGTGCCACTTTGGCCACTGATATCACCCCCCTGCTGATACTGCATTAGAGAGAGGAACCACAGAGGGGCTGATTCTCAGAAGCGCTCAATAGCCACAATTTCCTCTGAAGTCAATAGGAGCTGCAGGTACTCAGCAATTCTGAGAGTCTGGTCTAGAATATACCAGGAAACCAGCTTTATGGCAACCAGAAAACTGGGTTTGATACTAAACAAAAGCCTCAGGTTTTTCTGGCAGACAAATATGCAATGATGGATACTGGGCAGCACTTGAATGCCCTGTCCAGAATGTCCGAGAGGCAGACGCACCTGTCCAGGGCAAGAAAGTACAGGATCTCTTTGGGAGCTGAAGTTCAGTTCACCGGCCAGGGCTGTCATTACAGAATCCAGTTAGCTTTATTCCTTTGAAAGTGGAGTTAGTGCTGGTGCAAGGTGCCCCCTTCCCTGGACACCGATGTTCTTGGCTTGCCCAAATTAAGCGAAACAGCAGCAGGTAATTCTGGAGGTGGGTATGACCAGAGCCCCATATTGCTAGCCAGTTCAGCTGTAAAGACAGGGAGTGGGAAAGCCAACACTGCCCTCTTCTGGGCATTTGGCAGTATGACAAACCTATTTAAGATAAAAACCTGTCCTGTGTCTTTTAAAATTCTCTTAAAAATGTGTGTGCTGCTGCTCTTCTCCTCCCCAAAGTCTCTCTGTGGATCAGTTTTAATTGAACACTTTCCACTAGTCCCAAATTGGAGTTAGACTGGTTAGCACTGAAAGTCAAGGGCCTTCTTCCTCTTTGCCAGATTTAATCCCACCTGGACTTGGAGTGAGGATTTGATGTTCAGTTTCTTGAGTGTGGCAATAAAAGCATTAGGGAGGAGCAGCCTCAAGAGTGGACTTGTCCCCAGTCAACTGTAGGCAGAGAGATTCTTTGACTGTCCTAAGAGAGAAGGATCTAACTCGGCACATCTGGATCTTGCTGTTAATAGCTAAGGACTCAGAGCTCTGTAGGGTAACTATGCTCTAGACTCCCTTACAGTAATGCAGTGCAATTTCCAGCTCTGACACACTCTTCCCTTAGCAATCTCCCTCCCACAAACGTCCTCACTAGAAGGTGACTATGGCTTAAAACATCAGCACATCTGGCAACCAAGCCTAGAACTGTCTGTGCTGATAGCAGCCTACACAACACAATAACCTAACAGCATCCATCAAGAAATACACATGTACTCACACATCTATGGCCAGCGACTTAAAACGAAAGCGGCCTGTCTTGAGGCGACAAACGTCCCTAGGCTGAGGAGCTGAGAACAACTCCTCGGCATGTGGGTGAAACTCCAAACTGTCCAGCAGCTAGCGGAGACATCAGAGCAGCCGGAGTGCATGGCTTCCCATCTCCTACCTCAAGGGGAAGGAGAAGAACTTGTTTCCAGATTTGCAGCGGATCTGCTCCCACTGGAACCGCAGGAGGTGTGCAGAGTCCTCAAACCCATCCACAATCTCCTGAAAAACACACCCAGAGCCCATAAGGGAAGCATCAGTGTGTGCGAGCCCAGGAGGCTGCCAGAGGATCAGGTCAGTCACTCACGGCACACAGACCATGGCTCACATAATGAAGAGATGCAGAGAAAAGGCACTGTTAGCAGCTGGAGGTCCTCAGACTTCCCAGGTGGCTCTGCCACAGGGAAACCACCTTAGAGAAACAAAATTTAACTCAAACTCCCACCTAAAGGTTCTCTTCCCTCATCTCTCCAAAGTTACAATTCAGTCACCTGAAGGCTACCAGCAGAAGACACATGGCAGGGAAGTTACCTGAATCCTTCCTCATCCCTGGAGACACCTGACTGGGGTGTTACTTGCATTCCTCGCCCACCCCCTCCATCCTCATCTCAGGAGACAGCTGCATGGGGAGTTACCTGAAGCTCCTGGAGACACTGCCCTTCCAGCTTGTTAGTCAGGTCTCCCACACACCAGGCCAGGCTGATATGGAACGATGGGTTCTGTACAGAGAGAGACAGAAGCTCAGACTGAGCGATGGAACAGCAACTCGGTGCAAGGATGCAAAGTCTGAGACCTGGTGAAACTCAGCCCTGCAGGGTCCCACCACCCGGGATCTCAGAGCCCGTTACAAACCTGAATGCGTGGAGCTCCACAACACTCTGTGAAACAGTAAGCATAGTTATCTCTACTTGACAAATGGGGACTCAACAGGATTCAGTGTCAGAAATGGGATCAGAGACCATGAATCTTGGCTCCCAGTCTGCCTGCCTCTGATATCAATAGCAAAGGCTGCCTTTCCCTGCCTAGCTGCTCTCAGCTTTTCAAGATGTGTTCAGAATGTGCGGAGAAATAACTCCGACACAGATACAAGTCTCTGTTGAGAAGTGGTTTGAGATCTCTGCGCCAGAAGCAAGCTCCCTACTCAGCCCATAGACTCAGAGATTCAGGGTTTATTTTAAATAAACTCTCTAAATCTGTAAGTGAATTTAGGCAGCAGTGAATGATGTCAGACTGGCAGCTCAGGGGACTGTCCACAGAATGGGCACCGTCAGTGCCAGCTTCCTGCACAATGTGCCTCAAATCTGACTGGGCTCGGACTCGCCGTGGCCCATTCAACCCTAGGCCATTCTTCTGCCAACAAGATTTGGGGGTGGTTTCTGTGACGTGGACTCCTGTCCCCTAGGAACTGGGCTCAGACCCAGGAAACGCATTTCACAGAAGGGCTATTGGACGGTAACGATTTAAAATCACCACAGGCCTGGGCTGGATGTGATCTCAGAGGGAAAGGCTTCTGCTAGCCCCATTCTCATTTGGCAATAGCGACCTCCAATCCAGGCATTACCGTCAGTCAGTAACCATAGGCCTTGATCCAGTCAGCCCCTGACTGCCAGGAAATGTCCCGCGCAGGACTGTAGTGCTACCGCAGGCAGTAATGAACAACCAGCATGGCCACCAATGGGAAAGCAGGATAAATGAGTGACAGGGAGCAGACAAATCAGGCTCTCCCGTAGAAGGGGTGGCAGTGGAGAGAAGACAGGTGAGTTCACACTGTGGTACTTTTCCCCACTCCCTTTTATTTGCTGCTTCTGAAGCTCAAGCTCCTGACTTGTTCCCCTGCCTCCATATTAAGCCAGAGGAGCAGCTAAGAGTTCTGGCCTCACCTTTAGGGTTTGGACAGGCAGAGAAGAGGGAGAGGACAAAAGACAAGCCATTACCTTGTAGAACGTAGGGAGATCGAACTCCTCCATAACTTTATCCACCTCTGAGACCAGCTCCAGCAGCTGAGCATGCCCACACGAGACCTCCAAGCCCACAAAGGTCCTGAGCACAGACAGGGAGAAAGATTGAGTGCAGGAAGAGCAGTGTTAATACCCTACCTGGGAGTGCCCTATGAATTTGGGCAGGTTGCTAAGGCAACCAAGTCCCCATCCTTTCCCAGGGTCATATAAGAAAAAGAAAAAAAAAAGTAGTGCAACTCTTCTAAACTCCATCTGCTCCATCCACTCATGACACCAACACAAGCTGGCACTTACAGTGGAGTCAGCACCTTTTCATAGTTTGACTGTCCTTTCTCATGTGCTTTGTTCCGCAGTAAAATAGTTAACCAGCTGGACATTTTAAATCAGCATTGTTAGGCTTCAGAGTTCACCCCCCCAGCAATGACTGGACAGTGTTTGCTTCTGTCAGGACTATTGTTTCAGGCTGTCTCCAGTCTCAAGCAGACGTCACTGTACTGGTTACACTAAAGTCACCTTAGCAGCTAAAAAGGCTAGAGACTTAATTATTTCCTTCAATGAAAGCTGAGGTTGTGCAGTGCAAGGTGAAATCACCAGGGAAAGGTACCAGCTCAATGAGCTGCCATGAACTGACCCAGTCAGATAACTGCATTTGTCAATATATTTTGGGCTGCCTGCGGCTGCAGCCCAAGATCAAAATCTACCCACCCAGGAGCATCCCTGGGAATGACGAGGGGACCGGGAGGACGGCTATGAAAACCTACAGCAGCAGATTTTTGGGACAAAGGGATATGATGTCACACAGCTGCCAAGCTGCTTGGCATTGATCCAGGGGTCCGTGCGCAGCATGAGTCAGTCCCCATCCATCCCTCCTCATGCCAGCTTTCCCCTCCTCCCCAGTGCTCTCAAAGGCAAGGCTGTGGTGCCACCCACTCACCTGGTTTTGTGCTGGTTGGTATAAACCTTAACCTGGCTGGCCGTACAGAAGAACCTGAAATGGGGAAAGAAGCAAATTCAATTAGGGAAAGAAACAAAGGAGGAGATGTGAGGTGCCCACCCTTAAGCTACTGCAGCAGGGCTTCCCTCTTGCTGGCCAAGCGCATGGGCAAAGATCTGTTTCTATCAAGGGTGAATCAGTCCAAACTGAATCTCGCCAGGGGCTGGATCAGTCCATTACCCCCCTTGGCTTCCACGCTGCTGTGCACTTCCTGAGCCCACCTCCCAAAATAGCACGAGGTTGTGCCTGGGAAGTCTCCAAGCCAGCTGTAAGCACTGAAATCACGAGAAAGCTTTTGTAAGAGATTTACAACACAACACTGTCATTGCTCCTCAACCCAGCGCCCCCTGCCTTGCAGCACGGCTGCTGGGCCACTGGCCTGCTCGCCAGATTAATCTGGTGCCAGTTTCTGCACCCACTGAAGCCCAAGGAAAAACTCCCACTGATTTCCATAGGGCAGGATCTAGCCCCGTGCGTTGGGGTCTCAAGAGCAGACAGTGGATTAACTGGGATCCACAGCACGTCAGGGGGAATCGCGAGGACCCAGAGCAGGCCGGGAGGTTAAGAATGGATGGAGTGACCCAAGGACAGAGGGACAGGGGGAGTGCTGCTCCTACCTGTAGAAGGAGGCTATGCGTTCCTTGAGGGACTGCACCAAGGGGTTTATCCAGTGGTAGCGCAGCACTACGCTCTGCGAGAGGCTGATATGGAACTCCTCCACGGCAGTGAGTGACACCGCATGCCTGCGGGCGTGGGAAACGAGGAGCTCCAGCAGCTCCAGCAATTCCTCCTGGATTTCACCTACCACGGAAAAGAGCAGCAGGAATAGAGCTTGATTCTCTCCACCCCCACATGGCACCTGGCCCAGCGCTGAAGGGCTGAGCCGTCTGTCCAATGAGGAACTAGAAATCAGGGGCAACCCTTGGATCCCAGTACATGTTACACACGTTAAGGAAGCCTCTCACAGCCCTGTGAAAATGGGGACCATTGTTATTCTTTTTCCCTAGGAGGAAACTAAGGCACAGATTTGGGAATAAATCTGGGATTCCCAATTCCCAGTTTGCTGATCTAACCTCTACCCAGGCACTGTCTCCTTGCAGAGATCTCTTTCCTTATTTTAGAAAGGTAACAAGCACCAATTAGGCATCATTTAGTAGCTATTGCCAAGCTGCAGATCCTGTAGAATGCACATCAAATGGGAACTTGGACGGGGATGGATGGACAGACTCAAACAAACACAAACACACAAACTTCCCTTTTGACTCCTTTGGTCTAATGGAGGTCTCTCTCTTACATGCTCTGTTTGAATGGAGAGAAAGTCAGGATGTGCCAGATCTGTCTAACAGGCAAGTGTGTTTATGGACCATACCATTGGAAAGCATTTGGCGTTGGAGAGAGACGTCTGAGCCCATATTGGGGAACGGGAGCAAAGAGTCTCACTAGGGGCTAGGCTCTCGGTCTGTTTGCAGAGACAAGTGTTCGCAAGATTTGCTCCGTGGGTGACACATGAGGATCCACACATCAGGACCCTCGGTCCCCCACCCCTCCCCACTGCTTCCAAGCTGGGGACATGGAGGGTCCCCTTGCAGGGGTCTCTGTCGCTCATCTGTTCCTGCCAACATCAGCCCCACACCGGTAGAGAGAGCTCCTCTGTCCACAGCTCTCACTTCTTCCCCTGCTCCAGCATTCACAGTCCCCAGACTGGGCAAACAGAGGAGACAGGGCTGAAGTTACCTACAGGGCATGTAGATGTACGTTGCCCAGTTGCCCCGCTCATGGGGGAAGTTGCGCACTCGTCCGCCATGCTTGGAGCTGTCATCCGTGACCTCCTCTTCCTGGTCTCTGAACATGTTTAACACACTGTCCGGCACAGGAAGGCGAGGAAGCGGCATGCTGCAGGAAAGTTGGGGGAGGAGAGAGGAGAAGAGGAAATTAACATGCGTGGTCACTCCCAGAGAGAGAGGTGTCCTCG
Organism: Emydura macquarii macquarii; assembly: GCF_026122565.2. NCBI lineage: Eukaryota > Metazoa > Chordata > Testudines > Chelidae > Emydura > Emydura macquarii. The sequence goes on along the minus strand of NW_027130432.1, from coordinate 12,517,812 downwards.
GCTAGGTGCACCACAGACAACTGCTTGTCATTTGCACAGCCGCGCTCTACACTCCTCCAAAGCCAGCCAGCGAGGAGAGCTTCTATACAGGGTTCTGGACTCAGGGAAGGTTCCCCCTCTCACTGCAAGGACCTCTATTTCTAGCGGTTAGTCCTGGGTTCCTGTCCTGTGCAATCAGTGCTACCAGTTTTTACCCTCCCCCTTACCCTCCCTTTATGAAACCTAAAGCTCTGACTTCATTCAGAAGCCCAGTTGCTCACCTCCCACTCTATCCATTGCCAATAGTATTTGGGGTTTGGCAGAGGACAGATAATCCCAGACAGCCCAGTTGCAGGTGTGGAAAAGGGAAGAGGTAATAAACCCCTATAACCAACTCTTATCTCCTCCTTAACAGAGGGGATAACAGCTTTGCACTCACTCCTTTCCAGAAGACACTTTCATGATGCTGTATTTCAAACACTTGAATGAGGGAGAACATTTCCATCACCAGATGCAACATCAGGAAGAGATGCCCAAACTTTGGCTGCCACTGACAAACCAGAAAGTGACACACGCCCAGCCCCGCATTCAGTCCTACATTTCACAGTCACTGAACATTTTGCTGGCCCAAACGTTGGCCACTCAAACCTACTCACTGATATTGAAAAGCCACTACACAATCCAGCACAGTTGGCAGGCCGCCTAGCAGAGAGCCAGAAACAAAATAGCCAGGGGCGTTACAGGCCAGGGCTGGGGTGTATTTGTGTTAAGGGGGAGTCCAGGCCTAGATTAGGAGGTACTGCAGGTCAGGACTGAAGGGCACTGGCAGATCTTCCAAAACGGATTAAACTAAACCGCACAAAGATGCTCTTAGTGCAGAATAAGAGCGTCCGCAGGGGGAGCTAAGCAGAATAACTATCACACTTTAAAATCACACCCTAGCTTATTTCACAAGCCCTTACATCTGCCAGCGCTCCGATCCAGACCTGCAGCACCGCCGGACAGAGGCCTGGCCTGGGCTATTACCCCGTGCAGACAAGCCTTAAGTAGGGTCTCAGGGCAGCACCCCACGAGGGCCCTCGGCAGAGCCGCGTCAGGCCCCTGAAACTTCAGTTCCAAGCAAAAACGACGAGAAAAACCAACCACGGAAACGAAACGTCCCCGGCCCGCCCCCCTCGTCGCCGCACAGACCGCACCGGGCTCTGGCTCCACCGGGCCCCAAACCCACCTGGTCCGGCCGGGGGTCACCGCCTCCCCTCCCGAGAAGCCGCCGGCCCCCCCAGCAGATTCATCCTCCGAGCTGCTGCTGCTGCTGTAGCCCACCAGCGCCGCCGCCCCGCTCATGGGGTCCGGGGGCCGGCACAGGATCTGCCCCCCAGCGCCCGCCACCCTCCCTCGGCTTCCTCCGTCCACCCCTGCCCTGCCCTGCAGCGCCTCCGAGTCCGAGTCCGAGTCCGAGTCCTCCGTGCTGCCGCGTTTACAGTCCCCGGCTCTCGCGCTCCGGGCTCTCTCGGTTCCAGCTCGGGGAGGGGAGGTGGCGCCGGCCTCCCGCAGAGCCCCACCTCGCCTCGCCTCGCCCCTCCCCTGCCCCAGCCAGCGCCGGCCGGTGGCTTGGCCGCGTCCCGGTCCCAGCTGTAGGGAGTGAAGCAGGGGCAGGGGCAGATGGGAGGAGCGGGGGACGGGTGATCTCATAGCGCCTGCGAGGGGGAGTCGCTGGGGCGGCGGGGAGGCGCAGGGGGGGCGGCAGGGGCTGCTCCCGGCTGCAGAGGTCTGGAAACCAGGCAAAGCGGAGCAAGTCCCTAGCGGGCACTGCCGCGATCCGAACTGAACTGCGGGCAGCCGGAGGGGGAGTGTCTGGGCACGGGGGGAGCTGGCGGGGCGGGGTTTGCACTTCATAGGTGGGGGGCGGCGGCGTGGTGCGGGTGCGGGTGATTCCAGAGAAGGGATCTGGCTCGCCGCCGTCTCTTTTAGTGGGTGGAGAAATTCACTTTAATGTTAAACCAGCCCCAGCCCTGGTCGAATCCACAGCAGCGCATCCCGATCCCGGGCTGCTGTTGTCCTGCGCCATTGGGGGCCGGGGGGCGAGCGCGCGTCCCTGGTCACAAGAAGCTCGCAGCGCGGAGGCTCTTCTCTTCCTCGTACCCCGAGCTCCCGTCAGCAGCTCGGCAGAGCTGCAGGCACCGCTCAGTAGCGGGAAGGCAGCTGGGGCAGCCCAGGCGGCACCCACCGCACCCCGAACTGGTGGGGGGGGGGGGGGCGAGCGCTCCAGACTGACGCTCATGGGGCTCAAAGCCAGACCTGTGCAGTAGTGAGTGAGGAGCGCTGGGAGAGGGGTGGATCGTGAGTAACCTGCGATCTTTGGGCATCAGTGGCCAGCCGCCAGCCCTGGCTTCCAGTTTACATCGGGCGCGGGGAGAGGCGTTTGTCAGGGAGAGGGACAAATGAAACGGGCCGAGATTAGTGCAGACCTCTGGGTCCATGAAATCAGAGTCGGGGGGTCATAGTCTGTCACCAGCAAGCCTTCCACAGAATGTCCCCAGCCCAGTCCATGTGTGAGTATGGTGTCCAGTTCTGTGGCCCCTCACGGGGAAGAGGGGGAGCTGTGGATGGAAGGATGTGGACAAATTGAAGAGAGTCCAGAGGAGGGCAACAAAAATGATTAGGAGGCTGGGGCACATGAATTACCAGGAGAGGCTGAAGGAACGAGGCTTGTTTAATCTGCAGAGGAGAAGAGTGAGGGGGGGATTTGATAGCAGCCTTAACTACCTGAAAGGGGGTTCCAGGGAGGATGGAGCTAGGCTGTTCTTGGTGGTGGCAGATGACAGAACATGGAGCAATTGTCTCAAGTTGCAGTGGGGGAGGTCTAGGTTGGACATTAGGAAAAAGTTTTTGACTAGGAGGGTGGTGAAGCACTGGAATGGGTTTCCTAGGGAGGTGGTGGAATCTCCATCCTTAGGGGTTTTTAATGCCCATCTTGACAAAGCCCTGGCTGGGAAGGTTTAGTTGGGGTTGGTCCTGCTTTGAGTAGGGGGTTGGACTAGATGCCTCCTTAGGTCCTTTCCAACGCTCATCTGCTATGATCTGGGGCAGACCCCCCCCAGTCTATCAGGGGGAACACTGCCCGAGCCCCCTGTCTGTCGGGGCAGCCCTCTGGGTCCCAAGGGGGCAGCAGCCTCCGCAGTTCCCGCGGCGGTCGGGCAGGGGGCAGTGTAGGGCGCAGTTCCCCCCTCGGTCCGGCAGGGGGCAGCCCCAGCCTCGCTCCCTCCTTCGGCCCCGCCTCCTCCGACGTCTCGGCCGGGCCGGGCCGGGCTACTCCCTCCATCCCGGGGCTCGCAGCGCAGGCAGCCACCGCCCAGAGTCCAGCGGGCCCCCCTCCCCCGGCAGTGGGAGCCCAGCGCCCAGCCGCCGCTGCCCGCCTGGCCTGCTCCTTCTCGGGCCGCGGCCCAGCCGAGTCCCCCGCTCTCCGGGTCGCGCCGCTGACCGCAGCTGCTACGCCAGCCCGGGGATTGGGAGGAACCGCAGGCCGCGGCCCCCGGGACCGAGCCGGGCTGACAGGGGCCGCCCCACCCCCGCCGGGGCCCGGCCTGCAGGTGAGAAGGGAGCCGGGAGCGCCGGGCCGGGCAGCGTCCCCCCCACAGGCTTCCCCGCTCCTACTGCCGGGGGCTCCCCTGGGGTCTGGAGGTTCCCATGCCCCCTCCCGAGTGCTGGAGGGTTCCCAGCCCCTTGAGCCCCCACCTGTGGGGGCTTTCCCTGCCCCTTTGTGTCCCCCTCTTCTCCCAGCGGGGGCTTCCCCTGCCCTGATCTCTCCGCTGTCGCGGGGGGGGGGGGGTCTTCGCCTCACCTCACCTCTCTACAGGGGCCTTGCCCCAAATTTAGGGGTGTCCCCTGCTCCCCGCACCGGCTCTTTTCCCTCCCAGCGCTGCGGGCTTTCTCGTTCTGTGACCCGCTTCTTCTGGTCCATCCTCTCTCCTACCTACCTGTCCCTGCCCTGCCTCTCCTCCTCCCACCCCAGGAGCTATTCCTCCATGAGACCAAGTTCAATCATTTAATTGTCTGTTTTGTTTATTTTTTCCCTCCTCCCCATCTCTGCTCCCAGGTTTGTCTCATTTCTCTCCCTTCCCCTTTCTCTGCATTTTTGTTCCTCCCAGCTGGAAATCTCCCCAGCTTCAGGCATAGGACAGAGGCTGGAAGGCAGAGGGCTTTTACTTGTAAGTAAACAAAACGAAGTCTTTTTTTGATGTGCAAGTTAAACTTTGTGGTTTGGGAGTCTCTCCTTAAGGTCTGGGTGAAGAGGGGCTATAATATGAATGGGATTGAGGGGGAGGCTTTGGGATTATTTCCTTTCATGTTTATATGCTCATTTCAAAGAGGATTGTCAGTGGGATATTTGAAGTGTTTCCTGCTTCTCTTTACATATTTTTAACTGTCTTGTGAGTTCTTCATAATGGTGTAGTTTGTTCTAGTCAGCATTGGCTTTCCTTTGATCCCACCAGGGTGAAAGCTGACTAGAGGATTCTTGTGTGACTGAGTGTGGGGTAGCTTACTATATCACATAGTGAAAAGATAAAGATGACTGAGGAACAGGTGCAGCTGGGGTTGCCTGGTTTTGTCTAAAGATCTAGCTGTGTCTTCTAATGGGGAGTGTCTGGTTAACTCACTGTTAATGTGCTTATTAAACATGTTTAAGGTTATGCTGCAGGCTGTCAAAGCCAGGAAATTGAGCGGAACAATTGTGTTGGAGTAAACTTGCGGGAACAGAACACTTAAGGCCCAGGCCCTTCCTGCAATTTCCTCTATGCCCCTTGCTGCTGTGAATCTATTGGGGTTGGAATCTGAGCCCTTCTCTCTCACATGTGGCCTTTGCTGCTGGCCTGCACTCTTGCATTATTTTCATCTTTGTGACATTCTGTTTGGTTGAATTTGGTGCTGTGATTGTGACTTGGAGGCTGAGTGGGGAGTGAAGCTGGGCCTGAAATGGAGAAGTCATGATTAGAACACACATAGATTCATAACAAACGAGCAAGCGAAGAGATTTGCAGAAGGTGGACCAAATTATGTTTCAGATGGCTAAACTGCAGTCCTCTTCTCCAGTCTGAAAGAAACTCTTTCATTCTAATGCTCCTATTAAATTGTCCTCCTCTTCTGTTTCCCACCAAGGGATGAGCTAGACTGAAAATCAGCATTAACTTGCTTATTTATCTAGAGCACCCAATATATCCAAGTTGGTATTTCCTAACGACTTTGTTTATTTGGGTATTTCCAGACTGTATCAGACCAATGATCCATGTAGTCCAGAATGCTGTCTCTGCCAAGTGCTTACCTATCAAACTGTATAACAGCCAACTATAGATTAAATTTGCCCAGAAGGGAAGATTTTTCTTCTCCCTGGGCAGTTAGTGGTTTGGTTGGTTTATGCCCTGAAACATGAGATTATCTATTCTTAAACTTTTATTGTAGCTACTGTAACTGCAGCTATTCTTTGAATATAAATAGTTCTAAATCAAAGCCGGGGACAGGGTGGAATATGCAGGATTGGGAAGGGAGATTCCAGTGAAGCCGCCAGCCTTAAGGATTTTGGTGGCTTCTCTGACATAATGTTGTAATGATAAATTGGCTAGTGTAGCATTCTGTTGAGAGTGGAGCAATCTACCGGCCACTTATCACTGATGTGTGGGACACTTCCAGCAAAAAGTGGAGGGAGACTAAGCCATCAGTTTGCTGAATCCAAAGTCATCTGTTAACAGAAAAATTAAGATGAAAGATGGAGCTTTTGAGCAGGGCCTGGGATACTGGTCCAGTAGGAATATCGGTACCCATCTTCTTTCCAAAAGGTGGGGTTGGAGTTCTTGCTAGGGTATGGCCTGGTCCTGGGCCTTGCTGTTACCTCACCATCTTTCTCTTGTCTGCTTCTGGCTAATAGCTTTAGTCTTCTTACTAGCAGATGTCTGGTAAATTTTCTTAATCCTACGTTATGCATCTGGAAGGATTACAATTCCTGCTGAGCCTTCTTTGTAAGGCAGAAAATGTGATACCTCTCATTGGGCCAAGGAGTAAATTATGCGCCCGTTTTTAGGCTCCAGTGATCCTCCCTTCAGCAGTTTGACCATCTCTGTAAGCAGCCAATCACATTATGTACTCTGGCCATGTTCACTAAGAGACCTGTGTGACTACAAGCACTTTTGGGGATTGTGTTGTCTGTAAGTGGGCCTTTGCTCTAGTCTAATAATGGGCTAATGTTGTATGGCTCATCATAAGCAGGGTGCTTGTTTCCCAGGAGCCCAGCTGTTCTTCCTGGTCTCTAAATATCAAATAGTATGTTGCAGAAGGTGTCTTATTCACTTGGATTCTCTCTTCAGTGAAGCTGTTTCATTTCTACAGCAGGGGTGTCAGGTACACTAACAAAGATTAGGGACTGGAAGCAAATCCTGAAACATCAGACTGTTTCCCCAAGTGAGCCTGTGGTACTCAACCAGTCCTAACTGGGTCAGAGTGGACTCAGCCTCATCAGTAATGCTATATTTCTGTGTAGAACTTGATTGGCTCTTAGCATCCAATAATGTGTATCTGCCCCCTTGGACTGCACAGCAGTGAGACAACATTTTGGTTTTAGTAGATGTGTTGAACCCCAGCAGATCCTGTCACACTCCTGTGCAGCGACCTTTTGTAAGGGTTTGTGGAGGGCAGCATTTTAGTCAGACGAGGGGCTGGGCGTCTTCTTGAGAGAGGTTTACATGAAATAATTAAAAAGGTTGGGCTTGTGTTTCTGGCTAGCAAGCCACTTCCACCATCTCTAACCAGTGGTTTAATATCATGTGAATGCATTGTGATTTGAAATTGAAATGATTAAATTAATCCAATTGACTACATAGTCAGTCTTCTTGACTGAGAATTTAGGAAAGAGATGGTGACAGGTCATCAGATGTTCCCAATCTGTGTCCCAACTGTGGACAAAAGAATCCCCAAGATCTGTCAACTGAAACAGCCACTAGACACATGGACATATGCTTCCCTTTCTGGACCACCATACTTGATTGAAAATGCAGGAAGCCAAAAAACAAGGCTGCCAGTCATTAGGGCAAAACCTGTCTGATATGGTTAGGTTCTCTGAAGTGGGTGTGTGGCTGTCAGAGCAGGACTTGATCCCATCTGGTCCAAAACTTGCCCGAGGCTGTTCTGGTTGAAGCTCAGGTATGTGTTCCTCCTGGTTCAGTTAGTTTGCCCCCTTTTTGCTTAAGTGCGGCTTGCATAGAATAGATATAATCGATTATTTTTAGTCTGATCCATGCTTTAAAGGGCTGAACATATAGTTGTTTTGCTTAGCTGTGGGAACTGATGTGAGCTGTCTTCTTTCCTTGCAGAGCTCTTCCTTGGAGTGTGTCCCGCACCTTTGCAAATGTGAGTGCATTGGATCAGCACGGACAAGGGCCTCCTGTTGTCTTCAAGACACTTCTTTGCTTCCGGTTGCCGTTTAGTTTGTTAAAAAAACGTGAGGAATGATCTAACAAAGAACACTCCCTGCTCCTGAGATCTAGAGCGTGGGCTGGATTCCCCACCCTCAATTCAGGACTAACTGCTGACAATCAGTATCTTCTGAATTGATCCCCTTAACTGAGAAGCTGAAGCTGTGTTTGCTGAAACCCCATTTCTTTTTCCCAAGCATGTCAGAAAGCTGGCAGCAGCAGCAGCAACCACCACAACAACAGCAGCAGCAGCAGCAGCAGCAACCACCACAGCAACAACATCACGCCGGGACAGCAGCACTCACAGAACACTCGATCCCGCCGAGCACTGCCGAAAACCCCTTGGGTTGCGCTGTCTACGGCATCCTGCTCCAGCCAGACCCCAATCTGCAGCACCACCAGCACGCTCCGATCCAGGCTGGAGAGCCGTCCCACAAATGTGGAGTGTGTGGCCACGACCTTACTCACCTGTCCAACCCACACGAGCATCAGTGTCTGCCAGGGCACGACCGTTCCTTCCAGTGCACTCAGTGTCTGAAGATCTTTCACCAGGCTACGGATCTACTTGAGCACCAGTGCATCCAGGTGGAACAGAAGCCCTTCGTGTGTGGGGTCTGCAAGATGGGCTTTTCCTTGTTAACCTCCCTAGCACAGCACCACAACGTCCACAACGGCAGCGCCATGAAGTGCTCCATCTGTGAGAAGACCTACAAGCCGCCCGAGGCAGAGCACTCCCAGGCCCTCGACTCCTCAGAGAAGCCCTACAGCTGCTCCATTTGCCAGAAGACCTTCAAGCACCTATCGGAGCTCTCACGCCACGAGCGCATCCACACTGGAGAGAAGCCTTACAAGTGCACCCTATGTGACAAGAGCTTCAGCCAGTCGTCGCACCTGGTGCACCACAAGCGGACGCACAGCTCGGAGCGGCCGTACAAGTGCACGGTGTGCGAAAAGACCTTCAAGCACCGCTCACACCTGGTGCGCCACATGTACGCCCACTCGGGCGAGCACCTCTTCAAGTGCAGTGTCTGCGAGCTGCACTTCAAGGAGTCGTCGGAGCTGTTACACCACCAGTGCACGCCCAGCGGAGAGCGGCCCTTCCGCTGCGGTGAGTGCCACAAGTCCTTCAAGCGCCCCTCGGACCTGCGGCAGCACGAGCGCACACACAGTGAGGAGCGCCCCTTCAAGTGTGACCTGTGCCAGATGAGCTTCAAGCAGCAGTACGCTCTCATGCGCCACCGTCGCACCCACAAAGTGGAGGAGCCCTTCAAGTGCAACCTGTGCGAGAAGGGCTTCGTGCAGCCCTCCCATCTGGTCTATCACCAACATGTGCATGGCATAGAGAACCTGTTCAAGTGTAACGTGTGCCAGAAGGGCTTCAACCAGTCCTCGGAGCTGCTGCGGCACAAGTGTGTGCAGAATGCCGAGCGGCCCTTCAAGTGCACCGTGTGCAACAAGGCCTACAAGAGGTCCTCGGCCCTGCAGAAGCACCAGCTGTCGCACTGCGCCGAGAAGCCGCTCAAGTGCACGCTATGCGAGAGACGCTTCTTCTCCTCCTCTGAGTTTGTGCAACACCGCTGCGACCCAGTGCGTGAGAAACCCCTCAAGTGCCCCGACTGCGAGAAGCGGTTCAAGTACGCCTCAGACCTGCAGCGGCACCGGCGCGTGCACACTGGCGAAAAGCCATATAAGTGCCCCTCGTGCGAGAAGGCCTTCAAGCAGCGCGAGCACCTCAACAAGCACCACAGCGTGCACGCTCGGGAGCAGCAGTACAAGTGTATGTGGTGCGGGGAGAGGTTTCTGGACTTGGCCTTGCTGCAGGAACACAGTGTCCAGCACACAGCCGAGGGGGCATACCAGGTGGCTGCCTGCTTGCTGTGAGCCTCCTAAGCAGGCTTCAGCTTGCATGCAAACCTCCTCGACTGCCCTCTTCCCTGCCCATACAGGTTCCATACCCGTACCTAGGCGGGACAGTGGCAGATGAGCTGCTGATCTGGTTGACAGTGCTCTGGCCTCTTTGTTCTATTTCACCTGTAGTAGTGTCTTACTGATCTGACGGACAAAATGTGAAAAGTCCAGGGGTGGGGTGGAGGAGAAGGGAGGGGAATACTGAAAGCAAATCACATACCTGCTTGTCCTTTTCTGGATTGTACTTCACATTGCACCTGCAGTTCAAAGTGATGACAGTTTGCAGGTCTCTGTTCCGCTGCCCCTGGAGACTGTAGCCCTTTACCCGTGTCCCCTAGTAACGAGATCCACTGAGAGAACCAGCTGACGGTCCCTGTCCTTGAGAGAGGCTCAGGAACAAGCCAGACCCAGACACTACTCTCTTCAGGCACAGCTGCTCTGCAGTGAAACAGCAGGCTTCAGTTTTGGGAGCCTTAATATAGTTAAGTTGCTTCAAGGCAGTTTCAGATCGTTAGCCCTGGTTGACCAAATGGTTCTAGCAGCTCCCCAGACATACTTCTCAATAGAGAGTGAAAGAGGGAGATGCTTTGGGACTGCTGAGCTCCAAGTGCACTGCTGCTTTTCCAGTCTTTGCTGGCTGTAGAAGTCTGCAAAGGATCCTTTGCCCAGAAAATCTGTTGGAGTCTAAGGGTAACATGAGTGCTGCATGTTATTTGGAAAAGTTGACTAGGTCGGTCCTCTAGATCACCAGTACTCCTGGCTCTAATTGGCTGAGGGCCTTAGGTTTACAATTTTCTCACCTGGGGACAGTGTCTGAATTTCCTAAGAATTCAGCTGTCTTGAGGCATAGCTCTGCTGTTAAGTCTTAAGACTGCTTCCAACACAAGGCCTCCTCTTGTAGTACTAATCAGTGATGCACTTGGACTGGGTGTATGCTGCCAGCCTAAGGGGGTTCTGTGTTTAAATAAAGAGGAGGTCTGTGTGGGATTAGCAGTAAACGCTAAGGGGTGGGGAAAACACTATTAAAATACAGCTTAAAAACATTCAGCAAAAGAGCAGTTTATTTAGAAATGAGGTTGAGGGTCTGGGATTGTAACTGGGAGTTAGGAGACTGTAACCTCCATTCAAATGCTGTGGCATTAAATTGTGATCTTTTGGGGTACAACCTCTTTATTCTGATCATGCAGTGAGTAGGGGAGAATTAATTTTCTACTGTGTAATTGGCTTCTTGGGAAGGGCATGAATTTTTCCCTTCTGCAAGTTGCTGGGGACCCTCTTGTTGGTCCCTTCTCCCACTTGTATCCTTCTTGCATCTTTATATTGCAACTAGAAACCGTTTTTAAAAGATCACCATCCTCTATTTTCCCATTTGACAAGGCTGATCCAACCCCAAAAGCTGTCCTCTACAGAATATTGTTGGCTTCTCACGACCAAGGATTCTTCAGCTAACATTTGGCACTTCCTCGGCCAGAGGCGTGGCTGCTGCATTACCCAAAATCCTTTCCTTGCCACCAGCTTGGCTAGCTATGATTTGAATTGGGGGCACTTTGATTGGTTGTAACAAGTGAGAGCAGTGATGGTCAAACTGCCCACATGCTGCCCAAATGGATAGGGTCACAAAAATGGTTCCATCGTGGGTAACAAACACCCATGTTAACCTTGCAAAAAGTTAAGTCATGCCTGTTTTCTCTCAAAGGATCCCCTACTCCATGTCCACTTCCAGCACCATAAAGAAGACCAGAGCTTATTTCCACAGGGGGCTGGAAAAGTTGAATGAACAGGTCCCAGCGGGGCCGAGTTTTCCTCACGTGCAGCTTTAAGGAGTTTAAATGAACCTTGTCCTCCGGCACCTGAGGAGACGTGACTGATGCTCTTCGAATTTCACACTGCCTCAAAAATGTAGAACCTATTCTACCAAGTTTTCTGTCTGCGTTTTTTTCCGTTTTGCTTTTTTTAAAAGCAGTTTGTTAATATTCATTAAAAGAAATCCTGTATAGTTTAATTTGATGTCATTTTGGATCTTTAAAAAGAGATATTCAGTTCTAGGTAGCTGTTTTATGATAATATATAGTGAGTTCAGTGTATTCTTAACTATAGGAGTAAAACTGAAACAGAAACAAGGAAAGCTAATTTTGTTCAGGTTGTCTTTGAGTGGGTAAGGTTGAGGGAGGCAGGGAAAGATGGTGTTGGAGGGGGGCATCACTAATGGAAATTTAAATTCAGGATTTGGGGGAAGAACTGAGAAACCAGATTGTTAAAGTACATTCAACATGCAATACACTTGGCTGTAGAGACTATTTTTGTTCCAGCTGCAGAGCATTTTATGTTTTGCACTAATGCCTTTGGGAGATCCATTGGGACCACTGACACTTGTGAATTGGCTCAGAAGATAACAAATACATTTAAAATTAAAAACCAAGAATGGCTCCCAGTGTCCTTCCTTGATTTATGTTGACTGCCAGAAGTATTGATAGTTCAGAACGTGCAGGTAAATGTTCTGTAGCAGACTCTGCCACTGAGGGTCAGTAACAGACCTTGCTCTTAGTACTCTGCCAGCTGCTGTATTAAACTTGGCTGGGGAAGAGAGCAAAAAGTGGATTAATGAGGCACTGCTGTAGTTTAAACAGCAAACAATAGATTTTATTGTGGGTGGTAAATCCCACACCCTTCTCAAGAGATAAGCAGGTTGTTGTGGAGGTGGATATGAATGTATAGTAGGCAGCCAGTGGTATGGCATCTGCAGCCTCCTAACTGCTTTCAAGTAGGGAGATAAATGATTGTCCAGATAGAAAGGCTCCCCTCCTGATGTATCTCTGAAATACTACTTTTATTAACAAGACCTAGTTTCCTCTCTTCTCCTCCTCCCAGACTGGTTTCTGTTCACACACCAGCTAACTCTGGGTGCAGGGTCTGTTCTCAGCTCAGTACCTCTCCCTGGTTTTGTAGCCAATTTAGAAGCATGTAAACCAAGGCTAAACCTCATTGCATTTCCTGCTGGCATTGGTGCTCTCTCATGCTGTGTTTAGCTGTCTGCGCCAGCCAGGAAATCAATGACATGCTGAGCTGTTCAGGGCTGGAGCAGACAGCTAGGCAGCACAGTGCATAGCTGGTACCCTGGCTGGTCAGTTCTGGAGTGGGCAGCTGAACTCAGTGATGGCGGAAGATAGAAATTCTGCCTCTCCTGCTGTGTGAGTTATTTCTAAGTTAGTCCCCAAAACAGGGATGAGCTGGAGGGGATGGAGAGAATGCTCGTATTAAGTAGTTGAGAGATCTGGCCTTTTCTGAGACGGGAACACTTACTTACACATTTAAGGGATGGAGGGTGCTTATGTACGACTGTAATTGCAAGAGAGTCTTCATTTGTGAAGTACATAGCTAGTAATACACAACAGAGTCCTGCCTGATGGCAGTGTTACAGCTGGGCAGGCCCTTTGCAACAGGGCTACTCTGGGGGGCCCTTTCCCTTCACTTTAAGGCATCTTCATGCTGCCAGAGCACCATAAAGGGCCTTAGTGTAACAGAATCAGGCCCACGATCTCTTGAATCTCTGCCAATATGTGGATGTGCTTTTCATAGCTGCAACACTGCAGGCTAGAGAGATGCATTTCTCAAGTCTGTACGCACCCAGGGCTGTTATCCAGCTCTCTGGGGTCATGCAGGTGCATCCCTGAAACCCTAGTGGTCAGTAATTGTAGAGGTGACAGTACTGGTGAAAAGGAGCTGGGAGTTAGTGGATCACAAATTGAATGAGTCGTCAATATGATGTAGCTGCGAAAAAGGCAAATATCATTCCGGGGTGTACTGACAGGAATGTCCTGTGTAAGACATAGGAGGTAATTGTCTTGCTCTGCCTGGCCCTGCTGAGGCCCCAGCTGGAGTACTATGTCCAGTTCTGGGTGTCGCACTTTAGGAAGGATGTGAACAAATTGAAGAGAATCCAAAGAAGAGCAGCAAAAGTGATAAGAGTTAAGAAACCTGAATGTATGAAGAAAGGTTGAAATAACTGGGTGTGTTTAGTCTTGAAGAAAGACTGAGTGGGGACTGAGGCGGGATTTGAGTCTTTAACTATGGTAAGGGCTGCTACAAAGAGGATGGGGATCAATTGTTCTCCATGTCCACTGAAGGTAGGACAAGAGGTAATGGGCTTGATCTGCGGCAAGGGAGATTTAGGTTAGATATTAGGAAAAGCTTTCTAACTTTAAGGGGAGTTAAGCTCTGGAATAGACTTCCAAGGAGGTTGTGGGAGTTCTTAAGAACAGGTTGGACAAATACCTCTCAGGGATGGCCTAGGTTTACTTGGTCCTGGCTCTGCCCCGGGGGCTGGATTAGATGAGGTCTCGAGGTCCCTTCCAGCCCTACTCTTCTATGAGTGATTTCAGGACTACAGTTGGCTTGCTCTGTTAGGTAACAGTGCTTCCAGTTCCACTTAAAAAAACTGATTGTCCTAACAGCAGATGACAGCATCTGTTGTAGGAGTAGGTGACTATTTGGGTATGTGTGGCTGTACCTTTGATTGGCAGTGTTAAAATGTTATCCCTGGGATTAGGGCAGGATGGGGACAAGTTAGGCGGTAGAACTGATACTATAGCCCTGGATTTTTATTAGGTAAAGAAAACTACAAGCTGTTCAATTACAGATGTTTAGGTTGGGGGGAAGAGGGTTGGTCTTCACTGCTGTGCCTTTCAGAGTCAGGTGTGTTTTTTTTTTTTTTTTTTTACTGGAATAAGTGGTAGAAATAGTAGAATTTAATCCTATGAGAGAATCCCCCTGGTTCTACTTCTGGGGGGCTCATACGGTTGGTACAGTGGATGCCTTTCAGAAGTGGGTTATGATGACATCATCCTACAGGGTGGAGGGGTTCATCCACTATTGACCATTTTCAGTTGACATTTTACTTTCAAACCAAAGAGCACATATGGCCAAAGCCTCTATGGAGTAAAATGTGTTAAACTCTACCTGTGTTGCACTTCCTTTCTCTTCTGTTCTGACATTCGTACAGAGGGACTGCAAGGGTGTCTGTAGCCCCACTGCTCCTCAGTCTGCTCATGGTAGCTAACAGTCCTGGCCAACTTCATCTCAGCCTTCATCAGAGAGTGGTGAATGATGTGGTTAACAACCCTGGGTACGGGATGTTTGACGTGGGAGGTCAGGCACAATAGCTGAACAACTGTAAGATGTTATTGGCTAGGTGGTGATAACTCTTGTGGGTGGCTATTTTTCTAGCATGAAGCACTAGAAGACCGGAAGAATAGGAATGAAAAGATGGAACTTTTGGACATTCATGAAAAGGTGGGACGGTGGGGGATACTTACACTCTACATCTGCAGCCAGGTGACTGACTTGCAGACAATGTGTTCAGTTCTTCATAGCTGTGTGTTTGCCTCCAGGAAGGAGAGATCCTTCTTCTCCATCTCTTTCCTTCTCCCCTTTCCTGATTCCCTTTCTTCAGCATATTCACAGGATGCCTCGACATCTTTTTATTTTCTCCCTCCCCTGCGTCTCTTGTGTGCTATTTAGCAATCTTTGGGGATTATCCTTTTATAATCACCTCTGGGTTTCTTTGCACTTCTTATATTGGCTTTGCTCTTTGTAAACGGTGGTACATTTTTTCCCTTTTGCCATTTTGATTATTTTTCTACAATGGATTTCTTTAAAATAAATACCTTTCAGAGACCAGTGGTAGTTCTCATTTACTTGAAGACCTCTAAAGTTGGGGGGGGGGAGGGGGTGTGTAAAGGAACCTAATGGGTTTAGGTGCCCAGTTCCATTGAATTCTAATGGGGTTTAAGCAACGCAGTGAATTGCAGCCTACGAAGCCATTGCACTGAGTGGCACAGCCAAAGATAGAAAAGGATTTATGCAGCTACATTCCTTGGTGGGGTTTTTTTGGGTCCGTTCCATTGTGGGCATGTCAATTCAGCCTAAGATGGGGGAGTTGGCAACAAAATATGGGGAAAGTTTTAAGCTGTGTCCCACTGCTCCTGTGTAGGAGACTGAGGTTGGTGAGCCAAGAGGAGACTAGTCAGCATAGCTATAAACCAGGCCCAGCCTGAGTTGCAGTTTCCTTAATAAATTGTCTATTGACGCTGTCAAGGCAAGTCTTGATAGTAACTTAGTGGAGGGCCCCAAAATGGTTTTTGGGATAGAAATGATGAGTTACTGGCGTATCATATGATACACACGGACACTGCATGTGGAATTTAAAAACTTCAATCTCTCAAAGGATTGTTCCTACTACTGCCTATGGGGCTGTAGCTCTCAAGGTGGATGGATATCCTGGCTTCACTGCGATGTGTACAACCCATCTGTACCCTGGGTACAGTTGTATGATCTCCGTCCAATATTCAGTGGTTGTTCAGGGGCATGAGGCGGAGCGAGGGTGTCCCTCTTAGAGTTGGGTGCTGATAGGTGTGCTCTCAGCTTCATTGTTGGGTTGCCATGTGGCTCCTGGAGGAGTTGGTGCTGAGGAAAGGGAACAATAAAGGGGAAAAACTGGAGGTGGACAAAAGCAGCCTGTGATAGTGGGTTGGCACAGTCTCCTGGTTCTCCTCTGAATAGCTGGCCTGCATGATGTTTTGGGTGGGGAGAAGAGCACTTTTTATTTCCTTCGGGCATTACAGTCAGCCCAGGACTGCAACCAGTAATTGGGTGTTAACTAATGAAGCAAAAAAACATAACCGTGAATGTTAACTATTCTTGATCAAGCTGTGACACGCTGAGTTAACTCACAGGAAGATTTCTGTTGCTGTACACGCAGCCATGCCATAGAGATGCAATAATGACAGGCAAGTGTGAATTTTGGGCTACCATTCCATCTTGGGTTCTGGCAACTTGAGTGTCTCTTGTGATTTGAAATCCATTTTGTTCCTCCATAGCAGTTTCCCCACTGGCCATCTTAAAGCGCATTATGGACATCAAGGAACTGAACCGCACAACATCCGGAGAACTCTGAGAGAGAATCCCTTTGCTCAAACCCCAATGTGGAATTCTAACCCCTAACTCCATGTGTTTGTCTCTAAAGTTTTATGTGATCCATGGATCTGATTTCTTTTCAGGGGCAGTTCTTCACTGCAGTGGAGCCGGGTCAATAGCAGATGGCTTGTTGGCCCACCCACAGTCTCTGATGGGGTGAGGTTATAGGTGGATCAGCATAACCTATGGTTGTGACTCCCTGCCTGTGAATTAGCAGGGCTGTGTGAGGTTGTACTTGTGAGTGATGAGGCTTCCATGTGGCTTGCAGTGCCTTTAACACTGCTCTCCATGTGTTTATAAGACTATATCCCATTGTGTGTGTGTACATATATATATATTGTATTAACATGTCCGGCTCTCCTGTGATTGTCGAATGGTTTTGCTTTACTAATAAATTTATAGTTATTTATACCTTCCTGTGGGTGTGTAAGATTTCTAGAGGGGGAGCATCACGCATGATCTGGGCGTTTACCCTTTTTTGTAAATCTATTCCTGAGGCTGCTCCTGTTTTTGAGGTTCTGTCAAGAAAAACAATGGCTTGTGCTGCTGCTACCAAAGGGGACACAAGGGGGAAATTCAGGATTCAGGCAGCTGAAGCTAAAACAAAAGAGGGAAAAGTTTGATATGCTCTACTCCTGCTAGAAATGAGAGCATCAGTAGGAAGCCTTTTGTCTCATCTGCTGACTTTCTCTGGATGGAAAGTTATGGCCAAAGACTTCCACTGACACCAGCTTAGGTGCTCTGTCAATCCAGTATGATCAGTAATGGTTTAATTGTAGAAATTGATGGATTCCTGCTCCAAGGATCCCGATTCCACGGAAGGCTCCCACAGCTTCAAAGAAGCTCCGCTTCTTGCTAAACACTCATCTATTCATGACATTGTAATAACTCTGTGGTTTGGAGATTAATTGGGCTGAAACCAGGTACAGAAATTCTCAAACGCATGAAATTATTCTCCCTTCCCCCGTCATGCATGTTTTGTTGTTTTTTCCAGATAATTGAGATGCTAAGAGGAAAACAGTTTTTTGCCTGTTTGTGCCCTCTTTCCTCCCCACCTCTCTTAAGATCTAAAAATGGGAGGGGGGATGTGGAGGGGAGAGGGAAGAGAACATACAGTCCAACAGGCATGCTATTAATGTCTGGGAGATTGAGATGGCAGAGCTATGTAACTCTGAAAATGCGATCTCTCATTCCTTCTAGTCGATCAGTGTATCTCTTGACATCAAAACGCATTTTGAAACAAATTTAGTCTGTTTTCCTCCTAATTTTTAGGTGTCTCCCTTGTGATCCTATCATAAAGCAGTGACACCTTCAAAACATTTTTTCCTTCTAAATGGTCCTGCTTATAAATGTACAGCAATTGTCATCCATAGATCTCAAAGTGCTCTTACAAAAGAAGGGTAAGTATTATATGCATTTTACAGATATTGGGGGAGGAGAGGGAAGGCGAGAAGGCACACAAAGGAAAAGTGACTTGCCTAAGATCACCCAGTAGCAAAGCTGGGAAAAGAACCTAGGTCTGTGTTAAGAAGCATTTGCATCAGTGAACAAAATTCTTGGTGCCCTGGAGACAGCCAATAATGTCACTGTACTGTCTGGACAGCCCATTACATTTTCCTGGTTTTGAGGAGCAGATGAAAGATTCCACCTCTGCATCCTGGAAATTGGGTCTATTGCATGTTTAGATCCTTTTTTGTGAAGAGAGATTTTTAATGGTAAATGTGACAATTGCCTGAGACTTCGACCCCTAACTGGGGCAGGGCAGCATCATATGCAGGGTGGGGAAAGCTTTAAGGTCTAGATGCTTCAGGAAGGTGGTGCTGGCAATTCTGCTAGGTGGCTGTCTTCCTTTCTGGCTCAGTATTGAAATAGTGGCCCTGTGCTGCTGGAGTTCCTGGCTTTTGGAGGAGAGGGAAAAGCACGGTTCTGATCACATGCCGTTAAAACTTCCGTGGCATGTTTTTCAAGCTTTCTGTCCAATTACTGATTTAAATGGGGTGCCCTTCACCACTGTCTGGTTATTTCCAATCCAGACATGGGAGAAGGGGAAAGTTTAAATTGTGGTTTTTAGGGTTTTAAAAAATGGCATTCTTTGAACTTTGTTCCAGAGCATCAGAAAATATTCTGTGACCTCGGGGCAGGTGACCATAGTTCACTGGTAGCTTTGCACGGTATGTGTCTTTTGACTTGGAATTATAGCGATAAATCCAAGGAATTTGCAAAAATCAGAGGGTTAAGAGCTGGCTAAATTCTAACTGGAGTAATTAGTAGAGCTGGCCAAAGAATGGGAAGACGACTCTACCCAAAATGTGGAAGTTGTTCCTATTTTACAGGGCTCAAAGTTGGAGGGCCCCCCCCTTTATTTTGCAGCTTTTGAAACTGTGATAGATATTTATTATTTACCAAAAGCTGTGTTTTGTTACTGAAAACGGGTTTGGTAAATGAGACGTTTCAATGATTTAGAAAACATCTTTGAGAAATAAATAAGGCTGTCATGGAAAGATGTCTAGAAAAGAGAATACCCACAATGGTGACAATTTTTCAGCAAACTTTTTTTTTTTTTAAAGGCTGTTCTATGATGGAAAAACCTATTTTGTCTCCCATACATCCCTAACCCCCCAAAGACCAGTCTTAGTAACTACATGGTGCTTCTCTGGAATTCTCCTACCAATTTGTGTTGCCGGTGGTGGTATTTGCATTGTTCAGTGCTGCTTTGGGTTATTCAAGGGCTACTGCTTTTTCCATTTCCCAAATTATTGTATTTCTGAGGTGGAAATCAGGAGACCAGAGTTCAGTTCTAGGCTCTGCCACTGATTAGCTGAGTGATCACGAGGACTGTCATCTCTCTGCCTCAGTTTCACCATCTAAAACGTGTGAGAGAGTGGGTAGCAGTGTTCAGTCTGTCCTCGTCCAGACCACTCAGTGTTTTGTACATCGTTCACATGTTTGCTTTGTGTCGTCTCCTCTGTAAGGTAAGCACGCCTAATCTTTTCAATGGCACTGTCAGCATAGAAAACCTCTCCTGTGGTCTTTCTCAGTCTGACTTTAAACCAGCATGTTACACATGTGGGAATATGAGTAGCACCAGAGGCTATTTTATTTATAGGCATTATTAGCACCCTACTAGGATCAGCCAAGTGCCAGTGGGGAAGGCTACCCGTACAAGTGGTTGGAATCCACTGCACTGAAAGGCTTTATGCTGCTTCGAAAGTATTGAAGGGCTGTTTTATTCTCGGCTTGTCTGTTTCTGCCTGTGTGTGTGATCCCTTTAATTGGGCCCATGTCTAGAGGCGTCTCTCAATTTCTGCTACTGGGGTCACTGTTTACTGACAAGGAGTTGGTCGTTTTCTGTTGTTGCTACTCCTAGCCTGCTGGAAAGTGAAATACTACATTTGATCCGACCTCCTAATTTTCTTCTAAAAGGATATGTCAGGTCATTTACTAGTTGCCTTTTTATCATCCACTTCCCAAGATACAGTGCTCTTCCCAGCCTATTTCCCTCATGGCTCTAAAGCCCTGCTCTCTAGTAACTTAGCCTGTCCACTCTAAACTAACCATGGCACAAGACTGCTGTGCTCGCCAAAACGCACTGAGGCACGGGCAGCATGTGCTGAAACTTCATTTGTAATCCAAGATGACGGTGCTCATTAGATTCGTTTCCCTATTAGGCTAGCCGGGATACAGGGTCAGAGTTAAGGCTCCTCGCAGACAAAAGGCATGGCCTATACAGCAATGTGTGTGGACTGAACAGTACAAAGTTCTCCTGTAGGTTTTAACTGCCCAATAGAATTGGTGAACACTGATTTCTGTACCAAAAGCCCCTTTTAACCCTGCTTTTGAGGGGCCTGCAGCAGAAATAAGTATTAGCCTCTTAACACCGTTCTTCCATGTTGTTAAATGCCCTTGGCAATGCTTTGTTCAAGGAAGTTGTCCTGGGATGTGAGGTGGCAGGTAACAGAAGCCTCACTGCTACTCATCAATGAACATGGAAGTACTAAGAGTTCTACAAGATCATTCCATGCAACTAGACAGACTTGAGATGTCTGCCTGCTCTCTTCTGGGCCTCTCTCAGCAAGATGCCCCTACATCTGCAGGGAATCCTACTGCTCAACAAACAGGTGACGGAACTCTGCTCTGTATAAACGTGAGATGTGTTTTCCACCTGAAAGATACTGAGCCAGAGAAGGGATACCCTTCATTTTACAGACTCTTCCTATCCTTCCTCTAAACCAATAATTGCACATTTAATGGCTTTTTAGTTGTCGGAAAAAAGCATTCATCGTTTTTTGGCAAGATTTTGTCACTTGTCCTTGTGTTTAATAGGCAGAATGCGAACAGTCCACAGCATAGCTACACTGCAGGCACCAACTTACCCCCAACCTGTTACTTCTCTTGTGACTGAGCAACTAGTTGAATAGTTTTTATAGTTTCTTACTGCACTGGGATCACTGCTGCTGTCTACTCTGCCTGTAGTAGTGTGGTTGTGGTTTCTGCGTTAGGATTGCATCACTATTTTACAATTACCCTCTTACAAGCAAATACAGCATCATGCTGTTGTGATTTCTTTATAGCTATATTTTTCCTGTGTCTATCCTTGGCTGTAGTGCTTCACACTATTTTATACACACAAATTATTACAGTACCCCCTAGAGGTTCCAACTGAGATTGGGGTCTTATAAGTGCTGTCCATTCAGGCTGAGAAACACTCCCTGTCCTGAAGAGCTTACACCCTAATGGACAAGACGGACACCGGGAAGGAGGGAGGGGAAGCAGAAGCATGGGGAGGTGAAGTGACTTGGCCAGGTCACTGGCAGAGCTGGGATAAGAAGCCTGGCCTTTAGTGGATAGGAATACGGACCTGGAAATCTAGACTGTACTGCCTTCCTGAAAACCCACACAGTGAACTGCGCATGCCCTATTGTTAATCAACCCGCACGCTACGAATACTGTGCCAGAAGGAATACACCACATTTAAGCTAAACACATTCACAGAGGTGGTGGTCTAGTTCCCAGTAGTATGGGACACGGCATCACCCAGGGCTCCCATCTGCCACAATAGATCTTATCTGGGAAATCTAGTTGGTTTGTGATTGCTCATCCACCTTTTGAATACAGGCTTTTCCTGGGGTAGGTTGTTAATAATTAATATACACCTGGCATTAACTCCCTGGTCCATTATTCTCAAAGCCAAACTATAGAATAAGATGTTAGTCTTTAACTCAAAGCCTTTACACTGCTTTCCAGTTAGGCACCTTCTACTAAGATGTGAGTCTGAAATGTGTCAGCTCAGCTAGTATGTCTCCCCCTTGTGGCTCACCCTAGCCACTCAAACAGCTGCAACCTTAATTAAAAGAAGCTCAGGTTTGGTAGTGGCTTACAGTTTTGGTGCTGGAGTTCCTGTCTTCAGTGGCTGCGGCTGCCCATGGTCGCTGTATGGCACCAGTTGCTGTTTGTTACAATTCCAAATGAAGCAGAGGTGCCAGAAGAAATTAACCAACAAAGATTCCTTCGATGCTGGGGCGTCTGCTATTTTTGCCCCATGGCTCAGTAACAAATGTACTGCGGCTATTTCTTGCTGGCATAACACAGCTCCATGCCTTCCCCTAGCAGCCCTGTCCTGGTAGCATTAAGGCCCATGAATGCCACTAAGGCAAGGGGTCAGTGCTGACGCCAGCCAAGATGAAGCGAAAGCTGCACTCCATTATCTTTTTAAGAGTGTAAATAAAACTTAATGCAATGGCTGAGCAATGGCCCTTTGCTCTCCGTCTGATAACATGGCAATGCATTTCTGGCATTGGCATCCATCAGAAAGCTTTGTCTGCTCAGCAGGATCCCATTCCAGTGATGGGATTCCTTGTTCTCCAAAAACTTGTTTTGTTTTGTTACACCTGGTTTGTCTGTCTACCTCTGGGATGCATCTCGCTCCCACAGGTGTAGTATTGGAGCCTCTCACAGTTCATGTATTTATCCTCTTGACACTCTTGGGAGGCAGGGCAGTGCAAATATCTGTCCCCCTTTCACAGGGGGAAACTGAGGCCAGAGAGGCTGACTCACCCAAGTTTAAATGGTCCAGTCTTGGCCTGTGCCCATTTTAAAGGCACCTTCCAACTATTACTGAATCCACCCTGCTCTGCCTATCCTGCCATACTAGCAAGCAGCCCCAGGGAGCTGGGCTGGGAAGTTCTGCGCAGTGAAGAACAGGGGAGTGGTATGGAAATGCCTCTCGCAGGAGCTGTGGGAAGACAGGGTATCTGCTGGGAGAGAGAGAGCCCCATCAATAGAGCTCTGGAGGTGGGGCTCAATGGGTGAGAGATGAGCTTTTATCCCAGTGAATGATGGGAAGTAAAGGCTGGCAGGTTAGATGGGTGGGAGGGGCAGGGTGAAAGAGGGAACAGGGATACTATGGACATCTCCAAGAGGCAGGACACAAGATAAGGATAGCCCCACTGTTCAGCATTCTCTGTCTGAGCTACATGTGGGTGGCAGGGAAGGAGAAGAGCGTGTATCTTTATTATACATGTACAGCCCCTAGCGCAATGGTGCCCTGATACTTGATTGGGGCCTTTGGTGCTTCTGCATGTAATTGATTGGTGCATCTCTGAAAAGGTCCAGCAAACGTCTTTCTTTTTCAGCTCCCACCAACTCCTAGGCCAAAGGGCCTTGGCTATTGTTTCCATTCTTGTCTTCCTCACTGCTCAGGCTGAATGGCAGGAAGGGGGGAGAAAGGTCTGAAGATCCCCAAGAAGCCCCTCCTTCATCCTCCTCTTTATATTTAGACATTTTCAGAGAGGTTTTTATTGGTGAGGAAATGCACTGAATATCTACTGGCCTTCCCCATGGTGCCATCGCATCTTATTCGCCTTGGCTGTTGAAGCTGGCTGCCAAAGGCCAAACAGGATCACCTTGGGCTCCACACCCGTCCCTGTTTCTTGCTGTCTAGCGCCAGGGCTGGAGGTAATGGGAGCGGCTGGGAAGGAAAACAGACACAGCATCTGATGAAGCCTGGCCAATGGCTTTAAATGCCTTCACTCTGTGATCCCACTAATTTCCACGAATAAAGGCCATCCTGGCCTGGGCCCCTGACGGTGCTGAGTGGAGCACTTCACTCCCCTGGAGCTAGAGGCAGCAAATCTGCATCAGTTCCTGAGATGGCATATTGTGAAACCCTCTGCAACCTACACCTGTACTAGCTGCATCTCTGGTACTCCGAGCACTGTGCTGCGTTCCACGGTTGTTTGCACTCAGTGAACAGACAATGAGCAGGCTCTAAATCCCATGCAGTATCCACCTCACTTAGCCTTAGGATGGGATGGACCTTGTTCGGGAATTCCACCCCCCCCACCCTCTAAGCATGTCAGAAACATTCCTCTGGTATGAAATCCTTCACTCTTGCCCATCAAAGAATGTTAAGGTCTTAGAGAACATAAGACTTTGATCTAAATCAGAGAAACTACTTCCCCTTCCAGGAACCTCTTCTAGCTCCCTACCCCTGCCCCTCCCAGCTTTCCATGGACTTTCGGTGTATTAGGCCTTAGCCTTTCTTCCCCACCTGGCCACTTCCCTTTCCCGTGTCTGTTCCGAAGAGAATCTGCTTTCTGTCTCCTTCCCTGAGTCCCACCCATTCTCTATCCGCTCCATGGACTGACTCTCCCCTTCTCTTCTTGTACGGGCCTCTGTCCCTTCTGCCTCAGCTTTCCTCATTCTTCTTAGGGATTTGCATCCTTTAACTCTGCAGTGCAAACATGCCCCCGACTAATATTTGGGACCAACGAGTCAGGTGAGCGTTGTTGTCTTATCCTAGGGGTGCCAGGCTCTCTCTCACCTAGCAGGAACTTCCACAAACAAACCTGTTTCTTCAAATGTCTTGCATGCACACCCAAGGAGCTGCTTCCTGTATGTGCATGTCTGAATGAATTCATTTTAGCATGGGATCAGTGTTTGAGCGCCTACACCTAACTGGAATTACATCGAATTGACATCTGTATTTATTACAAAGCATGTAACTTGACATGGACTGATTTCAACTAAAAATCTATCCCCTGGAAAGCCCTGTGCCATGTTAATAGCATGCAGGGAAATACAAAACTCTGCAAATGAAAAAACTTAGAACTTGCCACAGCTGTCTGCAATGCCATACAGCCACATGTTGGTTTAGTTATGGCAATCCTAGACATTAAAGCAGGCTACTAGTGATTGACAAAGGGGGAGGAATTGCACTTGGTATCAGGACCATAACTTTTAAATTCTCTGAGTGCTGTGCTGTAAAATTCTCAACCACGGTGTGGTGTTAATATACTCTGCTGCAGCGGACACAATACTGCTTGTAAGGGCTTTGCATACACTGTATGCACACATGCCTCTTCCAGAGTCAAGGATATTAAATGGGAAAGAGATGGAGGATAAATGATTCACTTAGGTGGAATGATTCACTGCTTTCCCTGTGGGTGCTAGCCTTCTGCACAGGCTCATGGTGGGGACCGTGTTTTGCCTTAGTGCCAGCTGTTTGGTATGATGGTGATGTTGCACAGTAGCATTTTGTTGTCCACGTTTAGGCTAGGCCAAAGGCAGATGGGTTAGGATTATCCCACCCTTCAGCAAGCCAGAGTAGGACATCTGGCCCCTATCTTGTCTGTGCATGCAGAATCTGATTAGCACTTGCAAATCAGAAATGGGGCATGTGTGGAATTTGTCTCCTACCCAGCTATAAGCACAAGGCTGGCGGTGGTGTGCTTCTGAGCCAGGCTGTGAACCCTGTCCTTCCATTGGTGACCAGTTAAGTTATTCACCTCCGTAGTCCCTTGAGGAGAGTATGGAGTTTGCTGTCTGGCCCTCTGGGAATGTCTGGCAGAGGGAGGGTGACAAGGGGTTGTATGCAAATTACTCTTCTCCCTACAGCCAGCTTCCCTAGGGCTAGAGCAAGCACATTACTGCCCTCCATGAATGCCATTCCCCCAGGGCTCAGCCCATCACTCCACACATTCATGGCCTCCCCATATCTTCCCCCCTTTTACTACTGGGCTTGGCCCACTTGCTGGATTCAGAAGCATCTCTGCCAGTTACCTGTATGCTGACCCAAAGCTCCTGAAGATATTGCTGCAAAGGAACAGAAGACAGGGTGTAACTCACAGAAAGGCACAAAGGAGTGACGACAGCAGCCTGTGCTGGGGCGCTCGGGGCTACTTACGTGCTGTTGTAAGGAATGGGCTTCTGCCCATATCTGTCCAGGCTGGGGTTCTGATTGAGGCAGTACTGGAATGACACAGCACAGAGAGAGGGGATCAGAGATGGTCACTGTACCAATTAGCACCCCCCTACCTTCTGCACCTCTTTGCTGCCACCTGCCTACCCACTAGAGTCCAGCTGCTCCTTACCACGATGTGTGGATGTCACGTTTCCCATTGCTTTTCATAGCAGCCCCCTAGCTGACTTGCTGTATGAGTCTCCTCTCACACCCATTTTACCCCTGTGTAATTCCACTGACTTCAACAGAGTCACATCTGATTTAAATTGGCAGGTTGTAACGGTTGCATTAGTTGTCAGAGAAGGAATTGAAATTGTGTTTCCCCAAGAATAAAGGTACCTAAAAACCTCTTCTGTGACCTGGGAAGACCTCCTTCCAAAGTCTGTGGAAGCTAATAAGTGCCAAATCAAGTCACACTTTGGATGGGACAAACCTGGAAAGTCCAGATGCTGTAGGCAGTGGTGCACGTGTTTCAATAGGTGGTGCTCTTGTCTCAGTGAGGCCTGAGCCAATGCCTCTCTGGTGCTCAGGAATTTGCTCAAGTGAGATGTAAAACCTCATTGATGTGGTCGCTGAAGAGCAGATGGCATCTCCCCTTCTTGAAACAAGTGTAAAAAACCTTGGTGCAGGTGCAGATGGGTTGCTGTGTTCCACCCCAGAGGTGGCTGCATTTTAGTGGCAAGGGAGTGTGCAGTACAACTTGTAGAGTGCTTTAGAAGCTTTCAGGATAGCAGGTTCAGTCTGGAAGTGGTGGTGATTATTACTGTGAAGGAATGAGCCACCTCCCTGTTCAGTTCCTGTGATTTAGGCAGCATTGGTCTGTTATAGCTGCAGTTACTGGTGAGACGGTGTTGGTATTATAAAGATACTCCTACCAGTCGGCAGCTGCCTGCTCCTTTCTTTCTCTTCTTCCTCCTGACCTCCCCTTCCCCATTCAGACAGCTTTTCCATATATCTCCGGCCCCAAATCTCCAGAGGGACCCGGCCTGTACACACGCAGCCGCCCCCCCCCCCCCCACTGGTGCACCCACATTGGGGGCGGGGGTGAGTGTACACATAACTGTGCCTGGGGAGAGTCAGGCTCTGGTATCTGGAGTAGTTGATCCCGGGAGGCCTGTGGGGTGGGGAATGGTGAAATTGAATTCTCTGCAGAGGTAAAGTCCAGCATGGGATCTGAACTACAGTCACAATTGGTAAAAGAGAGAAGTAAATTTGAGAACCCTCTTGGGAGGGGGGTGTCTATGATTCTACCAGGCTATGAAGAAAAGGCCTTTTCCTCCTCATGTTTATGAAGTTACAATAAGAGCCTTCCCTGCATCAGCCAACAGACTCCAGAAGTGAATTAGACTCAGACTTTAAGGCCAGAAGGGACCATCATGATCATCTCGTCTGACCTCCTGCACATGATAGCGTTCCACTAATCCAGTGGGTCTCAATTTTTTCCATACTGGGAACTCCTCAAATTCCCCTCCCCTCTAGCCAGGACCTTCACCCTAGTGAGCGATATGGAAAGGGCAGGGTGGTCATGGCTGAGATCCCATCATGCGTTGATGCCAAAAGACTATCTTGAGGAGATCAACAAAAATGCCACTTTTCTCCAGGCAATGTGCAATCCCCTGGGCTTCCAGCAGGAGGCAGCCTCACTGCACCCCGGTGAGACAGAGAACTCCTTACCCTCCACGTCTGAGACACATCTGGCTTTAAGTACCTAACAGCGTAACAGCTGAACCCGAGCACTGTGGGGAGAGAGAAAGGTGCACGTTATCACTAGTACCCCCAGCCCTGTCACCCTCTAACATTTTAATTGTGGCTTTAACTGATAGCCTCCCGGATCCTGATGCAATACCCAGGAGAGAACTGAGGATGGCAACAAATAGGAATGTGAAAAGAGTGATTTCCTCATTGTGAATATCCCACCTGCGCTCTATAGACGCCTATGGTTGGCGGCAAGAGCCGAACCTATTTCTAACAAATGTATTTGGGCATAAGCTTTCATGGGCAGATACCCACTTCGTCAGATGCAAGTGGGTTTCTGCCCACGAAAGCTTATGTCCAGATACATTTGTTAGTCTTTAAGGTGCCACAGAACTCTCACTGATTTGCTGAAAACAGACTAACATGGCTACCCCGTCTGTAACTTATTTCTGTGCCCCCCAGTGTGCGCTGATGGAGGAGGGAGAAAAGGGGAGGGCGCTCCAGTCTGCATGTCCCACCTGATGGCCTCTGTGCTGTCAAGAAGCGCTTCACCCTGTTCGCCAGTGTCCATGTAAAATGAAATAATAAAGCAACAGCCACTGCAGCCCTTTCCTCCTCACAGCTCCAGCCAGCCCCGTGTTGACGTGATGCCTATCACCAGAGCAGTTGAGTGCCCTTGTTTAACTTAATTTCATTTTATTTTACACTGCCCTCACATCTGCCCTGGGCAGTTTGCTGTCAATTTCTGTACTACATTTGGGGCTTGTGGCATGCAGGGCCGGGGGTGGTTTGTAGGAAGCCCATTCTGTGCAAGTGATCAGCAAGCTGCTAGTGTTGAGATGCCCTCACTAAGTTCCGCAGTTAACACCCCGTGGAGACCAGTAGAAGCTTTCACACCTTTCTGAGCTATTGGTTCAAGCTGTCGGCAGACTCAGGCACTGCATGGGTCACATTCATTTCACACCCAGAAAGTTTTCTTCACAGCCATAAGGATTAGACACGAAGGGGCGAGTCTACACTTAAAACTTGCTGCGGCACAGCGGTATCAGCACAGCCGTGCGGCTGCAAGAGCACTTCTGTAGCCGCATTCTGTCAATGGGAGAGAGCTCTCCCACCGACATCATAGAACTACCTAAATGAGCGGCACTAACGCGTCTCCCAGCGACACAGCGCTGTCCACACAAGCACTTCTGCCGGCAAAACTTATGTCGCTCAGGGGGTGTTTTTTCACACCCCTGAGCAACAAAAGTTTTGCTGGGTTAAGTGCTAGTATAGACAAGGCCTTAATATTTTTACAATGAAAGGTAAGAATCTAGAATACCACATACATGGCAACTAAAACAAAAACTCTGCGTAATCACATTCTATGCTGGGCTTGGGTCATTAGCAATTTATTCTGGAAAAGACAGGTAGGGTGAGTGGATTTCTGCATCAGGCTCATCTGTACCTTGGGCTGGGGCTGTAGCCTGATCTGACAGCGTGGCTAATCCAAAAAGAGAAGGCAGTTTAGTGTGCATAGAAGCTGGCTGTGATGCAGCATGCACACACATGGGAAAATGCCACACTTACAACAGCCTGGCCGAGCCACAAGGCAGTGGCACATACAATATCTTGGTGCTCCTGTGGTGTTGTGTTGTTCAGTATCACAGCTGTAATTTTATAAGTGAAGTCTTGACCTGGCTTCATCGTGCTCATTTGAAGAGCCTCCAGCCATTTAAACCTTAATAGGGACCTCAAAAGGAATAGGCAGCATCTGAGTCCGTCACCCCAACGTGCAGCACGAGGGCTGTAGAATGGCCTAGCTAAGAGACTAATTGATGATGGCTTTTTCTTCCTTCAAAGGGAGGCTTTGCCCCTACCATGTGCCCGGCTGTACCTCTCTTATTCACGCTGGGTAGCTTGAATTCTCCAGCAGAAGAGACGAATCGTGACCAGTCATCCATAGCACGCGTGTAGCTGGGCCATTCCTCTTGATTGGTGCTGGGAGTGAGCGGAGCCATCTTCCCTGCTCAGTACCTGGCAGTGAGTGACTTGCCCAGCTCGGTCATTCCCTGAGTAGCAAAGCAAAGGAGAGATGTCACTCCCGGCTCCCATCTGGGGCAGGCCCTGGAATTACACGCGTGGGGCTCAGCAGGGAGGAGTAGGTGCAGGATACACAGCAAAGTCCCATGCTGCTCTCCACCTGCAGGCAAATACAACAGTAGACAGCCCTCCCATTTCATGACTTTAGTCCCCTCCCCCTAACCTGCAACCAGTGGGTAGAAAATCCAGAGCCGTGTTTTCATGCTGGTATTTTTTTTTACAGTCAGACTGAGCCACGTCCACCTGACAGGGGCCTGGCTCCATTTTGGCTGGGTGGCTTATCTTTATGCAGCAAATATGTGTAAGTCAGAATTCTATAGACTCGGCAAAGAGCTCTGCAACCCTAACTGATTAATGGGGGAAGAACAATCTTGCACTTAAGGGCCCAGATCCTTAAA
This sequence comes from Emydura macquarii macquarii, assembly GCF_026122565.2. Classification (NCBI taxonomy): domain Eukaryota; kingdom Metazoa; phylum Chordata; order Testudines; family Chelidae; genus Emydura; species Emydura macquarii. The sequence goes on along the minus strand of NW_027130432.1, from coordinate 12,488,077 downwards.
GGCATTTAGGTGCCTAATTCCCGCTGATTTCAATGGGTGTTAGGCAGCTAAATACCTTTGAGGCTCTGGCCCAAGGGAGAACACAGCCGCTAGAAACTCCCTGCTGAACCTATGTTTCATTATCCTCGCCGTGCTTCAGTCCCGTCATGTGCGATATGGAGCTGCTAATATATACCTGCCTAGCAGGGGCTTCATGGACATCAGCTCATCAGTGTCTGCAATGTGCTTTGAGAGCCTTCGAAGGAAACATGCTACAGAACTGTCAAGTAACATCAATCTCCATAAGAGCTCAGCTCGGTGAGATAGGGAGAGTGTCATCCCTATTTTACTAAGGGCTAGCTGTATCGGTACAGCTATGCCGCTGTCAGAGTGCCTGTGTAGCTGCATTATGTTGATGGGAGACGGTCTCCCACTGACATCATAAAACCACCTACATGAGCGGTGGTAGCTATTTTGGTGGGAGATGCTCTCCCGCCGACATACAGCTGTCCACACAAGTGCTTATGCCGACAAAACGTATGTTGCTCAGGGTGTTTTTCACAGTCCTGAGCGACAAAAGTTTTGCCAGCGTAAATGCTAGTGTGGACAAGGCATAATAGGAACAACTGAGGCGCAGTGAAGTGATGTGACATACTCAAAGCCACTCAGCATCAAAGCCAGGATTGGACATCAGGATTTCTGGTTCCTACACACGTCCCATGCCATCACATGCCCTTTATATAGAGAAAATATTAGTATCTGTATTGGTTACTAAAAGTACACAATGTACTGCTTTGGAATAGGCCAGCAAATACATGTCCCAATGATTGTCAGCTGGTGTACTGCAAAGGGTGTGTTGGTCTAATAACTGGCATCACATTACCTGCTCTGAAATTGATCCCACTTCTAGGGCTAAGCTGGGGTTTGAGCATCTGAAATGAATGGCTGCTTTCCCTGTGAATTTGCTCAGTACAAACATCTTTTTATGGCACAATCCAGCATCCTTACCTTCTTCCACCACAAAATCACCACTGTCCACGTTGCTTACATCTCTGAAGTTTTTTTATGAACGGCTGCTCTGGATTCTAAAATCCTCAGATAACAGTACCTGTGGAAGCTATCCGGCTGCCTTAACCTCTAATCCCCTCAATTATAGCACATGGTAACAAAGAATTCAGAGGCAAAGGAGTTAACTAGTCAGTGCGTGAGCTGATAAAAAGTGATTGCAAGCTACTCGCGCCTGTTCTGAAACAGGAAAGACTAAAGCTTAACAGAGCTTGGAGTAAAAGCCAGATGGATCCACCTTTGATGGGAAGTGGGGCGCAGGGTAATCCTGCTTAGAGGGTGAGCAGCTTATATATGAGTCCCTCTTTATCTCTGTTTGGTCTTTGCAGGTAGGTTCTGAGAAATCTGACTTCAGACAGAGAGCCATGAAGTAAAACTGAGCTCAAGCTGCCCCCCAGTGCCCAAACAGAGAACAAGATCCACACACCGACATTCAGGAGAAATCGGAGCCAAATATATCATAAAGAAACAAATGTATTTACAATCTCAATTACACCTTTTATTCTCCTGCCACTCTCAGTCCCACTGTGCCTTCCCACCACTCCTTCCTTAAATGATCCTTTCTCATCAACACAATTCTTCCCCAAAGCCTTACAGCAATGGGCCCTGCCCCACATGGCAGCTGATGTCCTGACCACATGGAGATACTCACCACCAGCTGTCCAAAGATTTATCTACACTAGGGCCCTGAGTCTCCTTTATACTAAGGCATCTTATGTGTCTCTTGCAGCACAAAGGGTTCTTAAAGCAAGTGGAAAAACCTTTTAAGCTGCCAGAGTGCTAAAACTCATCTTTGTACAAATGAGATTTAGGGCAGAGATATTTTGCCTTCCAAATTCCCGTGGTTCTAGCTACATGGGCCAGCTGTTTGGGGGTTTTGGTGTGATTTTTATTGCGTAAAATCTCTGATTACACACATTTAACAGACCAGGCATGTCTGTCAAATGTTAATGTTAAAAAAAATTGGACAGATGTGCTGGTTTTTTGGCCAGGTGAGTGTACCCGGAGTATTGAATAAATGGAAACAAAATATCTAAGTATCCCTTTGTCCCCTATTTTGCTGGGTCTGCGTCACAGTGCACTCTGCTCACAGCTAGGTGGCTCCTTCTTCTGGTGATTAGCTCCACCTGGCTCAGTGCCTCCTTTCTCCTCTACCTTTGCAACTCTCCTCTTGCTCCTGGAGTTTCAGTGGGGCTGCTTCCTGACTCAGCTCTCCAGCCAGATCACCCTGTGATTCCCCTGCCTGGGGAGTCTTTCAAAGTCTCTCTCCACCAGCAGCATCAGGCATTCCTCATGCCCACGGCCCTATGTCACTCCGGCAGTCTTCCTAGTCACTGCCTCTAGCAACACCACTCTGCAGTGGGGAGGCAGGGGGACCCAGAACCATCCTCCACTCCAGGTTCCAGCCCGGGGCTCTGCAGCAAGCAGTCAAGGTGTGTGGCTACACCTGCCTTAGCACTCTCTTCCCTGGACTACTTCCTACCCTGCTTCCCCACGCTTCTCCTTCTCCAGTCTCCCTAGTGAGACTACCTCTCTTAGGACGGCTAGGTAAACTCTTTCGCAGGTGTTCCTTTCCCCCCTCTTCCTTCCTTCTCTCTTACCTCAGGGACAGAGACTGCAGGCTTCCTCTCTGCAGCCTACCCCCTGGCTTTAGAGAAGCCCTGCCGGTTCCCTCACAGGCAAGCTTCCTTCTCATTAGCACTCTACCCAGCTTAAATCTTCCCCATTTGCAGCTTAACTGGCTGATTGGACCCACCTGGCTTAATTCCCAGCAGTCACCCCACTCAGTGGTTGCAGAAGAAGGTAGGAGAACCCAGACCCTCCCGCTCTACTGGGTTTCAACCCAGGGCCTGTCCAGCATCTTCCACCCTGGAGCACCTCAAGTCAGCCTCCTTGGGTCACTTCCTATGCCCCTCTTTCCTACAGTGTGCTGCAGTTTGTCCCCGTAAGTGCTATCTTGCGGGCTGTGCTTGGCTCTGGTCTGCAAAGACTACTGCTCACCACCATTCCTTCTCCCAGTCTGGAGCTGCTGCACTCTCAGAGCAACTCCTTCTCTCTGTCCTGTCTGCCCCCAACTGAGTGGTCAGCTCCCTTGAATGCTCCGCAAGGGCATCGGGGCGGGGCCTCCCAAGCCCAGAACTGCTCTTTAACCCTTTGCTGTCCAGTGAGGGTTTTATACAGCCCATCACAGTGACACACCTCAGCACAGTATGCAATTGGTGCGTTATTTTTTTCCATAATAACCACTTCCCCTATATTTTTAAACAGTTCCTGTAGAGTTGAACTATTTTTCTTTTTCAGTAGCCTCTGTTGGTGTTTTAACTACCATGTCATCTAACCCTACCCAGGTCTGGTCCAACAACATGGTGGTTAAGATGTCCTGTCTACACTCAGGCTCCCACTGCTGGAGCTGTGTTGATGGTAGCAGTGGTGGGAAAACTGAATAGTCCAGTATAGACAAGGGTAATGGATGTCAGCCACAGTTCTCCTCCCTGCATCTTCCTTCAACCAAGGCTGAAACAATGGACCAAACGGTTTGACACCTTTTTCAGAAAGGATGCTCTGGCCTGGTTGGAAGGAGGTGTTTGGCATGTCTCTGTAGCTGGTGTTGAAACTGATTTGGCCCTGTCTACTAGCAGCCATGTTATTTTCAGCCCCAGTCGGGGGGCAATCTGGGAATCAGTGGTGGAAACAGACCATTATTCTAGTGTAGACATGATCTGGTTTGTCTGCACCTGTTTTGGATTGTAAGTGGCTTGGAACAGGGACTGTATTTCTTATTTGTTTGCCCAGGGCTGAGCAAATGGCTGATGCTGGCTAATGTCTGAAGGTCCCTCAGTGCTTATGCAGAGGTGGATATGGATGATATTTAGCTTACAGGGAGGGGAAGGCACAAGTGAGTAACATGAAGGCCAGGACTTATTCCCTGTCTCCACTTACCTCCGGGGTTCGGCAGCAGTCGACGGGAGTTACGCAAGCTACGCAAAAAACTTGTGTAACTCCTGTCGGCTTCTCTGCTTTTGTTCTGCACACCGTCTTCACTGCACTGCGCCGACGGGAACCGTGTTCCCGTCGACGCAGCGCTACGCCACTTGTGAAGATGGTCTTAGTATGTCGATTTCTGGATCTACTGAGCGGGTCTTCACTCACCACTCAGTCGATCCAGAGAAATCGATCTGACGGCAGCGAATTTGCCGCCATCAGTATAGCTGTAGCCTCAGCCCCTCAGAACGTCGACAGATGTGTAAGTGTCCCTCATAACGCTGCTTCATTTGGCTGAAGTCACTCACCAGAGATGGGAGCTTCTTGTTGGGGACTCCCACCAGAGTGAAGGACGTGCCTGCAAAACCCTCTGCAGGAAACAGAAAGGAGAGAAATGAGGACTGCGGCCTTCTTGGTCACTTCTAAAGATGGGAGACCAGGCCTAACCCTCCTGTCTGGCTCAGGAGCGTGTCCAAGACAAAGCATCGGGCTTTGGAGCCTGTTTGAAAACTGAGTTTGAACTGGCTCTGGACACAGCTTGGCCAGCCAGTGCATGCACAGGGCCAAAATATTTTAGAATATTTTCTGGAAACCTGGAGTGATCCAAAGTCCTAGAGTGAGTCCTGGGGTCCTGCAATGGAACAGTACCTATGTCTGAATGGAACTTTTGAAAATGACTTTAAAACAGTTTGGTCCCACCCATGCTGATTAAAACCATGCTAGGGGCAGTGCGGTCTATGAGGTAGGACACCAGGCTAAGAGACAAGAGACCTTGGTTCTGTGCCTGGCTTGGCCACTGACCTGCTTGGTGATCTCGGGCAAGTCACTCCTTCTTTCTGTGCCTCAGTTTCCCCTCCCACCCTACATCTGTCTTGTTTGTTTAGGACATAAGCTCCTTGGGACAGGAACTCAGTCTCACTATGTGTTTGTACAGCACGTAGCACAATCGGGCCCTGATATTCATCGGGGCCTCTAGGCTCTTCTGAAATACTACTAATAAAAAATAGTGGTAAAAACTGGTTCAGCAGGAACTGTGTTGAGACTCCAGCACAGAAAGGGCCACGGAGGCTTTCTGTATGCTAGACTGCCCAGGAAACCTGCCATCCTGAGTGCTCCCTCAGCAGTGGTAACAAGAGTAGGTATGTTAGTGTAGATGGGTGTGATGAAGTGGAGGGGTCTGTCTGCATGACTGCACCACTTCTGAATTGTTGCTGATTTGATAAAGTTAGATCATGAAATTACAGCATCAAGGAAAGCCTCTGTGTATCTGGATCCACCCGGAGTTAGCAGCGTTGTGGCATGTCTCTGCCAGGCCTGAGACCAGGAGAGTGATCAGCAGCACCCAACAAGCTGATGGGGGAAAACGTCTTGGGACAATGGGTTTGTTCTAGATAGCAAAAGACACGTCTGCCTCTGGTCTGAAGGGAGTGGGGCTCGAGAGCAGTGGAAACTTACCAAAAGGCAGAACAGAAGAGGCAGGTGACCCCAGCAGGAGTCTATAAAGGGACTCATCACAGGGGAAAACTGAATGGGGGAGGGAAGCCATTTTGCACCAGATTAAGATGTGGGTGGCTGTTGCAAGGTGCAAGGCAGGCAAGGGGGAGGGGGACTGACTCTGCCTGCCTGATGGAACACAGATGATCTCCCAAAGGAAGGATGAGCTTGGGAGGGACGCTGCCTTTAGGGTGTTTTATCGTTTTGTAGGATCTGTACTCCCCTGTGCTTTACCTGGTATGTAGCGAGCATACAGGTGTTTGACTGGACAAAGTGCGTGCGTATTGACTGCTTCGCAACTGCTGTGTGTCCCAGAGAGAGTTAGACCATAAGCAGACGCTTCACAAATCACACTTTCGGGGGGGAATTCTGGAAGAGGGGTGTGTTTAAGTGCCGGGGAGTCTGAAGGGTCAGCGCTGTTCCATGGGGGGGTAGGTGCTTGGACAGCAGGTTCCAGCACTCGGAGGGGGTGCCATTTTCTCTTTGGCTGCTAATGCCCACTTTGCAGTGAGGACGCAGGCTAACCCACTCAAGTGCTGAGAGTTGTCCAATGCCTTCCCACAATCCCCTCCTGTGCCAAGTAAGACAGACAAGTTCTTCCACAAATTCATCGGGAAAGAAATCCTACTGCAGCATGAAGACCCATAGGGAGAGCCCTGAGAAGGCTTTGACGCACACAGGTGAGTGCAGCCCCAGTGAGGATGCGGTAAGATTTTGCAATGTGACTGCTCACACCTGGACTAAGATAATCCAGGTGTTGATTAACTGAGTGAAGGCCACACTCTTATTCCAGAATGTATCTTTTTCCAGTTTAGCTTAACCTCTTTATACTGCTTTGTATAATTATGCTGGGAAATTTCCCCATGTAGACAAGCCAACTGATTCAACTTCCGTGTGTAGACAAGGTAAATGAATATACTAACCCAGTCATTCAGGCAGGAAAACAAAGGCACTGTCTAAGTGGCTGTGGCATTTTAAATGCTAAAACTCTTATTGAAAGGGAAAAGTTTGCTCACACTCACAGCGGGAGCAGTTGTCTTGCCATGAAGCCAAACAACACCTTTAGGAGGATATTGTTAATTGCGTATTCCCCCAGCCCTAATAGAGGATGAAGAGAGCGCTTTGATATGCTAACTACACCGCTGTTGCGGGGAGGAGCTTCTCTCAGTTTGGGGGAGTGGGGATCAGAACCTGAATTAACAAAGTCTGAGTGTTAACTGAGCAGGGAGGCTTGGTTGGAGGTGTGGAATTGTAATGAGGGATTTTGACATCCCCTGACAAAGGAGCTGAAATCTATAGAGAGGATAGGAGCCAAGGGGAGACGTGTACTGCTACTGGCACTGTCTGAACCCAGCATGCTGCTGCCAAGAGCAATCTAGCCCGTGGCTGAGATGAAAGGCTCCTATCCATAGACACTAACTATGGGATGCGGCCGGGCTGCGTGGACTTTGTGAAGTCTCTAGGCAGTCATGTCTTATGCTGCTTAACTTTTACTTAGTTTGATTTCCCCTCATTTTTCTAAGACAAGCACGTCTGGTTTTATCAAAGCTGATCTGAACCACGGATTGTGAATGGGGGCAGGAAGTGTTCCTGAAGGAAGGAAGCCCACGGCTGACCTCTGAGAAGCGTGCATGGGGGTCCCATCTTCCGAAAAGTACTGAAAAGCTGCTGGCTGTGGGTTCAGGGATCAGCCTGGAGACTAGGGAATGTACCCAGCTATGCAAACCTCAGATGAGCCTGTCTTTCTACAGAGCCGGGGCAAAGATTACAGTAGAACCTCTGGCAATGCCATGTTTGTAAGTGCATGCGTACAAGTGAGAAGTTACACTGGGATGTGGTGGCCTGATCTTAGTTTGAATACATGTTGGTAGGACTGCCTGTCTGTCTGTGCACCTGCTGCACACAAACAGCAGTAAAATAGTTGCGGGCAGGCTGCGTATTTAGGTGAGCCCCTCAGGCAATGCCAGAGCCACAGGGTGCATAGACACTGCATGACGTAACAGAAGAAAGTCACGTTAGTCAAGTGCCTCACAGCAGTTTCCATGTGACCTGGGCCATAAGAGTGCTCTGGGGCAGCCCCGGTGTTACCTATGGCTGCATTATACATGCCGAAGGGAGGCAGAGACCTTGCGGCCTGATTTTCTGAAGTGCTGAGCATCCACAGCTAATGTGAGATTCACTAGGAGGAGTTGTAGGGACTCAGCATCTTTGAACACCAGACTGCTGTTTTATAGGAGACAGACTAAAGGAGAATGTCGGAGCTGGAGAAATAGTGCTACAGGCACTAGTGATACCTTACACTTTATATAGTGCTTCGCAGCCCAGGGTCTCAAAGCGATTTACAAAGGGGCTGAGGATCGTTATCTCTGTTTTACCATGAGACAACTGAAGCGACTCACTGGGAGAACCACCAATAAAACCCAGGTCTCCTGAGTCTCTGTTCTGTGCATGATCCACAGGCCTATACTGCCTCCCAAAAGAGTATGTCAAAGCCCTGTGCTAACATTACCTTTGGTGCACGTGGTGGTTGTCCTGGAATGTTCATCTGGGAGTTTGTTCCCTGCTGAGTCTATGTCCATTCGACGTAAGGTTGGCAGGTCTGGGTGGAAAAGCCTGTCCTTTACTCCAGCCAGCATGACAGTCCTAGGTTCCAGGGGCAGGAGCACAGCTGGGGCCGTGTAGACACGATGGCCATCGTCAGGCCATGGTACCAAATCAATTACTTGAGCCATTGCTGTAAACTAGCAAAGCCAAAGAGAAAGCAAAATTAAAAGGACAAGTACAAAAACATGACATTTATTTGTTAACAGTTGTACCTATATCCTGACAGATAGGCCATGTCCTGATGACGTGATGCGTACAGGACATCCAGTTAATCCCCTAGAGATGAGACATTGTTTATTTCCCTGGTTTTGTTGCAGGTGTGCTAGCAAAGGGAACAATACACGGTCGTATCAAATGAAAGGAATGGAGATGGCCCAATGAATGTTTGCTGGGCACTCTGTGCCCACCTCAATCCCTTCAAAACTTGTAGGGTCTTGGGCATACGGCAGGCATACCATGCAAGTGATTAAACAGGGCCTGGAGGAACATTTCACTCTCTGAGCTCAGACACCCCGCTGCAATCCTGATAAAGGCACAGGGAGTGGTGTACATGCACATCTGATGACAGGAGTGGCTTTAATCACCGAGGATCACATTTTTGGAAGTGGCTTCTACCTCCATTTTTCAGTGGCCAAATTCAGATGCTGACGGCCTGATTTTTCAGAGGTCTGGAGCACCTGTCACTCCAGTGGAAGTGAATGGGAACTCTGGGGGCACAGGAGAGGCTGTTGAACGTGAAATGAAAGAGGCGTTTTCAAAATGTGGCCCATCACACCTGCACTGGGCCCAGGACTCCCCCGACTGCGCCCTCTGTGCCCTATGCCCATGTCTCACTTTGTGCCTTCTTATGCTGCCCTGTGCCTTCTTATCCGCCTCCTAGCTAACGTGAGCCCAATGCTCCTGCAGAGCCATCCCTTGTGAATTGTTCCAGCCGCACTGTCCAATAGCCACCCCAGCTTTGTTCTGTTTGTACTGGTCTGCACTGGATCTGCCCATGACTTTTTAGGGCCTGATCCAACTCTCACTGAAGTCAATTGAAAGAAGCTCACTGCAATGGCCGTGGGATTGGGTCCTTAGTTTGTAAACTCTGTAGGGCAGAGATTCCCGTCTTGCATGGCACCTGGTCTACTGGAAAGAGCCAGGAACCCTTATAGCACTTTAGAAATAACAATGTGCTCAGGATCTGCTAATGGTACCTGACTGCAAATGAGGCAAAAAGGGAATGTAGACTATTTCTCGGACTTTCCAAAGCAGGAGAGGTAGAAAAAGAGAGAACAAGGGGAGCTTGGAAGCCGGCCTCATGAGGAAGCTTGTCAGGAACAGTTTTAATCTGCAAAGTTGGGAAGAACTTGATTAAAGTCAATGGAAAACCTCTTACTCCTAGACCAGTAAAATTAATGGTAACCAGTAAACCAGTAAAATAGCCTAGAAAAACAAGGACACAATTAAGCCCTTAAATGTACTATTTTGGTTTAGGATTCAAAGTCTTTCTTCACTTTCAAACGACTCAATCACACACATACCAGAAATCAGCCAGAATCAACACTCTGGTTCGGATTACCCCCAACTTTGGGAAAGTTCATCTCCACATCTGGACCACCTGCCAGCTGACCCCTCGCTCCAAAAAGGACTGAACTCAAATCTTGGCTTCTAACTCCTCTGAACCTGGAGGAGGGCAGCTCTGAAATTTGCATCTTATTGCATTCAGGAAACAATTGGCAGGGAGTTAATTGTGAATTTTCCCCGTGGCTGTGCGGCTGTATGATGAGCATTTAACTCCCAGGAGAAAAGCTTCCTGCAGCTCTAAAAAGAGAGAGACGTCAGCCCCAGGATGTGGAAGTTTTGCTGGACTCCTCAGATTCTTCCCCTGTGAGCAGTGTTGACCAAAAGAGACTACAAAGACAGTGCAGAGGAAAAGCAACACCAGAGCTTTAGGATAGATTATAAATCTCCCGCAGGGGCCCGTGTCTGTACAAACAGAACCTAACACATTTTGGGATGCTGCCACAGCATAAATAGTAAATAATAATAAATACCTAAACCGAAGCGATACCTATTTTCTCAGCTTTCTTCGCATTGTGTGAGCCTTGTCTGAGGCCAGACGTGGGTTTCTGTCATTCTGTTTACTAATCCCTTTTTCCCCACGGCAACAGGCAGCCAATATCAAAAGTAGTTGTTAGGTGATGAGGGCAGGGTTGCTAAGTAACCAGAGCAGTGTCCCTGCAGTTACCTGGTAACTGGTGACCCCCATTCAGCAGGGCTGAAAGGAAAGTTCCAAGCACAGCAGGCCTCCAGCTGGCTGCTGCAGCTCCCTGATAAAGAGCCGGTTTGTTTTCAGAGGGAGAAAAGTCACAGAGCTGGGTGGCTGCCTGCAAGCAGCCCTGGAGGAGAGCGCTGGCGTGTGAAAGTGCATTATCCCACAACCAACGCTATCCCCAAGTGCAGAGGTCTCATAGCACCCGACAGATTCACCCATCATGGTGCCAACTGCACCCTCAACACCCCACGTACAGTGGGGGAAGCTAATATGGAATTATGCACCTTAGAAAACTAAGGACACTGCACCCAATGTTTCGCTGCTGGGATAGGAAAATACCTGCCCCCCTCCACAATCTCGTCAGTGGGCCAGATCCTGAGATGATGTCAATCAGTGCAGCTCCACTGACGTCAAGGATCTGGCCTCCTTGTCTTGGTAAGGCAAATGCTCACTCTTAGGAGTAACTAATTTTGAAAGGGCCTCTCAGTTTGTGCGCTCAGGGAGGTGGGTGTCTGAATGGCATCCATAATGCTCTTAGCCAGCCCCGTCCTGCTAACAGCTGTGGCTAAGCAGCACCAGCCACGCAGCAGAAGGCTGTGGCCAGCATTTATGAACTTGGTGACCTAAAGTGAGCTCCTCACGCATCCAGACTCAGGCACCTAACGCGGCTCAGCTTTGTGCAGCTTCAAGGGAGATGTTTCCCCTGATGAGAACAGAGACTCAGTCCCCTCTAGGGGTGGGTGCAGGTGGGAAGGGAGTGACAGCCTCACCCCTGGGAAGTAAAGGTGGGGGGAGAACCAGGGATAAATAGGGAGTCTTGGGGGGAGGGGCAGATTTTGGGAAGTGATCACCTGGAGCCTAGAGAGCAGCTGCATACATGATACAATGGGGAGGCTCCCCCAACTTTCTCACCTACCCAGCCACCCCTCTGCTCTAGGATCCTCTGTCCCAACAATGCCGCATCTGCCTCTGACCCCTGTGGTATTGCCTTCCAACCTCTGCTCCCCTTGTTTCCACTAACCCCTTCCCTCCCTGCCAGGGGGCACCAAGGGGGCTCTGGTGCCTCCTCCCCACTCCATGCTGGTTGCCAGAGGGAGCAGATAGTGGGTAGGAGCTGGGGCAGCCTGGCTGCCTGCTGTCCTAGCACCACAGAAGAAAATGGCAGATGAAATTCAATATTGCAAGTAATGCACATTGGCAAACACAATTCCAACTACACACACAAAATGATGGGGTCTAAATTAGCTGTTACCACTCAAAAAAGAGATCTTGGAGTCATTGTGGATAGATCTCTGAAAACATCTGCTCAATGTGCAGCGGCAGGCAAAAAAACTAACAGAATGTTAGAAATCATTAGGAAAGATATAGATAATAAGACAGAAAATATCGTGCCACTCTATAAATCCATGGTACGCCCACACCTTGAATACTGCGTGCAATTTTGGTTGCTTCATCTCAAAAAAGATATATTAGAATTGGAAAGAGTACAGAGAAGGGCAACCACAATGATGAGGGGTATGGAACAGCTTCCACACGAGGACAGATTAAGAAGACAAACTGTTCAGCCTGGAAAAGAGACAACTGAGGAGGGAGATGATAGAGGTCTATAAAATCATGAATGGTATGAAGACAGTGAATAAGGAAATGTTATTTACCTCTTCACAGAACACAAGAATCAGGGGGTCACCTGATTAAACTAATAGGCAGCAGGTTTAAAACAAACACAAGGAAATACTTCTTCACACAACACACAGTCAACCTGTGGAACTCATTGCCATGGGATGTTGTGAAGGCAAAAAGTATAACTGGGTTCAAAAAAGAATTAGATAAGTTGATGGAGGATAGGTCCATCAATGGCTATTAGATAAGATGGTCAGGGATGCAATCCCATGCTCTGGGTGTCCCTAAACATCTGACTGCTAGAAGCTGGGACTGGACATTCGGGGATGGATCACTTGATAATTGCCCTCTTCTGTTCACTGCCTCTGAAGCATCTGGCCCTGGCCACTGTTGGAGGATAGGATACTGGCTAGATGGATCATTGGTCTGACTCAGTATAGCTGTTCTTGGCAGCCTCTGATGGGAAGAGGGTGTAATTGCAGCTGCAGCTTTGTTGGGTGCATGAGGTTCCAGCAGTTTGGTGGGACAGGTTTGTGTGTGTGTGTTGGAAATGGGTGTGTCAAAGGCATGCCCAAGATCTGACAAGCATTGGCAGGTCTGATCTCCTCAGGAAAATTGGCCTGATTCTCAGAGGTGTAGACTTAGGCCTGGTTGCCACTTAAAATGTAGGTTGACATAACTACAGCACTAAGTGGTGTGAAAAATCCACATCTCGAATGCCATACCTGTGTCGATCTAACTCCTGATGTAGATGCAGCTGGGTCAAGGGAACAATGCTTCTGTCTGTCAGCCTAATTATGAGTGCTCTGGGTGGTGGTGTTCCTACAGCAAAGAAAAATCCCATTCCATTGCTGTGGGGTGATGTCAACACAGTTATGGCACCATAGAGTGTGCTGCAGTAGTCCCCAGAGTATAGACATGGCTTTTGGCTGACTAGCTTAGTTGAAGCTAGACAAATTCAGCCTGGAAATAGAGCATACATTTCTAACAGGGAGGGCAATGAACCAACGGGACAGCTTTCCAGCGGTGGTGGTGGATTCTCCATAACGTGACATTTTTAAAATCAGGATTAGACTTTTTCTTTAAAAAAATGCTCCTGTTCACAGAGGAATGATTTGGCGGAAGTTCTTGGGCTTGTGTTATACAGACAGTCAGACTAGATGGTCACAGTGTCCTCTTCTGGCCTTAAAATCTTTGAATCTGTGGCTTGAACGTTAGGCCTGTATGTTGATACGGGGTTTCTGTCTTCCAGCCTCTAATGTTGCAGCACAAGGCACATGGGTTACAGCTGCACTCTTGGAAAATGGCATGGTCTGGAGTCTATTGCACCATGGGAAAATCTAATCCAAGGCAGGCTGAGCATCCCACTTCCACTGCCTGTTGCATTTACAGCTCCCGCAATCCACCTGCCTTTCACTATGCCAGGCCCTGAATTCAGTGCTAATGCAGGCTGACGATCCCTGTTACCTGGCACCCACTCACCTCGCCGCTGACAGCAGGAGGAGTGCAGAAAGTGGATTCTCTGCCTGGGCACTCCAACCAAGGAGTGAGGATTCTGCACCCTCACTCAGTGCCCTCTGCTTTCTAGAAGGCGCACGTAAAAACAGAGAAGGAGGGATTAGGGACACCTGGAAATCCTGTTAGCCTCACAGGGTCAGCAGTAAATGGATCAGCCTGCAGCTGGCAGCCTCAGCAAATGCAGGATTAGCTCAATGACATCCTCAGTCCCCTCCCTCATTGTACCTCTTGTGCCTTATCTCTCCATGTGTGATAGGGGGGACGGAGCCTTGGGAGGAGGAGCAGCCCTCTGTAGTCTTCAATCTTGAGTTAGGGCAGAGCCTTACAATTACATCATCCTACCCCTCGGGTTTTAGACAGACCTCCTTTCCTGTGCCCCTAATATTTACAGCCCCCCACCTTCAGCCTCCGGCTTTAGGAGACAGCCTTAGATTCCAGCGCCGCTGGGCTTCAATAGTCTTGCAGACATCAATTGGGGGGCACACCCCTGTACTAAAGGATTATGATAACTGCAGTCCTATAGTTTTGGGACAGCTCCATAGTCGTCGGTACCTGAGTTTTGGGGCAGCCCTAGCACCCTGAATTTTGGGATCGATTCTGTGCTTTATAATATTAATGTCTCCAGCTGTGGCAAGTATTATGAGGAATCTGCAGGTTCACAGGAATATGTGCCCAGAGACAGCCGTGCTAAGAAGAAGAGATCTGGGTCTGATACACAGTGCAGAAGGCTAAGTGAATAGAAATTACACTTTACTATTGGTCAGCTATCCTCTGGGTTTTGTGGAGCATCATTACACACACCTATGGTCTGGAATGGTCATATGTCTGAGCTGTGGGACAGTCATGTGCCTCTGGTTTATAGGACAGCTCTACCCCATTAATCCCATTTTCATAGGGTGTGCTCTGCTAATCCCCTGCAGAGCCCCTGAGAGGATTATAGTGACTCAGTGTAACAGTAACAAATCCAGGCTTCCTCACTCGCTGCTGCAATAGATTACAAGGTAAACAGGGAAGGAAACAAACTCCTTTCCTTAAATTATTGTCCTCTTGAGCATTTTTGGCAGAATTCCTATGACACAGGTAAAATTGGAACCTCTGCATTACTCTAGATGACTACACCCCGTGGTAAGTCTTGTTACCAAGAGGCTGGAGTGAGCGTGGAAGAAGATGAAACTAGCTGAGAGGCTGATGTGTAGTAGAAGTGACAGGGCAACAGCTCTGGGGGTTGGTAGCCTGTGGCGTTCGCTGTAGAGCCAAAGCCACAGACTGACTCCAACCCTCTGCTTTGGTTTTGATGTTTAAATTCTGTCTTTGAGGTTGTGGGTGAAGGGAAGCAGGACGGGGATTGCTTGGGATTTATCTGAGTGGAGAGGGGTCATGCAGTAGGAGTGATGGCCTGTCTGTTTCAATTTTGAAATGTGGTCAGCTGAGTGTTTTGGACAGTGGCCCATCAGGCTACCATGTGAGAGACCCCCACTCTGGGAATGGTTTAGAAGAGATTCGTTGCCCCTAAATCCGCAGCAGCTGGGATGATGGCTGGCACTTCACCCTCGGGTGTCAGGAGGAACCAGAGGGGTGAAATGAGGAAGCCACCTACTGGGCCAGCAGGAGAATCCGCGAATGATGTCAGGAGGACAGGATATGGAGAGGAGGTCTGAGAAGGACGAGGTGGTTGAAACTTCTGTGGTCTTCCAGACTGTCAGCAATTGCATGCCAGCTCTGTCCCTGTTTAATTTAGCTATTGGAGGGGAGGAAGTAAATGGACCCAAACCAAAATCTTGACTCCAAACACCCACAAACTTTGGGAAAGTTTGGATCCTAATTTGAACTTTGCAGCCATGGCCCCGTTTCTGCTAAGAAAAGATTTTGGTTCTTTAAATAGAAACAGTGAGGACTATGGTAAAAAGTTGAGTAACAGTGGAGAGTTCGGATCACTAATGAGGGAGAGGAGAGAGCAGTGATTAAAAGCAGAATAACAGCAGGGTTGCTGGGATGAAGGAGAGCTCTGATATGCAATGAAAGATGTGAAGAAGATGATAGACTGTGGTCCTGGAGATGTTTGATCTATAAGGTGGAGGTGAGAGGGACTAATGAAGTGGAATGAGTACAGGTAGAGGGTGTCGGCTAGCGGGCAATTCAGATCTGTAATTAGGTGACTATGAGAAAATGGAATAACAGCAGGTAGCTGATGCACAATAGCAGAGAGAGAAGCTTGGTCACTTGTGCTTAACCGGTAACTGAGTAACACAAGTTCAGTTCTGTCCTAGGGATCTTTAATATCTCTCTTTGATTTTTTTAAAGTTGCTAATAATTTCTGTGCTTCCTGCCTGTTCCAGGGCCAGGTTGTATTCAGAGGAGGGAAGGCAATAGGTTTGAAACCAGACACAGTGCTAGAAGGTGGCTGGAGTCTGAGCAGGTACAGTGAAAAAGAGGCGCTCACTTGATGCTGAGATTCTAGTGGAACCCTAACAATGTCCCTCCCCTGGAATTCTCATCTCCATCCACAGGGCCAGCATCACAAAATGAGCTCACCTGGTGTGAATTGTGTACAAAGGCTGGCCAATGGTAAGGAGCGATACGGAAGGGAGATACGCTGCTGCAGTGTGTGTGTGTGTGTGTGTATGTGTATGTGTGTTGAGAGACGCTAGCAGACATCATGTGTCTTATTTTTAACAAGGCATGTGTGTGCAACTGAGTGTGCCAAAATGCGTGTGTGATTGTGCCTCTCATTTGCCCATGCAATTAATACAATTGCCAGGCCAATGCTCACATGTATGGGCAATCATTGACCACTTGTTATTCATATTGTTCCTGAAAACCAAATTCTTATAAGACCCCTGAATGTAAACCTACCTCTGTATTGTACAATTATCTTCTCAGCACTGCACCTCCATGGTCTAGATAGCCGGGAGCGTTTCTGTATATCCAGATAGCGCCTAGCACGCTTGGAGGTGTGACATCAATGATAATAATCATTACATATAGCTGATAAATTGCAAAACTTGATGATAATTTATCTGCAGTTTATCCTGCACATTTGACCATTTCACCAGCACTCTGCCCACCAAGCTGTCTCTGCTGGGTCTGGCTCTGACATTCCAAACCACTGAGCAGCTTCAAAGAGCAGCCGTATTTTGTTTAAGCAAGTAGGCAGGGAAATGTTTCCATCTTTCTTCCAGTTGTGCAAATCCTACCCTACAAACAGATCTTCCACCCCTGAAAAATCAGCTGCTCAGTGCAATATTCATTCCTGCACCAGGGATGAGGTGTTTAAGTCCCACTGTCTCATCCGCCCTGACGGGCTTTATATCACGAGGGGTGGAAATGGAGATTTCAAGCTTTCCTTTGTGAACTGGCATGTGAACTGTGTCAATGGGCACTTCTAGCCCTGGAAGATTTTATCCACATTCATTTGGAACGTGTTGCGTAACTTTTTCTTGACTTTGCCACTTATGAGGGATGTGACTGCTCTGAACTCATGGTGATAAAACCACTATGCCACACAACCCTGCTGTGTGGTCTCCCTACTCTCCTGCTCACCCAGCGGTTTCTCCAAAAGAAACCATCCCATTACAGTGATTGCTGCTCTCTGGGTCTCCGAATGTGTTTTGGTCTAAAGTCGTTGTCTATCTTTTAGATTCAAAGCTGTTTGGGCAGAGCCTTTTTCTGTATTTGGCGCAGCACTGAACACACTGCTACCATGTAACAGATAATAGCGAAGTATCGTTTATAATAAAAAGTACCCAATCTGTGCATGCACTTTTGATTGGGGGTAAGAATGGCATGCACAAATCAAGTGTGCAACTGAATGTGTATTTTTGCACCCCCACCCCCATTTATATTTGTGGCAATCAGGGCAATGTTCATCAGGTGCCTAAATATTATGGGTTTATGTTGACTATGGTTCAAAAGATTTCTGAGCAAGGAAAAAGCTGGTGTGCTAAATGAAGGGCTGTGGTGAGCTTCTCAACCGGGAGTTGTTGATTAGTTTACAACCTGCTGCAGGCAGAGGGGTCTGGTTGTGCTTCAGCATGGAATAAACTGTTTCTTGCTTCCTGCTGGGTGTGCGTGGATTAAGGAGCTCCAAATAGCCCAAGTCCTTGCTATCTCTTACCTTAATGGATTCCACCTGCAACATAACAAGAAACAGAGTGCTTTGAAGAGTGAGTGCCCGTAAATCCATGCAGATGACCTGAACCCATTCTTTTGCAAACATGTAAGATGCAACAGAGAGCTGCCAGTTGGAGCAGGAAAAGAATTTGCTCCCAGATTCAGCCTTTTTGTGGAGCACTGCAGGAGACAGCAAGTGACTTGCAGGCATTTAGGAATATGGCGTGGCTGCATGGACACAGGTAGGGCGTAGTAGGGCATGTATGAACGAGCAAAAGGTACAGTTGCGCGGGAGTTGGGTATATGAACAGGGAACACATGAATAGGTGTAGGGCATATGCGTGTGGAAATAGGGCACAGTTTATGAGCATAGTATGTATGGGCAAAGGGTATAGTTGCAAGGGGAGCCACTTACTTGTGAAGACCACATCTGTATGCAGTCAGGCCACAGCTGTACCAAAGCAAGCTCCTCCAGTTCTGACTGTTTGCATCAATTCAAATTTATGGCTCCTGGAGCATATTCATGCAATGCCCAGCCACACGGATCTAGTCACTTTTCCATTAGCATTTACATTACAAGACATGCTATTGTATTTTTAAATTGACTTTTCATGTCTTACGTCTTGGTTTACATTGTGTGCTGCTGAAACTTGTCTTACACCTTACCAGCCCAAATCTAAAATATTTCTTTAAAAGCTATGTAATAGCTACGTTGTTTTTTAAACTTTTGGAGCAGTAAAGGAAACTCAAATCCATGCATTGCTTAAGTTTTAGAATCAGTTTGTCCTTTAGATGGACTAGGTCCCTTTAGAGGTTGGTTCGGTGCTAATATTTAGAAACAGACAGTGCTGTCTAGTGGTTAGAGTAGGGAACTGGGAGTTAAGATTTCCAGTTTCTGTTTCCAGTTCTTCCACTGATTTCCTGGGTGACTGCAGGCAAGTTCTCCCCTCCGTAAAATAGAAACGATGCAACTAACCTATCTCACAGAGTGGTGAGAGTTGTACCTGATTTTGATGAAGTGCTTTGACATCCTGAGGTAATAGTAGTGCTAGTCCAGAATATTCTTATTTCCTTTTCAGCTATGTAGTTGATCCGGCAGCGTCTTGGAGTTGCAGTCAGTGTGTGCTTCCTCTTTTAGGCCCCGATTCAGCCTTAGTGATTGATCTTATATATCACATATATGAGATGCAAGATCTAAATATGATGCAGATATGAGTGGCAATCTTAAGGTGCAGTTACACGTCATCTCTCCGCCTCACTTTCCCCATCCATAAAATGGACATTGTAGCTGTTACCTTCATCCCAGGAGTTCTATGAGGATTCTTCAGTCAGGCCTTTTCTACACAGGAAAGTTTTTGGTATAACTTTAGTTTTTCCTGCATAAATTTCCTTGCATCCACACACAAAATTTCTTTTTTTTAATTTTTCTGGCGTCTTATCCTGCTTTAATTAATCCTCATTAGAAGCAACATAACTCTGTTCTAGAATGACTTATACCTGTATAACTATTTTGAATTAACTATACCGTTTCAGACAGTCCTCCCACTGCTATCCCACACTGCATTGCTTTGCACTTGAACGGGCCTGTCTGTTTACCTGTGTGCTCTCTACTGCTCCAGGGTCGTCTTGGATGTCACTTCTGTTTAAATGCTGATGCACAGCTAGCTGTGCCCTTTTGCACTTCCAGCTCATGGCTCATTCAAATACCTGAAGTCCATTATAGTGGGCATGCCTCATGCTTCTGCATCACCGCCTCCAGAGACTGTAGACGTCCTTGCTCTCTGGGAAGAGGGGCATGCTTTCAGTCCCATCTCAACAGCAGACACCGGAATGTGAAGGTTTACAGGAGGCTATTGGAGCAAATGCAGGAGAAGGGTCACTCCTGGGATATTGATTGTAAAGTGCTCAGCAGCCGGAAAGTGCTAAGGATTATTATTCTCATCCCGCAGTGTCTCTGATATTAATCGCAACACAGCTGTTGTTCATGCAATAGGACTTCTAGCCCTTCCTCTTTACTGCCCGGGTCTTGCCTGGGCATATGCTTACATTAGAGTTTCATCTATGTTAAAATGCAGGAAAATCACAGGAAAGGTTTGACAAACACAATAGGTAAGGAAAGGGATGCAGAGTTAAAGCGAGGATGTGATCAGAAGACTGTGTAAAAATGGCACTTTCTTATTTACCAGATCAGTGTGGAGAGGGGAGCTTGCATATAGGACATGTTTATACTATGCATCTTCTTAGGTGCATATGAATATAGGAGATAAAAATCTTGAAAGTCTTCTGGTTATGATAAAGGAAGCAAAGTACAGACAGCGATTCATGCAGACTATCAGCAGCAGTATGCCAGAGACCGCCAAATCCTGAATAGAAAGTGGAAAAGGATCTTAGAACAAGGCAAAAATCGGGAGAAAACAAAGATGACAAAGCAAAGGCCAGTATGCTTAATAGCTACTGGGCTTCAGTCTATAAAAAGGCTAATAATAACAAAGTATTCAGTATAATAATAGTTCATGAAGAAGACAAGGCAGGATCTGGGACAGGAACCAGTTAATAATAACTGGGAATGTGTTTAGATAGGCAAGGCTCAGCAAAATTCACCCTAGAGTGCTAAAGGAAGTAGCAGTGGAAGCACTGGACATAGTCACTGAGGATCAGGAGTGGGTTAACAGAGTGCCTGATTTTGAAGGAGGAAGATGACCTAGGATATTTAACTTAAAGACATGGTAAATTGCTTTAAAAAATCAAAGCAGACAATTTCCAAGAGGACAATGAGGCAAAACCTAGTAGACAGCACGTATTTGTCAATAAACTAGTCTTGCCAAGTTACTGTAACTTAATTTATTTCCTTGAGCGGATAACTGGATTAGTAGTTAGAGGAAACACAGCAGACTTTGTACAGTATATCATAATTTTAGTAGGGTATTTGCTACAGTTCCACATGGAATTCTCTTGAGGAAACTATATAAGTGGATTAGATGGAAATATTATTTAATGGATACACAAGTAAAAAAAAGAAAGAGTTAATCACACAGGGCCAGATCATGGCACCAGCCAGTTTAACTGAGAGTTCTGTTTCAACACTGAGGGTGTAATATGACCCAGGGTAATTATTAATGGTTTGGCATCAAGCAGAATCTTACAGGGGTCTATGCTAATTCTGTATTTTCGTTAGCAACAGAGCGGCTGGGGAGTACATAAAACAATCTGAGGATGATGCAAAGTGTTTGCCAGTGCTTTAGATGAGTGGTTTTCAATCTTTTTTCCTTTGTGCACCCCTAAATATTTTTGAATGGAGGCATGGACCTCATTGGAAATCTTAGACATAGTCCCCAGCTCCTCAAGGGTCTGTTCTGTGGTAACAATAACCATTCATGGACCTTTAAACATAGTCTGCAGACCTGCAGTGGTCCATGGACCACAGGTTGAAAACCACTGCTTGAGATGATAGGATTAAAACACACTATGATCTCGATGAATTGCAAAACTTAATAGTGTCAAATTCATTGCAGATAAATATAAAATAATTCATGCAGGAAGAAGTGCTCCAATGTACAAATGGATATAGAATTGAGAACTGGTTGCAAGGCCACAGAGAAGAATTAGTCATTATATTGTGCAATGCACTAACGATGAATGAACAATGTGCTGCTGGCACACAAAAAACCACACACTATGTTCTCCTATGTTAACAGGAGTATTACACATCATGTAGTAATTATTCCAAGCTGCCCTATATCAGAAATAATTAGCTTAACTTGCACTGGGGGAAATGTAGGTTAAATATTAGCAGTTAACTGAGTAAGCTTCCAAGGGAGGCTTTGGACTCCTCATCATTACAGATTTTAAGGCTGACACTAGGCACCTACTGGTATCCATGAGGGATGTTTTTGGGATAATGAATTCCAACCTATCTAGGGCTAAGGAAAGGACTACACACACAGAAATCTTCTCCAACTCAGAGGATCCTACAACTTGATACCTATCTATGTTAGATATTCTATTGAGGTCTTCTATTCCTAGAAGCACAGGACCAATGGAAGGTCACCTTCCTATCCATCCTCCACCCACCCACATTACGCTAATACCATAGCACCTGAGCACCTCCCCTAAGTTAAAAGATGACATGCTCTTTCTTTTCCTTCTCTCCCATCCAGAAGCAGGCTTAGGGTGTTGGGTGTTTTTCATGAATGAATCTGTGAGAATGAAGGTATTATTGTGGGAAAGCCTGGGTGACATTTTTGCATTTAGTTCTGAATGTGGCAAGGTTAATTCATATTCTTATATCCTTCAGCAGCACCTTCCCCATTCCTGGTCTAGTTCCTGGGAAGGTTCTATCGTCTCCTTTGTTCATGAGATTGCACCTGTTGGTTGACAGTTTAATTGTTCCAATGGAACGCAGCTATCATGGGGGCTCATAGCTGCCGAAACATAGAGGATCTCACAGGCGACCAGAACCAATGCTGTGCAGGGCTGTGGGAATCAGGACAGTGGCCTTGAATTGGTTTCTGTGTTCAATGGGGAGCCAGTGTGGAGAATGGCATAACAGGGTGTTGTGTTCCCAGTGGCCTGTGTTGGAACCAAACTGGGGCTTCCTCAGATCCTGAACTTCCTCCCTGGGTAGAAGGAATTGCAATAGTCTAGTTTAGATAAGGCCAGGGCTGCATTCAATAGGATCGTGTGCATCCCTTGGACACCACAGCTGGTAATGAGCATTTCTTGCTGCTGCAGCTATTTGGGTGTCCAAGGACAGTGCAGAGCCTAATGGGACCCCAAGGCTGCAAGTTGATTTCACACTCTGAGGGCAAAGATGCCTTTGCTGGATGGGATTATTATGGAGAACGAGAGCTCATCAAGTCACTTCTCCCTTCGCACTAGCATCGCTTCAGTCTTATCTTCACTCAGCTGCTCTCCTCCAGGAGCTGATTTTAGCAAGGCAGTCTGACAGCTCGGAGATGGCGCTGTTTTCAGGTGACATCAAGGAGATGCAGAGCTAGCTGTTATCTGCGTCCTGCTGACACTTCTTCAACCCGGGCTGTGTCTCCCACTAGCTCTCCTGGCGGCTTCATGTCTTCACCAATGGGCCTTTGCTAGAAAGAAGTTATGATACAATTCGCCTTTCTGCAGGTGGCAGGATGCTTGGCTGGATCGAGAGAATGGTGCCTCAGCCTCCTGGGACCCCTCACCACTCACCTCTAGTGGAGAAGATGGACAAGAAAGCAGAACCCAGGAGGATAACTGTAGAACCCAGGCCTGGAGAGGCAGAGCAGGTGAGCAGGGAACAGCCAGGGGAGATGGGGTAGTTCAGGGGCTGGCCGGGCAGGGCATAAAAGGGGCACTAGTTGTGTGATGTGTGCACATTCCGCTACACATCCTCTCACGTGTTAGACAGAGGGCGGGGTTACTGGCCAAACAGCGCCAATCCCAATCCACAACCAAACAGATGTTGTCAGTGAGACTTTTCCTGGAGGCTGACTGAGACTTGGATTATCAGGGGAATGCAGGTTAGAAAAGAAGCATGTTGGCCAACAGCGTTAGTGAAGCTTGCTCAGCGCGTACCAGCGACAGAATACACGGCTCTAGCCAGAGCTCACGTTCGCTTGTTTTCATGAGCAGTTTTCCTGGCACTGTTTGAAATTGCTGCACCTTTGGGTGAGTTCATGAGAACCAGGAAGCGAAACTGACGAGAAACAAAGGTCCTGATCCTGCAGCTGGAACCGGGTGGACAGACATTGTGCCCTTTGACTTAAATGCCTGAGTGGGGTATGCTGAATGCAGCATCTGGATAGATCTGTAAACAAAGGAGAAATGAGAAACAGGACCAGCCTGTGTGAATGGTAGAAAAGGAGCATAGAGGGTGAATCATTTAGATTTTATTTGAGTTTTGATAATCTCAGGTCGATTTAGTAGTACACGGATGGATGTTGTAACATGTGACTTTTCACCTGAAACCTTTCCTTTAATGCATTAATCCCTAAAGCTGCCAAAAGGAAACTCCACGTGTCCAAGAGAATCTCCCAACTGCGGTCAAACAGAGGGTGAGTTCCTGAAAACAACAGTCCTGCACAATATAAACTTCATACATGAAAATATGGTTGGTGTCCAGAGCATAACCACTCAGCTAGCTCGGGAAGGGCTCCGTGGTTAGTTACTGGCTACTCATCTCTCCAGACATTTGGAGAGGGTTTCACCAAGTAGCAGGGTCTAAGCCGCCAACACAATCCCACGGCAGGACTCAGTGTCTGCTCCCTTTATGCCAGCTCAGCTGAGACTTGCCCTGACACCAGCTCTAAAGCAAAGCTTCCTCCATAGCATGCCTATAGTAGCAAGTGAGAGGATGTGTAGCATAGTAGAGCTGTGCTAGGATTACTCAGCCAGAAGACATTCTTAAACGTACATAGCTCACCACTGTCCAGACACACTCAGCCCTTCAGTCCATGCCTCTAGTGCACACCACACCCTCTGGGCAGTGTCTCTGGTAGCCAATCACCACCTTTACCAGCAGCTCTCAGTAAAGTATGTGAATTCTTTAAAGGTTGCAGGGATTCTCCTCATCCATTTTGCCTCAGTCGTAGAGGTGTGCAATGTTTGCAAAGCTGTTCCCCCACAGCACTGACAGTGCCATTACAGCATCGCCAGGCAGTGGCCAGGTCCCGTAAGAGCCTGTGCCAATGTTAACATAGCTAGACATGTGCAAAGCTTTGTCAGGGTGCGTGAGACTGTGTTTTACATCGCCTCCGGTGCTGCCTGGTAGAATCTGGCATCTTTGCGTAACGCTAAGAAAAACCAGAGAGAAGGTGATTTGAAAAAGTGTATTTAAAAATGTATTTCTTGGGAGCAAACACAGTCTGGCCTGAGCAAAGAAGATGTGGCTATGTAGGTCATTGACAACAGTGGTCCTCTAACAAGTGGCTTTTTATTTATTTGTTTTTTGCTTTCCTTTAGGGAAGAAAGTGACATTCGCCACAAGCCATGATTCAGGCCCATCAACAGTGTCTTCAGCTGAAAGGTGTCTTCCCCTTTTTCTCTCACTTTCTCTTTCTCTCGCAGATTCGTGACAGCAAGGAGTTAGGGTTGAAGATACCAGCCGATAGAGGACTTTTAGCGAATATGAATTCTGACTTCATATAGGAAGCAGGTCTTTAGATAGCTACTAGACATCCAGCTCTGGGGCGATCTGCATGGAGAAGGAACCCTTTGCACCCTGATTACATACAAAAAGGAGCTTGGCTGCCTCTATGGCACCTCCTTGGTCTCGCAGAGTCCCCTCCACTGAGGTCCTCTTGGGGGCAAGAGTGGAGAAAGGGTGTGCTGAGAAGGAATGGGAAGGCCTGTGGCGAGGCCAATGGAGCATAGATACAGTGTCACTGAACCAGCTCTGTGAAAGTTGCAAAGAAAAGAGACGGTGTTATTTTTTCCCCAGTGACCCCTCTGCATTGGGGCTATCTCTTTTAAGGGTGGGGTCTCTGGGCATTGGGGGAGTCTCTGGTAGCATGATAGCTGGCTGGGACCTGGAGAGGGACCAATGGGGACACAGAGCTGCAGCAGAGCTCTCTGTGACTGGCCCTGATCTCCTACAGATTCCATAGGGTCCACCAGGTTTCTAGAGGAACCTGTGGTCTGCGCTATGGAGGAAGGGAAACGCCCCTTCTTTGATGGGACAATATGGAGGATTTCCACAACGGGATCCGTACGAGATAGACTGGCTCTTGTTGTTTGATTGGCTTTGCATGCCCTCGCCTGCCCATTCTCTTGCAGTGCTGGAAGGGGTATACTTTGCTGGCTATCTCAGGAGCTGGGAAAGGTCGTCCCTCAGCCCGCCCAGAATCCAGAGGTGCTGCAGACTGTCGGGAAGAGCTTTGAGAACAGTTTTGACTTCCCTGACCAGGTACATACCAGACCCAGATCAATGGGGTCACTCAGTAACAGAGTCTGATTTTCATGCAACAGTTTCTGTTGTGAGAAGCATTTTAGCCTGTGGTTTTCATCATTGTTTTGTGTGTGTGTGTTCTCTGCAGACTGAAGTGCAGAGCATAAAGGAGGATGACGACCCACTAGGTAAAAATTTAAATAATTGCTATAATATTAATACTTAGCTTTTACATTGCACTTTTCACCAATAGAGCTCTAAGAAGTGTACAAAGGTGTTCAAGAGCCTTATCCACATTTTACAGATGGGGAAACTGAGGCACAGAGCAGGGACGTGACTTGCCAAAGGTCACCCATCCGGCTAGTGGAAGAGCCAGGATAGAACCAACATCTCCTGAGTCTTTGTCTACTGCTTTATCTTTATCACTAGGCAGCAATGTTTCTCAATGACAGGTCCCAGGACCAGTGCCGGTCCCTGAGATCTCCCTGACACAGCCCTGACACAGCTTAGGAAGGCAGCAAGCCAGTCCCTGGTATCAAAAAGGTTAAGAAACACTGTCTAGATGCACTGCCTAGATGCATAAACTGAGTGAAATATCCTATTTGGTGTCATCATAGGTTCACAATGAACTGCAGCAACTCACCACTGCCTGCTTGGGGTAGCCTGCAGATTGATCACACTCAGCAGGGAACATGTCACCTGCTGCTCTTTAGGGGCTTACATGGTATCTTCAGTGTGCTCCAGCATATCCATAATCATTGTCTGGCTCACTCCGCATGGGCCTTCACTAGAACTGGGAGCTCCAAGCAGCACCAGGCAATGATCCCAAGCCATCAGGGTGCCTGTGTGTGTGTTTGTGAGAAAGAGACTCCGACTGACTGAAATGGGCTGTGCACATGCTTAGCTCCCTGTGAATATACCTGAAACCGTAGTAAGGAGAGCTGCAGGGATGGCTGTAAGCACAAGTAACTCACAGCCTGGTCTCCTTCAGCCAAAGCACTGGAAGGGAAAGTAAAATCTCTGCCCAGTCTCTCCCTACAAGCTGTGACACTGGGAGAGGAGTCCCCAATCTTTTGGGGGCCTCGCCGCAGTTTCCCTGCTTGACGTCCCTGTCTTGATTCCTGTCTTGATTGTAAAACCCACCTGGGAGAAGCTGGGAGCAGATCTGAAGTTACTTAGGTCGTAATTCAGGGGCAGGAATTGTCTTTTTGTTCTGTTTGTACAGTGCCTAGCACCATGCGGTCCTGATCTCTGACTAGGTCTCCTAGACACTCCAGTCATACAAATAATAAATGCTCGCTGTTGGAAACATCCAGGCTGTGTAATACTTTCTAATCTCCTTTCTCCCCGGTCAGTTTATATTGTTCATTAAACCATTGGGATTGATGCCAGGTCTGAGCTCTGAGCAACGCTGGGTTCATAGAGTTTAGGGCCATAAGGGACACCAGGTCATCTAGTCAGATCTCCTGTATACCACAGACCCCCAATGCCACCTGCACTGCCCATTAGACCCAATGACTGATTGGATGGTTGTTGGGTTAATTAGCTGTGGCTAAAACCTACCAGGGTCCTTTGCAATCTTGTATTTTGCATAGTTCTCATTGTTTGCTTCAGCAGCGCTGGGTAACTCTCCCTATGCTGTCCTTTAATTCTTTCACCCTCAAGAGATAACTACACTCGGTCCAGATGAAGATGAGCTTCAGGATCATAGCGAGTTGCATTCCAGCTCCGATAATAATGCTCCAGAAAAAGGGTAAGTTCCCTTAACCTCCCGCCAAAAGCTGTGTAGCATGGTAGTGCCTATAGATTTAGTCACTTTCCTCTTGTATTTCAAGCACAGTTCGGTTATCCATTGGAACTCTAATCTGATGGTTACTCCCAGTTGGTTTGCTATTTTCCCCTCTTGACTGCCAGCCAGACTGGGTTTAACATGGTCACAACGGCCGTGCTGCTGGGGTGATTTGGGTAGTGTGTTGTTCTGAAGGATAATGGAGATGGTATCTGAAAAAAATCAACCCCATTTTACTCATTGAACTGAAAACTGCAGGTGTCTTTACCTCTTGCTAGAAGGGAAGATGGTCCTTACCTATCGGTTTGGGTGCCCAGGATTGAACCAATATGGAGACTGGATTTCTCTTCATATTCCATAAAAGGGTGATCTCTATAGGGCAATGCTGTCATGGTTGCCACAGGGCGCCTGTCTCCAAAGTGATGAGGAAATTTGTTTAAAAATCCATTTATCCTCAGAAACTTGTTGTGGTGTCTTGCCTCCAGTGACTCCCTGTGGCCTTCTGGTCTGATACCTCATCGCTGACAGGGATGCTTCATCGCTGCTCTAACACTGCAGCTCCCATGCTGCAGGGTTGCTGTTGCTCTGCTCTGCATTTTGCTCAGTGAACGCAATGAGGTACAAGCAGAGAGCAGAGCCCCGGGACAGGCTAGGAGAGATCAGAGACAGCCAATAACAGTCTCATCCTGGAGTAGGGCAGCTGGGCTAGGATTTCCCCAAAGGCAGCTAGGCACTTAACTTTTATTCAGCAGTGGGCACCCAGCTCCCTCAGGCTTCTTTGTAGGTGCCGGCCTATCACACTTCTCATCCTTACAGCTCAGGGTGAGTTTAATTTGGCAGCACGGAGAAGTTTAGTGCTTTGCTCAAGACCACAAAACCTTTGTTCAAGATCGGTCAGTGGCAGGGCCAATATAGCACCTTCTGACTCCCTGATTCACTGGTGTT
The DNA here is from genome assembly GCF_026122565.2 of Emydura macquarii macquarii. Classification (NCBI taxonomy): domain Eukaryota; kingdom Metazoa; phylum Chordata; order Testudines; family Chelidae; genus Emydura; species Emydura macquarii. The sequence continues at coordinate 12,459,844 of NW_027130432.1, read as the reverse complement.
GACCATTGAGCCCTTTCCTGATTTTGGAGGGTCTATAAAATCGGGTAAAATATAATCTGTCAACTATGGATGCTAATTCATCTGAGCTGTGAGTCCTTTCTCTTTGTCATGACAATTTCACTCTTACTCTGCGCATAAAGCAGCATTTAAGGCTTTGGTATTATATTGACCCCTAGCTATTCCCTGTACACTGATAGGGATTGAGGGCCCCTTGTATGGGTGTACATGGCCTGGAAAGCAGTGGAACAGCTGTGTTCTGATGTGGAGAGTTTGCCTAGAGCGACTCAGTGGTATTCTCTGCCTACTGCAAAGCATTGCTGCACAATGACTCTCTGTTAACTGAGTGAAATTCTCTGGCCTCTGATGTGCAGGAGGTCAGACTAGATGATCTAATGGCCCCTTCCGGCCTTAAACTCTATGAATCCATGCTGCTGTGCATGAAAAGGGAGTGGTTTGGGTGTGAACAATGGCTGACCATTGGTTCTGTAAACTATGGAGATCTGCTGGCCAAAACATCCACAGAGAAGGGATAAAATGGGTGGCAGCTGCTAGTACCGCCAGATGGAGTGCCTTGTGGAGCGGCTCTGTGTCTCTCCTCTGTGACCTGACTCTGAGTTGGAGACTGGGTGGGGGAAGATTCTGTCCTTTCCCCAGCCATACTCCTCATAGGCCCCTGCAAAAAAACCTGATTATTTGGGCTTTGCACAGCAGCCAAGAACTTGGCCCTTAGCTGTCGAGAGCAATCTTCCAGGACCAGGAGTGAACGGCAGAGGAGAGGGGAATGGATTCACTCTGGCTCTAGTGAGGGTAAGGGAAGAACTGTCCTAACGGTGTGTGATCTCTTTCTGCAGGGCTGGAGGCAGGGTGATTAGCTGGCTGGTGCAGGGGTTTGGGAAAATGCTCCCGCAGCCGGAAAACATGAACAAGCCTGAGGTGAGTGCAGCAAAGGCAAAGAAGACACCTAGTTACTGCATCAGGAGAGAAGCACCAGTGCACATACGAGTGACACATTCCAATGTGTAAATGACGAGTCATACTTTTCTTAAAACTGAAAGGTATACACACACGCAACTGCTTCCCTCGTCCCCTCTCCCCCACAGGTGACTGCAGGGTGGTTAGTAACCCTCTCCTTTAATACTGAAACACAGAGGAGGAAGATGGGAAGAACTAGGGACTACGGTTGCCTGAGGTCCCTTATTATTACAGCAGTTTGCCCACCTGATCTTAATGAATCTTCTATGCTCAGTGACAAGCAAGGAAGGCGCTGGCAGTATGCTCTTGGGAAAATTCCTTCCCAGCATCAGATTTGTGTATAGTTCCTTGCAGGCAAAACTCCCCATGGGAGAAGAAATCAGTGTTGAGAAGCAGCTGCTCCATGTACTCTAGCAGCTGCTCCCAGTGCTCACATGACTGTATTTTTTCTTGAATCCACATGAGGTGGAATCTACCAGCAACTGTGGGGAATTCCAAACACTGCTCAACCTCAGAGGAAAATAATGCTAGCATTGTCGATTTCTCCTGTAACTACATACTTGCATACTTATGGCCTATAATAAGACAATATGATCCCTATAGCCTCCTGTTCTCCAGACTGTATAGGCTTCAAGCGTTTCAGCCTACGTTGTCATTGAAAGACCCACTGATGATAACAATAATACCTAGTGCTTTTCATCAGAAGATCTCAAAGCACTTTACAAAGAAGCTCAGTATCATTACCCTCATTTTGCAGATAGGGAAACCGAGACACAGGGAGATGAAGTGAGTTGACCAAGGTCACCCAGCAGGCCAGTGGCAGAGCCAGAAATAGAGTGAAGGGCTCCAGACTCCCAGTCCAGTGCTCTATCCACTAGGCCACTAATGTTGATATTTTGATCAGTTTAGTAACTTCTTTGTATTGTATCCAGAATTTGTAAAATTACTTAAAATAATTTTCTTAGGACCCCCACCCGCCTCGATGATGTTGTTTTAAGACATTGAGATAACAAGAACTGCCAAAATTGTAGCGTGGGACAGTTCCCTATATTGCTCTGCCAGACGACTGTATCATCAAGAGATGGCGTATTCTGTGAATGATCCCACATGCACACACAGACTCGTACACAAGGGCTCTGACCCTCAAGAGTGATGGTATCCTGTTGACCTCAAGAACACTCCAACCTCGGCTTTCCCACTGTGAATCATTCTTAATAACATGATTTTGCAATTTTGGAAAGCAGCTTTCTAGAGGGACTATTACTTATTGAAACCTCTTTTTCTAAATAGTTACATTAGTTTCATGCTATTAAAACGTGAGGTCTGGGAAACATGCCTTGCATGGAGACACTTATGGAGCTCAAATCTATTTAGCTTTTTAAAGAGAAGTGTAAGAAGCGCCTTGATCTTGGTTTGTAAGTACCTATGTGGGGAAAAGGCATCTGATTTTTGGGAGCCCTTTAACTTAGCAGGTAAAAGAATAGCCAGATCCAATGGCTGGAAATGAAGTTAAAAAAAATTCAAACTGGAAATAAGATACAACTTTTTAATAGAGAGGGTAATTAATCACTGTGACAGCTAGTCAAGGGATGTGGCAAAATGCACCATCACTTGGGGTCCTTAAATCCAGATTGGATGTCATTCTCAGCTCCAAGCCAGTGTTCGCTTACGCCAAAGGGAAGTGTCCAATTCCCTGCACTGCAGGAATTACTGGCTGGAATTTTCTGGTCTGGTCTCATGCAGGAGCTCAGACAAGATGAACATAATGGCCTCTTCTGGCCTTCTATGCAATGTCTCCATTTAAAGGCACTGGAGACTGGAGTCTTCTGTTTATCTCCAGAACGGTACAACATAAGTAGCAGATTTGCAAGCCTCCCACCCTGAAGCAAGGGACTGCTTTTAGGAGAGAAGGGAATTTAATCTTTGAAGCTCATTCAGGGCTAATGTACACTTAAAACTTACAGCGGCACAGCTGTATCGGTACAGCTGTGCTGCCGTAAGAGCACTTGTTAGCTGCATTATGTCAACAGGAGAGAGCTCTCCCGCCAACATAATAAAACCACCTAAACAAGCAGTGGTAGCTTTGTCGGTGGGAAAGCGTCTCCCGCCGACATAACGCTGTGCACACAAGCGCTTATGCTGGCAAAATTTATGTCGCTCGGGGCGTGGGGCCACTTTTGCTGGCATAAGTATTGGTATAGACAAGGCCTTAGTCTGTGATCTTTCTGTTCAGACTGAACAAAGGGGCCATTAGAAAAAAAAGGTGGGGGAGGTGATATCTTTTTTTGGACCAACTTCTGTTGGTGAGAGAGACAAGCTTTTGAGCTTACGCAGAGCTCTTCTACAGGTCTGAGGAACCTACTCAGAGTATCACTGCTAAGTGCAAAGTGGAACAGATTGTTTAGCGTAAGTTGTTAACAAATTTCAAGGGACCATTCACGGTGAAGTAGCCCATTAACACCCCTCCAGTCATAGTCACCATCAGGGTTACGACAAAGGGGTCAGTGAGTACCACTTGTTATGTGGACATTTTCCCCCTCCCACTAGACCAGTGCATTTTGTATGAGCCACCAGACAGCTGTCAGATGATGGCTTCCAGTTACTATTGATTTGGTCCGTATTTGAACTCATGAACTAGGGGTGAAAATCTCCATTATCAGCTCCCTGTGTCACTCCAGCCTCCGTTATGCTAATTTTCAGAATTGCTTAAGCAAGCATATTATTTGCCTGGACTGGAGTGCCATATATGTTGGGTGAAGAAAAAGCTCTTAAAATAAAGATTCCATTTCACTGAAGTCTCTAGTAATGAAAAATGGGAAAGTAAATACAGCAAATATAAGATGCAACATTATTTCAAAGATTGTTTCATACACACTGTTTTTCAAACCCTTCCATGAGGCATCTGGGGAGCTTAATACAAGAACATTGACTTTCTAACAGCTCAGCCACTGTAAATGCTGTTACAGCTGTCTATGGGCTGGTTCTCACTAGAAAATTAAGTCATATTAGAACATGAGCTTGAGGAAGCATGTTAATTAACACGATATTGAAACAATTTTGAGTTAATGCCAACAGAGACAAGTTGTGTTTAACACCGTGTCAGCTGGTTGCAGTTAACCCTAGGTTCTCGCAAGTGTTACACACAATATTAAGTACTGTATCATGATCCCTGTTACCTGGACTACTAAATGGTGTTTAACATTTTGTTTGTTAGCACAATCATGGTTTGACATGACTTAATTTTCTAGCGAAGACCATTCCATATGGAATTTTTCCTCCATCCTGACTTGTTTTCAAATGATTACAACTTAAACAATAAAGCTCTGCATTAAAAGAGCACCTAGCATCTGACTCATGCTAATAAAGGTGAGGATATTGGGAGTAAAACAGTCCTAGGCAAACTAAAGGCCGCAGACTTAAGTGTGATAATATAGTGTGGTTTGTACAGAAACACACTGTCCTGCAAACCACATGGCTCTTGGGCACTCTGTGGTCAGTTAAGGACAGTGACAGTTGTAGCTCTGACTGTCCAGTAGTAATGGCTGTGATAATGTTCTTAAATACCCGAGCCATGGATGAGAAGAACAGAATTCAGCAGAGACAAGGGGCTGATCCTGAGACGTGCTGAGCACCCACATCTCCTCCTGAGGCCAACCGGACTTGTAGGTGTTCACGCAGGAGCTCTCAGGATTAGACCCTTAGAACTGCACCAGCAAGGCTTTGAGATGTGTACAGATTTGATATCCGCGTCTCCTAGGGACCACCTACAAATTCTCATACTTGTAATAACATTCTGAGGGTTTGTCTGCAAAGGCTGGTACCTGCCATGTTCCATCATCATCATTACTGATCCTACTTCTGCCAGGAGAACTGCCTCATGGTGGGGGATTTCTTAGAAAGTCTAGTGTATAGAGAGCCTCTTGGCCCTGCCTTGCAGCTTACTGCTTACAGCTAACCCAGTTCCTTACAGCTAACCCAGTTATTAACATGAATATTTGTATTAAGATAGTGCCTAGAATAGAGACCCCAGCTGAGATGGGGAGTCCATTGTTTTAGGTCCTGTACATACACATAGTAAGAGACAATCCCTGTCCTTAGGTGCTTACAGTCTAAATAGACAAGGCAGACAAAGGATGGCAGAAAGGAAGTAGTGTTATCCCCATTTTACTGATGGGGAACTGAACCACAGAAAGACTAAGTGTCTTGCCGTAGGTTAAATAAGAGGTCAGTGGCAGAGCTGATAAGTAAATTCATATTTCCTGAGTCCTAGGGCTGGTGCCTGAACTGCAAGACCGCCTAGCCTCTAAAAACCGGCCCCATGGACATAACTACTGCCATGAAGCACAAGCTAAGCCATCTTTTCCCTGTGTCTGAAGCCAAGGTTGCTTAATCTGAAGCTGCTTCTTCTCTATCACAGCTCAAGTTTAGGGCTGGTTCATTTAAAGATAAGTAACTAAAGATTCATCTAGAATATTGCTTTTTTAATTTAAAGTATAGAGCAGGCGTGAGTATAGGCACCATGAAATCATCCTGGCTAATTCTGAATGGACTTGTACCTCAAGAAGAGATCTCTTGTGAAGAAAAGGAACCCATTTTTCTTTGATCCTTCATCTGATCCAACCAGATGTATTTTCCTGCTTGTTTTTAAGCCTGCCCAGCCTATTCAGGTCCAAACATTGACCTGAAAGGAGAGGGGAAAAATTACTTTCAACATACAAACAAGCTTTAGGGTAAAAAATAAACAGATTTTTATTGAAAGGCAGGATTTTCTTGTGGAAGCATCTTTAGCCCAAGCAGGGTATGTTAACTTCAAAGTAAGCAAGAAACACTGCCCTTTAGGTCAGGTTAGTGAAAGATCAAAGGGAAAAGCACGCTCCTTATTTTCCTGCATTCAGTCCATGTAGGCACAAACCCCTCGGGAGGAAAAACTGATGATTTTCTATTGAGAACATTTAGAAAAGAAAGCAAACAACTTTTTATTTTATACTCAGTATGTGATAGCCTAATTCTGCTTTCAGTTACATCAGTGCATATAGGAGTCACTCCACTTGAAATCAATGGAATTACATGAGTATAAAATCTGTGTGAGATCAGAATCAGTTCTATGAGTCTTGACTGAAATATTCCTACCAGTGCTACCACCAGTTCTCCTAGTGTAGCCAGGACCATGAAATCTAAGCCTAGCTCTCAGTTCCCAGAAAGTTTAGTTTTAATTGCTCCTTAGGATCTTCAGGGTGTTGCAATCTTCAGTGATTGCTTTTTAAAATTTGAAATCAATTAACAAAAAAAGATAGTGGAGATACATTTTGGCAAAATGGTTTTCTTCCCAGAGGTGTATTGATATTGGAAGGCAAAGTAGACCTAAGCTGAAAGGTTAGCGAGAGTTGTGCATTTGACAGAGACGTACGTAGCAGGAGCCAATCAGATCACTGCTTCATTTCTGTCCATTTTATAAATGCTGGTGACTGTCTGCTGGGCATCTCTGCTGTCAGGCCAAAGCACGTGAAGATGAATGCAGACGGGGTTACAATGGAGGTGTTGCTATTGGCTGCATCCCCACTTTAATCCAGAGGCCAGCATGTCAGTCTATTCCATATGTGTTTGTATGACAGGACACGAAGGAGGGGAAGTCTGAAGAGGCAGCCATCAGAGAAGGTAAGTGAGTGAGGTGCCTGACTGTAGAACTTTCAGGAATGGATGTAAACTTCCATGTTGGAAGTCTGCTATCGCCAAGTCCCTTCCCAAGATCTTCTGTCACTGGTTTCCCTCAGTAGGCTGGTTTCATAGCCTTGGAGTTGCATGCAGCGAAAGGAAGCAGAATACTTGTACTTGTGCTGTCTAGGGATTGGTGCTGTCAAAAACTGGTGCATATGGCAATCCTGAACTGATTAAAGGGCTGCTATCCAGTTTAGCACTCATGGGAAATTTGTACTGGCACACTGATGAGTTAGTACTCATCCTAGTGCTCATAGAAATCCGATACTGGTTCAGTGATAGCAGAGCGAAGGTTTCTGGGGCATTCTTTGCTGTAAAGATTTCTAAAAGTAGATTAAAAGTGCAAGTCTTATCTCTTAGTGCTCTGCAGCACCACAGTTTTCATTTCACCTTCTGAAACATCACTTTGTGCTCTAAGATGCCATTTAGACTCTTCGCTGTATTCATTTTTGAGCACAAACCAAAGAACGTGATGGTTGTTAGTTTCAGAAACCGATGACTGAAAATACAGAATGAAGCTTCCCTTCCATCCCTTCTCCTTCTGATGATGGTTTAATGGAGTTTAGAGTTCCACATGCTGGTGATCACTTGGGATGATGCAGATACATGACTGATACCGGTGCTGATACTGGTATTTTGGTTGTCAGATTTAGATTGTGAGCGCCTCAGAGCAGCGAGTGTCTTTTAGTTCTGGGTTTGCACAGTGCCTAGCACAGTGGTCTGTGATCACGACAATACAAATCAATAAGTAGTGCTGTGAGCAGGTGGCAGCTCTTACCTCCCTGACTTTTAAGTCCTACCAGATGAAGCTCTCCCCTGTGCAGAGGGCTGGCACAGTCCCTGTGAGTGCAATATCTAAATCCCACTTATACCCTCAAAATAGACCTAGTTCTGTCCATGGGCTGGACGCTCAGCTGGGGTAGACTGATGAACATCACTGGAGCTACACTGGATTTGCCCCACAGGACAAGCATGAATTGCATCCATGTGGCTTAAGTCTTAAAGACCTTCACTGTTTAAAATGAAACTTACGGCGTTGCTTCTCTCTTTCTCTCTGAACAATCTCAAGCAGTAAGTAAAGTGAATAAAACAAGGACATCGCTAACAGGAAGCTCTCCAGCAAGTCACAGCGTACCAGGAACCGCACACCAGGCACCTACAGACAGCCTATCGGGGCTTGGTGCCTCTCTCTTTCCTCGGACACTAGGTGGCGACGGTGGCAGGTAGTGCAGCGTGAATCCTTCTGAAACGTTCCACTGCCGCATCGGGATGATCCTTGGTTTATTAGGCCTTTGGGTTCCTTAATGCTTTGATCCTTTGGCACGTCCTAGGGTACCAAAGTGTGGGTGTGGCCCCACCCTCGTGTTTGCCTGGTGGAACGTTCATTATAATGGAGGGAACCCAAGGACATGCTGAGCGTGTCTAGCAGTCTCTGGCACCGTATCATTGACTGATTTAATTAATTAATTGAGCACTGATGCAGAACAACGCACTGGGCAGAACAACGCACTGAGGGTGGACACAGATATAGGGTGAATTCGCTTCTTGCCCTGCAGGCCCTTTGTGGTGATAGGTCTGCTGTGGCTCAAGTGGCATGCAACCCCCACTAGTGAAGAAAATGGGGACTGAACAGAACTCAAGGTATAAGAAGAGTTTAACAGGAGTTTCTGATTGACAGGGTGTTCGAGTGGTTTGTCCAGGGAATGGAGAAGGTGATTCCGCAGCCTCTGACCAGAGCGAAGCAAGATGCTCAGGTAAGTGGCCATGTGGCGATGATAAAGAGATTTAACTAATAACGGGGCGTCAGTGGGGCTCTCCTCCTTTCACCACTTCAGAGCCAAATAACCAACTAGGAAATGCTTCCTCCAAGCAAGCCAAGGGGCACGTGCTTGTTCCAGCAGCAGGGACCAGGTTAAAAAACCAAACGAAACCCATTTTTCCTACTGAACTGGATTTCAGGGATTGGTCAGCAAAGCTCATTCATATTTTGTGCCATCTCTTAATCTCCGTGTTCCCTTTCCAAGCTCCAGCACATTCAGCAGGGCTCCCCTATGCTTTACTGACTTGCTGTAAAAAGCCCCGTTCAGTCTGTTCTGTGCGGTTCTCCACTGGTACTTCCCAGCTCTTCTGTAGGTCCCCCTGCTCTCCAACTCAGCTGTGTTGTGCAAGGCTCGCCCCTGTGTTTGGGAATATTTAAATGCATTGTACAGTGATTACGTCGCACATAGACCAGATCAGCCAGGATCGCCGGAGGGCTGCATTGTACCCACAACTGAGTGAGTTCAGAGGCACAATACCTCACAGAGCTCTAGGGAACACAGCTCCTGCTAGGTGCAGTGTGTGCTCTCCTTGACATCCCAGCAGCTCTGATGCCAGTGTAGAGGGCATGTAGGACCATAGTACCTTCCCCTCCACCCTTTGAAGATGCATGAAGATGCAGGGTTTGTGCTCAGGGCTTGCCATTTTGCCTAGACATTGTGTGGATACACAAAGGGAATGAGGTCCCTTGTGCTTTGCAGAACATGGCACAATCTCTGGACTTTTCTTCCCAGTTGCCTTCAAATAGGCAACTACAGATTTGGATATGCACATGATCAAACTCTGCTCTCCCTTGCGACTCTGGATATAAATCTGGAGTAACCACATTTAGTTCATTGAAGTTACTCCAGAACCACCTTGATGTAACTGTGAGCAGGATTTGGCCCAATATTTGTTTTCCATTTTGATCTAAGAAAGCTGGAGTCTGTGACCTGACGTTGAATGAATGAATCTGAGAAGAGTGGACGAAAGCTTCCATGCTTTTGTCACTGTTCTGACACCCTTACCTAGCCCGTCCTCACTCCAGTCCTGTCATTCAGCCAGGGAAGGAAGAGCCGTCCCATATTTTTTTTCTCAGGTCTTAGTGCCTTAAAAGAGATCTCCACCTACCATTGTTTGCCTTGATAAACTGGATGGATTTTTAAGAATGGTACAGTAGTTGTTGATATAAATCTGGCAATGCTGACTGTCCTCTGCTTTAGAGGAGGAAGACCTGTTAAGGGAATAGCCCTGGAGACTGCAGCAAAAACTGCATGGAGGGGATTAAGTTATTTGCGCCAATACTTAGCAATCTTGCCTAGACCAAATAGTGAACAAGCACTAATAATAAAATGTTCAAGCCGTGGCCCAAGTTCTTTCAGTTGCTCCACAGCAACCTCATTAAGAGAAGAATTTGGCCCTCTCTCGACAAGTTTAGGAATGAGTCATTCTGCCCAACATTGAAATTGAATCACCTCTGGGGTGAGACAACAACTGTTTGACAGCACACAACAATGGTATAGAGAAGTTTAAAAATGAGAGAGAAAAACACTGTATCTAATGGACATTGCCTGGGGAATTTAGATAGGATGAACGGACAGATTTGACTAGGACACTGGGGTTGACCCTGATAGTCTTACAAAAAGTGCTATGATATTTTTAACAATCACAGATAGTCAGGACCTTGGTTTTCTATTTCATTCAAAATGCTTTTAACGGCACAGCATGCCTAGCTTCAAGCTGGGGTACTGGTTCAAGTTTGACTCACAAGAGAAGGATGCCATCTACTGAATTGCCAGAGAGAGAGCAGAGGAGTGTTAACTCTCTCTCTCTCTCTCTCTCTCTCTCTCTCTCGTAAAAACTAGTTGACAATAGTTGATATTTTACTGTTTCCTTTTTTCTTTATAGGCTGCAGAAGCTGCAACCTTCTGCCCAGTGGAAGAGAGTAAGTAACCAGTGCTTCTCATTACATAATTTCATTTGACAAGTATTATTGGCCTTTACTGATAAAGCTGATTCAGAAAGAGGGGCTGCAGCTTCAGTATGGCCTGCTGTGGATTCCACGTTGTAGAGCTTCTGAAAGTATTTGGAGAAGCTAAGGGAACCATATTGTTAAAATGTCAATGTTGCATTTTTGAGATGGCTTTGCAGATTTTGACCTGCAGTACATTCTTTGTAAACTTCAATCTCTGTTCTTGGGACAGCCACAGAGTAGATTTGGGATGCTGTTTTGATTCTCAGAGCCTTTTCTTTGGTCTGGATCTCTGTGTGAAAGACAATCCTATTATGGGGATATAGTCTCCAAATATAAAGAACATCCCCAACTGGGAGTCAGTTTTCTTTCTTTCTTTCTTTCTTTCTTTCTTTCTTGTAACTAACTAACTAAAAATGAGGTGATATCTGCTTTGGCTAAGTATATATCATCCTGAATTATGAAACCATGCTGTGATGTTGTGTGATAATGTTAGCTTTATGTTACATGGCAAAACTGAAGGACGGCATACAGGAAAATGCTACACAGTTGTCATAGTTCATTAGTTGTCATCATTGACAGTTTGGTTGATTTTTTTTTAAACAATATCCATGCAGTGTGTGGGACTATTTCCCCAAATTGAGAATTTGGGGTGATAAAACAGGAGTTGGGTCCCCCCTCCATGAAATCTGAATTCCCCTGTCCAATTTAGTGTTGGAACGTATGAATGTTATACCTTTGCAGCTCTTATATTCAGCAAGTGAAACAGGGTATGCAAGTAGTGGTGGGATGTGTTTGTTAGGGTGGAGTGTATAACTATCACCATATCGACTTCACTTAAATCTCAAAGGATTTTGAAGGAATCTGGAGAGAGTGTTTCTTTGTGGGCTTTTATAGAAATCACTATTCTACGCTTTCCTGCAACAGGACATACAATCATTAAAATAAAAATAATTCAAGATAGAATGATGCCATCTGCCTGAATTACTTGAGAATTCTTCTCCAGCTCTTTGGGGACTTGGATGGGCAGGTTTTAAAGATGCACTGTACAATTGACCAGATTATGTTAATTTTATTTGCCTTCAATTTGAAACATCAAGCATGTTGGTGGCAGGACACCGTACTTGATGGTCCCAGTTATGGCAAATCCTATGTTCCTACTTTCAGGGTGAAATTCACAAGGGGGGGAGGGGACAGCACAAGGGCTCTGAAGCCCTTTTTAAAGTGAGATTTAAGTGATCAACCTTGTGCAGACTGTGTACAGAGGGTAGAATTGCACCCTCCATGCATGACTAGTTTAAGTGAAGTCTCTGATTTGGTGTGTTGTGGCACTTTAAATCGTTTTATGTGACAAATGCAGAAAGTGATTGGATAGTATTGCTGATCTACTCCCAATCCAAACAGCCAACACCTTTATTAATGTATTCCTTCTTCTCCTTTTGTTTCAGGGGGGGAAGGGGCTTAGGGCCTCTGAAACAAATGGAAAATGAAGACCTTGGAGAACCGCCCTTGCACAAAATAAAACAAAACCGGCCTGAAGAGAAAATACTATTGGGGATAGAAAAAAATAAAAGAATGAAATGAAATATCTGCAAGCTCTTTACTAATTGCCCCCCACTTCCTCAAACTATACCATGAACAAAACCAGAGGCTGAGCTAGTTCAGTTGCACTATTGTCAATGAGGAACTATAGCTCCATGCCCCTACAGAGGGAAGTCTAATGCCCCCATCGCAAGATTTAAACATGTTGTGATTGACCACCTCTTCGGTGAATGGGAGCGGAGGTTTTCACTTTCCTTGTCTGCTCCTAGAGACAATCTGACTCTGATCACCACCAATAATCATTCTTTCCCTGCTTTCACTTGGCATTGACTGGTCTGTAGAACTCAGCGACAGAGCTGTGGGCTCTTCAGAAGGTGGCCGGGAGGAATGTCTGCGAGGCTGAACAAATACTGGATGTGAGGATTGAACTATATTTCTCAGGCAGCCTTCCAAAAAGGGACCTTCCTCTTTTTCCCTCCTTCTGTCATTTCTGAAACCATAAAATGTTTTTAAAAGCCACAACATACCAAATATTTAGCACCGAGAATGCCAGCTGAAACCTGCTCACTTCTTTGAATTGACGTCTGTTTCACAATGACTTAACTTTTCACTGGAGACTCGTATTCTCTCTCTTCCATGACAGGACTGTCCTGCTTTAGCAAGTGGGAGGGGGGTGTGACCCAGAATAGCAAATAGCTATCAAGTGAAATTCGCTCCTGGGTGAATAAGTGGTGCATTGGCCTGGTGCTGGTCCTTCGGCAAGGGTGAACTTAATCCTGCCTGAGCAATTGCTGACCTTTCCCTAGACAATGCCACTTTTCAGATCTAGTGTATTGAAAAATTTCAGGGTGACTCCCTCGCAGTGACATTATTTCAAAAGGGGCTCTGTGTGAAAACCTCCAGAATGCACACACAGCACAGTCTGGGTTGGCTTGTCAAAAACCATTGGATGCCTCCTTTTCACAGAAACCTGTTGCTCCTCTCCCGAGTCTCCTTTACAAGATTGGCAGCTTTAATGAGGAGTTACCATCCACACACAACCAGAATAACATATCCTATCTGTGTGTTTATAATGTGCCCGTGTGGTAGTGGAGTGCTCTTTGTTGACCTGTTTTCAGATATGCTCTAAAAACAAGAGCCGACATTATTAGAAAAGTGTCTTTCTTCTTCTTTGTGTTTTCATAATTGTATTGCCATAAAAAAATAGACTAAGTAAACTTAATGTTCGGTATTAGTACAGTGTCACATAGTGTATTACTGAGTGAGCACGTGATGGAATAAAAATATAGTACAGGCTGGATCACAAGTGTCCTTGTTCTACCTTTCTGTATTTTTTAATGGTGTGCATACTTTCTTATTAAATGCATCAAAGGCTCTCTATGTTTTGTGGCCAAGTTCTGTTGAATTGAGTTGTCAGAATTACCTGCCCCTGTACTACAGAGTCTGGGTAGTGTTAACTCCTCTTCTTCATTTTCTCACATGCATCTAGAGAGTATCTAAGATATGAATAGACAACAGGGCCTGATCTAGTACGGCTGAAAATAATAGACTGTGCTGGGCTTTGGATCAGACCCCTTCTCTATGCTTTTCTCAGGAAATAGGCCTGGGGGCCTTTCTAGAAGCATGGTGTGACATACAGATTTGTAGAATTTATGGCCAGAAGGGACTATTAGATTGTCTAGTATTACTTCCCTGCAGTGATGGCAAATGACTAGCATGTGGAGGGAGGTTCCTATGTGCAGTGTGCAATGCCATAGCGCAGGGTTAATTAAAACTTGGGGATAACTGACTTCAGCAGGCATTGCAGCAGCATGGATACGTGTGGAGAAATGCTTCCTGGAAGCGTTCTGCTTGCTGAGAACACAGGCAGGCAGAACGGCTCTGAAGGTACTGGACTAGTTCTCTACCCAGGCAAGTATTCTAAGAGTGTGTGGTCCCACCAGCCCCAGCCCCAGAGTGTAAACCAGTGTGGAAGAGAAGGGAGTCGTGTCTCTGCACTGGGGTGAATTTCACCTAGCATGTACAAGGAAGAATCCTAGCTGCTGTTTATAGTAGAGTGCAAGCAAACAAGAGCTCTCTGGGTCTTTCCCCAGCACTGCATATTTTTAAAAGACTAGACAGATTATGGCCCAGTCTGATAAATGGGCCAGTTCCTCAGTTGGTGTAGATCAGTGGCACTCCAACAAAGTCAAAAGATCTGTACCACTTTACACCAGTTGAAGATCTGGCCCAATAGCTGGCGTACGAGTACAGAGAAAGCTATTTTTCCAAGGTAGGACTGGTTCTTATTTTGACTTATCCACACCCATTGTGGAGCCCCTGAACTTCTTCCTTAGGGAAAACTGCACAAAACTAATGTCTAGCACAGCTCTGGTATGACTGAAAATTATTCAAATCCTGAGCTACTTTTTCTGAGTTCTGGCGTATATGAAAACAACTCTGTTTAGTAATACTTATATTACATTCCACGTGTAAAAAGTATTATTGTATGGACAGATTCTTATAAAACTTGCTATCTTCACTTCACCACTTCCTCTACCATTCCCATTTCAGCCTGTATCCTCCCCGAGGGGCAGGTGGATCTTGTGATGGAAGAGATAGATTCTAACGGGGATAATGAAACCAGAGAAGAAGTGATGCACTGGGACAATGAGGCTGAGCTTACAGTGTACGCTCCTCCCACCCACCCCCAGAGGGAGGAAATTCAGGAAGAAGAAAAGAGGTAGGAAGAGAAGGTTGATATTGGAAAGGGCTGTTGTCTCATAAAGAATTAAGGACTCCGTTGTGGAGTGTTGAATATTACCCATATGTGTTCGTTCCTTCATTATATCTATTCAATATGTTGTGTGAGTTAATTGGCAGATGGTAATTCACACCAGTCCACAAAAGTGCAAACCTCCAAAAGTTACTAAAACAAGCAATTGACTTTCCTTTTGATTTCACTGGGATTTGGATCATGCCAGACTTGATCAGACCAGTGGTTCAGCTAGTCTGGTATCTTGCCTCTGACAGGGCCAATGCTATCTGCTTCCGAGGAAGGTGCAACAAACCCTGCAGTTATGATGAGATCACCTGCCCGCAGGGAAAGTTTCTTCCTAATCTCCAGTAGTTTGAGGTTGGCTTATGTCCTGAATCTTAAGAGTTTAGATCCCTTCCAAATGGCTTGTTAAAAAATAGTTACTGTTATAACTGGAAATTCTTGGCCCCTTCTCCATATAATTCATCCCATCTCTTCCCAAAAGCTGTTGGATGGGGTCTGATCTTATATGTTTGAAGTCATTGACAGTTTTGTCATTGATTTCAGGGCGAGCAGGATCAAACCCTGATGCGACAGTGTAACTAAAGACTTACTAAACTGATCTTTTCCTTGGTCTTGTGGGAGACATGAGCCTACAGATTTGAAATCCCTGCTAGAAAGACTTGATTGTTAGAATTTAATCAGCTACAGTCTCCAGTGTGGTGGGCATCCAAAAGATAATAAATAGTATACTCCAGCCTGAAAGGTTTCCATAGAGGCTGCAGTGAATTATGCAAGCGCCTTTGAGTTCAATAACAGCAATTACAGGTGGGGAGAAAATTTTAATAATTGCAAGTGCTGAATTTCAGGTTTTCCATAAAACATCATTGCAGAATAAAATCCTAGCAGGAAGTGGCCCCATGCGGCTAGAGATTCAGCACATAGAAAAGAAATTTCCAAGAATAAATACATCTGTAATATGATTTCAAATTATAGACCATATTATACAAGAATCAAAGGAAATCCGTCCTCCTACAAAGTGTGATTTAATGCTGCAGGAGAGGTCAGCTCTGTGGAATCAGGCAGGATCTGCATTCTCTAATAGGGGAAGAGGGAGAATGGTGTTGTTTTTTCCTTCCTTATCCTGTGGGACAAGGGAGGTGTTTCAAAGGAAAAGTAAAAAAAGAGAGTCCGTTGGTAGAATCCTGCTGGTTTTATCTCATTCTGTACATCAGCTAACAGAGTAATGGAGGAGAGCCTGGAGAAGAAAATCAGAATGAAGCTAAGAAAAGAAGGAACAGTGCCCGTGATATATGGCCCTGGCATAGCCATAGAAAATGGTTCATGGCCCTATCTTTGAATAGGAAACTGCACCTGGAATATATCTCTTGGGATATCAATAAGTTAACATTATAGGCTATCCACAGAGAAGGGAAGACAGTTGGGCTGAGTCAGGCTGGCCAGCGGATGTCAGCATTGCTGCACACACATACAGAAGAGGGGGTTCTCTTTTTTACATTGCCTTCAAACAAGCAGCTAAAATGTGATTTAGTAATGTTGCTCAGCAGCTTGCTTTGTGGGTATCTGAATGTCTGTGTCACAGGGACTCTTCAGAGACTTTCTGGCTAACTCAGTCTGCACTCCTCTGGGAGAGTGCATGCCAGAATGGGAGCTCTGACTCTCTTTAACAGTGTGCTGAATGCATTCCCACCCTGAGCAAACTCTGACCAATGATCCGCCAAGTCCACCATAAAGGTGTAAAACCCCTATAATGGGGCCTGGCTCACACAGTCTGCACTGGGACCACAGAGGGGAGAGAGACAGCGGTGGAAAAACTGAACTGGTATAACAATCCCTATGTTTCTAGAGCTTTGTTTAAAACCTGTCTTCACTGCCAGATCAGAAATGAGAAACGGAATTCTGTGTGTGAATTTAACTTCCAGGATGCTGTTCTTGATAGATTTTGCTGCTCTGCAGTTCTGAATCCCATACCTTCTCCCTGATTAGCTTTCCTTACAATAAATGATTGTGCTAACATAAAGTGACCCCCAGTGTTCCCTTCATTCACTCGCTGCTTAGTGGTGCTTCCTTCCACCATACTGAAAATATATTTATTGATTTGTTATGGAAGTACGTTACACGATTTTTTCCTGGAAACCTAACATTCCACATGGCCAGCAGTGGATTTCCTGCCCAACGGGTGTGTGTGTGTGTGTGTGAAATCCATGAACAATGAAGTCTTATGAAAAAAAACACTCTTCTTTAAGAGCAAGCAGAATTTTTAGTGTCTAGGACTGTATTTCTCTGTGTTATAACATTTTTACTCCATTCCTCTGTAGCTATTCTGTATTCTCCCCAGTAAGAACTCACAAATGATCAAGGCCTGTGAAACAAGACATGGTCAATATTCCCAAATCCCTCTTCTCCAGTTGTTTCTTTTGTGGTATTGAGTGGGTACAACCCTATGCCCCTGCCCAAAGGGGACCTGAAGATTATTGCAGGGTTTTGTAGGTAGAAGTGACTACACTTTTACAGTCTAAGGATTTCAAATTCCCACCTAAGGCTCCAAACATGTATAAGACAATGAATATTTAATATAAGAAACCTTTCCTTTCCCAAGGTTGCAGTCATCATGTTCCCAGAATGGTAATGAGGAGGAAGAAACAAAGCTTGCAGGGTAAGTGCTATTCAGAGTTGTGTGAATTCTTTCCAGTTTAGCTCAACATGGATTTATGATTTTATGTCAGAATCGATTGATATGAGTTTGCAGGCTCTGGAGTTTAGAAGGTTTGGGTTCAAACAAACTTGGTTTTGTCATAGGCTGAATCTCACTGCAAACCTGCAGGCAAGATTCAGGTTTGAGGAGCTCATGCTTGTTGCATAGGTTAACTGTTTTGCCAGAGCCAGAGGAGACTAGAGGCCAGGTAGGAAAATATCTACATGATGTGCTGCTGGTAATGTCTCCCGAGGAGCACAGTTTGAACTTGGAAGGCACTGACAAACAGCTGCCTAAAAATATTTGTTCCAGAGGGGTAGCCATGTTAGTCTGTATACAGCAAAAACAACGAGAGTCCTGTAGTACTTTAAAGACTAACAAAAACAATTAAATTACATTAAATTAAATTTGTTAGTCTTTAAAGTGCTACAGGACTCTCATTGTTTTTAAAAATATTTGCAGCGAGAGAAAAACTTTTCTATATCTGGATTTGTCAGAAAGATTAGAGCCACACACAGAATTCATGTGAACCATAGCAGGTTTGCCAAAGCAGACCTCACTCAACCTTAGGCTGAATTTGAATGTAGTTGGAGTTCAGGTCAAATGTTCCACATCTTCTAGTGTTCTTTCCGATGGCAACTGTTATGCTCTTTGCAAGACATGCACATTTCTTCCTAACTGTCAGGGTAGTTAAACACCAGAACACATTACCTAGGGAGGTTGTAGAGTCTCCATCATTGGAGCTTTTAAAGAACAAATACATGTCAGGTAAAGTCTAGATCAGGGGTAGTGAATTATTTTTTGTCAAGATCCAGATTTCTTGATCAAGGTATGGTTAAGGTCCAGATTCCAAACATACAAAAGTGTCTGGCAGTCCAGATTTGGCTTGTGGTCTGCCTATTGACTATCCATGGTCTAGATAATACTTAGTCCTGCCTCAGTGCAGGAGACTGGACTAGATGACCTACCGAGGTCCCTTCCAGTCTTATTTTTCTATGTCGCTGTGTAGGAAACAGCACTGTTGTCACAGATCATTGCTAAAACTCAGCCTGGAAAGGATGCTTTTGCTAACTTGGCTTATTCAAGGGTTTGCCAATGATGTGTGGTACCTAGTAACCAGTAAGTGTCTCCTAGCGACATGTTCTTCTTCTTAGCAACTGCTCTGCTTCTCCTAGCAACTGCAGTCCTTTGGTCCCTCAACTGTTGCCCCCTCCCACAGGAGGTTCTGCAGTGCTGTCTGCACAGCAACTCGATCTGATTACCAGGAAATGGGATTTGCAGCTAATCTGCAGACATCAAAAATGAGAGAGACAGAATAAAAAAATCTTGGTCTCAAAGTAGTTCCAGATAATTTAAAAACGTAGATGTTAATAAAATGCATTCAGGATTGTTATGAATATTATGGAGCTGGATTTAAAGATGGGATTATGTGTTATAGCCACAAATGCAATTTAATACAAGTAGGTAAACTTTTAAATCATTTTTCTGTTGTAGGAAATGGTTGAACTGTCCACAATCTTTATAGATGACTAAGGGGTGCAGTAGAAAGCTTCTTTGCTTAGCTGAATGGTTTGTTTTGATTTCACGTGGTGCAAACATTTGGAGTTTTATTATCTAATATACTACTACTACTAGTACTATTACAATACTACACTCTGCCTTTTAGTTAAAAAACTGAAGATCCTAGATTTTCACCTGGAAACTGAAAATGCACTATTGTTCAATGTTTAAACTTAAAAATTCTTGCTTATTATTGTATCAGAAACTGTTTTTCAGTAACCATTGCATTGTAATTTATTGAGTTTTGCATGTTGGTGAAATCCTTTATTATTAGCAAAATGTATATTTCAGTTTCAATCGCAATTGTTCTGTCAGCGTATTTGGATTTTTACTGGAAAAAAGAGAGGCTGAGAGTGTTTCTAGGATAGGATCTAAAGATTTGAGACTGGATTTTGAATAGTTTTTAATTAATCAAAATGAAAATAAAAATTCTCTGAAGTAACAACTTGTCAGTAGATGCAGATGAAAGACTCACCCTTTTTATTATACATCCTCATAGTTAATGTGGATTTTGCAATTTTCACATATTTAGCTATTTTCTTATATATTTTCTTAATTATCCCCATTTTCCCTCAAAAAACAAACAAAATACACCACAACCACAACAACCAACACATTGATTTTCGGGTGATTTTTGATTAGAGCTATTGGAGCATTAAAAGAAGATGATCACCAACCACAGCAACCTGGTGATTTTTCTACTATTACAGTCACATTAAACTATTAATGTTAATATTGTGGGCCCAATTTCTCAAATATGGATGGCAGAGTAGGATGTACAGATTCTGTATTTTGACACTCAAGTTGGCAGTTAGGAATAGAAAAAGAATACTATGTGCTTCATTGCTAATGTAGACGTGAAAATGTGGGATTAAGATGGTGTATACAGATGCTTCTGTTTGAAAATTGGTCTCTGAGTCTATGCTGTTATGGAAGTCTCTCAATTAAATTAGAAATGTATTTAGCACAGCAAGATGAGTTTATTTTTCTACAAATGATATGTATGTTTTATATTATTTTCACTGGTCTCTCACTTAATATTTTTTCCAACCTTATAAGAAGGTCCCTTCTCACACAGTCATTAAAACTTTCATCACATACATTATGTTTCACTGAGATTTGTCTATTTCTAGTTAAAGGCTGCATGTTGGTGCCATGAAAAAGATGCTTCTGTCAACATTTTGGAATAACCAATATCTATTTTCTTTAGAGCAGGCTTTCCAAATGGCTAAATGGATTGTGGTCTCTGACACTAACAACAATTATTAAGACTCTTTTCCTTCGGGCCCCTGCCTATGTCTATGGTATAATCCTGTGTTCTCATTAATCTGCAAATGGGCTTTATGAAGTAGTGGTCTTCCAACCTGACACTCAGAGACCTTTTCATTAGTGACATTTACACTCCCAGGCTGTCTCTTGTCCATAATATGCACAGGCTGAGAAATGGCTGGAAGAAATCCTGTTTTCATTTCATGGCTTTTCATCTGCATGAGGTAGATTCTGGCCTCACTCTTCTTGTGTTGCTTACAGTGGTGAGCTGGATGAGTGCTCCTCTGCAACAGCTGCCCCAGGTTTGGAGCAGGGAGAAGAAGACAAAGTGACTGATCCCAAATGTCCTTTGCTACAGGTACAAGAATGCTTCTAATTCTTGCAATTCAGGTGTTCAGGCTGCAGTGCTAGCCCGCCCCTTCAGAAAAATGGCAAGTACTTGAAAGTTTAAAGTTATCCCTGTAGAGAGAGAATACTTTGGTTTAGGCTCAAGAAGCTTCTGAGTGGGGCAGACTCTGGCAGTTCTTTTCTGCAGGCTGCGGAAGAAGTTAGCTGAAGCAGCTGAGCAACTACTGCAGTTTGAGATAAAGAGAAACTGTCTGTTAAGAGCCACTGGCTCTGCTCCTCCTGCATCTTTGCTCCAACCCGCCCCCCACACAACCCTTCTCTCTTCCCTATGTAGTTTGTTGTGCTCTGAGAGGTGCAGAGGGTGCAAACCTCTTGCAAGGGCTTCCTGCCCCTTTTCTGTGGAGTAAAGCCCATACAAATTCTGCTGTGTTCAGGGCCTTCTTCAGGACTTGCCTCTGGGTACCTGTTTAGGGTTTGCTTCTGGAACTATCAAAGAAATATAAATACACATACACGGAGCAAGAAGGAGTGACAGTGTGACCCTGCAGTCTTGAATTTGCTTTGGAAAAGAAAATCTAGAAAGCCCTAGTAGTTGAATGCGTTTCAGTTGCTTACAGTTTTAGACAGAGCAGCTCAGCAGGAAAGTTAGAAAGTTGGACTCAGCAGAGCTGGAGGAAAGCGAGTAGACGAAATACCAGAGTAAAGCTGGGGATTCAGGATTGTGACATACTGATTTACTTCAGTAATGTATACTAACAGTATGGCAGCTAGACACAGCTAAACCAAAAAGATTTAAAACTACAAATATGAGAGAGAGACACTTCCTGTGTATTGAATTTAGGATAAATAGTCAGTGTGTTTCCCCTTATAAAAAAACCCATAAATTCTACATAGTGTCCCACTGAAACCCCCCACCCACCCCCACCCAAAAAAACCAAACCAAAACAAACAAAAAAACCCTAGCACCATTAAAGGATGCCCAGCCCAGTGTTCAGGATGCTGTACAACTGATAATGTATTCTTTATGCTCATCAAATACTGTTATACAGTATTTTTAAAAAATTGCCACAACCTTTAAGTAGAGTCTTTGCTTTAAAATCAATGAACTGTATGAAATCTGTCTAGGGAAGGAGCTTACAGCTGATATGTTGAGCATAGAGATCCCCTTTTGTCTTTCTTCCCCAGATACAGAAGAACTTGTTAACGTATTCTAGAAATATTAACTCTCAGTTTGCTACTAAAACTGCATTAAAATTCAACCCTTGTATATAAAGCATTGTTTTTCTGTTTCGCTATTGGAATGGAATGGGATGCTTTTCTTTAGACTGGTTTGTTTATTGAAGGTGGAAGAGGGGAAAGCTGGAGCTGCTGGAACTGATGCTGAAGGTACAGTATATAATGCAGAATGGCATGAAATTATTATAACCAGAAAGTGACAATGAGATGTCTGGTGGGAAAAAGACTATAGATTCACCCTTTTGAATTCTTATTCCATGGAAACAAACAAATGATTTTTCTGTGCAATGGACCTGCTTTTTGCGGTCTTTCTTTTACTAGTTGAAAGCATCCTATGGGAGCAGTATAGCAGCAATGTTGTTGTCAGTTATGCCCAGATATAAGAGGCTGGTAGATACACAGCACTTAATCTTGCTGATTAACTAATCCCTACTGTGAAATAAGAATTTCTCCTTCACATGAAGGAGACATGGAGAAGAAAAGAGGTTTTTTCTCAGCTATCTTGTTCAATATGGGAAATAACTGGCTACATCAAATGCATTTTAATTTAACATTTTAGGAGGTAATGTTTTGGTAACAAAAATTAGAGGGGAACTTTATTTATAAAACTATCTTAGACTCACTGGGCCAATGTCATTCCTGGCATAACTCCATTGAATTCAGTTAAGTTTCCTGAGGGATGGTTTGACCCATTGCCCTTCTTACTTTTCTGAGAGTTTTCTTAACTGTCAGGTATGTGTTCTTGCAGCTACATTTGATAGAACAACATTAAAATTCAGTAGCAACACTGCAATTCAGCTGGTGTGTCTTTTCTGTGGTTGAAGTTCCCAAGCCCCAATGTACTGCTTAAGTTCACATAAGTCTTGCATTAAGATCTTTAAAAGGTACATAGGCTTCTGCATTTAAGTGAAACTTGCCCCAAGGATAGTCTCAAAATCATTCTCCTAAACCATCTTTCTACACAAAAGTAGTAACAATCAGTCAGTAAATGAACTATGGGCCAGATTCTCTACTCCACTTAGTCCCCTTTGCATCACTCTGGCAACACAAAATTGGGAGGGAATTTGGCCTTGTTTCCCTTAGGGATTCCAACAGCATGGGGGCATCTCCAGTGGGGGGCAGGGCTGGAATAGCCCCTGCAGAGACCATGACATGGGTGCTGTATTGGGGACAGGATGGAACAGGAAACAGGTATGGCTAACGTGCTGTGCTCTTACTATCCTTTGAAGACTGTTGCCAGATAATGCAGGTTAGAACAGCCCCCGTGCCTGGGACTGGGCAGAGAACCAGTGATTTGTAACTAGTTCCTTGATGCCCCCAGTCCTGTGGAAACTCAGTACAGCAGAGACTATGGCTTTATATTTGTAGTGATTTAAATTTTCTTTTAAAATAAAATACCACATGGATACTTCGTAGAGCCTGGTGCAATGTGGTTTCATCATTGCCCATTATTCCCAGACGCTCTTTTGCCTGGTGGGAGAGTAGAAGAGCATTGCATTGGCAGATGATTGTAGATGAACATTGCACATTGTAAGAGAAGGCCACAGAACAGAAAAGTAATATCAATATTACAGCTGTGGTGTTACTAAGCAGGAAGACACAATATTTGATTCCAGTAGAAGACAAATTGGGCTGTGACTCACATCATTCTACCTCACAGAAAATGTTACGTGCCCAAGAGCAGGAAGGGAGCCCTCTCTCTCTCCAGCATTTTACTGCCAATGCAACAAGAACATGTATAGAGAATAGTGTATATTCAAAACAAAGTTTGCAGAAGTGTCCATTAACTCCAGACGCCTCAGTTTTTGGGTGTCCACTTTCAAGCACCTAGGGCCTGATTTTCAAGTGCCGAGTACTTCCTTCTGCTGTTGTAGCCAGTGCTGGTAGCAGGCCCCTAACTGTCTCTAGATGGGCTTCTAAAAGTAGAGGCACCTAGAATGTATAGATATTTTTGAACATTAGACCCTTAATGCTTCTTTTTATTTTTGGGTTTCTACTTATCTGTGATACAGATCCATTTCAGCTGGGTGGAAACAGGGACCATGAATGTCTGCCCTTCAGACTGACCCAACTCATATTCTATTAGGACTTGTGCTTTGGAGACTGCTTGTTTCATATTCTGGGAAATTTATGAATGAAAGACGTTAGATCTGTAAAGGCCTTAAAATGAAAACAGTGGGTTTTGGGCAGGCAAGAGAAATGAAGTAATGGAAAGTGTTAATTGCCCTTTCATGTCTGGAGAACATTGCTTGGATCAGACGTAAGATGTGTCTTTTTCCTCAATGAACATTTGCCATTCCAGTTATGTCAGGAGTGTCAGTCTCTGTTTAGAAGAGACTCAGTAGTGAAATAACACTCGGTGCTGAAAATCAGGATGGAGGCTGACTGGTAAAGTTCTGTAAGAGAAGCCTGTCAGTCACTTGCTAGCTCTGTTCCTGACGCTAACCACTGCTATTAGCTTTTGCGCTTGTAAACACTAAAACAAAAATCACCACCAACACTATTTTACTTTTTTAAAGAAACAGCTTCTCTGGAAATAAAACAACACTGTCTCACATGATTCTGTGTTTCTTGTTGCAGCTTCAGATGCCTTGTCCTTTGCTTGAAGCGCCTAGGTTCCTAGCATCATGTCCAAGCAAACCAAAGACGTTGAGTTAGATCGCCTGGTGCATGACCAGCCGCTTGACTGCAGGAGCTCCTCCCTTGCCTCCCAAGGCATAGTAGAGCAGCTACCCAATGTTCCCAGCTACCGATCCACCACTGCCTCCCGCATCCCAGTCCTCATCTCCAGAGATCAAAAGTTTGGTGTGGAGAACCCCAGTTTTTTGAATGAGGAATGGTCCCCTTCTCATCCCTTAGGTAGTACAGAAGATGGCTTTTCTGATGTGCTTGCATGGCTTTGGGCATGGACTTCTATCTCCATGTGTCCTTTCTGTTGCCGTTGCTTTAAAAAAAACAAAAACATGTTCCATATTTGCTACATAGTGACACACATTATTTTTATAATGGAGTCATTTTATGTTAATACCGCTGTATTATGATTACTATATTGTCAAATTCACCCAAGAAAGAACATTTTAAAATGTCTGGGTTGTAAAAAAACACCAAAAAACACTACTCCTCTTCTCATGGCTCAAAAATCTCAAAAGCAAATCCACAGTTAAAGGATTAAATCTCCAATACACATACACTTTGTCACTAACACGCCCACACACACTCAACAAGAACAAAGGAAGGGAAGGGGACTGTTGTCCTTAGCTATAAACAGTTTAGTCCGTAAGTGTTAATCTTGCTTTTGTGGGTCTATTTCACAATGAAAGAGCCAGGTTCTGCCCCTCTTATGTCAAACATTAGCACACTCCCCAAATAGCCCCCCTGAAATAAATGGAACGATTTTTGGTACGTGACAGAACAACATTAAAATTCGCCACTCTGTGGGAGTAAGGGTGGCAGAATCTGCCCCTTCATGGCTTTTTAAGGCTCTGTAGCGTTTGTTGTGTGAAGTTTCTTGTGTTTTGCTTGCCTTGTGCTTTTAGCTGAATATCTTTTATGGTAAACAATGGAGAGGTTTGAAGGTGTTTGTGTATGCGACTCTCTCCTGTGCTTTTAGGCTGACAATCATCCCTGTGCAGAAAGCCACGCACTGAGCATAAGGGGTGCATGGTCCTCTACACAAGATGGAATTTTTACCTTTTGTAACTAAAAGTTGTAAGGACTTGTTGGCTGTGATTGTCGCATTGCCACCTCTGAGACACACACAAAGAAATGGCCACCAGCCACCCCCCAGAACCAATAAAAAGGATTTTAGCGTGACTGGTGAGCCTTGGGTCTGACCCACTTCCTGGAAACCTCAAGGGAACCCTCCCTTATTATTGCCTCCCAGGAGCCCCCACTTCCTGCATCCTGTACCTTACCCCTCTCTTCTGACAAGACTTGGGTCCATCCTGTTTCCCGGTCCCCAGTGCTGAGAAGAGCCACTGCGGTTTTGGTAGGTGAAGGCCAGGCATGCAGAGTGGGACCTGGGTCAGCCTCTGGGCTCCCAGCCGTAACATGTGCGGCTGGTCATTTCGAGATTGGTGCAAGACTGATTCAAGAACCTTCAAGTTTTTATTTAAATAATGTCTTACTTAGTGTAAAAGCATGCAGTCATGTAATTTGAAATCGACAGTTGAATTGGAATGTTAATGACATAATTCTGATGTGTAACACCCCTTAGGAAATATTATGGGTGGTGTGTATGTAGGAGTGAAGGACTTTATTTATGGATGCCTACCTGGCAGCATTTGAGATTGATAATCTTAGTCACTTCACCATTTTTTCCCCAGAATGCGGAATGGGCGACTATAGTCTATTTAAAAGATGGCATTATTCTCAAGCTATAAGAGCACAAGAAAAGCATCTCGATCAACTCCTGTTGTGGTGCCTAATAGGCCAGATCCTCAGCTGATGTGGGTCACTGAAGTAAATGAAGATGTGATGATTTACAAGGCTCTGGCCTGTTTTTTCTTCCCTTTCAGAAATATCATTAGATGAGGATGGAACTTAACTTTGAATTTTGTGGATTTCATCAGTTTTTTTTCCAAGCTGAATGGTTCTGCATGTGCTTTAAATATAAGTTAAAAAGTACATAACTAAAGGCTGGATACAGTTTAGATTGTCGTCAGTGGCAATGGGTTGACTAATTTTGACTTTGAGCAAAAACACAGGGTCACAAGTAATTGTAGAGATATTTTGCCTTTTAATGAATCCTTTTCCTTTTCTGATTCATTTTGTATTTTTTCTCTCCAAGAGCCATCGTCAAATAGCTATCCCATTGTAAACGTCAGGAATGTGGATGCCAACAGCAGTTCTGCAGGGGTGCAGAAACATGGCACCCATCTGCCGCCGTCCTCCAGGAATAAATCCCACATGCTCACAGTACCAAGCGAGTCTGTGGTTCCAAAGAGGTATGGGTCTGGAAAATGTTTTATCCACTTCCTGTTGTGCCAGACTTCAGCTCAAGGGAGCATCCCACACTGACAAGGCAGCCTTAAACAGTTCCCTTGGGTTGTCTTTAAACTATTATCTTCAAGTCTGCCCACAAGTGTGGCACCTGCTCCACCTTTGAGAGATTGCAGGGGTCCATAAATACCAAGATAAAAATTTGTTAAGGAGAAGTTAAGGATGTTTCAGTGTAGCAGCCAATTTTCCAGGTACTATTAGACAGTGAACTAGGGAATGCCTTCACTGAAATTCGCTGCTGTCAGATCGATTTTTCAGGATCGATTAAGTGGAAGTGAAGACCTGCTCAATCTATCTGTAAATCAACTTAATAAATCCACCCCTGGAAAAAAAGTAATGCTGCCTCAACAGGGGTGTAGCATAGTGGAGACGGTGCACAGAACAGACTTTAGAAAGTCAACAGAAGATACGCAAGCTACTCTACGTAGCTTGCATATCTCCTGTTGACTGCTGCCCAATTTGCCAGTAAATGTAGACCCATGCCCTAGAGCAGGGGTGTCAAACTCGCTGATGATGGCGGGCCATATTTTAATAAATTGTACCTGAGCTGGGCCATACCTAGGAGCAATACCCTCCGTCGAATATTTCATGGCCTCCTCCCATTTTTTGGCGGCTCCCGCTGCTATCCCTGCCGCCGAAAAAACTCCCTGCCTCCTCCCATTTTCAGCGGCAGCTATGACGCCGTGAGCTCCCACAGAAAAGGGGAAGAGGCGGCGAATCTTCTCAGCTGCAGGTCGCGGAATCAGAGCTGCCACCGTCAAAACTCGCTGCGTCCTCCCCTCTTTGGCGGTAGCTCCAGGGGCTGCGGGCCGCACAAAAACAGTTTGCGGGCCACATCCGGCCCGCGGGCCGTATGTTTTACACCCCTGCCCTAGAGTGTCTCCATATACAAACTTCATATGGGCTAGATTGTGAAACTAGAGGATTTACATAAGAAGAGCAAAGGTCAATAAGTGACAAAGTAGCTCATTTAGCATCAGAAAGAAGGTTGTATGAAATAGAGTAGAAAACCAACGTTCAGTGGTGCACAACTGTGAAACTACCTGCAAAAAAGAGATGATGGTAGGCTGGCAAAGTTAAGGTGGCGTTGCTACTTTGACTGAAAAGTGCAAACTTCTTTTGAGCACTCAAATCTCTGCTGTGTGCCTGAAACTTTAACTTCACTGTAACAAGGATTTTTGGAGATGAATTTCCTTAGATGTTTTTAAAAAAACCAAAAATGGTTGCAATGTTTTCTGTTCCTGCAAATCCTAGCAGGTTCACAAGTAGGGATAACCAAACCAGCAGCCCTTAGGAGGTCTGGGGGAAATGCCCCCTAAGTCTTCTGGTCACCAAGCCTCCTGCTAACCACAGTCATCATAACAAGGATTTTCTGCTGACAGGGAAGAGGGCAGTGAGCCTCACCACCATTGTCAGGGAGAAATGACAGGCCAGAAAGCAACAGCGTCCTATCAGGGAATGGGAGAGCTTCTCCTGCCGACATAGCCAGTGACTCTCGGGGAGGTGGATTAACTATGCTAAAGGGAGATGCTCTGCCGTTGGCATTGTAGCGTCTTCACTAAAGTGCTACACCTGTGCAGCTGCGCTGCTGTAGCTCTGTACATGAAGACAAGCCCTAATAAACTATTCATAATGAATAGGTCAGACAGCCCCAGGTGCACCAGGGCCAGATCCTCAGCAGGTGAAAACTGGAGTAACTCCACTGATTTAGTCCTTCGGTTGCTGGAAGGTTGGAGTGGGATAGTAGCATCACCAGAGGCTCATAGTTAAGATTCAACTTTCTCAGCCCTCAGTTGAGATAGTCTGTGACTCAACCTCCCCTGCCTCTTTAGCTGAGGGCTGGGAGAACTGCCACGCAGGTTTCAGTCCCTTAGAAGGTAAGAAACCCAAACGATGCTTTCCACCAAAACCAGGCCTCATATTTCTAATCTAAGAAAGCAGCAGAAAAAAACCTTTTTTTCTTTTAAAAAGGTGAAATTTCTTGTCTTTCTACATCATAAAATACCTATAAAAACCACCAACAAAACATGTTTTCCCTTGGAGATCACTTTTTAACCAAACATTGTCTTGTCCTAGCTTAATGGATTTTTTATTTTACAGACCCCCTAAAACCACTCACAATAAAGAGCAAAAATCATTGGAGACAAGTTTATGGAATAGGTTTATTAGAATTGGAAAAAATAGATTCAAAAGAATCAAATGAAGCTGACAGCATTAAGAGGATCTGTTGTTAAAATGTCACTGGATTTCACCACATGGGGATTTTATTTTTCTTTTAGCCTAAGGACAAAGGTTTCCCAGTGACAGTGCGAGCGCAGCTAGAGAGCCGGTGACATTAATCTGACACTGAACAGAATTAAACTCAGCATGTGGTGAAAAAAGTCAATAAAACAGATGACTAGAACCCCTGTGCTGAGTGAGTGACTGGTGAGGGAAAGAGTTTAATCTTTACCAGGGTCAAAATCATGCAATAGAGGGAAGCAAATGCTGCTTCTAGAGTTGGCAGATAATCTTTTCTACCTTTGGTCTTAATTCCAGGGAGCGCTAATAAAAAGGACCTTAAAGGCAGTTTAGCTGCAGTCAGTGCCAAGTTAAATGAACTGGCCCAGATGAGTCTTTCACCTTTTGGGAAAATGAAAATGAGGGGTAATTTTTTGAGACAGAAAAGCCATGTATTTTACAGCCCCATTGAAGAGTATGTCAACCTTTGGTTTGCTTAGTTGCTCAATGTACTGTACAGTATGTCTATTTTGTGTCTCTCTCTGTGCAACATCTATGTCATTAACAAAAATCTGGAGCGAAGGCTCTTCCCTGCCCACCCTCTTCAGTAGCCTCGATAGTTCTCCTTCCTTTTTCCTCTTGCTGCAGTGCCACAGCGGAGGAGACACTGAGATTAACTAGGTAGGCAGACACTCAGTTCAAAGGTTTCTAAACCCTTGTCTGAACTAGGCAAACTTGCCAAGCCATCAGCAATGAGTGGTGCTGAACTAATGCTGAAAATGATTTGCCTGCAAGTGTAGCCACAGACAAAGCACTTCCCGTGCCATTTCAGAAGCCGTCACAGTTTCTGAAACAGTGCTGAACCTGGTTTGTAGTTGGCTACAATTGCAGTGTAAAGCAAGTTCAGGTCCAGTTTAGCTGCATCTTTTGCTGATATCCATTGTCAGCATGGAATATTATTATTCCTTGCTAACAGTGGTTGTCAGCAACAGGGACTAGTATAAACAAGGCTTAATGCTGCAGGTGAGAGGTCCAGCTACTTCCATATATTTGAATCTGATGAAAAACCTGGACTGTATTCCTGGTACTTGTATTTCAGATTCAAGGAAACTTCCTCCTCCCACCAGGTAGGGATCTAAGAATTCTTGAGCTAGCTGCCATGCTATTGAAGTTTGGCTTGCTATACCTGACCAGTCCTTAGAGTCATGGTACATAAATATTTCTAAAAACAGATAGTAGTAGTTTACAATAGTCCCTGAGATTTATTTCCCATCATAAGAAAGTTAAAAGCTTAAGTTTATTCACCTCTCCTTGCATAGCATATAAAGCTTCGTAAGTTCCCTATGCATTGCCAGGAAATGAGGCACCTACATTAGTATGGCATCTTGTTATTAAAGGTGGACCGAGACGCAAAATTTTGACCCAGCATTCAATCATCCCCAAATCAAAGGGTTTAGGATCTGTGGTTTAGTTTTGGACTATTGCAGAGATAGGAAGCAGACTGAAATGTCAGCATCAGGTTCAGAGTTTAAACCCCCACACAGCACAGGCATAATCAGATCCTAGGTATTGGCTCAGACCCATCTAGTCTTATAGCGATGGCCTTTAGGGTAGTTAGATTAGATATTTTTTACATACGCATCTGTTTCCTGGAGTAGTCTTGTTTAACTTGTGTACACTAGATCCTTTGTTTAAAATTTTCCCTTTATAGCCCTTTCAACCACAGCAGGATACCTCTTTGTGAAGGTGACCCCTAGTAGATGGAGAAGGAGCAGGGACAATATAGGCTGCCATGCTGGATTGGATCCCATATAGCTACTGCCTAGCTAATGATCATTCCTTATCAAAGGTGTCTGTCAGTGATGTGAGAAAAATAACTTTTAAATCCACAGCGTATATAGTTTGGAGCATTTCAATCTGCCTGCTATTTGAGTTTTTATTAGAGGAGCAGAGGGTATACTTGCAGTGCGATAGAGAAGCTTATTCAGCTGTACCTTGTTTGTGTGATGGTCTCAGTTCAGCCTTCTTAAAATGACCATTAGAGGCCCATGCCTATATTAAGGCTCTAAGACGCAGTATCTCATCTTTTATTAAACCTTTCATAGGCACAATAGCACCCATTTTTTGAGGGAAAAACTTTAACTCAATTAAATACAGGGAACAATCTACTAGAAGTGTTTTGCATTCAACAATTCGCAGGTCATGCACTGGGAAGAATGCATTATAGAAGATGAAAATCACATTTAAGTTGTGCTATAATATCTGTGAAACCTTGTTCAAGATTCCCAGGAGTTTTTACTTAGTCTCTTAGGATTCCTGAGCTAGTTTCTCTGAGGGGGTGGCAGATGCTTTATTGTAAAAAGTCTTGTATGAGTCAACTGTTATTTGACTACAGGCTTGAGGAAGTGCATCTTAGCACTGAGTTGTTTGATGTTTCTTGAAAAATTATGTGTTTCAGGATAATTATTTACTGAAGTGACAAGAATGTCCTTTTTGATAGGTGGCCTTGGATCAATTAATATAGTGCTTACCAGTCCCTGGCTACTTTATAACTATTCGGTTGCTTTCCTTGAAATCCAGTGGTGTAACTTCCACACTGATCAGTAACCTTTTTTCCATGATCTTCGTCAATTTTTCTCACTTCTTTATCATGTGGTGACTTAGAGGGACTTGGGATAACATCATTTTGATGGAGTGAAGCTTGTTGTCCTACATGGTTTAGATCTATAACACTGAATGATTCCCAGTTTGTATAATTAGTGTCTTGGATACTGATTCTCTGTGAGTAACTCACCATTCCTTTTACCTGGAACCACAGTGAGTTATGTACTGTCATATAAAACTAAAATTCTCTGTAAACCAATGGAAGTCTTGAACTTGAAATGGGTGTCAGCTGTATGGGGTGATTTTTATTGTGAATGTTAAAGTTTGCAAATACTTTTCTAGCATAGGCCCTACAGCTGCTGCTGCTGCTGCTGCTATTAAATAAATATTCAGACACATTGCATATTGAGTATTTTTGTTGAAGATGAATGCACAGTGGTCTTTGGCTAATGGGCTATAAAAGCAGAACTGGCTGAAAAAGAATCAATAATGAAAATGTTCCCAAATCTCCCCACCCATTTTCACCAACAGTGAGATTCTTTAAGGTGTATGGTACCTTCCAAGAGAAGATTTCAAAGCACTTTACAGATAATAATGAATCAAACTTATAACAACCCTATGAAATATGATAGTATTGTTAATCCATATAACATGTGAGGGGAAACTGAGGCACATCAAAGTTAAATGACTTGTTCAAGGTCACAAAGAAAGGGTGTGGCATAATTGGGAACAGAACTTGGGTTCTAAGGAGTTCCTCTACTTTGATGAAGAGAGCAATATAAATATTTAGGTGTACAGATAGATAGGCAGAAATTAGATCCCCAGATTCTCATCTTAATACATTTTTCTTCTTCTTGCTTCCTTGCCATTGTCAATTAAGTCCCCGATGGAGCATTGGCTGATGCAGTAAAACACAGTCCATTAATGCACTGAGCAAGAACAGTGCCAACTTTGTTTTATCTGAGCTGATTAAAAAAAAATCAGTGAAATTCATCCATCAGGGAGTATTTGAGCCGCTTTAGTGAATGTAAGTCTTATTCTTTGATGGTCTCTCTCTGCCTCAGCCTGTCTCATAACCAGTTCCAGCAGCTTCTTAAAGGTAATCATCTCACTGATCTTTGACACAGTTCAATACAAATTCTTTGAGACTAAGTGTGAAAAATCTTCTAGCATGTTCTAAAAAACCTGAAATGCTTCTTGTGAAGGTGTAAAATAGGACACAGATAGAACTGTATTCATCCTTTCACCGCCACAGGATCTGGCAAATGTCCCAGTAGCAGGTTTTATATTTATTCATATACTTAACAGAAGAAGATGGTCTTGTGGTTAAGCCACTGAAGCATTTCAGCAATTTCTTTATTGGTCTCTACCTTGTCAGTTTCTCCAGACAGACTCTTCAGAACACTGCAAAATGCATGACTCCTTCCTCCCCCATCCACCCACTCTAGACCTCGCATTTTTCATGTGGTGTCTTTATTTAGGCAATTATTCTAGCCACCTGTGAACTTGAAGGTGCAATTTAAATTTTTATTACTTGTATTCAAAATCCTTCATACTTGAATTCCTTCAAATCTGTGTAATTTGCTTTGTGCGTATCTTTTTACCTATGCATTACACTCCATGTTTTAAAATTGTCTTTTCTTTAGTTATTTTTAGATTCATGGCTGCAAGGCTCTGTTGGGTTTGGTTTTCATCTTGTAACGCACTGGGAAAGCTACTTTATAAGTCAATAAGCGACAATAATCTACAATTATTTAGATTGCTCAAATAGGTACTAATAAGCATATTTATTCTTAAAGTGGAAAAATGTGCAGAATTCTGGGTATGTAAAACAGACTTTGGAATTTGTGCTGGAGCTTGTATCTTTGATTATTTATTTAATCTCTTTCATGCATAACTTTACTTCAGATAAACACTTTCTTATTAAATAGCGATGCTGTCTCAGCCATATAGGATCTGATCCAAGGCTCATTTAAATCAGTGGATTTTAATGAGCTTTGAATCTAGCCCTTACAGCCCAGGTTTGACCTTTGCTATAGAGGCACAATGCATATTGACTTCTATTGGAGGTGCAGCCATAGTGTATTTAAGGGCAAAAATAGCTCATAGAATCTTGCAGAGAAGGGCAACAAAAATGATTAGAGGCATGGACCATCCAAGGAGAGACTAAAAAGAGTGCGACTGTTCAGCTTAGAAAAGAGACAGCTAAGGAGCGATATGATAGAGGTCTATAAAATCATGAATGGTGTGGAGGTAGTGAATAGGGAAGTGTTATTTTTACCCCTTCACTTAACACAAGAATTAATGGTCACCTTATGAAATTAATAGGCAATATGTTTAAAACAAATGAAAGGAAGTACTTCTTCACACAATGCACAGTTAACCTATGGGACTCTTTGCTATAGGATGTTGTGAAGGCCAAAAGTATAACTGGGTTAAAAAAAGAATTAGATAAGTTCATGGAGGATAGGTCAATCAATGGATATGGGTCAAGACAATCAGGGATACAACCCATGCTTTGAGTGTCCCTAAACCTCCAACTGCCAGAAGCTGGGACTGGATGACACAGAACGGATCACTCAAAATTGCCCTGTTCTGTTCATTCCCTCTGAAGCATTTGGCTCTGGACACTGTCAGAGACAGGAAACTAGGCTAGATGGACCATTGGGCTGACCCAGTATGGCCATTCTTATGTTCTAATGACAGTATCACACAGAGATTCAGTTCTTTCTCAGGCAATTAAAAAACAGAGGCCTGTTAGGAAAATATTAACTTCCTCAACCCACTTACATATCTTTATGGGATTTAGCAGTGATATCCCAGGTTCCCACAGAACCACTCCCCCACAAGTGTTTAAAATCAGTTGAACTTTAAATTCCTTTCTTGGTAGGTTGCCTTCTTTCTAGCTATAACATCTGCCAGGAAAGTCAGTGAGTTGCAGCCACTGCAGATTAGCAAAGCCTTTTCTCTGAGTCACTAGACATTCAGCCTTTCTAGAGGACAGATCTCTCTCTCTTATCTCCCCAAGGACATTTCTGTTAATTTGAAAATACATTTAGAGGCATTTTTCCCAAACCTCATGTGGCACAAAAAGACAGATTGCAAATTCTGGTGGATGTGAAAGGTGATTTTATAGTGTGTCAGGTAAGAGTCTTGAAGGATGTGAGAGGAAGGGTTTATACCCTTTCAATAAAGCAGGATGCCAGCTTTTCCTTAAAGAATGACTTCTACTTTAAAAAATACATTTAACCAACTCCACAAACCACTGTATGAGAAATACTGTTTTGCAATATTTGCATTCATGTAAGCATATGGGTTGGACACATGCAGTTAGTGAAAAAATGTTGGAGTCTCTCTGAGTGCAAAGCTGTCTTTTGCTAAGCCCGATGTTAATTCATTTTTAGACTTCCAGGCATCCTTATAACAACAAGGAGGCCAGTGACAACTCACATGAGATGTTTAGGTACCAAGTTATTGGAATGCCTTTTATCGAAAATTTAAGTCCAGTATGGTGCAGTCAGGTTTCAGATCTCTAGTCAATGAATTAGCTTTGTTTATAACTATCAGCTGCATGAGACATGATGTTATAAAATCTGTGCAAGAGACAGACTCTAGTTCAGGGTATTGTTTGTTTTACTTCTAAGTCTGTTGAAATCGGCCAAGGACAGAATTTGGTCCTTGATTTCCTATAATCAATTGTGTGTTGGTCTGTTTTTGTTCTTACAAGCAGAGTGGCCACAAAGAACAGAGTGGGAGTCATTAAGGTTCACCCGAACTGAACTTTGACCAAGGCTAACCCAAGGACAGAGTTTCTCATTTATTGTGGGTTGACCTGAATAAGAGGGGTTTGTAGGGATACTGCTTAGCCATTCATTAGGACCCATAACTAATTTATGGATTATCTATTTCCCCACATGATCACCAGGTGTATGTGCAAATGAATGAACTCTGTGCACGCTTCAGATGTCTAGCATCCTCCTCCCAGGTTGCAATGTTAATGTTCAGACTGTTGCTGTAGGTGCAAAAGACTGTTAGATACAGCAGCCCTTGTTCTCAGACTGAGCAACTTACCCACCTGTATGAGGACTGCATCCTCCTCTTGCATAAGAAGTAAGAATCCTCAAGGCTGCTCCCGAACCTGAGTTTCCTATGTGGTAGTGCAGTGCACGACTGACTGATACCCATTTTATTTTATAATAATATTATTATTATTATTATTTATTTACATTAAATAGCACCTAAAGGCCCCAGTAGCAATCCGGGCTCCATAGTGCTAGGAGCTTTCTGTAGCTGAGATACAAGAAACAATACTAAAGCTCTCTCTGAAGTTCCGTTATTTGACATTGTAAATTACTCTGATTTGGTTTACTTTTTTTAAATGTTATGTGGAGGTTTATGAGTCTGAATGTGTGTGTGTGTGTGTGTGTGAGAGAGAGAGAGAGGAGGAGGGGCAAAGAACATTTTCTTTCTGATTATTTTTGTTCCTAATGCCATCTACTTATTTTTCTTCAGGAGAAAGCTGCACTCCCAGGAGGACAGCGTAGAGAATTTGACTGTGCCATCCTCAGTTGAGTCTCCAATTAGAGCCTCGCCTGGCCAGTCCAACCAACAGAGAAAAGAGTGAGTTGAGTACACTGCTAAAACGAGAGACCCAGATTCATGAAGCTTCTTTTAATCAGTGCAGCTATTAGGATTTCATATATTGGTGCGTAGATACAAAAGTGACAGGCACCTCTGAAGTATCTAAGATACAATAGAGAAATGTGTAGATGGATGGATATCTAGGATTTCATGCTATGTAATGAGTAGGGATTTTTTTCACACGAGCTCCAGCACTGACGAGTAAGATGTTTCAGCACAGTGGGTAAGGACATAAGTATGCCATTACCATCGTTGAAACTGTTCCTATTATTCTTCATGCACTGTGATGAAAAAATGTTCTCCTGAATTTTGCTGACCTAGAACTTTTGCATCAAAAACCACAGAATGTATAAGTAGTGAAAATATCATTTTGAATCAAAGATTTGAGAACTCATTTAAAAGTTGATTTTAATATCTATTATTTTTTATAATACAGATTCATATTTAAGAAAGATGTTTTTACAAGTGTACCATTGCCTAGTGTTGCCAGATTTGTAGACATCACTGAAAGATTTGGCTCAGCTTGCAGAGAAGTTGGGTGCATTTTTAATTTAAATAGTACTACAGAAATGCTGTGCTGCCAACTTTTATTAGTTGCTCAGAAACATCCTGTTTCTCATTCTGGAATAAGAGGGCATTTTACATCACGTGCACTCAGTCCTGGACTTCTTTACACTGTTCCACTAATGTAAAGTGGAGGACAAAGCAGAAGCCATGTCTGGCCACATTGACCAGTTTCTAATAGCTACATTCATGCAGCTTCGACTGATCTACAACACACACATGACAGATGAGAAACTGGACAAGGATAAGATAGTCAAGCTTTACAGCTGCCTCATTGGGAACATGATTTCAGTAAGGTCATTACCGGGCAGGGAGAAAAGGGAACAAGCCTTGTGCAGATGAAAATGTGCTAATGACTAATGGAACATTCTTGAGAGATACCTCCCATTGCAGGCTTGTCTTTATTAAAAAATTAGATCATGCAAGACCATAGCCTGGAGGAGTCATTTAAACTAACAAAATATTAAATGATTTAGCAATCCATGCAGACAGAGATTGTTGTGTCAGCTGATCGTCAATAAATCCTACTAGAACCATAGCATTAACAACACCCAGTTGACATGCAGCTAAATGTCTATAAAAAGAGAAATTAGGACAACCCGGAGAATTACAGACCAGTCAGCTTAACTTCAGGATCTGGAAAGATAATGGAGCAAGTAATTAAGCAATCAATTTGCAGACACCTAGAAGATAATAACTAACAGTCAGCATGGATTTGTCAAGAACAAATTGTGTCAAACCAAACTGATGGCTTTGTTTGACAGGGTAACAAGCCTTGTGGCTAGGGGGGAAGCGATAGATGTAGTATATCTTGACTTTACTAAGACTTTTGATACTGTCTCCCATGACTGTCTCATAAATAAACTAGAGAAATACAACCTAGATGGAGCTACTATAGGGTGGGTGCATAACTAGTTGGAAAACCATTCCCAAAGATTAGTTATCAGTGGTTCACAGTCAACCTGGAAGGGCATATCGAGTGGGGTCCCCCAGGGATCAGTTCTGGGTCTGGTTCTGTTCAACATCTTAATCAATGATTTAGATAATGGCATAGAGAGTACACTTATAAAATTTTCAGACGTTACCAAAATGGGAGGGATTGCAAGTGTTTTAGAGGATAGGATTAAATTTCAAAATGATCTGGACAAATTGGAGAAAGGTCTTAAGTAAATAGGATGAAATTCAGTAAAGACAAATGCAAAGTGCTCCACTTAAGCAGGAACAATCAGTTGTGCATATACAAATTGGGAAATGACTGCCTAGGAAGGAGTACTGCAGAAAGGGATCTGGAGATCATAATGGATCAAAAGTTAAATATGAGTCAACAGTGTAAAACTGTTGCAAAAAAGCACACATTATTCTGGGCTATATTAGCAGGAGTGTTGTAAGCAAGACACGAGGAATAATTCTTCCATTCTACTCTGCACTGATTAGGCCTCGACTGGAGTATTGTGTCCAGTTCTGGATGCCACATTTCAGGAAAGATGTGGACAAATGGAGAAGGTCCAAAGAAGAGCAACAAAAATGATTAAAGGTCTAGAAAACATGACATAGGAGGAAAGATTGAAAAAATTGGGTTTGTTTAGTCTGGAGAAAAGAGGACTGACAGGAGACATAACAACAGTTTTCAAGTACATAAAAGGTTTTTACAAGGAGGAGGGAGAAAAATTGTTCTCTTTAATCTCTGAAGATAGAAAAAGAAGCAATGGGTTTAAATTATGGCAAGGGCAGTTTAGGTTGGACATTAAGAAAAACTTTCTAAATGTCAGGGTAGTTAAGCACTGGAATAAATTGCCTACAGAGGTTGTGGAATCTGAGTCATTGGAGATTTTTAAAAGAAAATTAGATAGACACCTGTCAGGGATGATCTAGATAATACTTAGTCTTGTCATGAGTGCAAGGGACTGGACTAGATGACCTCCTGAGGTCCCTTCCAGTCCTACGATTCTATGATTCTATGACTTGTCTCTGTCTACACTGATGTTAAGCATGACTTTGCAATCATATTAGGTGACACAACCTAACTTTAATCTGACCTTATTTTTTAGTCAAGACAACCTGTGAGAGATTGAAAGGAGAACTCACATGTTCATAGGTTTTCCCTACTGCTCCACCCAACTGTTCTCAACCATAACCCTTTCCTGGTAAGACAGAGCACAGAGGGTGATGGCAGAAAGTAGCATGTGTTCTTAATAATTTCCAAGTCTTTTCTAGCATTTGTCTGCCCTTTGAAGCAAATGTATTGTATGACCTTGTGACACTGTAAGCACCTAGAGGATAATACAGTGATAAATAATAGCCAACATGATTTGTCAAGAACAAATCATGCCAGAACAAACTAATTTCCTTCTTTGACAGGTTTACTGGCTTAGTGGATAGGGGGAAAGCAATATATGTGATGTACCTTGATTTTAGTAAGGCTTTTGACATTGTCCCACATGACATTCTCATAAGCAAACTAGG
This sequence comes from Emydura macquarii macquarii, assembly GCF_026122565.2. Classification (NCBI taxonomy): domain Eukaryota; kingdom Metazoa; phylum Chordata; order Testudines; family Chelidae; genus Emydura; species Emydura macquarii. Next base: position 12,420,487 of record NW_027130432.1, on the reverse strand, counting down.
GAAATGTGGTCTAGATTAAATCACTATAAGGTGGATGCACAACTGGTTGATAAACTGTGCTGAAAGAGTAGTTATCAATGATTCACTGTCAAACTCGGAGGATGTATCTAATGGGGGGAGTCACACGTGGGTCTGTTCTGGGTCTGGTACTATTCAATATTTTCATTAATATTAAGGGAGTGGAGACTATGCTTATAAAATTTGCACTTGACATCAAGTGGAGAAGGGTTGCAAGCGCTTTGGAGGACAGGACTTGAATTCAAAATGACCTTAATAAATTGAAGAATTTGACTGAAATCAATAAGATGAAATTCAACAAAACAAAGTACTACACTTAGGAAGGAAAAATCAAATGCACAGATACAAAATGGAGAATATTCAGGGTGGATTGCTTTAAATCAAAGCAATTTAAATAACTGATTTTAATCATGATTTAAATCAGCAAGCAGGAAACTTGATTAAAATCTCTGATTTTTATATATTTTGCTTTTATACTTTTTAGTTATTTTCCTCAGGAAAGGTGGATTCTCATTGGTTGGTAACAGTAAAACAAAAGTTGACTGGCAACCAAATATAGCTTTTACACTAAATTTGGTGCTTCTTTTTGCAAACCAGGATGAACACTATTTCTATATATGTTTATTTAAGCATTATATAGCTGAATTTACATTATTCAGAGTCTTATTTTTTACATTTTTTATTACGTTAGAAAATGGTGAATAATACATTTTTATTTACAAGATGATTAATCCTTTTTATTGTGATTTGTGTCAAGCACTCTTTGAATGGGAATTTAAATGCAATTAAAAATGCAAACCCCGCCCCAGCATTTCAAATTTGCTTTTAATTAGTTAAATAAAACTATATTAATGGTGTTGAATCCATAAGAAAAAAGTTTATCAAAACGTATTTTGCATTTAAAACTGATTTCTTAAACAAAGGAAGTATTATCTGTAGTTAGTGAATTGAACTGATTGTGTCTTGTCCCCATATTCTTTAAGATTTTAGAACTAGTACATCTCATCCTCTCACACCTATTTTTTATTCCTAGATTAGAAGAGGAAAACAAGATTTCCTGTTTTTTCAACTAACTATTGGTTTTTAACTTTGAATGAATGATCATTGAATAATAACTGAATAGTTAAATAAACTGAAACGAGGAAAATATTCTCTGTGCCCCTGCAGAAGAGGCTACTGCTATCAAAAGCCGGCTTAGCCCTTCAACAAACTCTGGCTCTAGGTGCTTAGCCAGTGGCTTCCATGAGTTCAGTGTTTAAACTTTGTCTTTGGCAGTAAAGACACTTTGTCTTTGGCACATATACTGTTTATTTTTAAAAAATATTAATTTAAATTATTTTAATAGATTAGAATACGCTTTGGCCTTAACATTGGTTGTCATAATTTCAAATTTAATTTTAAATAGGGTTATTTAACCCCACCCTCTATTTTATTAAAAAAAAATCTGATTGAAATAAAAAAATCAATTAAAAAAAAAAGAATCATCAATTTTTAGTACTGCAGAAAAGGATCCAGGGGTTATAATGGATCATGAATTGAATATGAGCCAACAGTGTGATTTAATTGCAAAAAAGGCTAAGAGACGTGTTGCATGTGAGACACAAGAGGTAATTGTTCCACTGTACTCGGCATTGGTGAAGCCTCAGCTCGAGTTCCGTGTTCAGTTTTGTGTCCGTGCCACATTTTAAGAAAGAGGTGGAGAAACTGGAGAGAGTTCAGAGGAGAGCAACAAAAATGTTCAAAGATTTAGAAAATTTGATCTATGAGGAAAGAGTAAAAAAAAAACCCTGGACATGTTTAGCCTTAAGAAAAGAAGACTGAGGGGGGGACTCAGTAAGTCTTCAAATACATGAAGGGTCGTTACAAAGAGAACGGTGATCAATTGTTCTCCAAGACCATGGAAGGTAGGACAAGGAGTAACCAGCTTAATCTGCAGCAATGAAGATTTAGGTTAGATATTAGGAAAAACTTCCTAACTATAAGTATCGTTAAGTAGTGGAACAAGTTACCACTACTTAGGTTGTGGAATCCCCATCATTAGAGGATTTTAATAAGAGGTTAGACAAATACCTGTCAGAGTCGGTCTAGGTATATTTGGTCCTGCTGCAGCATGGGGCGATGGATTAGATGACCTCTCACAGTCCCTTCCAGCTCTATGTTTCTTTGATTCTCTGATTGACTGTAAGCCATGAGATTGAATTTACTTTAATTGTCACACTTGACCGTGTACATTTTTACAACAGCAACGCTGACAGACTTGAATTCCAACTAAGGATCCTACAGGTGAAAAAAAGGGCTGTGAACTGATACCCTGCTTTTTACTTTACATTATTGAATTCCATGATGGTTTTTCTGCAGCTTACCAGAACGAGCAGGTTCAGCAATAAGCCAGAACAGTACAACAATCAATGAGCGGCTGCAGGAGCTGGTGAAGCTCTTTAAAGACAGGACTGAGAAAGTGAAGGAGAAACTGATTGATCCAGATGTTACCTCTGATGATGAGAGCCCTGTGGCATGTGAGTTACCTCTGGGTTTGGGAACTCTCAATAGACAGGCAAAATGCTGGGCAAGAGGCGGAAGTTATTGAGCTGGAGAAACTGGCTTCATAAAGCCCAAGCAATAGTAATGATGATTTGGTTTTGTGAACTGGAAACTTAACAACTTACCTGTCTTCCAAGAATAGATAAAGGGTGCATAAAAGGAAACAGAATACTTGAGTAGAAGTGCGTGGAAGAGCTGGTTCAATGGGTATGAATAATCCTCTTAGAGCAGTGTTCCTGTCTTCTGTAAGGTCCTCAGTGAAATGATGGGTGATTTCAATCTAGTTCCCTATGCAAAAAAACGCTCATTGCAAACAAACCAAAAACAACGCTCCACATGATGTGGCATACTTAGCAATCTTTACCTGATAAAAAGGGAGGAAGGATGGTCTTCTGTCTAAGGCAAAGGGCTGGGATTTAGGAGAGCTGAGACTCCACTACAGACTTGTGTGACCTTGGGCAATTGAGGTTCATTTCTTTGTTTCTCAGTTCCTTCATCTGTAAAATGGAGTAACAATACTTCCATACTGCAACAGAGTGCTGTGAGGATAAATATACTAGTAGTGTGAAGTGCTTGGAAATGTACACCTATATAAGTGTATTATATTATGATTTATTATGAAAGACACAGGAGCGAGCTGACATGAAGGCTGAGCTACTTCTCAGTCTTTGAGAGAGGCTGGTCTGCGGACAAAAAGTGAAAGTCATGAACATTAACAAAACCCTTAGCTAGTATGGCAGACTGGCCTTTCGTGAAGTGGCTATTTTAATAAGAGAAAAGTTTAAGGACCAGGAACAAATGTGAGAACTTTAGCTTGTCAGAGAAGTTTGCGCTGTTTTCAATAATTCTATGAATTTTCATAGCTCCTTCCAAGAAAGCCTCTCCACCACCACCACCACCAGAAAAAGAGACAGAAGCTGCAAAAGCCGAAGTGGAGGAACATTACTGTGAGATGCTGTGCTGCAAATTCAAACACCGCCCCTGTTTAAGCCGTGTGAAAAAGTACCAGTTCCCAAGCAGCATAGATCCTCTCACCAGTAAGCAACTGAAATATATTATCGGTTGAGAAAATGCTGCTGCTTCATTTATGAGAAATGAAAGATAAAAGAAGAGACAGAATGGAAAGAAAGTAGGAGAGGAGGAGAAAGAAAAGGGAGAGTTGGGAGAGTGGAAAGAACATCAGGGAAGGAAGAAAGGAATGATTTAGACCCTGTCTATGAATGAATTTCTTTCAAGAAGAGCAGAAAGAAATGATACATTCTATTAGGTATCATAGCTAACCCCAGTTGTTCCACAGTTGGTAAGTGTGGCAATGTGCCAATGCTTTTTGGCCATTTTATCTGACAGATTTTGTCAGACTTCTCTGAAAATGCCCTGAAAATCAAGTTCCTTCTCCACCAACTACTTTTCTTAACCACCTGACTCATTTCTAAGAGTCAACTCTCTCCAAAAGCCAGCAGCTAGTTCAGTGTAGTCTCAAAGTGAAAAGAAAAAGAAAAGAAAAGAAGTGGATATATTCTGGAGGCAGCCTGACATAAAGTGCTTTAGGAAATAAGGATGTTTTGATCCCTTTCATTTGCAGTGCTTATTTCATTCATCCTTACAGTCCACCCTATTGATAATATGTGGGTATTCCCAGTCAACTACTAACTAATTTTGACCTGTGCTTCCTTCTGCTTAGATTTGATGTATGTGATGTGGCTGTTCTTTGTTGTTCTGGCCTGGAATTGGAACTGCTGGCTGATTCCAGTACGCTGGGCCTTTCCATACCAGACACCTGAAAACGTCCATTGCTGGCTACTTGTAGACTATCTCTGCGACCTCATCTACCTTTTGGACATCACTGTCTTTCAGGTCCGCCTGCAGTTTGTCCAAGGAGGAGACATAATTGTAAGTGACAGCTAGAAGCAGTTCCCTCACCAGCAAAATTTCAAACAGGACTTTGGCTTGCTCTGGGTATCTCCTGCTGTAATATTTGAAGTCCATAGAAAGATTTTTTTGGCAAATATTTAAAGATAAGAACTTGTAACAAAAAGGCAACTCTCCCACTGTATCTCCTATTTACCTAGTTAGCCCTAAATGATTTTTTTTACCCATCAGTACAGGGATTCTCCTCAAGATACAGCAATAGCCACAATTAAGCTAAAGCTGTTCTGCATCAGGATATATTTAATACTTTTCCTCTCCTAGCCAACAACCTGCTGTGGAAAAGCCTTCAGCCTATGATGCCTGTAGTTCAGGGCTGAGGTCACCGTAAATTCTGTTGTTAATTTTCTTGCTACTAACCAAAATAAACTAATAACATGATGAAAGTGGTTACAAAACCTATGTTTGGATCCTGCACTTGAGATGCAGAATGAAATTAATATATTTGATTTACTTTCCATATCCAATTAAATGAGCTTTGCCAAACAATATGTAAAGGCTATATTCTTCCCATTACAAATAAAAATGTTTAAAAGGGGAAGTTTTGCCTATAAAGATCTGTGGCTCTGTGGATCCTGACATCATGGTGTCACAGTCCCTCAGAATTTGAAGACCGGCAGTGGTACAGGATGGAGGTTGTTTGTAACTCTGAAATGTTCTAAACTCCAAACAAAATGCCATGGCTGTTCTTTCAGAAGTTTACAACTGAATATTGACTTAATACAGTTTTGAAACTTTACAGAAGAAAAATGCTGTTTTTCATCATCTTATTTTAAATGAAACAAGCACAGAAATAGTTTGCTCACCTTGTCAAATATTTATTTAACTTTACCTTTATTTTTTTAGTAGTTTACGTTTAACACAGCACTGTGCTGTATTGCTTTTCTTTTCCTTTTTTTTTTTTTGGTCTCTGCTGCTGCGTTGTCTGATTGTGTACTTGCGGTTTCAAATGAGATGTGTGGTTGACCGGTTAGTTTGTAATTCTGGCGTTTTTAACTCTGAGTTCTACTGTATAGAATGGAAAGAAGTGGCCAAGAAAAACAGATACAGGGCTGAGATCAGAGGAACAGACAGAATAAAATTTACAGATCTCTGTGCATTTCCACAGGACCACTGTGTCCTTGCGCTGCAGCTGGGCCACTCGAAGAAGAGGCAGCATGTCTAGTACATGCTGTACCGCCATCCTCTCATTTAATCTAGCACTGCATGAGTGACTCCACCAATAGGGGATGCAGAGTACATAGTGACATTTCCCACTGTTCAGATGAGAAGCTATTTAAGTGGCTTTTGGAACTACAATTTACTCGAGGGCCTAAGAAGAATGCGCAGCTAAGCCAGGCTGTTCCTCAATACCCCTACTGCCCCTTTATCAAGCCACATCTTTTTTTCCTCACACAGAAGATCTACCATGTTAACTGTGGAGAGGTCATAGCAGTAGGAAGATGTCATTTCCCTTTATCTCTCTTTCTCATCCCAATCCCTTTCCCATGTAATTAGAACACTTCTGCTTCCCTTGGTCTATATAATGGGAAGGAAATATATGGTTATGTTGTGTAGGTTCTGTCCTATCTGCCTTTTCAATCAGGTGCAGGTCAGAAAACTTCACAGCAAATAAGTGATGATATTTTCCTCTGTTTCCTGTTTTCATCTAGACCGATAAAAAGGCCATGCGATGGAACTACCTGAAATCCCAACGCTTTAAGGTCTGACACATTTTATTTGATTTTTACATGTATTTATCATTATTTAACAAGCCATATTCAAATAGTATTTTTAAAACAGTATCTTCATGTTCTTAGTCACATCTCTGTATATTAGGACTGAAATAATTTTAAAAATATGAATGATACTTATCTTGACAGAGATAGGCCAGATTTAGGATGACCCTGTCTGGGTATGAAAGGACTGGAAAGGTTGCTAGGAGCCTTTCCTCATACCTTATGTGTGTATCTGGACACGGGCTAGCCATATATAACTGGGGATCACAGGCACTTTGATAGGTAAGTGCCAAAGGCAGCAGTCGCCTCCTCAAAGAGACCTAGGAAGAGTAGAGCTAATTGGATATGGGCAAGAGAGGATGCTGCATGCATTTAGGGGTGGTTGAGCTCCTGTTGCAATGTTACAGAGCTTCAGTTGCTGTCTGTACAAATTTATGGAAGCTTGTGCATAGCTCTGTCCACAGAACATGAGTTTAATTTCCATTGACTTACCCTACTGCACCCCTGGATCTCCACTGTTGATTTCAATGGAAGTTGCTTCCTAGTAAATGAAGTCAGAGTTGGGTCCCGTATAACCCTTCCCTGAGTACTGGTGGAAGCAAAAGAGTCCCATAATGATTTCAATTCACCATCATGTTTTCTATTATGGTCTAACATGTGAGTTTTAGATGGATGTGATCTGCCTTCTTCCCCTGGATTTCTTTTACTTCAAAGTTGGTGTAAACTCTCTCTTGCGTTTGCCTCGTTGTTTAAAGGTAAGTCAGGAAGTTATAAAAACAAGGGGGAATTGCATTTTTAGTAGATGTAATAGAATCTTGTACTCTTTTTGTTGTCTGCAGAAGTAGATTAATTGTAGATGACAGTACAATTGCATGGGGGCAGGGAGGGGAAGAGGTTTGAAGATACTACTAAAAGTTGTCATACATTTTAGCTGTCATTTGGAGAATCTTAATTTCTTTTTTGGAGGAGTGGGGGGAGAATGTGAAAGCACATACTAAGGGTCTGATCCTGTTTATATTGAAGATAATGGAAGTTTTGCCATTGATTCTAATGGCAGATGGAGTGAGTTCCATATCATATGATTATAAATTTTCCGTGTAGCTGTAACGGGATCTGATGTAAGCACAGGAACAACTCTCCTGTGAGAAATTTTAAAGTGATTAAGGTTTTAAAAGAAAGTAAAATAATGCTTTAAAATATGCACATGAAAAAGTGCACATGAAAGTTACTTCCAGCTAGAAGATTAGACGGCTCATTTGGCTATGGAGTCACTAGTTCAAATCCAGGCCACGTTAGTAGCAAGTGAAATTCATTATCACCTATTTTGTGGTATATGGGAAATGAGTCAATGCTATCAGAATGGTCCCTAATGGACTGGCAATAATCTGCAGTATTAGGAAAAAGGACAAGATTTGAAAGGTTCGTGGAAGATTTGAATCTTCAGGGCTGTCAATCCAGCCCTTTACTCTAACTCTAAGATACACTTAAAATTGTAAAATATGGAATAAAATAAAGAAGATCAGTCATAGTTAAAAGAAGCATTGGAGTCTCTCATTTTGCTCCCTTTGTAGTTTTTGATAGAGAACTACTGTAAGAGTAGAATTAAAAGGAAAATGCGATTTTTTTGGAGGATGTCTGGAGGTGAAACATAATCCTGCTAGATAAAGGTTTCTCATTCAAGCCCAATAGTTACCAGCTGTGAATGATGAGAAGCTTATGCACATTGTATTCATTCCCTTTAACAGTACATGGCCTTCTTTGAGTTTAATAACCGACTTGAAGCTATCCTGAGCAAGGCATATGTTTACAGGTGAGACAACCCACTGATATATTTTTATTTTTGGAGGAAGATATTTTTGGGACTGTCCTTTTATTGGAGAGGGCAGAGGTGCAATTTGGTCGAGATGCAGCAATCTCCATTCAAGTTCCTCTTTGTCCCCCATATGTGATTAAATCATAGTCATTCTAGAGAAAGAACATTTTTCCTCTTCATTACTGACCGCCACAATCTCAATGACTTCTGCTGAGGTTAGAAATGTCTCCTGGGTGGGAGGCTGATGCTAATAGCACTCCATCAGATGATTGGCTGAGACACACGGGACTCAAATATCATCTTAGGGTCTCCAGAGCCCAAAGCATGTTACTTTTTCACCTCTCCCTAACCAAGGAGCAAGAGACTCATTTTCAGTCATTCTTAACCCTGTCTTCTGCATTGTTGCACCTGGCATTGCTTCCAGGATGTGTCCCCGATCCACAATATGAAAGATGACTGTAGACAAATTGTCTATATTAATAATAGCCTTTAGTCATTAACCTCTTCCAAGTTGCAGCTCCATGTGATAAATACTATCAAACTATTTGAGCTGATCCCTTTGTTCTCCCAGTAACTGGGGGCAGTAGTGGTGGGGACAAATTGTCTACAGCAGCAGATAAAAATATACTTTCCCCTACATTTTCAAAGAGTTGTACAGCACTTTAGCTGGGTGACTGGTGGGGAGTCCCATGGAATAATTTGAGTCAAATGTTCTGAAGCACTCCTTTTCTCTTTCTAGTAGGATTATAAGTATCAGAGCTTGCCCTGTTTTTCCATTAATTATTTTTCACTTTTAGCAATGATATTTTGGGGGGGGGATTTGAAGGTGTTTTTCATAATCAGACATTGTGATCTTTCCTCTTTCATTGTTGCCTTTCTTTGCAGAGTGATAAGGACCACAGCCTATTTACTCTTCAGCTTACACGTGAACTCATGCCTGTATTACTGGGCATCATCGTACCAGGGACTGAATTCTACTTTATGGGTCTATGATGGGAAGGGAAACAGGTACTTATTACGCTTGCCTTCTGCTTTGGAATAGGTGAGTGCAGCAGAATAGGAGTGAGAAAGGAACAGTCAGGATGCAGCCAAGGCTGAATTAATGCACTACTTTTGATGTCAAAGTCCACCTTTTAGTCACAAGCCTAACATTTCCAGTACAGTATCATTGCTATTTCATTTATTACAGGCAGATCAGGTAGCATTGTCTATTATTAAGGCAGCCTGACACTTCCCATTATAACACCCGCAATTGCTTCTAATTTTGGTAAACTTTAACTATTTAGGTTGAAATTTTACGTGCTGTGTGTCTGCCTCAGTCTGAATTATTATAATTGTTATTATTATGTTATGTTTCAGCCAAAATGGTCCAGCTCTCAATAAGAGCTAGGCTAGGGAAAAATACATTGTTCTGCCATTTTAAAAAATTCTGGAGACCTTTTCTCTGAGACGTTCTAGTGCCCCCGTTTTCCAGGTGTCCCCTAAACCTCTTTGCCTTAGTAGGTTTTCCAGAAACATTTGCAATTAAAGGAGGGGGGAGGCTTTCATCCCCTTAGCTTTCCCCTTTTCCCCACATAACCATTCTCTCTATAGTTTCCCAGCTGTCACTTGCTGAGTGTGTCAGAGCAGTCCTAATGGTATAAAGCAGATATTGACTTTTCAGGTGCAGGAAACTTGTTGAAAAGTTGTTCTTTCTTTTTGTCTTTGTAGTTATATCCGTTGTTATTATTGGGCTGTCAAGACTTTAATTACTATTGGAGGACTGCCTGACCCTCACAATCTGTTTGAGATCATCTTCCAGCTTCTGAACTACTTCACAGGGGTCTTTGCTTTCTCGGTTATGATTGGTCAGGTAAGTGAAAAATCAATCCATCTTCCCTTCTGTATGATGCAGGTTCCTGGTGTTTGTTATTTTTAATGTCATCTCTCTGAAATCATGTTTCAGTTTCCTGGAAAGCACATCCTTGTGCTTTCCAACTTCAGACACTGAAAGATCCCAATAGTACCAGTGGTCATTCTTACCTTATTTAAAGGTTTGTTTTACTAATATAGGGGTGCTCCTGACTTCTTGCAGGCTAATGGTTTTATAAGTCTGAGGACCCAGATGCTAAAAATCCTCTCTTGTGATACACAATGTATGTTCAGTCTAAGAAGCTAGTTATTCAGTCTTTAGGGTACTTAACAACTATAAGTCATGATGAATAAACTATTTCCTTAATTTTGTTCTCTTTCCTCTTCCGACTCAGATGAGAGATGTAGTTGGCGCTGCTACAGCAGGACAGACTTATTATCGGAGTTGCATGGACAGTACTATTAAATACATGAATTTCTACAAAATCCCCAAATCTGTTCAGAATCGGGTCAAAACATGGTATGAATACACCTGGCATTCCCAAGGCATGCTAGGTAAGAAGTATCTGTATTTAGGATTATTATCTTTATTAGACTTCAAGTTCATGTATTTCTGATATTTTTACTTTGGTCTATGAACTTTATTAGCATCAGTTGGTGCTAGCAGTTTACAAAATTTTGTCAGCTGTTATCAATGTCGATTGCAGATGGTCTAGAGTAAGAGATCTGTATCGTTCTGTCTAGTCTCCCTCCCGCACAGGTAATTGCACCAAGATATTCCAATTAAACCCACAGGTGCACGGCTGAGTTTTGGAAAGTCGCTGCAGTCATTTTGCAAAACCAGTGGCAGCACAGCATTAGGGCACTAACCCTAAGGATTTTGTGGGATGGTTTTCTTTTCTTTCTCATTTTACTTCTTTCTCTCTATTTCTAACTTGTTTTACCCTTGCTTCTATAGAGTACACTACACTACTACCAGGATTCAAATTCCTAGCCTGTTAGCGAACTAGCATGCTCACACAACAGAACATCCCAAGATTGCAACTCCCAGGCTATAGATGAAGTTAGCTGAATTAAGACTGCTGGCCAAATCACAACCTCCTGTGTAGGAAAAACTTGCAGTTCCTGCTAAATCATACATTTGGGGAAAAGCAGGGGGCAGTGTGGAGCAGGTGGCAGCACTGTGGACCAGGCAGGGATGTGACTCTCCTCAACTGTAATTGGTTATATCTGGGTTGGAGACCAGTGCCTCCTTGTTCCTCCCCGTGCTGCCCCTCCCTCATGGCAGGATGACTGCCTCAGGTTCCATCTTCAAATTGGTTCCCCACCCACATCTGGACCACCTCCCTTCCTAGGGGTTGGTTGTAAGAACACAGAGCAGGACTTTCTGTAGATCAGGCCAACAGGATCATCATTACTTTACACACTGAAATTCCTGTGGGTTAACCAAGGACTGATGCTGCCAAGAACTGCTCTCCACTGCCTACCACTTCTTAAAACCGAAGTCCCCAGTGCAGTTTATGCAGACTTCCTTCTGCAGAGTTAAGGGGATGTTGCTGCTCAAGATAAGTGAAATGTGGTCATTTTTGCAGGGTTTCCTGCCCTCGCACACAAAAAGTGGAAGGCATGATCTGGCCCTTAGTCTCTGCACTGACTTGTTCTGATATCCATATTTGAAAGGTAGGCAAATTTCTGTGTGGGCAATTCTTTGTTTTGTATCCCCTTTTAACAGATGAATCAGAGTTGCTGGTGCAGCTGCCAGACAAGATGAGGCTGGATATTGCTGTTGATGTGAACTATGACATAGTCAGCAAGGTGGCGCTCTTTCAGGTACTGTCTACCTTCTCCATTCTCACATTACTAGACTCCTGAAAGACTCCTACAAATTAAATAATTCTGCTTCCTCTTTTGGGTTCAGGGCTGTGACAGGCAGATGATTTTCGACATGTTGAAGAGGCTCAGATCTGTTGTTTACTTACCTAATGATTATGTATGCAAGAAGGTAACAAGCATTTTCTTTACATATATTCTCTTTAGAGACTTGGAATTAAGTGATGCTGTCTGCGGTGGGGGACAGGCAGGGCCAGAAATGGAAGCTCATTGCTTGAATGCTATGGATTTTGTTGGCCAGTGCGTTTGGCAAGAAGATACACCGGGCTAAATGAGAGATGGGACCATATTGTGGTTGCCACTACAATCACCCAGAGGCATAAAGAGATCACAAAGGCCTCCTGGGGAATTCCCCCAGTGCAGAAGTAGCATAGAGCTGACTTATGCAGCTTCACACTACCCTCCTGTGCAACCCTCTTGAGTAGGTGTATACTGATGGTGTGGATGGGAGCAGGAAAGTTATGTTGAGGGCAAGAGTGGGAGTGGATGTAGTGCAAAGTGATCCAGCTATTCTGGGCTGTAGAGCAGGCCATAGGCAGCCGTACAAGGCTGCTGTAAAGTAGGGCAGCCTCCAGGTTATGCCGGGAGCCACAACAGTTCCAGAACAGTATAGTCACTTTTGGCCATTTCTGTGTTTCACTTTCTGCATTGCCCTTCCTGAGTGGTACCTGAAGCAATGAAAAGAGCCGTGCCTGGCTAACATGGCAGGAACTGATTAAGTTGAGCAATGGAGTTTCAAAGCAAAAACTGGGCTCTGTGTCACTTAGTGTTGTGATACTGATCCTATTGTGCAAAGAGTGACCTCTGCTGATTGAAATGTGCACAGTGTTCAAACTAATTGGAAAAAATGCAGCGGGGGGAGCAGCTCTGGGTGCTCATTAAAGAATAACTACTGAGAATAAGCAGGATAAAACAACAACAAAAGAAAATAATATTTTTTAAAAAATGTTGAGAAGCATTTGTTTAAAAAAAAAAAAAAAAAGCAAATAATAAAACTGATAAAAATCTACTGAAAATGATAAAACCTATTGTCCTGTTTTGGAACCTCCAGCATTCTTATTATGACCAGCAAATAAAAAGTTATGAAAATATCTTTATGAGAGAGAATAAAATAACAATCATGAAGTAATTGAATAGATTAACTTGGAGGATCAGGGTCTCTGTATATTTTCCATACTTTTTCTTTCCGGGCTACCTCAGGATAACCAGTGCACACCCTACAATTTGTTCTAATCTTTGTTTCAGGGGGAAATTGGCCGAGAGATGTACATTATACAAGCTGGACAGGTGCAGGTGCTTGGAGGACCTGATGGCAAAACTGTGCTTGTGACTCTGAAAGCTGGCTGTGTGTTTGGAGAAATAAGGTCAGAGAGCTTTGACAGGGAATTGGGGAAATAAAGTCGGGGGACTAAGATTAGAATGAAGTTGGGGAAATAAGGCAGAGGTGGAGATAAACAAGATTTGGAAATGAGGTCTGGAAAGGCAGATCCATTCCTAGGGCTATAATTAAAAGGGGGTCACAATTTAACATTGCAGTGTCTGTTAACATAAATAAATGACACTTTTTAATTTTAAACTGTCATTGTCCCCCGCCTCCATTCTATGTAAGTCTACACAGTATGAGCTGACTTGGTCATTTAGTGAGAGTTACACTAGCAACTCTCTTGCAGGAGAGAAAAAGGAGTAAGAGAAGTCATATCTTGGTCATCAACAACCATCCTGGCTGATTAAGCAGCCTTAACAGGGGGCTGGAGCAGTTTTTATAGTGGGGGTGTTGAGAGCATTGAACCAAACTGTAAACCCTGTCTATGTTGGAATCCACTTCAAGCCAAGGTATGCAACAGCACCCTCCCGCACCCCTAGTTCCAGCACCTATATTGACAAGAGTCCTCTACAGTGCTTCTCAGCTGAAAGGATTGCTGACCACAATATGGAGCCGTAGGTTGGAAATAGATAAAAATGGGGATACCACAGGCCTGCAAAAAGGATATTAAGGATCCCCCTGGAGAAAAACAAATAAATCAATAAACTGTATTGTTGATTTTCAAATAAGTAGAAGATAAATGGAGAAAACTGGCTATTCTGACTTGGATCACCCCTTTCCAATACCAGCAGAGTGAAAAGAAATCATTGCAAGCTTCCTGTTCTAGGCCATTTGGTCTGTGCTGATATGGCTTCATGTGGGTAAGAATGAGTGAATTAGGTTGGCTGTTCAGGTCATCCAACTCCAAGCAGAAACAAGAAGTTGAGATGCAAACATGAAAACAAAATATTATAGTTTAAAAAATCTATGCATGCCTACTGGCCACGATTTACGTGCTCTGCAGTGGTAATAAGAAGGGTAGAACTAAAATGCTGACCTGCTTATCCTAAATAAAGTTGGTTAGTACGGTAGTATGTAAACAAAAGTCACTATTATTGTTAAGATCCAACACTTGTGCATAGCTGCCCAGAGTGCAGTACAGATGTGTAACACACTGATAGTGGGTACTTTTGTGTCTATATTAGTCTATATTAATCTAGTTTAAAGAGCAATAGCTATAAATAACAACAATGAAATCATTTTTATGTAGCAACTTTCATATCAATTATCACAAAACACTTAAAATATTAGATGCGTAACATTTCATGGTTGGCAAAAGTTGAGCTCCGAGTACACTGGCGACACATCTCCTGAAGCAAACTCTGCCATCAAACCATATGAAAGATCAGATTTTAAATGATAGAAGTTGTCTTGGCCCTACATACAATCGTATTAACATCTCTTGATATTTTAATTAGCTTGTTGGCAGTGGGAGGTGGAAATCGTCGCACAGCAAATGTTGTGGCTCATGGATTTACCAACCTTTTCATCTTGGATAAGAAGGACTTGAATGACATTTTGGTGCATTATCCAGAATCTCAGAAACTGCTGCGTAAGAAGGCTAGGTGAGTGACAGGATGTTTCTAAAATGTCATTTATTACAAATATGTAGATATAGTACAGTTTTCAAATTCAGAAAGAACAGGTGATCTTTGGGGTTGCGCACCAGAGAAATTACACCCAAAGTGGTAAGGGAAAATTTTCAGTGCTGAGCACACCAGATTGTACATACATCTTCTTTTTGGGCCTCAGTTACTTCAGTTCTCATAAATTAAGCAGACTTCAGCAGGACTTGGATAGAGATGAAAAATGCAGGTGCTACAGGAATTGTTGATGTTTCAGTAGATGGTGCTCTTCCCTTTCAGTTAGCATTGAGCTAACAACTGTGCTGTTGGAATTGCTGTTTTTCCGACTGGATGTTAAACTGAGGTCCTAATAATTTGCGGTCATTTTAAAACTCCTGTGGCACTTTTCACAAGAAAATAAAATTGATCTGCCTTGGCCAAATTGCAGTGTAAGGACCAGACTGTGACACTGGCTACTCGACCATGCAGAAAATTTAGGAATCATTTTGCTCCTCTATAGAGACAGCCCAGATCACAGGTAGAAACTCAGAGGTGGGGGGTGAGCACTGCCAGCCATTACTTCCTGTCTCACACTTATGGCTGAGGAGCCTTGCCTGCCCCCACCTATGCACCAATCAGTGTGGCTGAGCTAACCTGTCAAGGGAAGTAATCTGCACTAGGTATAGGGGTGGTGCAGATTATCCCCACCTCCTCTTGGAGCAAGAGAGGGGAACTAGAGAGGGGATTCTCAAAACCACAGTCTAGTTCCTGTTCAGCTCATGCAGCAGGGTAACTAACCTTACGTGGGGATTGTGGCACAACTGACTCTTAAATAATTACATTTTGACTACTAAAAATCCCATCTGTAGTTTAAGACACATTTCTCTGTCAGTTCTGCTGAGGAGAGTGCTATTAATTTCCTTTCCTAATGTATTGCTGTATTTCATCCTAGGCATGTCAGTATATCATTCACACTTCAGAAATGGAAAAGACTAATTAGGACATCTAGTTTATCCCCCTGACATTGCAGAATTGTTCCCTGTTTACTTGTGTTTTGTATAGTCTAATTTTAAACATGTCATGCAATGGGGCTGTTACCACTTTCTTTGAAAAATTATTCCTTGATATTCAGCCTAAATTTTCCCCACAGGTAATTTAATCTCATTAATTAATTTTCATTCTATTCAATTTAACAGCACAGAGGTTGGGAATGCTACGACTGCTTAGCTGTCATGCTAGAATGTTAGAAGTGGACTGAGGGACATGGCTAGATGGGCAAAGTGCAAGTGATGTGGACATATGCACATGCTGATGTATCCATCATATGTATGGCACTGTCATTTATATATTTGCACATGCAAATTTAAAATTGGCTTCTGCGGAGAATGATGCATGTGACTAACTTTGTTTTCTGCACACATTTGTACCAGTAAAACTTTATCACTCGAATATACACAGGAACTGTGAATGCAACATGGGAACAAACACAACCAAAGCAGATATATAGAATCATAGAACCATAGGGGTGGAAGAGACGGCAAGGGTCATCTAGTGTAACCCCCTGCCAAGATGCAGGATTTGTTGTGTCTAAACTACCCAAGACGGATGGGTGTCCAGCCTCTTTTTGAAAACCTCCACTGAAGAAGAGTCTATGACTTCCCTAGGCAGTTTGTTCCATTGTCCTACTGTTCTTAAAGAAGTTTTTCTTGAGATTTAAACTAAATCTGCCATACTGTAGTTTGAACCCATTGCCTCTTGTCCTGCCCTCTGTGGCAAGAGAGAACAATTTTTCTCCATCTTTTTTATGGCAGCCTTTCAAGTATTTGAAGACCGCTATCATGTCCCCCCTTAATCTCCTCTTTTCCAAACTAAACATACCCAGTTCCTTTAGCCTTTGCTCATATGTCTTGCAGTCCATCCCTTTGAACATATTTGTCATTCACCTCTGGATCCTATCCAGTTTCTCTACATCCTTTCTATATAGTGATGACCAAAATTGGACACAGTACTCCAGCTGAGGCCTAACCAGCACCAAGTACAGCAGTACTATCACCTCCCATGACTTGCATGCTATGCCTCTGTTAATGCAACCCAAAATTGCATTTGCTTTTTTTGCAACAGCATCACATGGTTGACTCATGTTGAGGTTGTGATCCAGATCTGATCTCAGCAGAGATCTCAGTTGTGATCTCAGCAGTGCTGCTGCCAAGCCCGTTATCCCCCATTCTGTATTTGATCATTTAGTTTTGATTCCCTAAGTGTAACACCTTCCATTAGTCTTTGTTCAATTTCATTTTCATTCACCTAAAAATGTGAACAAAATATTCACAGGTTTTTTTTTTTTTCCCATTATTTTCCCATTCTATTCTTCAACAAAGTCTAAGGTTTTGAGATTGTGGTTTTAAGTTAAACTGCTGCTAAACTTGAACTGTCTGTGTTAGAAAAGTAATCAATATTGCATATCTCTGTACAAAATTAGGCTCTTTCTTCTTCTAGGAAAATGCTGAAAAACAACAATAAGCCCAAAGAAGAAAAAGGAATGCAAAAAGATGTGCTTATCATTCCTCCGAGAGCTGCAACACCTAAACTCTTTCAAGCTGCCCTGGTAGCTGCTGGAAAGATGGGAGGCAAAGGAAAGCTTGCTCATATCAGATGGAAATTGAGAGAGCTGAAAGAAATTCAAGCAATGCAGGTAAGCACAAAGGGTTGGAGTTTCTGTTCTTTCATTCACAATGAAACTATCACCTTGCAACACAACTGATGGAGTCTTAACAAGGAACAGTCTAGACCAGTGTTTCTCAATTAAATTTGTCCACGGAACCCTTTTGAACTCGATAAATAATTGCGGAACCCCCCAAACTCTTAATAGTATTTTTACATATGGGGCCAAAAAAAATGTTGAAATAAGCAAATTATATACAAACAACTAGGTCAGCGTTTCTCAATTAAATTTCCCCGCGGAACCTAAATTACACTCATACTCGATACCCTCCACTGAAAAATCTGGGACATTTTCCCTTTTTCGGCGGCACGGAGAACAGCTGCTCTTGGCGGCGCAATGTCACTTTCTCGCGGAACCCTAACAGTGTTCCCGCAGAACCCCAGGGTTCCGCAGAACACCAATTGAGAAACACTGGTCTAGAGTCTATCTTTCAGCTGAACAATAACGAATCACTGGTTGATCCCAAGCTACATGTTCGTTCTTTCTCTCACTTTTCTGCTGGGACAAGGGTGCCAAGTGGAGGCAATCGTGGGTTATTTGAAGACAGACATTTGTCCAGAAGGAAATCAGCTGAGATGACCAACTCATTTCACATGAAGTCAGACTAAGTTTGAGAGCAGTATGGAATAAATGGAAAAATGGTCCTAGAAGGACTAAGGAAACCTTTACATGAAGGTGTTGTAGTCCAGTGGGCTAATGCATTAGCTTGCTCTGTGGCCTAGTAGAAGACCACATTAGCTTTTCACTTGAGGAGATCCTAATTATGTGCAAATGTTAGGTCACATTCTAGTCTGTGGTAGACATATATCCACATCACAAAACCACTCTACTGTGTAACATTCATAGAGCCAATTCATATTATGTTAAAGTTATAGACAAGTACACAGCCAGACAGCTGGCACCCACAGGGAAGCCTCTCTCTTCAGCATCGTAGCAGTGTGACTGTAGCAGGAGTCACACTCTAGAATTCAGTTGTGGTTCTATCTGCCTATGCTTTGCTGAATTTAAGAATATAAAAGCCTTAATATGAATATAATAAAGGGCTAAACTTTTATTAATTAGATATACCTGTGTATTGTAATCACTATATTATACAGAATGTATCATAACTGAAAGTCTTTGCTTAGTAGTAGTCTTAAGGTACTGTCGTAAGCAGGGCCATATAAGTATCTAGAAAGACACATAGAACAATGAAATATATTTCTAGTGTCCTTCATAAAAGAATAACAAGGCTTCATACAATTAAATGCTGTAACAATAATTAAATAATAGTTTAAAGCAGCAGAGAATAGAGTCGCTGACATACACTACACATTCTGGATAGTAACGGAAAATGAATTCCATAATTAAGGCAGTCCATTCACAAACCACATTAACACAGGTAGGCCATTGTCCTTCTCCAGTAGCTGGTCCATGTAAAGAGGTTTCTGAGACTGCTGCTGTGTCCAGCTAATTGATGTAGGCTGGGGAAGTCTACGCTTTCAGAGAGAGAGAGATTCAGATTTGACCCAACTGGCAACTTATCCAGTGGGCTGTTAAACTTTGTTGCAAAACTAGTACCATATAAACTATGATAAATCCTGGGGATGTTTCAGACTAGAACTGAAGTACAATGACGGGACTGTGGGAAGGAAGCTTTCACAATTTGCTTGCATTATACTGATGTGGAACCTGCGGGATATACAAGGTGTTTGGTTTGTATGCAGCGCTGCCTGATAGATCTAATGGAATCGAAGATCAGAGGTTTGGAGATGCAGGTGGAACCTCTGGTTGAGTTTCGAAGGGGATTTGAATGGATGATGGAGGGAAGGAAAGAAGAGGCTGAAGGGAAACTTCAAGCCTGGCAGATGCAAGCTGGACTGGAGAAGTGGGAGGGCAAACTGCGGGGTGAGGAAGTGGCCACTGGAAGCATGTGACTATGAGAATAAAGCAGAGGAAAAGCTTGGCTTGCGAAGGAGAAATAGAGCTGAGGAATAGGTTTGCTGAATTGGAAAATAAAGGGGTACAATAGGCAGTAAGAGAAGGGGGGGGGCAGGGAAGGAAGAAGAGAAGAGCAGCTAGTCCTATAAGGAGAGGGGAAGAGTCAATGGAGATAGCCAGAGTTCGAAGCCCTGAAAGGATAGAGGATGACTCGTAGAAGACTGCAAGTGAGATCAAAAGACAAGACGACTTGCAGCCAGAAAGAAGTGAAGGAGGAAGGGCAGAGAATTGCACCAACACCAAGAAGAGGCAGGTCAACATGACTGGGGACACCCTACTAAGAACAGACAGGCCTGTCACCAAAGGTGATCCAGAGACCAGGATGGTGCGCTGTCTTCTGGAAACTAAGATATGAGATGTGGACCTGAGACTGACGAGGATCTTAATGGGAGCAGGAAAGAATCCACTGATTGTCCTTCATGTGGAAACAACTGCTAGATTCTCACTGAAATGCATCAAGGGAGAGTACCCCAGGCTGCAGAAGACATTTAAAGAAATGGAGGCTCAGGTGATCTTCAGTGGGATTTAGGTGAGTAGAGCGAAGGCAAGACAAGATTATGATGATCAGCAGATGGCTCATGCAGTGGTGCTATAAGGAAGGCTTTGGGATGTTCGATCACTGGGAGGCATTTACGGACAGAGGACTGTTCTTATGGGATGGACTCCACCCGAGTAGGAAGGGAAATAGACTTATGAGGTGGAGGCTGGCACCTGATTAAAAGAGCTTTTAACTAGGAATTTGGGAAAGATGGTTGGGAGATGCTTATGTAATCTCTGTGCCTGATTATAATACTGAGCAGGAGGAAAATCAAGTAAGAGAGGATACAGCAGTGTAGAAAGAAACAACAGAAGGTAGGAGAATGGACATCAAGAGAAAAGATAGTGTCATTGATATTGGCATTAACAGTCAGGTAGGCGATACTGGCAGTAGAATCACTGTAGCTAATCAGACGTGGAATCTGGGCAAAGCCAAGCAGAAACAACTAAGATGCCTGTACACCAATGCAAAGAGTCTGGGTAACAAAATGGAGGAACACGTTTATGCTTGTAAGTAGATAAAGATTTCTAACCAGCAGAGGAGTGAAATTCTAGAAGCAGCCTCCCAAGGGGAGCAGTGGGGGCAGAAAACATAACCGGTTTCAAGACTGAGCTTGGTAAGTTTATGGAGGGGATAGTATGATGAGACTGCCTACAAAACCATGTGGCCCATCTGTGACAGCTAGTAGCAAATATCTGCAAAAACCAGAGACAGGACACTAGATAGGGAAGGTTCTGAGTCACTACAGTAGAATCTTTCCTAGGTGTCTGGCTGGTGGGTCTCAGCGACATGCTGAGGGTCTAACTGATTGCCATATTTGAGTTTGGGAAGGAATTTTCCCCTTGGATCAGATTGGCAGAGACCCTTGGGGTTTTCACTTTCTGCAGCATGAGGCATGGGTCACGGGTCACTTTCTGGTTTGAACTAGAGTAAATGATGGATTCTCTGTAACTTGAAGTCTTTAAATCTTGATTTGAGGGCTTCAGTAACTCAGCCAGGGGTTAGGGGTCTATTACAGGAGTGGGTGGGTGAGGTTCTGTGGCCTGCTGTGTGCCGGAGGTCAGACTAGATGATCATGATGGTTCCTTCTGGTCTTTAAGTTTATGAGTCTTTGCTCTCTAGCTGTTTCTTGAGCATATAATTCACCTTCCCCTACCAAAAGGAAAAATCTTCGTAGTGAGGTGAAATCTTGAGTTTGGACCCAGTAAAGTGGCTGGAAATCCTCTTTTCTCCTTCTACCAGACATACTAATTCCTGTTAATAATACCGTGGTAGTGCCTAAAGGTGCTAATCATGGACGAGTGCCTCATCACTTTTACTTGCTTTTATTTGTGTTCCAGGATTCCAGCTCCACCCCAGTTCCACCGAAATCACCAGTCCACCATGGCTCATCTAATGCCTCCTGCAAATCAGATGATCACAATGATGATGATATCATCTCAAAGTCTTCAGATAATCCAGTCTTTAGTCGCATGAGTCCTGCTCCACAAACCGAAGAACAGATTCTTTCTGTGGAGGTTTCAGATGAGGAAGAAAAGAAATGAAAAGCAGACAACTCCCTGTCCCTCCGAAAAGGCCACTGCCATGAGATTCAGCCAGACCACCGTGTCCTCTAGAAGCTTTTACTGACTACCGATTTCTGTGCAATGGCTATAGGCTTTGCTAGTTAAGCCATCTTGATCTGCTCTGCCTTTCCTGTGACAACAAGAGTGCTATTGATCAGGCTTTTGGCCATAGGGCCTAGAACTGTATAAGACTTCTGCACTCCGGAAGTCAATGTTTATTGAACTCCTTTATAACCATTCCCAATAAATACCTGGTGAACTCTCTTACTTCCAAATCCAGCCTTACAGTGAGGGAGCCTTGCAGTAATGAATACTGGCTTTTTGCATTTCTGAACAGTTAGTGTCTATTTGTATCAAATATCAATGTAGCCTCTTCTGAAGGTTGCAGTTGTTTTTCCTCTTTTAATGTGACTCATAATTTGCTAAAAACAAACAGAAGAAAAACCAAGGTCCCTGTCCGTTTGATGCTAGGTTGTCATAGACGATGCTGTGTAAGATGTGGAATTGATTGGAAAACCTAGGTGGTTCTGAAGAAACAGCAAAGAAATCACCGTCCAATGCAGGACTTCTCTCAAGTTCAGAAGATAGTGCAAACAAGCAAGTAATTTGTTTCAATGGTGTGTCTGTCACCATATAAACATAGCTTGGCTTTGTAGTTTTATCAACCTTTTTAACATCATCTTTGCAATTCCTTCATATTACTTTGTTGGATCTCAATCACTCTGCCTATATAGAAGCAGGCTACTGCTTTGCACAATGCTTATTATTGGAGTTCTCTGCTTGTCATCTCTTTGGTTCAATGTTCAGCCAATAAAAGCACTGTGGTCAGGACTTGAGCTGAGCAGATAATTGATATTTTGGTTCCATGGCTGAACCAAGAAATTTCATTGGGGTTGAATGAAACGTTTCCCTTCCTTTTTGTGAAAAGAAGAAACAAGGTTTGCTACATGGGGCAGTCCCAAAATTTATTAAAATATAATTTCACTCATTCAGCAGATACTCATGCTCTAATTAGTAGTGTAAACCTCACAAGTTTACATATGGAAAGGTCATGCTGCTAAATAAGTAGGATGGCAGTGTAACAATTACATGCATATGTGCATTATACATTGCCACTTATAAGATTCTCTTTTACAGGGAAAGTTTTTATATGAAATTGCTGAACTTTACCTTACACCTTCTTCACAATTTATTGTCATGCATGCAAGTTTTCTCCCTCCCAATAGTCTTCAGATAAGAGATATGGACTTCTCTGGTGGCAAAGTGTCAGGATATGTCAGCGCTGATTAGCAGCATCTTGATTTCTCTTAAGAATTGTTACAGACAGCAGCACACTTAAGGAACTCAGTTATGTTACAAGTAAAGCTGAAGTTACCGCTGCCCTTTACATTGCAGAATAAAAGCTTGAGCACTGATAAGAGTGTTGAAACTTCCCTGAATATTTCTTATCCCATAAAGACTTGTATGTTATTTGCAATTTCCTACATTTTGGTGGAAAGTGTATAGTATTTTTTCACTATATAAATATTTAAAAAATCAAAACAGGAAATCTGTGCAAAAATTATAATTGAAAATGGGGTTTTGATTCCTGGGTATATTTTGATATGGTTTATAAGAATAGTTTAAATGAATAATATGCCTTCTGCTGCAGTGGCTTTCATATTCCAGAGCATTTTCATTAAACTTTTAGATTATTGTTCATCATGTGTGGATTCATTTCAGGAACAGAAAACGTGTTTAAAATCCCTGCTTATTTTAGCTTTGTCTATTAATTTGCAATATCTCAACTTTTTTCTTTCTTTTTTTCTTTCAACAACAAAATAAATTTATGTGCAAGGTTTTAGGACAAACATTTTCTCACACTTAAAATACATGAAGGTAAGAACCTCAAGCTAACATTACAAATATATCATAGAACTGTGAGACTTTATACCATATTTCGTATGAGCAACAGGAGGGACACACTCACCTTCTGTGTGCAAATCAAGAAGTTCATTGGCTAAATTTACCATAAAGCCAACTCCCTAGAGAGTACACCCAGAATTCTTATATTTACCTATTGATTGATTTTGTAAAAGTTCAGAGTGCCTTTCAAATGTCACCACATTTTTAATAGCAGCCACCATTAATTTTTTTTAACTCACGGTTATCAGAGGCCAACAGCTTGAAAAAGTTTCTGAGTGAAATCCTGGCTCCATTTCCCCATAGCATCTCACTGCCTTTCGTTTTTAACTGCATGTGGTTACACATGCTTTTGTTCCTCTTAGCTCTTCAAATTTCCTGTATAGAAATAGTTTTAAAAAAGAAAGTCAGTATTCTCAATAGCCCTACTCAGTTAAAGGCCAGTGTCTAATTCTATCCCCATTCCTGTTTTTTTATATTTCCTTATTCTTTAATGTCACATTAAAAGCATTGAACTCTAGCATTTGTGGATAGGAGGACCATCTAGCTAATCT
This sequence comes from Emydura macquarii macquarii, assembly GCF_026122565.2. Classification (NCBI taxonomy): domain Eukaryota; kingdom Metazoa; phylum Chordata; order Testudines; family Chelidae; genus Emydura; species Emydura macquarii. The sequence goes on along the minus strand of NW_027130432.1, from coordinate 12,396,541 downwards.
TCTGGTTTCTAGTGGACTCGTTCTACCATTTCTGCACCTATACCAATTATTACGGATTCATTCTGCCTGTTGCCTTTACTTCCTTGCCTATTAATCTCGATCCTATGTTTTTTCAATCTTCCAGCTGGAAAACACAGCACTGCTGTTTTCATGTGTTGCTTTCTTAGTAAATGTCATATTCAGTAGCTACAGATCTACTCTGCACACAATGTTTTACTATATTTATTATTATTATTATTATTTATTTTGCATAGTGGTTCCAAACAAATAAATGACCCTACAGTGCTGGGTGCTGTTCACACCCATTGTAAGCGACACTCCTTCCCATTTAGCTGTTACTATCTAAATCAGTGGTTCTCAACCGGTGGTACGCAGGGTTTCGGCGGAGGGCATTGTTCCCCCCATGTAACCCTGCCACCACCGAAAGTCCCCCCCTGCTGCCGCCGCAAAACCCCGCCGCCGCCGCCGCAAGTCGTCGTCCCCCCCTTTTTTTTTTCCCGAGTGGTACTTGACCTGACCTGTACCTGACCCGAGTGGTACTCGGGGAAAAAAAGGTTGAGAACCGCTGATCTAAATAGAACAGACCAGAGGCTGCTCAAGACAATCTGCAGTGCTAGGCAAAACTTCAGTGGGCCACTCCCAGGGCTGGCTCTAGACCAAATGGTGTCCCAGATGAGGAGCATCTTTGGCACCCCTCCCCCCTTCATTTGTTAACTATTGAATACCTTATTTTAAATTGCATTTGTAGCCCATTTCACGACTTTGATGCATGATTTGCATGCATGTTTTATTCCTGTCAGATAAGACGATAAATTTGCATGCTGTAAATCTGTATTTATTCATGCCATATATAAGCAAATAAAAACAATTCATTTCCCCTAAGCTAATAGAAACTTTTTAATTTTAAGAATAACTGAAATGTATTAACATCAAGACATTGAACTGTGCCCCAGCATTGGATGGGACCAGTATTAAATAGTGTCACAATAGGTGACAGCCTTAGAATGTTAACCCTAGTCCGTTAGTTCAAAAGGTCACTGGCATCTCACTAAATGTGTCCTTTATTAATCACTACTTACACTCTTCAAGTCTTAAAAAACAAGTTCACTTTCACCATTACACAATAAAACAAGGGTCACAATATCACAGCTGGGCTCTCACTTCACTGCACTTCATTCTTATATCTCAAGGACTGACCAGCGACACCTCACCCCTTATATAGCCGTGAGGGCCTGGCTGACAAAGGAGGTTCGAAGAAATGGTAGTTCTCACAAAGTCTGGAAGTTTCCACAAGATTCTACAAAGGTCCAGATCATTCTAGCAGGTTAGTGAAAATGAACCCACATCCGGAAGACCTGAAACATTCTACTTCAAACATTCTATTTTCCCTTTTGTCGCTAACAACAAAAACAGCCCCCCGAGCCCGGTGCCCCCCGAGCCCGGCACCCCAGGTGCTTGCCTTGGTCACCTGCCCTAAATCTGGCCCTGGCCATCCCTCTCTGACTTCCTTGGACAGAAGTTCTCAACCAGAGGGGGCATGTCTGACGTTCTGCAGGGGCGCTTCGAGCCCTCTGATGGTTTGGGGGTTATGGTAGAAATGGGGGGTGGGAGGTGGCAAGCACCAAGTTGCAGTGGCACTCCCTCAGGTGTGGCCGACGTTAGTGACTGGTGTTGTGACTTGCTGTGCAGAGTCACGGCGCTGCTCAGCTTTGGCCTGGCCATTCCCTGCTGCCCCAGGCAGAATCTGCTACCCTAGATCAGTGGATCCCAACCATTTTGAGTGAAAGCCCCATTAGGTAAAACATGCGTCCTCCCAGTCCTCGCCACCCCGTCCTATCACTGGCCATAAACACAAAATACCCCTTTAAACACATATAACGATCATAACAATAACACACTAAATTATATAAATAATAATAGTAAATTACCTTAAGCCTTCCCTGGCGCAGCTGCCACCGCCCGCCCTCTGTGGCCCCGCCTTTTCCTGTCCCTCATGGATGGAGGGTAATGGAGGTGGCGGGTGCTGGTGGGTTGGCTGGGGCTGCTCCAAGCCCCCAACGGCGTGGGGTTGCTCTGCTCCGGCCAGGCACCCAGCCAATTTGGGGCTGGGGGAGGGGCTGCTCTGCTGCTCCAGCTGGCGTTGAGCCCGGGGGGGCTGCTGCTCCCTTGGGGGGGCTGTTCCTCTGCTCCGACCAGCGTGGGTCACGGGGGGCTAAATGACCTCAATATTACTGAAGCATCTTGGGCTCCCTGTAATATTTGACGCCCTCCCCAAGTGGGTCACGCACCTCAGGTTGGGAACTGTTGCACTAGATAGCTGCCTAGTTTGCCTACAACTAGTGCAACCTCTGAGATAGACCAGCTGACATGTAAAGCTTTGCTATAGTAACATTAGGAGGTACTTCCACTACTCACATAAAAAGCAATTATTCACTAACGGACCAAAGGAGCTGATATGCCTCAGAAACCTAAATTGTTTTCATCTTTGAGGAGCTGAAAAAGAGCTATAGTCTGCATTGTCTCAGCTGAACTGGTGAAAGGCAGGGAATGCAAAGCAAAGCCATCAGTGCAAGTCCAGAATGCAATGAAATAACCCAGCATAACACTGTTCAGGGACCTGCAGGAATCCACATTATGCGTAATCTGGAATGGTGCCAAAATGTCTAATCTGGGGGTAAAGGGTCCTAAATTACTTGAAGGAGCCAAACAGCCAGCACTGATATGGAGGGAGTTAGTGAGCCGTCTGCTGCCAAATTTAGGATGACATTTGAGGCAATATTTTAAAAGCACCTGCCTTGGTGATGACTGATTTTATTAATAGTAAAATAATATGAAATACATCAGGTGTGTTTCAATGAGACTGTCACATTTTATTAACTGGGCCGTAGCTCCCCTTTTCAAGTGCCTTCAGCCTGGCCAACTCTGCATTACCACTGCTGTACCACGCTCAGGCAGTGCAGCCGTTCGGATATTCCACAGCTGAGGGGAGCTCGCGCTTGGACCGTTTGGTGGGCTTGTCCCACAGTAGCTCGTGCCTCAACTGTTATTAGGCGGGCAGCCAATAAAGTGCCAAAACAATGTCCTCTCCCCTTCCTGCCCTCCCATTTTGTTCTGCAATCCCTGGTACTGGTGAGAGTGGGGGGAGCATAGCAGAACCAACAGTCTCTGAGGTGTTTAGGTCAACCCTCCTGCAGGCTATTAAATATCCAACCTCTCCACCACAGAAGGAAAGCTGGGGGGTGGGAGGGAGGAAGGGGAAGCCTGTCAAACAGAGCTCAGTCCCCTTTCCTGACCCCAGCTGGCCCTGTGTTTCCTCAGAGTCCCAAAGCTTTCAAGGGAGAGGAGGAGAGGCTGCTCCTTATTGACTCACTGAGATCTGATTTCTGTGCATTTTAAATGGGAACTTTCAGATGATGTTATCACACCAACAGGAGCTGAGAGGAAAAATTAGCTCTCTGCCACAGAGGGGTAGGGTGAAAATACAGAACAAGAAACCTGTCCTCAATCTATCATTAAGAGGAGATTGATAATATTATTAACTCATAGCAGGAAGATATAAACAAAAATGACCAAGGCTGACTGGTTTGGGACAGCCATAGCAATTGCAAGAGGATTACACGCTATTAGAGCTTTTTTATTTTGCCTGACAGCTGCCAAAATTTCTCTCATCTCTTTATTACCATTGTATTTCCACTCCTGGCAGATCTCCAGTGTACAGTTTGGCTGTCGCTATGAGACTAAGCAACTAGTTCTCATGTTTCTGCTTCCATTTTTGCTAAAGCTGCTGGTTAAAAGAAACATGCAAAGATGGTTGTCTCTGCTTATGATACTCGGTGTGTTTTTGATGCCCACCCCATGCCTTTGCGTGGATTATTAATCTTTATCATAGTCAGATTATTTCATACTGTGGCTAGTCCCTCTTGTTACAATTTCAAAACCCCCTACTAGAAGTTTTAGGTCTGTTAAGAAGTTAGCAGAATTTGAAATGTTTCCAGGCAGCAATGTTAATAGACCAAGAGGAAAAGAAGCCTTTCAAATGTGGAACAATGAAAAGAGAAAAGATAGATCCAAAATAATAAGAAGATATTTTAACCAATTTAACTCCAAAGTGAAGGAAGATAACATGTTATTCAATAGGTGACTAATCTTTGCGAAGGAGCAAGACAAACTAAGACAAACTGACTCTGGGGGGAGGGGTGGGAGGGAGAATATATTTCAGATAACTGTTCCATACAAGTGAATAGAGAACAATTCTTTCCATATCACCAGTATTTGAATTTATTCCAAAATGACAAGGTGGGTAATATTAAGAGACATTTTTTTAAACACAACAAAACATCAGAATGGCCATACTGTGTCAGACCAGTGGTCCATCTAGCCCAGTATCCTGTCTTTCGATAGTGGCCAATAAGTGGCCAGGTGCTTCATTGTGAATTAACAAAACAGGACATCATCAAGTGATCCATCCCTTGTCATCCACTTCCAGCTTCTGGCAAACAGAAGCTATGGACACCCACAGCATGAGGTTGCATCCCTGACCATCTTGACTAATAGCCATTGATGGACCTATCCTCCATGAATTTATCTAATTCCTTTTTGAACCTCATTATAGTTTTGGCCTTCACAGCATCCCCTGGCAACGAGTTCCACATGTTGACTGTGTGTTGTGTGAAGAAATACATCCTTTCTGTTTGTTTTAAACCTGTTGCTATTCATTTCATTGGGTGACCCCTGGTTTGTGTGTTCTGCAAAGGGGTAAATAATATTTCCTTATTCACTTTCTCCACTCCATTCACAATTTTATAGACCATATCATATCTCTTCTTAGTGGTCTCATTTCCAAGCTGAAAAGTCCCAGTCTTTTTAATCTTTTTTCACACCCCTGAGCGACAAAAGTTTTGCTGGCATAAGTGCTAGTGTAGACAAGGCCTAAGTGTATCACAATCAGTCACGAAGCGATATTAATATGGTTCATATGTTCAGAAAGAGAAAAGCAATGCTCAAATGGCCTGTGGTTTGGTGACGGGAAAAAAAATCTTTAAAGAATACATCTCTGACACGAGGAGCTTGTCTATTGTGAGAAATTACATCGTGTTAGACTATAACTCTTAGGAGTCATGCTAGCTAAGGCCTTGTCTACAGTGAGAAAAGGAGCTGTGCTGGAAAACTTAACTAACACATATTAATTAATCCATTGTTAAACAATACTTAGCACTTGGTACAGAGAAAAAGAATTGTGTTTAAAACCATATTAGCCGTTCAAGGTTAAGTGGCCAACTGCGGCCCAGCTGTGTGCTAAAAAAATTTAAAGTTTGCTGCTCCTGGGTCCCAGCATGGAGTGAGACCAGCTGAGGGGGAGAAGATGGTGCCTCGCAGCCCCACTGGAGCAGTCCCAGCTGGGGTGCTCCCTGCCAGCAGGGAAGGCGAAGCAGCCCCCTGTGGTGGGGGAAGAGCTCAGCTGGCAGCCTGATGCTTCCTCCCTCCTCGCACTGTAGGGACTCACTGTGTTTTAGGGTTGCCAGAAATCTGGTCAAAAAGGGATTGGGGAGATGAGCGCTGGGCAGGGCTTGCTCTGCTCAGCCTGTGAGAGGAGACTCGCTAGGCCCCTGTCCCTGGCTGAGGCTGGCAGCTCCGGGATGCTGCCACCTAGATCCTAATGCCCATCGCCATCCTCTTCTAGGTGTGCGGGTTCCTGTTTCTGTACAATAGTGAGTGCCCATGGGGGGCAGGGCAAGCGGGTGGGGTGGGGCAGGGTGGGGGGAAGAGGCCGTGGGAAGGAAGAGGGATGGGATAGGGCAGAGGGAAGAAAAGGGGATGGTGCAAAGGGGCAACGGGAGGGGGATGCCTGCAGTAGACAGTGCACGCCTGCCCGTTCTCTGCTGGCCATGTCCGGACCCAGAGCTCACAGCCAGAACAGGAGGCTGCCCTGTGAGTCCTGTCTCTAGGGGGAAAGCAGATGCGGGGTGGAAATTTGTCCCATGGGCGGCTTCCCAGCTAAGGTCCCTGTGGCTCAGTGGGTGGGATCACCCCGCCCATGACTGTATGGGAACAGGCATCAAGGGACATGTGCCCGACTGGGGCGCCCCAGCCGGCAGGGTGGGGAGGACCTGTCTCCTCCTCTCCCACCCATGCAATCTCTGCCACCATGCGCTAATGCCCTCCGCAGCAGTGACCCTCTCGGGCCTGGAAAACGCCCCAGTGATTCAGCCCCCCAAGTATTATATATCATGGGCACTCGTACTGCCTGCGTCCCATGACTCACACACACACTTCCCATATGTTTCACACAACTTTCACCTACCTCGCTCAGTCTCCTACACGTGCACGCACACTCAGCCACACCTGTATAGACCAATGTATGAACAGAAAAATCCCTTTATTGCAATAAATAGATTGGGCTACTTTGGGGCTGGTTTTAAAGTGATGTACAGGCAGAATGTATTCTATATTGTGTGGATGTGGCCCATGTAACACACAGAGAGCTACATATGTGGCCCACAATGGTAAATAGGTTGAGAACCACTGGTCTACAATGAGGTTAAACATGTTTTAACACTCAGTGTGTACAGGATCTGTCACATTTAACTCAGCCACTTGCTTAACCATTATCAGCTTACATAGTGCTAAACACGTTTAACACTATGTCAGCTACCACTGCTCCACAGGGTCATGTTCTAACACAATGCAATCTCCCTATGCAAGCTCTAGTGGAGTAATAACCAAGAAAAAAAGGGTAGCAACAATGGCAATTGTGAATTAAAAATAATTTTTAAATGGGTTAGCAAAAAAGAAAATCTGATTTTGAATGGAGAACCATGTCTTGGAGCTATGTACATTCGCCACTTTATCCTCTTTCAGGTCAAACAAAACATTTTATAAGAGGAATAATATCGTTCAGGCTTAGGTAATAGAGTATGAAGCTGAAGCACCTGATTTGTGTGATTTGTGTAGCTGTACTATTATTACAGAAAGCCTAATATAACCCATTCATTTACTACTGTCTAAATTAACAGTCGATGCAATCATTGTGTCAGAATATACAGTGTGATGTCATGAAAACCTTGTGAGTCATACACACTCACAAAGACAAATAACCATTTTTAGTCAAAATGCTCAACAGTCTTTTTAGAATTTAAAATGTAAAATTCAAACAAGCATGCAACACTAGATTAAAGATTGTTTCCAGTTTACATTTTTCTGTTTAATAAAAATTTTTCATTTCTAATTGTTTTTAGTTTAATTTGTTATATAAAATCTGATGAAAAACATTTCCTTGATAAAAAAATGTCAAGTTACAAAAAGAACAGTTTAACCATTAAGATGCTGCCTGTGGTTAGAAAAGTAGGCATGTATTGTTTTACTATTTATATTTAAAGTAAGATTTTTTTGAAATTTAAAATTATTTCTGTTAATTGCATATCAGACTAGAATGAAAGTAAAGGCAAAAAAGCAGGCTCATGGATTAGAGTCTCAGGTCTAGAAAGAAATTGCATGATATGCAGAAAGCCTGGCTAAATGGCATTTAATTATAAACCTTGGGATGAAATTAAATACCTTAATCCTGGAGATTGGCGTTCTTAACACTCAGGACATGCTACTAATTCTGTGTACAGTCTATAGACCACTTTCCCCCTGTATTCTTTGTATTGTATATATTTAATATGAGAATTTAAAAAAAAGTCTGAACTTCATGGCTGTGAAAGTTACAGCATATTGTAAATCCTTTATTCCTTTTTTCTCAATTCACAATAATTTAATGGGGGAATTCTCTCCCACATTCTAAATATCTAGTTATTTTTGTTAGTCTTTAAATGTATCATCTGATAGTCAAGCTAAAAATACTTTTTATTGGGATGTGTTTGTACAGAAAACAGAATCTGAACCCTGCCTCCTCTTTTATTTAAAAAGTTTGGTTCTAGGTACAAACTTGGCAGCTCACACTTATTTCTGTGATGTGCTGAAACAAGACACTGAATCCAAACACCCTAGCCCTGTACTTTGGGGCAATTTAGATTCAGAGCCAAATCTATCTCAGAACTCCATGGCTGGGCTACATCTCTACTTTTTATACATATTTTGCCACGTATAGTGAACAATTTTCAGATGGTAAATTTTGATCTGCATCAGCTTGGCTGAGATTTCAACTGGTGACCTAAAAGTGGAAATCTCCTATTATATTAACAGTTCTTCATGCATTCCCCTGAGGTCTAAATATTTGCTTCTGGGTAAGGATGTAGACAAAAATGTCCTGTTATAAATTTCTCCAGTGTCTAAGAATGCGATACAAACTGGAAGGCAGAAGGGAAGGTAAAATTAAACAGTAAACGGTGTTGTGCTCCATTAACTTCAGCTGAGGAATTGGCTTCTAATCACTTTTTCCTGTTGCCACAACAAACCTGGCAACTGCTTATCTCTCTCCCCCCTTCTCTCTACCAGAGGAAGGGATTTAATAGGCCTCGAGCAACCTTGGATTGGGCTCAGGTGCCCCTAATTGATCTGAGCTTGTAGGGAAAAGGGCCTTTAACATTCTAGGACTGACATACCTGCCTTCCTGCACCCTCGTCAACCTCCTCCTAGCCCTGGCCAAACTGGCCATCTACAAGACCAGGGAGAGGAGGTTGGCCGGGGGGGGTGCTCTGCAACTGTGGGGCCTACTTCCGTTCCCTTGTGTATTCACGCATCCAGGCAGAGTTCCTCTGGGCAGCATCCGCTGGCTCCCTTGACACCTTCCGGGAGCAGTGGGCACTGTCTGAGGTTCTCTGCTCGGTGTCCCCTTCTGGCTCCCTTTGTTTAAACCTGTGACCCTCACGTCCCCTCCTGTTTTTTCATTAGTTGTCCCAAGTAATCAGTTGCGTTCCAGGCTCAGTGGCTCCTCCCCTTAGGCTGGGGGAGGGGCCTTTAGCAGCGGGCGGGCTGGCACCCGCCAACTTCCTTGTTTGCAAATAGATGCACCCTCTTTAGCCCTCCGGCCTGACTGTCACACTATGATTACAGTTGTTATTGTTTTGGGGACTACTGAGTAGCATAAACACAGAACATGAGTGCTAGTTACATACATGGTTTTGTATGGTTATCTCAGAGGAGTGCCATATTTGCATGAACTTTAGACCTTGTGCAACTGTGGAAGTGCACAGTAAAATCACTATAGAATGTCATTTTAGCAGCCCATCCACGCAATAATGACAACCCTGATTTTTTAACTGGTTTGTGGCATAGCTCACTTGAACCATTTACATTGTTCATTTTGATGCCATGCAGTGGAATTTTTACATTCACAACCATGTTCGCATATCCAAATCTATCATGTTGACCAACTATGTTTCTATAAGTACAGCTATCCCAGGAGATGAAGTCCTGGAGGATGTACATACGGAGCAGCTTCAACAGCTTATAAGGGCAATGCACTCTGGGATGCCTACGTATATCTAGGAGGAATGAAGACAATCTAAACAAGTTACACAAGCAAAGACAGGGGTCCTATCTGCACTGCACAAAAGAGCATAACCAAGTGTTTACAGGAAGACAAATGTTACAGACCAGGATATTACAAGGGTGGAAAACCGTTAGCTATCATGCTTACTAAATCAGTTTTAACCACATGGTACGGGACACATGCTATGAGCCAAACCCTCAGTGGCATAGTGCCACTGAATGGAACTATGTTTAGAGCTACCCATACCACTAGCTGACTACAAGCTAGATTACAAGTTGTAATGTGGACAGTGTGATAGTCTCCCTTTAAAAAGAGACAAAACTGGAAAATAGAATTCAAAAATACACATTATGCAATACTAAGGTTTCAGATTTATGCCCGGGTCCTACAGACCCAATAGGACTATTCACACATGTAAAGTTATTCATTTGCATAAGTCCTTAAAGGTTCAGGGCCTTAACCACTAAAGTTAGGCAATCCAGAAGGGAAGGTTCTCAAGTAACATTAAAACATCCACCTTGCCGCTGCGTTACCACTACATATTAAGGTTTGGATTTTAAAACCTCACTAATCATGAAATTTTACTAATTAGGTGACATATGCATAAGTTAATATGTAATATGAATGTGTTAAGATTCGCCTAGTAAATTTATACATTTCCTGATTTTTTTGGCATTTAAATTTGTAACTTTGTCATGGTAGTAATGCCATTTTTGTTTAGCATTAATACACTTACTACTAAAGTGTTTTCCTGGACACTAATCATCTTTATGTGGTTTTTTGCATTTTGAGGTTTTTTTGTTTTTGTTTTTTGTTTTTTTGTAAATGAACCTGCTATGATCTGTATATCTTGGCAAGTAACTTACAGAACAATAACTTAAATCTTTTCATTTGATCAATGTTTATTTTGCAAAATTAAACACTTTTACTGTTACAGACTGGCTTCTATGAAGTGTCTTTCAGGCTTGAATATGAAGGGTAATCAGTTATATTGGGAACAGTTGCATGCCTCACGATCTCCCTTCCTTGAAGGAGGTAGGATAGCTTTGTGTTGCTGTTTAAACAGTCAGGTCCTTTGAAGTCCATCGAATTACTTGAGATTTACAATGAAGTAACTAGAACTGAAAATTTTTATCACCATATTTTTCCACTGAATTGCAACTCCCAGGACTGTCATCTGTGCAAAGGTAAACTTGTCTCCAAGTGACTCTGTGTTTATACGATGGATATGTATATCTTGCCAAAGGAAAAGAACTGCCAGGCACTAAACCTTGAACTTGTAAGAAAACATCACTGAAGTAATCACTAGTTATGGAGATTTTCAAATAAAAATAATCTTCTAGTCATAACCAAGATAAAGAGTAACCTCGCCAATAAAAATAATCCAATATAAATTTGTTTGTCTAAGGAGGGAGAAAGCTGAAGCTGTTTGTACATGTTAATAAATAGACTAGTCAGCAATTTAACTTGGACCAATGGCATTTATGGGGATGGACTTTTAATCTGCTTTCGTTTTCTTAATACACAGACAGATGGGGACGAGAGAGGGTGGGTTGCTTTGTCCATCCCTTCTCACGGATGGATCAGAGCTGTAATTGTTCACATTAGCTGAGAAATCTGGCAGAAGGCAATCTTCAGCTCCTGGCAGTTTTCTCCACTATTAATTCACTACTGAGAAGAGGTTCTTTGCTAGGACTATGCTGCTTACTTTCTCCCAAAGTGGAGTGGCCCTTTTAGAGCAAAGAAGTTATTTCTGTTTGCAGAATGCACTTGCTTCCCACTGTGCGGAACTAATGCTTCAAGATTGGCTTGATTCTGAATTGTGTCTCTAAATCCAGGGATAGTAGGAAGCTATTGCAATTGGGGGTGGGGGACCTAGACCCAGACCCTTACTGCTGAACGAAGAGACCCTGCAAATACTGCAGCCAGTGCAGAAGCTTGGGATCTGTCTGAAGCTCAAACTCTACTAGGGGCAATTGCCGGAGAGGGAGTCTGCTGCATGCTTTAGTCATCAGGGAAAGCAAGAAAATGAGCACGCACTGGGGGATTTAATTCAGCAACTCTGCTGGGGTTTTTGTGTGGACAAAAGAAATATATGATTATAGGGGAAAGATTTCCAGTTGGGTCTGAAAAGCAGCGATTCCGGGACCCATGTGCTGCCTACGCCGCACAGCACTGTGCCCTGGGGAGTGTGCTCAACATTTTCTGTGAAAGGGAGGGCAATTAAAGCTCTCAGGATCCATCTCATGACTCTCAAGAGCTTCTCAGAGAAACTTTCCAATGTGAGTTCTGTTACAGTAGCCCTGTTGTCGCTAAGAGAGCAGCAGCCCCACAACTCCAGCTTGCCCTTTGAGTCCTGCCTTTCTTACATAACTCCAATGGGCATTACAGACAACCAAACAGAGATCATGTGATGAGAAATGCCACGGCTTGGACTGTTTCTAATTCCCAGTCTAGCTCTGCTGCAATCAGCTGAAAAGTTCTGCTCTACAAAGCTCTTCTGGGTGACCTGGCCAACCCTATCCTGCCATGCATGCACTGTGCTTTGTGGTGGGGCTTTCTGTGCACAGTCTGGTCAAAGGAAGAATAAAAGGGAGTGAGCAAGGTAAAAAGACTCAGGCTAGAGAGATTGCTCCTGGCCATGGCAAGCATGGGACGGACTTCAGCTCCACAGGAAGATCCTTCTGCAGGCACAGCTACACAAGTAATGGAAATTCTATTAGGAGGAACAGCTCAGCCTCAGAGATGGCCTTGGCTTGCTTACAGGTGAGAAGCAATGACACTTAGCAAAAACATACTCATGGGCACAGGGACAATGGCTTTGTGAGGCACAGAATCAGCTTGAACAAGGCTTGAGTACATATCAGTTGTTTATGATGAAAAACCAAAAAGTATTTGTTGGATCTATGCTGGTTTCGCGATCTCCAGAATTGTTGTTCCTATTATCAAGGAGGATAGAAATTAGTAGGAAGATATCATTTCAGGGGTTTTCTTCAATTCATTTTAAAAGAGCTCTGTCCAAGGTGGATAATGAATCAATTGGCAGCAGAACACTTTTCATTTGGGAGGACTGCCTCAAAAGCAGGGCATTTTAAGGGGGCATCTAGACAGAAAAGTATTAGACTTGGAGGCTTTAGTTCCCTAGCCTCTTATTCCTGGTTCTGCCACCTGTATTATACATGCTGGTCAATGCCCTCTCAGTAGCTAGAGTGTGCCAACCAATCCATATTTTAAAGACTTATTTTTTTGGAATGTCATTGTTTCCATGTTTCATAGACAAAAACCAAGTTTTTATATATAGTCCCATTATAAAAGTCTTAACCATCTCATATGGAAGCCTGGTGTTTAAAAAGTAAACTAAAACCGTAACTGTATTATTCTGCTTCATTTTCTGGTTAGATTGCTCTCTTGTGAATGGGTTTACATGTGGTAAAAGTGCAAGTTACATTATAGAGGAATTTGTAGCAAAACCTGTTCACTATGTTCTTCTGCTAAAGTAACTGATTGTAGAGAGGGGACTGCAGTATTGCACTAGCCAAATGAGACATTTTTCATTAATAGGCCACTGCTCTGCCAGTTAAATTTTGACTGATGCTTAAAAGAACATATACATGTTGCACCTTTCTTATGCTTTTCTTTTCCACAGAGCCTCTGAACTAACAAATGAAGGATATGTGTGTGGAACAGAGACTGCTTAAAAGCAAAATTAAGTCCTTGCACGTAGTGGGGAATGCAATGCTGTGTCACTACGGGGATTAAGGGGTTTGTTTAATATTCAGTGTGCATACTCTGTAAAAGTGCCCTTTTGTAAAATCTCACTGCACATCATCACATCACTACATTTTCTTTAAACCCTGGTATGAGCTTGAAAATAGTAAATTCCATGTTTAAATATAGGGCCTGATTCTCCTCTCACTTATGCCAATGTAAATCAGGAATAACCATTGAAGCCGAAGAGATTACACTGGTGTAAAACTAAGTAATTGATGAAGATATTGAACAGAAGCAGACCTAGGACTGATCCCTGTAGGACTCCACTCGATATGCCCTTCCAACTTGACTGTGAACCACCAATAACTAAACTTTGGAAATGGTTTTCCAAATAGTTATGCACCCACCTTATAGCAGCTCTATCTAGGTTATATTTCCCTTGTTTGTTTATGAGACGGTCATGCGAGACAGTATCAGAAGTCTTATTAAAGTCAAGATACATCACATCTACCGCCTCCCCCCAGCCACAAGACTTGTTACCCTGCCAAAGAAAGCTATTAGGCTGGTTTGATGTGATTTGTCCTTGACAAATCCATGTTGGCTGTTACTTATCATCTTCTAGGTGTTTGCAAATTGCTTGCTTGATTATTTGATCCATTTGCTTTCTGGGTACTGAAGTTAAGCTGACTGGTCTGTAATTCCCTGGGTTGTCCTTATTTCCCTTTTATAGATTGGCACTATATTTGCCCCCTTGCAATCCTCTGAAATCTCTCCAGTCTTCCATGAGTTTTTGAAGATAATTGTTAATGGCTTAGATATCACCTCAGTCCACTCCTGGAGTATTCTAGGATGTATTTCATCAGGCCCTGCCAACTTGAGGACATCTAACTTGTCTAAGTAATTTTTAACTTCTTTGCCTATTTTAGCCTCAGATCCTACCTCACTTTCACTGGCATTCATTGTGTTAGACATCCGATCCGATTGCTACTAACTTTTTAGGTGAAAACTGAAACAAAAAAGGCATTTAGCACTTCTGCCATTTCAACATTTTCTCTTATCGCCTTTCCCCCCTCATTGAGTAATGGGCCTACCCGGTCCGTGGTCTTCCTCTTGCTTCTAATGTAGTTGTAGAATGTTTTCTTGCAACTCTTTATGTCTCTAGCTAGTTTAATCTCATTATGTGTCTTGGCCTTTCTAATTTTGTCCCTACATGCTTGTGTTGTTTGTTTATATTCATCCTTTGAAATTTAACATAATTTCCACTTTCCAATTTTTAGGACTTTTTTTTGAGTGTCAGATCATTGAAGATCTCTTGCTGAAGCCAGGATGGTCTCTTGCCTTATTTCCTACCTTTCCTATGCAGTGGGATAGTTTACTCTTGTGCCCTTAATAATGTCTCTTTGAGAAACTGCCAACTCTCTCAAACTGTTTTTCCCCTTTGACTTGCTTCCCATGGCTCTTACCTACCAACTCCCTGAGTTTGCTAAATCCATTATCTTTATTCTGTTGTTTCCCCTTTTACCATTCCTTAGAATCATGAACTTTATCATTTCATGATCACTTTCACCCAAGCTGCCTTCCACTTTCACATTCTCAACCACTTCCTCCCTATTTGTCAACATCAAATCTAGAACAGCCTCTCCCCTAGTTGCTCTCTCCACCTTCTGAAATAAAAAATTGTCTCCAATGCATTCCAAGAATTTGTTGGATAACCTGTGCCCTGCTGTGTTATTTTCCCAACAGATGTCTGGGTTGTTGAATTTCCCCATCACCACCAAGTCCTGTGCTTTGGATTATTTTATTAGTTGTATAAAAAGAGCCTCATCCACCTCTTCTTCCTGGTTAGTTGGTCTGTAGTGGACCCCTCCCATCACATCACCCTTGTTTTTTACCCTTTTTATCCTTACCCAGAGACTTTCAACAAGTCTGTCTCCTATTTCCATCTCAACGTCAGTCCAAGTGAATACATCTTTGATATACAAGGCAACACCTCCTCCTTTTTTTCCTGGCCCGTCCTTCCTGAGTAAACTGTACCCTTCTATACCAATATTCCAGTCATGTGTATTATATCACCACATCACCTGTGATGCCAATTATGTCATAGTTGTGATTATTCACTAGTATTTCTAGTTCTTCCTGTTCATTCCCCATATTTCCTGCATTAGTATACAGACCTCTAAGATACTGATTTGATTTCCCCTCTGTGTTCCCTCTTGTCTCCCCTTTGTCCCTACTATAATGGCCCATGCTCCCCCCAGATTCCGACACTTCTTCCAGGTTTCCATGTTTTAGACTCACTTGTGGGCTTTTGTCTCCTTCCCCCATCGAATTGAGTTTAAAGACCCCCTCACTAGGTTAGCCAGTCTGGATCCAAAGATACTCTTCCCCTTCCTCGATAGGTGGACCCCATCTCTGCTCAGCCACCCTTCTTCCCAGAACAGTAACCCGTGGTCATGGAAGCCAAAGCCCTCCTGTTGACAACATCCTTGCAAACAGACATTCACCTCCAGGATGCATCTGTCTCTGTCTGGGGCCCTACTCTTGACTGGAAGGATCGAAGAGAACACCACCTGCGCTCCCAACTCCCATAGCCCAGTAGTCATTTCTGGTCTGCTCAGGGTCATATCTTGCAGTATCATTAGTTCCCACATGGATGTGTAGCATGGGGGAGTTTGTCAGAGGAACAGATGATGCTCGACAATCTCTCTGTAATGTCTCGGATATGGGTCCCTGGCAGACAGCATACCTCCTGGGATGCCATGTCAGGCTGACAGATGGGTGCCCCTGTCCCCTTCAGAAGAGAGTCACCAACAACCACTACCCTATGTTTCCTCTTGGGAGTGGGGCTTCTCCTCCTCCACCTTTGGGGGCGATTCCTCATCCCTCATTGCCAAGGCAGCCTAGCAGTTCTTCATCACTATGGTGGGTGGGTTAGGAGTAGGGGTGGAGCACTCATGCTGTCAGAAGTAACCAGCAGCCAGTGTCCTCCCTGTGACAGAGCCGTATCCTCCTCTTCCGGTGGCGTGACAACACTCCTCTCCAGCTGGATCGCTTCCTCAGCCTTGGACGTCTCCATATGAATACTCTCGATGAATTCCTCATGTGCACGAATGCTCCTCAGCCTAGCCACCTCCTCCTGTAGCTCTCCTGCCCACTTCCTAGGAGATTCCACCGGCAGGCACTATTCACATTGGATGGTCTCCCCAGCCTAGCTTTCTAGGAAAGGGAAATGCAGGCCACAGTCTCTGCAAATCCACACCAGGATCTGGGTAGATGCATCCATGGCCCGGTTCTCAACTCGCTCTCAAACTGCCGTTTGGCTAGCTCTCCTGGGTCACTTAGCCTCTTTTCTCCGAGGCCAGCCCTACCCCCTTGTTGATCATATGGGGGAAGGTGGTCACAAGGCTGATCAAGGCTGACCAAAGATAATCAGGGCTGATCTAGGGAACAAAGGCTCAGACAGGCCCCAGACACACAACCCCAACTGACCCTGTAACTTTAAGTAACCTGAAAGAGAAAGAAAAAAACAAACTCACTTTCACTAGTACTTGCACTTGTTCTGCAGGGGATCTCCTTTTCTTCTTCTCAGACTCCTCCTCCTCTTTTGAAGGGCATTAGCACTTAACAGTGACTTAATGTTTCTGTATTGGAATAATCTCTACATGTCAATGTTTTCTTAATTTAACCTTGAAGACTCCCCCAAGGAGTCACTCGGGTCATACGTGAATCAGAGCTTGCATACAGGTGAACCTAACAGCATTACTTAAGGATAAATTGCCCATATATAAGTGTGCCCTGTGTAAGGAGGCTGCATGTAGCTGTGCCACACCAAGAAGATCACAGGAAAGGCAAGATCACAGAAGACCACAGGAAAGGAGTCATGGCCCAATAACAAATACAAGACCTGCCCCACACCAGTCCTGCAGTGGCTCTCATGCACATTGGAAAAGTAAAGTCAATGCTCTGCCCATTCCCCAGCCCCTCTGACCACTTGTTCATGGGGAAGTAGCTATTATAAAGTGCTTACCCCTGTGTGTCTAGATCCTGTGAAGCGGAACAGGGGTGGGGTTTACTCTTTCTTACACCCCTGCACAGTCCTGTAGGTTGGGTCATAATCTGAACCTTGCCATAGGGAGTAATATCCCAAGTATAGCTGAGGTTAATTTTTAACAAACAGCACTAAAAATGTGTGACCCAAAATAAACCTGTTTGCAGTTTCTAGAGAACAGCCCTTTAAAAAATACTCCTAAATTTTTCTGCTTATATACCTATTATTTGGAGGCATTTAAGATGTCTAGTGTAGAGACATACACTATATGCAACAGTAGTACATGGTATGTGTTAGTGCAGTGTTTCTGTTTCATTAACAGGCTAGAGTTGGGAACTTTAGACATAAAAGCTGAAGAATGATGCTGTACTATAATAGCTTGTTTATACTGATGATTGGCAGTAACAGGAAATGAGAAGCAATTTACTTGATGCTTGTAAACTCTCCTCAGGAGGCACTAAAATGCTAGAGCTGGTACAAAATATTCTGAGAACAACTTCCTCATTGACTATGATGACCCCTAATGGCAGCAGCAGGTATTAATGCCACTGTGGCAAATAGTGTAGTAAAAACAACGAGAATCCTGTAGCACTTTAAAGACTAACAAATTCAATTTCTGCAGGCATAAGCTTTAGTGGGCTGCATCCCACTTCCTCAGATGCAATAAACAGAAATCAGATAAGGGGTATATATATACAACAAGGGTAGGGAACAACAATGGGGAGGGTAGGTGTTAGCAAAGTCCATTCAGTTAGAGTAGATGAGGCCTATTCACAACCATTGATTAGAAGGTGAGAATGTGTGAACAGTAACAATTACTTCTTGTAATGAGATAACCATTCCAAGTCCCTATTCAGACCCAGTCTGATTGTGTCAAGTTTGCAGATGAGTTCCAGCTCTGCAGTTTCTCCCTGAAGTTTGTTTTTGAAGTTTTTTTGTTGAAGTATGGCAACTTTCAAGTCAGCTACAGAGTGTCCTGGGAGATTGAAGTGCTCTCCTACTGGCTTATGGATGTTACCATTTTTTATGTCTGATTTGTGTCCATTTATTCTTTTGCGTAGTGACAGTCCGGTTTGGCCAATACATTACTCACCTCAGGGTTCTGCAAACAGACCAGTATCCAGCAACCAACGCTGTTCAACAGGAATGCTATTTAATTTTGTTGGGAAATATCCTAGTTCTTATTACCCATATGCATACTATAATTATTCACCTACTATGTTTTGATTGTGTGACTCTGAATTCGTACTTGTAAAGAGTGATGTAAGTGAACCAGTTTTATGCATTACCTTCTGTCAAATTTTTCTTTGTATGGATATACCTGTTTCATTAACATGAAATATCTGCCTCTCCCTTAAATGCACTGAAAGAACTATGTGTAAACTGAATGATGCTTCTTTAGTTCTCTTCTTTGGTACATATAAATTAAACTTCAGATATTTTCTTGCTTACAATTCATAATAGTGACCAAATTCCATGTTCCCAGATGTGAAGAGGATCTGGTGCCTACAAGAAAGAGCTGAATGTGTTTCAGTATACAGGATGGGGTTTTTTCACCCCAAGAGACTCTCATCTTGTGTACACCAACATGGCAGAATCTATACCCTCATGTGCCACCTAGAGCTATGTACTTTGCATTCCTGGGTCTGTATCTTTCTCAAGATTATCACTTAAACTTAAATTGCTGGCTGTAACGTTTCTGGAATTGAACTCTGGATATTTTATGATATTGTGACATTTTTCTCCTCATTTTAGTTATCTCTCATCCCTCCCATATCTTGCCAACCATGACTGAACAGCTGTGCAATGTAATTTATTGACTCCATCTTTCATCTAGTGATTCAGATTTGTAATGCTCAGCATCAGGTGTTGGGCTGCCCTCTCATTAGATATACATAACAAAACTAAATTACATAGATGTAATCGAACATAGGTAACTAGGATGACTGGGATAGTAGCTTTTTGTCTTCTGGGACTCTTGGTCTAATATTCCGGGTACTAAAACGACTGAATCACTTCCTTTCTAGCAGTGAAATCGCCTTTGGAATGTACTTACAGTCAACTGAGAGCTCTGTAAAAATGTTAAACATTACTTTATTTAGAGAAAATTGAATTTATACTCCCAATATTATCAGTTTTTCTTTCCTCACATTTTTACTGCTAATGAGAAATAGGAGTTAATTCACCAAAGCAAAACCAAAAAACCCAAGCCCCTATGTAGGGATGAGTTCCATAGCTAATGCAAAGTCAGCATAGCTCCACGGAAGCCAATGAAGCTATACCAGCTTCCACAAACTGAAGATCTGGCCCAATACATTTAGGAGCTTTTAAGTTTGCAAATGTCTATAACTGAGTAACCTCATGATCTGATTGCTGTAACTTGTGTCCTTCCTTCTGTCTCCCTTTTGTTTGTCACTCCAACTCAAATCACATCTAAAATCTGATAATAAACTCTTCAGGGCAGGGACCATCTCTTTGTATTTGTTCAGTAAAGACTAGCACGCTTCTGAGTGCTGTAAAAATAATAAACAATACAAATTTTCCTGAAAGCAGGATTTATTTTGAAAGGTAATTTGTTCCTGCTGCATATTCTTCCACTGAAGTCATAATCCTCTCTTTGTACATCGTGTTTATCTTCGCTGAAGAGGGGATCAACTAATTGCAGCATCACAAATGGGATTCTGACTTCAGGTGTGGAATAAAGCAGCAGGAGCTGAGGAGTTCTTTAAAACAAACTGCACACAACTGTCTTCATGCAAGTCTGTTACGAAAGATAAAGAGTGGAAAGATACTGGGAAAAAAAGGTAATGTATTTGAGCAGATTTGTGACAAAACAGAATCTTTCAAACTTTCCTATAGATTGTTAGTAGCTTTTTAATGTACTAATGAAGTGTGCTTTGGGGGATCTCTGATTAATTCCTGCTAGTATAGTTTTATATCAAACAAAACAAAACAAAAATCCATCCATTAGCTCTTTTAGTCCCTATAGCACTCATCTATAGCTAAGGCACTTTAGACACCTGATTCATTGTTGGTGCTGTGGAAACATTGTCAGACACAGAAAACTGCAGCTGTCCATCCCTGAAGGTGCTTTCTAGCACATCACTGAAAGAGTTCAGGATAATTGTCCATGACTAGTAGAGAGGAGACTGCATGAATTGCTATTCAGGAAAGAGGGGTCTTCTCAGGACAGGGCTGGTGTCTGAGTGAAAATGTCTTGAATTGAATTTAACCTGGAGATCAAACTTCCCCCTCTGAGGGGAGGATCCTTGCATATCAGAATTGGGATACATCATCTTCCATGGGACAGGCTTACGCTTGCCAGCTACATCTTGCTTTCATTGTTAGCCGTTTTTCTAGGGAGTGCTTTATAAGCAGAAGCCCTCATTGGTTAATGTCATGAAACATTAATAACCTAGTGGATGAACTGTGTATCCTTCCCCAGGGCAATATCTAATTTCATGGTTCCTAGGCAGCCCTCGGAAACAGAATGAAGCTGGGACTATGCTGTACAGGCATGCCTGACACTTGGTTTAGCAGGGGTGAGAGGAAATGGACACACCTAGTGTACAAATGTGCAGCATTAAGTCTAATCACTGGTAATATTCAAGAGGTCCTGTTTCTGGGGTGTTTGATTGAAAAATATGACAAAAGTAAAAGGTAGGTCATTTATCAGGGGCAGAGACAATGGTCTGAGTGATACAGCTTCTGCAAGAAAGCAGTTCTTGTCTGTGTGAATTTATATTCTATATGACAAAAATTGTTTCTTTAGGCTGTTGCACACTGCACAATACTAGTGTCAAAATGATGCTGTGTATAAATGGAGTGTGGTTGTGACTCTTTCTGCTCTTCTGGGCCTTAAGTCTGTTTCACACTAAACAAAATGAAAAAAATTAATAAATCCTCTCCGTGGTGTGTGAGGTTTTTTGGTTTTTTTTAAATTTTAGTTTTTGTGTGTGTGTGTCAGTTGCCAGATGGATTGTGGGGGATTTCTATATGGGAGGCCCTGGCATCACTTACAGAAGTTAAAGTACAGAGACTTGCTCTTCCTAAGGCTGTTTTGGGACTCAGTACGTAACAGTGACAGATTCATGATAGGAAACTGAGGAGTTTACTACTGATTTCATTGGGGTTGTGAACACATGGTTTAGTCTCATACATGGTACATTATAAATGGACAGTCTCTGGGCCAGATCCTTTGTTATGTTACGGCTGCATTGTGGTTCTCTGGTGGTAAAAGTGGCTTTAAAGCCAACTTAACTGGTCAGCTGAAGATTCCTCATGTCTAGGAGAATCCTCGATGGTGTATAGCTGCAGAAGCAGCAGCTCCTATGCTACCTTTGATACTGGTTGTTGGTGCATGATCATGGAAAAGAGGTGTGACCAAATCATCTCTGCACTCCAGCAATCCCCATCTGCTGGAATGCATGTTTGGGGCCATGAGCAGCCATCTTAAATTACTAGAGTCTTAAGGCTGTCCTGATTTATGCTGTGGACTGAACTGCACTTTTATGCAGCTGGCCAATGGATCAGGGACTCGGAGGGGAGGTATTATAAAAGTACCTCCCCTCCGAGTCCTGAGCTGTGTTGAGCTCAAGTTGGCCTTATCTCTGGATCTGGGCCTCTGGGTTTAATCCATTTAGTTTGTGCACTTTAAAATGAGTATAAATGCCTCACAAGAGTACTGAAGCTTAATCTTTGTAAACAGCTTTGATATCCTGGGATAAAAGATACTATGGAAATACAGAGTATTATTATTATTTTATTAATCATTTTATATAGGATCTGGCAACTCATATCTCAGCTGCTCCCAGAAACCTCCTCACAGTTTAAGGCTCCTGAGCTGCAGTAAAACTGTAATAATGAGCTAGGCTATAATGAAATGTTCTCAGGAGACACATTCTCATTACAATTGATCTTTCTGGTGGGGATTTTCAACAAGAAGAGTTTAGGTACATAGGAGACTTTAGTTCTGCTCCTATCTGCATTGCTGGATTAGTGATTTTTTTGTATCAGGTTGCTTGTGTGGAAGGCAAGGGAGGGAGTTAAATTTTAGCTAGGATTTTATAGTTCTCTGCCCAGGGGTTTTACAGATGTAGGTTAAATATTTGCTTGGGGGCAGAATGAATGGCTAATGCAAAAGACACCAATCACAGATGTGTTTCGATTGTTGTAGCTTCACTTCATCCATTGCACTCCATTGGGCAAGTAAAATATGAATTAATTTGCCTGACTTAACAGCTAACTTATTCCTCCATATTTGAGAGGTTTCTAAGCATTTATGCGTAATGAAAGTGAATTAAACAATGCTGGGCAAGCTTCCTTCACACAGGTTTGCCTATGCATATCAGTCCTGACCTCCAACTTCCAGCTAATGACAGTAAGGGATTTTCCTGCACAGGCAGCCACAACTGGGCTGATTTTGTGATATGCAAAAGTATCTACTAAAGAGAACATGATATGAGTCTGGTAAGTTTCAGTGTATTCATTAAATTATATTTGAATCCAGAGGAAAACGAACATTTATTAACCATAATATACCTGTCAAGTACTCTGTTTTGTCTTCCACTCCAAACTTTCTCTCTTGTGTGACTGCTTCATTCCCATGTAAGGAAATGTGAATTTGAAGATTTCTTGATATGGAATTAGCTAGGATCACTGTGCAATCTTCAATTCACTGCAGCTTATACAGCAGTCAGAAATTCATATCAGATTAAAGTTATTCTAGGGAGTTCAGTTTGTCCCTTAAGCAACACCAGTACTTACCTTTGCCATGCTCACTGAGGGACAGATCCTGAACCCACATTTTACTCATTACTTACTCAGACAAGCTCTCATTTAGTACAGTGAAAGTTTGTCTGCATAAAAACTGAGTAAAGATTTCAGAATATGGTTCTATGTAATTATCTTTATGTTACTGGCAGAATGTTTGTACTGTTATTGGTGGAGTGTGTATGACTTAGTGGAATGTGCATTCTGTGCGTATGTGAATGTAATTTAGCATGGAAATTGCTTGATAGTTGTCCATATATTTTTAATGATTAACTTCCAGCTGCTGATAGTGCACTTGGTACCTTGTGGGCATGTTTGGAAAGCACTGATTCCAGTGGGTGTTGTGATAAGGTGTTATTTTGCTTGTGTTTCTGTGTCATATCATGCAAACTAATATCACTACAAACAATATGATCAGTTGGAGAGAGCCCAGTTATCAGGCAGGTGCCATCTTGGTTTCAGAAGAATTGTGGTTAGTAGCGTGAGTAGGTCTGTTTTCCTTTCTCGGAATCATATGCATTAAAAGCTTGCCTTCTCTCTTGTTTGTAAGGAAAATTATCTTAGCATTGAAGCCTGAACTAATCTCTTTTGAGGTCCTTTTTAACTACTTTGTCTTGCTAGATGTTGTGTTGTCATGTGCATTTGACCACAGATCATATAAATGGCCATGTGCTATATGCAGGACTTATTCCATAGGGCAATTGCTGATACTCCTTGCCTCAGTATCTGGCCACATCTCAAACACCTTGCTCCATTTGCCATAATCACACTAATAAAAGCTCCTTGCCAAACACTTCTGTGAACAAAACCCAGTCATCTAAAAATACATGGGAAAGAGAACAAAAAAAAAAAAAAAAAAAAAAGGGAATAAACATGGCTGAATCTAGTCAAGCTCTGAATCTGATTCAGCCAATGTGCTCATGAATACAATTTTCTACTATTCAT
Source organism: Emydura macquarii macquarii (assembly GCF_026122565.2). Lineage (NCBI taxonomy): Eukaryota > Metazoa > Chordata > Testudines > Chelidae > Emydura > Emydura macquarii. The sequence goes on along the minus strand of NW_027130432.1, from coordinate 12,372,632 downwards.
CTAGTTTTTCTATATTAATCCTACTTTCCCCCACCCTGTCCATGAACCCTTCTGTTCCTCCCAAATCAATGAACACTGCTCCTAATCAGTTAATTAATTTTGCCCCCTCCTCCCCTGACTTTTTTCTAGGGCTTCTGCTGTGTCCCTATCACTCTCTAAAGAGCACGAGAGACCTTTGTGCTCCCAACTCCTCTCGCTTCTGAGACCCCTGCTCCTTCTTGCCATTCCATCCTGTATGCTGAAGCTCAGGTCAGTGGTCACTCTGATCCCTGTCTCTCCCCTTCCTTCTCTGAAAACAGGAGCAGCAAAGGGACTTCTCCCCAAGCCCTTCCTCCTAGCCTGTGAAAAACCTAGTGTGTCAGAGACCACTTTTATCCTTCTTTCCAGGCTCTTCGGAAAAGCTCGTGGTCCTATAGATAGAAAGCTATTTCTGATATCCACCTTAAATCTCCCTTGCTGCAGATTAAGCCCATTATTTCTTGTCCGATCTTCAAGGGACATGGAGAACAGATGATCACAGTCTTCTTTATAATAGCCCTTAACAAATTTGAAGACTGTTATCAGGTCTACCCTCCCTCTTCTTTTCTCACAACTAAACACACCCAGTTTTTTTAGTTTAGTTTTTTCAGTTTTCTTGCTATCTCTTTTCCCTGTGGATTCTCAAATTACTCAGTGGATTACTCTTAGCTCTTGAGGGCATCAAGGGGTGAAACAGAAAAAGCCAATGATTTCACATCATACGTAAACACTGGTGAATGTGTCTGCCTTTATTTTACTGGTATGGCTACCTCAGAGCTTTATGTGCCTTCCTCTTACCCATGCTGAGGATCAGCTGTCCCCAGTAATTAGTTGAGTCCCAGGCCCAGTGACTCCTCCCCTTAGGCTGGGGGAGGGGCCGGGGCCTTTAGCAGTGGGCGGGCTCATGCCCACCCACTTCCAGGAACACATATAGGACTCATGTTGAGGAGGTAATTTCTACCATGATTACTTTGCAGAAATCAAGCTGTGGACAATCAAATGGCACAAACAATACTATAGAGTTTTTAATTTCCTTAGTGTCCCTGGACTACCTGGCTGTTCGACCCCACCTCACACTTTAACTTCCCAATGACATTCCTAACTCACAGGGTCCCTTAAATCCTCCGAGTTCAGAACTCCACAGCACAGTTAGAGCTGAGACAGTCAGGCACTTAACCTAGAAGCTGAGGTGATTGTTCGCTCCCTGGGTCACTGGTAACCAGATGTAGCCCTAGCAGTGCTGAGCTCCTTAATGTTTTCTGCTTCTGAAAGGCTGATTGCTGAGACAGCTATTTATTTCAGCACTTAAACTAGTCACTTAAAACGATAGCACTTACAATTCTATCTCTGCAAGCTATTCCTGTTTGGTGTGGCAGTCTCTCCTCCTCGAGCAGTGGCTAAACTAGGCCAATAGAAATTGATGAGCCTGCTACATCCATCTTTTAGCTCAGGCAGTAGAAGCTCATGTATTAAGGTCTAGAGGCTCGAGGTTCAGTTCCTGTTGGGTGTTGGTGTTAAATAGACATAACATTTAAGGTGCTGAAGAACTAGCCTGGCTCGTTTGAAGCACGTTTGCTTGTAGAAACAGAAAGCTTTATGGAGTTCAATGACAGCAGAGACTTCTCTCTCCTATACAGTGCAGGAACTCCTCAGCACAGGGGCAATCTCTGCAATATCTCTCCTGCTGAATTCCTAACTCCACTAGACAGGGGAATCTCAGAAACTCTGCAAGAGAGAAATAATAGAGAATCCCTTCTCTTGTGAATTTTCTCAGCTCTGCAAAAGCTGTGAGTTTTCCAGTAGGAACAAGGAAAGGGCTTAGTCCTTTAAAACGAAAAAGTACCATATTCGTGGGCATTTTAAAGCTATCACCTTTTAATTTTTAAACCTCTCCTCTCTCCAGATCTCCTTCAGTGCCCTTAAAATTTTAAAGTGCTGAGTGCCCTTTCATCACTCCAGCTCAGAAACTCCTCCCCTCCCTTGTTGCACAGCTCAAGAACTCTGCAGTAGAGAGTTATCTTGGGGAATTGCTCAGAACAGCAGCAGGAATGATTCCTAATCCTTACTGAACTTTTTGCAGTGTTGCCAACTCTCACAATTTGATTGTGAGACTCTCAGTAGTTGGTGTTTTTCTGAAAGTTCAGGCATCAAATGATAAGGATCACCTTTCATTTAAGAAAAAAAGTAAGTTTCTAGCCCTCAGATTGTGTAGAAGAGCTCAAAAATATGTTCCAAGTGTATCCTAAAGGCTCACAAACCAAAAGGCAAATTAATATCTGTAATATATATATATATATAAATCTCTTGATTCTTCTTTGAGTGGCCTCTGCACATTCCCACTCAAGGGATGCACTCGCAGTGCCCATTAGAGCGCTCTTCCGTCCCCTCCTTCCTCATCTCTCACAGTTTCTTAGAGCCCAACTCAAAGACTCTGCGTTCATTACATGTCAACCATTTAGCTATTCACAATGATTGGAACTATTTGGAGAAGAAGCTACAATCAACATGCTAGAACTGAGGGCAATTTGCTGGGCTCTCAGGTCCTGTTCACTGGAAGTACAATATGTCTTGATAAATTGCAGGAAGCTATTGACTTGCAAGTGCTATGACCTAAAGCAGAAAAGATTTTGAGTTTGGGCATCCAGTAACAACATAGTCCCAACTTCAGCTTCCATCCAGTCTATATCTGAATAGTCCCTTCACTTGAAACTTTCTGGTTTCTCCTGACCACCTGTGAAAGTTCATTTAGCAGCCATATCTACTTACAAAATACTACTGTACTTACTCATGACAGAATAAAGAGATTTATGGAAGGTTTAGTAAACTATTAGCTATGAGTCAAAGGTCCAACTCCATCATGGGACCTTAACCTAGTCATTACTCAGTTTATGAAGCCACCCTCTGAGTTGCTGAAAGAATATTTGCTGTTTGTTTCACCTATCAGTCAAACAGACTTCATTATAGCCATAATCTCTATCAGAAGAGCAAGTGAACTCCTAACTCCAATAGCTGATCCATCCTTCACAGTTTTCCCTGGGACAAAGTGGTTCTCTGTCCCCACTCAAAATCCTTATCAAGGTGGTAATTGATTTCCATCTCAAACAATCAATCTACCAGCATTCTTTCCCAGACCTCACGCTCATTTGGACATAGTAGATGCTCGATGCTAAATGCTAAAATGGGTTCAGCTTTTTACCCAGAGATCAAAGTGTTTAGATTGAAGTCACCAAATCTTTTTTATTTCTTACACACAAAATAATAAAAGGCAGGCAATTACTTTACAAAGGCTATCTCAGTGGGTAAGGCCATGCCTTGAAAAAAGTTACAAATGAGCCTCTCTCCCTCTCCAGATAACAATTAGATCACATTCCACAAGGCCAAAGGTAGAGTCCACGGCATGCATTTGGCATATTCCCATTGTAGAAATTTGCAGAGCTGCAACATGGAGCTCTATTCAGACATTTACAAACACTATACACTATGCGAGCATCCCAGTTGGTAGATTTGGTAGTGCAGTACTTCAGTCACTGTTTAATTAGGATTTCATGTCCCACATTCCTTGGTTGACAGTACAGCTTATCAAACTATCTCATGAGCAGGAATGTGCAGAGGCATCTCAAAGAAGAAGTAAAGGTTATTCACCTGTAACTGGAATTCTTTGAGACAGACTCTGAACATTCACACTCCCCACCCACCTTCCCTTGGAATCCTTGGAATCCTAATTACAGCCTCCTACTTGAGGAGGCAGTGGGTGGAAGGAAGTGAGGCAGATGGAAACACCTTTTATGGCCTCAACCTCAGAATGTTGAGGACCAGTGAAGGAAGGAACAGGAGGGGGCACTAGAGTGCTCCAATGGGCACTGCTATGAAACCTTCTGCTGTCAGAGCGGCACTTCCCAGGAGTGTGAATATGCAGAGTCCATCTCAATGACAGATGAGTAACCTTCATCTTTTAAGCCAATCTCATGATTTTTGAGGACCTGACTCATGGCTGTTGAATATTTGTGGGTGACAATACTGAACATACCCCCACGTATAAAGATATTTATGCCAGCCCAGTGTTAACTTCAGGGTTCCTCATATTTTTTTTTTTTTTAAAAACTAGGAAATTCCCACACAAACCTTTGTTAATTTAGAGTTAAGATTGATGTAAATGATATAACCCTTATATTATGGTGCGTACCTACAGCATACCAATAAAAAAATCTAAGCATTCAAAAGATAGGAAATGAGTAGTTAAGATAATTTACATAAATATTCTACTACCCTTACAGTTTATAAATTAAGTTAATGACAATATAGCATTACAGTTGTTATTGGAATGTGTAAGATAAATTTTCACATGTCAATATTATTAAACCAAATGAATGAACTATACAGGTAATAGAATATTTATGTAAATTACCCCCAACTAATTATTTCCTGTCTTTTTAAATCTAATGTTAATGCTGTAGGTATGTATTCTGCATAAGGGTTTTATTAATTCTTTCAGCAACTTTAATTCAATTAGCAATTTGTTTATGTGGGTTTATTATTCTTTACTCCATAGTTTCTCAACTTGTGGTACATGTACCCCTGGGGGTATGTGAGACACAGGCAGGGGGCACGCAGTGAAAAACCCAATGAAGGGAGGTGAGCAGCTGCTGCTGACTTCTGGGGAAGCCAGGTTGCAGCCACCTGCTTCCCGCCCAGTCCCAGCTCCCAGCTGGGAGGTAGACGACAGCTGCCCCAGTCCTGGGAAGCTGGGCGGTAGCCACTGGCTTTTTGGAATGCTGGGTGGCAGCCACCTGCATCCTGCCCGGTCCCAGCTCCCAGGTGGGAGCCCAGAGGCAGCCTTCTGCACCCTGCGAGCTGGGTTTGCAGCTGGGTGGTTGCCACTTGCGCCCTGGCTCTGAGTCGAGAGACAGCCTCCCGCGCCCTGGCTTGAAGATGGGCAGCAGCTGCCTGCCGCCTGCCCACGTCCCCGGGTACCAGCCTGCATGGAAGCCTCCTCCGCCCCAGCTTGGAGCAGGTGGCAGTCGCCCACCTCCCGGGCTGGCAGCCAGACAGCAGCCACCTGCAACTTTCCCAGGAAAGCCCAGAAAGCCAGGTGGAGAGCCCAGCAGCTTGCCTAGTCCTGGAGCAGGGCTCTACCCTAGTTGAGCAGTGAAATTAACAACTATGACAGACCCAGATTTTACCAGTATAAAAATGTTAAGAGGGGCCCACACAGTGTGATTTGCCCCAGGTCTGCACCCCCCTAGGGACGGCCCTGGGGAGCCCTGCTATCCACTCTGGTGGGCCACTAGAGCCTGCTCATAGCTCACAAGTTCCCACCTGTGTGAGGAGAACACCACGTGACCCCGCCATCAGGCCATGGTGATTGGCTGGTGTTGACCTTTGCTCCTATATGGAGGATGGGGAGGAGGAAGAAGGGAGAAACAGCAGGGGTTTTGTGATCTGCCACAGCCACACAGCATTGCAGAACAATCCTGCTTTACGAGAAATACAGTCATCTAGCGGTAAAGGGGAAAAGATTGTATTTCTCAGAGTGGAAAATTGAATGTTGGGATACTTATTAAAATTTTCAGAAGTCAGGGGGTATTTGCTACTTAAAAGGTTGAGAAACACTGCTTTACTCTAGCCTTAGAAATTATTCTTTTAAATTCTTCCTCTGTTAAGGGCCTGAGCCAAAACCCACTGAAGTTAAGGCCTAAATAAGCACTGTTGTCTCCCAAGTCTGACCTCTGTCCAACAAAGCACTTAAGAACATGGTAATTTAAAGCACATGAGTATTCCCTTTAAAGTCAACGGGATTGGTCATGTGCTTAACATTACACATATGTGTAAATGCTATGCTGAATCAGGGCCTACATGCTCAGCTGGGGTGAAGGCAGTGATTTTGGAATGTAAGTGAAGTTCAGAAGAAGAAAAATTGGAGGTACCTGTTCTTAGAAGTTCAGAGTATGTAGTCTCTGGTGTTTTCTGTTGCATTTTCTGGTCCTCTAAATCAGCTGGCATCTGCAGTTTAGAAGTGGCGGCATCTGTGGAAGCCTGTGGTTGATATGGTTAATGTTCTCTGCAAAAACGTCATTTGCTGTTTGCAAACTATAAATATTCCCAGAGGGTGACTGCAGAGGAACAAGTGAATACAGAGGTTTTTTTTTTTCCCTTCACAACTGAGAGAGTAATTGGCAGTACTATCTCCCACTCCTGCTGTTAGAATGGACTGCTGGTGTGAACAGGGCTGAAGCAACAGGCGTGAAAAGGTGATGAGGGTCACCCATTAATGGGTTTAAACAAAGCAGAAGCTCACAGTTATTTTCTCTTCACTTGTTTTACAGATTCTTTATTTCTCTTTCCCCGTTCTCCATGAAGCATGCTAGTGGTACAAAATGAGATGGAACATACACCTCATTCTGGAGTCCAGATATCTTGGTTTTGTGCTTAGTACCTTTAATAAACACATCTCCAAGTATCTATTAGCGAGAGTATCATCACGGAGGCAGAGCTGAATGACACAGAGATTGAATTCCCTAACTATACCCAAGAAAAATTGTGATTTGGTATTGCAATGTGGGAGGGGAAAGGAGACACTCAGCAAATTCTCTGACACATGAAGCAAGGGTGTGTCACCTTCTGCTACACTGACAATGCTTCCTCTCTCAAACAATAGAGTCTTCTATCTGCAGATCACTATACTCTACAAACATTAGGATGAAATTCACATTCACAAGGCCCTATGTACCACTTAAGTCTCATCTAAGCCCTCAAAAGAGGGCTTAAGTGATTCAGTAGAATCTTGTGCTGGCCCTCTGCACAAGGGTGAATGTCACCCATTAATGAATTAACCAATCAATATTCTTGTGAGGTTGACCAGTATTATATTCCCATTTTACAGAAGGGGAAATTGACTGACAAAGAAGTCAAGCGACTTGTTTGTAGTCAACTAGGAAGTCAGTGGCAGAACTGAAATATCCTATCTCCTATCTCTTTACTTTAATGGCAAGACAGTTCTTGGTGAGAGGGAAGGCTCTTGTACCAGATAAGGAAACCCAGTGGAGTTGTGACAAGATGGAGATGATGAGATCATGTTTCAGTATCAGTTCTGCATGCATGCTGTCGTCTGGAGTTCTGGGACTTTGGTGAGGATGAGTGTGGTGGTGTCCTTCAATTCTTCCAAGGAGTCTACATATTGCAAGTCTGAGGCTTGCATCAGCAAACTGTCAAAACTGTGGCAGCATTTGGGTGACTAGCGTAGTGACAGCTGTGCATTTATGTTTTGCTGCAGACAGTATCCAGTTGCTAACCAGCTTCAAACATTCAAATATCATGATTCAGCGCCTCCCAAAATCACAAGTGTCTTAAAAACTGAGGTTCTTTTGTTTTTGTTTTTTCTTTTTAAATAAGGTTCTTTTCATTTTCTTTCTGATATTTGAGTCTTCTGGGTGCAGTTCCATCACATTTGCATGCTTTTCTTCACAACCATGAGGTAGAAATATGTTTTTGTAACAAAAGCTGAGATTCTCATGTAATTACTTGTCTCCAAAGCCGAGGCTCTAAGTTAAACATCCAGTATCATAAGAAACAGCCACACTGGGCATCTGATCAGGTTGTAGAGGAGGGAAGAGACTGGAGAAGGACAAAAGGAGAAGATGAAGTTTATTTTTACACCCTGCATGCTTCTCACAAGTTAATCCCCTACCAAATCTTTTAATTACCAAGTACTTGGGTGCACGCAGCCACGTGGGTGCTGTGTCTGCATTCCTTTCATTTTTAGCTTCACAGAAGACAAACATATTTTTGTCTAGTGAATGTGGGAACCTTTCCCCATCCCTTCCCCCACGCACCTTCCTTCCCAGTGAGTACAAGGAAGTGCCTGGACTTTGTCAGCACCTTTCATAGCGAAGTCTTTTCACATCCACGTGAATTTTACCACTTTTTTTAGTTTTGTCTGAGGCAATGAAAGGAAAGTGAATTGGGCCGGGTGGGCAACTGATCACCAGCAAACAGATGTGCAGGTCTCTATCCACAGCAGGCAACATAACTTGTGTGGCTCAGACAGAAGAATTTCAGAGTGGAGTGTTGTCAGGACCATTTCTTGCTGGATAATGAAACATGGGTTCAGCCTAACAATTTTTTGGCCTCAAGCAAGAACTTGGTGAGCAAGTCTTTGTCTCTACTGCCAAGGTGATTGGTTTGAGTAGGAGCTGGGATCGGGGCTAGCAATGCTGAGGCAGCACGGAGACCCCAAAAGCTTCGGACCTCCATCAGTCACTCGGTACAGGAGTGCCAGATCACCTTTGTGCTGATAGGTAGGGTTCAGGGCCCAGTTCCTCATTGCTCCTTATGTAACTAAGCTGTCTGAAAGCAGCTGCAGCACAAGTGCAGGGACCCCTGGGGAATATCCTCAGTGCAGAAGCCCCCACTCCAGGCTCAGAGCAGCTCTGTCAGCTCTGCACAGTCCGTGCCAAAGCACGGGGCAGCAGACATGTTGCAAGGCAGCTAAGGAGTGGAAGCGAGATGGAGCACATAAGCGGCGTGTTGGGGGTGAGAATGAACTGCCCACCCAGCAATTCTGTGCCTTTCTGAAGACCCGTTGGGGCCATTGCAGCAGGGCTACAACATAGGGCAGCCCTACCTTAGGAACTGCACTGTCCCCACAAGCCACTGAGTAGGGAAGGCACAAGCTGTTTGCCCCTATTCCTCCATCGGAGAGAAATCTGTCCCCTGGTGTTTAGACTAGAGGAAGGACTGTGTGTCTTCTCCTCTCTCCACATTGGTGTCTTTTCCCACTGTTGTCTACAGCATTGCTGAAGTAAAAACACTCCTCTATGGCCAGGTGTTTATTACAACCTTTTGTTGGTAGAGCTGTGTTGGGCAGGGGTTTGATATGTGACTGACATGACTGTGCTGGCAAAAGCCCGTAGTGTAGACGCAGTTATATCAGCAAAACTTCTCTTACTTCTCGGGGGGGAGGAGATCTGGAATAAGGTATACTGGCAAGAGTGCAGTTATGAAGGTATAAGCTACGTCCATACTAGGAGCACCTCCCAGTATAATATACTGGTATAGCAAAGCCTTTCAAGTGTAGATCTGACTTAAGTAGTTCAGTTTTCTTAGTCAGCCACCAGCAATCATTACTTGAATTCTAATTGGGACATAGAACTGGAAGGGACCAATCCAGTCTCCTGCTAGGGTTATACAAAGAAACTATTTTTAAGTTATTTTAAAATCTAAGTCATGTTTTTTATGCATTCCTCACAACTAAATGTAGACCTAGTCATTTGTCACCCCTGTGATTTGTGGAAATGGGAAGGATGATGTGGCTAAAGCATAGGGTTAGGAGTCAGGCCATTTGGATTCTATTCTCAACCTTGCTACAAACTTTGTGTGACCTTGAGTGAGTCACTTCCCCTTTCTATGCCTGAGTTTCCCCATCCATATCTTCAAAGTGGGCATTACTCTCTCTTCATTAAAGTTTGCAAAGTGCTTTGAGAATCTCAGACTGAAGGTGCTAGAGATATGTAGTTTTGTTGTTTATTGGGTCATTGTCAAGTAAAAAATCATGTTATTAAATAAATCCCTTACAGTTTTACTAAGGATATGTCTACACTTACAAGCTTAGAGCAGCACAGCTTTACCGATATCACTGTGCCACTATAAGATCTCTCGTGTAGCCGTTATGCTGATGGGCGAGAGCTCTCCCGGCAACATTATAAAACCAGCTCAATGAGCAGCAGTAGCTATGGCCTCTCCTGCCAACATAGCGCTGTGCATACGAGTGCTTATGCTGGCAAATCTTATGTTTGTTTTTTTCACACCCCTGAGTGACAGAAGTTTTGCCGACATAAGTGCTAGTGTAGACATGGCCTAACTAATTTTAGATCATGAAAAGTGAAAAAAATGGAAACATCTAATTTATGCTGTTAGCATTTCACTCATCTTAGACAATTAAAACAGAGTAGACTGCTGTAAAGCAAAACTATTTTTTGGAGTTTTGGGGAGGAAGGGGTGTGAAAGGGATTGAGGTTTGTATGGAGGCACAGAGTTTTGTGGGAGATCTGTTGTGGGTCTAGTTTTGTTGGGAGCTGTTGGTGGGTTTAGTTCTGACTGATTTGATTTTAGAATTTATGTCAAAGGCACTTAGATGTCTATTATTTTATAAAGCAAAAGAAATTGAATAATAATCTAGCTTTCTAGAGGCTACACACTAGTGCAATGTTCTTGTGTTTGGGTTTCCAACAACAGAGGGGAATGTTTGAATTAAAACACAGATAGCATTTAAAAAAATAGTAAACATAAAGACCTTTCCTTGCAGGGGCTCAGATGCAGGCCACATAAATATCTGGATAGTCCATATGTGTTTATATTATGTTTTATTATTTAACCCCCCTCCCCGGCATTTGGAAATTACTTGATTGCCACAGTGAGTTTGCACATAACACTCTTCATCCAGAAAAATCTCAGCAGGCTTTACAAACCATGCAGATTAATCAGTTCAACCACCGCAGAAATGCATTCACCTCGAAGGTGGACCAGGACAGAGCTTACACCCCTGGACAACAATTTAGGGCAGGAGGTGGGGTGTTTCGTTTTTCAGTGAAGGGAAAGACGGGGCTTGGACCCCACTGGAGAGTGCTGTCCTCTGCAGCTGCTGAAGCCTGGCTCTCTCTGCCCCTAGCTGGGGGGACGCTGCTGCGGGGATGAAATGCGGCCAGTGTACTGGAGACAAAGAACGACGGCCCGTGGGCTGGCTCCTGGCTCCGGTCAGCTCGCTGCGATCCCAGCCCTTCTCCGGGAAACCAGCTCCTAGGGCTGCTTTTCCTGCCTTTCGCCCGCACGTTAAGCCCCGTGTAATCCCCCAGCCCCCCGGATCGGGGCTGCTGATCCCAGCCCAGGCGACACTGGTGTCTCGTCGGGGGCCGGGGTGTGTCTGCGTGCCGGTTCCGGCCCGCCTCGCCCGGCCGGGGGCTTGCTCGCCCCGCGGGGCCGCAGCCTGGCCTGGCTCGGCTCGGCTCGCCGCCCTGCATTGGGGTGGCCGGGCGGGGGCTGGCTCCTGTGCCGTGCTGCGCCGCGCCGGCCGCCTGCCCTTGCGAAGAAGGAGCTGCAGGCGTGTGGGAAGCCGGCTGCCATGGCAACCGGCAGCAAGCCGGAGCGCCTGGTTTCCTGTGGAAAGTGTGTGTGTGTGTGTGTGTGAGTGTGTGTGCGCGTGCAGGGGGGTGTGCAGGGCAGGCAGGGAAGAGTGGGCGGCGCAGGGGAGGAGAGACTTCCCCGGGCGGCGACTCCTGCTCCCTCCCGGGCCGCGAGTGAGTGACAGCGCGGCCCGCAGCCCGGGGAGCCTAGCCCAGCCCGGGCACCGCCGGCCGGCCGGCGGGGGTGAGTGTCCGGCCTTCGCTCGTTTGTGCATGTCCCCACTTAACGGCTTGCGGGGGGAGAGGCGGGCTCCGAGCCCGGGATTCCGCGGGCTCCTGGCGGCGGCTTTTCGGGGGGCTCCACACGGTGCCTCTTTTGTCTGGCGTGCCCCGCGTGTGCCTGCCTCTGCTGTGGGGTGTGTGTGTGTGTGTGTGTGGGTGCCTGTCTGCCTGCCTCTGCTGTGGGGTGTGTGTGTGTGTGTGTGTGGGTGCCTGCCTGCCTGCCTCTGCTGTGGGGTGTGTGTGTGCCTGCCTCTGCTGTGGGTGTGTGTGTGTGTGCCTGTGGTGTTTGTGTGTGCGCCTGCCTCTGTTGTGGGGTGTGTGTGTGCCTGTGGTGTGTGTGTGTGTGCCTGCCTCTGCTGTGGGGGGGGGGGTGTGCCTGCCTCTGCTGTGTGTGTGTGTGTGTGTGTGCGGGGTGAGCGCCTGCCTCTGCTGTGGGAGGTTTGTGGGGGTGCCTGTTGTGTGAGGGGTGTGTATGTGCCTGTGGTGTGGTGTGGGTGCCTCTGCTGTACTGTGTGTGTGCCAGTTGTGTGGCATGTGTGGGGGGCGGAGGGGGTTGGTGCCTGTGTGTGTCTCTCTTCCGGCCCTAGGACCTCAGACAAGAGCCCTGTGTAGCTGGGACGCTGGTACCATCCATCAGCAGAAGTTGGTCCAGTAAAAGCTATTCCCACACCTGCCTGGGCTGTCCGCAAGGACCCTTTGTCGCTGTACATGGGGTGGAGTTGGCGCCAATGCAGCAGTCTCAGGCTCTCAGCCCTAGCAGTGTGTGCCTGACAGCTCTGTGCCTTTTAACCAGGACTTTCCTTCTCTCCTCCCTTGCACTCCCCTTAGATCGCCCCCTCTTTCCATCCGTCAGCCTGTCCGTCCAGTGGCTGTGGGGCAGGTGGTGTCCCCTGGCCGGGTAGGTGCTGGTGGCTGGAATTCTGGTTTCTTCCTCATTCTAACAGCAGCAGAGTGCGAGCCTGCCATTGCGCTGCCATTGCACTTCACCTGCCAAGACCCACATGTGGGACAAGAATCCTGTCTGAGCGTAAGATGCTTTGGAAATAGCAGAGCTGGACGCATAAAAATACATGGAATTCATTCTATTCACATGCCCTGCATCAAATTTGCTGTAATCGTAGTTTCAAGATTCAGCATTTCCAATGGTCAGAATTAATTTACAGTAATAAAATGGGGGACGATACCGGGGTTAGGATCCTGCAGCTGCCACCATCCCTGTGCCCATGTGGAGGCACTTAAGAGTGGGGGCCCCTTTTGTTGTGGGATGGGTTTAATAAGTGAGGTGGTGGTTCGAGGCAGGATGGAGAGGTGAATGTGGACTCTCTTAAGTAGATCAACAGGGTTTTTTAAGGTTCCATTAATGTTTGTACAGCATTTTGAAATCTTTGGATAAAAAGTGCTCGACAAAAGCAAAATAAAGAAGATTGTTTTTATTATTATTTAATCAGCACCTAATGCATGTTAGGTGCTTTGCATGGCATAGAAAAGACAGAGTCTTTGTTCTGAAATGCTTCCAGTCTAAGCATAAACTGATTACAGGAATTTTAAACAGAGATGTAAATTTAAAAAAAAATTCGTTTGTTTCTCCTCTTCACCTAGTTTCTGATCATGTACTATTCTCTACTTATGTTCCCTATTTCTCTGTTCCTACCTAGCACTGACTTTCATTGCATAACTACCACCTCTTTTAATTCAGTCTATACTGGTTCATAGATTCTCTGACCAGACGCTCTGTGTGTGTATGTGCAAAGTGACATGATAAGGCTCATGTATCCAGTTCTCCTGAGTTTGACCAAACGAACCCAGACAATCCTAGATCACAGAGCACTCTCCTAATGATGACTTTCTTCATGCCACTGCCTGGATGCCAAGCCACAGGTCTTTTTTTGGGTTGTTTTCAGTTTCGGTGGTTTCATCTGTAGGGCAGATTTTTTTCCCCCTCCATTAGGGCTTTGAGTTTAGAGTCAGTCCCCGAGGCAGGGAATTTAGCCCTTTCTGACTACTTTACTGATTCAACAGCATGTGGCGCTTGAACCCATGTTAGGTTCATACTTCTCTCCAGATGAACCAACAGTATCACTGAGACATAGGGTCATTGAGCCACAGCAATATGAATTATAGCAATTTTGTAAAGTTATGAGTGATATTTTAATGTCTAATTGAAACAAACACTGCCAAATCCTTCCTCATGAGACAGAGGATTAAAAAATTTCCTCACAATTTAATCCCAAATGAGGGAGTCTTTCCAGATGAGTGGGACGCAGTGGACTTGGAAGGCCTGGGCATCCAGATGGCACATGCCACTTTGTAAAACAGCTTTGATAGGAGTCTTTCTCCCCCCCCAGTCTGCTTCCAGCTTCTGTGGTCTAAGGTTTTTCATGCTATGATGGCCTGATTGTGGGACACACTGAGTCTGATTCCGATCTAAATTACAAATGTTTAAATTAGGAAGTAATTCCACTGAAGTCCACTGGTGAAAAATTGGTGCAACATGAGAATGAGGCTCAACAACTGAAGAAAGACCCTGGATATCTTTGCTATTCTTTGTATTGTGATAGCACTTTTGAAGGCCCCAATCAAGATCACAGCACTAGAATAAGAGGGTGATGCATAGGAGTACAGGTCAGAGACTGACGCTTATTTCCTGGCCATTGTGCTAGGTGCTATCCAAACTCATAGGAAGACATGATTCCTGCCCTGAATAACTTACAGTCTAAAAGTTATAAAATCAAATGTAGTAGTGGAAGAAGCTGGAAATGATACAAGAATTATTAACCAAAACAACACAGATAAACAACATTGCAAACAACTATGGAAGCTATCAGATTTTGCTGCTTAAAATGGAAACATCACAACATGAGCAAGAAGGAAGCAACACAGCTACAACAACATTGCAAACAGGAATTATTAAAGTTAATTACAGATACAGTGTGTGTAACGTCTGCTTTTTATGGGTCAGTGTTTCTCATTTAGACAAATCCCCAGTATTAAAATATGAATAGTCCCAGATCTGTGTGGAAGTAGTAATCAATTTGGGGACATTGCTACTTGCATGGCTTGCTACAGTATGTCATCTTGGCTGCTAACTTCCTGTAGCTGGAATATCTTTGTTTATGTTTATTCCCAGGCCTCGAGGTGTCAGTCTGCTTTGGAACCCTATGCCATGATTACATCTCGCAAGACCTGGGACCTGGGACCTACTTCCTCGTTGAAAGACCTGTGGAAAAAGGACCTCCCTCTTGACAGTGAGTATTTAAGTAATGGCTCATCCCATTCCATGCCCAGCCCACTCATGCTCACACCCTTTCTCACACTCCAGCCAGGAGAGGCTAGAAAACCAGCAAGCCCACATTTTTGACATTTCTTTTTAGATGCCAGAGATGAGACTAGAAAGGTTTCGGGGAAGCAATTCCAAAACAGACAAAAGCTGTTAGGTAACAACAGGGCTCAGCTGATGACAGGTGTTTCAGTGCTGCTGCGGTGCAGAAGGGTGAAAGGCTCCTGTCCCCCGTTTCTAGTGAGACGCCTTGGGACAAAAGTTAAATTTTAACATGTAAAAGAAAAAAATTATCTGTGATCTGCATGGAAGAAAAACATGTGGCTTCTGTTCGTCCTTCATCTCAGCTCCTTGTGAGGGTTTGTTATCTTTCTAAAGCACGTAAAGCAAATAGGTGAGTTTAGTTTAACCTTTTCTTCTTCAGGGACTGACGTCTTTTATAAAAGTAGCTAGAAGAACGGAAACCTGCTTGCTGAAACATGCTGCTGCTTGTATGCAGTTATACACAACACACACTGTCTCTTTACACTGATCTTGGGCTTCAGGGTCATTCTAGGGCTAAATGTTACAGCCAGGTTTTAGAGAAGGGGATAAATATTTTGGGTGGGAAATCAAAAACAAATGGATTGCCTGGACTCTTACTGTTCAGACTGACCCAGCAATTCGTCTATGTGTTGTTTCTTCTCCGATTTCTAACTACTGACCGTAAAAGTATGTATCTGAGAGGTTGGACTGATCTGCAGCAACAAGGATCTGAAAATATGTTTTCATTTTTCCCCGTGCCCATTCCCCACTGAGCTAATACAATTCCTTTGTTACTGGGCAGTGGGGGGTGAGAAACAAAAAGCAAGTGTACTGTGTGATTATCATCAGACTGTGTCCTACCTGGTAGGTATATTAATGTATATTAATTGCATGTATGTAATACCTTTTATCCAAGGAACTACAAGTGATTTTGAAAGGTTGTTATTTATATTCTAAAGATGGAGAAATAGAGGCATAGGGAGGCAAAATGACATGCTCAGCAAGATTATATGTCTATCTTGCATGGATACAGCCCTCCTCACCACAGTACCTAAGTACATCCCAACTATTTAAGAACAGAAATAGCAATAACAATCTCTCTCTGCCCCTTTCCAGCCTGTAGGAGAAATGGCTTGACTTATTTATAGTAGGTTTTTTTTGGGGGGAGGGTGGGGGGGAGTGTTTGTGTGTGAGTGTGAGAGAGAGATGAACTGATCGTGGGAAAGCTCAGTTGAACAGCTCATTTTTGCATTTAGTTCTGGGCATGGAGAGGCCTGCCGTCACTCTTATTTCTTGCAGGACTCGGTTCCGTAGTTTAAATCCAGCTCCTGTGAAAGTTCTGTTTTCCACCCTTACAAGCCTCCCTCTGTGGCCCGTATATTCATTATACTAATGGGACGTAGCTGTCATAGGAAGTTAAGGTCACTGAGGAAAAAGTGATCTCTAAGATAGTTTGGGCTACTTTTATATAGGGCTTTGAATATCAGGAAAGAGATCTTGCGTAGTCAGTGCAGAGAGCCGAGTGAGTGTATATGGTCATGATGATCTGTGTTGCTAAGCAGAGGGGTAGCTGTGTTTTGCAGCAGCTGGAGCTTCATTCCATTCATTGTAAGGAGTTGCAATGATTAAGCCTGGAAGTCACCAGTGTGTGGGTCACCGTAACTGGGTCTGCGTCTGGCAGGATGGAACACAATCTCATGCTGATCACAGAAGAGTTTTTTGCCACCATGGCTATATAAGTGTCCAACAGCACCGAGGAATCCACAACCACATCAACCCATAGCCTTGTGGTAACAGACATTCTTGAGAGTGGGAGATATGAGAGAGGAGACAAGTTCTTCAAAGTGCTTCCCACTTCCGACTATCATCACTTCAGTCCTGTCAGGGTTCAGCTTTAGCCAGCTGCTCTTCATCCAGGGGTTGATTTTGGCTGAGCATTGAGAGAGCTGGGAGATGATCCCCTTTTTCTCAAGGGAGCTTCTTCTACATTTGGACCCAGAAAGGAACTGAATGACCACTCTGCCTCTAAATTTGTCCTTCTTGGTTCTGATTCTGTAATGAAAAGCACATTCTGGGGGAATGAGGTGTTATCTCACTAATCCTGCATTGTCAGTTAGACAGGTTTTGTGATGCAGACATGGTCAGGCAACTTGATGGGGTAAGAGCATGGATACTGAAGTCACAAAATAAGTGAGTGGCAGAGGTGCGAGGAGAACCCAGGAGTCCTGATTCCCAATCCCCTGGTGTGGGAGTTTTGACAGTACAGAAGAATTCAGGCTTTTGACAACATTATAGATTGAGAGGTGGAGTTTGCATAATTCTTCAGAGTCTGTTTGGATTCTTTACAGGATTCTTCATAAAGATACATGAATAGATTGTGGAGGCTATAGTTTGGATTCCTGTAACTTATGTTCATTTGCCAACAGATCATTCCTGCCCTAAAGGGCTCATTTTGCTCATCAACATTGCCAAAGTTGTAATAATACTTTTTTCTTGTATGATGCTTTACATTTTCCAAATGATGTACAAAGAGGAAGTGGTGGTCATATGTGAAATGAGTTTCACAGATCTCAGCTCACTCAGCTAGGGGGACTGTAGCTTTGCTTAGATCTTCTCCTTCTCCTCTTTTCTCCTTGTCTCTCTAGTATATGGGAGATGCCTGTGGCTGAGATTTTATACAAAGCTCATGGTTTCTTCATTGACCTGAAGTATTTTGGGCAGCAGGAATTGAAAGCTTCACTGTAGTTGTTAATGACCTTGGCTGTGAGCCAGAGAAGGGAGGGGGCTTGAATACCAGCTTCAGTTACTAGCATGATGATGGATGACATGGAACAGAACTCGTGGGGAGGAGGAGATAGGCTTGTTGAATGAGAACAGGAGGCACACGTGAGACTGAATCAATCTAAAGGAATCCCTCCTCACTCTCTTGCTGTTTGTAGTTAGTTTCTACTGAGGTGATTTATTTAACATTATTTTTTATTTTGTTTAAGGGAAAGGAAAAGATTCACTCATCAGTGAAAGTGAAGAGGATTCCTCTGTCCAGATTCCTGTGCTGCCTGCATTGGTCCAACATAAAACCCTCAGTGTGAACTGGTCCAGCTCTGGAAGTCCACGCAACCTCTACCTGACTGTACAGGTAAGAAACTCCTGGTCCACTTCTGAGTGAGGAACGAGAGACCGAGCACATACTGAGAACACATTCTTTATCCTCTGGCACTCTGTGGTTTTCTGCTTCAACTGTGTGTCTTTTCAGCTGTGTCTTTATGGGACAGGGAGTGGGTTATCAACTAAATATTATATTGGGATCTAGAAGTCATCTGCCTGCAGTGTAAAGGAGCCAAAAGCCAGCTGAACTTTTCACTGGGGAATACCTGAGGTGTAAGAAGAATTTCCTGGTGACATTAGACTGATGTAATGGCACTATACCAGGCCTCATCACAACCTCTGGTGCCTGGACATGTCAGGGACATGTCTTGGGAAGAGAAGGGATGTGTTGGGGAAGGAAGGCAGGAGACTGGAATGCTCAGCATTCTGGCTATTTTGATCTGTTGGGTGGTCACTTGGGGACTGTTGCAGGCAGGGTGTAAGTCAAAGCAGCCCCTGAGGCTGCTCTAACTTGTGTCAAAGGCTGAATCAATCCTCAGCAGTTTCGAGATCTGGAAATCATACAGTCACCTTTGTGCTCCCTAGATATAGGCTGCACTTAACTCATCTTAGCCACAGCCCAGGATCAAGGCCATTATCATAGAGGATCCCAAACCAAAAATCAGTAGTAGGGATCTCAACATCTCCCAGCAGGTTGCATTTGGGGGGAATATGATAAGTGTCTTCATAGTGGCGCTCATAGCTGATCGAACTTAGTACTCCCACACTCTCACAGCAGAAAGCCCTCTAAAGAATAAGGTAGGAGCTCTGACTGTGGAGCAATTAGTAATTCGTTTTTTAAACCACTCTTTGATTTAGGTGCCAGATTTTTAAAACTAGATCATTCCTTTTCAAAATACAATTTATTCTGCTGTGTAAAGGCACTTTGCTGTAATACTGTATTCCCTGAGGGGAGATGGAAAGGGTGTTGGAAAAATATATTTGAGTTGTCTGGAAAGAGTTAGAAAATCAAATCCAGTGAGGAAGTGGTAAAGACTTAGTGGAACTGTTATGAGTAACATTTTTGGTGTTGCTTTTGTGCTAAATAATAATCATTCAAGGGAGGAAGAAGTTAAAACATACAAACACGCTTTGCATAGACATTATCCCATATCTAGGGTTGTGCAATAGTGTTTACTAACTAATGTTTCGATGGGTGTGGGACAAGATGGTAGGAATTTCTCATGGAGGTGTTAGAACAAAGGACTGAGCGTCAGAACTCCTAGGTTCTAGTTCCATTTCTGCCACTCATTCATTGTTGGAGTTTGGGCAAATCCAGCACTCTCCAGCACTTTGGGCAAGTCACTTAAACTGTGTCTCTATAAAATGGAGACAATACCTATCTGTTTCACAGGAATGTAGTATAGCTTCTTCATGAATTACCTTTTGGAAAGTGCTTCTAGCATGTGGAATGAAGGGCACTATAAAAATGCAACATATCATTTTCTGGCTGCAGTTCGAGAATTGTTCTCCCTCAACTTGAAGTTAAAATCAGAAACATTCCAATTGTAATAACCATTCACCAATCTGTGTTGTGTATTGTACCCTCTCATGAATTTCAGGTTTATGCTCTTCAGAGCAGGGACTTATTTGTTTGGCACTGCTCGCCTATTGCACAGTGTTTTGTGATCTTTAGCTTGGTCTAGACCATAAAGTTTTACCACTAAAACTTGTCTTTTTTCAGAACACTATAGATACAGGGTAACTAATAAAAGTAACTTCTGAATGGGGTGGGGGAAAGTTCTCAAATCTCAGTCAGTGAACAGATTACACTAAAACCTTGTCCACACTGACAGTTTTGAGAAAGTCTTCCAACATTGCTCCAGCACCAGTGCAGTTCCACTGGGGATAGCAAAGGTGAGAGTGCTAGTGTAGTCTGGCTGTTGGTGCTTTTTACTTGCTTTTAGCAGGCTTAGATAACATGGTGGTGAAAATGCTAGTGCCTGGCCTACACTAGTGCCCCTATCATTGCAAGTGCCATCAGAGGTGTATTGGCACTAGATCAACAGTGGAGAAATCCCTATAATTGTCACGATAGACACAGCTTCAAATCCTGTCTGCAGGCCATTAAGGCAGTCCTGGCAGAGTACCAGAAGCAGTGTAATCTTTATTGTGGTAGCCGAAAGGAGAAGGCTTGCTCCTGGAATGGAGAAGAATATAGATTTTTTTTTCAAGCTACTGAATAATAGTTACATAAATTATGATAATCCCCTTTTTCCTGTCCATCCTTCCAGATCTTTCATACTCAGGTAAAACTGTTAGAAATTAGGCTTGCTCCAATTCTGTGCTTCTGAACAGTGGTTCATTGAAGTTAAATGGTCCATAGAAATGGGTTTACAATGTGATAAAGCAGCAGAAAAAGCCAGTGTTAATTCAGCAACATGTCATGGAACACAGAAGTGGCAGTCTGTAGAATGACTTCCCCAACTAAAATACTGTATATAGGACAGGGTCCCTCTCTACCAGTGAGGTGCTGACAAATTGGAAAGAATATAGAGAACAATAAATGTGATTAAGAAGCTGGAGGCACTGATTTATGAGGATAGATTAAAAAACACATACAAATATATTAAAGGATGGACTAAACTAAGTATGTGCATCTTGGCTAAACCACAACAAAGACAGGGAGAGACATGACTATCTACCAGTATTTGCGAGATGTAAAACATTAAGGAGAGTGAGGACTTGTTTAAGGTGGCTAAAGGATTGGGGTGTAACTAGGAGGAATGGGATGAAATTAAGGAACGGAAAATTGAAGTTGAATGCCAATGAAAACTTCCTGACATTGAGATCTGTAAGGCTCTGGTGATGTCCTGAGGGATGTGGTGGAAGCCTCATTGATTGGTGATTAGATTGGACAAAGCACTAGCAAATGTAGTGAGAGGCATAATCCTGCATTGAACCATGTTTGGGGCTAGATGGACTAGATGACTTAATGCATCTTTTCTGTCTGTGGTTTCTGATTCACTATGTCGGTTTTCATTCCTGCTTAAACTGATTTTTCTTTCCTCCTCCTTTTTCTCATTAATCTTGGTTTGACTCGCCTGATTGCAATCAGGAAATCACCTTGTGTGCGATGAATGGATCAGCCTCAGTCACTGTAATTGAGTATAATTTTTTCTTACATTGCTGTCTCCTTTTCTGTCCCCCGCCTGTCTCCTCCTTGTTCCTTTCTCTCCAAAATAAAGTTTTTGAACTTTGAAAAATGACCGCTACGCAAGATGCTGATTTCCAGTCTGTAGTTTGTATTTGAGATCATGTGTATCTGCTTCTTGTCTTTTGCCTTGTGACTGACCTTTTGGAAATCTGAAGATGATGAGATCTGAAAGACGGAGGGAAAGTGTGGGAGAACATAGGAGGACATTGGGAAAGAGGGCACTAATGGGTTTATCGGGTGACATAGGCTGGAGTTTGATTAGGTTGGAACAGCAATGGGAAGGAGTTTGGTTTTAGCAGGTGGGGAGTTGACTGGATCAGAGTGGTGTGGGGAAGCAATGAAAATGCAAAGGCAGCAGAAATACATTGTGACATACTGTGTGATACTAAGGTGCCTGTAATTATTTCAATATCCTGGGACACAGGGTGACCTTTCAAAATCTCAATCAGCCTATGATGGGAAGTCTAGGGAGAGTTTATGTTCCCTTGAGTTACAATGCCCTTTAAAGGGAAAATGGTTATGTTTTGGACGCAGGCCTTGCAGGACAAGTTGTGCGAGTACAAGAGTCAGGTGAAGAACGAGGAGAAGCATCATCAACCACAGACTCAGTGTAGGACCCAGAAGCTGGGCATAGAGAAGAGGTCGGGGTCTGCTCACAACTGGGACACTGGAGCTCAGGGGCAGGAAGCCTGCATCATGAACGTTGAGAAAACAGGTAAAGGAGGGGGCATGGAACTGATGGCCATTAATTCTCATGCCTATCTCTGTCTCAAAGCAACAAAATCAGAAAGAAACTGCTTCATAGTGAAATGAGATAGAGGGTAAGTGAATTTCCTCAGCTCACACCTAATCCAATGATTCTTTAATATAAACAGAAACTGATTACTTACTAGGAAATGAGTTTGGCTCAGGAGGAATCAAATGCAAACTAAGTGTTTGCACACAGGTGTGCAAAATAATCTCTGCTGCGTCACTTTGGGTCACTGACAGTTTCATTTAATACTTTGATCTGAAGCACAGTGATTTTGTTTATTTCTCCTCTGTCAAGGAAACTATCACAATGTCATTATAATTACCTGTTCCCTCCTAGTGCATTGCCTCCTCCTTTCCTTTTCATCCCTGCTCTCCTGAATCTCCTCCGTCCAAGTATTTATCTTGTTCTATGTCTGCTTAGCCTAGTACTACGGACGCCTGTCTCTGTGCTCTTGGGTCTCGTTTAAATGTTCTGGTTTTTTTTCAGCCCCCCTCCCACTAGAGGAGATAAGTGGCATTTAAGATTATACTGCTTGCTTTGAAAGTTGCTTCTTGGCCAGATACTTTTTTGAATCTTAAGCAGTTAAATTGGCAGCTCAAATGTGGAACCTCATCTTTTCTGTCGTGCTATTGCTGAGTGTCCATTGTAATGTGTTCAAGAAGCTAGTCTACTCTTGATAGTCATTCAGAGCTCTTATATACATCTCCCTGGTTAACTTCCTAAGTGGACAATGTGAATTTGGCAGAAATCAAGTCCTAAGTGCTCCCTTTGTCCTGCTTTCCACCCTTCTATAGGCAACATCGCTAGTACAAAAGTCCAGTGAACAGAAGTGTTCTCTTCAGGATTGTAATCTGTTTGGTGGGGAAAAGGAGGTGAAACAAGAATTTTTTACTAAAGGTGCATGGAAGTCTATTCACTTTTATGAGAGAAATGGCAGATCTGATTCTTATCCACTAACACCAGTTTAACTCCATTGACTTCTCTGGGGTTACTCCTAATGTATAAACTTAGGCCTTGTGTATTTGGTGAGGAAGAGGCTATGCAGAAACTGTTCTGGAAATTAGATTTTGATTCCTATTATTTGTTATTTCTCGTCATCAGAAACTAGTTACCTGGGCTTGTCCAGATATATCCAAGTGAGTCACTCCGATCCCTGCTCTGGTTTAGAACTTACTGGGTTATCTGTGGGAGGCCTCTCTCTCCACGCTGTGAGCTGCAGGACAGAGTGTGTGTGTGAGAGTGCCAAGCGTCTTAGAGAGAGGAAGAGGAGTCTCAGTGACAGAACCAGGAAGGAGCCCAAGAAAGGGGGAAAGCATGAGAGATGGAAATGTAAGATGCCAAGAGACAAAAGTAATGCAAGGAGTGGGTAGATGCATGAACTGCAACTCTCTTTTCAGGCAGGGGAACTAGCAGGTGAAAATGACATAACCACAGTAAGTCTACAGTGAGTTAAACCTAGATTTATCTTCACAAGTTTTTGGAACCCCCTTCTCTGATGCCTGCAGCTGCTTCTGAGTTACTTCCTCCCTTGCTGCCTCTGATCCCACTACTGCTTCGCTAAGCCTTTAGCTGCCTCTCTAGCTGTGCCCAGCCCAAGCAAAAGACTCATCTGAACTGATCCCTCCGTCCACTAATGCTCCTTGATCTTTTTACCGGCTTTGCTCATAGGTGTAGCAGACTTCCCTGCTTTATAGAGTCCCTATTCTCTGGCAAATGGTTGGTAAGATGCCAGTCAGATACAGAATAGGGAGGTCCAAGGTACTACCCAGTCAGCTATAACAATTTGAAAAGCCACAAAGTGTTGAAATCACAGGTCATTTCATTTGTACACCCTCTGCTGACTACTTCAGCACCTTCTATACAATTTCAGTGTTAAATGCCCCATATAAATCCTATGGTCTGATCTGCCCCTTATATAATTAACGTGTTTTATGAGTACTTGTGTACTGTCCACATTTGGCTGCAGCTGTTGTGGAACTCACTGATGTCCACTTTAAACGTTTTTCAGAACAAGCATAAAAGTCTGTGTGGCAGAGAAACTCACACTATAAAGTATCTGCCCAGCTTTGAACTCTAGCATATATAGGATACTGCTGTGTAATTAACTTCAAAACCAGTAAATCTGTGTGGTAAGTTATATAATGCAGGCCAGCCTGCTCCATTGGTAGACCTGCCTTTCCAAGCCTTGGGTCTCCCAAGAACGTTTTCTGGAGAATAATATGTTGGAACAGATGATACACCCTGTACCAAAGGGGAACATGTTCAAAGTATAGAATAATCTGCACACTGTGTTTGAATTAAGTTGTGTAGGATTGCCATGGTTTTAAATTGAATGGTTTAAACTCCCTAGCAGAAAGATTCAGTGTCCCAGCACAGGATTACAATGGATAATATACACCATGGTTTCATACATGCCCTGACACTTCCTTTAATCCTGCTCTAACACTTCTAAATTGAGAGAACACTCCCAAAGGAACAACACTTTGCATTTATGTATCACTTTACAGGTTCTTTTCTTAACATATTATCCGTCTTTTACACATGGAGAAACTAAGTTACTATGAGAGGATAAAGGCCACAAATGTGTACACTGCTTTTGGATGCCCAATTTGAGTTGCTTTAAAAGTGTCTCAAGCACCCCAAAATTGAGGCAAAAATGCCACCCAGAATCAGTGGTCACTTTTGAAAATAGGCCAAAATGGACCATGGTGATCATCTACTCTGACATCATGTCTCGACAGGCCATAGCACATCCCCAAATTAATTCCCATTTGAACTAGAATGTGTCTTTTAGAAAACATCCAATCTAGATTTTAAAATGTCCAGTGACGGAGAATCCACCACAACCCTTGGTAAATTGTTCTAATCGTTAATTACTCTCACTGTTAAAAATATGCACCTTATTTCTAGTTTGAATTTACCTAGCTTCAACTTCTAGCCATTGGATCTTGTTATACCTTTGAACTGGCTAAGGTCACACACAAGATCAGTGACAGAGCTAGGATTAGAACTCAATACCTGCTTTTCAGCCTTTTGCTCACACCACTGTCCCATAACTTCTCTATACAGAAAAACAAGTCAAAGGCCCCCAGCTGGTACATTAAACACTTCCATATGGTCCAAACATGTGTCTTTAAAAAAGAGACAGAGCTACCAAATGTTTACATAGAAAAAAAAATTAGTCTTGTAGCAAAAGAAGCTTCTTCTGATAAATACACTTTTCATAAAGCAAGAAACTATGGCTGCTCACAGTTAGCCGACAATTACTAGCCCCATCATTTTGTCCTTAAAACCAGAGAAATGTGTCATTTCCAGTAGTGCTTATTTAAACCAAGTGGGAGGCAGGGCAGAGTAGTATTGGACTCATGGCAGGCTGGAATCCTGATCCAATCTCTCTTCCTACTGGCCACAGATTCTTCCTCCTCACCAGCATAGTGCCTCCTTCTAGTGTCATCCCAAATCCTGGGAACTAGTCGGTCCCAGGTTACTTTCACCTGGGAATTAGCAAGTTCTTTGAGGAGTTAGTTACATGAGCTACAACATATGTACAGGCAGGCTTCTATGAATGTGTGGTGTCTTTAGGAAAGGGGATATATGCAGTCTTTCTCCAATCAAAAATACAAACCCAAATATCATAAAAGCCATCTTGAACGTTCTTCCAAAAAGTAATGCTGCCTTCATAATTAACTTCAGTTAAAACAATAAAGCCTGAGGAACTGTGAGGTGCCTTTTGTCTCCTCACTTCTGAATCTCTTATGGCATCAATTATGTTGTCATGAGGGCAGGGCAGGGGGAAAATAGCAGCAGTTTTCCCCACAATTCCTCACTTTTCTGGGTTGTTTGTCCACTGTGAATTGCAGTCACTGTGAATTGCAGCCACTGTCACTCCCTCCCCCACCTGCCACTGGTTTAAGATCAAGGCATCTGAATTCAGCAGTTCATGCCATTTTGTGATTTTTGTTCCTCTGAATTAAAAAATATTAATAGTTAGACCTGACTTTACTAGAGGAAGTTCAGACTAGGGTAGAAATAAGGGCCTTGCATAGGCAAGATGGACTAGTGAGTAGGTCACTGGACTGAGCTTTTATAAGAGATGCATTTGAATCCTGGCTCAGACACAGACTTCCTCTGTGGCTTTGGGCAAATTATCTAATCTACCCCATGTCTCAGTTCCCTAGCTGTAAAATTAAAAAATGGGGCTAGTACTTCCCCACCTCTTACGGGTG
Source organism: Emydura macquarii macquarii (assembly GCF_026122565.2). Taxonomy (NCBI): domain Eukaryota; kingdom Metazoa; phylum Chordata; order Testudines; family Chelidae; genus Emydura; species Emydura macquarii. The sequence goes on along the minus strand of NW_027130432.1, from coordinate 12,346,636 downwards.
TTGTGAGGATAAGATCTGTTAATGATTGTGAGGTGCTCCGATACTACCATTCTGAGGGCCATGTAACTACTTTGAGACATAGATAGCAGCTGCAGACCAAACCTGCCCTCACTGTTTTGCAAGGCCAAATTATTACAAATAGGAGCCAAATGGGGAAAAATGAGTGAGATGTGACCGTGGAGCACTGTTAGGTGGTTACAGCACATGGCATGGAGGAAGGCGATTGTTTTACTACCTCTCAGCATTACCCTCTTCACTATATAGCCTTTGTTGTCATGCTTTTGATTGTGGCTGATGTTCTCCTTCACCTGTTGGCCACAGCCAGGAGTGAAACACCTGTTAGTTCCGTTGGCTCAGTCCCTCCCCCCATCTTGGTAGAGCTATTGCCCTTTGCAAAGGGTGTATTGGGTTATTTTCCTCAGTTTGCCCAGAAGCATTTTTTTACTTCTTAAATGAAATCACGGGCTCTGTCTGTGTGTTTTCTTTCTTGCTCGTGGCGCCAGGAATGCAGAAGTCAGCGGGTGATGAACTCCTCAGCCCTGGGCACAGAAGCAGAGGGGTATTTATGAACGTCACATGCTTGTGTGTTCACTATGTATTTTCCACCAGCCAAACTCTAACAGGGAGTTTCATACGGGGTTGTGATTGTGGAGATGTGACGTTTGTGTCTTCGCTGTTTCACTCTGTTGTTTCTCTAACACACGTGCTTGTGTCTCTGTGCTTGGAACACTGTTCCCCCCCCCAACTTCCTTTGTATCAGTGGCCGCCATTTTCCATCTGGGATGAGCTGAATGTCTTTTAAAGAAAATTTTAAAAATATTTTAAGGTATTGAGTAGTCAGAATTTACCTCAACTGCTCTCTGTGACACTTTCCTCAGCCCTAGCCCCACACACATTTAAGCACGCATGTAACTTTACTATGTGGGCACACTGGAGTCCTACCACAGCGTGAGACCACTCACATGAGTAGTTAGGCACATGCTTAGGTGCTTACGGAATCACAGGCTCGATCTGGTTTTGTCGGTTTGCATAGAACTCTTATAAACAAGTTATGTTAAAAGGGGCACACGCTTCTTTCAGGAAAAACTTCCCATCAAATGATACATCTTCTGCAACGCGAGCATCCCAGCAGCTCCTTCTGGGGGTGGCAGAATTGCACCGGGCTTCCCTGCTGGTTCCCTCACTCAGAGCTTTGATTGGAGCAGGGGGTGATTACTGGAGCCATGAAATGTTCTTCTACAGCATGGTTAGGCCACACAGCTCAGGAAGGAGTCTGGGGTTTTCGGTGCTATTATGACTCTTTTCTTTTCATCTCCTGCTCCACTTTAATCAGGTAATAGGCCCTATTTTTAGTCCACACTCACTGGCCTTTCCTGGTGTGCGGTCTGTCACTTCATCACATGCCGCTACAACCCCTCCCCTCCCGCACCCCTACCTGCCGCTTTGTACATTTAAATGTTAACTCTTGTCTTGCTGCAGGTGGAAGATTCTTTAGTGGGAAACGCTCCACCTTGTCGGGAGCACATCAGTTTCCTATGATCCAGAAGATGGTGGAGTCTATGGCCCAGCTGCAGGAGGAGAAGCTGCAGCTTCAGGAAGAGCTGCTGGCACTGCAGGAGAAACTTTCTGCACGGGATAATGAAGAACTTGCTGTGTCTGTCCAACTGCAGGATCAGGTACTGCACGAGACAGGGGAGGAAGAACTCTGTGAGTGAACAGAGACATTTTTAAGGGTCCAGACTCCAAAAGGCATAAGGTGCCTAACTCCCATTGAGTTCAATGGGAGTTAAGTGCCTGAATACATTTGAGGATTGGGGCCATAGTGTTTAGGACAACATTTTAACTTATATGCAAATTGCTATGTTCCAAGTGTTCTTACGCCAAATATCTGATCTGATTCTTCTTATAGCTACAATTCTTCTGCCAAAGAAATACATTTTTAAAGCAATTATTTTGCAGAACCTAGATACAGGAGTCATCAACTCATGGGTCTAGTGCAGAGTTTTTCAAACTGTGGGGCACTGAGGAACATTTTGGGGGTGGAGAGAGCGCACAAGTGGCGACACCAGGTGGTTCAGGCTTCAGCCCAGCCCAGCCCAGCCAAGCTCAGGGAGGGAACACCTCCCTCTACCCCCTGAATCACCTCTTTTTGTCTGGGTTGTGTGGGGCGCTACCAAGAATTGTAACTCAAATGGGGGGGCTCAGTTCAAAAAGTTTGAAAACCACTGGTCTAGTGGTTAGGGCAAGACTCTAGGAATCAGGACTGAGTTATTCACAAGTCTGCCTTTGTCTTTTTCTGATTTTGAACAAGTGGCTATAACAGCTGTATGCCTCACTTCCTCTGTCTTCTATTGAGCCAGTTTTGTCGCATTTCAATAATCTCATGAAGTGATAAATCCCTTGATGAAAAGCACTTGATAAACACAAAGTCTAGCAAAAGCTACTCTCAGCCCCATGCTGTGATTGTCAATTATACTGGCGAGCTTACAAAGGGCACAGCAGGATAGGTTTGTTGGATCAAATAAGTAAGTTAATCGTAGTGTCATTCAAAAGGCAGGATGGAAAAAAAACCCAAACACATTGAAAAATCAGTTTCCCAACTGAGAAGGAGAAAACTGATAAGAGAATAGGTATGTGTGTGGGTGAGTGCAGGGAAAGGGTGATGCGTGAGGTACAAAGACATTCTTTGGTTTCTAAGAAACAACAACAGAATTTTTTAAAAATAATTACCTGGTTGTTTGTCACAATGCAACAACATCCTGTGACACTGGGTAACTCTCCACCTGCCCCCCAAAAACCCTATTTTTTTTCTTCATGAGACAATGGGACTACAAGATCATAATAAAAAGAATGTGCATGAGAAGGGGATGTTGGATTATAACTCTACATATGATGATGGTTTGATTCTGCTCTTAATTACACTGATGTAAGCGAGACCCAATAATTGTATTGAGTTCAGCTGGGTTACTCTGTGTGATACCAATGTGCATAAATTAAAGCAGAATATGGCCCTATACCAGCTAAAAAGAATGACATTGTATACAGGAGGCAACTCTACTAGGGAAAATAACTGTGGACAAAGGAGAGGGATAAATTAATATGTCACATTTCTTTAAAGAGATTTTAAAGGATAATAGATGCTAAGGCCACACCTACATGCCAGACATAGCTAAGAAAACCAGTTGGTGTCATCTCTAGCAATTGTGATCAGGCTGGAGATAGAACCAGTGAGGTCTAGGCAGGAGACCAACCACCAGACTCCACCTATTTTGCCAGGAAATGGGTGGGTCTCCAGGTGAAGTGAATCAGTGTCTCCTGTTGCTCTCTTCATCTGAGGAAGAGAGATGAGCTGGTATTTTCTAATTTAACACTGTAAATGTTCTGCTAATGAATTTAGCATTAACAAACTCTGATGTTAAATGTACTTACAGTTATCACTTAGTTTGAGTGGTGTTTGTGTCATTATGTGTTTGTGAAGTTTGTAAATATTATTAATTTTAAAGACATTTCAGGACTGACATGGGTGATTGACCGCAGTTGGACAATTATGAAGTATATAAATCCAGTCATGGATAGATGGCTATGTGTATGCAGACATTCTTGTGATATATTTTTACTTGTTTTTGTTTCCTCACATTAGGACCAACTATTGTATGTGTCCAGAGGTTTTTATGCTTTTCAGAGATATGCTGCTGATGTTGTTGCTTTGAAATTTCAATATTAAAGGGAAGTGAGAATTTTATTGAAATCTAAGTTATGGACATTAATAGATTAGTTATTAAAAGTGATTTTTTAAAAATCCAACTTATTCATTATATGTTCTTTGCATTTCTCTCAGGTTGGATAATGAAAGTAGACTAATGAGTTTCACTTTTTTTTAACAAGTCTGCTTCACTTTCTGGTTCTCATGCACTTGCACAATGCTGCAGTATTTGGGGACTATCTGGTTTTAAAAACAGACTCCTAATTCTATTAGTTTTAGGTTTTGTAGAAGCTTGTCTCAGAAAACCTAATTTTTAGGCAATACAGTGTACTTTTTTAAATGTAACAGCTAATGTGGAGTGGCATCTCAGAAAATATGTGACCCCTATGTATTTAAGTAAGTTAAGTATCTAACTTTACTTCATTAGATGGGCGTAATTTAACTGAGCTTAATTAATTGTAGCATAATATAAACATGTATTTGTTTTAAGTCAGCAGTTCCCAAACTGTGGCCCACTGCTCACTGAGGGTCTGTAGAGAGCTGGCTGTTCACATGATAATAGCTCCTTCTCCTTGCTTCCAGCTGTTAAATTCTATTAAAAGAAGCTGAAGTACACTAAATAGTCCCTTGTACTTGCCTGCTGTGGCTGCCACAGAGATGTTCCATGATCAGAGATGGGGGGGAAGCACTAATGAGATTCTCTGTCTATTAAGATATGGTTCACTTTATAAGAAAAATGTGAGACCCTTTGTTATAAGCTAAAAAATAAATACAGGTATTAAATTGTCGAAGGGAGCCAAATCACTTATAGTAACTACATCTTGGAAAGACTGTTTGGGTTCAGTTCTTTTGTTTGATCCACTCCCAGCACCCAGGACCTTCCAAGCTGGGGAGGAAACTCCACAGACCAACCTCTTAGCCCCTGTTTTAGGGTGTGTGTCAAGGGAAGGAAAGTGTTATCCCAACAGAGGAAAAGGATGTGCTTTGAGTGCTCTGTGTTCTGTCTGTTCTCATAGGGAGCCATGGGAAGCAAAAGATTTGTTACAGACCCCTTGAGATAGCTCTTACTAAAGCCAGGGGGCATGGCACTCTTCAGCTACTACAGGACCACTTTGGCCATCCAAGCCTTCTTTCTGCATTGAGCACTGGGATGGGGAAAAATAGAATGGGGTCCTTGTGTGAAGTACACACCACCAGATGTTTGTGTCTAAAGACCCCTGCTTCTATACTAATCAAAGAGTTGGGATTGAGAGCCAGATTGTAAACTTGGGAGAAGTAAACTGGGGGGAGGAGGCGTGGCAGGAGGTTGTCAAGCTGTCCTGCAGTGGCTCAAGAATAATTAATCAACCTCAGGGCAGACTGTTGAGAAGCAGGTCACAAACCCCAAATTGGCTGTGAGTTCCATACTTCGATTGCACCTATCAAGTGCAAACTCCTCAGGCAATATAACAACCTAACCATGGAGTCACAAATGGTTCCCTTGGGGACTCCAGTCTATCTTGTCACCTAGGCCAGCTTGCCCTTGTGATAGATGATCCCTTAGACCAAAAGGCACAACAGTATTCAAGTTACTCCCAGTCCCAAAGGACCATTCATTTATCCCAGGTCAACTGCACGTTAGATCTCACACCAAAGGCAATCCTCATAGCTAATCCTGTAACAAGCTATCTAAAGATTTATTAACTAGGAAAAGGAAATAAGAGTGATTTACAAGGTTAAAGCAGGTAAACATACATGCACACGTGTTATAGTCTTAAGTTTCAAATGGTCATAGATGTTTGTATAACAAGCAAGTTCTATTTGTCCCTTAGGGCTAACCCAGGCTAAATAGCTGAGGGCCCCCCTTGCTTATGCCTAGAAATCTTGTCCTCTAGAGTCTCAGCAGCATAGAGATAGTTTCTGCTTATTAGGGATTTTTGAGCAGCCTGCTCAACTAATGGGAGGAATTCACTTGCATGGCTTCTCTTCATGCAGGAGGTGAGGAAGAAGCAAGCAACTAAGTCTTTTGTCCTCTTTGATATTCCACAACAGTTCCTCTGGTGTTGATGGGCCTTCCCTGTGGGGCAGGACATAACACCTTTTGTTGTAAGCCAGCATTTCATACTAATTTAATGTCTCTCTCTGGTCTGGTGATTTAGAGAGCTACTGAGGATTACAATGCAAATGCTCAAATATTAACTTACAATATGAGTAAAGTTACAATTCTGTCCTGGTTATTTTTAGTAAAAGTCAGGGACAGGTCACAAGCAATAAACACAAATTCACAGAAGCCTGTGACCTGTCCCTGACTTTTACTAAAAATAATTGTGACAAAATGGGGCTGAGAGGGAGATGAGAGCCCCAGCCCTACTGCAGGAGGGGAGGGAGGGGTCCAGTACCATTGCCACGGTGCCTGACAGCTGTGGGGTCCCCCCCGCTGCCCGTGGTGGCTCGGAGCTGTGGGATCCCCACTGCCGCCCATATTGGCTTGGAGCTTGGGTCCCCCCTGCCGCCTGTGGCAGCTAAGAGATGCAGAGGTCCCCCCCGCCGCCCATGGTGGCTTGGAGCTCCAGGGCCCCACTGGTTGACAGCTCCAGCCCTGCCACCTGGGACTGAAGTGGAAAATGTCACAGAGGTCTCTGGAAGTCACAGAACCCATGACCTTCATGACAGAATCTTATCCTTAAATATGAAATACAGATGTTGTAGGTGAGATTAATGCATCCAGCAATTTACAAGCATTTAATAAAGTCTTATCACTAAGCACATTTTTATAACTCTGATACTTGTTTTAATAATACTAACACACAGGTGAGCCAGGCTAAGCTCTGCTCTACGCTAGTTAGGTTGATGCAAGGCAGCTTACGACGACTTAGCTCTGTAGGCGTCTACACCTAAATGTCGCTCCCAACATGTGACTCACCCACTACGGCCACTTAATAACTCCACCTTTGCGAGAGGCGTAGCACTTAGGTGGACGTAGTTAGGTCATTATATTTTGTCTTTAGTGATGTGGCAGCACTCAATGGGGCGCTATAAAGTAAAAATAATGGACTCCTGTAGTGAAGCTCGTGTGAAGCCTATAAAACTGAGTTGCAGTGGTTAATTTTAGTAACCTTGGTAATTTATTTTAAGGAATGTCCTTGCCTGACACTGATAGAAGAATAGGGCCAGGTAGAGCTGAAAATTAAATGAGAGCTCTGCGGAAATCCCATACATTTTGCCAAAATTCCCCACTTCTCTAGTTCATCAGTATGAAGATGGGTACACTAGTAACATACAGACAGTGCTTCATTTGTAATGAAAGAGATGCTGGGGCTCAAGCAATTGTTTTACATTCATAACTGATGCAGCAAGCCCAGAGGTGCCACGGCTATTAACTGCCGAGCCCAGAGGTGCTGGGGCTCAGCCCTGGCAAACCCTGGCACATATTAAGCACTGCCTACAGATTTCTATCTGCTTTATCATTGGAATAGATAGCCCTTGCACACAGAATGGGAATGGTGTGCTGTACGCAGAAAAAAAATATATTCTTTGACTTCTGTAAGAGGATTCTCCTGGAAGAACTTTAAAATAAAGGAAATTTAAAGCCACTGCTGGAAAAAAATTAATGGAAATCTTCCTAGGAAAAAAAAGCAAAAAGTGATACAGGAAAGCAAAGACCTCTGGTGAGGAGGGAACAATTTGATCTCTGAACACAGTTGTGGTGGAAGATCTCTCCAATGAGACACGTTTTTTATCTATTGAATTTTCTCCCAAGATTTGGTGAAAGAATGGAGGATAAAATGTCAAAATGTTCAAATGGTAGAGAAGGTTATGTGAAAAATAAGCTTTTTTATTTTTAATCATCAAATGTGAGGCAAGCTGCCATACAAAGAGTGCATTGAGGCAGAAAATGACTATTTTGTGTGGGTAACACTCAAATGTGCAAATTAGCAGAGGAAATGGGATGAAATTAAGCAAAGAAAAATTTTGCTGCATATCAGGAAAAACGTCCTAACAGTTCAATCTCATACTGATTGGATTGGAGAAGACACTGCCAGATAGCTGCGCTGGTACCCAGTGGTGGAGTAGGGGACCAAATAAATCTATTCCCTTTCCAGCTTGAATCTCCTTATGTCCCCACTTTCTGTTAATCATTAAATTGGCAGCTCACAGTTAGAACAAAAAAATGGCCATACTGGGTCAGACCATGGTCTATCTAGCTCAGTATCCTGTCTTCCGATACTGGCCAATTCCAGGTGCTTCAGAGGGAATGAATAGAACAGGTCATCATCAAGTGATCCATCCCATTGGCCATTCCCAGCCTCTGGAAAACAGCCATTCCTGCCTATCCTGGCTAAGAGCCACTGATGGACCTGTCCTCCATGAATTTATCTACTTCATTTTTTAACACAATTAGAGTCTAACTTTAGTGAGGGCTGTTCCATACACAGTTCTCTCTAGAAAAGCTGCCTATGTGGTTCTCTACAGGCATACAGAAATAAAGAGAGTGATTTGCTTGTCTGATGATGTACTGTGAGGATTGCTGGTATGGTAAGTTGTCTTCTCAGGGACAGCATCCTTCCAATGTAGTCTCGAACACTGCTTTCTCCAGTGGGGTCCACAACTCAGAACTATCCAGTCTATCAGTTTGGCTCTGTGTGGCTTGTAGGAAATTCATGACTTTTCCCTCTGGGCCTTGAAGCATTTTACTTTTTGGCCTGAGCATTGCAGATTTGAGTGAAGATGTGTGTAATCTGAGCCTGTGTGTGTTAGGAGGAGGTGTTTGTGATCCTAATAGAAAAGGGGATGATGGGACCCGCCTAGTCAACTTGTACCTGAGTTGACAGGTTGAAAATCTGAAGGGGAAACTCCTGGATCAGGCTCAGGAAGTGAACAGACTCTGTTCTGATGTGGTGAGCCCTTGGAAATTAATCTGTTTTTTATATCTGCACTAGAGGTATTTTTCCTGAGGAGACTGTTACATTTTTGGTTGAAGTTGTTGGTTCCTTAGTACTTTACATATGAGAGAGTAAAACAAAAAAAAAAGGGAAGAACTATTAGCATGGATGGGGATTGTTTAGAAGCCTAAGTATGATGTTTGAAATACTCCCAGAACCATAGGTTTGATGTGGCTGGATTTTGATCAACCTGAGGCAGATAAATTGAAATCCATTAAGTTACATGGGAATTTGTCCAATTCAGCATTAAAACAGAGGCCATGGCACTCTTCTCCATAGCAGGAGTTTGCTGTTAGTGTCCTTGGACACAATTTATCATGCCACTATTATTGTGATATTCACTGGCTGCATTCTGCCCTCCACCCCAGAGATGGCTGCATTTCAGTAGTATTATATGTGTACAGTTTGTGAAAAATGTTAGAATCCTTCATTATTAAAGATAGTGTGCCAAATCCTGTTCTTTTGTTTACTGGTGCAACTCCACTGAAGTCAAATGTGTTGCATGGGAGTAGGGAGAGCACAGAATTTGACCCACTGAATAAGAGTAAGATACTGGGCTAACAAACACCTTGTTCCCTTTTCAGGGTGGCACTGACTTGGAAAAGCATCGGGATCTGTTAGTGGCAGAGAACGAGCGCCTAAAGCAAGAAATGAAGTCATGTGAGGCAGAGCTGCAGAAACTGAAGAAGCAGCATGTGAAATGTATTGACTGCGAACATATCCAGGTAAAGTGGTCACGAGGAGGGATGTGGGGGGCGTGTAAATACAGACCTGTTCATTATGTATTATGTGCCTGTGCCTCTGCCTGCTGATCACATGAAACTAGACTTTCTCTCCCTCCTCTCCCAACATGGTTTGCAGGAGAATGCAAGGCTGCAAGAAAGGCTGACCCAGCTGCAGCTGGAGGTGGAGGAGGCTAAAGGCAGGATGTCAGAGCTGGACCTGGAAGTGCAGCAGAAGACCAATCGCCTGGCAGAGGTAGAGCTGCGCTTGAAGGACTCTCTTGCAGAGAAGGCTGAGGAGGAGGAGCGGCTCAGCAGGCGGCTGCGGGACAGTCAGGAGACTATAGCTAGCCTGAAAGCCCAACCCCAACAGATAAAGGTGAGATGGAACAAATTATTTATCAGGGATGATTCATATTGCCTGTTAAAAATCCATACACAGAATGTATGTTTTTTAAAATTCCATTTAGAGAGAGAACCTGGTGGAATTTGTACCTATCTCCCCTGGCAACCCCTTGATATCAAAGGGGGTATAAAATGGGCTAGAATTTGACTCAGAGAATCTAGGAAGCACTTGCAGGTGGTTAGAATACTGTTCGTTGTTTGTCAGTAGCTTCTACAGGATGTCATTTTGCAAGGTGCTTAAGGTAGGTGAAATCTGTCATATAAATAAGAGTTCCAGCTTTATGTGCTAAAGATGCTAGTAGCGGTTTAAAGTTATTGTAAGTCTGTAATGGTCATGCAGATCTGCACTGAGCCGTAAGGAACTTGCCAGTTTCATCTGATCCTTGTGGATTAACTTTCTTGAAAATGTGGTGGGAAATGCCCTTGATTCAGCCAATGCCATGTCTGTCCCAGGCCTGATAATGGGAAGTTTTTCAAGTGCTTGTGTTGGGAACTTTTTTGTAGTATATCATCAAACCAGTGGAAGTGGAGTCATCCAAGACAAAGCAGGCTCTGTGTGAAACCCAGGCCCGGACTCAGTATTTGCAGGAGCAGGTGGGGATGCAGAGACAAGTGTTAAAGGAGATGGAACAGCAGCTACAGAAGTCTCAGAAGACTGCAGCCCAGCTCAGAGACCAGGTATTCAGTGTTGCATAGAGAATGGGGAAAATACAGATAGAGATAATGTGTGGATCGAAAAGGAGAGAAAAACATCTATAAAGAAAAAAAGCAAACTGCATCAACCTCAGAGCTCAGGTCCCTGGGTCCAACAGGGAATGTAGAGGAATAATTTGAAAACGTTCCATTGGTCACATTATTCCCTGTTCAATAGCCTTTTTGATTTACTGTTTCTGATTTACTCATCTAGCCTCATGGTATGAGTAAAAGAGTTTTTACAAACTCTGATAAGTGTTTGCATGAAATAATGTGTGGGTGGGTGAGTGAATCTGTTCTGTTGGGCTTGTCCTCTGTGATACTGATTTTTGTTCACAGGGTAATAACTCCAATTTGGCTCCCTTCCTAGGTTATGATGTACGAGTCTGAGCTTGAGCGGACTCATGGACAGATGCTGGAGGAGATGCAGAACATGGAAGATGACAAGAACCGGGCCATTGAAGAGGCATTTGCACGAGCTCAAGTAGAAATGAAAGCTGTGCATGAGAACTTGGCAGGTGAGAATAGAGGAAGCAAATTCCCACAACAACCTGACGAATGTGAGTGGGTAGCTGATACAGGTATTGGGGAATGTAGCTTTCCAGGTGATGCAACGCATTCTCTTAGGCACCAGGACTTCCTTATGTGTTACTAGAGGAAAGCTGCACTTGGATTTGGAGATGCCCAGCAGCATTAGCAAATCTTTCCCACATTCCTGCCATCCACTCTGTTGGTAGTTGGAGTTCAGACCTAGACTTCCAAGTGAAGGCATCCAAGCAGGGGAAGGGCTTTCTCACCTTGAAGGTGGGATCTTTTCTGTACATGGACCCACATTCTCTCCTTACTGCAAGGATTATCAATGGTTTAATGTTTGTTTGCAGGGGTCCGGACAAACCTTCTCACGCTCCAGCCAGCGCTCCGAACCCTCACCAATGATTACAACAGCCTGAAACGGCAGGTCCGAGACTTCCCCCTTCTACTCCAGGAAGCTCTGCGGAATGCCAAGGCAGAGGTGAGGATGGCAGAAGAATCCTTACTCTGCGGTATAGTGGGACCTGGCACCAGCGCTCTGATCCTGCCACAGTTAGATTTGTACAGAGAGCATGATGGATACAGAGGCTGTTTGATTCTCTGCCATGGGAACATTCCTCATGTTTCCCTTGTTAGGTTCCTTTTCTAGTTCCTGGACAGTGAATGAGTTGTATGTGGTGTGTGTGTGGGTGTGCTATCGTGGTGGTGGGGTTCTCCATACTTTAATGTGATCCCCATCCCCCCCCCCCATCATCATTGGTGTCTCTTCCTCTTCAGATTGGGCAAGCCATTGAGGAGGTGAACAGCACGAATCGGGAGCTACTACGGAAATACCGCAGGGAGCTGCAGCTCCGCAAAAAATGTCACAACGAACTGGTGCGGCTGAAAGGTGCGTGTGAGCTATTATTTAGACAGTAATGTAGTGCTGGTCTTTTTGGAGAGTGACATTATTGCTGCAGAGACTTCCCACTACAAACTTCTTTATAGGGCTGAAGTTAGACACTCATTCAGTCTTGAGACTGAGATTGTTGGTTCTGGGGGATCTAGCATAAGGGCAATAACAAAAACTTCAGCATTGGAGCTGAAGCATTTCTTTCACACAGGAACCTATTGTCTATCTCCAGGTCATGGTGATTTCACTGTGCTCTACTAGGGACATGAGTTGTGGCCTGTTGTAGACAACAGTGTCTTGTGACTGTGACTCCAACACCCATTCAGGGTCAGGATCACTCTCCACATGTTCTGTGCAGGGCTGTAGCAGCACATCTGTTTTAAGGGAAATCTGCACAATCTGACTTGTGGTCTTTGAGTGTGTCATCATGAGCCTCCACCTTTGGGGTCTGGTGTTGCAGAAGAGAATGAGGAAGCTGAAAGTGGGTTGTATTAAGTGTTTGCTGTCGTCTGCCCCTTGTAGAGACAAAAAGAGATCATTGGTGGAAGGGCTGATCAAGAGCCTGAGCTTGTCTCTCTATTTTTGTCATTGTAAAGGAAATATCCGTGTATTTGGCCGAGTCCGGCCAATAACTAAAGAGGATGGGGAAGGGCCTGAAGCAGCCAACACAGTGACCTTTGACCCTGAAGATGATGCGATCTTGCATCTGATGCACAAAGGGAAGCAGGTGTCATTTGAATTGGACAAGGTTTTCTCCCCACAAGCAACACAGCAAGACGTAAGTATATCCGCATGTTTCTGTACCATTACATTAGCATGGACTCCCATCGCAAGAGAAAGGTGTGTGTCAACATGAGTATAGATTCAATTATTTCATAAGGTCACAGATCACTCATTGCTCCCTGTTTCTGTAGAGGAGGGATGGAGAAGAGAAGGCTAATGTGAGTTAGAGGTAGGACAACTTTTCCCTTCAAATGAGCAATAAGCAGGCAGAGTGGAACTCAAGCAGACTTGTGAGCTGTATCCCTGCTCCTGCTGGTATAAATGTATATGCCATTCCATCACCCCACGATATGTAAGAAGTTCATGTAGAAATGAGAGATTCCAGCGCAGCCAGTCCCTTCCAGGTGCAATCTGTGTGAGAGGCGCAACAGGGGGAGTGGTTATGTTGAAGGGTACATATTCATTTTTATTTCTTCCCCATTGGCAGGTGTTCCAGGAAGTCCAGGCCTTGATCACTTCCTGTATTGATGGCTACAATGTCTGTATATTTGCCTATGGACAGACAGGTGCAGGCAAGACATATACGATGGAGGTAAATTTCCCCTTCTCCTCTTTTCTCTCTCTATCCTCCTCCGTGTTCCCTTTGTGTGTCTTCCTGCTTTGCTTGCTGTATTGTGTGGCTCAGTGTCACCATTTCTCACTTCTCTAGGAACGGTGGGGGTGGGTTGGCTCCTAGAGGACTGTATGTAATGGATATGGTCCTGGATAACTGTAAATTCCCCTTTTGTCACGGTGACCAAGAACAACATTGTTCCCAGATAGCCAGGCACAGCAGCCCTGACTAGCCACCGCCCAAGTCTGTAACAAATCTCACAATGCAGACAGCAGAACAGTCGAAATAAAAAGATTGGAACCTGGCTCTTTTGCAGCCTTCTGGCTGTTCCCCCTCCCACGCTCACAGAAGAGAAGGGGGATGTTGGTGATTCCAGAGTGAATCACAGATGCCTGTTCCAAGCTTTGTCATGGTGTAATATCGTACCCGTGTCCTCACAACTGTACATCTTATGGGCTCAGTGGTGAGTCTTGCGTCAGTCACTCTGACACACATTTCTCTCCATCGATGTAACATGGGAAATTTTTCCTTGCTCATCAGGGAACTCCTGAAAACCCAGGAATCAACCAGCGAGCTCTCCAGCTGCTCTTCTCTGAGGTGCGGAGGAAAGCACCTGACTGGGACTATGTTATCACTGTCAGCCTGGCAGAGATTTACAACGAGGCGCTCAGGTAACAGGAAGAGAGCCAGAGAGGGGTATGAGTTTGTAGGAAAGCTTGAACATGGGATATCTGTGTCCCTTAATGGATGATGAGCAGTTCTGCAAAGGCAAGAAGGGTGTGTTTCTCACGAGCCCCAGTCTGTCCTGTTGTTCCTCCAGGGCAAGGTGGCTTCACACGGCCCCCTGGGCAGGGCTGTGTGCAAATGACTCACCGAAAACAGAGAGCCTGGTTCAGGGTTCGGGTGTTTACCAAGGAGTTTACTTGTTCTGCTTCGGCTGGGAAATGCTTAATGGCTGGAAAAGCAAGTTTGCTTCTATATCTCCCCCCTCCTCCAACTTTTCTAGTATTCTTCTCTCCCACGTATAGGTAAGACACATATGGTGTCTCCGAAATCTTCAGCCTACCAAACTGATCCTTGGCCGTACATTCTGTTTTTGGTGTGTGCTCCAGAGCCCTGGCTTTGGCTGACTAGGGGTTTTTCTCAGCACACAGTGCTTTCAGTACTTCTGCCTGGAATTTGTCCCAAGCCTGGGGTTCCTAGAATGCCTTCTGTTTATATGGTCTCTTGCTCCTGCCAAGATCTGTTAACACATCAGCCAACAATCAGATTGTATTTTTCCCCTTCATGTTTGCACTATCTCTCTCCCCATTTTCTGCTAATGGACGTGGAAACCCCAACAACCATTAATCGGTAGCTTTTCTATATTAACATTTTCTGCCTGTGTTTTGTGCCTTTGGCACTTTGGCTGTTACATTTGGAAACTGTGAGCTGTGGTCTCTGAAAAGGAGTAGCATTTTCCTTCCCTGAATTCTTCTTGTTGTCTCTTTCAGGGGCAGAGGGGTGGGGGGGTGGACTGGAACACAGAAGGGTGGCAGCAAAGACATTGCAAGAATGACTTAATTATACAGCAACCAGGTAGGCTGAACGTGAGAAGGAGACGGTCTGTTGCTGAGATAATAAAAGCTCCAAGCGTGAGTTGAATCAGGTGGAAACAGGGGATTGGAAATTCTGAATGTGACTCTGTTGGGGGAGCTACCTGGATGGTTTGTGTTATGTGTCTGACAGACAAATAACACACAAATAAAATATAGAAGAGCTGAGATGCTATAAATAGATTAGGAAACATCCAGTGGGAAATGGTTCCTTTTAAAATCATAAGTGTGTCTAGTATTTAGTCTGTGCTTGTCCACTAAACTCTTAATTGGCTTGGTGTGAACATCTGCGAGGGTAAATGTGCTTGAGGAGAGACCCTGGTTTCCAAGTGCTGGGAAAAGCTTGTCCTCTCCAGGTCATAAACCAGACCATTGGCAGGGTTGTAGAGCAGAGCACAGGAAGGGAGCCTGTCCTGCCACTGCCTGTATTTTCCTAGCTGGGGAGATTGGTTCAGGGGTGGTCAGGCTAGAAGGCCTTTCAAATGTGTAAATCACTAGTGTAGAGAATAGAAAATGACACACAAGGTTGAGGGGAGAGTCATCTTACCTGTCTTTACAGGGACTTGCTTGGGAAGGAACCTCAGGAGAAGCTGGATATCAAACTGTGCCCAGATGGCAGCGGGCAGCTGTATGTACCAGGACTGACTGAGTTCCAGGTGCAGAGTGTGGAGGATATTAACAAGGTAATAACATCCTGGCAGATGGGGAAATCAGGAGGGAAGGGGCAGAGAAAATATTTAGTAGACGGCGTGAACCAGTTGGGGATCACCTACTGGGATGGAGTGAACTAGAGAGACTTATTCAAGTTCTTCTGTTATAAACAGAACAGCTGCTGGAACAGTGGTGGCAGCTTAGGGACAAGAGGGTGCAAAGGCTTCCTATCGCCACACATAAGATGAAGCAGTAGGATGCAGATCCAGACCCTCCTAGATTCAGATGCGTGACATTAGCCTCTTGTAGAGGTCAGACTGAAAATTAGGCACACAACAGAATCAGCCCAGGAAGCAGCTTGTAACGTGGGCTGCATTTCTTCACATGTGTAAGATTTGCTGCAATTTCAATTTCATGATTCAGCACCTCACAAAAGCAAGGAGCAGATCTAAAGAGATCTATTGAGATCTAAAGTAAGTACCCCTCAGAACGGTGCATATTGGTCAGGAGCAGGGAAGAGAGACCAGAATAGGGCCCTGAATATAATGTGACAAACCCTGCATGATGAGACCAGCTTGGAAGTCAACAACCCTTTGTGTGAGCCACAAATAGTTAAAAAATCAGATTTTGGGGCCTGGATGGCTCTCAGGGAATTAGTGACCTTTCACCCATAGGTCACTGGTTTAAATTAATTACATCTCAATAGTTACTGTAATTACCCATCTAAGGGCCATACAGTGCCTTGTGTAAAATGAACTATCAGGTCTCAATCCAGTGCAGTGTCCATGTTACAACTATATCACCCTCCCAACCCCCTCCCCCACAGGGTTTGCATCCTCGTTGGCAGTCTGAAAAGAATGGGCCTTTCCCTCTCGAAGTGCTCTTACCAGAAAAAGACTGAGATGCACTGGCCAAAGGTGTGTGAGGGGAAACTAGCACTGACACTGCCCATACCGTACCTATTCTTTGGGTAAATACGCATTTAGTGCTACTGTCAATCCAACATCTTTCATGAGCAATTAAGGTCAGTTGTTGAGGAGTTCATTGTGGAAGGAATAGGTTAATATATGCCAGGGGCTATCAGCATTGATGAGAAAGAAAGGGACTGCCGTACATCCGAACTCGCACACGTTCTAGTCAGAAAACAGTGTAGTGCTGAGTGTGGACAAGGAAGAGCTGCCAAAGAAGTGCCCACTATGTTTTCATTTAAGAAAGTGGTAAATGTAGACGAGATAGATGAAGCTCTGGCCAGACAACACTATGAAGTCCAAAGACTCATAGCTTCCTGCCTTTCTCCCAGGTATTTGAATTTGGGCACATAAACAGAGTGACGGAGTGCACCAGCCTCAACGAGCATAGCTCACGGTCTCACGCCCTCCTCATCATCACAGTCAGAGGACTCGACTACAGCACAGGACTTAGAACCACAGGTCAGTGTCTCCGATGAGGTGGAGGTTGGAGGGGGGAGTGTAGTGATTACATTCGTCCTTGGAGGATTCAGGTTCAGCTGCTGAAGTGGGGAACAAGTGAAAAAAGAATTTAGTGCCATTGACTTAGTTCCTAGAGGCTGCTTGTCTCTGTCACAGAAAGCCACATAATTTAGCATTTCTGAGAGTCAGTGTTTGGGGCTGGAACACTCAGGGTGCTGCAGGTCAGGAGGGAGGTACATTGGCAGAGCTGTGTAGCTGGAATTAAAAAGTGGCTGGCTAACCAGTAACATCTCTAACTATACATGCTAAGACAAGGTGCTCAGATTCCATGCTTCAGGGCATCAGCTGATTGCTACCAGGGTCAAGAAGGAATTGTTCCCCCAATTGTGCAATGATTATGTATCAAGCACAGGCAACACTCACAGGCCGGGTAATGTAATTTGATACATGGCTGAGCTTATAGTCCCATGTGGGTCAGTGCTATTGGCCCTTGTTCATCAACTCTAAATTTAATGAAAATTCAAGCTGCAGGTTGATCTGTGGGACTCTACTCACAATTCTCCAGACAGATCTAAAGCTCCATGTTGTGCTTAGCTCCTAACTGGAGAGGATGGGGATGTTTGTTAATTACTAAGCAAACCCCATTGTGGCTAGCACCTCCCCATGGGTCAAGCAGGCAGCAGCATAGGATTATTAATTTTGTGTGTGTCTTTGTTTTGGCTGGTCATAGGGAAGCTGAACTTGGTAGACTTGGCTGGATCTGAACGAGTAGGCAGGTCTGGAGCAGAGGGAAGCAGGCTCCGGGAGGCTCAGTACATCAACAAGTCGCTGTCAGCACTCGGAGATGTGATTTATGCTCTACGCTCACGCCAGGGTCACGTGCCGTTCCGAAACTCCAAACTGACCTACCTACTCCAAGACTCCCTCAGTGGAGATAGCAAAACCCTCATGATGGTGCAGGTGGGTTCTGGGGCCAACTGGGCAGACGGGGTAAGAAGAGATGGTTGACTTGAATTTAGGAAACTTTAAACTAACCAAAAGCCAATTACAAGAGAAGTCCAGAACCTCATGGTGCAGATGTTGTGCTCTTAACAGGTCTGAGGCACTGACATAAGAGAGCTTGTGGTCTCATGAAATAGCTACTTTAGTTTGGCTTAGCAGATACAATAAAGCTTCACTTGAGGTGTGGTTCTCCTCTGAAAATGGCCCGGTGCGGTTCTACATGGAATGGCACTTACTAATTTTTATCAGTTGTGCTGTTTACAAATGAAAAGATGGATTTTTCCTAACTGCCAGCAACTTGAGAGTCAAGCTGGATTTCTTCCATCTCATCACCAATAATAAAGGCCCTGCAGGCCAAATTATGGCATAGTAACACCTGAGCAGCCCCCTTGGCTTTATATTTTGTCTTCAGTGAGACCTGTACAGTCCTGTGAGGTTTGCACTGGTGTAACTGACAGGAACTTACTTAGCAGGTCTATCCCTGATGCATAAGAAGGAATATAATTTGGCTCCCTCTTTTGTAGTGGTGTTGGCCGGGATAATAGGAGTAAAGAACATTAAAACCTTATTTTAGTTACTAAAGTGCGCAAGGCTGACCCTGAATGTCCCATGGGGAGTAGATGAATAAGGAGGTGCCATTTTTACACAGTCACTTTTTATAGTAGAAACCACACTTCTAAGAATAAGCTTGCAGTGCAACAAATGATAGTGTACAATTTTTATGTGATCTGCTAACTAGTTTAGATGTTCACTGGGCATTGATTTAAGCAGCCTCATTCTGTTTCTTTGGTTTGGAGCAATACACAATATGGCTCCCTTTTACCAGACTGAGGGATCAATCTCTGTCTTTCTCTTTTTTGGGAACACCCTCAATGTTTGCCACTGTGAGGAGTGGCACTGTCTTCTGGAGACAGGCACTACATGGAAAACCTAAGATCAAGGAGAATCCTCCCACGCTCCGACTAGGATTAGATCTTCCGCTGGTGTAAACTGGCATATCTCCATTGAATACATTATTTAGACTGTCTGTCTGGGTGTGTGTGTGCGTGCGCGCACACGTGTGCCCTTCTTTGTCAGAAGTTTGCTGCAGCCACCTGGGCTTCTCTACATGCCTTTTCTTCCCACTTTAAACCATCTTCCTGTCTCAACACGAAAGTGCTGCAGGCCATAATATATTACAGTCTCTCTCCCCAGCATTAGCCTCTCTTCTCATGTCCTCTCTATGCTGCTGTGGAATATCTTCACTTTGTCAGGCCTGTGCTGGTGATGAAGGATGAGGAATACATTACATTTTGTGTATATTTGTGCAATTCCTCTCCCTTTCCCTGGTCATATTTTCTTACTCACCTATGCATTGCAGAGTAGCTGCCATTTGGGACATGTGAGGGACTGAAAGGGAAAGGTTCTAAGGCAATGGAAGGGCCCTTCTTCCATGAGATACTCAAGTCTAGCTGAGAGCCTCCTCTTACAACAGAAGCAAAGGAAGCGAGCGGACACTTCGAGCTGAAGATGTCATTTCCAGCTTGAGTAGATGCACCCACATTAACTTTCTTTGAGCTAATGCACTAAAAATAGAGTGTAGTTGCAACAGTGCAATCAGTGGGAGGGCTGGCCACCCTAACCACAATCCAATGAGGATCACAGGTAAGTAATTAAGCAGTGAGCCCATCCTGCCACCTGCACTGTTGCTGCTACCCTTCTGTTTATAGCATGGTAGTGTGATCGAAGCTAATGCGCACAGTCTGTTTGAGCTGGAAATGATAGCTGCAGCTCACAGTAGAGTCGCACCCTAAGTCAGAAGAGACTCTTGCTCAGAGGAGCACAGCATTGTCTGTCATGAGCTCCATCAGCATCAGAACCAAGAAGTAGGGGCATCCAATATCAGATTCAGCCAGCCAGGCTTATATGTCTGTTTATAGTGTGAGGTCTGTACTTGGGGGCATTGGTGTGAGGAAAAGAATTGATCTGGAAATAGAACCAGCAAAACTCATCTTTTTAATGGTCTCTCTCTAAGAGTGCTATGCAAAGAGAACTCTAATGTGCATGAGAGGAGGAAAGGAATCTGTTAAATCCATTCACAGATTCTAGTATGGGTCTGGGGAAGGCCACAGTGATCTACCTGTACATGGAAGTCTGAGAAATCTTGTACTAAACTATGGCTCTAAAAATTCACTAACTGCCAGGCCAGGCCAGGGAACGTGTGGGCTTTTTATGGTGGGTTCCCCCCTCTGTACTTTTCTGTGGGTGGCATTATCACATTCTAAATAGCCTCTCTCTACTCACCTCTATTTGTTCATGGTGGCTTGGTTTTTTTTTTAAACCTTCATGCAGCTTCTGTGTCCCCTCCCCACCAGGAATTTCACCAATAAATCACTAGAATGCCTCTGTCTCCACTTATCCCTTTTGGAGGAGCCACTGACTGGTTGCCACCTGCTGTAGTTATTTCAGCTCTCCTACAAGCAAAGAGCGTGTTAGTTACAGTGAGCACATTTCACTCTGATTGTAAAGCACCACATAAACGTACGGTGCTATAATGGAAAATGGTTTTTAATAATAGTGTCCTAGCAGCATTGAAATACTTTTGCTGTGATTGAGAGCTGGAACTTAGATTCTCTCCAGCCTCACGCTTCTGCCTTGCAGTCTTGCCCCCATCTCCTGTTGCCAGGATCGGAGGCTCCCCATAGAGAGCAGCATGGCAATGTTGGGCGGGAGGCATGGCGAGTTCAAGGCAATGAATGCTGTGTATGTATTTCTGTCTGGCTCCAGGTCTCTCCAGCTGAGAAGAACACAAGTGAGACTCTCTGTTCCCTAAAGTTTGCTGAGAGGGTTCGCTCAGTAGAACTGGGCCCTGTATCCCGGAGAGCAGAACTAGTGTCCTGGTCTAGTCAGGAGCACTTGGAGGTAACTAACCGATCGCGTTGACTCTACCAGTGCCTTTCTTTAGATTGTTCTGTTCATTTCTATGGTGTGCTGTCTGCTTTCTTTTCCTCTGCGACAAACACAACCTCCTCCACCCTGTAACAGTCTTTCTCCTGACCCTCTTCCAACAGCCCCTTCGCAGCTCCAAGGCCTGACTTTTGGCACTCCCTCTGCGTAGGTCTTCCAACAGAGCTGCTGCTGTTTGCAGCCTGCTCAGAATACAGCAGCCCCTTTTCCAACTGCCTTGAGCAACAATGATCCTTTTACACACATCCTGCATTCTTCACATGGCTGCCTGTACAGTGGCAGATTGACTAGGCTAGCTCGGTGTGGTCCTTTGTCTTTGATTTGTCTTAAAAATCCTTAATGGTGCAGCCCCAACACCTCTCTCCCACCCTGTATTCTGATGCCTACCTGCACTCTGATATCACCTGCCTTGTAGGGACCATAACATGACATGACAGCATAGCAGGCGATCTGACTGTGGCTGTAATGGGTCCTAAGGTAGAACTTGCTCTCCTTAGACATGTACCTTGTTCCTTTTCCAATTCTAAGTGACATCTAAAAATATTCTTCTCCACAGTTGTGCTGGGTTTTGGGTCTTCTAGTCTCCTCTTGATTGACTGTTTGCGCTCTATATCTGTTGTATGGCTGTATGTGCAGGGCCATAAGCACACTGGTAGAGGGGTGGAGGGAATTGGCCACCTTTTTCTGCTAGCCTCTGCAGTTGTGTAAAGCTGCTCCAGAGATTCCCAAGATCTCTCTTGCCTTTCTCCCCAGCGTGACAGGCTGAAATGTCATGGGGAGAGTCAAAACAGTCGTGGGATGTGGCAGTAAATGAAACAGCCTTTCCCCAGCTCAGCAGGGCACACACCACCACTTGTTCTCACATTCAAACTCTGCTTGAAACTAGTCAACACCACTCTCATTACAAGCAAATGCAGATAAACCTGCCAGCAAAGGAAACAGCTGCCAGTAACTCACTAGACTTCCATGTGTTGTAAAATTTTCTAGGGAAGAGGGCAGTGAGTGGGTGCAATGGAGTTGTGCTGACTCGGTGAGCAGTGTGGGTCCTTGCTGCTAACAATGCCTCTATTGTAGCTTTTCGTTGCAGTCTGATCCCAGTCTGCTCTCTCTCTCTCTCTCTCTCTCTAGAATGATTCACCCGTGGCGGCACAGCCCTCCATTCGAACACATTCTTCTCCTAACTCTGCGACACCTACAGGGCGAGCAGGCTCATTCCGGAGGAAGCTCCAGACCTCAGGCAGGTGTAGTGAGAGGTCTCTTCAGCCTCTCTGTGCTCCCCCATTGTAGATAATGTGTCTGATAACTGTGGATGTGAAAAACAAATGCCATTCTCTTCACCCTCTGTCCCAACTGCATTAATGCCCACCCAGTTCTGGCTTCTGAGTCCCTCCCAGAGAGAAGAGAACTTCTTTAGCAGGCACTGTTTGCACAAAAGGCTGACCTAGAGCGCTCCTCTTCTCATGGATGTGTGGGCATTGGCTCCACAGCATTGGACAGAGCTCTTTGATCTCATTGAGGCAAGCTGCTTTCGCTAGTGGCAAATAGGCTGTAAGGTAAATTCACGGGCCTCTGACAGGAAGATGTTAGGAGGCTCATACAAGTGGATGACAGTGTGACAGACTGACAACATCCTGGACAAACCTTATGGAATTAAGACAAACTAATGTAATTGCTCCTCGTTATCAGCCTTTTGAATTCATCCCCTCAGAGAGGTATACGTATACGCAGACTGGATTCTTCAGGGACCCACAGACAAAAAAGGGATTTTTGGATCAATAGCTGGGTTTTAAATAGGTGCAGGGCCTTTGTCCAGCAAAGAGACAGGACCCCTGGTCCATGGAGGGCCCCAATCCTTCGGGAAGGGCTGGCACCTACTGAGGCCCCATCAGTCTGAGTGCTTGTTCGGAGCTGAAGCAGAGATGAAAATGAAACCACAAGGAAAACCCTTGGGGGGCCGAGGGGTTGAAAGACTGCTCCTGCCAGGGCCCATGTTAGGGTTGGGGTGATCTCAGGTAAGCTTTTTAGCATGTGTGTAGGTTCTTTCATTGTTTTTAATGTTTTCTCGCTAGTGCTTTTACCTTAAGAATAAAATAGGCTTGTTTAGAAAGAGCTATATGGTCATTTACTGCCATGGGCAGTCACATTGTTAACCATCTCTGAAGAGAAAGTAAGCAGATGTGTATGTGCAGCTTGTCTCTGCTGGGAATACCACAGTGAAGGCAGGGAACTGTGCAGCCTAGAAATACCCCAGACAGAAGGAAGAAAGATGCAGGTAGGTCTCCACCCATGAAAGGGGTGCCTTTGCTGAGTCACTGAGGGAAAATACAGGGCAGTTGCCCATAGCTGTGACAGATGTATCTGTTCTGATACATCCAATCCCGGTGTGTGAACAGTGATCTTATGAGTTGAGGTGTCTACCTGCTCTGATGTGTTGTGCTCTAATCCATGTTGCCGTTCCCCAGATAAATCCCAGAATGGACATGACTAGGGAAAAAGGGGTTGGTAACAGCCAGGGCTAGTGCAGTAGAGAACTACCTGCTCATTCACCTAGAACAAGCTCATTAGCTAAACACAAATGATCTGGAACAGTCTGTTAAACCTCCGACTGTATCTACCACCTCCCTTCTATGAAGAGGACCCTAACCCTAACTCTGTGGTGACACTGCCTGGTCTGAGATCTTAAACCCATCTGCTGTGTCTCTGCTCTAGCCTCCATGTGGTGGGGAGCCCGTGTTGACCAAGGGAAGAGATTTTCATTGCAGACTGCAAGCCTAGGCTGTCAGCCTTTCCTCTTCTTTAAGGAACAGTAATGACCATGTAGCATGACAAGGTAGCACAACAAAAACTACCCCTGGCAGCCTTGCCTGAAGCGCACAGAGAGGGTTATGCTAAAGAAGCAGCGTCATTAGATCCGCTTCGTGTACTGCTCTGAATCCCACTGCCAACTTCCCCTCCTCCTTGCAGCACTGAGCGAAAAGGCAGGGGAGGGAACATGTGTAAACTCTCCAATGAAACTGTTGTTCACTTTGATTTCAGCCTGAAATCAGGGGAAGCCCTGGCCTCCAGGTGAGCATGTGCAGGTATGGACGGCAGTCGGGTTTAAGCCTTTCTGTAAGCGGTGAAGGTCTCTACTTCAGCAAATGCTTAAGGGGCAACGGTGTGAGGTGGTTTGCAGGCTCTAATGCAGGGTGCTTTGTCTTTGGCAATCCATGCTCCAGGGTTACAGTTGGGTGGCACCTTACTTTGGTGGCAGAAGGGAGAAGCCCTCAGACCCTAGAAGTACCGTCTGTGCGTTAGAGTTTGATGCTTTCTCCCCTTTGCCGTAGTATTGATGCTCTTTTCTCTCCTTGTAGGAAAGCTGAGGCCAGTCCCCGTGTGACGGGGACACGGAGTGAGGGACAGGATCTGCTCCGGACACAATGAGCTCATGGCGTGAAGGAGAATTCCTGAGTTTCAAGAAATGTGACAACTGTGACAACTGAAAGATACTCTCTCCTCCTTCCCCACACACTTCCCCTTGGATTGACAATGCAGACTACTAGGCCTTGGCACTCATGCAGGAGGATCCAAGAGCCAAAGGTGTGAAGACTGTTCTCTCCAGGCTCCTGCATAGAGGCAGAAGCTCTTGGAAGCATGGACACAAGTTGCTCCACTGCAGATATGAAACCAGGCTGTCAGGTGCCGATTCTCCTTCCCGCCATCGCTGAACTAAGACTCCTGCAGAAATAAAGGGGCATGTGAGAGCCCCACCTGGAGACTCAGGTCGTCACATGGGCACCAAGCTTGGCAATGCATGGTGCAGAGTCCATTGCTGGCAATGGGTGCACCTAGAGCTGCATTCTGGTGAGCCTGTGCCCAGGGGATTTTATCCACCTACCTGTGACACTGACGCATGTACGTTTCTGTTTGCCATAGGGAGGTTTTTAGTGGATTTGAAGGGAGAGCAGAGCTGCCACGTGCCTCCCTCCTCTCCCTGCCCGACTTCGGTTTTAAATGAATAAAAAGTATCCCCACCAAGCTGTTGGTTTGAAACTACCCAACAAATGTGTCTGTGCTTTCCTCTGTGCAAGGACCAGAGCTGAATACTTCTGGATCTGTTCATGGCTGTCAGGATGCTGCCAGGGAGTGAGGGCTGTGGAAGCCAAGATGGCTGAATTTTATGCACCTATCTTCATTTCCTCATAGATAACTGAGGCAAAGCTTGTGTAAGAGTCAGCTGGTCTAGGACAATCTAGACAGGAGCTAATTTACTGCAGGGGTTGGCTCCTCACTGGCCCTTATTCCAACTTCTTGCCAATGTACTTGCACACATGCTATTTCCCTAGATTCTGCTGCCTGACACACAACCCAAAGGTAGCGGGAGTGTGAATTTCAGATCACTCTGACAAAGGTGTGGTGCAGAGGTGTGTGCTTCTTATTCTTGGATGTAAACAGCATTTAGGGCCATAATTTGCTTTTCTAAAGCTCACACTCCCTTCAGTATGAAGCGATCTTCCAATCACTTTCACATCTGCAAACTGCAGCTGGGACTGTCCGCTCCACACACTTTTCTTAAAAATACAAATGGTACCTTCCTCTAAACCCCCCACTGCTGTTTCTCAGGCAATGCTCCCCCATCATCTCCTTAGTTGATTTATAGCAGGAGAGGTTGGGGATAGCAACACAAAAGAAAGTTTGCCAGTCATTAGGGTAGATGTTGAGGCCAAAATGGTTTTAGACCTTCCCTGCTGTTTGGCCCGTAACATCCTGACTCCCTCGGCAAGGTGCCTGCTCCTTAGGAAAATTCTGCTATGATGAGGCCTGCCACCAGTAAAACCAGCTGAACTGTCTGCCTTAAACCAAGGATTCTTCAAATCCAGCCAGAGTTCCTTGGATCCAGCTCTTCCAAGTCTAGAGGCAAATGAAGCTCTTTAAGTGACTTTCATACCTTTATCCATCTGCCAGGTGAGGGATAGAGAGGATTAGAGTCAAGAACAGCAATTACTGCCTTTAAACTGGTGTCTTCCTTGTAGCTATAACCCAGGCTTCCAGCTATCTAGCAGGTATAACTTGGTACTGCCGTGCTGGTAGCTGTAACAAGCTGGAGCAGCCAGGTGGTAACTGAATAGTGGAGTTGTCTTGCCAAAGACAAAGAGTTCTTAACACGGCTTAGAAAACTGAATCAATCCTTTCCCACCTCCCCTTACTTTCCAGGATCTGTCTCTCTCTGAGCCCTATTGCTGCATAAAAGTGTCCCCTCAATTCGCCCGCATGGGAAAAAGGCATCTTCTATTTATTTTTGACTCTTGTATAGTTCAGCAAAGACTGGAGTGCTGCTCCCATTGAAAGCAAGATTGGCCCCATTGTGTGTGAAGCAGAATATTGGAGAAGAAATCCTTTCTTACCATCCCTCTGCTTCTCACAGTTACCCCCACTCCCCAGTTGCATGTTGTACGTGACATACAGGGCTGTGCAAAAAGCACCTGTTGATGTGCCAGTGTAGTAAGGCTGCTGCTGCAGAGCAGTGACCAAATGTTTAAAAAGTTTCAAATAAAGCTAATTGTAAAGCTAGTTAAACCTTTCCTCTCGCTTTCTAAACAGCTCACAGCGTGGACGTTCATGGCCGTGTCTGACCTATTTATAACCTCTCGTACAGTATCTGATTGAAAAGAAAAAAAGTTAAAAAACCTGTGGTTTATATAGTGAGGTGTAGCTGTTGTCTAACGTGGGGCGGGTGGGGAGTGGGTTTCCAGAGATGGTGTTTAGAGCAGCTGCCCAAATCCATCCACAGGGTGTGCAGGCCTGCATTACAATGGACAGGCTGCATTTGTCAATCTTCCTTGTAGTATAAATATTTGATTGCTCTTATGCACTGATCTCTCCTTTCCACCGGGGTTCGTCCTGAGCTTGCTCTTGGGTTGGGTGGATTCTATTTAAAACCTAGCCTTTTGTAAACATTCAATGTTTTTAATGTATTTTAATAACAAGATCCTGTTTTGTAACAAAACTTATTTTAAAATAAATTGTTTAAAGCAGATGCTTTCATGCTATTTGTTTGCCTGCTGCTAGTTTATGATCTCTCGTACCAGCTGGAGCAGTCGCTTAAAATGCTTTCCTCGTCCCTTTTACTGCCACTTGCAAAATGTGCTGCTTTGATCAATCTTTTTATGCTTTACCATAAGATATCTAATCTCTTTCTGCTGCTGTTTATTACAAGTTGAAGTGCATCTTGTCTTCTGCATTCTGCTGCCTGAGAAAACATAAAAGCTTGGGAATTTTTACCACCACAGCCCTTGAACCTGTCAGTTTTGGGGCAGAGGGGAATTAGTCTCTTTTCTATTTAGAGGTGGGAGGGAGGGAGTGAGTCCACAGCTGACAGTGTATTGTAGAAATAGTTCCTGGTAGGGAATCTATCTTCGTTTGTTGCCTCCTTGGTGCTAGAACAGTTGGTCTGAAAAGAATTACATGCCTGCTCTCTGTAGTGAGTCAGAAAATAGAGGGAGAATTTGGGTCTCCTACTTCTGTCAGAACCATAATCAGTGTGTGTCATTCTCCAGAAGGTTGCAGCTTCACCATCACTTATGTGCACAAGCATGTAAGGGAGGAGGAAACTGAAGGACAGCACTTAATGCAGGCACAGAGTCATGTTGGATACTGAGATAGGCAAAGACTTGCAAGAGGTGGACTGAGAGAATGGCATTGCAGTTGCCTAGGTCAACTGCTATGGGCCGGGGGGAGGAGTTGGGCAAGGATGAAATGGGGCTAGACCATACTGTCTTCAGCTCCTTCATGAAGGTTCCTTAGTGTGTGTGAGATTCTGTGTTAGGCAATAAACAACCCTTTTCCGCCTCTAATACCCCATTCCAGCTACATGCACAGCTGGAACATAGGTGAGTCAGGTTGTATCCCACTTCCCCTACAGAGCACACACTTAACTCTAGCTACACATCTTACTCCACTCTCCTGTGCTTCAGAAGCTCCTGACATCAGCCTCACCTATGCTCTACAACACTCCCTCCCTCTTTAGCAGCCAAGATATACCCAACTAAGAGCACTGCCACGTGGAAGAGTAAAAGGACCAAACAGATGATAAGAGCAGCCCTCTGCCCCATATCCACCAAAGAACCATCTGCATTTTGGCTAGAAAGCTGCCCTGGAGTTAGCTCCGCTAACAGAACAGAAATGTGGGCAAGCGAGGAACTCTTACAGGAATCATCTAAAAGAGACTGCACCATAAACCCGCGAGCACAGCCAGCCAGCCACCCCTCCGCAGTACTACACTGTAATTAAAATGTACCTCGACAGTGGTGTGATGGAGAGTGGCATAGTTAAGGGTGAGGCTAATTTGCTTCTTCTATACCTACACTGGATCCCAACACACCTTTAAACTTTACCAAATCAAAGCCATCCACCTGAAATTTCACACCAGATATTATGCAGACAACAAAATTTGTATGGACAGTTTGCACGAAGCCAGACAAGGCATTTTGAAACGAGAGTAAGCAGGGGTTTGCTTCCGCCAGATTGCCCTGCAATGTAGTTTGGCTCACCCTAGCACCATGGCAGCTTGATAAGTCAATACTATGTTTATTTTGGACTGTTGGTCCTACTGAGGAGTGCTGTGTGGCCTGCCTGCGTGTGCAACTAAATAAAGGAACAGACACTTTGCAAAACCTCACACAGCCTCTGCAGACTTCAAATAGCCCAGAAGCAGGTGGCCAGGGATAGTAACGGGGAGGCATAGCAGGGAGTAGGTTCCCTACACTTATTTGCTCTCTCTCCCCTATCTCTGGAGTTCACATGACTGCTGAACTGGAGTTAGGCGGTGGGGTGCTGGGACTGCAGTGGATTCAGATTTAACCTGAAATGAGTTTCACTTACCAGACACACTATTTTTTATTTCACCTGTTTACAAGGAAGCACTTGCAAAACATCTAAAGCTCTAAGACAAATCATTGATCAGCAGCTTCCAACCTACCAGCTCCAATTGACAGCCTGGCAGAGATGAAGAGCTCCCAGCCCAACACAGCTGGATCAGTTCCCAAATTAAGAAGTGACCGGAGAAGATGAAAGGATACAGCAAGGGCATAAAACCAGGGAGGAGCCCACAGGAAGCAATGATAGGCCAAAACCAAGGGGGGTGCCAGCATGTCAGACAGCTAGTATTTGGCCAGAACATTTCTTCTAAGCAGCAGCCTAAACCTCAATGCACTGAAGCATGAAGAACGTCGGCTATTACAGTCAAGAGGTATGAGCCACCGCGCTCAGAGATGGAACCAGTACCTCTCCCCTGAATCCACCGAGCATCTCAGCAAGATTCACAGACTCAGCCAAGCAGCTGGGCATTTGCTCCACACTGCTTGGAAGCTACCCCCCCGCCCCCGGAGAAGCTTGGCTCTGCCAGGCTGGCAAAGCTCTCCAGAGAATTACCAAGTGTCATGGAAAGCAACTGCGGAGTGGTTTCAGGGTGCAAATCACCAGCCTGGGAGGGTGCAGCCAAGCCATAGAGCCACATTGTCTGTGTCCTCACAGCTGAAGAGGCCAGTGTTCGAAGTCTACCCTATACTTGTATTTACATAGCTCCATTTTATTTACTAAAGAGAGAGATGCTCGAACAGCTGGTTTTCTCTCCCCCATTCGCTAGGAGAGAAACCTCTTTCCCTCTCAGTTCAGCTGCTCCTGGGGACCCAGGCGCAGCTGCAGAAAGACTATTTCCATTACTGGCCGGTTTACTGGGTGTTTTGTGAAAAACACGTGGCAAGGGAGAGAGGGGAAACCAGCTATGCCCTTTCTGCTGCAGAAACAGATGATTCTGAAAAAGGCAGTTTTCCTCCAGCTCAAGTTGTCACTTTTTCATAACGTTTCCTACGTTCTTCACCAAGGACGCTGCATTTTCCAGATGTTTGGATAATAAACAGGCAGCTTTTGGCCTTCTGCCAGTCGCATCCGAGCTATACAGAGTCCCAGTATAATCCTCATCCAAGCATGGATCATGATTTACCTACAAAGTTCGCACGTGACAAGAAGCTTTGCAACTAGTGAGTATTGGGCAATCCCATGGGCGTGCTTTGTAACAGCGTGCTGAAGTGTGTGCGCTGTTACATCATTCTTCTTCCTTGAGTCCTCATTTCTCAATTACACCAGTTTCTGATTTGAGTGATGCAGCTGTCTGAGCATGTTTCACTTCAACAAGACCCAGACATGGGTGTAGCTCCATGAAAAAGCCTGGATTACAGCACAAAGCAGCAGTGAATGGCAACCACAAAGGGAGTCTGATAGCAAGTGTTTCACAAGTCCCTTCCCAGCTCTCGGGTCTCTCTCCAGACTATTCTCACAAACACGTTATGACAGATTTCACCCTCAGCCCTGCTCTGCTTTGCCTCAGATGTCTGGATCAGATTTCCACAGCCAACAGCACAACAAAAAGGGTCTTGCTCTATGGCTACAGAGAACAGGCCATCATCAACACCTCCCTCCACATTACTATTCACACTGAGCCATTGGATAACTGCTCTGGCCACTTTTGTATTACCCAGTAAGTGCACAAGACAGACCCAAAGAGGGGGTGAATATAAAATGGCATTGTTGATGGGTACAGTTCAGAGCACTTGCATGGTCACACATGCTTGGCGCGCTTTTATGGCTACAGAATCTCTCTCTACTTGTGACCATGATGGAGCAGATTTCACCACCAGGCAAGCAAGTAGAATGCTGGTTGACGTAACTTTTTAAGTTTGCGTGGAGTCCATGTTTAAGGAAGTGAGGAATTGAAGCACTAGCTCCAGGTAGTGGCTGTGCAAGCTTCCCACACAGCACTTTGCCACTGCATAGCTATCTGGAATGACAAACTCCTGCTCCTTAAGAACCATCATACAGGGTTAGAACACAGTCCTCTGCTCCTTCTGATGGACGCAGACTTTGGCCCTGAACCGAGTCCTTGGTCGGTGCCTTCTTCCTTACTGCTCAGACACCTGGATTAGCCTCAGTCAACCAGGGCTTTCGCTTTGTTTTAGAGCGCACCACTAGGGTCAGCAGCTGCCATGCTCTCCTCACCCGAGGAGTCCCATTGGCTGTACTGTCTGCTCCTATGTTTGCAGCATTCGGTCACTGGACTCAATTCTTCAGGGCAGGTTCCTGCTAAGTGTTCAAGCACAGCTCACCCACTGTGCACTGCTGTGTACGCATCAGTCCAGCGCACTGAGCATGTTACCTCCAGCAAAGAAATGAATTATGGCCTCTTCAAGCTAAGCAACAATTGGGGACAGCTGAGGATAAAACACAAAGGTGTTTCGCCTCTGTGCCCAGTCCTACATTGTCAATACAGAGTGCTGGTATCCAACATGACTCTGTGCCTGCATTACTTTACTTGTCACTCTTGGTACTGGTTTCATTGTGTTGAGTTTGGGCAGTGGGTGCGTTAGCCAGGTTTGGATTTTGGTTCTCGTACCTCATACACCTGCTGTGCCTCCTTCCTGCATTCCAGGGGAATGTTCAGATTGGCACCTAATCAAAACCCCACTGGTGGGACCTTACCTGTGCAACAAGGACAGAGCCCAGATAAGGTGTCAACCTCCATTAGAAAGCAGAGCAGTGGTTTGGGGAAAAGGTGGGGATCCATGTCAGACATGGGAACAGGCCAATTCAAGGACAATCTGTGAGGAGATTTATTTTAAAGTTTCTGTGGTGGAATAAAACAGTGAAGATGCCCCTTAAAATCTGAATCAGATAGCAGGGGACAGGACCACACTCTGGTTCCCATTTTAAACAGGAGTAAGCTGAGTCCTGCTTTCACCACAACAGGGACACAGAGCACGGCTTTGGATGTTTAAAGAGACTCAAACGTTTAACACGACTTTCAAAAAAGTTACAAATCTTTTTAATAAAATTCATTATAAGTTAGTTTCCTGAACAGCAGGCTCCAGTGTATGAATGGGGAGAGGGAGCCCTCCGTGCAGGAGCCTCCTTCCCTAGAGGAAAGAAGCAAGAACGGACAAAGGTTCTCACAGTCATTTATTGAAAAAGCTCTAAGAGTCCAATGGGTGTAGAAAGAGGTTGGTCTGTGTCCATTTGCTCCTCACCCACCCACTCACTGCCAGCTCAAAACCCTCCCCACAGGCAAACACACAGGGAAAGTCCTGGCTAAGTACCATATACAAACAGATTATGTAAGCACCATCCCCACCCTCTCCTAGCTAGATTTTAACATAACTAAAGCTACCCTGCCCAGAGCCACTGACAGGGATCTTAAGAACACCTCTCATCAGGCAAGCTGCAAGACACCCTCCACCGGAAACAGGGCCTTGAGACTTCAGGTGTGACACCAGCAGGACAAGTGACAGACGTCCTGGCTCAAATCCTCTGAAACAATTCACCAAAGAAGGGGCTGGTCCCAGAGGCCAGCAGAAAAGCACTAGGAAATGGGCACTCCATCCAGAGCCGGGCTCTTCTGCAATGCTGCACTGGCAATACTCAAACAGAGGGCAGCTCCTGGACAGGGGATTCCAGCCCTCTTCTCACTGTGAAGGGAAAAGCAGAGCAGGCCTCCAGTTCCGGACTCCAGTGTTCCAGCTGGTCTGATCCACAGCCTCTCTGTGGCTGAAGCAGTCAGGTAACAAGTGTGCTGACGATGAGTATGGGGGACTGGAAGAGGGCAAAGTGATGGCAGATTCAGGGAGAATGTCTAGCAGAGAAAGAGCTGGGTAAAAGGTCTATGGAGAGCTGAGCTATAAGAACTGGAGAAGGGTGTGAGCTCTGCTGCAGTGTCCTCGTCCGCATTGGACAGACATCTCCAATCAGGTTTTCAATCCAGCCCCTAAGGCACCAGAATGGGGCAAGCGGCCAGCTAGCCAGTGGGGACTGCAGTTCCTTGCTGTGCTGTGAGGAACAGGGATGGACACAGAGCGAGGAAGATGGAAACTGGCTGAGTGTGGGGTAGAGAAGAGATTGGCCACCTGTGTGTTTGTGTGTGTGGAGGAGGAGGCAGCTGTCACTCAAAAACAGCCATGAGGAGGTGAAGCTCACGGAAGGCACTGCCGTGACGGCCACTCAGTCCAGACTTGTTCTTTATGATATTGCTGATATTCTTCAGCTGCTTGTAACACAGTTTGCACTTATGAAGCCTGCAAAGGAAGAAGATGGACAGGGCATGAACTCATGGAAAGCACTCATTGGGGTTCCTGTGGCTCTGCGATGGAGAGAGGGAAGAACGCTCTGAGGCTAGAAGAGACAGGAATATCAATGGGTCTGTACAGGTAGGTGTTCGGAATTCTATTGAAGCTATGAGCCAACAGCTCTTTTTCTGCTTGTTCTTCCCCTCAAGTGAGCAGGTCTGCGGTATAAGGAGCTGCCATTCCTACAGAGCCACTTCTCAGAGTAGATTTGCGCTTTACATGAGGAATCCTGTAAACTCAATTCCAGGCTGTCGCCAGCTGTGTGTTGACACTTAAGGAAAACAGCCTTAAAAGACAGTGGCTGTTTGGTATTCTACAGACACTCCTGGAATAGGGGGACACTGCACATGCGGGGGAAGAAAGTATTGGCCCAAGTGCCTGAATTTGCCTCTCTGGTATGGGCCTTCACTCCCTAACACTAGGTTCCACACATACAGTGCTGCAGGGGAAGGGGGAGGATACCCTGCATTGCTTTGCAATAACCTCTCTAACTCCATGAGCAAGACTGATTGGGCTGGGAGGGAGTCCAACCAGCCCCTATCTGCACAAAGGAAAAAATCAGCATGACTCCATGGCATCAGGAAAGGGCTCATATGGGAGGAGGAGGAGGAGGAGTGGTGGCTGGGCGCCTTACCTCTCCTCCCTTGTGATGTCCACCCCAACAGAAGGCGGTGCAGCAAGAATGTCTGTGATCAGTGGCAGGAACCTCTGGAGAATCAGCTTTAAGGAGGTGCAGCCGGTCTGTACGTAACTGACACAAAGGACATGAGGGTCAGATGTCACTTGACTTTCACTCTCATATTTACACCACCTGGATGAACAGGTCTTACAGCTCACTTGCCAACTCGGTGACCTGAGCTCACTCAGGTGTCCTCAAACAAACCTCCTCAGCCTGTATGAAAGACACCCATGGGGAAGAAAGGCTAATAAGAGGAAATGAGAAAGGAAAGTAACAGTTGGACCCAAACATGACCTCAGATCTAGCAGACAGAACGATGGAGCCACCTATGCCAACACCATTAGAGACGCTGCCTTTTGACCCTGCTCACAACCTTCTGCATCAAACTCAGTCCCCATAAAACCGACCAATTCACATGGCGGAAGAGTTAAAGCAGGAAGTCCTTCCGAGGGACGTCCTGCGCTTCCTCACTGTGCATCTGAGGTACACAGGATCTTCCAAATGACTCGGAGGCTGCCATATCACTTCGGCTCTCTGACCCAGGTCCATGGCACCTCGAGCACCTTGCTCACTTGATTCCACTGCTATTTATCCAAGTGCTCCTGTTCTGTGACTAACATCTCAACCAGTGTCCTATTGCCTCAACTCCATTCCTTTTGCTATTTCTTCTCCCAACTGTGGTTATAAATTCCATGTGGAGTATTCCAAATAAAAGTATCTTTGTTCCCTTCATTGTTTGAAGCTCCACTATTCTGCCTCCACCTCATTCCTGGTTCTGCCAAAGCTACCTTCAATTCTGAATATCTAGAACTAAATGATCTGCTGCTTTCAACATCCCTTTGTGGTGGGTAGCAACTCTCACCTCAAGCAAACCCTATCCCCAACTTCCTTGGTTTCTCTTTTACTCCTCCTAACATTTAGTCACTGCGCCTCTCTCTTCCAAATGCTGCATCTACACAATGCTGTATCCTACATGGTTTTCTGGTATTTGTTTTACTGATCAACTACGTAATAGCCAGTGAAACTCTACTAAGAATGCCAAGATCCACCTGCTTGTCCTCCAAGGAGGTAACTTCCTGGGCACCTCACCTTTCATATTTGCTTTGAAGGAGCTTCTCTATCTGAGGCAGGACTATAGTGCACAGATCCAGTTTCCAGAGAGACCTGGAAAGAAAAGAATATACTCCATGAGAACTGAGACAAACCTCAGGGGGCTGATTCAACACAAATAATGCATTCAGGCATAAAAACTCAGCCAGTTCAACTCTGCACTTGGCTGACTGAGTTCACTCACTCCACCTTGTGATGGAAAGTGGCATAATAGCAGTTGTGGTCACTTCTGATTGGATTCCTGGAGAATTTGCTGAACTTTTTCTACAAGACATTCATTTTCCTGATGAGACATCAGGCTCAAAGATGTGACTAAAATGCCTTTGCTCTCACACCGGTGTGGTACAGACATGCCACATGCCCAACGCAGCTTAGTGTGTGTCAAGCAAATATCGGATAAAGCAATCACAGAGAGTAGGAGAAGGTACCTACTAGATACATCCTTACACAGATGTGATAGCTTGCAAGTACTCACGCCTTTTGGTTGACAATGTTGAGGAGGTCCACTACAACAGAGAGATCATTGATAGCCACAGCAGAGTCCACAGACGTCTGAGGCAAGGGGAGAGGAGGTAGAGAAGTTATTGTGAAGCTTACACTAACAGACGCCAAGTGATCATTTTCTAAATACCAGGCACAAGGACAAGGTAATAGAGTGTTTATAGAGACAGAGCAGACAAGTACTCACTGCTACTAGCTATCTGAACACTTTTAGAACCACAACCACCGATTCACACAAGGGTCCCTGTGTAGGAGATGGGGAAGCTCTTAGCTACTCAAGTCTCCCATCTCAGCCACACTACATTCATTCTGCATTTCTATGGAATCATATAAAAAGAATGAAACAGCACACCAAGGTGAAATGCTGGGAACTGAAGTGTGGATAGTGTATCTTCCTGTAATCAGGAGTTTAGAGCCCATTCTGCAAAAGCTGAGGCCTGCCCAATTGCTTTCCTACCTCCACCCCACAGAGTAGGTCTGACCTGTCCCTAAACTCCAGTAAATCCCTCTTCCTTGCCTTGATGTCACCAGTGCTCCATATCGCTCGCACGGTGTCCAGGTTCTTGTGGCGACTGGTAAGCACCACACACATAGTCTCGTGGCCCTTACGGATCTGGGACATGGCGTCCTCGTCCACTATTTCACATTGGCTTTGGTTTTTCACAGCCTGTAGGTATAGAAACAGAGAAGACACCAACTGATTGGTGACAGCAGAACAAGACGCTTTAGTCTTGGACTGTGGGAAGTGGATAAAGAGGTGTCTTCCAAGTGTTAATCCCACTTCCTTTGGCAGTAGGAACATGGGCTATATGAGAATGAACCTCAATGTGAGCCTGACCTTTCTGGCAGTGTAAGGACATGGTAAAAAATTCATATTCGGCAAGTGTGGACTTTTATTCTCAGCAAGTTCTAAGCACAAACTGAACACAGCTAGTAAAAACTAGTGTTGGGAGAGAAATGGGATTCTTTCTTGTGGAATTTTTCACAAGAAAAAAGTCATTATTGAAATTTTTCAGTTGGAAAATATTGATTTCCCATAGGAAAAAGGAAAGTCCAAAATGAACATTTTTAAATTAAAATTTTCATCTACTGCATATTCAAAATGTCAATTTGTTTCTTTCAAACAGAAAAAAATTGTTTTAATTGTCAAGGTGTTTGCCCCACCCTCCCCCCACTTCCCTGCACTGGGAAAAAAGGGAGAAAGGTAAAAAAATAAGTGTGGTAAGCCTACCTTTCACGCCTTCTTACTAATGAACAGGGGATGGGTTCCCCCCCTCAACCTCTGACTGTTTTCCAGCTTGTAAGTATTAGAAAACAGTTACAAAGTGCCAGAAAGGCCCCACACAAAAAACAAAATAAAAAAACCACATACATTTTTGCTGTCAAAAACTGTTTTCAAACCAACCCCATTTCCAATAAAAAAAATCTTATTTGCAAAATTTTCAATTAACTTGAGTTTAAAACAAACAAAAAAAACCCAAACAAACCACACACGAAAACAAAAACACGCCAAACCTCTCTGTGCATTTAATTAGAGGCTCAACTAGACGCCTGTCTAAGCCATGCTAGAAGCTGTTTGCCAAAAGCTGGGAATGGCCGATGGGATGGATCACTTGATAATTACCTGTTCTGTTCATTCCCTGTGAAGCACCTGGTATTGGCCACTGTCAGAAGACAGACTACTGAGCTAGATAGACCATTGGTCTGACCATGTATGGCCATTCCTATGTTCTTAAGCTCCCTTTCATCTGATCATGCTCATAGTTTGACATCAGAAGAGTGCCTTGGCGTGCTTTGAAGTGGGGAGGGAAGGACTTTTCCCTTGGGAGATTCTAGGAGCAATCCCAGATTTTGGAGACAAAGGTGCAAGTGAAATATTTTAGAGAAACTGACACTCGCCGTAATGCCTATGAAAAACACTTGACAGCTGTTAGGCAGTGTGTGTGCTGGCCCACTGCCTATCACACTGACTAGTATTGTCTCATTGAGCCCTGAGCTCCTGTGTCTCAGTATCCACCCATTGTCACTTGTCTGCTATTTGGACTGTAAGCTCTTTGGGACAGGGACTGTCTTTTTGTTCCATTTGTACAGCATCAAGCCCCATAGAGTTCTGAGCAAGCAGACACAACAGCACTTGTCAGCAGCTTGTCAGTAATTGTGGCTGGAAGGGTCCTGTGATTGACAAGGAGCGAGTCCTGTGGTGACCCACGGTGAGGTCTCATTCAATGATCTGAAACACAGATTTATGGGATCCCCCATGGAGCAATAATTATTTTTCTAAGAGACTATTCTTCAGTTTGCAGAGCCCTACTGCAGAGGTGCCCTGCACCCCAACTCAGCCTCACAGGGTTCATCCCCTCCGTTCTTTTCGTAATGGTCTGAGCCAAGGCTGAACATAAGCAAATCCTCCAGTGTGTGCGGTCAGAGCTGGCAACAATGCTACCTCCTAACTGAGCACAACAGATCCAGGCCTACAGCACTGCTACTCCTTGCTTCCAAACCACCTGCCTCACTCTGTCCCCTTAGAAGAAGCTAGTTACTTACTGGCAGAAAGTCAGAGGCCTTCAGCCCAATGGGCACATTCCTGGCTGCAGGAATCACCGATGGCTCTGCTCTGGTCATAGGGGTTGAGGAGGCTATTGGTGGCCTCTGAACCGGGTCAGGCTGCAGGAGAAAGTTAAATAGAAGTTATAGCAGCAATGCTCTGCCCCAGGTCTGATTCCCTTTCCTCACCCACTTCCTTCTGGAGCAGTCTCCAGTTTTCTGGCATGGCTGAGAGTGATCAAGTGTCTCCCAGGTATGTTGTGAGTTTTAAGTAATGTTTGTGAAGAGCATGGAGATACTCCACAGAAAGGCATTAGGAAAATGCATAGTAGTAGTATTTCATTGTTACCGGTGTCCAAAACCAGGACAACAGGCAGCAGCAGCCTGAACGTGAATGGAAAGGTGCTAAAACAATCTCGCATCTCCCGATCTGCGGGGCTCAATAAATCTTCAGATATAAAGTAGCCACGGTTTAAAAATCCCTTGAAATTTGGCAGCTGTTTCTCTTCAATGCATACTGGGCTTTGAGGGGTGAACAGAAACTAGGCTAGAAAAGCAGAAACAGAATTAAAGTAGCAGAGTCAAAATCTGGTTGTGAAAGGACCCAAACTGGAGATCTGGCTCTGGCTCTACACCTAGCCTGCTCAGGTCAGCGTTTGCTCCTTACTCATCTCCACTGAAGTGCACTGGAGGAACTGGCTTGACTAGTAACACTCCAGAATCTTCAGTGCTTGGAATTCATTCGGAATGGGGGTGTTGAAAGATAAGAATGGCTCACATGGTACATACATTTTCTTGGTTTGGCAGCGGGGTCTGAATGTCCACGACTTGGCTGGGCTTTGCTGCTTCCTTTACGATGACAGGCTCTGGAGTGAGGGAAGGAAGGGGAAAGAGGGAAAAAAGTCACACACTGTCCCTTTCAGGAGAAGCTTTCAGCACAGAGTGTCTGAGTACAGGTCATCTGTCTCTCTGGACAAGAAGCTTCCTGTTGAAGCAGCCGCCTGCCCCCTATTCTCTCCCACCCTCTCCCAGCATTCAGATGGACAGTCCCAACTCACCATCCTCAGGAGGGGCTGGAAAGGGCTCACTGTTTCGTGGTGGAGTTCGAGCTACAAAAAGGAAAACAAAGAAAGCCAAGGCCACAGATTAGCAGAGCAGCCTTGGGGTTAGTATAACTCACAACAACTAAGCAGATCAGGACAGTCACTGATGCTGCAGACTGGGTTATCTCCTAGAGCTTAAGTGTTATTTTTGTTGGGTTTCAGCTGAAGGTTTGTAGACACTGTAGTTGTGAGGAGCAAAAATCAGGCCAATACATTCTCAGAATTCAAAAGGAGTGAAGTGCAGAGTCACATAACATGCTGACAAATCAATCAGATCAGTAAAACAGAAAGAAGTGTAAAAAGATAAGAGGTTATTAATGAGATCAGTAAGGAAGTTAATAACTACTACTAATACCTTAGACCTCTGTTATATTTTTTAACCTGTTACTGGCCTTCTCAATGGCCATAGCTGGGCTTTGGAGGAGACACTTAACCTACTCATCTTAAAAAGGAGCCCTTGGAGACTGGGTTTTGTGTGGTACAGTGCCTACCGCTGTAATTCTAAGCGAATAGAGATATCCCACCATCCAATGTTCCATCTTGATCTCAACAGAAAGGCATCCTGCTCAAGAGGCAGCCATAGGCCTCTGGCCCACACCTCTGCATTGCAAATGGGGGGCTCCAATTTGCCTCACCATAGGCTCATTAGATACAGCCTTGTAGCAAGTTGCCAGTGTAGCCCTTGGCTCAGAGTCCCATGTAAAAGAATTTTAAATGGAGGTTTTCTGAACTCCAACTAGCCACAGGCCATGCCAATTAGCCAAAGATCAGTCCACTCCCTAGTACTGGTTAATTCTCAAGCCCCCAAACCCTGACCTTGCTATCACTCTGAAAGCAGAACAGAATCTGGTACTAACTGATGGAATTCTTGGGCTGGAAGATCTCTTTGTAATCTTCTGGATTCTGGATCTCAGCCTTTGATTCCTTCTCATCCCGGTCATCTTCACTGCTGGGACTGCGCCTCTCACTCTCTGAGTTGTGCTTCACTCTGCTAGTAAGAGAGACCCAGTCAGGAGCAGACTGGCAAGGTATGTTAAGAAGAAAGAGCACTAAGTTCTCCGCTCCTTCCAATAAAGGATTTGAAACTGTGGAGACACCCCACCATAGGAGTCCTCCTTACCTTTGAGGCTTGCTACAGGTAGTTGAGGGCCTGTCATAGATGCGTCGAAGGGAGGACCCTGTGGGGGCGGGCTGAGCCAGAGGCTTATCATCTTTGATCAGTCCATGAAGTACAGAACCTGACTTTGTAACTCTGCTGAGGTCCACCACAAATGAGGAGACTGTGCTCTGCGAGAAGGAAACTCCTATCTGCCAAGAGCAAGAGTAAGGCGACTTGTGAGGAGTCCAGCCTAATGTCATCCCCTCGAAGCTAAGGTCCCATGGATTGGATTCTCCTTTAAATCAGTTACATAACATCACAGAGAAGCCATTCAAAACAAGTTATCCCAAAACAGTGACCAGAAGGGCCTTTAGCAATTGGGAACACAAGCAAGATATGGAAGAATCTACCAGGGAAAGTGACTGAGACAGTGTCACAGGGCATCAATTAACAGATCAGATATTGTTTAAGAGCAAACAGGAAAAGTGCAGTATGTGTATATGACAAACAGCTGCACTAGGGCAAAAGAGAAGCACTTTGGTAGAGGGGCCAGTGAGTCAGAGTGGAACTCAGGAAACCTGGGTTCTATCCATGGCTCTCTCAGTACTTCACTATGAGACTCAGCTTCACATTTCACTTCACCATATCTGTAAGGTGGGGATAGAAAGGCTACAACTCTTAAGTGTTTTCTTCACAATGATTGTCGGCATGCAGTCACACTCTTAGCCCTGGGGCTCAAAACGTTCTAGCTAGCACTCTCCATTAGGCCATATGCTCATGGTGTCAAATATCCAAGCTCTAGGGTGCAAAGGGACTAGAAAGCCAACAACCACCAACTTCATCAGGAACCCAGAGAGACTTTGAGTGGGGTAGGAGGGTACAGCGTGTGGAACTACACAGGCAATGATCTGAGGGGAAAACGATGCTGCCCCACATTTATCTGTCACTTTGAGCTCTGCTGAGGAGCACTGTACAAGCGTTAAGACTGGCCACGGCAAACTGTGAGCTGTGACAGTGTGACCCGGCCAGTCAGTCTAGAAGTCCGAGGCCCGTAAGTAGCCCAGGGAATTTTTATTTGATATTTCATGCTCTTCTCTCCATTTCAGGAAGGAGAACTCACCAGCTGGTTGTTGCAGATACATAAGTCAGCCACCTTTCCCCAGTTCACCAGGACCACATCAAAACAGCGCTCAGGCTCCCAGCCATTCACACGCA
Organism: Emydura macquarii macquarii; assembly: GCF_026122565.2. Taxonomy (NCBI): domain Eukaryota; kingdom Metazoa; phylum Chordata; order Testudines; family Chelidae; genus Emydura; species Emydura macquarii. The sequence goes on along the minus strand of NW_027130432.1, from coordinate 12,305,408 downwards.
GTGAATCATGGTAGCCACTATACAAGCAGCAGCCATCTGGGTTGAAAAGAACACACCTGGAAAAGCAGAGGCAAAGATTTATCCAAGACACCGGGGCAGAAGATCTGATTTCACTAGACATTATGCCAGGGCTTAACAGTGAACACCATGGACTAGTGCCTTCAGTGCCCTAGAGCTGGAACTTCAGTAACACAAGCTTTCCTTGGCAAAGTGCGAACTCGGCCCTTTAACCAGACCACATCCTCATGCTAGGTCGCTCCCTAATTCATTGGGGTACGAGAATAATATACCTGACAGGAGTGGCCTCCTCTTCAATGCAGCTCACTACCTGAAACTTCTCCAAGTCCCAGAAACGGACTGTCCTGTAAGCACAACGTAATGAAAGGAAAGAATTATACATCTGCTTGGAAGTCTGCTGTATTCGAGCAAACCACAGACTCCGCCCGTTGTGTGAAGTTAGCACTAGTTTGTGACAGTAATTTCTACAACAGCTTATTGCTATGTGCTAATGATGAACCCAGCAGCAGGTAACTCCAGAGCAGAACTTGGATCCAGGCACAGATGCAAAGGGACATGCTTATTGGCTCCATAGGTATCTAGCACTGACCCAAAGCCATGGACGACACAGGGGGGGGAAAGGCTGCCGGCTGTGGCTGCATTAGTGTGCGACTCAAGTCTAGTTCGTTGATTTCTAGTATGACAGGAGTTGCTAACAGATTTTGGGAAAACATGGTAGGATTGGCCTGGCATCACACCACATCTGCAATGTGCAGTGCAACTGTCCAGCTCCTCCAGTGGTGGGACTGTCACACCCCCCACATGCAGAGCAATGCTCCCAGGAGGACGGAAACTAGGTATGAGAGCTGATGCATAAACTTCCTGCTCTCTCTTTCCCTGCATGTACCTGTCAGAGCTGCCAGAGGCCAAGAGGTATTCATTGGGATGAAACTCAACAACGTTTACTGGGCCTGTATGTCCTGTAAACTCGAACATTATCTTCCCAGCAGCCAGATCCCACAGCTGGAAGAAGGAAAGAACAGTCAGGATCTAGAGAGGATGTCTGATCTGTATTGGTCTCCATTGGAAATCTGTTAGCTTGCAAACCTGATTCTGGCAGGTAAAGTAATGACCAGAGACATAAGGGATTCCAATCAGACTGAGGGTTTTTTCCAGTTTTGTTTTTATTTGGCGATTTGTCAAAAACCTCTATCATAGTTGGGAAATGGCAAGAAAATACGGTGGCCCCAGAGAGGGTTTCCATAGCTAAAAAGTTATGATATGTTGTAAGTTATTCTTCCTGAAGGGATCAACTTTTCACACCATTTGTCTTCACTTATAAATCCTGGGTGCAATGACCGACCAGCTCATTTGAACTAGGTTGAAAATGAAACTAGTCTCTTGCCCAGAGCACTCCATACCATAATCAGAAGAAAACGAAGAGTTGCGGCTAGAACAGAAACTTTTCTCAATTATTTCTCTCGCTCATTCAGTGAGTTGTGCTCCTGACAGCTTGTTGGAGAGTTCACATGGTTAACAATCCAACTGGCTGAGCATTCATTTTCAGCCTCAGATTCAACTTGTCTGCCAGTCAACATACCCTGGACCTTTAGATGCAGGGTACCACCTTGTCTGTTGTGGCTAAGTGAAATATAATAACTTACTGTCCATCTCATTTCTGGTTGTTTTGCACTGTTGGACAATAGAACATGGTCCCTGCAGAGAGAGACCTACCCTATGAAGGTAAGGAGCTCACATCACTGCACAGTGAGCTGGAGGAAGACAACTGGCAATTAAAAGTAAAAAACAGTCCGTCCCCCCTGCCCTTCTGCATGCCACCAGGGGTAAGGACTCTTGTCACGGTCTTGATAATGAACAACATACCTTTACAGTGTGATCATCTGCAGCAGACGCTAACCATTTCCCATCGGGACTAAATCGGAGACACTTAACTGCTTGAGTGTGACCCTAAGAAAACAACCACATATAGCTTCCAATGGCTTTGCACCTTCATTGTGCCCTTAGGAGAATATCTTAGCTTCCTCTTTCCATTTTATACAGAGCTTGTAACAAAATAAAATCAAATAATGTTGATTACAGTATTAAAGACTCCACAGTATGGTGACAAAGCTCACGTGGAAGATCCCTGTAGAATACCAAGAATTCAACAGTCTCCAACACAACAGCAATGCATCACTGTATTATGAAAAAGCAAGCATCACCCCATTGCACATTCATTCATCAGATGCTCTGTAAACACCATTGACACCAGCCAGCGCATAGTATATTTATGGATATGCTAATCATTTCTTGCAGCCTCTCTATTCAATCAGGAGCTGGACAAGTGGGTAGGCCATTTATTATCATTGCATGTCAGTCCAATTTCCAATACCAAGGGATTAATAAGTCAATTCTAGGTGATCCCCTCTCAATTCCTGCATAAGCCCTAGAGAGAATCTCCTCTCCCCTTCCCCCAAATGATAGTGAAGCACTCCTTACCTTGTACCTGAAGACACAGCCTTTTCTTCTTACATCCCAGAGCTACAGGAAAGAGAAACCAAATACGTGCTTAGAACCACAGTTATGAAGGACCCCGAAAGTCCTAATAGAATGACAGCTCTTCCTCCTACAGAGTCCACAAACACTGTAGAATGGCTATGGAACAGGTACCCACCAGCTAAAGAAGCTGCTAAAACACAAGCCTATGCAAGGTGTATTTCTTTTCCCCTCTCTCCCCCTGCCCATGTAGAAATGACATGGAGTCAAGTTGCAGCTTTAAGCTGTTCAGTGAGAGAGACTGCTGGCAAGACATTTCATACCATGAAAGCTAAATTCTTAAGACCAAATGCAGACCTGGTGTAAGCAGGAGTAGCTTCATTGACTTCAATGGAATTGCTCCTGCCTACGCCAAGGTGTCAGATACCAAATTAAACAAGAGATTTGAGGAATAACTCATAAACCCTAACAGATGAATCAGTCTCCTATTATTAAGATAAGTTTCAGTTATAAGAATACATGCAGGAATTCCACAAACATCCATGAACACATCTCCCCACACACATGCAATCGAGGCCTTACAAACCTCCACCAGGACAATCTCTTTTGTTGGCAACAGAGGCGTAGCGCCCCAAAACATATGCACAGGGAATAAAGAGGGTACTTCCAGAAAAAACTGGCCTTACCTTAATGTTAGTGTCCAGGGACCCTGATGCTACAAAGCTTCCAAAAGGATGGAAATCAAGGCTACAGATATTTGCTTTGTGACCCATTAATGTACGAAGAACTGGAAAGAGATAAGTAACACAAAGAGGGAGGAAAAAATCCATTAGTCAGTGCTAATTTTCCCAGAGACAATTCACAAGTTCAGCCATGCTGCCTCCTATCATTAAACACACACTGATATTGTATACTGGCCATTCTGTACATAGCTTATTCATTTATGTACTGTGACAGATATGGCAATTTCCTGCAATAGCTTTTGGAGACCTTACTGAATTAAATTTAAGCATGTTTGGGGTGAATTGCATTAAATGAATGATTTATGTATTATCGTGGGCTGGGATTATTTGTAATCTCTCTCTATGGGGGACATGGGATGTGAACCCTGGGAAGTGTTATACACTTCACAGGACTATAGTGAAAGATGTGCCAGACAAGAATGGACATTTTGGACAAACAGTGTCAAGCAATTTACCTGTGGAGTCGAATGCAAATTCCCCACCTCTAGTTATGCAAAACCCAGCCTTTTGAAGTGGTGCCCTGAGGAGGGAACTGTTGTCTGCTAATTATCTGTTCCAGGAGTCTCAAGACCAAAGGCACAAGCTGTATAAGATTGACCTATTTATGGGTGTGCTAGTTCTGAGCTAAGGCGGTTATGAATTTGTGAACACCAAAGCACCCCTTGGTGGGGTTTGAAGGACTGACTCCTTCCAGAGCCCTTGCTGGAGTTGGGGGTGATGTCTGGTAAGCCTATTAGCATGCATATAGATTCTTTTATTGTTTTTATATGATTTCTCTAATGCTTTCATCTTAAGAAAGCATGTGCTTGTTTAGAAAGGGTCGGTAACTGCTGGCAATCATAGCTGTTCATAGCCTTTGGCGAGAAAGCAAAGCGCAGACACTGGCCTGGCTAGCCAGTCTGGTTTGCTGGGGATATCACAGTATAGGCCGAAAACTATAAAGTCTGGAAAAACCCCAGTCAGGAAGGTAGAGATATACAGTTCTTTGCACAAGAGAGGTGACAGCTGAGGAACTGGGAGCCTAGAGTGGATACCTTTGGTAGCCCATGGAGGAGGAATGCAGATGCAGTTCCTCTGGATTGTGACATGTACATCACTTCATAGAAACACTTGTGAGTCAACCTCAGCAACACAAAGAAACAGCACTAAATGGACTGGTCCAGGGCCCTTGGGGTTCAGCAGTGCTGAGCGAATGTCCTAGAGTTAGGGTCAGAAGCCATTCACAGTGGTCAAAAGGACTCCAAGCTGCGAATCAAATTAAAATGCTTTACACTGTAATATAGTTAGCAAACATTAATACAAGCTACAAGAAGATACATAGAGGGGAAATAAGAAAAATAGGTTTCCTGGCTAAAAAGTTAAAATGAAACTTGACTGGCTGTAATATTAACTTTTTATTTATAAAATGTGCCCTCAGCTGACTAGAATCAAGAGCACGACTTCCACCATCAATGCTCTAATAATGCACCATGTTTCATCTATTGCAGATCACTGACAGGTGTCCTACAATGATGACATGCACATGAACTTGACAGAAAATCATAGGCCAAATTCCCAAACATCCAGCCTCTTAAATCAGGCTCAACATGAGACTATATACATCCACACAAACACCTACACTTTATAACTGTTCAACTGTATATATGCATTACGCAGTTTCAGTAGAACATTGCTCCAAAGCACTCTAACAATTACACTGATTCTGAGCTGAAAGAAACACTCACTATCTGTCGATAGGGTCAAAAACCTGGATAGGCCCTGCTTAGCCAGGACCTCTCCAGGTTCACTGGGGATATGTTGCATAAGGATTTTCTAAAAGCTTGCACCACTCTACTGTGCTCACACATGAAGCACCACGGCTGACTTAAATGGAAGATTCAAAGGAGAATGGAAACCTACTTTTGGCAGCTTCCAGGTCCCAAACTCGAATGGACCCTGATTGGGATCCTGCAACAATGAGCTCTTCATTTGCATTGATCCTCACACTCTCCACTGGTGTTGTATGGCCTGTCAAACTCTGCAAGGAAAGTCAACAGTAGCAGTCAGTGGACTGGAGGCACAACTCTGAGAAGACCTATGCTGGCAAATAGTGTTATCCTGTAACTGGCTTGGCTCTCTATTTTACAACAGAGACAAGACCTCCTAACTGCGCAGCCAATTTGGCTGGCCCTCCCTGTTGTCAGCTCTCAGTGTGGTATAACATCCCAAAATGCATTGCCTCCTCCACCCTCTGCCACGTACTGCAGATGTCAGACTGCGTGCATATCCTGTGAGCACTCTCTCTCTTGCTGAGGCACTATGAGATAGCTACCCAGATTTCCTCAGAATGTGCTGATACAAACACGGGTAGTCAAGTGGTAGGTGTGGACGTACAAATTAGGTCAACACATACTGATGCTATGAAACATACGCTGTATAGACACACAATACCATGTTTGTTGTAAATGAGTATCATGAACTGGTTACACCACCCCATTTATTATGGTAACACTAGGGAGTGACAAATTAAAACTCACCTGGATCTTTCTTCAGTTTTTGCTTGGGACTGCTTTTCTATAATACTACAACTGTTAACATTTTGCGTACAACACAGAACTCAGACTCAAATCAGGAGTCACAAAGCTATATGTTACTTGCTTCCTTCTCCTCAAATGGATGGGTATTGGAGTTCCTAGCAAATTTAGTACTAAAGGCAAACTTCAGATCAAACAAAAATAATGGCATCCCTTTGTGGCCATCTTTATACACCATAAACCAGTAAAATCATAGAGATTCCCCTGCCCCCATCAAACAAAATCTGTGTTTGTTTTAAAAAACCCACTAGAAATACTAGATCCTGACTTGTCTCTCTTCCCTAGAAAACTCAGATAAAAATCTTTAGAAGCCTGGATGGTAACATTAGAGCAGTCCAAAACTAGCGCAGCGCTGTACTTCTTTCTGCCCTCAAGGAGGGGTGAAGAGATGTTAAGACTTATGCCCCTTCTGACTAAACTTCGGGAAGACAGCGCTTTAGTTTCATCCTGCTCTGACATCACCATGCAGATCCTTCACAGACCTTGCTAAATCCTCTATGAAAGACGCATAGCACTGCCAATCTACTTAGACCTTTTCTCATTTTCTGAGAGATGCCAGTTCAAGTGAAGGGGGAGGGGGGAATGAAGTGAAAACTTGCTCCTTCCATCTTCCTCTACTCCACTTTTCTCCCACACCAAGTGTCTCCAGCCCACCTCCCCTACATCCAAATCAAAATCAAAGCAGGGTGCAGCACAGATGAATGCTAGATGCCATTATAATTGGCATATGCTTAACATCAGTGCATATTATTGTGGTAGCTTGACTCTTTTCTAATGTCTTTTAATGTGCTGTACACAGCTTCTCCCTGCCCAGCATATGCTCATATGTCAGCACGACATCCTGACAGTTTTATGCAGAGGCAAATGCTGGTCAGCAGTGGATATGATGCAACTGGGAGTGCATCTTGTCTTAGGATGTTCCCCAATTCCAGGATGCAAACCTCACCACTCTGAATTTTAATCTGTAAGACAAGCCTTTCATAAAACTAAGCCTTTAATAGTTTGTAACTCTGAAATAGTTGCACATTGCAAACAACAGCAGGCCCTATATTTGTCTGAGCAATAGGACTAGGACTGATGTTAAAGGTAGTCAGGCATGCTGGATTGCCCTGGTTTTAAGAGACAGTCCCCATCAGTTACTAAGTAGGATTTTGTTCCTACTTCAATGGAAACAAGAATCAGGTCACCCTGCACTCAGTAGCACTGACTTACTATGAGCTAGAGATAGCTTTCCCCCAACCCCACAGCACAACTCAGCTGCTCTACAGAGAGAAGTGATGTCTGCCCTCTCACTGAACATGAGACACAAACACAAGAACAGTGCAGGGGCAGCAGCGCTGCTCCCACCAAGCCCCCCATATCAAGAAAGTCTTCATGTATTCAGTGGAGACTCCTTGGATTTGCCCTGGCCTGTCCTCAGTGGAAGGATGAGGAAGGAACCAGTGCAAATGTACCTTTTAAAGCCTTTTTGGGTCAAGCCGGTGCTAGACTAGGGGAGGAGAGAGAAGGCGGGGTACAGGAGATGAAGTGAAAAATCAAGAGGAAGGAGAATAGAAGAGTGTTAGATAGATGGAGAGGAGTAGTAAAACAGGTAACATTTTGGAGAGAAGACTGGGGGGGTAGGGGACAAGAGTAAAGGAGACAAAGTGACTAGAGAGGAAAAAGAAGGCGGCCTGCAGTGGTGCATGATAAAAGATTTAAGGTTTACAAGTTTAAATTGGGGGTGAATGAGAAAAATCACTATGACATAAAAAGAGGGCATCTTATTGCTCCACGTGTTCAGCCAACTGTGAACGCCTTCTGCTAAATATTGCTCCTGTTCCTACCACGTCACTGAATGGATATCACTTACTAGAGACCCAGATTTACCTCTGGTCCCCACGCAGCTGGTGATCTTCCAAATATGAATTAATGAATTAAGAATCTAGGATCATAGAAAAATTTACTCATACTGAAGAAATTAATCATTTCCATGTTTTTGAAATGTCACTCATTTTATACCCTTGTCATCTGTTGAAGGCCACTGTCACATAGCTGGGCCTTAGCAGGGTGGGGGACGAGAGCTGTATCTGGTTCAGAGTCATGCAAGCTGAAGGGGCAAAGCCACTTTCAAACTGCATGTGGCTGATGACCACCATTAGCTCACCAAAACTAGCTTACTGTATTTGTGTCCCAATACGGCTTTGCAGCACTTCAGAGCGGATGAGACGGATTGGTAAAACCTAGTTGGGGGATTTATAACTAGACATTGCCAGACTCTCTCTGGCTCTCACTCTGCAGACCAATTGCCTCCTCCCCCAACGTACCCACTAGCAAATAAAAAAACAGCTAATTCTTACCATGATGCAGTTGGGCTTGTTAACTGACCATATATTGACTCGACAGTCATCTCCCCCAGTTGCCAGCAGCCGACCTGAACTTTTGCCCAGAACCAGCGAGGACACATTGCTGCTATGCGCTGTGATCTCTTCTGCACAAGATAAAGTAAACAAACAGTCACAAGTATTTTTACTATACACAATTACTCTGGTATAAACACTTTCCTCTTCTGAAAGATTAGTAATTCTCATTCTACAGAAACACTTTCCAGTTTTCACTGATCAAATTGCAGCAACCTAGAATTCAGATAAGAAGCCACACTACTTACTTATCTTGTTTACAGCAGCCCCTCTTGGCCCTGTCTGCTATACTTCCTTTGTGACATCTGCAAATGGACCTTCGTCATCCCACCCTAGTCAGTGTGGTTCACAGTGATTATCTTATCTCACTACAGTGACTCAGTAGCTTTTAGGAGAATTTGTTTGGTCCACTCCTTACTGAAGCTGGTTTATCATCTGTACCTGGGTGAACTCTCATGGCAAGATGAACTGTCTCAGAAGTAGGCATAGTACCAAGTAGCTATCGATTATTTAGAGAAAGGCCTCCTAATACTGTTCTCGACAGCAGCAGAAAATAAGACTGTCCTATCTGAGCCAGACTGGCAGGTTTGCAGTAGCCCAGTGGGCTACCTTACAGCACCTGGGATGGGTGGAGCTTCCTTCTACTTGAGTTTTGGCAGAGACTTTGCCTATACTCTCAGCATGTAATGTAGGTGAAGCAGAGCAATACAGTCAGTAGGGGGCAGTGACAAAAGATGCCCCATATTGGAGGGGTGGACATGAATATGCTTTAGAGGGGTTGAATGAGGAAGTAGGATTAAAAAGGTGGGTTTTTTTTAAAATAGCTTTTCATAAAAGGCTGAGGAAGAAGATAGCCCCAATACTGTGGTGGACTCTGGAGAAGCCCCACTATAAACAGCCAGATCTGCATCGGTTTTACATTAAGGGGCACTTTAAAATGCACCCAAATTGTTAACATGAAGTTTTGCCAACTGCATTTACCAATTCCTTAATGTCAAAGCTAAAAAGTTCTGGTCTTTTAAAGACCACTAGATTTGTACATGAAATGGTTATGAAGCATTTGTAAAAATGCTAATACAATCCAGCCTTCATTCATTCTGATAATTTGGTATGAAGCAACTTACTTATAACAAGTGACACAAATAATCTAAGACTTCAGAGGGTAGCAATAATTACATGCTCTTTGATCTGAGGATCTCAAAGCACTTTACAGAAAGCGAAACCACAAAACTTTCACATTAGCTAAAGAAACATCTTTCATGTTACAATTGTAATTAGGTTATTAATTAAATGAGAAAGGGACATTTGCTGATGAAGTACTTGCATTATAATGAAAGACCGATATTCTATATGACAATACTAAACCAGAACTTGTGTCAACACATGAAATTCAAAGTCACATAACAATATTAGCTACATAAACCCTAGGGATGAATAATGGCTATTTAAGATTGGATGGTGTAAGTGCTGAATGTTATTGTGAAATGTGAATATTCACAGCGCCTCCCTTTATCTTTTATTAACAATTGATTACAGTGTTTAAGAGTCATTGTTGAAGTATTCAACCCCCTGATTATAAATGCCAGAATATAATTTCATGCCAGCATTAAAAAACAGGGAAATCAGCACTTCAGAGAGTGAGGATTCTGCTACCTAAACCTACAAACCCTTTCATAAGGTGCTCTCTCATTAGCTACTACACATTGGCTCAGCAACATTTAAACCCCGAATTATCCTGGCTACACCTTTTTCCTAGTTCTTGAATGCTTACTACTCTGAAGGCAGTGCTAAAATGAGGTAGGACATAATGATACTAAAGGTCAGAAACTTAGGTATGGTTGCTGAATGAAATGGGTTGGAGATTTGAAACCGACTAAATGTTGACTGATGCCAGTAATCTGTGACTTTCAGAATTTGGGGGGGAGAAGGAGGGAGAGAGAGACCGGGGAGGAGAATTAAGAAAAATGTTTCTCTCCTTGTAAAAATACAAATAGAAACACTGACTGATGCCAGGTATACAGTAATGGCAGGTGCTATACAGGCTTTGTTCATATATCCTAGTTAATTCTATTAATAGTTCTATTAACATACAGCAACCCAGACCTGCAACATTACCACTAATCCAGTGTTTCTCAATTTTTTCCCCCCCACGGAACCCTTGCGCGCCCATGCCATACCCTCGGAACCCTTGCCCGCCCATGCCATACCGTCCGCCGAAAAGTCAAGGAAATCTTCCTTTTTTCGGCGGCTCGGTGTTTGCTTGATTCAGCGGTGCACGAACAGCTGCTCGGCAGCACCAGATTTTTTAACATTCGGCGGCGCGGTACAGCTTCTTCGCGGAACCCTTCCGCTCAGGAACACCATTTGAGAACCACTGGACTAATCCATTTCTGGGCCTCATATAGTCAAGCCTGGACTGTACATTTGTGGACAATCAATTACTTTCTACTTGTTCTATTGATCCTCTGGCTCTTCACAAAAAATTTGCAACATCTGCTGGAGAAGCATTTTTTCTATTTCTCTTTTTGACATTTAAGAGCTGCTTTACCACTCTTTTTATTTGGAGAAAAGTTTAATTAAAAATAGAAGTTTGCTACCTCCCATGAATCTTTTATGCTGAAGCCAGTGGCAGAATCAAGAGAAGAGGACACAGAGATCTTATAATGATCTCATCACCTTTCCTGCAGTGATCCAAGAATCTACTGTACCTGTAGCAATGGTACAGGCAGCAATAGAGAGCAATCCAAAAAGAATTATGATATTAAACAAGTGGAACATTCCAAGGCAGGCTTGGCTTTATAAAAGAGTTCCAACTAGTTTCCCAGCTGTTCTCGTATTACATTAGAGAATCAGCAGGTTATTTGGAAATTTAGGGGGAAAAGACGACATTTAATGACCAAAAAATCTCAGAACACAACTGTTATCTTTTGAAGATTCCTGAAGACAGAAAGGATGCCCTATTGTCATCATCATCACTGCAAATACCAAAGGGATGTAGTCCCTAGATCGATCCCTAGCTATGTCCTTAAGGCACCCTGGTTTGATGTTCAGAGAATGCCTTATGCCCTTCCACAATTATCTCTCTCCCCCTCCATCGCCGAAGAGACCACTGAATTTTAAAAGAGTGCTCTTTTGTAATATTAGAAAGGGAGGGGGCAGTTCCTTGGGGAAAATTAATTCATACCACAGATAGAACAAAAGGCCCCTCTCTCCACCAACCCATTTTCAAACTGAGAAATCTAATGAAGGACAAGATAACACCATGAAAGACACTCACGCAGCTTCCAAGCTGTCTTGGTGGCAACAGAAATTGCCATTTCCTTGTTCAGTTCCTTTCTGATGGCCACCAAAAATGTGCCCCCTTTCCTCCAGCAAAGGTTCACTTTGTAGATTTGTGTGGGGCTCTACCCCCCAGGCGTCAATTTCTGGCTTTTGATCTGTTTAAACACATCCAGGCTAATGAAATTCCTTTCAAAATTCTTATTTTATTGTATCCAGAACTGTGGCCAGTTTCCTCCAATCAACAGGCCAGATCTTGAGTTCTGACTTAGTCTTGATCCATATCAGTGAGATGTTTGCCTGAAGAAGAAAAAAGAATCTCAGTGTTTATAGCAATGTCTTGTGATATAATAAGTCAGTTCAACAGGAAATACTTTCAGTACACAGTTATAATACTCATCTATTTGTTCTGCTTGTACAGCACCTAGCACAATGAAGTCCTGGGCAATAACTAGGGCTCCTAGATGCTTTGATAATATTATTAGCAGTAGTAGTAGTAGTAATGTATAAATAAATAATAATAATACTTAGGAGGGTCATCAAAGCCTGTTGTAGTGTAGCCCAAACAGCATGGAATAGGTGCCTATCTGACCACCTCCCAGCTTTCACCAGCAAAAGCATAACAAGTCTCAATTCAATAAGATTACCACAGGGCTAGCTGGGATTATTCATACATTAATTATTACTATCAAAATAATTAGAATAGTTTAATGGCCAAGTCCTGAAGATGTTTACGAATCAGTGTAATTAGCACAAGGGAAGAACCTTATTAGGCAACCATTGATCTTAACAGGCCACCCCAAAATTTCCCCAAACATAGTGAGTCAAGTTCTACTCCACCTTTATTAGGAAGCCACCACTGTTAAAAGCAAGTGAATTTTAAACCCTTTAGTCATCACTCAAGCCATATACAGAAACATAATGAAGGTGAAAAGTTCCAGAGGGGTAGCCATGTTAGTCTGTATACAGCAAAAACGAGAGTCCCGTAGCACTTTCAAGACTAACAAATTTCTGCGGGCATAAGCTTTCATGGGCTGCAACCCACTTCCTCAGATGCATGAAACAGAAATCAGATAGGAGGTATATATTTATATCCAAGGGTAAGAAAACCAATGGGGAGGGTAGGTGCAAACAAAGTCCATTCAGTTAGAGTAGATGAGGCCTATTCACAACCATTGATTAGAAGGTGAGAATGTGTGAACAGTGACAATTACTTCTTGTAATGAGATAACCATTCCAAGTCCCTATTCAGATCCAATTTGATTGTGTCAAGTTTGCAGATGAGTTCCAGCTCTGCAGTTTCTCGCTGAAGTCTGTTTTTGAAGTTTTTTTGTAGAAGTATGGCAACTTTCAAGTCAGCTACAGAGTGTCCTGGGAGATTGAAGTGCTCTCCGACTGGTTTATGGATGTTACCATTTTTTTATGTCTGATTTGTGTCCATTTATTTTTTTGCGTAGTGATAGCCCGGTTTGGCCAATGTACATGGCAGAGGGGCATTGCTGGCACACGATGGCATATATTACATTAGTAGATGTGCAGGTGAATGAGCTCCTGATGGTGTGGCTGTGTGGTAAGACCTGTAATGGTGTCACTAGAGTCGATGTGTAGGCAGAGTTGGCAATGGCGTTTGTTGTAGGGATAGGTTCCTGGGTTAGTGTTCTTGTTGTATGGTGTACAGTTGCTGGTGAGTATTTGCTTCAGGTTGCAGGGGGGGTGGGGGCTGTCTGTAAGCAAGGATAGGTCTGCCTCCTACGGCTTGAGCGAGTGAGGGATCATTTGCTAGGATAGGTTGTAGATCCTTAATGATGTGTTGGCGAGATTTTAGCTGGGGACTGTAGGTGATGGCCAGTGGTGTTCTGTTGTTTTCTTTGTTGGGTCTGTCCTGTAGTAGGTGACTTCTGGGTACCCGTCTGGCTCTGTCAATTTGTTTCTTACCTCTCCAGGTGGGTATTGTAGTTTTAAGAATGTTTTATGGAGATCCTGTAGGTGTTTGTCTCTGTCTGAAGGATCGGAGCAAATCCAGTTGTATCTTAGGGCTTGGCTGTAGACAATGGATCGTGTAATGTGTCCAGGATGGAAGCTGGAGGCATGAAGCTATGTACTGCGGACAGTTGGTTTTCAGTATAGGGTAGTATTAACGTGACCACCCTTTATTTGTATTGTAGTGTCCAGGAAGTGGATTTCTTGTGTGGACTGGTCCAGGCTGAGGTTGATGGTGGGGTAGAAATTATTGAAGTCCCAGGGGAATTCTTTGAGGGACTCTTTCCTGTGGGTCCCGATGAAACTGTCATCAATGTAGCGTAGGTAAAGAAGAGGTGCATAGGGAGGAGTTTTGAGGAAGCGGTGCTCTAGGTCAGCCATAAAAAAGTTGGCATACTGTGGGGCCATGCGGGTGCCCATAGCTGTTCACACATTCTCACCTTCTAATCAATGGGCCTCATCTACTCTAACTGAATGGACTTTGTTTACATCTACCCTCCTCATTGTTTTTTTTCTTATCCTTGGATGTGTACACACACACACACACACACACACACACACACACACACACCTTCTATCTGATTCTATTTCAGACAAATGACAAACTGGGTTGTAGCCCACGAAAGCGTATGTCTGCAGAGATTTATTAGTCTTTAAAGTGGTACAGGCCTCTCGTTTTTTGTTTTGTTTTTTTTATAATGAAGGTGGCAGCTTTGTCTTGTCATTGCAGACATACAATCTTTGGCAGAGCAGCATCCAGTGCTAGGGTTTACCTCCTGCCCATTTACACGCACTTCTCTCGGGTGATAGTGGTGAGCTTATTTATAAGACTCCCCAGTGCTCTAGGAGGGCAGCTGTGCTAATAAACTCCCTCCTCCTGGTGACTCCCTCTGACAGCCGCTCCACACAGGCAGCCCTGCGCTGCTTGCTCCGTATAGAGCCGCCAAACCCCTCACTGGGAGAAGACACATATACAGTTCCCCATGGGCCGCACTGATCCCATAGCCAAGCCCGCGCGTTATTACTCCAGGAACCAGCACCCGAACACATTCAAGGCCCAGCAGCCACCCAGCCGGCGAGGGGTGAATGAGGGGCCCACACACACAACGGGCCCCGCCGGCCCGGGGGAGGGGGTGAATGAGGGTCGCGCTCAACGTGTCACCGGGGCCCGAATCAGAACCGACCCCCCCACCCCGAGCCCGTGGGGCCTGCGAGCCAGAGAGGGGGAGGGGAACCGGCCCCTCTCAGGCCGCCTTCCCCGCAGCCTGGGAGCTCCCAGCTCACACCCCCGGCTGAGGCCCCGGCAGCCGGAGTGCGGGGGATGGACCCGACTCCATTCTCGCCCCCTCCTACCTGCAACGGCAGCAGCGCCGACTCCCGTCCCAGGCCCGCTCCGCCCTCCAAGTACCGTGCCCCCACCTGCTCCCATCCCCCACCCTGCCTGACAACCGGCCCCGCACAACACACCTCGGGTCTGGCACCGCCCCCACTCCGCCCTCGCCGAATCACACGCGCCGCCCGCATGCGGGCCCACCCCCTCCGCGGCAGCCTCGCCAATCAGAGCAGCGCACTATCCCCACTGTTCTACTGCCGTCTAGCCGCCGCGGCTGAGGCGCCCCGCCCCTCCGATCACACCGACCGATCACCAAACGCCAAATGGGTCAAAGCCCGCCTATATGGATGAACTCGACCAATGACAGGCCGGTTGGTCGCTTAGCAACCGCGTAATTCCTGGCCACTCACAGCGGGTCTTGCTGGCCGAGTCCCTACCAGGCAACCAATAAATAGAGAGGGGGGAGAAGGGGAAGAGAGCGAGCGAGCGACTGACTGGCAGGCCCATGTTGGCTTAGGCCCATGTTGGCTTAGGCCAGGCAGCTTCCTGTCTTATCCCTGCTGTTCTGAGGGGAGGCCCTGAGTTCTAATGACCCTCTTGTCCCCAGGTCAAGTGACACTGTCCTCTTTCCCCCCAGGGTGAGGCTGGGCTAATGGCCACCTGGAGTGATTTGGAGTCTGTTCCTGCCAATAACAGCAGGGAAGGGCCATGGGCTGGGGCATGAGATAGTTGGGGGAGGATGTGGGGCTGGGAGAAGATGAGAAGGATGTGGGGTCATTGTGAGCCAGGAGAGCACGTGGGGTAGTGTGACCAGATAGCAAGTGTGAAAAATCAGGATGGGGAGTAATAGGCATCTATAAGAAAAAGCCCCAAAGAGAGGGACTGTCCCTATAAAATTGGGATGCCCAGTCACCCTACACAGTATCCTCACAGGGGGATGTGAGGACATCATGAGGAAATATACAGCAGGGTCAGAAGAGAATGTGGTGATGTCAGAAGTGGTGTGGCGGTGCAAATGGCTGGGGAGTGGTGTCACGCAGAAGAACGAGCCTGCATAAGAGGAGGATGTGGTGATTCAAGAGCCAATGGCTGGAAATTGAAGCCAGACCAGTCCAAATGAGAAATTAGGCACATGTTTTTACAGTGAGAGTCATATAACCACAGGAACAACCCACCAATGGAAGTGGTGGATTCTCTTATCTCTTGATGCCACATCCAGGCTGGGTGGCTTTCTATTAGATCTGTGTTGGCCAGACACAAGTTACTGGGTCAGTTCAACGGTAACTGGCTGAAATTTAATGGTCAGTTATATGTAGGCAGGTCTTTTCTGGCCTTAAAATCTATGGGTCCATGATGTCAAGAATAAAATTGTGGTTATAGCTTGAGGAAATTTTACATAGCAAAAGAAAATGGCCACATTTAAATGAAATATCCTATCCCAGGAGATTCGTTAACAACCCCCTAATAACTCTACATTATTTGTGATGGGCAGCAGCTCTATGATGGTTCATCTGTTCTCTGGCCAAAGCTGTGTGCTTCAGAGCAAGGAGTAAATTCCCTTTCCCCTTCAGCTGCCTCTCATGGGGTATTCTAATATTTCATAGCAAAATATGTTTTTGATTTCCCTAGACTGTAATCGCTATACCTATGTGATTTGGTGAACTATGTGCAACATGAATTCCCATTGAGTTATTATGAAGTTGTTGCTTTCAAAATTGCTGTATCATGAATGCCACTTTGTGTATATCCACTATTGCTTACAAGCCTTTCAGCATGTATTTCCCAAACCAGGTTCAATAGAGGGCCATTAGAGCTCAGTGGCCACCTATTCAGGAAGATGAAGCTCCTTGAGACAATGGGTTTGCTGGCGCTGGGAGAAGATATGTACTTTTCTTGTGTGAAGTTAGGTGGGGAGTGAAGAGAATGGAAATTCACCAAACAGAACAAAAAGATAGAGGCGACAAAGCAGGAGGTTATAAAAGGACTCATGGGGAGGCTCAGAGAGGCAAACAGGAAGTTCTGAGGAGGAGGAAGGAAGGGGCTGGACCAGCCAAGATCTGACTAGATGAGCTGGGGTGGGAGGAGGCTCCTTATTTCAGAATCCAAGCCATATATTGAAACAGAAGGACCTTAGATGGTCCCAGACAACCCTCACCTCAGCCCAAGATTTCTCAGATGTGGTGAGGAAACTGACAGGGAAATATGTGTAGGGTTCATTATTTTGTATAGACCCATGTATTTCTCATTTTATTAATGAAAGAGCATTAGAGTGTTAGAATGCTGTGCAGTGTCTGTGTGTTTCATGCATTACATCTACTACCTCCCTTGAAGAGGTAACACGGGAGGCTCACACCTTTGAATGGAGTTTTTGGAGAGGGTGTGTTTAATCTACAAGGAAAGTCTGAGGGGTCAGCACTGGTTCCAGGGACAGGACAGTGAGCCACCTGGTCACAGCTCTCAGGAGGGGTACCAGATAGAAGATGTGCATCCCAACAGTGCTCAGAGGCCTTACAATAGGGCCAGTGTCTGAACACTGTTCAGACTATGGAGGCTTAAAACACATGGGATCCAGCAGTTGGCTTCCCTCACAGCAGTCGAAGAGTGGCCAAGAGGGAATGCTCAATTAGACTTGTGACAGCCTACTTATAGGTGATAATTTCAGGTAATCTTTTGAGGATTGTGAGTTAGTATTGTCTTCATATTTGTCTGTAAAATGCCTAACGCACTTGGGATGAAGAAGAGCTCTGCATAAACTCGAAAGCTTGTCTCTCCCTCCAACAAAAGATGGTCCAATAAAAGATGTTAGCTTACCCACCTTGTCTCTAATAGTCTGAGACCAACATGGCTACAACAACACTGCAAGCAAGAATAATACTTGGCATTTATATAGCATCTTTCATCAGTGGATTTCAAAGGGCTGTGTTTCCCAAAGCTCTTTACTACTGAAACTCCCTTGATTAGAAATGCCCTCTTTGGTTACTCCTGACATTTCCTTGTATCTGCCAACATTTGGGAGCAGTAACTGGGGACAGTTGGAGAGAAAAATAAAGACACCTTTTACTCTCTACCTATATTTTTCTAAAAAGGTGTTTTGGAGTGACAGTAAAGAAAATGGTTGATTTTTTTCTTTTAAAAAATTCAGACTACTGGTTTGCAAATTCTATCAAATAAACAACTATTCTATTTATTGCCCTTTGAAATTAATGAGCAATTCTAATGATAATCACTGAATTTTTATATTTGTGGAAAACCAGCAAGTATATAGTTAAAAGATTTCACTGATGTTCGCAGTATTGTAGCCAGAACATTAGTTCCTGCACATCCAGAAATTATTGGATTTCAGAAGAATCAACTTTGTAAATAATACTCTCAAAATCAGAGAGACAAGGTGGCTGAGGTAATTTATTGGACCAACTTCTGTTGGTGAGAGAGACAAGCTTAATATATATCTCTAGATATCAGCAATTATGTGAAGCAAGTGACATGATGTAGGAGAAAACACTGAGGGCTCATTTAGACTGCAGAACTGAATCATGATATAACTGGCTAGAAGACACTTGTGTTGTAACCAAGTGCTTTGAATCAATTGTAATTTAGTGTAAGTGGCCCTTAAAACAGCAGGGTAACAAGAAGCAGGCAGATATACAAATATGAAATAACACAGCACGAAAGCCTCAATAAGAAAACATTTAATGAAAACAAACCTGACAAATGAAACTTGTGTGGAAATGAAATATTAAAAATAAGGTACTTCTGCTGTTATATCCTCTACAGTGGAGATCCCGACAGCTCCTGGAGAAAGCTGCAGAGAGGCTCTGTGGGAAATTTGATCAGTCAGATCACAAATGGTTCATTGAACACAAGTAGGAAAAGGTTGCCACATTTATCTCCAGCAGCTCCTACTGTTAGCTCAGCCAACTCTGTGCAGGTTCTTGTACTGATTTCTAATGACTTTTGTGAGTGAACGGAATGTATCAGACATAAAATTTGAGATACTCAGCCAGGCGAGGATCCTTGCACAATTTCTCTTCTAGTTCTATGTATTTTTGTGGTGCCAACTCTTTGTGTCTAAAATAAAGATGAAATCAGAGAAAGAAGCTGGATTTTATTAGATGAAGATGAGATTAAATGGCATATTTTCACCTGATGAAATGACCAAACAATTAAAATGCAAAGCCCCAGTGAATATCCACTTATAGATCGCCCTTAATCACTCCAGTCAGACTGCCACACATTCATTTAATACTTGTTCGTATTACCTGTTAAGCCGTATCTCCAGAATTCGGATACGGAACATGGCATCAGAGCAATAGGTTAGGTAGGCATCCTCATCCTCCAAGGTCATAGAGAGCTGGTTTTGCTGATACCACTGTTGTTTCTTCTGCAACTCCTGTGTCTCCTGATGGGATAAAGGAATAAATCAGGGTTTTAGGGGGAGAGAGAAAGACATAGAGATAGAGCCTTGTGCGAATACAAAATTTTTATCCGCATCCGATCCACAATCTGCAAAAATGGTCTGCGGATATATGCATCCACATCTGTGCATATAAAATGGATATCTGAAGATTTGTAGAGCTTTAGATAAGAAATTTGGCTCTTCATCCATCCGCAATCTGCAAAAATGGTTCACGGATATTTAATCTGTGAATATAAAGCAGATATCTGTGGATTTGCATGGCTGTATATGCAGAAGTAGCATATCAAGGTTTAAGGAACCAAAGGAAGGAAAAAAGGAAGTAGAAGAATAAATGTAATAAGTGGGGAGCAATGAATGAGACGAGGACATGTAGAACAAGTAAAATAAGGAAAGCGAAGAAGAGAGAAACCTAGAAGCTCTGCCTCCTTGCAGATAAGAGACATTGGGAGTCAAATTATATCCTGATATAAGATGGTACAAATCTACTGAATTTGATCCTAGTGCTATTCTGCCCTTTGTTGTCACCGGGTAAAGATGGAGAAACATGAGGGTGTGTATCCTGCTTCCTCCTAGACAGAGATGTGGGAGGACTGTTGCTTTTTTATCTGCTGTCAAATGAAGAGAGAACCCTACATGATGCCGACCCCCAAAGCAAAGGAGACCTTATGCAATGCTGGCCCAAAGGAATGGACAAAGAGAAAGTGGGCAGGTACCTTCTCAAAGCGAGCTTGGATGAGGTTGGCCTTGTCAATGAGACGGTGCTTGAAATCGCTCAGGCAGTCTTCCTTGAGGCGTAGGGCTTGCCACTTGGACATCTTCTCAGTGCTGCCCATTTGAATCAGGAAGGGTGCCAGGTAATCTAGATCCTGCTCCACTTGTCGCTGTCTCTCTTCTTGCATCAGACGCTCCTGGAGGGTAAAAGTGAGAAGAACTAGTGCCCCAAACATCTCTGTAGAGGGTACTACCACAGCAAAGGGTAGAGCTGCTGTGTCCCTTCCTCCTCCCCCTCCCGACAGGGACATAAATATTACAAGTTTCTACTCATCAAGATCTGACCAGAACTGCTTGCTTTTCACTGACCATTTCTTATACCAACCATTTCCCAGCACACAACCCCAATCTGATTATTATTCTGTTACCTAGTTTCTGGCTGTGCTTTTCAACACGTCTCCCCACAGCCTTAGACTATAAAGCTTGTCCCATACATGAAATGTCAATCTCTGGCATCGGAAGGGCCCCACAAGATGCACTGTCATTTTGGGTTTTAAATGGTTCAGAGTAGCGGCGGGGGGTGGGGGGTGGGGTGCAGGGGTGTTGCATTTGAAACCTTTCTGAGCAATGTTCACCTGGTTGAACTGGCTGACAAATGTTTGCTTTGAGACCGTTTGACTCAACTTTCTGTTCAGTCCATAGGTGCTGGACACTTAGAATCTAGAATCTCTTTCTATTACCTTTCTCATCAGGAGAGCACATACAGTATTATTCTTGGAATTTATTATTACAGTTATGCCCAGTAAAAAATCCACACATCTTGTAGAGAGCTGGAATTTGTAAATAAGCTAGACAGGAATATACTTACATTTGTCCAGAACACTCATATGGGCATTAATTCCCCAAGAGATGTCCTGGGCCAAAATCAATAATGTTGTTATAAACAGGACTAAGAATGGTTGAACCATCTATTCCAAACCTGGTATGCAGGGAAGATGTTGATATTTTCCCAACAAAATGAACCGCTGGCTATGGAGCAGATTTGGATACAATTATTAAACTCCTCACCCAGCTCCAACTACAATTAGTTTCACTATTATTAATTATTTTATTTATTGTATTAAACAAAATAAAGCTGTCATTTTTTTTGATGACATGGTTCTTTCAGAGACTCATAGGCACAAGGTGCCAGACTGTCAACTAATATAAATTGTTGTAATGTACAAAGGAAGTATGCCAATTTACACCTGCCAAGGATCTCACTCGGGGAGTTTTAATGGTATTAGAATGGTCTCTTGAGATAGTCACTGAGAAGGGAAGAACTTGAGCTTTGTTCACTTGTAATGAGCTCTGAATCCAACCCTGCTAAAAAAACTTGAACTGGATCTTGCTGATCCACTCAAACAGACGAGGCTTATCCCATGGTTCTTACTAAAACCTGCCTTGAGTACAGGAGATAGCAGGTGGGATGAAAAATTCTGTTAATTTGTTATTAGACACTGCTGCCTACCATTGTCTCTCGCTGTTGTTTGCTCTTTTCATTCCTTTCTGTGTCGTACATGGAAACTGTCAGTTTGCTGGCTGCTGTTTCTTCCTCCCGGATCTTGAGAATTTCTAGCACCTTCAGTGAAATCAGAAAATATATTTCCTGAAAGTATGAACCCTTCCACTTGGTTGGTCTGCTTAAAAGAACATATGCAAGGTTCTGTATGCAAGGACTTCAGTATGAGCTTGTATACACAGTAGCTAGAGAGCAGCATGTATGTATTCATATACTGATGATATATCAGTGACCAAAATAATATTTTCAAAGAGTACTAATAACAAGAACTTTACCTATGTTGTCTAAGAGTTTCTACAGACTGATAGAATTACCAAATCTATTCACTCTTTTGGAGTCTTTTGGCTCTAAAAATTGCAATGCTAGCTTTGGCATATTATATCCCACTGTATAACAGGATTCATCAATATAAACATACACTAATGAACTGATGTGTCAAGACCGAAAGAGTCCACAAGGTAATTTGGTGGAAACCAGATTATACCCTCCATGGATCTGCAATATGCACTTCTGCAATCCATTTTGTCTTAATAATGACTGTTAATACTTTGCACTTTTATAGCACCTATTATCCAAGCATCTCAAGCCCCTTTACAAACATTTAATTAAAGAAGCTTAATATTTTACAGATAGGGAAGCTGAGGCACTGGGGTCTTAAAAGACTTGTTTAAGGTTACACAGCACATAATTGGAAGAACTGGTATTAGAACCCAGATATCTTGACACCAGTCTAGCCACTAGGCTTACTGCCTCTTGTGTTCTCCTTCATTGTTTCTTCCTCTCCTATTTCCTCTTGTTCTAAAAAATGTGGTAATACCCACTGCAATCCTAAGAAAAAATCTGCTTGTGTTATATACAGGATAAACAACAGGTAAAATGTGAACAATGGGGTTACAGTTCCATTGAGTCATTCTGGTGACATTATGGACCATGGGAGTTAAAGATGAATATCCAAACCCCACTGATGGAATCCAGATCCATAATACATGCATTTTATCCTCTACTTTTTTGGCGGCCCTTTGCTTTGCCAGACTGGCTCCACATTTGCTAACCAACTGCTACAGGGGCTCATCTCCTTCATCAAAGCAGCTTTCTCACCTTCAGGTCCAGTGACCTTCTCTTCACCTGCTGCAGTGGCTGTGCTTAGTCAATTCTCTCCAATCAGTGCCATGGGAATGGGTTTTGCTACATAGGGTTGCAATGTGTTACTCATTGCAATCCATCATTTCAAGGTAATTCTTCCCTACAGAGAGCACAGTGGTATGCACCTAGATACTATGGCCATGGGTACCTTAGAAATGCTTAGCTAGCAACTAGATTTTAATCAGTTCAACTTCTTGGGCACTCTCTTTTTCCCTGCTCTGGTCAGCAGGCAAATGGCAGATGCACTGCTAGATATCCCAGTATGTACCCACTCTGTTGCAGATCTTTGCTCTTAGATTATCCCCTTCCCCTAGAATGTGGAGTAAGAGCTGAGGATGACTCTTCAGAAACATTCCAAAGAATGATCTCTCCACAGAACAAGGGCAAGTCATGATTTGTATATCCTGGGGCGAGGGACCAGCATTGTGTCATTAGAACTGTTATCACTGTTTAGATACTGGATAATATTTGAACATATGGCATGATGTGAAGAGATCCTGGCTCCAGACTCCGACTATACTTTGACCTTAGCAAGGAGGAGACTTCCCCCATCACCTCTGTTTCAGACTCCCAGACTTGATGCCTCAACTGCTTTTCTGCTTCCATTAGCTTCAGCATCATTTCATATAGATGCAGCAGCTTCTTGTTCTTCTCAAAAGACCCCACCTAAAGACAAATACACCAGTATTGGATGTTAGAGTCTTCCAGACATGTGGGACCAGATCCTCAGCTGGCATAAACTGGTATTGTTCTACTGACTTCAATAGAACTATGCTGGTTTACACCATCTGAGAATCTGGCCCATGGTTAACAGTTAATTTAGCCCCATCTAGGTTTTGAATCTATCACTTCACTGAGCCAGAAAGTGTGTTGTTCATGTCTTTGTTGCTGCTGTGTGGCTAGAACCAGTTTTCTGCAGTTTTCTGCAGTCACAGGGCAGCAGACCCTCAGTTTAGGGTGACCAGATGGCAAGTGTGAAATATTAGGACAGAATGGGGGGTAATAGGCACTGATATAAGACATAGCCCCA
This sequence comes from Emydura macquarii macquarii, assembly GCF_026122565.2. Lineage (NCBI taxonomy): Eukaryota > Metazoa > Chordata > Testudines > Chelidae > Emydura > Emydura macquarii. The sequence goes on along the minus strand of NW_027130432.1, from coordinate 12,281,746 downwards.
AATATCGGGAGTGTCCATATAAAATCGGGACATCTGGTCACCCTACCATCAGTTACAGTCTGCATGCTCTTTTTCAGTGCAAAACTTTTTTTACAAACTTTTAAAAAAGTATTCAGAGTGCAGAAAAAACCCTAAACTTGGGCAAACTAATGGATGGAGAGTTTAGGACAGATGGCAACATCACACAGCAAATCCATGGCAAAAATGGAGATAGCACCCAGGTACTCTGACTTCTAGTCCCCTGCTTTAATCACTCCCGAGAGAGAAAGGCAGAAAGAGATTTCAGCTTTCCCTTCATGAACTGCCAGCTTTGAGCCTCAGAGCTACAGAAATTGGGTCTCCCCAAATCTGTTAGTCCTCCAACTTCTCTTTGTGTCCTTTTGGGCTGGAAAACTTCAAATCATTGGCATGCTCTCTCTATACCTGATAGCTGATGCACATGTCTGAGGTCATGATGATCTTGTTTCCCTTATTATCCACATCCTTCCGTTTGATGAACTCCTTCTTTGAGGCAGTGATGTAATCATCCTTGCAATGATATGTTAGCATAATCCGCTCCTCCAAGACCATAAAGATGCGCTCTGCTACATCTTCATCAGCTGGCTTTTCTGGGTTCCTATGGAACTGCTCTTTGATTTGCTAGGGAGGGTGGGCAAAAGAGATATAAACAGGTTAGAACCGAATGGATGGCCTAGAAAACTGACAAGGTTTGGGGGGATTTGGATAAAACAGGTGAGAGACAGAAATCTCAGGTGAAAATTGGGCATTTCCTCCCTCCAAATCCAATGTCTCTCTATAACATGATAAAGATTTTGGATGAAGTAACTATGTTCAGACTAGGACTGTGATGTCATCATTCAATGCTATGACCATAATCCTACGGTTCTCGCCTGTGACTGCAGTGGGACTGAGAAGGAGCAGAGTCAGGGCTGCTTAGTGCAACAAGCACAGTTGCTACTTATGGGTGCAGACTATACCCTTCAGGCACAAGACCAGAGTTGCACCATCCACTCGATGATGCATTATGTCTGGGAGAGACATAGTGCCTCCCAGAGCTCCCCACATGCAGGGGAAAAAAGGATGCAACCTCCTCCTTTGAGCACCTGTCCAAGACCCAGCTATTCTCTAGCCCTATATTAACATATTTCAGGGGCTCAGATATGGATGTGCCCCCTCCCCCTTGATCAGATTTGGTTTTGGGGAGAGGGAGGGAGATGGAGGCTCAGTATAGGGAGCACAGGGCTCTCCCCAAATAAAAGACCTGACTCCAGCAGGGGATGGGAGGACTAGGTGGTGGAATGTCAAGAAGGAGCTGATTTCAGGGGGTGGGGGAGGGGGCCCTCAGATATGGATCTCATGCATCTCCATTGTAGAAGCTCTTTGCCCCAGGGATAAAAAGGTAGGGCCATGATCCTGTTTCGAGGTCTTATTGTGATAAGCAGTACCTACTGTTTTTAATGTTTTGATACTCAGGGCAGGGAGAGAGTCATTTTATGGCTCTAATTCAAGAAAGCACTTAAGCACATGCTTAACTTTTAGCACATGTTTAATATCCTTCAATGGATAAGGATGCTTTGCTGAATTAGGGTTTATATGGCTCCCTGCTCATGACATGGTGCAGATCAGAGTGCTGGTGATATTACGCAGAGCTAGGGGTACATTTCATAATGGAACCCCAAACATGGCTAGTGGGGCTTGAACATGGAAACAAGATCAGTGGAGTATTCTGGGATCCTTGTGAACTATTTTTGTCCATACTCATAGCTAAATTTTTTGTCTGGCACACATTTTGCAAGACTTAGTTTCATTTTGGTTGTTCAGTGGAATTCATAACAATTGGTCACATGGTGATGTTCCTGGGTCAGACAAGCCTATACGCAAGGTTCCCTTATCTCATTTGGAGTTTTGCTTTGGCTATGCCAAGTGAAACTGAATCTGAACCTTCCCAAACAACCACATGAACTGAAATTGGTATGTTCTGCACAGCTCTAATATTATAATGTCAAATATTTCCCTCTTCTTGTACCACTATGGGCCGGGCATTCGATTCCGTATTAACGAGAAGACTCTGTGGTCTTTTTGTTCTTTTGCCAAACATCGTGTGCCGGTAGTGCAGGAAATCTGATCGCCCTTCAAAGTATTCCGTCATCTCTTGGGCATTTTCAACCCGTTTCTGGAGGCCATCTACTCGCGTCTCACTGTAAAACTCCATGGTGCGCTCAGTCTCTGGGTCCATGGTCTTGTAGATGTGCGCTAGGAAAGTTAGAGATGCTGTATAAATCTTAACATGTAATAATGGTAGCGATGATGAATACAGACTTGCAAAATATTACCAGGTGTCAGCAAGTAGCATCTCTCTTGACAAGATTTGCTTTGTGATTACCCCACCAGTCATCACAGAGCCTCATTGTCCCATGCACCCGTGCAGGAGAGTAAGAGAATGTATAATGCCCTTTACTCCTCTGCACCAGCATGCTGTGAAAGCAGCTTTGAAGGATAGCAACATCCATAGGGCCACTGTATCCTCCTATGCATCTGGACTGGGAATAGGTGGAGCCTTTACTCCATCCCTGGATAACCTCCATGTGTGCAGCTGTCTTGGGGGTTTATGGTGCACTAGGTTTATGGCTGATGCAGGGTATGTCTCCCCCAGAGCAGGGGAAAACTAGGAGGCAAATTGTGACTTTGAGACTTGTCTAAACAGGAAAGTTCTCCCAGTTAAGCCAGTATAATTATACTGGTATAGTTAAACCAAAAGTTATATGGGTATAACTCCCATGTGGCTGTTTTCAGGTTAGCTTAAACCCCTTCCAAAGCAACATAAAGTAAACTGAAAAAAGCCACGCATAATGGAAACTGTGTCCACATAGGGAGTTCCATTGGTATAACTATATTAGTTTAAATTCACCCCTTGGCTTATACTGGTATAAATTCCACATTTAAACAAGCCCTGAGTAACAATCTGGTTCCTGACCTGCCCCTGGGGCAGGGCAACAATGCCCAACTGCCCCACATGGGGCATGTGGCAAAGCCACAATTGACCTTTAGTGAGAGGTGGAGGAATAAAGGTTGCGCATGAGCTGATACAGTTTCGCAAAACCAATGAAAATGTAATAATGCTTTGCAAGTTTATAGGACCTTTTAACCAAAGATCTACCTGCTCTTTGCAAACATTAAATAAACATCCAGCAAGGCATGCAAAGGAAAGAAAGGAAACTCTATTATAAGCCAGCACCCTAGTTATGAGACTCCACGTGACCCTGTGCTGGGGCTCTGGGGTCAGCCCTGACTGCAAAGGGAGAGCTATTTTGGGAAAAACCTTCTTGGGTGAGATCTTTTGCCTGCTCTGATCCCTTTATGCCCGGTAAAAGGGCTGGAGCAGCATAAAGGAGCTTGGTTTTGCCTGGGGAAGGATCTCCCAGTGCTGGAGCTGTGGGAGCAGCCCCAAGCTGCCCTCTGAGGACCCCTTCACACTCCTCAATGTAAGGATGTGCTGGGAGCGCGTCACGTGTGAGGTTGCAGCATGCAGTGCTGTAGAGATTCCAGGCAGCACTGTGGCCCATATCTTAGATAGGCTCCCAGGTCTGGCTAAGTTACACTGGGGTCCTCTCCAGACCCAGAATACCCCAGGATTGGGGAGGTGGACACCTTAGCCCCCATTGCCCCTGGGTTACAAGCTGTGAATTTCACCTCTTCAGTTTCTTGTGTATTAACCAGTGCTTACAAAGACTCTAGAATGAAACCTAGAAGAACCTGACTTGGTGGAGGGTTTTTTTTTTTGCTGAACAGGTGAACTGCCCAGCAGTTTATAGTCCCATGATGAGGATTTTTGCTCAACCTAGAAGGAACTGTCATTGGGTCCCAGAGAGGGCAGCAGCCCCAGATGGGGCTGAGTTTGTATACCTTTGAGGCCTTGGACGTGTCCCGGACTGAAGTACTCTGTCGTAACCTCTGTTTTTTTATTCAGTTGTCTCATGTTCACCATGTCCTCTCTGTTTTTGAACCACTCCTTCACCTCCAACACTCTGGTACCTAGCAGGAGAAAAACCGCATGGCACAGCCATGTGGCCCCTTGAAAATCCTAGACATCAGACATTCCGTGGTGATGGCAACACAAAAATCAGGTGACTTGTGGCAAAGGAGAATGCTGGGGAAAGGAGGATGTGTGTCCTGTTAGTGGTTTACTCCCTGCTTTCTGGACCAACTGCTTATGGACATGACATAGAAATGAAGAAAGGTCTTTAGTTAAGCATAACACACGCTGTCCTCCTTCGTTTTCATAGAGACGCCCATGCCTGACTCTTGTCCACACCAATGGAAGTAGTATACCTCCATTTCTCTGCAGGAGAAAAAGATAGGCAACTCCTGCTCACAACTCAGGACTTGATCCTGCAATGCACTAAGTTCATTAAGCAAGTGCTTAATGTCAAGCAGGAAGTGGAAAGGATTACTAGCATCAACATAGGTTAAGTTAAGCACAGGCTAAAGTGCTTTGTTGGATCAGGCCATACTGCTCAATGTCTGTAAGGACCAAGCCATCAATCAGCAAGGTTATTCCACTGCTTTCTGAGAAGGGTACAACCTTACAGCTCAGTTGCCTGCCCTCTGGCTTGTTTGTGACCCATAGTGCTTCCCAAACCTGACAAAGCCATTAAGAGTATCCCTCAATCAGACCCAGGAGTATGAAAGTGATCAGTGACACTGAACAACATCGCAGTTATGTCTTAGGGCAGATTTAGACTTCAATAAGAGTCCCCAGCAGTGCTGGAAAGTGTTAGGGCTTGTAGGGGAACAAACAGGGCAATGTAGAGAAGGGTTTGGGGAAGTGGAAGAAGAGAATCAAGAAGTGTGAAAGGAGGGGGAGAAGGGACAGAAGAAACAATGGCAAAACGAGTTGCCTTGGCACAATTGCTATCCTATCCTTCCCCCCACTTTACCCCACCCCATTTGTGTATTGTTGCAATGGATTCATGGTGATCGTTCATCTCCCTTACACTCCGGATCCTCATAGACGGTGAGGCGTTTGACCAGCCCATTGCTATTCAGGTAGGGTGCCCATTTCTCCAGTTTTGCATTCTTATACTGGATCACCTTCTTCCCTTGGGGACAGCGGGTCTCAAATTCTGCAGATGGCAAGGAGAAGCAGTTAGCCACAAGAGCTAAGAACACAAGAGCAGAGTTGCTTGTGCTTAGTAGCTGCTATCAACACTAAAAATAATTTGCATGGGAGGAAACAAAGGACTCAAGAGAAATGATTTGTTCCTTTGTCTCATTCAGCTACCTGGGAATCTGTTAATGTCCTTCTGTGCAGAGGGACCATTGTGCCCCACACTCTCCGTGGCTGCGGGAAGGTGATGCACTTTCTGTGTTGGGGCTCAATTCTCCGAGGTGCTTAGCCCCCTCTGCTGACTTCAGTGACAGCTGAGGGCACATAGGGCCTCACAGGGCTGGGCCTGATCCAACTCTCATTGGGAGCTGGATCAGGTCTTTAATTTGCATAGTCACTACATACTGCCATGGAGTGTATGAATTGGTATTGTTTCTTCAGCCTCTGTCAGTCTTCTGTTAGTGATGATTACATTAAATTAGAAAAGAAAGACACAGACATGGCGGTGCGGATGCCAGAGGGGATTAGCAATGGCATGAAGAGAAAGGATTAGCAAAGGCATGAGGAAGATTTCACTTCTCCATGACTTTTTAGACTATGGGCAGGACCTTCTGAATCACCTCTTGAATTTCCCATTTACAAATCATTTAACCAGAGGCTGCTCTTGAATAATATTCTTACTAAATATAAGAGATTTCCCTCTGATAGTATCTTCTGTCCAAGGATCTCAAAATACATGAATAAATTAAGCTTCTCAACACTCCTGTAAAGTAAGCTATTAACCCTATTTTACAGATAGGGAAACTGAGGCACAGAAAAGTTAAGGAACTTGCCTGAAGTCACACAGTGAGTCAATGGTAAAACTAAGAACACAACCTAGATTCCCTTGCTCCCAAACCTGGGCTTTAATCATTAGAGACACATAATGATGAATAACACTTTGTACTGCTATAAAACATATATGATAATGCATCAACATGGGTAATGCAAGGAAAGGTATCTTCATAGGCAGAATTCACCCAGCTAGCAGGCAAGGAAAGAAAACAGATCTAATGTCCACAGTGGCGGCAGAGGTTCCCAATTTAGGATAAGATAGTAGGTCCTGAGAGAATCCATGGGCACAAAACACAGCTGTGTAATTAAATAATAATGGATATCCTAATTATTGTGTATACTGATTTATTGCTATTTCATTGCTTGACTTTGTCCAGTATATTACAGTAAAGGTTCACTGAAATACACAAAATTGTATCTATTGCTCTCAGAAAAATATGCAACATGGTAAAGGAAGAACAAATACCTTTATGAGATATTTGAATTGGCTCCACCCAGGATGATGGCATGTCAAAACCCTTCTCCTCCTCCTCCTTATCCTATCAAGACAAAGCAGGAGTTTTCATTAGGTGGGCATCGCCCTGGGTGGACCTGGCAGTGCTCTCCTGCCATGGCAAAAAGCACATCTGTCTGTGGAAACACTTGTTATATTACATTGGGTTCATGCAGATTATACACATTCCCATGAGACACAGTGGTACAATAAGGGATGGTTTATGTGAGTTATACACACTGCCTGGGGATACAGTCATGCAGCAAAGTATGGTTCATACAGGTGGGGGAGGTTAGTCACAGTTCCAAGAGACACGAGATATTTATGCAGGTGAATATTTGCATCCAAAAGGCTACACTAAAAATCATTTAGGTTGTTTAGTCAATAAAATCTCTGAGCTGGTGGGACATTCCTGACCCTATAATTTTGCAGAGTGGGTGCTATTTTATGCTCCAGAACTAATTCTTCTTGGATTTTTCCAGTGTAACTGTAGGACTGTTCCATTCGAAGGAACATTGCCACGTTCACTCCGTCCAGAAGTTCCCCACACATTACCACTAATAGAATCCAGCCAGGGCCTAAAGGACTCGCTTTCTTTTAATTTAAGATCATGCTGGATATGGAGAAGCTCAGGACTGATTGAATATGGCAGTGATCATTAGAACCAATGACTTGCTTGTTTATTTCAGATAATCTGAGAAAGGCACTCACATACCATGGTGATGGGCATGGTCTGAACAGATTAGATAAAAGGAGAGAATGTACTGATATCATCCCTACGCTATCACACGGTGTCCTTGGTGTTGTTCTTCTCAACGCAGTGCACATGGGCCTTGAGCATTTGTCCCATCCATCAGTTCTCCCCTGCAAGCAAAGCTTGGCAGGCCGCTTGGTCATGGTACTGTAACACATCGATGACCACTTTTTAAGATGAGAGTGGTGGCACTATGCTGCAAATCATGGCCCTAGGGAATTACAAGTAACAGCAGCACTCGAATTCAGATCCTCCTGCTCCAAAAGGCACAGGTCTCCATGGCTTGAGCTGAAGGAGAATGTCTACTAGCCTTTTAGGATTGTGACTGTGAAGCAGCTCTGATTCTATCCAGCAGAAGGCAGAGGCACACATACACACAGGCCAGTTCATTACAACATCACTCCTTTCTATCAAGAAGTCCTTATAGGAACACAGGATACTTACGAAATCATCAAAATCCTCATCCGCTAACTCCTCTTCTTCCTCCTCCGGAAGCAACAGAAGGGGCTTGTCAGTTCCCAGCAGCATGAACTCCCACCGCACGGGGTCCCCGAGGTCAAAGGTGAGATCCTGAGCAGTACAGAGAAACCTTGGTTGGCTCTAAAGGTGTCTTCAGCTTAAGATGCTAATGCCAGGAGACATGACCTGCTATGGAGAACTCAACTGCATGCTACCCTCAGCAGCAGATGGTCTGGACCTGTCGATACCATGTGGCGTTCTAAAGATTTTAGTGAGGCGTTAAATCTATCCTTAGTGAGAAAGGCTGGCCAGGCTCTGCCCAGCTGACCACTGCGGTGGCAGCTTGCCAGAAGCCCACAGGTTGCACCTCTGCGTTAAAGGCCCTGGACCCAGTTCAACACTGCACCTGTGCAGGGACTGAGCAGTAACAGCTTGAAGCTCCCCAACTCTAGGGTTCCTGGCGTCGCTTGGAGCATCCTCGAAGGCTGCTCTAACTTCTGCACTGGCTGTCATGGCCTCAGGATTTTGCAGCAGCTGGGGAATAGCCACGGTGTAGAAACACATTAGCCCTGTCTCCTCTCCTCTCCTGTCCCAGTCCTCTCCAGCCTCTCTCTGACCTTCCTCTGGAACTCTCCTTGTGCCAAGGGCCCTTGTTGAGGGAGGGGGCACGCAGGCAGCTTGCCTGCTGGGGATATTCCCCGGAGGGGGGCCGCCATGGTGGCTTTGCAGGCACTTCCCACCAGCTACAGCAATGAAAAGTGGTCAAAGAGCATCAGTGAATTGGGTCCATGCCCACACCCTGGCTCAAACATTGGTATGGCGTGCAGCTGCTGTGGATTCTGGACCTAAAGCCAGTGTGACCAGAGCTAAGGGTGAGGAATGCCAAGTGAAAGCCGGGCAGCCACCTAGGTCTGCATTCTCCTCATGCCACAGAATCAGACTGCTCGCTCTCCCGCAGGGCAGGAACCATTCAAACAGGAGCGTTACCTTGCAGCCATTCCAGCAATCCTGCATGTTGACCCAGTAGTTCTTGTGGTTCCAGACACTTTCGATACCGAGGAAATGGTCGTCGGTGGTGCTGTAGCTGTTTGCTGTGAAGGGATCGATGAAGAAGCTCTCTGGCACCTCCCGCTTCCCCGACAAAACTAGAACCCAGGCGTGGACACGTAACCCGTACAAAGGATCTGGCTTTGGCTTTTCCGATTCCTGGAGCACAGAGTGATTATTGGAAGTTTTAGTCCAACGCAAAAATAGTTGTACTTGGTCCTTCTCTGGCAACTTTCTTCCAAGAATCTCCAGGCTCCACATAAACTGATTAATGAAACTGAGGCACAGAGAGGGAAATCTAGGGCCCAAAGTTTCTGTGCTTCAGTTTCCCCATCCACACAATGGGGATAATATTACTCATCTGCCTTGGAGGGGGTTGTGAAGATTAATTAAACATCTGAAAATTCCACCTCATGCTGTCTTTCCCCAGGCTAACTGCTCACTGACAATCACAGTGACTTACCGGCCCATTGAAGTCAATGGGCGTTGAGGATATCTCACAGCTCAATGGTGGGAGGAGGCTAGCACCTTGATGGGTTGGTCCCTAACTGTGCCAGGGATCTTGCTGCTGAGACTTCAGAATAAGATGGAGACACATGAACATTGACTCACCATGATCCTTTCCTCTTCCTCCTTCTGCTTCTTCTCCTCTGCGGCTTCAATTCCTGCTTCCTTCTTGGCTGCCTGCTGGAGCTCAAACTTGCTGCGCAGGTCCCGTGGCGGCTTGACTGCATACTTCTTGGCCTTCTCCTTCACTTCCTCTTTCAGGATCTGCAGCCACAAAAACAGAGGGCTAAGGAGCCTTGTTTAACCCAATGGGGATCTAAGGGAGCCCATAAGACAGGCAGGTCACAGGTACCCCTTGGTAACATCTTGTGGGTTAGTACTTCGTGGATCTGCGGTTCAGAAAACTCTTAGAGCCCAAACAGGCCTCTTCAGGGGCAGAGTGACATGGAAAAGAACTCAGCAGATCACACAAGCGTCGAGAAGACCAGTTATATGGACACTGTCTTTGATTCAGACCATTTACACTGGAGCTCCCATTCGGAACCAGAAAGCGTAATACAGAAGGCAGGCACAGGCCCATGGGACGCCACTAACATTCATCATGCATGGCCCTTCTCATGTGTGGCTGACTTGGAGCCAGTGAGCTGGGCTCCTTACCTCCTTTGACTTCTTCAGCAGTGGGCACACCTCCCTGGTCTCGTCCATCATGCAGATCTCCCGCGTGGCGTAGCCGTTCACACAGTAGGCATCGTAACCTGCGCCGATCAGCAGGGAGCACAGGAGCACGCTAAAGCCAAAGCAATTCCCCCTTTGGTACTTCAGGGTTGTGGTCGGGGAGGGCAGGTAATTGGGCTTTAAAGAGCAAACACATTTCCTTGCTTACAGTCTTATTCCCGTCTTCTTGGTCTCTTTATCTCACCCTTGAATCCCTCCTTCTCCAGAAACAAAGGCTCTCAGATGCACTGAGATTCTCTGGACCAAACACTGCAGAACTGCAATTGCATGTAGACAGCTGAAGAGAGAATGGAGCCCTTTGCTTTGCACACTTTCCCTGTTAGCTTATGGACTCTGCACATGAAATAACTGCCCAAGTTCACTGGTTCCCCAGAGTTCTCTCATCTGTAGATTCCTTTGCTAGGATCCATCTGGGCTAATGGATGGAGCACAAGGCTGGGAGCCAGGAGAGTTGGAGTCTAATCCCAGCTCTGACACTTGCTGTGCAACCTTGGGCAAGTCCCTTTGGCCCTCTGTGCTTCGGTTTCCCCATGTGTTAATTGGGGATATGACACTTGCTATGAGATCCGCCAGTGCAAGGAGCTGCAGAGGGCTGAGCGTCACAATTTGGGTTTTGAATCCCACACCAGTTTGAACAGGGCAGCTCCATAGCAGTCAGTGGCGCTATCCCCCAAGCTAAGGATCTGGGTCCTTCATCACTAACCATGTTATCTGTCCCTCTCATCGTCCTGGAAGCCTCCGTCAGGGCACCTCAAAGTCTCCTGTGGAGCTGAGACAATATCCCACCCAGATGCCACATAACCGATCCCTGAGACCTGACAGCTTCTGTTGCTGTGTATGCTACTCCTCTCTGAAGCGATCGGCCTCCCATTCTTTGGAAGAGAAGCCTGACGCTTCAGCACACAATGAGCCACCAGCTGATCTCAGTTATACACACTGGCTTCAATGGAGCTACTCTGACTTTATGTGGCTGTGAGTAAGACCAAGAGCAGGCCCAGCAGGCTAGATGGAGGCTTGTGTGCGCTGTGCATATTGGGTTGGGAGGCCCAGAGTCCTCACTCAGCAGCTGGGAAATGATCATGCATGTAACATGGGTGTGTGCCCTAATAATGCAAACGCGCAGGGCCCATTGAAGTCAGTGGGGGTTTTGCCAGAGTAAAGTGGGAGAAGGTGTTCTTAATAGGCCCTCTTTTGGGGGAGGGCTCCTGGAGGGGTCAAAGGGCAAGGCTCGTCATAGCCCCATGACCTGGGTTGTCCCAGTGCAATGCCCTGAGGAGAAACCCGTTACTGTTAAGGATGTGGGACTCCCAATGCACCACGGGGGCAATTGGAAGACTCAAAGGAAGTCCCTTTACTTACTGGTGTGATAGGGGATGGAAGGGGCTCCATGGTGAGATAGTCAGAGACGAACTGAGCGCAGCCATCCCAGTTGTACATCTCGGGGTAGGGCTGCAGGGTCGGGCGCACCGTGGTGCTCACAAATTTCTGCAGCAAAAGGATAGTTGGTTAGTGGCTCCGCAGTGGGGAATCCATGCAGAAAGCTGCACGCAGACCATGTGAGAGGGAGGGGCTCCAGGGCAGCACTAATGTCCAACTCCTCTCTAAAATATATCAGGAATTTGATTAACCTTCTTGCTCTATTATTGATTCTTTCACATGCCCTGAGATGGGAAATAGAGAGGGCTGAGAGGCCATCTCACCACAGCTTCTGAAATACATCTCTGTCTGTCCTCTGTCTCTGTCCCTTCTCGGCTGGACTACAGCAATGCGATATGCCTGGGCATGAAGCCTTCAGCACCTGGGCAACTGCAACTAGGACAGAACACTGCCTCATCCAACCTTGGGAGGCCTGGGCACAGCCAGCTCCCAGTGCAGTCAATGGGAGATGAGTTCAAGAAGCACATTGTAGGATTAGGCTTTTCCCTGCTCTCTTTTAATCTCAGGGAAGCCTAACGCCTACTGTCACACGGCCAGCAGCAGCAGCTCATAGAAGGCTCTATGTTTCCAGCTCCCACTTCCCTCAACATTGTGTGTTTGGGATGTTGTCAGTAAAAATTTTGAATCCTGGATCTGCCCACCTTGAGGGAGACGGGTCCAGAACTGGATGCTAGCTTTGCAGCTCTGGCCTATCTCTAAAATGGGCCCAAACAGGACCCCATACTCTAACACCCAAAATCAAACTAAGATCCAAATCTGTATCTAAGCTTTGTGCCTCAGACTGAGCTCCAGGGCTGAGCATATTTTGGGTCTTCAGAGTTGGTCTGTAGACTCAGGTATTTCTTTTAGTTTGATTCCCTTCTTTACTGTCTTTTTTTCTGTTCCCCAAATGTGCTGTATAACTGATTTGCTGAGTGTACAATCAGTGCAATGGGTATACAGTTGGTGTGCATAACTGATGTGTCACATGTACAGTTCAGATGGTGGAACTACAGCTGGTGGGACAGGTGTATATCTGGGGTGCTGGGTGCATACCTGGCCACTGAATGTACAGTTGGTGGGTTCTCAGCACTGGTTGTGTCTATTGCAAGGGTGCACATGGGACTGGCCTGTGGACAGTTGAGAATTCTACTGCTAAAATATGTTTGCAGTAAAAATACATGTATAAGGAATAAACAGATAAGCAGCATAGAAAGAAAGAAAGAAAGAAAGAAAGAAAGAGACCGTGCAGAACTGCACATAGTCCAAATCATATGCTATCAAAGGAAAGCAAGCCCAGATTGTCCCAAAACCCCTTTCTCCAGATGTTCCTTTACCTCCACACCACACTCATTTAATGGATGGAGGAAGAGTGGCTCGCGATCTGGGCAGAGATGTGCATACTGTCGATGGAAATTGTCAGCTAGCTGCAGGAGCATCTGCTCCTTGGCAGAATTCGTCTTGTAGGAGGCTGGTAACTGGGATGTGTCAATGGAACTCCAGTCAAATTCACTTCATGCGGTGGGAGGAGGCAAACAGAGACAGATAATGAATATAGTGAGATTCAGATGGGTTAATCCTGTCTGAAGATGCACTAGGGTCTCCCTTTGATTATTTCTCAGCCGAGTTGGTGCAAATTAAATAACTTTGGGGTCATATTGAAAAGTGCACCATTCAAAGCAGGAGGGCATGAACTGACTAACTTCTGCCTGTGAAGGCAAGCCAGCTGCACAACCCAGTGGGTCTGCAAGTATCTTCATAGATCTCTGCATGCCTGATCCACCAGGGAAAACATTCTAAATAATACTTTTAATGTTAGTTAGAGCATGGCTTGTGCCGTGAGGCGTGAGGGTTTGGCTCCCTTCCAAAACACCTGGTTTTTTAATCCTTACTCTGATAACTCTGGAGATTCCCATTATCCATATAAATGGGTTTTTTTTAATTGTGCTAAGCAATTGGCCTTGTTGCTATCTTGTGGCATGGAGTTCCACAAGTTGTGCACTGGTGAGAATATATTTCCTCTTAACTGTTTCAGAAAATGCAGCTTCTCATTTATTCTTGTCTGTCTGTCTCTCTCACACACATACACATACACACACACACACTCCTACTTACGATACAACATTTGGGATATGGACTTGGATCTTTGACAGCTTCTCTTCCAGGTCTTGTAGTTCATCACTAATCACAAAGGCTTCCTTTTCTTCTTCCTCCTCTTCCCCTTGTTCTCTCAGGACCTCCATCCTGCTCCCTCATGGGCTGTTGGGGAGAAGCACTCACATTCATGAGTTTAAAAGGGTAAGAAAGGGCAACAGAGAAACATTTTTATTCTCTGTTTTGGAAAAAGGAAAGCTGAGTTGGCTGGGGGTGTGATTCCCTCTTGGGGAAAAATGTGGTGTAGGGCATGAATTTGAATCCATATTGGGTCTGCTGACTATTGACTAGTGTGAGATGTGGCTGCGGGGAGTGGGGAAGCAGAAAGAAGCAGAAAGACTGCTGCTTCTTTGACAGACTAGGAACACAAAAATTGTAGAACTGACCCATGATCCATCTGGTCTGGTATCCCATCTCGAGCAATGGCCAGCAGTAAGCAGTTATGGAATAAGCAGCCCACAGGGGAATTTCTTCCTGACCCCCTTTAATTACAGATTGGCTGGTGCATGAAGCATGGGGGTTTAGATCCTTTCCAAAACACGTATTCATTTTAATCCTTACTATGACAACCCTGAAGATTCCCATTATCCATATAAATGTCCACTCCTTTATTTTTGATTTAATCCTGCTTAGTAATTGGCCTTGGTGCTGTCTTGTGGCATGGAGTTCCACAAACTAGCTGTGCATTGGTGAAAAAGTATTTCCTCTTAGCCATTTCAGATGTGCTGTCCTTCAGTTGTGTAACTCCTCTCCGTAGTGTTGGATCAATCTGTGCTGAGGACACTGAAAGCGCTGCGGGACGGGGGTGTACTTTTGGGGAACTTTTTAAATCTAAATAAATAGCAGAGCAGCAGAAGTAGCTCCAAGGCCGGTTTTTGTTTTGTTTTGTTTTTTGTTTTTTAAGATCAAACTGATCCCAAAGTGTGTTTAAAGTTTGGGGAGATAAGAAGTGAAAATGGAGACGCAAGCACGCTCTTTATCTGGCGTTGTTTAGGTTGGCAGCATGAATGGCATGTAGGACAAAGACAGCAGGATGAGGACATTTACTGAAATAAGACAGATATGCTCATGAAGGCTAGAGAGGAAGGAGTGATTTTACATTGGACCCTCGATCTAGGCCATTAACGGGAGTTCTCCCTGCCCCAGGCTTTGGATTACACTCAGACAGACAGACAGAGTGGAGTATACAGCCGGAGCAAACCAACTCGTCACATCGCGTCCTGTTGACAACCTCATGGCTGTATGTTTCTGGTTACTGACTAAAATTTGTTAAACTCTCCTGCTGTGTGTGTTAAACTCTCCTCTTCCCCCTATTTCCCACCCTGCCCTAGCTTTCCTCTTACTGTTTTTAGTTATTAATTGCACGGATGCAGCACCTAGGGGCCTCAATCAGGGATTCAGACCCTATTTTGTTAGGTGCTGCACCAAGGGTTAAAGACAGGACGTAGTTCAGAGCATGCTCCTCTTTTCCGCTAAAAGCAAATGAGGGCTCCCTCCTCTCCCTGGTGTGGCTAAGCTTTGCTCCCCACAGCTCCCCCTCTTCTTTCTGCCTACTTTAATCACTTCCCTGTGCAAATGTTTTATTTCGTTCCTTCTGCACTTAAAGCCTGGCTGCCTGAGATCTGCTACAGTGACTGCTAGGGGATGGAAGGAGCCCAACCTTCCACCTAGCGTGAGCAACCCCAATTTTACCTCCTTTCCATCTCCCAAATGCTCCCGCAGTGCCAAGCCTCTAGCCCTAGCCTTCTTCACCTCCCCCTCCCTCCCCTGCTGGGATAATCCCCAAAATGGCCTGGGTTTCTGATCTAAAATCACAGTCATCCTGAGACACATGTAATCTGGGCGGGAGTAGCCCCTGGTCACCTCAGCGGGCCCCACCACAGACCAGACGACCCCCCCGTGCTGTGCCCAGCTTTCCTGGTTTTGCTTTCCTCCGATAGACAGACGGTCCAAATTCAACCCCGAGAAGCAGGACAACACTGGAGTCTCATGTCCGGCAGGAGTTTGTCTCAATGTGTCAGTAACATCCTCCTTTCGCTTCCCCAAACTTCCTGCCTCTGCTGAGTGCTCCTGATTCCCGGCCCCTCCACCTTGTTCTGGGCCCTACCTCTCCATGCCCTGCGTGGCCCCTGCCCTCAGGCATTTCCATACTCGGGGGATGCCCCTGCTTCTGTCGCTGGCTCATGGTGCACCCTCTGCATTTGCCCTTGCCCGGGTGCCCTTGCCTGCATGCCATCTCTCAGTGCCCCCGGGTGTAAGTACAGAGCACTCACCTCTGAGAAAACCCCAGCCGCCCTCACCCCCAACCAACCGCCCCTCTGCCAACAGCCTCACCAGCCTCTCCTGCTGCTCACCCAGGCAGTTGATCTCCCTCGCCATGGCAACTGCCTTCTGTAGGCTGAGGCTTCTGGGAGCTGTAGTTTCTTGGTCAGGAGTAATTCCTCCGGCAGAGAAAAAAACTGGGACTGGCAGGCTAAGCAAGATCAATTTCCGTTCTGTGTAACTTGTGGCGATTTTTTAAATGGAAAGAACTTTTAAAATCTAGGCTCCAATTTTCAAAGGTCAGGTCTGGTGCAGGCCCAATTTGCACTGACCGAGCCTGCACTAAGCTCAGCCTTTGAATATTTGGGCCCTAATTTTTTTCCCCAGCATTAATGCATTTGTTCACCTTTTGTGTGTCACTTGGATTGAGAAATTAGTTCAGTCCATTTTCACCCATTGCCTCTAGTCAGTTTAACTGTCAGGAATCCTTCCTGCACTAGCACAATCCTGCCATGTTTGGCTTTGGGTTTCAAGCCCAACTAATATCTGCTGGCATTATTTTAATATGAATAACTCAAATGTATTGAAGAGGGTTCAGAGAAGAACCAGGAGAGTAATTAAAGGAATAGAAAACATGCCTTACAGTGATAGATTGAAGGAGCTCAATCTAGCTTAACAAAGAGAAGGCGAGGAGGTTACTCATTTACAGTTTATAAGTACCTACATGGGGAACAAATATTTAATAATGGGCTCTTCAATCTAGCAGAGGGAGGTGTACCATGATCCAATGCCTGGAATGAGTAGCTAGACAAATTCAGACTAGAAATAAGAAGTACATTTTTTAACAGTGAGAGTAATTAACCATTGGAACAATTTACCTAAGTTTGTGGTGGATTCTCCATCACTGACAATTTTAAAATCAGGATTGGATGTTTTTCTAAAAGATCTTCTCTAGAAATTATGTGGGGGAAGTCCGGCCTGTGTCATACAGGAGGTCAGACTAGACGGTCGCAGTGGTTTCTTCTGGCCTTGGAATCTATGGATCTATGAACATTTATGAAAAACATTTCTGTTAATATTAATTTGGCAAAAACTTGGTTTCTTTCTTGCAAAACATAAAGCCCCCAACTCTAGCAAATGTTTATGCAGACGCTTAACTTTACTCACAGGAGTAGTGCTGGTGAAGTCAATGACACATCTCACATGCTTCAAGTAAAAGATGTTTGTGTTTGCTCGAGCTGAAGAGGCTCATGCTTTTAACTACTGGAGGGCCAGCGGTCAGTTCCTAACAGTGCCCAATCTGATGGCTGTTACATATAGGATCCCTGAGTGCAAAAACCATGAGTGTGGCTAAAAAATAAAATCCTGTTTTTAAAAAGGAATACAAGTTGGGCTCTTTTTCTCTGCCTTCAGTTTTCTGAACCTTTAAGGTACGCTCACATCATAGTTTTCAAGCTTTTCATCACAACCATGAGGACTAGAAAGATTTTTTTTAAATGAAAGCTGTGTGTAACTAGGCCTGGCTTGCAACCCAGCCGTGTCTGTGTGGGATGGCATCTTCATATTCTTATTGTTGTGTGAAGAGCAACCACACCAGAAAGTAACTATTTTTGACAAAAAAGGGTGTGTGGGGGAATGCAAAAATTTCTCTTAATTAGTGAGCCACCAGAGCCATGAGTTGTGTCAGTGCTTATGACTAGGGCTCTAACAGGGAAGCTGTGCAGGGCAGTGGGAGTTTAGTGAGCCCTTTCCTTCATTGCAGCAATTACAGAATGTTGAATTGGCACTGATACAATCATTGGGAAAGTGTGAGGGGAGGGGAAGAATCAGCTGTTGGAAGATGATATAAAGAGCACAGGCGGGTAAAGGGAAATGTGGGCAGCTGTGGGGAGTGAGGTTATGCTGGTTTGGTAATGGTGAGTAGAGAAAAACTAATGAAATCTCAACTTTAAACAGGGATTGTAGGGGTCTATTTGTGATTGCTGCTGAAGTTGTAGATTTCTCCTAGGTTGTAACTTACAAGAGGGTAGAACTGTCTTTCTCTTGTCTCATGAAAGCAATTAGTAGGGTTTCCTAAATATCTTATTGTGTATCCATATTTTCCCTTCAGATAGAGGATCCTGATTCCTCAGTCTCCTGCTCCTTTAGCCTTAGGTAAAGTAAGCGTCAAATGCCATCCCACCAGAACTATAGTATTTGACACCATTTTGCTGAGGTATAAATGGCTACACAAGATGCAAGGTAGTGGAGGAGTCAGATCCAAGAAGTGCAGTTGTTTACTACTAGTTCTTTTAGCCTCTATGATGATTGGCCTCCCTTGGTGCTCTAGGAGTCCTGCACTAATAACAGTGCTTCTTTACAGCATGTCTTCCATTGATCTTCTAGAGTTGTAACAATGGAAAGTGAAACACAGACATCAAGTGACTTGTCCAAAGTCTCCTAATGAGTTGGTGGCAGAGAGGACAGTAAAACCTACTTCTCCAGATTTTTAGCCTTGTGCAGTCATTAGCAGTAGGACAAAACAGGTGTAAAATGCTCCCGAGTCAGGATGGTAACTACTTATACCTACATTGTACCTAAGATTAATTACTGCAGAAAGGGCAGGGCAATGGAGTGAGACTGAAGTTCTAGCTGCTAGTCCACATTGTCTCCTAACAAGATCTTGTTTGTCAAACCGTTACACTTATAACATCAGGAAAGGCTGTCTATTTTAAAAGCATAACACTGATGCCTGGCTTAACAGCTGGGAATATAAGATTTGAGGACCAGATGACAGCCTGACTTCTTGTACTTTGTTTGTTTGTGAGATCTATTTAAGTTCCCTACAAACCCACATCCTCTCTTAGTCTAGGTATGTAAAAGGATCCATGGGAAGATGGTGTTCCTCTTTTAACTTACTGCTTTATTTAGAAGTCCTCTCTAAAGTGGAAAATGAACTCCCTGAGATGGGACAACTCTTTCCTTCCCCTTCTGTGTGTTTGCACTGGTGCCTCTATTGTGTAATTTCAGGGCAAGTGCTCAGCTGTTAGTACTGGAGTATAGTCACGTGTCTGGGTTTATTTTTGTTTGCATATCCTCTAACTTGGGGGGCCTGATACCTCAAGACCAGTGAAGTAGCCCTATTGGCTAAGCTCTAAGCTGCTTTAATACAGGACAAAATCTGGCCGTGCATTTTGTACGCTGCCTGATGAGTAAGGTTTTGCTAGCTCAGACCCTTCAGGTAGCTGCTGATAGGCAAAATAACAATAGAAAACACATCTGGGTACAGGGAAGACGAGAAGATCTGAAATTAGAGTTAGTAGTACTGATGGTCAGGGTCCGAGACTCTTTCAAAAACCCAGGAAAACTTTGCTTGCAGTGAAAGGCTGAGTATTCTGACTGAGTGAACTTCAAAGTCAATATTATCTGTTTTCTAGACAGGTTAAATGGCTCTGCACATTCTACTGCTACAGGAAAGCTTTTTAAATGGCTGTTAAGCATTTCCAGAGACTACAAATGAGTATGTTAGAAATCAAAATAAGCTAGGGTCTGTTTGTTTTTCAGGAAGTGACTGTGACATGCCTGCTGCTGATCTCTGCTCTCTGGCTGGCTGGCAGTGAGAGCTACAATAGTGAGTCTCTTTATTAATCCTTATGCCACACAGGACAGTAAATAAAGAGGACAAGAGGGGTGAAATCCTGACCAGCATCTGATGATGTGTTCAAGCTACTTATTCAGAGCAGGATCAGCACTGGTAGCTTCTCCCAAGAGCAGAAGGGATTTGGGTAGCTGGAGGGTGGGTGGAAGAACACCAAAAAAATACAGCTATGACATTAAGCTTTGGGGCCAGAAGTGGCATCTTTCCATCATCTTGTCAACAGGAAGCTTTTTATCTGCCAAGCCAGAGATGAAGGTTCTGCATCTCCTGTAACAGTTGAGAGCAGCCACTCATCACACTGAGATTTGGACGCTAATGTCCTCAGCCCTAACAAGGCGAAGGGCAGACTCTTACAATTCCCCTTTGGTGTCTACCAAGAGGGACTATTGATCTTTCAGATCTCATGTCCCAAAGTAGTTCAGCCCTTCGTATCAAGGTTCTCTTGGAACCTAAACAGTGTATTTAAACGAGCAATTCTTTCCCTTCTAAAGAAGGGTTCCCCTCCTGACTGAGCTGAGCACTGACTCAGACTTAGAGACGGGTTTACTGTAGCTTGCTCCACTATATCCAATTGTTCATATACATATGCATGCTCCCTCTGCTGTAGCTGATCTGAAAAAGCCCCAGGGCAGAATGCAAGATGCTGCCCTCCGTCCCAAGAGAAGCCCGAGATCCTGCTTTCCAAACCCATGTAAGCACCAGGGAGTCTGCCAGGTCGTTGAGGAGAAACTGAACTGCACCTGCAAGGCTGGCTTCACTGGGACTTTCTGTCAAGGTAGGACTGGGGCTATGTTGGGAGTGGTTGGGTAAATGCGTCCATTCTATCAGTAATGGGCTCTACTCAATCCACTTATGGGCCCTGACACATGTGAAGGGGAGACTTCCCCCTCTTTGCGCCCTTGTGAGTGCCTTTATAAGTTGCAATGAGGAAAGGATTTGCTGAACTATGAACAACTCTGTGGGGTGGCCTGGGGATGTTGTTGGAGACAGCTGATCTCTCATGCAAAAAGGGACAGGCCTATGATGGGACTTCTGTTTGAGTGTATGCTTGCACAATGAGTGGGGTAGGTGGACTCCTTCCTTTTCATGAGAGCAGTGGGGATCTGCCAGGTCTGGAGATAGGGAGGATGGGTCTCTAACCCTTCCCATGCTACTCTGGTCTATGGAGGCAGCAGTAGACTTAGACACTGTAAGATGTTTCCAACAACTAGAGAGATCCAGGCTCCTACTGGATTCATGTGGGTTCTCAATCTCTTCTACCCAGCGCCCTTTGCAGGCCTCTGAACGTCATTCCTGGCCAGTGATGAAATGGACTTTCTCAGTATACTGATGCTGGGTCGTACTGTAGCTGACCTAGGGCTCCTTCAGGCCTCTTCCTTATTGCTATTCCCCAGATGTGGTGCTGAAGCTGCACTGTGAAGAAGATCACATGAAGATGATGGTGAGAAAGGAAGTGTTTGAAGCGTTGAAAATCCCATTGACCCATGTTCACTTGAAGAACAGTGCTTGCCAGGTCGCTGAAATGGAGGAAGACAGAGCAATCTTCTTTGCAGCCACTCTCACTAGCGAGAATCATACCCTGTGCGGGTCAGTGGTTCAGGTAAGGGCTTGGCTAGGAGGCTCTGCAGTGTACCTCTGATTAGAATCTAGTACGGGAAAAGCCATTCTGAGGTTGGATGCAGTGGTGAAGAGGTTCTGGACATTTATGCTCTTCCTGTTTTATCTCTGCCTAGTAACATTAGTACCTAACTCCAAATTCTAAATGGAAGTCATCTCAGAGATCTGGTAAGCTGGCTAGCGTGCCCCATCTAACATAGTCGATGATTCTTCTTGGACTTCCACTGAGTTGTTGGTTGGGGCTGAGGGTGTAGTTCTTGGCTACTTCAATAGAGTATGGAAGTTGAGTTTCTGTTTCCCAACTGAAAGTAACTGGCTTTCCAGCACCTATTGTATTAATTTAGATGGAATAAACGGGCTAAAGGCATTGATATAACCTAAACACTATCCAAAGGTCAACAGGTTTTAACTAAGGTCCAGGGTTTAATATACAGACACCTCAGCCTGCTTAGGACCATGGCAAACACTATAATATTCATGCCAAAAGTTATTAGAGACAAAGTGGGGGTGGTAATATCTTTTACTGGACCAAAATCTGCTGATGAGAGACATGCTTTCACGTTTATACAGAACTCTTTTTCAGACCTGTGTAGCTCAAGAGCTTGTCTCTCTCATAACAGACGTAGGTCCAATAAAAGATATGGCCTCTCCGACCTTGTCTCGAACATCCTGGGACCATATTCTTTGCATATACCAAAGATTAGAAATTTTATTGTTTGAAATAGAAGAGAAGAAAAATGAATTCAAGAGCATTAAAATGGAAATTGTTTTCCATAAACAATCAATCAAACCAAAACCTAGCAAAGTCCCTTTTTGGAGACAGAATATGGGTTAAAACCTCTTATTGAGCCAAATAGTCCTTGGTGGGGAAGAAAGGGTTAGTTCTTCAATTCTAAACAGGAATGATAGTTGCTTTCCTGCTTTATACCAGACAAAGGGAGAAGAGAAGATTAAAAAAAGATGGGGGAAATACAGCTTTTGCTGGTGTTCTCAGATTACAGGGTGGCTGATCAGTCAGAGGCAGATGCTTTGGGCTGCCAAGTCTGCCAGTGGCAGAGCTGGCTGGTGCTGGGTAGGACTACAGATGTAGATTTGCCGGGCGGAAGACAGGTGGCTGAAAGGAGCATACAAGAAAGGGGACGATGAAGCAGAATCTCACATGTATCAGGTTGGGGGTCCTTGCTGGAGCTGCAAAGATTGTCGTGTCCCTACTGGAGTATCAAGGTCTAGTGTCATGTCAACAATCCTTCCGCTGCAGCTGCATTGTTGGTAAAGAAAGGTTCTTGTTTTGTTTTCCCCAAAACTTCTTTTAAGGGGCCCAAACAGGAGGTGATGTAATAATCCATCCTCATTATTTTGTTCACCAATTAGGCCTAATTTCAGACACACCAATTTTATTTGCTTTCCAATCCTCTACTCCTCTTTGCTAGTCATTAATCTGAACGGTCCTTGAATGTCGTCAGCAGACATTTCTGTTGAAATTAAATCCGACTTTGTCTCCATCTCACATCTTTTCTTAGCCAGTTTTATGTAACACATCCATTGACTATTCATGAACCTTTGTCTACTGTTCATCAGTGAGGTTAACGATTAAAAGTGGCTGCTTGGCCCCAGTTATTGCGATCGCTCCCAACTTCCCATCCCCTAGCAGTACTGGGTCACATTCTGGTGGCTGGACCTCTAGAATAAAAGCCTTCCTCTTGCCAGCTAATGTCAAGATGTAGAAGGCTCTTTCTGAAGCCTAAGGTCCTGGGTTCTATACTCTGCCAAAGCTGGGATGAGGATTAGCTGCAGGTCTGTGTGCAACATGTAGATCTGATTTGGTGCTACATGCTAATCCCCCAGACATGCTAGTAGCATTCTGCTACACACAGTGGTGTCTTAATAGAGCTCTCCCTTAATGGGGAACAGATGCTTTGTTCATGGCCATTTCATGGCCTAGATCTCGAGAGGCACACAAAAATTAGACGCCGACCTTGAGACCTGCCTCTTCAGAGGTGATGAGCAGCCAAAGCTCTAGCCCAAATCAATGGGAGCTGTGGATGATCAAGTATCTCCAGCTGGCCCCCAAAACAGCTGGCCACTCTTGAAAACTTGTGCCTCTTTGCCCATCAGCTCATGGGCAGCAGGCTTTGTGTGGAAGCCTCAGGGAATAGGCAATGCCGTCTAGCTGCTGAGCGAGCTCTGATGGGATCCCCTTGCTGCAGGCAGGATGGGCGAGCCATGCTGAGTGCAAAAATGCATGTGCCTGGCATGAAGATATGACTTGAATACTCTTTCTGGCCCGTTTCAGCAAAACAGGTCTCACGTGTCTTATGCCAACATGATCGAATCGGACAGGGAGGCCAAGGGCGTGATCAGCAGAAGCAGTCTTGTGCAAGTGCACTTCTCCTGCATCTATTCCTATGAGCGCGTGGTCCAGCTGCCCTTCTCCCTTACCGCCATCGACACGTGAGTTGTCTGCCTTCCTCTTTTCCTGTTGACAGGCATTTCCCTCCCTACCCTGGCCTGGCCCAAGTTATGCAGCCTCCCTCCACCCCACAGGTGGCTGAGTCTCCCTGGTGAAGCTGGATGTATAGGGCCTGATCCCCTGGTGAGACTGAATGCTCACAGTTCCAGCTGAAGCTGACATAGGTGCAATGCACACACTGCTCCTAAAAATAGACCCATAATATTTAAAAGCCACTAAAGGATGGAAAGCAGCTGTAGAAATAGCTCAGTGAGCTGCAGATTTGCCAGGCCATCGGGAGGTGCTGGTGAGCTTTGAGAGCAATGTCCTATCAAGATCCCTTGCCTTCACTTCTCACAGAAGTAGCCCTAAATACATGGCTTGGACTGGCTGGGAGCAGCCTTCCTGCCTCCTGCGGTGTGAAGGAAAAACCTCACAGCCAGCTGTCCAAAGGCTCTGGGCTGGACCACTTTCCTGAAGGTGGCCTGCGCTTTCAGTAGTGCATGGCATTGAGACTCTAACAGAGGTGTGATGTGGGATTCCTGCCTTTCTATCTAACCATCCCCTGCAAACCAATTAGCTTGTGGTTTGCAAAGTGAGCTGGGGGGAGGGGAGAAAGGAAAGTGTCCCTAACTAACTCCCCTTAGTGTGTGTAGGGGAGAGCCCTCCTGGGAGACTGCAGATGGAGACATCTTGGGTACAGTCCTCTCAGATGCCACTGTCTGATACCCTAGCGGAGCAGCCCCAATGGATGCTGCTCTACCCATGGATCCCTGGTGCGGAAGGGACACGGAGGCAGTTCTTTCTGTTCTCATTCCAGGTGCATTTGGGCAGGTAGTCGATTAACAAACTGCATGACCCTTGCTAAAGGTTGGTGGTGGGGCCTTGGCTGTAAGGAGGGCAACAGAAGGGCTTCTATGTGGGTGGGAGCTGGTGGCACGTGTGGGGGAGAGGGGGAAATCTGTCTGCCAGCACTGGCCCCACTAGATGTTTGGTGGCCTCCTCCATGCTGCCTTTCTCTAAGTCTGGGCCTGGTCTCCCCAATCTCCTCCTAGGCTGGTGACGTTTGTGGTCAAAGAGGGAGAGTTCAACGTGACCATGGCCTTGTATGAGACCTCTGCTTACCTGCAGCCCTACCGGCAGCAGCCCCCTGCCCTCCTGCTTTCAGAGGTCCTCTACATCCTGCTGCAGCTGGAAGGGCAGAGCCAGGTGCGGTACTTCCTGCTGAGCGTCGAGGACTGCTGGGCCACCCCATCAGCGGACCCCAGCCATGATGTGCAGCACCAGCTTGTTGTGAAGGGGTAAGAGTGGTGGCTTTCTAGCTTTCCCCAGGCTCTTCTCCACATCTCCTCACCATGGTGAGCCTGGGGGAAAAGCCCTGTGCTTTACTGGCCCTGAGGCTAGGGATCTCTGGGAGGGGAGGAGTCCAAGTCGAAGTTGCCATAACCACTCCATAGGAACAACGAGCTGTCAAGCCTTCACCTGCTGGCTATGATCACAAAAGCCACGCCACCTCTTCCATTCAGCTGGGTCTGCTCTGTGGGAAGACAGTCAGCTTGGAATGGCGCTTTGCAACTGACCGGCAGAGAAAATGAAAATGACCATTAACCATGCAGTGCACTGAGCTAAGTGCAAAACCCATCTCTTTGGCACCCTTACTCCCACACATCCTTTTTTATATACATTTAAAAAAAAAAACCTGCCCCCCAAAAAGAATTGCTTCTTGCTGGCAGGGAAGGAAGATAGATCAGTCGCTTCTCTTACGATGCTCAGAACCTAAAGTGACTGGGAGATGGTCCTACAAGAAAAAAGTTGGCTTATCTCCTGAGCATGTGCTGTCTTTCAGTCCTGTGGAAGAAAGTGCTTGTTCCCTCAATCTCTTACCCCACTCCAGCACCTCTGAGTAATATTCCACTGACTGGTAGGACTGTAGCATGGAACACTTGGCCACTACTCTAGTGCGCTCTGGCGTTCATGCAATAAAAGCAACCTGCCTTGTTTTTTAAAGCAGTGTTGTGTGAATTGTCCCAAGTGGCTTCCTTATTTGTATTGTGGTAGTGATTGAGCCCCCCCATGGACCAGGACTCTGTTGTGGCAAGGGTGGTACAAACACCACTGCAAAGTCTGGCAGAGGTGGGTCTGTCTTAACTCTGCACAGCTCTTCATAGGACCGCATTTCAAAAGGCAGCCTAAGCCCTGGAGTGCCTCTAGCCTTGTGGGGTGGGGTGAGTGCAAATTCTGTCTCATTTCCCACCACTTTTCAGTGGATGGGGAAGGGGAAGGAAATGGGTGGTGCGGGGAGGGAAGAAGAGAAACAGGCACTAACATTTTTTAATTGGAAACAAATCTTCATTTTTGTCAAAGCCATTTTTCATCAAATACGGACATCTGCCCTCCCCCCAAAAATCATCCACCTCTACCTGAAACTGCATCTGGCATCTACATTTGAACCCTACCGCATAAAGCAAAACCTTGCCAGTGCAACGCCTTCTCCACCGAAAGAGAAACTGCGCTGCACTGGGACTGCTGGCATGTTGTGATGTAAAAATCACCAGGCTGACCCAGCTCTTGGGCTTCCTCCCCTCCTCTCCCACTCCAGGTGTCCCCGTGATGAGACAGTGACATATATCAATGCTATTGGAAACAGCACCATGGCAAAGTTCAGCTTCCAAATGTTCCAGTTCATCAACTACTCAGAGGTGTTCCTGCACTGCCG
Organism: Emydura macquarii macquarii; assembly: GCF_026122565.2. Taxonomy (NCBI): domain Eukaryota; kingdom Metazoa; phylum Chordata; order Testudines; family Chelidae; genus Emydura; species Emydura macquarii. The sequence goes on along the minus strand of NW_027130432.1, from coordinate 12,255,559 downwards.
AGTCCGCCTGTGTCTCCCCGATGGCCCCGAGCCCTGTGCTAAGGTGAGGTTGTCTTCCCACCCCCACACTGCTAGTACTGCCTCTAAACTGGACTCATCCAAGACCCTCCTCCCCTGAGCCTCTTTATCTGAGGCAGAGGGCTCTGCTCTTACCCTACACTGGATTCAGTTAACTGCTGGCTACGGGCCACTTGCATTAAAAATTAATAAGGATCCATTGGACCTGCTCTCTTTAAGACTTGCATCCCTTTTTGGGTCTGTAAATCAGGTAGCTGGACCAGTGCATGAAGACTCTTGTGCCCCATGACTTGCAAAATGTGGGACCCCATTAAGGTCTCTTATTACTGTCTATTTATCTGCATGGCCTAGCTGCTCTAGTCACAGGCCAGGACCCCACTGTGCTACCAACACAGACAAAAAAGATTGTCTCTGCCCCCAAAGAGCTGACAATCTGCACTGGGCCTTAGATCTTCCCCATTTCTTTCAGTATCTCTGGTTCTCCTGGCTTCCAGAAAGAACAGAGCAAAGCATTGCTCCCTCTTATGGGTTAACTGCCCAGTTATGGAGGGCCTCTTCTGGTTTCCCACCTAGCTCCAAGATTACATTATGGAGGGCTTTTACTTTAACCACCCCTTTAATGATAGCTGGTTCCATCCAATTTGTTGGTCTTGCTGGCTGATGGATAAACAAACCGCAAACATCTCCTCCTGTAGCTTGTAGAAGGTTCCTGGAACCATGGAAGTGGAGGCTTTTCACTGCCAGTAAGGTGGGCTTGATATCCAGAGGAAGGGCTCTTCCTTCACTGCACGAAAGGAGAAAAGGCAAGAGTGCCATCCTGCCCTTGTGTCCTAGCTTCCTTCCCTCTGTTTTGATACAGCAATGTCCCAGGAAGTCGAAGAGCAAGAGAGCACTTGAGGATGATTACAAGAAGATTGTCTCTTATGGACCCATCCATCTCCTGGCCTCTCCATTTTCTGGAGCACGGAATGCTGATTCAGGGACAAAACTGCAGGACCTTTGGGGTACGTATGTCCCTTCCTAGATAACTGTACAAAGCCAGTTGAGTAGGAATGGTCCAGTCACACTTGTCCTCTGTTACATATAGCCACTCAAGAAGGCTGCTGTGATCTCTGCCCTGCAAAGTGGAAGTTCAGGATCTTTCAGACTCAAACATCTCTCTGCTCCTGTGTTGTATTCTGCAGCAGCTAGAAGTCTCAAGATGTAGAATGTGTATAGTGAGCCTAGTCTGCCCCCATTGAATCTGCTTCCTCCTAGGCCAGGTGTCTGCCATAGCACAGGGTCACTTGGAAGACCAGGGAACTGCTTGGCGGAGGGGAACTGGTGGCAGGAAGCCTATAGAATCTAAAGAGGGAGTGATCAAGGGCCAGGTTTTTCAAGAGTTTGGTGCTCGGTATCCTGAGGGGTTTTGAAAATCAAGTCCCAACGATGGGTGCTGGCTCTCCAGAGAATCTAACCCTAAATGTGAGGGTCCGATTAAGATCAGGGCTTCTGTTCTTCAGTTTTAACTGACAAGCACCAATAAAACATCCAGATCCAAAAAACATAATCCGTGTCAATCCAAGAAAAACTGGAAATGGTGACTTGTACCTAAGAGCTTGTCTACACGGAGCAATAATGCAGATTATGGGGATATGACTTCTAAAACAATGTGCATGAATTGGTCTGTGTAGACCCTGCAGATCCACCCCAAAGGTTCCCATGTGTGCTTTAGCATTTCAAACATTACTTCAGTAATGTGCACTGGTGAACATTATAAAGATTACTCACTACAATATTGTTAGAAATAACCAAACAGGTTGTCCCTGGGGTGGATTGGGGAGACAGAACCCTTTATTGCCTGCTCATTCCACCTCGACGCCACAAGTGAGCAACGAGGGGGTTACTTTACAATTCTTCTATCCATAACAGTATGTAAATGTATTTGGTTACATTGACACCTATAAAATGAATATTAACAACTACATAATGAATACAATTCTACCCACCCCTGTTTGTTGTTTACAGGATTACCATACAGAGGTCAGGCACATCACCTTAAAACCTATACATTTTACACTAACATTCTTTGAAGTAAAGGTATGCCAGGGGGAGAAGGAAGATAATGCTTTCTTCCCACCAAAGGCCTTGTGCAGGAGTGGCAATAGTTAGCCTCACTCTCATCCCCTGTGCAGATGGCCAGGAAGGAAGGAAGGAAGGAAAAGAGATAAGACTCTAACTAGAATGCATGCCAATTAGCAGAAACAAGGTTTGCCTGTGCCTTGACCCTGTTCACTGTAACTTAGGCCTGACCACTTGTCCAGTTTTTAACTCTTTACTCTCCTACAGATATAACAAGTACTGAATATATTCTACTATTCTATATACACAAAGTACCCCGAAAACTCCCATTTGGGGGCCATCTCCATAAAACTCAAATTGCTGAAATAAACCCTGAAAAATGGAAGCCCGAGTTCTGAGAGACTGCTGATGTACACAGGTCTGATGCACTGGGTGTGTCTTCGCTGCATGCGGTGTATCATGCTCACTGGTGTACGGATCAGCAGCCACGATGGCTCTTGCATGTCATAAGGCGTGACTCCATCTTCCAAGAGCTACTGTGCACTTTAGTGAAGTGCACCAGGGGAAAGCCAGAAATGTAACCATGCTCTCTTTTTAGGGCCACACCTGTGGATTCCTGGAGCCCTGGTAATGCTGAGCGTGGCTGGCCTCTTCGTTCTGCTTGCAGTAGCTAAAGCCATGAAGAAATGAGCAATGCAAAGAGCACAATTTCTAAATACACCTGCCAGTTGCAAAGAGAGGGTGTCCGTCTGCTTCTTTAAAAAGACTTCTCTGTAAGAACAGGCTACTTGCTCAGATGAGGGAAGCTAGTATGGTGCTCAAACTCAAATGGTTAAGCCACTTGAGTCTCTCTGCTGCTTAGATTATCTTGTACCTATAGCTGCTGAAATGGAGCAGAATTTCCTGACTTATCCTACAACGTCCAAGCCTCCATGCGCAAGCGCTGGGCTGGATTTACAAAGTTTAGCAACTCTATGGAAACAAAGACTGTTGACAGATACTGGAGCTGTCAGCTAGGAAACTGGATAGCGGGGGAGATTTTTCCAAGGCCAGTGTGGTGCTCAGTGCCCAAAACAGCAACTGAGTTGGGTGCTTTACTCCCCTCTGTGCCTCTGGCAATCCTTCCCCACTCCTGTCCCTGGGAGTGTTTGTCTTAATGTGGACAGCGATGCGCTATTCTGGTTAATGACTGAAATAGTGAGGTGCTAGTGTTGGTTCCCAAAGGCACATGCTGACTGGAAACACTTAAGAGAAGAATAATGTGACTGTGTCCGTGGGAACCAAAACGAAGAAATTACTGACTTGTATCTAAATTCTCCAGCAGAGATTGCTGCTTTAACAGCCTCTGGTGCTGGCTTCCTCTCCCAGCCAATCAGTGCTGACCTGCTCTGTTCTGGCACAAACCCTCTTGATTCCAGTATCTAGTTGGTTGTCCATCTGAATGCACAGCAGGCTATATTCACTGCAGGGGCGCATACATTGATGCACAAGAGCTTTGTTTTTTAAAAAAAAAAAAAAAAAAAAAAACAAACCAGGAGTGATGCAGTCCATGATCTTTCCCTATTTGGAGGTGTTGCTATATAAGCCAAATCTCTCCGGAGCAAGCTTTATAGCTGGTTTAATGATTCCTAGTGAACTCAGAGGTTGGGGTAAGTGTAGTGAAGTCTCTGCCAGTATGGGCATGGTGCATAAATCTTCTGAACTATATACCTGTAAGTGGTTCCTTTCTCAGGGTTCCTATGGGTGGCTAGTGGGAGCAATGTAACTACTCCGCTCTACTTAAGGGAGAGCAGATGTTTTTGTAAAAGGGTGCCGTTCCATAGCTGTGCATGGAAACCAACTATTGCCAATTTGCATGGGCAAATTAGCACAAGTGCAGAGCCTCCCATACAGGAATTGTGAGCTCTGGCTTGTATCTCACTATACACTAGGTTTAAAAACCTCTTCCTGGCTAAGTCTGGATAATGTAACATTCCTCACTACCCCCCAAATAGTTCAAGCAATGTTAATGCCGTGTAGAAGGATATTCTGTACATAGGTGGTGAGTGAGGTGTGTTGTGCTAAGAGCACGGGTGTTGTAAAAGCAGCCACCGCAGTGACATTTGTTCCTACTTTAAACCCTGCCCTTCTACAGGAACAGTGCAGATCTGGCAACCAATGCAACGCTCCATGCAGAGGAGTAAGTAGGAGAGCATACAGAAGGAGATCTGCTGCCCACAGACCAGACTTCTGCTGTTGCTCAGTGTCACATCTTGGAGGGTTCCTGGTGGCCTCAGGAGGGAATAATATTATTCTGCCTGGTGTATGAAGTCACTTATTTATTCAAAAATCCTCAGTTGTACACACAGCACATCTATACAGGAGTTTTGCTGGAGGGGGCTCAACTGCACCATGTTGAATGCACTGGTGAATGGGAGAGCAGCTTTTTCATCTCTAGGGAGGCGGGGGAGAAGGGAATAAGTTAGCTAGTCAAGCCTCTGCATCCTGGAGAGATGTGTGCACCATTCTACTGATCTTTGAGGGGAATCTGCTAAATGGAAACAGTTCCTAGGAACCAACTTGTGCCCATTAATACTTAAGGAGAGAGTCTCCTGCAAAAGGTGGGATGGACTCCTCTTATCTGACTATGTGCTGTAGCCCAGTTGCCCTCTGTCCATGGCCCTGGAGTGACTGTAAGCTCTACAGGACAGGTGTGAAACTTGAAAGCTCTGCAGTTGCTGGCTGGCTCGAGTCCTAATCTTTGGTCCTCTTCTGCCTTAACTAAAAGGGCAAAACGGGGGCTGCTATGAAGCTTCAGTCCATCAAGATGATGCACAGAAGTCTCCGTACTGCTCCCATCCCTTGTTTTTCTCAGGAGGGCCCTTCTTAGAAAGTAAAGCTGAATGGGAGTTAGACAGAGATCCACCAAGGTATTTGGGTACCTAAGGGAATAAGGGGCATTCGTGAGACCCCAAGAAAGCTGTGACGATTGGCAGGACCATCAGCTGAAGGGTTGCATCTCAAGTATGTCCGATACAAGTGCTCTAGGCTCTGTCTTCAGGCAACCAAGTCCATTTAATCACACAGAGAGGCTGGCCTGAACAAAGAGTTTCTATTCTGGCAGCCCAATTTCCTGGGGGGTAAACTGAGCCACAGCTAGGTAGCCTTGGGCAAATGACTTGACCCCTCTGCCACGGTTCACCCAGCTGTAAAGTAGGGATAATACTTCCCAGCACACAGTGCATTAAGCTCAGAAGGAGGCATGGCACACAGGCTGCTTACTTCCTAGTTCCCTGCTCTAACTGCTAGTCAAAGCTCACCCTTCAATGGGAAGTAGCACAGACAGGGGTGTGCGTAGCTGCATGACTGTGCTTGCCAATCAAGCCTGAGTGTGGCTCTCCAGCTTGCTAGTGCCCTGCCCGGGTATCTCTGCTCATTGAGGATGCTACATTGATTGGGCAAATTCTTCTGAAATGGTCCCCTCTGACTGGAGCAGAAGCTGGTGCTGCAGCTAGCTGTGAGAAGCGGTGGTGACTTTCCCACTCTTGCCAGTGCCGGAGGAGGGTGGGGTTGTGCCTTTCTTTGGATAGTAGAGGACAGCGAACCAGATGAAGATGAAGAGACCTGTGGAGACAGAAAGGCCTCAGTCAGCGGGCAGAAGTGGAAGCTTTGGAATCTGTCCGGCTGGTGAGCTCTCTTGCTAATGGCACAGGCGCCTGTAGCAGAACAAGTTTGAACCTACCCTCCTTGGTTCTTAGTGGCAGATGTGAAATCTGAAGTTGGCCCATGTACCATGGAGGATAGCTCCATTGGTGGCTATTAGCAGTCCCTGCCCATGCTGCCTTTTTGCCAGAGGCTGGGAATGGCCAATGGGACAGATTACTTGATGACCTGGTCTGTTCATTCCCTCTGAAGCACCTGGCATTGGCCACGGTGGGAAGACAAGATACTGGGCTAGATGGACCATTGATCTGACCCAGTATGGCCATTCTTATATTCTTACAATTGCAGGGGGAATTTCACCTGTCTCCTGCTGCCTCAACAAGCCCAAGGCTTTCCAAGGGGAAGTTGACTGAAGCTTCTAAACTGACTTGCCCAAGCTGAATTGCTGTTAATGTTCCTTCTCTTGCTAAAGGATGGATCCCGAAGAGTAAACTCTTTCAGGGAGAGAGTGTTTGGGGTGGTAGCCACCTACTTGCTGTCCCTACCACCCCTGTCTAGCTACATCCCTTGGTCCTGGGACAGGCAGCTCTTTGGAAAGAGTGCCCCTCCAAGCCCTGCCAGTAGAACGAATCCTGCACGAATGGCCCACAGAACCTCCCCCCCCCCTTAATAGAGAAGTGTGGCCTGCAGGGAGGTCCCAGCATGCACTGCTCTAGCTACAATTGTTCCAAATGGCTTTCTATTCGATTCGAGAAGTAGCGCTGTTCCTTGGGACCTGCCGTTCTGATGGATCACATCTCTCTAGTAAAGGGGAGGGCAGTTGGGATCTGGGCCACCCTGAGCCACAGCTGTGGCCCTCTAGCCTCAGGGGAGTCACCATGGCAGCTGCTGGACGATTCTTTGCCACCCTAGATATGCAGTGCAGCCTGACTGTTGTGCTTTCGCCGGGAACTTGCCCTGACCTTGGAGAGAGTTCAGTACTGTGAAGAGGTACAGTGCAGGCACGGACATGGTGCCGTAGGTGAAGAAGACCAGCCCCCACGTGGCTCCCAGCAAGCAGGAGAGGCCTAGCACTGTGAGGCCCCCCTGCCAGGCCTCTGTTTTCTCCGCCTTCCCTGCTGTGGCGCTCTGCAGGCTGAACAGCTTCCAAGCGACGACGCCCAGGACCAGGGTGTTGAAGAGAAGAATCAGGCCAAAGTAGCCGCAGTTTGTGACGTAATGGACAGCCAGGTGACCAGCATCTATCCAGCATCTGCAAGGGACAACACAGTGAGCCTGGGGGGCTGGGGTGGGCAAGGTGACTGGCAGCCAATGGAAGGGGGCAGCATGCCAAGAAATCGCATGTATGAAGTGGTGGATATGGCTCTCTTAGCATGGGGACCCCACTTTGTAAAGTTCCTCTTAGAAGGCAGAGCCAGGAGGGGTCAGATGGGGCAAGGGGGGGGCAAAGATGGTGTAAGTGGAAGGCTTACAGGGTGGCCGAGCAGACCTTCTGCAGTCCAGAGTGCCATGATGCTCGAGCGCCTCTGGTCTGCGATGTGAGGTGGTGACCTTCTTTCCATTCCAGCCCCGCTGCTAGCACCACTCAGTATAGCGGCAGCCCTTGCACACCACTCACATGTCTTCAGATGACATGTGGCAATGGCCATGTGCTGGACTTTGTGCGAGCAGGGCTTTTAAACCAAGGCTTCCACGGCAGTGGAGCACCAGGAGTAGCCAGGGTCTAGGAACGGACCCCCTCCCCCACTCCTCTCTCTAGGCCATGTGATCCTGCCAGGGTCTAGGCTGGAGCATGGACACTAAGGGCCAGATCTTGCTTTCCTTGTTTTCCCATATTCCCCTTGAGAGCCGTGGTTGCACAAGGAATGCACTACAGGGCCCTAAGTCTTCCCCTTTCTCATCTGCAGTGGGTGGTGTCTCCCTCTCACAGCTGGGAACTGTGCAAGGGATACCCTGCGGCAGGGCTCGTTAAGGCAGCTGCATCGAGCCTTTAGCTCTGAGCCTTGAATCCGTCACAGAACAGAGGACAGAACCTTCCCACGAAGCTGAGGAGCAAAGAAAAGATGTGTCCAGTTTTCTTTCTAAAACAGAACAGGAACACCATGGGTCTTACTGGGCCCAAACCAAGCTGCTGAGCTAATCCATCCCCAGAGCCAGGGGCCAACTTACAGGGAGACAGTGGTCCGGTTGTCCATATCTATAATGGTGTATTTTCCATAGCTGTTAATGCTGCCTGTTATAGTGACCACGAGAGCAGGAAAACCTGAAAAAAGCAGAGGAGTCAGTGCATGCCTGAGGAAGGGAGAGAGGGGTGGCTGTTCTCCCCCCCCCCCCCCCCCATTTCTAAATGCTCTCATTTCTTTTCCTTATAAGCCCAGGTCCATCCGTGGTCTGAGCCAGCAGGCATATCTCGGAGGACATGAAAGATGTGATATCATTTGGAAAACTAGGTTGACTGGGATCTGGTCTCCTCCTAAATTCCCACCTTCCTAACCGTTGCCATGTCCCATCCCAGGGGTGGGGGAATTGATCTCTGATAAAGGTAGATATTTAAAATCCAGAGGATCTGACCTTAATAGGGTGGGTCAAACTTTGGTCCCAAATGGCTTGGATGTGTCCCTTTAAGATTAGCTGGCCCTAAACTCTCCGTGGCTAAGAGCCCACCATCGACCCTGCCTCTTTAGACCCTAGCATCATGGCGAGATGCAACCTACCCCAGCCTATGAGGCACAGCTTCGCCATGTAGTGCTGGATGTAGATGTTGGTGACTTTGATGACCAACAGGTAGAGATGAAAGGCCTCGAGGGCCATCCAGGTGAAACAGCAGAGCAGGCAGTAATGGGTGAAGCCTCCTGTGCCTTTGCACAACCCCATGTGGCCCAGGCTGACAATCCAGCTGTTCAGCAGGTAGACCAGGTTCAGGAGGAACAGGCTGCTTGTGAGGTTCACGTGGATCTTGGCGATGTCATTGGACTTGAATTTTTTGTAAGCAAATCTGAGCAACAGAATGAGGCTCAGGAAAGACCCAGCAAGGAAAAGAGTGACACCAAGCTGAGACCATCGCTGCTCTGAGCACCCCATCCCCCCTGCCTCTTTCGAAACCAAGGGGAGGCTCCCCTCATTCTTCCCTGGGGGTAGGATGGGGCTAGGGATGCCCATGACTGTGGGGTGTGTGTTTATTCTCTCCCACCCTATAGAGAGAGTCACCCACTAACCCAGATCTTGTTACTTGGCATGAAAAGCAGAGAGACAAGGGACAAACAAAGGACCCTAATGGGGCTGGGCGAAGACGGGGAGAGGGAAGGAGGACTGGAAACTCTGTGGGTCAGGGACTCTTTTGCTGTTGTGTGCATAGTGATCACCATAACGGTGCCCTGATGCCTGGCTGCGACCGCTGGGCTCTATGGCAATCCAAATAATAGTAAATCAGGCCAAGAGTGACTGGCAGAGAAGGAAACAAAGCAGCCGGGCAGAGGCTGCACCCCACAATGGGGTGACTGCAGTATGAGGGATTCCTTAGGCATGCAGGACCATGGACAGTTCTTGTTTCCCTTCCCCTTGACGCTGGGAGATTTGAGGTCAGTCTCTGCCCTGGTGTAAGCAGATGTACAACCAGTGAAGTCAGGGGAACTACACCAGTTTGCACTGGAGCTGACCGTGGCCCTCAGACCTGCATTTTACTTTTTCCAGGCTGCATGGGGCGGGCGTGGTGAGTCCTGTGGGTGCCATGAGCGTACATAGAGCCCCGAAGAGAAGCTGGACGTGCCCTACCTTAAAGTAAAGTACAGGCCCAGGGTGAGGGCTGAGAAGCCCATGGAAATGCCGCAGCCGATGTTTGAGATAACAAATAACGCCTGTGCTGTGACGTTGTCGAGGGACGGATTCTGTCAAACACAGAGAGAGGTGCCGGGTTAAAGCAGGCACAGGCTGGTGTGATAACAGTAAGCAGAGGACATTAGACCATAGGTAGCTGTAGCCCCCCCGGGTAGGGATTAAAGTGAGGATTGCTGCTGCAGGCTCAGTTGGGTAAGCCCCGGGGTGAGGAGAAAGGGCGTTAACTGTGAGAACTGTTCAGGCTACCTGGCTCACCGCAGCCTGAAAGCTTCTCCGGGGCTGATCTTTGGTGGAAATGAGAACCCTGCTTCTGAGCAGCTCAGTCACTCCTCCCCTGTCCTCCAAAGGCAGGTGAGGAGGAGTGGGGCTGTGCTATGGTTAAGATGGACAGTAATGGTGGTGCAGCATCGTAGCCTGGGAGAAGAGAGTATAAAGCTCTCTGCTATGATAGTGTCGGTATTGCAGGCTAGACGCTTGGATGGAGAATGTCCCCTTCTGCCCTCCAGCTGCTGGAGGGGGTTTGTTGCTGATGAGAGACCAGGAGCTTGTAGCGGAGGAGCCCAGCGTTGTTCCGGGGGGTGGGGTGCCCACAGCCATCCCTGCCAGTTCATATATGGAGCAGCTGCAGGGCACTCAATCTGGCCGTTAGGCAGCAGAAGCCATTCTAAAAGCAGTAGGTACAGAGTACACGGGGTACCAATAAGAGGGTGAAGAAGGTGAGGTGATCACAGCAGCACACCGTCTCCCTCTCTCTGGGTTCAGCGAGGCAGCCGGACGTGTTCCAACCTCCATGCTGACCTGCAAAGTCACCCAGAGAAGGCCGAGTGTAAACCAAGCACAGGTGGTGTCCTCTCTGCACAGGGAGTGTGACAGCCATCCCTGTGAAACAAGCTGAATGTCCCGGAGAGACCCCTGGAGATCTCAAAGCACAGCGGGAGGAGACCGTATAAAGCCTCCAGTGTGGGGAGGGCAGGGTGAGATGACTGTCTCGTTTGCCCTGATGTAGACTCAGAGGTGACATGGGAAGGGGACAGAGAGAGGCTGGTATCTCTCTGTCCTATCTGAACAAAGGACATACACCATCTGACAGCCTCTGGCATAACCAGAGCCTGGAAATGAAAAAATTAAAGGGGAAACATCTGCAGGCAAAAATAATGAGGGGGAGGAGCCCATTAGGTGCATGTGGGCGAGCTGGTATTTTTCTGGGGAATCCTGTATTGATCACCTGGCTACAGGTAAATCCTGAGTTCTGCTCCTCAGAGGCCTCTCTGGGGATTATTGTAATACATTGTATCCAGGGATTCCTACCTGCCTTGGGGCCTGACCCCGAGCCACTGACTAGGAACAGACAAGGGATCGGGCCCTTCAAATTTGCGAGCATTGCAATTAAAACCCACAAAAACCAAACGGGTCACGCAACCACAGCCTGACCAATGCTGAGTGAGCGCCCGGTGCCCAGAGTACTCCCGGACACCTGGGTGTTTGTGTCTCTGTACAGACAAGGCCTTGGCACGTCTCAGCACCAGAGGGTGCCGGTGTTCCAAAGAAGCAGTGGGACAGCTACCTGCTAGCCCTCAGCACCAATGGGGGTGGAAGGTCAGCAGGGTCCTGGGGTCTAGTCCTGCCCTGGTAAGCCCCAGGTGCGGGCCTCTCTGGAGCAATGGCTTATCTGCGCCAGCCTCTGGCTGCTCTAGTCTCGCGTCTCTCCTGGGCTGTGCCAGGGCTGGGTCTATTCTCCGTGCGGCTGAGGCCCTCTGCCCTACGTACCTTTCTGTGTGTCCCAGAAGACGCACTGACGGGCCACGTTCTGAAAGCACAGAGAGGGGTAGTGAGCAGGGTGGCCTCCCGCGGTGAGCAGGGGAGGGGCGGGGAAGGCTGGCTGACCTGGGGCAGCTGTTCATGGGAGAAGGTGAGTTCGACGCAGTCGGAGAGTCCAGCGATCTGCCTGCCTCCCACTTTCACGCTGACCATTACGTTGTCTAGCATGGTGCCCGGCTGGTCAGGATCCTGCAAGGGATACAGTGAGTCTGTACCACGTGTGTAGAGGTCCTCAGGTTCACAGCCAATACCACTTATTGTAATGCTCTGTCTCCCTCCAGTGGCTGATGAGCCGGCTTGTCTAACAGGGCCATGTCCTTTACTGTAGGTGGCAGTGGCATGCCTTTAGATCCAGCCATTATCCTAGGTTTCTTTCCCTGTGGCTGCTGCCCCACTGAGGGGCACAGCATCACACTGCCTTGTGTGGGTCCCATAAGGCCTTTATGCCTCTCTGCCTCCACTGTGGAATCAAGTAGTTGTTCTCCTGGATCAGTTTCTATTTAATCGGGAGGATGTACCCTCAGGCTGCAGGGCATAATCTGGTCCTTGCCTGGGCCAAGGAATTTTTTCCTCCCCATTCAACACCACCTGCTCAGTGAGGTGCATGATAGGGGGTTTGCCATCCCCTGGAGATTCAGGGATTGCTCAGTGCGGGAGGGATAAGGGATCCAAATCCAATGAACTTCTGCTCTGATTGTTATGGCAACTCTTACCTTAAACAGGCCCACTTGTCCAATGTCAATCACCATCACTGCCACTTTGACGTAGTCTGTCTCATTGTGAATGGAGTGAAATATTCCCCTAGGGAGTTTTACGTTGCTCACTTTCCTCTTCATATTTGTGTCTATCTCCTTGGGGACCTACGCCATGGAACAAGAATAGTTGATTATTATTTGCTGACAACTCCTTGCTCTTCGATAGCACCTTCCATCTCAGGTGCCACAAACACTTTACAAACATTCATTGAGCACATGTGAGGTGGATGTTGTTATACCCACTACACAGATGGGGAAACCAACGACCGAAACAGGAAGTGACTCGCCCAAAGCCACTCAGAGAGCCTGTGGGAGAGCTGGACCTGGAACCCAGGAGTCCTGACACTTAGTTCTCCCCTCTAATAACTGGAGAGCATTGCATCCTAGCTGTTCCCATCCAGGCTGGCTGTAATGCATAGTGAGAAGAAGAAAGTTCTTCCAAACAAGGACAATCCCAAGTTTGTTCCACTAATCTGGCACATACCAGTAGGACCTATGATACCATGGCAGTGAATGTGAGAGATACAGATAGTGAGAGACAGCTGCCGCCATCCCCCACCTTCTCCAGCGGTGTTTTCAAAAGGATCGTTTCTCCAGAGCTCTGTTGCACCTGGAAACAGGGGATCTGAAGAAGCACCTGGCTGCACCATGGCCTGCAGTGCACCAGCAGGGGCTAACTCAACATGGCGGTTGCCTTCAGCGGTCTGGCAGCATGGCCATCCCATGATATCACCCAGGCCTGGAGGTGTCCAAAGGAAAAGATGCCACCATTTGGAAAGGAAGGGGTTTACTACCTCATTTGGTGTGAGCATGAAGATGAGGTCATCGGTGAGGGTGGTGCTGACATTCTGGATCCGTGCCTTCACCCTGCTTACGTTTATGATGTCCTCATTGAGGTCCTTGATGAGGTACTCCTCGAAGTTAGGCCAGAACCTGCCATGGGAGGAGGGACGTGCTGAGAGCTGGCACGGGGCGCAGCTGCCTGAGGCCCACAGCTGTTCCTGCCAGGCAGGAAATGGCCCTTGTAGACTAAGCGTCTTATGCACCAGGAAGCTGAGGCCAGGGAAGTGCTTCCTCGGCATATTTAAGCTAAGGGTGAGCAGGGAAGAGAGCCAGAAAAGAGCCCAGCTGGCGTGGACCATAGGAATAACCCTTCCCAGTGGGGGAGGGCACGAACTCTTCACAGCACAAGGCAAACCCTGGGGGGAAATGGAGCAGGCCCCTCTGTCCGGAGGAGGAGGGAACGCTGGAACAGGTTCTTCCCTCCTGGGTGGGATGTGGGGGTCTAGCTGCCATAGCCCCGGCCTGCCCCCTCTAGGGACGTCCTCCAACAGAGCCCTGCCCAGGAGAAGGTCCCATTCCCCACTCCCGGGCGCATGCCCTCGTACCTGTGGCTCATGTTCCACACACATCTGCAGAAGGCATCGTCCTTCTGCAGCTGCTGACAGGTTGAGGGGATGCTAGTGATTTTGTTGGCTGAGTCCAGTCCAATGGGTAAATATCCTTCTATGAGGCCGATGTCACAGCAGTTGGAGACAGAGTCCCCCCTGGTTTCCTTTTCCAAAGCTGAGGGAGGCAAACACAGTGGTGGGGGGTGTTTGCAGGTCACCCCACATCCTGCTCACCCTCTGTCTGCCAGGGAGTGATGGGGTTACCAAGAACAAAGGAAAGTGAGCAGTGAACAGCATCGAGGAGGCTGAGACGGCCTGAAATGAATGGGCTAGAGAAGAAACAAGAGGCCACACCCAACGCTATTTCAGGGGTTCAATGGGGCCAGGGCCAGGCACCTCGCAAGGGAGCCTAGTCAGAAGAGCAGGGGGAGGCTGGCTTGCTGGGTCACGGTGCGATCGGTGAGCCGTGGCAACACTTACTGCATGGACAGAGGCATCTGAGAGTGGATCAGAGCCTCCCTCTGTGCGGGATTGTCCTGTACATCTGAGAGCTGTCCAGCTGCTTTGAGCTGGATTCATCACTGGGGCAAACACCTGCAACACCACTGACTGCACCTACTTCCTTTCTTTCTCCTGCCCTCTGGGATCCAGCCTTCCATATTCCTCTTTATTCCACCCTTAGCACCCACTCCAGCTCTTGAGGAGGGCTGGATCTGGCTTCCACTGGAGCCTGCTGGTACAGCCCCTAGGCTGGCCAGGTGGAAGGAGAGACTCTCGAGAACAACACAAGACAACTGTCTCCTCCCTCCCGTGGGATCTACTTTTGCTGCTATGGGGAGCTCAGGTTTGGAAGCTGGTTTCCCCACCCCACCTTCTGTCTGTAGCAAGAGCACCTTAGTTTGCTTCAGGCAGACTTTCCTCAATCCTAGCCTGCCATTTGGGCTCTCGCATGTTTTGCGTTGGTCCCATGAGCCCAATCTGATTGCATTGCAACATGGCAATGAAGAGCAAGAATCATCTCAGCACAAGACCTGATACAGAGCAGGTTTAGGACATGTGATTCTAGCTGGAGGTGGGTCCAAACCAAATAGCCGGGTCCAAACGAACCTGAAAGTCAGCCCACACCAGGAGCTCAGCACTTCACGGAGGCTGTACCAGGCCCATGGAGCAGCAGGTGTCACACCAGGGAGGTTTGGGTCAGCAACATGGTTAATGATCAGCTGGAATTCCCTGGACATAAATCCCTGATGTGGTTTTACCAATAAGCCTGTGTCAGCAGCCTACAGCCAAGTATTTACAGCATCCCCTAGGCATCTAGGAACATCCAGGGTGAACCCATGGAAAAGGGTCCAGGGTGTGCATGACAAGGAAAGAGAGGGATTCCTTTGAGTGGGCTAAGGAGTAACCAGGCATAATGGGGTGAAAGGGAGAGAATAACAATGTTGGCTGAAAGTGAAGGAGATCATTCCTGGCAGGGAGACAGAGCATGTGATAGAGTTTTATATCTTCCTAGCACTGTACGGACATTGGCTCATTAATCCTACAGCACCCAGGAGATGTAGGTGGGTCACTAGCATCATCACTAAGGTTCAGATTTTGTTATGGGTATTTTTAGTGACTGTCAGCAGCAATAAACAAAAATTCATGGAAGCCACGACTTGCCCCTGACTTTTACTAACAATAACTGTGACACAAGGGGGCTGATTGGGGAATGAGAGCCTGAGCCCCACGGTAGGAGGGGGGGTCCAGCACCCCCAGCAGTGGCAACTGGGAGCTACTGGGTCCGCCTGCCGTCCGTGGCGGCTGAGAGCTGCAGGGTCTCCTGACAGCTCCAGCTCCCCACCCCGGGGCTGAAGCAGAAATGTCATGGAGGTCTCTAGAAGCCACAGAATCTACAACCTCTGTGACATAACCTTATCCTTAATCATCACCATATGCAGATAAGGAAACAGAGGTGAAGGGACGTGCCCATGTCACCCAGCAGATCAGTCGCCCAGTCAGGATTAGGACCGAGGACCTCCTAATTGTGCTCCGTCCTCAAACAATTAATCTAAGCTGTGGCCCTGTCTCCCATGGGATATAGTGGAGGTCCTATGAACAGGTTCATCTCTACTCTACCTTCTGGCTGTGCTCATTCTCCCTCATGACCCCAGCTCTGGCCGTGCCTAGTGGCATTGCAGATCCAGGCGATGGACGGGTTATTGGAGCTGACAGTATGGTTTGGGTGGCTGTTTAAGGACTCGAGCAGCAGAGGAAGGCCAATGGAATGCAGAGGCAGAAAGAGGTCCCAGGGATTCCTCTTTCGCAAGCCTAACGTAGCTGTGACTTCAGCCCAGCCCCAGAGTATGCGGCACATTCAGCAGGGGAGGGGCCTCTCACCTTTGCAGCTGTCTTGTTCTCTGACGCAGTCTGGAAAAAAGGGAAATGGGCAAAATCAGCAGGGTCAGTGGGTGCAGTCAGAGGACGGAAGAGATCGTCACCACAATGAGTGAGTATCTCTCAGGGATTCCTCACTCCACCGACACTGGAGACTTCCTCAGTCTGCCTTGTCCTATGTCTCCTCATCCTTGTCATCCTCGTCCTCGTCTTCAGTTCTTTCCCCACCTCCCTCGATTGGTTCCATCCTATGGGCTGAGAGCCAATGGTGGGGCAAGAATGTCAAGAACCTGTAGCATTGCCACGGGGAGGGGACGGGGAAGGACTCCTTTGCCTCAAGCACATGCACTGTGACTAATGGCAGATATGTTGACAGCAAAACCCCATTGCGCCAGCACCCTAATGATACACTGGCTGCTATTACACTGAGCAGGTAATAATCCATATCGCACATCAGTGTCACTAATTCCTCAGTGGGCTGGTAGTGTGGGAATGCTATTGACACAAGGCCAGACCCTCAGCTGGTATAAATCGATGTAGCAGCTGATGGTCTAGCCAGTTATTTCTAGCTCCTTTCAGTCCAGGGGTCTGTTTCAATACAATTGCATGGAGTAACATGGGGTGGGTAGTTTCTAGCTAAGAAACCTTAGGAGATTAGCAGGGGCCTGGACCTCTTGAGGGCCCTTCCAGCCCTATCTCTCTATGATCCTAGCGCTATAGAGAGAGAAGGATACATATAAAAGCTGCATTGGCGTTCATTGGGCTGGTACTCCGGGTACCACGGGTTAACAGATTTTCATGTTAATGTCAGTTGCTAGAACGTTGCGTAAGTCTTTGCAACATTTCCCTTTTCCGCAAGTAGAGGTGTGCAGAAACACTGACTCAGATAACTGTCCTCTGCAAGTGAGCAAAAAAACAGGCTGCGAATACTACCTCAGCGCTCCATCCTGCCCCTCGTGGAGTCACTGAAAAGACACCCAATGACTACAGTCGATGCTGGCTTAGACCCAGGGTGAATGCTCAGATTTTCTTTTGGACGTATTTGCCTGGATACTCCTGGCAGGATTCACCCAGCTGTGGTTAATGTGTGCAGTTTCAGGGACATCTGCCAGCCCAGCAGTTGTGGTCTAGACATCCCCCTGCTGTTCAGCCATAAAGCAGATACATTCTCCCTGGAGGTATCCAATATATTCAGCATATGTCAGGCTGTGGCAGGCTACCCCTTTTCACTGGATTAGGCTAATGCTCAAGATGTTGGTCCCGACCCGCCAACAGTTTACCCAAAATGCAGGAAGCACAATAATTACCCCTCCAACCGCCCCCTGTCAGACACCAGGGGACTGGGCTAGAGTCAGACAACAAGCCAGACTCAGTGGTCACATAATCAGCGGGCGGGCTGGGCTGCAATGCAACATATGGCCAAGTCAATTTAGCCCAAAGAGAGAAAAAGGCTTAGAGAAAATCCTCTTTCTCTTTCCATGCCTAGCTCTCAGCTGATCGCTGGATTTTGCTCTAGACTTTGGCCTTTCAAATGGAAGTGTCTGTCCCACTGGCCAAACTGTCACTGGAGTCAAGTGGTAAGACAGTTTGTTCAGAGGGAGGGCACTTTTCCCTCTTCTCTCTCAAAGCTCAAGATCCACTAGGACAAAGCACAGGAACAGTGTCACCCAAAGCATCTGCAGGCGACACACACAGTGGGTGGCTTTTCTCTTCTACTCACCCAGCAGTGGCAGGAAGCTCAGGGTTGTCACCATGAAGGTGTATTTCATGCTATGCTGCAGATTCACCATTCTCCTTTCTCTTGTAAGTTTCTCTTTCTATCCACTTTGTTTTCCGCATTGCCCTTCTGCCTTTCTCTCTCCCCTTCTCTCTGTCTCTGCTGCCAGCCCTGTGCTCAGAGCTTTAAATTAGGCAATGGAAGTGTCTTCATTTCCTGTCTGAAAACTACATACTCCTTCCTGTATTTATATGTACAAAGCAAACTCGCTGATACAGGATTCCTGGCTGATGAGTGACAGAGAGTTCACCCCAAAGCTCAGAGTTGGGATTCTCCTTTATTAAGCCCTGACCCATTGTAGGGTGGTTCTGAGGGCTCCTCGCCTGTTGTTGTGGAGACACAATCCCATCTGAACCTCTAAATCTCCTCTCTTCTATGTGTCTGGCAATAAACCTGCCCTCTGCCTCGGGTCTAAGGTCAGTGCTGCTCAGTGGTTCAGTGGGCTGGAAGCACTGAGGGGAATTGTGCCTCACATTCCAGCCCATCAAGCACCCAAGTATTGTCACCTCAATGATGCCCCTAGGTCCCCTGGCCCAGGAAAGTGAGAGTCAAAGTTTCCTTGCCAGCACTCGTGGCTTCTTGTTGGAAAGCTGAAAGAATCATATGTGAGCCCTGAGTGTAAGTATCTTTCCAAGAGCCCTTCATAGAAGCAGTATTACCAACTCCAGGCCTTCAGAAATCAAGGGTCAGGTCCCCAAAATCATAAGATTGGCTTAAAAATCATGAGAATTGAAGAAAAATAATAAATGCTAGGTTCCTTTTCTGTGTGTGTTGGTGTCCCAGACAATCATCAGGGGCCATGTTTACATGCCATTCCCCCAACTCTGAGAACGAGAAAGTGACTTTAAAAAATAATAAAAATGGGCAGCTGAGATGCTTACATAATCCCATGACCCCAGGAGCTGGGTCTTTAAGAAAAGCCTCAAATAGACTTGCAGTAACACCAGGAGAACTCGCAACGCTGCATGTGCATGCCTTCAATCCCAACTTTCCCGCCCCGCCACACCACAGTGCAATGATGTCAGGCCCAGAACCCCTTTGGGAGCTGAGCTCAGCTGCTGGTTTAGCTGACCGCACATGGGACACTGAAGGTGGATTCAGAATTCAAACAGGGAAAGCTCTCAGGGGTCTTTGGGGAGTGGGTCGGTTTCCAGTCCTTGAGCTGCATGGACAAATGCACTCTGGGGACTGGGCTCTATTCCCCCTTTCTCATCCCTAGAGCATCAGGCAGCAGAAGATTAGGAATAAACATGAGGCCAGATTTTAGAGAGGAAATGTGGGGCAGTGCTTAGGCTGCTAACAAGATTCAAGGGACCTAGCATAATGGGGCATACACGCCTCTGCAAGCCAGGGAGGAGTTAATGGGCTCTTGAAAGGTCAGTTAGCCCAAAGGAAGACACCTGGAGCTGGAAACAGGCTTCCAGGGACAGGCTTAAAAAGAGGAGCCCTGCTCAGTTGTGAGGTATGTTGTGTCAGGCTTGCTTTGAGCTGGGGGCTCTGGAAGCGCTAGATCTAGAGGTGACTGAGCTTAGGAGGCCCTAAGTCTCTACAGCCCAGAAAACTGTTGAGAAGTGATGGGGGCAACAGCAGAGTGGGTGGGAAACTGAGGCAGAGTGGCTGCTGCACTGCGCAGTGCTGGGAAGGGTGTGCTCTAACACTTCAGTTCCATTCCCTGTTCTGCAAGAGGCTGCCTAAGTGACTTTGGCTAAGTCTTTTTGGGCCTCTGTTCTCTAGCTGTCCAAGGGGGCTGAGAGCACAGCACTGCCCTGCCTCACGGAGGGGTTGCAATGCTACTATCAGGGGGAGGGGGGACATATATATCATTCCTAGGTTCCACACTCGCTGGCATGCCAGTAATTTGACTCATCAGCGTGAAAGAACTAATTCTTTTTAAGCTAAACAATTGATCCTACCTAGTTTGAAACTTGCTGCGTTGTTGCTAATCCATGTTGCTTGGGTGCTAGGGCATGCCCAAGGGGAGGCAAGTGGGGGTGAGGCCCCCCAATAATCAGGAGGGCACAGAACTCCTCTGGCCCTGGCGCTGTGGTGGGGGTTGAACACGTCCCTCCAAAAGATGTCAAACTTCTATTCCTGTGCATGTCCCTGCTTGGATACGTACTGGTCCCTCTGTATTTATTTGACAGGCAGTGGCCCCACACCTTCATAATAACACTGTCTGCCGTCGTATTTCTGTCTCATTACTCAGGAATATGTCTAGAACAAAGCTGGGGCATTTAATCTCTGCTTGGTGCAAGTGTGCTCAGTGATATTAATAATCCCTCGTTCTTACACGGTGTTTTTCATCCAGAGACTTCAAAGCGCAGTACAAAGGAGGTCAGGTTCCTTGTCCCCCTCTATAACAAGGGGAAACTGAGGCGGAGAGTGGGGGAAATGACTTGGTTAAGGGTGTGTTTTGAGGAAAGGGGTGCTCAGATTTAGCCCAATCAAAAGCTGTCGTGAAGATTTTCTAGATGCTTGAGGGGTGAAGGTGCTTTGTATAAAACAAAGACACTGCAGTTGCTTTCACCTCCAGAATAAAGAACTGGTCCCCGAGGACTAAAACCCTAGTCGTTTCGGATTGTGGTGAGTTTTTCGGCCCACCGACGCGGTGGGAGGAGGACACAGCCTGCTCCTTGGCTAGAGGTGGAACATTCCATGCTGGGACGTGTGGTGTTTGCGTGGCACACTGTGCACTAAAGGGCCGTGTGGCCATGTCCCTGTGCACACAGGCAGAACTTCAGTGTGTTGCCAACTCTTGTGATTTGTTTTTAATTTCTCAGTTCATGGGATTTCAGCTGTGCGTGGAACCAGCCTTCCTGCTTGCTGGGGCACAGGAGAACCCCTCTCTGCTGTCTGCTTTCCCCATGGCCTCTCTTCTGGGGAACAGCAGCTAATCCAGCTGGTAGTGGGGGGCAGGCTGGGCTTCCCCCACCCCCAGTGGCCGTTCCTATTGCTCACAGGAGGGGAGTAAGGAGCAGAAAGAGCTCAGCAACTCAGGGCAGACTTTACCACCCCCCCCTTCTCTTTTCCCTCCCCTCCTGCGAACAACACCTCTGCCCTCTCCCTCTCTGCAACACCTGGCTTGGGAAGGAGGTGAAGTAGGTAAAGAAACCCTGCAGCTGCCCCACCTCTCCATGCCTAGAAGGGGGAGAATGGGACCTGATGCAGCTGTGCTCTCCCCTGCTTGATAGAGAAGAAGAGCTGCTGAAGGGGGCAGAAACTGCTGTAGCGGAAGGGAGGAAGAGGTCCTGCAGCAAGGGCCGCCAGGATCACCTTCCTGGAGGGATGACAAAAGACAGATCACAAAACTGTGCAATTAAAAAAAAATCTCATGACTGTGATGCCAATTGCCTGATTTGTGGGGGGTGGGAGTCATCTGACCCATGATAGTCGAACGGCTGAGGCTGTATGTGCACATTTAACGTTGCCATTTCCTGACATCTGAGCGCTTAGCCACGCAGCCGCAGTGTTCCCTTAACGACACCTTTCTATGAGCAGTTAGCAAATGCTCCACTACGAACACTGGCCCAGAGGCGTGTTTGCACACAAGGTTCTTCTTTGACCCACAAGCACTTCAGCCACTGCTGCTTGCAGCTGGAGATGGTGTCGGCTGGTTCCATTTTGTATGGCTTGTAGAGTTTGGTGTTTTGTTTTGTTTTGTTTTTTTTTCCCCCCTCTGCACACAGGGGACTATCATGGCACAAGCTCTGTGTTCAGAGAAAACTAAGATGCTACTGCCTATCCACAGAAACAACGGGATATTGTTGTGCTAGTATCATTATCTAGGCCTCACACAGACGCCATCTGGTTGCACCAGGTGATGCCCTTCCTTTCCTTAGAGCGCCTGCAATCTCTTCAAGAGTGCGGGCAGGTGACTCCTGTATCTCCGGCACATCTGGAGCCAAGCTGCGTCATGAACGTATGTGGATTATCCACAAGCAGCCTAGTGAGACATACCAAGAGGAACTTACATCGAATGCCAAGGATCATAGAGCAAAGTCTGGTAAAGAAACAGGTGGTTTAGGAGGTAAGAAGTCGCGTTGCTTCACATAGCAGATCTAAGGTGAGGGTTTAGGAGATCTGCTGTGAGCATATGTGAGTTCTTAAGGCCAACTCAGTCTGTGTCTGAGTGTAAGGTGCTGGAAGGAGAAACCGCTTCCCCATAGTTCACAGAGCAAATTACAGGAGGTGCTTGCATGAATCAGTCTTCCTGTTTGCTCTTAATGAAGGTAGTTGAAGGCTAGCTGTGTGCGGGGGCACACTTTGCACTGTGTGTGGCTGCACTTCGCCCTGCAGCTCTCCCCACAATGAGGGTTGCTAACTCTTTCCCCCTAAGTGCGGTTGGGCTCTTAGCATCATGTTCTGTCAGCTGCAGACACCCAAATGCTGCGATTCAAAAGGAGGAAGAACGTCTCCCAGGGGTTCTGTACTGTACTCATCACCATGGGGTCTGAGCACCTGCCTATGTAAATCAGTTGCTTGTCTTACCCTCCTTTTTCACCTGCAGTTACCCCTGAGTGCATGTGTACAAACACCCTTGTGGGAGCAAATGAAGAGTGTTTTTTTGGCACCTAGAATCCTAAACAAACATAGCAATGGGAAAAATGACACCTGCACAACAGATCTGCTCCCTGTGCATCATCTCCATGGCGGTGTCTCACTGTACTGAAGAAGCTACTGGAGGACTCTTGTGAGCACTGTAAAAGCTTGGGCAGCTATGGGAGAGTGTGCTGGAGCCTACTGGGGCTGGTCCCACACCAATCAAAGCAACATGATCCTGCATGAAATAAGTGAGTAAATCAGTTGGGCACGCAACCGTCTGCTTTGGGGCAGGAGTTCCTATTCAGCGTTTGTGTATCTAGCACAGTGGGGGCTTGGCCCATAACTAGGGCTCCTAGGCACTACAGTAATACAAACAGAATAATTCACTTGTGCACTATCTCTGCACTTTTACTGAGTTCAGTTTCTTTCCAGGTGTAATCACAGGGCAGTAATTAATCCTAATAAGCCAGTTGCATGTGAAGGTAATAGATGAATTAATTAACATAATTACTCAGATGAGCATGAGAGCAGGTGGGAATCCCACTAACGAGCTGCAGACTAAATTTGCTCAGATAACCATGAGTTGAGGCAGTATCTGGGGAAACTGGCCCAAGAAGGGAATGATTTTAACAGAGAAGGAATATTCACACACACATTCGTGATGGAGCCTTTGCTAAATTCTCATAAGAAATAATATTAAGTGCTAAGGGCTAAGCACTGAGACGCTGGGAAATAGCAATACAGACCTATAGGTATCACCTTAACGCTGCCCCTGTGAGTATGTGCTTAATGACATGATCTCTCTGTTTCTCACACATTAATAATACAATTTTATCTATCACTTTTCATCAATGAGTCACAAAGCGCTGTACAAAAGCAGTCAGCCTCAGTATCCCCACTTACCAGCTGGAGAGACGTGACTTGCCTAGAATTGGGGATAGAATCTAGCTCTCTTGAGCCCCAGCACCCCTCCAGCCACTAGGCCATGCTACCGCTTTGCAATGTAATTTCTTCTGGCAGTGGCAATGGGATGCCAGCTTTTTGTATGTTTGTGGTTGACCCTAGCTATTAACCAACACCCACGTCTTTCATCTGCACAGCCACCCTGAGTGGCCCTGCGGCCTGTGCAAAGTAATATGCACAGTGAGGCTCTCTGGTGGGAGGCAGATGAAAAATCACGTAGAAACCTTTTTTGGACGTGACTGTTTGCTACCATTTGGCCTCAAGCTGTGTGATGTCACGGGCTGGGGCCTAAAGGTCATATGGGCACTCGGCTGGGGTGACCCGTGTAATTTATTGAATGGAAAGATTCCTAGTACAGGCCAGATAAGCCCATTATGCATCCTTCCTCCTACACACATCATGTACTGGCAGGGAGGGCAGTCACATCTTTATTGCTACGTAACTATGTTGAGTCCTGGTGATGGCTCTTGAGCAGCTCTTTCCTAAGAAGTTGGAGTAAAAATGTTGACAAAGCGTCCCGCCCTCCCAGAGTGCATTTATTCCACAGTTGTTTGTTCATGAGAACCCCTTTGCCTTTTCCACACCAAAGCACACTCGTTATGATGATCCATCTGTATTTTATGCCTGGCATTTGCACTTCAGTGACTCCTGAAGTGCTGTGTAAAGCTGATTTCGAAGAATGGCTTTGTGGTTAAGACATGGGCTGGGAAGATAAGAGATCTGTTACCACATAGTTCCGGTGTGACGTTGGGCAAGTTGCTTATCCCCTCTGTTTCCCCAGCTTCTTGTGCCAACTTGTCTCCCAGGAGCGTTGTGAAGCTTAATTCAGGGTTTGTAAAGCCCCCTGAGTTCTTCAGGGAGAACGTGCACACGGGCATGCTGCCACAGTTTGGGAACTATAAGGTGACTTTGTCGTTGTGATTTTGTGCACATAAGGGGGAAATTTCTAAAGGCACGCATGGCTGATAGGCATGTAAACCTAGATCCTCAAAGATATAGAGCTGTCTAATTCCCATTGAAATCTTTGGGAGTGAGGTGCCTAAATCCCCTTGACGATACCTGCCATTTGTACCTTTGAAAACCTCTCCCTAAAAATACAACAGGTGAATGGACGAGGTGTGAGCCATCCCCAGGAGCTGTGCAAACAAATCAGATGTAGACGCCTTGTTTTATTGTATAAGTGAGATAGAGGTAGAGAGAAATTTTTTCCTCTACTGTTATGATAATGGTATAGTACTGTTTAGTGTGGCATAAGTGGACTCCATCTTGTTAGTTTCTTGAAATAAGCTCTCCTGAAACTTATACTATTGAACCTAAAAATATCTTGATAAATTCTCATTGTGGGAGTGAGGAATGTATAATGAATGAATAAAAAGACACCACCCTAAACTGCTGTAACAACAGAAAGGGAAGTAAAGACGCCAACTGCCACCCTAACCCTGAAGG
This sequence comes from Emydura macquarii macquarii, assembly GCF_026122565.2. Taxonomy (NCBI): domain Eukaryota; kingdom Metazoa; phylum Chordata; order Testudines; family Chelidae; genus Emydura; species Emydura macquarii. The sequence goes on along the minus strand of NW_027130432.1, from coordinate 12,230,936 downwards.
CCGAAGAATGCATATCAACGACCCTAACATGCAAATAAACAACCCTAAAGTACAGAAGGATCCACCCTGGGAACAAAGAAAGTACAGAAATAAGAGAATAGTCATGTTACCAATAAGCTGGTGATTAACAACTATACTGAACCTAGAGACAGCATGACACAGCCAGGCCCATAGACTTACATGAGAGCCAACAAGTATAAAAGATGGGTAAAAACATGGAAACTTTGGGCTCTCATTCAGCAATTGTCATCTTGGGGAATTGGATTTGTGACCGACAGGGGCCTGGCTCCCTCCTCATGAGCCACTAGGCTGGCTCGAGCAATGCATAAAAGGAGTGGTAATTATATCACACCAGCTTGCAGAACTGTGTGAATGTGACTGCTTTTTGATATTCTTACATGTACAACAAACGTGGCATATTGCCTTGTCCCCCTGAATAAGATCCTGCTAGTCTTTTTTCTTTTACAAGTATAACAGAGGTAGAGAATAAAGCCCCAGTGACAGACTGCATCAGAGTGGGAACATTTTAATAAGCAAAATTCAGATTTGACACCATATAAAAATAGAAGCATTCAACGCATATATTATTTCAGCAGCTAGTCCCTTCAGCATTTAGACTGATTATTTATTCCTATTTTAGGTTTGTAAAAATGCACTTTTCCATTGGGTTTAAGGTGCGTGTATAAAATCAACCTTGGGCTTTCTCGGACCCATTATGGGAAGTGAATTCCAGAGAAGATCATGGACTGCAACCAGTTCATGGATAATCTCTCCTTAGGACTGCTAGGTCCAGTGCCTCAGCTGATTTCAACAGTCTCACATTGGATCATGGGGGGGGGGGAATCACTCAGGTAGCTGGGAGCCTGACCTTATGGAGTTATAAAGTGAACACCTTGAATTGCACCCAGAAGCAAAGAAGCAGCTACTGAATCTATGTAAGTACAGGTTTAATGCTTACTTATCTATCATAAAACATCTTCCACCAGCTGTAGCTTCTGAGTAGACCACAAGGATGAGCCCAAACAGACCACACTGTATTAGTCCAAACCAGAAGTGACCCAAGCCGGGAAAAGTGAGAGGCAGATCTGAAACAGAAGGGTGAAAGTTCCTGACCAGATGCTGATGAAAAGAGACATTGATGCGAGCTGGGATTCTAGACTCACGTGAAGAACCAAAGACATCACCAGATTACACGCTTGGGGCAAAAGGAGGACAAGCCCCCTTCAGGAATGGGGTCAGCAATCTCCAGTTTTGCTGTGGCCTCAGGAACATCCCTCCAACTCTCTAGCATCAGCCCTGCCCTGGCTGGCCTGATCTTCCAGTGCCAGGGCAGATTTGCCAGTGGGGAGGCATAGGCGGTGCATGCGGATGCAGTGAATAGGAGACACGGCGCTGAGTTGCAGTTGTACACTGTCTGCTGCCGTCCACAGTGCCTTACTCTCCCCCCGCAGCATCCCATGCATGCTGGGCAGGAGGGGCGACAGCACCCCCAGGCCTAGTTCCTTTGCACAAAGGTGCATATAACCCACGCGTCTCTCCCCAGTTTTTGCCTGGATCTCTTTGCCTGGCCCCTTCCGGACCTGCCAGAGAAGTTCATGGGCCTGTGCTGCACTATGAAGATTGTGGACTACAGAAGACAGTCTTGACAGTTGACCCTTGCCCAATCTCTCCTCTGCATTTGTGGGTTCACTGGGCAGATGCCTGTTGTGATGAGAGCCCTGGGAGAGATGGACATCAGGCTCCTCCCTGCCCTTCCACTAGGCTGTGACGTGGAAAGAGCTGTAAAGGGAGCATGAAACAGACTAGGTCCCTGATTCCCCCATGAGAGACAGCTGCAGCCCCTCCCTGCTTATAACACCCTCTGCCTTTTACAGTGAGGTTCACACTGAACAGGTGATATACCTGGAAGCCCAGGTGTGTACGCGGGTTACAATGATGGTGTTTAATGCAGCTGGGAATCAGACAGAGCTGGACCTGAGGGATCCAGAAGGGAATGTGCAGAGAGAAACCAAGCTGCTGCCATGCCCTTCAGCTGGTAACAGACTGGACGACGGCACAGATCCCAGTTCAGAGTCAGTGTGTGTGTGTGTGTGTGGGGGGGTGAATTTCTCTACATTCCTTATGATTATATATGGCCCCATGTGGCAAGGCAGGAGCATCAGACAGCCCCTACTTCCCCTCCTCTCTGGAAGCCTGCTCCCTGGTTCTTGGCTCCCGGGACACAGACTGTCCCAGCTGTGACCAGAGAAAGCCGTGATTCAGTCTGCGCCTGTGTGGTGGGTGCTGGACTGCAGCTTGACGCTGTCATAGCTGCTTGGCGAGTGGCAGGGCTTTCTGGCCTGCAGCACCATTGTCCAGAACCAGAGGAAGATGAGGAAGCCTGCGAGAGAAGGGAGAAATAGGTGAGCACTCACTGGGCAGGGAGAATGCAGAGAGCAGGACAATGGACCAGGATGGCATATATCAAAGCAAGCATAGTCCCCGTCTGTCTGCCGGGGAAGGCCAGCACCCTGCCTGAGCGTGCTCACACCCTGCACGCTAATCCCATCTTTAACTACACATCAGATGACCTGAGCTGACAGAGTCTCAGAGCCGTCCCTGTGCTAAGGTAGCAGAGCACGGGCTCAGTCCTTAGCAGCTGGTACCCTCGTGCGGCCATCGAGCGCTATCGCAGTCTTAAAACTGCTGTGGCGCTCTCCCCTTCACCCACGAAGTCTCCTGGCCCTGCCAGAGAGATCTCTGCGTACCGCGAGGCACGCTCGGGGCGGAGGGAGTCTCTTCTCCGCAGCGAGGACAGGAACAGGGCTGCATCAGGGGGACCCAGTGACAGCAAGCCAGGCGAGTGCACCTGCTGTCGCGCGCTCACCTTGGAGAGAGTTGATGATGGTGAAGAGATAGAGCGTGACAAGCTGGAACGAGCCGGAGGAGAAGGAGAAGAAGGCCAGCGCCCAGGGGAGGCCCAGCACGAGGCTCAGCCCGAGGAGTACCAGGGCGTACTTGCATTTGTGGCCTTTCTTCCTCTGCCTGAAGATCTCCCACACCATGGCTCCCAGCATGACGCAGTTGAAGAGCAATACCAGGCTGAAGCAGCCCAGGTTCACTATGTTATGGATCCGGGGGGCTCTGATCCAGCATCTGGAGGAAGGAGAAAGGCAGACGGTTCAGGTCTGTGATCCTGTGGGTTTAGAAGGGCTGAAGGGCTGATCTGCCAGAGCTCTGCTAGGGACCCCCAGGCCCATTCAGCCTCCAGCACAGAATTAAACAGGGAGGCCAGTCTCCCAGCTGATGTCAATCAGCACAGCTCCACTGAATTCATGAGAGCTTAGCTGACTTACCCCCGCTGGAGATCTGGCTGGACCAGGAGGTGGTAGGAAGAAAAGGTTTCAGGGAAGCCCTCAGCAGAGGGAGTTTAATCTGTTGGTATGTTTCAGGATGCACACTGTGTGCAACTGGCGGACTCACAGGAGAGGGAGCGCTGCTAGCCAGGAGCAAGGTGAGACAGCTCCAATTACTCACATAGTTGTGTTGCTGGAGTTCTCAAGGGATTCAAATACTTCCATGGGGACTGGCCCATAATTTGTCTGATCCGCCAGGAAGATCACAACCACGACAAAGATGGGAAGCCCTGGATGCAGAGAACAGCATTAGGTGGTTTTCCCAGCCCCTATTCCTGTCTTCACAGGTCCGTGAAAAAGGAGTCCATCCTTTCTGCTCCTAAGGAATTTACAGTGTTGTTCTCTCACACCCTTTGTCACCCTAGTGGAGGACCGAGGACAGTGCATTTAACAGGGATGGTTGGGGTAATGCCTAACAAATAAGACAGTCATCGCATTTACAGTCCAGCTTTGGGTCCTCATATCTGCATAGCTCATAGGTTCATAGATATTAAGGCTAGAAGGGACCACTGATCATCTAGTTCTAGCTGCTAGGGCCCTACCAAATTCACAGCTGTGAAAACACATCATGGACTGAAATCTGGTCTTCCCCATGAAAGCTGGCTATTGCAGAGGGGTCGCGGTTTTGCCACCTTTACTTCTGTGCTGCCTTCAGAGCTGGGCCGCTGGAGAGCAGCAGCTGCTGGCTAGGCGCCAAGCTCTGAAGGCAGCGTGGCCACCAGCAGCAGCACAGAAGTAAGGGTGGCAATACCACGATCCCCCACCCCACAATAGCCTTGCAACCCCCGCACAATCCTCATTTGGGTCGGGGCCCCCATGGTTCCAAAACTGTGAAATTTCTGACTTTTTAAAATCGGATTGACTAAAATGGCCTGTGAATTGGGTAGGGCCCAATGCACAACGCAGGCCAGAAAAGTTCACCCAGTGATTCCTGCCCGTATCTTGTGCTGGAGCAACAGTATGTGTTTTTTTTACAGAGAGCCAGCCAGTCTTGATTTAAAGATGCAGTGATGGAGACTGCACTACACCCAATGGTTAAGGCAAAGGTTATAACAGGAAGGGGAATTAACTCTAGCCCGAATATCTCTAGCTGCAGGTTCCAGGTACTGGTTCTTCTTATGCCTTTGTCTGCTAGATTAATATGTCCTCTAGTATCAAAAATTGCCTCCACAGGTGGGTACTTATAGACTGTGATCAAATCGCCCCTTCTCCTTGTGAGAGGAAAGTCTTCTAGGGGCAAACAGTCCTGGGTCCTCGGGTTCTCTGAGACATCTCTGCTGCCTTTCAGACTCACCCCAGCCTACCAGGCAGAGCTTGAGAATGAAGTGCTCAATGAAGGTGTTGAAGACCTCAACCACCAGCTTGTAGAGGTTGTAGCCCTCTATGCCCATCCAGGCCAGGCAGCACAGCAGGGAGAAGTGCAGGAACATGGCACTGGCTTTGCAGGCTACCTCGCTGCCGATGGAGGCCAAGGGCTGTGAGAGGAGGAAGCTCACATCCAGCAGGAGTATGGCCCCCAGCAGGTTCATGTGAATGTAGATGGTGACGGTGGAGTCTCTGGTCCTCCTCCTGGGAAAGGGAGAGAAAGATTTCACTCCTGCTCCTTTATCTGGAAGTCACAGACCCACCACGTATGAAATCCCACTGTGGGGTCCCCGTGCTTTGATTTAAGCAGCTCACACTAACTGGCAACACACAAGAGCTCTGTGTCCTTAGCAGCAGGAGATTAAGAACATAAGCACGGCCATACTGGGTCAGACCAATGGTCCATCTAGCCCAGTGTCCTGTCTTCCAACAGTGGCTAATGCCAGGTGCGTCAGAGGGAATGAACAGAACAAGTCATCGTCAAGTGATCCGTCCCCCGTCACCCATTCCCAGCACTTGGAAAACAGCCATCCCTATGGAGGTTATGATCTCAGAGCACGATTCCACACGTACATGATCAGCTGATGACTGTGATGGGTGCACATGTTCAGCCACCAGTAACTGCATTAGGGCTAGCATGCTGGATCCTGGTCACTTTGTTTCATTGGGAAGCTACATCTCATCTGGCCTTTGAACCATGTGCGTAGTCAATAGGTTTGGCCATCGCATACAGCCTAGTTTATCAAAGGAAGCCTCTCTTATTCTACGTCAGTCCCTTGCTAATACACTGCTAAAGATCCGTGTGCCCACGCTCGCTGCGTCAGCGATGAAGACCACCATGGCTGTCAAGATTATTACAAATGGTAGGGGATCCTGGGAGCCCACTTGGAGATACTATAAAGGGGCCTGGTTTCCAGGGGGTGAGTGCTCAGCACTTCCTGAATATCAGGCCCATCTGAGGAGTCCCACGTTGGGCCCCCAGAATCACCAGTCCTGTTAGAAAATCTTGGCCTATCTATATCTAATGGCAGCCGACGGGAATGCTGCCTGCAGCAGGTATGAACCTGGCCAGTGTGAGTACAAGTTTCAGGCTGCTAGTTAAGCCACTGCCCCAAACCGTAGGACTGTACCTGGAGAAGAAGAAGATGATGGTGAAGAGGGAAGCCAGAGCTGAGATAATGCAGCCAACGTAGGTGATGTTAGTCAGGTTCTCCTTGTGGATGGGGTCTATCTCCGGAGAGGACACCTGAGAATGGAGAGGACAGGGGAGGTGTTAGAGCCATGCTGAGCAAGAGCCGAGAGCTTTATCCATCACCACTGAGACCATGTGGTGAGGACGCAGCGAGCTGGAGTGGAAGCTGGTACCCACCATCAGCACAGCAAAATAGGTGAGGTGGTTGCAACGACAGACTGTCTGGCTATTACTCGTCTCTGTTTCACAGCCATCACTTTTCCAGCTGCCGTTGCCAGCTGCAAAGAGAAAAAGTAGAGTTTCCTGTAGCAGGTGGGAGTTTTCAGACACTCAACTCAAGTCAATGTTCACAGAAAGCCTTTGATGCCAGGTGTCTGCAAGTGAGTGACAGAATGAGTCAGTGCTTTGCAGTTGGGCCCAGTGACTTCTCTACAGACCACAGGCAGCGCTGCTGTGCTGGGGACTCTTGGCACCCAGGATCACCCCCACCCATATCTGCATGGGGAGCAGTGCCTTGGAGAGATCCTTTGGGCGATCCCTGGAGAAGCAGCCTGAGATCTAGTGATCCACAGAGGTCTAGAGACTGTGCCCTTGGCAGGATCTAAAGATGAGGGAAGGATGTCAACGCTAGGCCTGTGGAAAAGGGGAAAAGTCAGCGGGAGCTGGAGTATGTGACACAGATTGGAGAAGGACACAGTGAAAACTGACCAACTTCTCCGGATGAAAAAGGGATGGATATTTATCTAGCCACTGAGCATGTGCTGGGCCGGTCCAAGTAAACGGGCCCCTTTCCATTGACTCCAGTGAGAGCTGGACTCGGCCCAGTGTTTGTCTCTACAAGAGTTAAAATACCAAGGACGGTCAAGTCCCATGCTTCAGCTTGTAAAGTGATTGATGCTGTGTCCCTTTCTTGAGCAGCTAGGCTAGGGGTCTGGTTCTTACCTGCCCCACACCTGGAGTCCTCACACCTGTGCAAAGCAAGCATAAGGTGCCGTCAAATCGGGCTGGTAGCATTACACTCCCACTGCACAGGTGTAAATGACCCTGGGGGAGACCCAGGCCTCAGGAGGCTGCAAAATAGTCCGTTCTCTTTGAGATACTCACAGGCGGAGCTCGCGTTCCAGAACACACAGTGCGGAGTCACGTTCCTCTGAAAGGACAAGAACATGGGCGGTGAGGCAGGTGCATCTCTGGGTTATTCACAGGGCAGGTGAATTTGGCTGAGGGGCAGAAGAAAAAGGGAAAGATGGGGCAGGAGGAGAAAAGAAACTCTGGCCCATGTCATGTGACTGGGGCCAGGAAACAAAGATCATTCTCTCCCCAGCACTCCAACATGTCACCTCCTTATTCAACAAGGAGACCGCTCCCAGCAATGGCCTATCAGGGCAGGGAAAGATCAAAGACGCTGCTCCGGTTGTGCCGTCTCTCCGGAGGTGATCGCCAGACCTGTTAATGCTCCAGGAAGTGGCTAGTTGCCCCGAGTTCCATTTTTTTAAAAGGGCATCCCCTAAAGAGGATGGGGCAACAGAGCCCAGGCAGAAGCTGAGTCAGCCGAGTCCCAGCCTCTGCCCCTCCTCCCCCCGATCTGGGTAGGTTGATTTGAATAAGGCCGTTTCTCACACCTACCAGCCGCTGGTCATGAAAGAATTTGAGGACCACATCCCGTTGGAGGCCTGATATGGAGGTGTCCCCCACGGTAATGCCAATCACTTTTTCACCAAGCACCTTGCTGCCATTCTGGTTCTGAAAGACAGGGAAGGCTGTGATACCACGGTGGGAAAGTGAGAATGGCCAGGCACCGGTCGGGTAAAACTCCCTGAGATCTCAGACACGGACAACTTCCTTGTCACCTTCCCCAGCAGATAATACAGACCCAAAGGGGGTCTGGGCGCACAGGTGCCATTCACGGAATGGTGCTAGCTCAGTGTCCCAGGAGCCAAGACAGGGTCTCCCCACGTTGTGTCTTGCGGTCACAGATGATGTAGCATAGCCAGCTGGGGGGGTGGGCATCAGGACACCAGGAGGCCTCATATTTACCCAGGCAAAGGCCAGATCACAACCACCAATGGTCCATCTGCTCCGGTATCATGACTCTGAGAGAAGCTACAGTCTGATACTTTGGGGTAAGGAGCCACCTGCCATCTTCCCCCTAACTGTACATAACTCTGGCAGGGACATGGAGAGGGTGGACGTTGGAGCCCCGTTAGGGACAGGTTTGAGCTGCTGTAGGTAGGCACAACAGGGAGAGGGAAAGGACAGAGTTTTGGCAGGAACCTGAATTTGGTGCCCCTGACAGTGCTGTCCTGGTGTGTGACTATAATCAGGCTGCAGCGTTTTTCAGGATGGAGGCATAGTTAATACGCTGGCCAGCTCCTCTGGAAACGGGAGTGGAAAGCCTGGCTAAAGGCACCCAAATAAAATAAGCCGTTTAGTCTCATCCTACTCAATCTGCTCACCAAGGATGCTGTGCAGTGGGGCACAGTACAGATAGGAAGCATCAGCTCACAGGGGAGTCTCAGGGCTGGGATAGCAGGTGATGCTGCAGATCTGGAGGGAGGGGCACTGGCAGAGCTGGGCAGGGGGTCAGCGCAGGGATATTAGGGGGCTGTGAGTCAGGGAAGAGGCGCTGGCAGAGCTGGGTGGGGATAGCGGGGTGCTGGGAGTCGGGGGAGGGGGACCAGGGCAGGGGTAACAGGATGCTGTAGGTCTGGGGAGAAGCACTGGCAGAGCTGGGGATAGCAGGGTGCTGGCAGTTGGGGGAGGGGCACTGGCAGAGCCATGTGGAGATAGCGGGGTGCTGGGAGTTGGGGGAGGGGCACTGGCAGAGCTGGGTGGGGATAGCGGGGTGCTAGGAGTCGGGGGTCCAAGCTGGGTGATGGCCCAAGCCTGGTGGAGCAGCAGGTTACGCAGCAGGTCAGGTTTCACCCTGACCAGCAGCCCTAGGGGGCAGGGCAGGACCAGCAGCGGGCTGCTCTTGAGATGCCCTGGCAGTGTTGTAGGCAGCCTGCATCACCTGTGTTCCCAGCCACTGCACACCCAGCCCAGCACCATTAAACCCTCGCTTACGACACACGAGCACCGAATTCACTCCCAGCCTTGGGCCACGGCGTCGGTACCTGGAAGAGGGCCTGGCTGTTGATCTCCACCAGCAGCACTCTGGTCTCAGGGCTCCTCTGCCAGCGCTTAGCCTTCGCAAAGAGGAGACTTGGCAGATTCACCGCAAACCCTTGGACCTCCTTGCCTGCCTGCGAAATAAAGCCCAGCAGGACACGTCATCAGAAGGGCAGTCGGAAGGACGCGGCGAGGCTGTGCAGGCACAGGGAAAGCCTCGGGCTACACATGCACCAGAGCCTCACCTGGGGTAAATCGGCTTCAACAGTGCTGTGCCGATTTACACCAGCTGGATATCTGATTTCTGTCTAGCCTGGGCCAGGGACCCAGATGCATCACGGCTCTGGTTTCCAGTGTGGAGGGCCCCAAACTGGGTGTAAAAGAGACGCTGGCAACTTGAGTTAAAAGCATTTCTATTCAAATAGCTGAGCAGGGGTATCTGCACTTTGCTGCCCCCTCCCATCAGCAGCAGCATTGAAAGGAGCCCCCACAGCTTCTCCACTCGTCCCTGGGTCCCCTGCCTCCCACTGTGCCTCAGCCTCACGACAGAAGGGAGGAGCGGGTTCCCCAGGCAGGAGTCTGGGCAGTGGGGCAGGAGGCTCCTCTGATTACCCATCCCTTCAGTCCCATGCAGGAGTCTCAAGGGAAGGAGGTACGAGGGTGCAACCCTCTGGCGGGGCCCGCAGCCCAGTATGCCAGGGAGCTCTCCTAGGGAGTGAGGGCAATGGCACCACGGGTGCTCATGAGACAGAAAGCGCAACTGACTGTCAGCAAGTCAGAGCATGGGACTCCATGGAGGACTGCCCCAGGCCCCGAGGAAGCAAGGGAAATCAGAGTGAAAAAGATTTCCTTTGTAACCGTACAAAGAACAGACGACTGATTTTTCGGGGCGAGAGCATCCCTTTAACTACACGCCATCACCAGACTCGTCCCAGGCTTTCCCCTGGTTATGGGATGGAGTCAGGGCCATGTCTACATTGCAAACCATAATGGTTGTTGCAACCACGACTGGTGTAAACGGGTCTCCTGCTTGTAGCATAGCTGGGCCCTCAGAGGCTCCTGAGGCCCTGGGAATTCTGGATGCTGTGCCTTTAAAATGCTGCCAAAATCTAACATGAGATCCCCTAGTGCACCAAAGCCAGGCTGTGAAGAGCAACCCAGGACCACGCCCTGGAAAGCTTCCATAGAGGCCAGGGAACAAGGATCAACCTGAAAACATGCCAAGTGCAGTAAGAGGTTCTGCAAATGCATCAGTTGGTCTGGGATTCCTGCTCGAGGCCCCTAGCATGGCCTCTGAAATTACTTGCAGGGCTTAAAGTAATCTGTTACAAGATGGCTGGGCCTTTAAAGGGAGTTGGGCCCAGCCGTGGCTAGCCAGCTAGGGATCAGGTGATTATAAAAGCCAGCAGGCAGGGCAGCTGGCTATGATGCTGTCAGAAAGAGCAGCAAGAAGCAGAGTGATTCCCGTGGGAGGCTCTGGAGCAGGACACGAGTCCCAGGTAAGAGACCTGCAGGGAACAGATACCTCCTGGATTTGGGGAAGGCATGGCTGGTGTGGAATTTGTGCTACTTGGTCTTATGTGAAAGAAAGAAATAAAGCTGAAGCCTTCACACTTCAGGGCTTCAAGTGGTCACCAGCAGGAGTCAGGAAGTGAGGGGTTCCCCTCCCCCTGATGTAACTTTTTTTGTCTCCTTCCTCTGAAGCCTCAGAGCTGGGCACAGATGGAGGTGGGACTTTGAATGGGGTAGCCAGTGTGCCAAGGTGGCACAGAGCGTTCTCTCTCCCGGGTACTTGGCTGGCTGGTCCTTGCTCACACGCTAAGGGTCTCACTGGTTGCCATACATGAGGCTGGGAAGGATTTGTCTCCCAGGTCGGATTGGTAGCGACCTGGAGGGTTTTTTGCCTCCTTCCGCACTATGGGGTGCAGGTCACTTGCCAGGATCATCTGGGGGTATCTCACTTCATCATTTCCCTGCTGTCCCCAGGCATTAATGCACCTTGGTCCCTGCTATTCTCTGCCTGTGGTACACAATAGTCTAGTCTAGTCTCCTTTAGGTTGTGATACTTTGGTCTTGTTTCAGTTGCTGTGTTTAGCGTGAGGATGTTGGTGGCCTGACAGCAGGTCAGGCTAGGTCTGGTGATCGCTTCTGGCCTTGAATTCTATGGTCATGATGCTGTGACTATGAGAAAAAGGGCCTGAACCCTGGCATGCCTGCACTCACCTCCAATTTAGACGTGAAGGGCAGATCCTGAGAAGCTTTGCTGGATCCTATCTTCCAGACAGTCGCACGCACTGTACTCGTCCCAAAGGTTTTGTTCTCCCCTTCAAACTCCACCTCTCTCAGGTTTGATTCCAAATGCAGAAGTTTCCTTGCCGGGGAGGGAGGAACAGAGAGTGGGTCTCAGAGAGTCTGGTGATGTGAGGAGGGAAGAGTGCCTCAAAGCAGGGGCTGTCCCACCAACAGCTGAAAGGAGGAGAGCTTTGAGGACCCACTGCTGGGATTGGGAGGCTCTACATCTGACCTACCTTTCCCCGAAACCATTGCTGTCCGAAAACAGGCTAGTCAGGCATGCGAGCAAGGCCCTGAGTTGGGAGAAGGGCAATGGACATAGTTTGTGTGCTGTACTCACTCATATTGTGCTCTGGGCCTGGTGTGTCTTCCTGTGGGTGTAGTGACCTTCTTCATGTAGTTTTCTAAATTCCTTAATTCTTGTTCAATGTCAGGCACCCGGACAGATCTGACCTTGCAGTCTACAGCAGTGGATGTGGAAACAAAAGAGAAGGCTGTGATTAACGCCGGGGTGGGATGGGGCGGGGGAGGACAGCAATGCTGGTTTCTGTAGCATACCCCACCGCAGCAAGTGCTTTATACGGTGTGCTCAGGTGATTGCGTTATTCATGGATTCGCAGTCCTGGGTTTGATGCGGACGGGGCTGAATTCAACGGAGCCACTTTTGATTTGCATCCGCATGAGTGAGTGGCGAGCCAGACCTTGGGTGATCCCCAGGGTCCGGCCTGGGTAGGTGCGAATGGGCAAGCAGCGCACGGGGAGGGCTTACAGCATTGTGGGCCAGGCTTTCAAAGTTATTAGGCTCCGAAGGGGATTCTCAAAAGCACCCCTCGGCATCTTCGGGGGCCTAAATACCTTGCAAACCTGGCCCTTTTTGCTGAGCTGCTGGGGCTGGCCCCGTGAAATGAAGAGTTCACATGTGACGTCCGTCAGGATGCATTAAAAGAGACTCCGCCTATGGTGGTGAGTTTTTTGGCCTGTCCCATTCCTCTCTGGCCTTCAGTTGCTCAGGAGATGGGCTTGTTGGCATTTGCAGAAGACCCCTGAAGAGCCAGAGCTGCACTGTATTGTCAGGAATGGGCTAGCTGGGGGTAATAGCAGGTAACGGATACCGTGGCAATAGCTTCGCCACATTATCTGACAGGCCATTATGTTACAGCGGCTCTAGCATAGGATGGACATGAGTTCGCCCTATCTGCTCAGGCCGAGAACCTCAAGGTGCAATCTCCAGCATCCAGGCTACTGCAGGCGTGTTCGCTTGTCTCTTACTCTGTCTCCAGCTACAATGCAGCTGAGGCCACCCTGGTGCCCATCTGCAGGCAGGGCGATGGCAAGTCCTCGCATCCACAACTCTATCTTGATCTCCATAGTCTCCAATTGCGCAGATGTTCTAAAGGATGGGGTGTGGCTGGTGTCATGATGGATCCATTTAAGGCCTCTGGAAAGCTGTAATCGGAGGACCCATACTCCTGAAGGCAGCACAACAGGCCATTAAATGACCCTCCTGGTGGATGGGACATTTCGACTAGATGGGGGAGTGACAGGCAGGACCCTTGCAGCCACATTTTCAAAAGTGGTCACTTCTTTTGGGTGCTTAAATGGAGAAATTTTGGGCTGGATTTCCAGAGGCGCAGAGAACCCCAGCTCCAGCTCTCCTCAGTGGGAGAGGTGGGATTTCGACACAGTGGGAAATCGGGCCCAGGGCGCTGCAGAGGGTGCCCAAGAATTGAAGAACCCAAAATCAGTGGCCATTTTTGAAAAATGATGGAATTACCAGCCAGGGGAGAAGCCAGCTGCCCTTCTCTGCCTCCTATTGGAGGCGCAGCTACATGTGGGGTTTTCCCAGACCCTTCCCATAGCCACCCCTGAGTAGCTTTCAAGACTGAGCACGGTCAGAGGCTGCAGTGCTACAGCTGCAAACTTTCTAACACATTTAACACGTGGATTCAACTTTACCATGGAAGGGGAAGGAGTAAACGGCAGCACTTCTTAGGGAGGCGTTCTGCAAGCCCTCGTCATGGGCATAGGACACGTTGAAAAGCACAGGAATGCCACTTTTGTTCTGTGTCGTGCTTGCAGTTGAAAAGCAGAGGGAAATGTCTGCCTTGGTGCTCAGTGTGTAGTTGCTTTTGCCATACGTGAGGTTGAAACTGCTGTCCCTCTGGTACCAGTAGATGCAGAAGCGGTAGGGCCCCAAAACCGCCGATAAAGAGACGTTTTCTAAGTTTGCTGGGAACGGCGCCCTTATCTTGAACATCTCCGCGCTGTTCTCAATGGTGATGTTCTCTGCCTGCTTTTCGTAAATCAGCCAACTTTGGTTCTTTTGTTGTCTATCGCCACAAAATCGGAAGTCTGCTTCATGGCGGTGGCTTCCATGGACCCCTGTGTTACATAAAACCACACTGTGAGGTGTAGCTCAGCCTGAGGGGCTCCATGCTCCAGGGGTTGCCAAGGCTAGTCACGGCCTTGAGGACCCCATAGACACTGCTGTCTATTACTTATTACGTGGCTCACAGTAAGGCTCAGCTCTGAAAACCCTGGTTCTCACATGGCTCCCACTACCACAGTGTCTGAGTGCCTCAGTTGTTCATGTATTTATCCACACGTTGCCCTGTAAGGCACGGCAGGGCTATTATCCCCATTGTACGAATGGGGAAATGAGGCCCAGAGAGATTAAGTGACTGCCCAGGGTCACCCAGGGAGGCTTTTGCAGAGCAAGCACTTGAAGCCAGCTCTCCGGAGGCTCAGGCCAGGCCCTCAACCCAAGATCATCCTTCCTCCGAATGGACTCTAACCTCACCCGGGCAAGCTGCACGCTTCCAGGTGTGCTACAGGATGAGAGGAATACAAATAACAATTCATTCTCCACCATCATCCCGTCTCGTTCCTGCCCTGATTCATCTATCTGCCTCCAGCCTGTCCTGGAAGGAGAGAGGAATTCCATCTTGGAACGCAAGGACTGTCGCTCTGTCTTTCAGGAAACTTAATTAGAGGAAAAGTTCCTCTACACCTCCTGCCCCCTCCTCGCTCCATACAGGGACGACTGCTACCTTCTAACGGGTACTGTCCTGGCGGTGGGGAAGCTAGATAATACAATAGCCAAGTCGGCAAGGATGTAGTAAGCCGTATGGATAAGGCCCCACCAAATTCACAGCCGTGAAAAAGTGTCACTGACTGACTGTGAAATCTGGTTCTCCCCCGTGAAACCTGGCTGTCGTAAGGGGTCGCAGTATTGCCACCTTACTGTGGTGCTGCCTTCCAAACTGGGCAGCCGGAGAGTGGAGGCTGCTGGATGGGCACCTCGCTTTGAAGGCAGGGCCAGTGCCAGCAGCAGGGCAGAGGTGAAGGTGGCGTGGGATGGGGTGTTGTCACTTTTGGGGACAGAGCTGGCCTTATGGGTGGGTGATGTGGATGACTGCCCAGGTGCCGTGGTCGGGGGGGCACCGTGGTCACCGCCCCCCTGCCTCACCTCACCACACAAAGCCAGCCCAAGGCCCCTTTAATCCCAAGCGCTGGGCCCAGAGCCAGGGAGGGGCAGAGCTGTGGGCGCCCCAGCTGGAGACTTCTACGGTGCACCAGGCTCCAGCTGCTAGTCCTAGCTGCGCTGAGGAGGGGCGGGACTTGCTCTTCTCAGCACAGGCTGTTCCCAGGGCTGGGTCAGACCCACCTCAGGGAACTCCCACGGCTGCAGGAAGCGCTATGGCTGCTGGGTGGGAACTCGGCTCTGAAGGCAGCGCCGCCACCAGGAGCAGCGCAGAAGTAAGTGTGGCAATACTGCAACCCCCTTAGAATAGGCTTGCAACTCCCGTCCTCCTCCCCACACACACACACGGCCCCCTTTTGAGTTGGGACCCCCACAGTTACAACACTGAAATTTCCAATTTTAAATATCTGAAACCAGGACATTTCCGATTTTTAAAATCCGATGGCTGTGAAATTTACTAGAATGGACCGTGAATTTGGTAGGGCCCTATGTATAGACCAGCATAGAGGTGAGGAAATAACCAGGGAGTGTATTACCTTGTGACAGGAGAAGCAGAGCCAGAAGGAGGAGATCCATCATGGGCAGCTTTCTGAGTTCTTGATGTTCCTCAATGAGAGACTTTGACCCTGATGGATAGAAGCAGAGTGAGTCTGTCTGGAGAACTGCAGGAATTTTTCACAACTCAGGGTCTGAGAGAGACAGAAAAGCCTGTCGTTCTTTCTGCAGAGAGAAGAAGGAACGGTAGCTCTATGTGCAAGAAGGTGAATCAACCTTTTTATTGTCATCTGCCATTAGAGGGAGCCAAGGATTGCTAAATCCAAGTGAAATGTTATGGGGTGAGTGAAACGGTTGCATAGAGTGAGTGACAATGAGAGAGACTGCTCCTTATAGAAGGCTGGATTAGCATTGTGATGCACTGCCCGCCCAGGAATCCAAAACAGACAGCTTTCAAAATAATTATTGAAGAAACAAAATTCCTCTGCCTGTTTCCTGTAAAATATTTCCTTGTGTTGGGGTGTATAAACCCCACACAGGCTTACAAAGGGCAAATGGGAGCCAGAGATCCTAATTACCCCACCTTGTTTCACCTGGGGGGCACATCTTGTTCAATTCAGGATCAGACTCAGCCGGGGTGGAAGGAAGGGGTTCAGTGCAGTAGAGGATGGAGATCCTGTGTCCTCCTCAGTAGGAGAGAAGGCCTAGGGGAGACAGAGTAGAAATCTTCTTCTGGGTGGAAAGGCTGAAGAAGGATCCAGGCATAAGGGAAGGAAGAGAGAAACAAGCTGAAGGAGCCAAGATTAGCTTTTGCAGTGGGCTCCTAGGAGAGGGACAGGACTGGGGAGAAATGGCCTTGTGGGTTGGTGTCCTGACAATAGGGCAGAGGACAAAGGGGAATCGGACTAGATCCTGGGATCTCAAATCCCTAGCGGCAGGAGCAAGTTGGTGGTGGTTTTGTTTGAGGTTAGTTGGGGCACAGACTGGAAGTGAGGTAAGCCCCCCTGTGGGCAGAAGGTTTCTTGGTTTACTACCTGTGTTTTTACTGGTAAAGGGAGGAAAAGTGAAGAGATTCAGAACATTACCGGCAGCCGGTCAGACGCACGTGACCTGGAGAGAGATGAAGCTTTCTCTAAGCTGAACAATAATGTTCCATATGTTAGTGCTCATGGGAAGTGCTGAAATGGCAGCCTTGGAGGCTCTAGTCCTCAGTTCATTGCAAAACAGCCAAGCTCCTTACAATGCCCTGCCAATGTGTCTCACTGTTGAATCAACAGGCACACTCTATGGGCCAGGGGGGTGGCTTGGTCCCCCATTGTCCAGTTCATCCTGGGCATCTCTTCTGAAAAGTCTGCCAGTCCTATAGCATGAACACTCCCCCCATGGGAACTGTGCTATGGCTGCCCAATTCATTTCACATTGGCCACCACGTGGGCATCAGCTGGTGACAACTGCTGACCCTACAGACCTGGGCTACACTTGACCATGGGGTTGAGTCTCATTTATACACCACTCTGGCAGTCACATGACATCTACACCAACTTTAAGGACCCATTAAACTGCAACAGTGGTGTAAAGGGGCTTAGTCTACAGCAGAATATCCTGCTGGTATACTGTTGCTCGTGGTGTGAGCATTTTTTATATACCAGCAAAAAAAAACTCCTCTTGCTTATTTCATCCAGGGAACTGATATAAGCTATATGACAAAACGAGTTTTTTGTCAGCATAGTTTGAGTCCAAGCTTGGCAGGTTTGCCAGTATACATGTACCAGTTGACTCTTTTTCTATTAGAGCAGGTCTGAGTGTAAATGAAAATCAGGCTCCTGGAAATGACATGATCTATATATCTCAATGCGGAACCATTCAGAGTCCCTCTGAATTAAACTGAAGTCGTGGGGCTTGATTGTTCTCATTCCAGGGTAAGGGAGGAGGAACTCTTCTGAGGTCAGTGGAGATACTAGAGTAAACCTGGTAACACCATAAGATTCAAGTGGAGTGAGTCTTCGTCTACCCTGGTGTTAGCAAGAGAAGAATCAGTACCATGGAATTTATTTTTGTGAGACAAGGGTGGTTATCTCTGGTTTTCTATAGAGAGTATAAATATAGTCCAGATGCTCAGTATTGCGTTTTTTACTTACTCCCTTTTTATCAGTGACCTGGAAGTAAATCTAAAATCACTGCTGATTAAAATTTGTGGCTGACCCAAAGATTGGTGAAGTGGTTTAAAAAAACCTGAGGCCAGGGCAGTTGTACCGAGCAGTCTAGATTGCATGGTAGACTGGTCCCATTCACACAAAAGGCATTTTGTACAGCCAAATGCAAGGTCCTACATTCAGGAACAAAGTGCACAGACCTAGGGAGCTGTACCCACCTGAGGTCCTGGCGCAGTGCTGTGCTAACGGGGCGAATGCAGGCCGTGGCTATATGAACAAGAGGTGTGGTCGATACTGGAACACTGTGTACAGTTTTGGGACAACATTTTTAAAAAGGGTGTTGGAAAAAGTGGTGGAGTTGCCAAAAAGAGCCACAAAAATGATTCGAGGGCTGGAGAAAATACCTCCGTGGCTTAGCATGCAGTCTAGTCCTCTTTTCAAAGAGAAGCCCGAGAAGCGACTCAGTTATGGTGTCTAAGGACCTCCACAGGGAAACAGACTGTGTATTAAAGGGTTCTCATATCTAGCGGAGAAAGGCAGAGCAAGAATCAGTGGCTGCCTGGGAGTTAAAGCCAAACCAATTCAAACTAGAAGTAAAGCACACACTTCTACAGTGAGGTGATTAACTACTGGAACAAATCACCAAGGAAGTGGTGGATTGTCCATCTCTCGATATTCTCAAATCCCAACTGGCTGCCTTTCTGGAAGATGTCCTTTGGCCACACACAAGTTGCTGGGCTATACAGGAAGTCAGACTAGATGACCTAATGGTCACTTCTGCACTTAATCTTTGGGAATCTTGAGAATTCAGTGTGCACATGAGTCAGCTTTGGCTGTCTGCCCATGCAGGCCCACCAAGGAGGGGGTTGTAGAATATAAATACAAGTATTTGGCCCATTACCTGTTACCCTTCCTCATGTCCCTCCTAGGATTTGTAGCAGCAGCAGAAACAAATGATCATGTTGCGATATCCATGAAATAATCTCATACTCTAGTTCAGTGGTTCTCAACCTTCTTGGGTCCAAGACCCATTTGTAAACCTTGATGGCTTGTCATGACCCAGTGCCCTCCCCCTCAAGGGGGACGGTGTTGGGGGCTAGAAGGGACTGGGGTGCAGTGGGAGAAGCTCTGGGGACCAGGAGTGTGGTACGGCTGTGGGGGAGTGGTACGAGGCAGGTGCTGCAAGCTGGGGATACACTGGAGTGCAAGTATTTATCAGAGAACGTGACCCCAACTGCTCCCTCCCAGCTCCTGTCCTACAAGGCCGGCTAGGCTCAGCTCCCTACTCTGGGTGTTGTGACCTCTGGAGCCGCAGCACTGATCAGGTTTGGCCTGGCCAGACCAAATCTGTGAAAGTGGCGTTGTGACCTGGCGCTTGGGGCTGTAGTGCCACTCACTGAAATTTGGCCCAGCTGCCCTCCCCATCTCCCGCCCGTCGTCGTCATGGAGGGTGGCTGGGCCAACCCTGGGTGGCACTAAGACCCATGCACTAGGTCACGATGCCTGGAGGAGGGAACTGAGCCCAGCCAGCCCCACAACCTCTTGATACGTTCTAGTGACCCAATTTTGGGACGTGACTCACGGGTTGAGAAACCTTGCTCTAGTTCAACCACCACAGCCAGCATATCTGCCACAGCTGTTTTTCTATCACCATTTCACTGCATTGCATCTGATTTTCTGGCTCTTTCTCCTATTTTTCCTTCCTCCCATTTTGCTGCTGAAATTATAGCGAGGCAAAATCAAGCCCGAGGAAAGAACAGAACATTCTGACAGCTGTTCAGAGGCAAGTGAAAACAGAGCTCCTGGTCTCAGTCCAGAACCCAGAGGACGGTTGTCCACATCACAAAAAAACACTGCTACAACTAACAGTAACGTCCCCTCTGGGCAGGCTAGGCCACAATTTTTCAAGATTGGGTTTTTGTCTCCTTCCTCTGAAGCATGCACGACTGGCTGTGGTCAGAGAATACATCTATTCTGAAATCAAAGCTGGGAAGGCAGCGCCAGTAGATATAGCCACGCTAGCGTGGCTAAAAATAGCTGAGTAGATGTGTGGGTTTCAGCACGGTACCCAAGGTCCTCGGTGCGCTTGTACAGCCCACTGCTATTCTTAGTCATGCGAGTGTGCATATGAGAGTTTGTACATATGAGAGAGCTTCATTCAACCCTCAGAGCGCAGGGTCGGCACACCCAGAGACAGGATATTGGACTGGCCGGTCCTATGGTCCGCGTTGAACCACTGGTCGGATGCAGTCTGATTGCTATGTCCTTGTTGGCAATCTCAGGAGAGAAGCCATGGAGACTCTGGAGGGAGAGCGTTGGGAAGCTGACCCTGGTGCTGCCCACGTTGTACCCCTTCTGTGGCAACGAGGGAGGCCTCCAGTCTCAAGGGCTGCCAATCTGGCTCCTTCCCAGCACTAAAACCACTAACCAGAGTTTGCACCAGGTCTAGCTGACCCAGAACTTGTGATTTAGGGGGTGTCTGTCTGTCCTTTTTGGGGTTGTTTGCTTCCTCCACTCTACTGCTTCTCCAACGCTGGAGGATTTCACAGCGAGTTCTTTGCACTTGTACATCCGCCTTTTCCGTGCTACTGCTCTCGAATAATGAAACCGGCCATCACGGTCTCATTTACATTCTAATGTGCTGAAAGGTTCAACACTTTGGTGTGTGTCACACCAGGGGGCGAGGTGAAGTGAGAGAGACCAGTAAGAGGTAGGAAGCCAGAGGGAGAAACATACAGCACTCCAACTCAATTGCGTCTGCGGGCTGGAGGATGTGGCCCCCACAACGGAAGTGACACTCTTGTTAATTATTTATATTGCATTAGTCCTAAAAGCCCCAATCAGAAATCCGGGCTCCACTGCGCCAGGTGTTGTACTCTCCTGTAATACAGAGACAGGCTCTGCCTACCATACCAGCTTGTCTGCATCCCTCTCGTGCCACGCTCCATTTCCTCAGATCAGTCATTCCTAGACCCTACCTCCTGAACTGCACCGAATCTGGACTGACCTTCCCTCCCCAAAAGTCAGCTCCTTCCTTCCCTCCTCCCCCACTCCTGCCTGCATGGGAAAGGTGGGGTGTATCTTATTACCTGCTTCTTTCCCAGGATACCAGGCCATACTTTGTGGCTATGCCTTTCCAGGTGCTGCTGCAGAACTCGCATAAAACTTGGCAGCAGGACTGTCTCTGTATTTTTCTTTACTGCCGATCTGACCCTTGGGGGGGGTGATTCTGATCTCACTCACACAGGTGCAAATCAGGACAAACTCCCTTGAAATCAGCAGAAAGAAACC
The DNA here is from genome assembly GCF_026122565.2 of Emydura macquarii macquarii. NCBI lineage: Eukaryota > Metazoa > Chordata > Testudines > Chelidae > Emydura > Emydura macquarii. The sequence goes on along the minus strand of NW_027130432.1, from coordinate 12,210,158 downwards.
AGGGTGAAGCCAATGAGTGAAATTAGAATCAGGCTCTCGGGGTGAAATCTTGGCTCCAGGGCAGTCAATGGAAAAACCTCCCTAGAGTCAAGATTTTAAACCTTGGAGGATCCCCTGCTGTTCAGAGGCAGCCGCTCTCTTTCCGCAGCACAATTGCCAGTCCCTCCGTGCTCTGACCTGCACAAAGCACCCAGGATGTTGGAGCCCTTCAGCCCCCTGGCACACAGCATCCGCCTGCTGACACACCTCCAAGCGTGGAAACTGTCTGTGCTCATGGGAACCAAGGTTTTAAGTCCAGCATGGTTTCCTTCTGAGCCAGTCATGCTGTGTCTGCAATGTGACAATGTGGATCCAGCATAAAGATCAGGGGGAATATAGGGAAGAGAAACGGACGTTGGTTAGGCCCCAGAGAAAGCTCAGAATTGGGGGGCCATCAGACATGTTCTTGGCTATCCCTTAGTGGCTTCATGGGGAAGATTGCTGAGCAGTGTCTCGTTTTGCTACATGGTCTAGGAAGTAGCTTTTGTGAGTCTGGTCCCAATTTGAGTAAGATCTGAAGCATCAGGCTACTGCGGGAATTGAGGTTGGAGGTTTCCCGTGCAAATGCCCTTGCTGTCATAGCTGCTGTGCAAACAGGCTAGTGGCTGGGAGTATGCTGTGCTAGGCATGGTCTTCCCAGCTTCAGACAGCGAGCAGAAGGTGCTAAGTGACTTCTGCCACATGCCTTGTTCTCATCAGCCCAGCTACCTCAACGGGCCAGCGCTCTGACTTGAAAGCCAGTGGCTTCTCACTGTCTGTATTTTACCTCCACCTGCAGCAGACGTGGCTCCACCCGCAGGGCGCACAGCACGAGGGGGGGGCTATTTTTAGAGCAGTTTTTCATTGTCTAACCACAGTAGAAAAGTACGGTATTGATCAGCACGGCAGGGCAGAGAGAGCGGAGCCCCTGTGCAGCTGCTGCTCGGAAACTCTGGCTTCCTGCGGGAGTTTCGTTGTGCCCAATGCTTTCTGGCACCGTGGGCGCAAAGGAACTGGCAGACGTGTCCGGGAATGAGACGCACCAGGGCTGCGTGACAGCTGCTCTGAAGCAGTGTCTGATGGGGGAAAGGCTGGCCTGTGGGCCTCCTCGGGGAGCAAAAGAGGCCATGGGGAAGGCAATAGCTGATCTACTCCACTCTGAATTCAGCCTGTTTTCCTTTTCTCACATTCCCTCCTTCTTTCTGTCCCCCTTGTCAATCTTCTCTGTCCTCCCATCTCTCCTCTCCATCCTCTCTTCTACTCTCTCCTACTCCCAATCTGAACTCCTTTCCAACTTCTCCACATCCCCGGACCTGATCCATCCCTCTCTCCCCTAATAATAATCAGCCCATCCCTCTACCTCCAGTTCCCTCTCCCTCCCTGGTAATACACATTTTCCTCTCTGGGTACGTCTACACAGCAAAGAAAAAACCCCCAGGCCAGCCCATTCTGGGGCTGTTTCATTGCCGGAGTCTGGGCTCTAGGACCCTGTGGGGTGGGAGGATCCCAGAACTTTAGCTCCAGCCCAAGCCTAGAAGTCTACAGAGCAGTGAAACGTTTCTATAGCCCGAGCCCCGCAATCCCGAGTTGGCTGGCTAGGGTCAGCTGCGGGTTTTACTTTGCTGTGTAAATATACCCAGGGTCTTTCATCCTATCTCCATGGGTTGGTTGCCGTTTACACTAGGGCTCCCAACATCGCCAACATCCAGTGCAGATGGACTGGTTCTAGCAATGTGGGAAACATTTGCTACGTTTCCCCCACTTGTGTAGGTGGACTATGGTGGCTGGAAAACTAGTAAAATGATAATGCCACAAGAGGCTGAAAAATGAAGGGGCCAGAAGTTTTAGCCAGCCAGTTTAAAACGCTTTGTATTTGTTGAGGCCTGTTTAATTCCAATGACTCATATTTGGGAGAAAGGAAGCTTTTGTTACACAACACCCCCATCCTTTCACTTTGAGTTGGTTATGGTGAGTTCTACCACCTGGACACACCTCCCCATCCCTGATGTCCTGAAGCAAAACTAGGAGAGGCCAAATGCGACATTCCTGATATTTCTAACGTAAGAAACAAACTTAAAAGAAACTAGCCCTCCCAGGCCTTCGTTGCCATGATGAGATGAGATGGCACATGCCCAGTTTTCTTTTTAAAGCCTCCTTTTTTGCTGATCTTTTGAGGAATCCCCCGCACGGTATCTCCAAATAGGCTGCTGCTGGGTCCCCAAAGAACATGGGCATAGTGGGCTGGAATGTGCCAGGACGCTGATTCAGTGGAAGACTGTGTGTGCAAAGGGAGGGATTTTCAAGAATGCTTGGAGTCGGCCTAGCTCTGCATCCATGCAGTCAAGGGGAGCCGAGCTAGGCCCAGGCTGAGGACTCTGGAAAACCCCACCCTAAGTGGCCCCTCGCTTGGCACTACTTGCTCTCAGGCCCCCTGCCTCTTCTGCTGCTCTTCTCTGATTTCCAGCTCCGTCGCTGCTTTCTCGCTGGTAGCGAAGTGCCCGGAGCTGACTGCAGGTTTCCCCAGTGTGCCATTCATGCCCTCCCCCCCCCCCTTTCCTCCCTTCTGTTTCTGCTTTCAGGCAATACACGGAGCTGTGAGCTCTTGCACGCTGCCCTCGCAGGGATCACGGCAACTTCTCTGTAACAGGCATCCTACCCTGAAGCGGGGAAGGAAGATGGCTTGGGTGCACGGTCACCATTTCCCCTTTCTCCCCACCCTGGGCCTCCCTGCTGCAGGTTCATCCAGGCTGGCTTCTGATGCAGTTGTGCTCCTCACCGAATGAAACCACATTGGGAAAGGGAGCCAGGGCAGTAGCTGGGGTTCCCCACCCTCTCTAGAGTCTGAGACCGGGGCTGTGCTGACACTGCTTCCCCCTAAAGCTGTGTGTTGCAAGACCTCATGACTTGGTGCCACCTCAGGGTAGGCGGCTGGACTCGACAACCACTCAAGGTGTCGGCCAGCCCTACATTTCTGTGATTCTGGGCAAGGTCAGTGTCTGGGAATCGGCTGTGGCCAGAGACGCATGACATTATCCACGATGTGCTCAGTTCTGGCACCTTGGCAGCGGTATCCAAGAGACCTGGTTTCCTGGGTGAGCCAGGGCGTCCCGGCTCCGAAGCTTGGCTCAGCGAGGGGGGTGGGCGGTGATGGCACATCCCGAGACACTCGAGGGCTGCTGGCTGGAGTGCGGCACTGTGTAGCCACAGCGAGCTGGTGATTTCTGGGCCCAGATGCGACCCGTGGGCAGGGGGTGAGCTGTGGGTGAGCTGTTGTTCTGCAGAACGACGGCCTCTGAACGTGAGCTGAGCATTAGAGATGCTTTCATTTCAGAGTTTCTCTTCCCTCCCTCACGGGCCCCTGATCTCAGCAGAGAGGCAGGTCACCCCGTGGCCCCCTCTGAAGCCCATCGTGATGACTCCAGGATGGTGAGGATGGGGTTGTTTTGGGGGTGGGGGAGGATACAAGGCAGTGCCAGGCTGTGCTCCAGGACAACGGGATCAAAGGCAGGGCCTGACATTAGAGCCTCATGGCAACCCCTTGTCCTCGCTCCCTGCTGGAACAACGAGCAAAAGGCTGCCCTGGGCTCCCCTACAGGCGGTGCCACCCCTACAGGTGGTGCCAGGCTGAAGAGCACAGGGCTGCTCTCACTCTCTCTTCAATAAATAAAACCGTGGGAATTTGCACGCTGAGCTCTGCTGCTGCTGCCCCCAACAGAGAGACTCAGTGGGAAGCTCAGGCAGCATTTAGTCCCAGGGAAGGGGGGCAGTTCCTGTGTGTGTTGATGTGTGTGTGTGTGTCTTCTCTCTTTGCCGCCCCGGTGCCTCCTCCTTTCTTGAGGCACCAAACAAATGCAATTCACTAGGACTAGGCTGAGGGACCCAGCAGCTGAACTTTAGCTACTCCCCCCCCCCCACCACCCCTCATGTGCTGCAGGCTGGGCCACAGCAGGAGAGGGCTCCCTTCTTGTTAATCTAAACTGACTCTTTATTAAAGCAACTACTTACAGAGGTGCTCCGGGTTCGTGCTCTTTGCCCCGTGCATGCAGTCTGACCTCTTCGGGCCAGCCCTAAACCCTTCTCTCCTGCAACCTGGGCTTCTCTCCCCACGTTCTACCCCCACCCCGGCTCACCTCCGCCAGAGGACTGAAAAACCACCACAGGGGAATAGGGGGAAAGTGGATCTTGTGCCAAGGCAGTGGCAAGCCGGCTTTGCTTCCCAGGGGCAGCTTTGCACAGCCAGAGGCACCAGATGGCTGGGGAAGATTACGCCATGGTACTTTTTGGAGGTACCTTGCAGCCTGCCAGCACTGGTCAGCTGGGAGCGGTGGGGGTGCAGCGAGACCTCTGCTGCTGCTCATATGAGGCCCAACGAGAGAGTCGCTCCCTATTTTCCACTCCCTGGGGAATTGTAAAATGGGCTGGCAGCTTCTTTCTGGTTCCCTGGGGCCTTTTCTTCACAAGGAAGCCTCTAGTCCCCACAAAGGCGGAGCCGGACATCCCTGTTTCACACTAAAGCAGGCAATGAACCGCAGCCCAAGCGCTGGTGTGTGGCTCAGTCAAGCCCAGCCCTGCATTTTGGAGTGGAGACCAGCAGAGGGTCGGGGTGTGACGGTGTCTTGCTGGGACAGGCCACGGATGCATTGCCAGTGTGAGTCCGGGGCTGGCCCATATTGAGCTAGGTCTGTCGTAGCGGGACCCCAGGCAGCAGGATCCCGACCCTGGATGGGGTTGTCAGGGGTTTGGCTTCATCTGACACTGTGTTCCCCTGGCCCTGGGGCCGCCTTCCTAGGAAACTTGTCATTGATCGGTTTTGGTGTTGCTGCCACTTCAAAACGTAGGGACTCTTATCTGCACATGTTAATTACAGAAACTCTGACCCAGAGCAAAACCCCTGTGGGGCAGCTGCTATTTCCTTCCCCGAGGGCTGCACCCCCTGCCCAGAAGCTGCACAATACTCAGAACGGAGTTTCTTGCTCTGACCAAGGACTGAGATGTAAAAGCCCTGGGGAGTGAGATACGCCCTATGAAGCGCTCTCAAGGGAATAAGCGGATTCCTTGCTTCTGCAGTGGGCCATTCATCACTGCAGCAGCTGATCATAGTGGGGGTCTCAACCCATTGCTCTGAGGCCAGGGGCTGCCTTCGTGACCATGCTTTGTTCTCGAGTGAACACCCCTCGTGCCTACTGGAGATGGGGGGGTGAAGCATCTCTGCACACAGAGGGCGGTGCCCTCTCGAACACACATGCTGTCCTGGGGGCTCTAGGGACTAAATTCACCCTGCTGTGCATCGCTGAAATCGAGGGGTTACCGACCCGGGCAGCCAAGGCTGGCCTGTGAGATGAAAGCAAAGCTCAGGCTTTGCGGGCACAGCTCTGGATTGGCAGCCCCTGAATACCTGGGGGTCACCACTGCTGGGCTTGGAAACCACACCCCCGTTTACCAAAGGGACTGGCTGGCTCTCCTCTGCTTCCGCTTTCTTGCCCTGTGTGTCAGATGTTCTCTCCCAGCCCAGGTGCTCTCCAGGGGCTGTTCCTCAACCGGGGCAGGCACATCCCTGTGCTTGCACCACCTCCGTTCAGGGCCTAGAGTTGGCCCTGCTCCATGGGGCTTGGGAAGGGGGCAGCCATGCTGGGCACAGCAATGGACTGGTCATACTGCTCCGTGCTCCAGCCTGCCCGCACCTCTTTGAGCCTTGAGAGGCTCTGTGCAATGCCGGCCCAGCGGCCCCCTGGCACTCATCAAACTGGCACAAAGGGGTCCCGGGGCAACAACAAATTTTCCCCTTGGCAAGCTGGAGCTGCTCACCCAGCAGCACTTCTCATGCCACTTGGCTGCTGATCTGCAGGAGAAGCTGCTGGGCTCCTCAAGAACCACTAGTTCTGGGCTTTTGTGGGGCGACTCTGGCTTCTGCAGCAGAGAGAGCCTGAAACCTACAGAGAACCGCTCAGATGGGACGGAGGCACCACGGTTTTGCTTGCTTGACTGGAAGATAGCTGGAGAGCTTTGGCCTTTGAAACAGGGCTGGGATCTCTGAGCTGGAGGAGTCCCAGCCAATGTACTCACACAGCTCAGCAGGCCTCTTCTGCGTCGCCCCGCGCCTTGGGCAGTCGCTTACCCCGACATAGCGTGGGTGTGACATGCTCGTGGGTTGGAACGGAAGCGATTCACACCCCCTTGGCAAAGGGGGTAAAGGAGGACTCCAGGTAGAGGGTAACAGGGCATCAGGGCAGGCAGAGGAGAGGCGCTGAGCGTCACGGGGGTGAGGATGGCCCCCTAACCGGAATCTAGGGGATGCCACCGAAAACAGTCCCATGTGTGGTTTGTGAGTCATCCCTCCGCTTCCCCCCCCAACAGCTTCTAGGGCTGTCTGGCACCTGGGCTGTGCTCATTTCACATTGCTGCTCTCCACAGCTGGCTGGTTGATGCTGGGCTTTCCCTCCCCCGCCCTTGCTGCTCTCTAAGGCTGGGATCTCCCCTCGCTGCTCTCTGTGTTTTTGTACAGCGCTTTGCACCAGGGGATCTTGGTCCATGACTCCTAGATGCTATGGTAATATATATTAATAATAGGACTAGCGCTTGTCCTAGGGTTGGGCTGTCCCCCCGGGGCTGGCTCCCCCCTCGCTGTGCCCCAGGGTTGTCTGGCGGCTGCTGCCAAGGGCTGGGCTTTCCTCTCACCGCTGCTGTCTGATGATGCATCTGCGCTAGCAAAACGGAGGCCCCTCATTGCGCCCCCCACGGCTTCAGTGGTTGCAGCTGTGGTGCAAAGGGCTGCTAGAGACAGAGCACCGGCGTTTTGCCCAGGTGCTTCACCCTCCTCTGATCCTGGCTGGGAGGGGGAGATTTAACCCAGATCTGAGTTTTGCTAGTGTAGACAAGCCTTAAGGTTGTCTGGCTGCTGCCGCCCCAGAGCCTGGGGTGCTTCCTAGGGCCAGGCTCTCCCCTGGCTGCTGCTGCCTCGGACCTGGCTGGGCTCTCCCTGTGAATGTGCAGTGGCAGCGAAGCACGGGCTGCCCAGGCTGTGCAGTCTCGGATGAGAACACCAGACGGTTGGTGCCCCCCTCTCCTAGGAGCTTTCCTGTTCTTAGAAATTCAGCGCGGACGCCCAGCCCGAGAGCTGACAACCCACCCAAGCCCTTCCCTATCTCACGGGGCCAGGCAGATCCTTCCTCCCCACAAGCTCCACAAGGCCTAACTGGGCCGTTTTCTGCATCCTTGTAGCCTGAGATGCCAACCCGCAGCCTTTTCCTCCTCCCTGGCAGAACAAACGGCTTTATCTCCCCCCAGCTAGGAATAGGCCTCGGGGTATATTTAGAACCCACCTCAAGGCCTGCCGTTCAGTGACTTCAATGGGCTGCATGGAGAACAATAGCGCACAGAAGTTCCTGCTTAGTCACAATCGGCCAGAGTACAGCTGGGTCTCAGGGGCATTAGGTAACCAGAGGGGATACAGGCGCGGATGGAGTACCTCCCTTCCTGCCCCCAATGGCATTAGCCCTGGGCTGTAAAAGCAGCCGTGTAACAGGCTGGGATCCTGGGCTCAGGCAAAGGCAGATGTGACTTGTGCGGGGCTCAGGATTCTGCCCCCAACTCGCACCAAGAGACCTTCACCCCTGTGCTGGGATCCAGCCCAGGGCTGGTGCACCACTTTGCCCCTCAATATACAGCCTTTAGGGCACCTGAGATCAGCATGAAGAAGGATCCTAGGGGACTGGTCCGTTGTAACGCTCCAGCCTAGAGCCAGCTGCAGCAAAGTAGAGACCCTCAGGAAACGCAATGTACCAGCTGCCAGAAACAAAGTGGGGCTGATACTGACCTCACTCACACCAGTATAAACCAGGATTAAGAATAGGAGTCAACAGCATCTCATGGGTGTAAAACTGGTGTCAGTGAAATTGAACTTACACCCAATAGCTGGCCACATAATAGTTTGCAGGCTGTGGGCACTATGTTACCAGCTCTCGTGATTTTATTGCAAATCTCAGGATAGTAAGTATTTTTCTTCAAGCCCCAGCTCCTGGAGGAAGGGTGATTACATGAGATGCTCCACTTTCATTTAAATAAAATGAATAAAAATAAAAAGTACGTTTTGCGCCCTTGTGGTGATGGAGAAAAGCTCAGACACATGAATGCAAAAGGCTAAAAATCATGGGGGCAAAAAGCACTCATTTTAAAAAAATCTCATTATTTGGGGGGGGGCCTGACCCCCTGCTGTTTAAATGCTTGGGGTTAGCAATGCTGTTGGAAGCTGGGTTTCACTTGCTATTTGATTTTTTTTCCTTACGGAGGGGAAGGATGATCTTATATCTTCATTGCATGACTGGCAGTGAGAAGGCCAGAGTTCTGTTCCCTGCTTTTGCCTGCTCTGTAGCCTTTTGGAAAATATGTCAAAGCTCTTTGCCTCAATTTCCCTATCTGTAAAATGGGGATATCTGCTGACCTGCCCCACAAGGAGGTTGGAGAGCTAAATTCACTGAAGTGTTTGAAGCCCTTGGAGAACCTGGCTTACCACATAAATAAGGGAGAGGCAGGTCCCACTATCATTCCCCTAGTCTGATATAAGAGTCTAGTAAAGCTGGTCAGATTTTTTTGCTGATTTTACTTATTGACGTTTGCCTTTGCAAAGCATTTTTGCACCAGACCTCTCATTTTCAGATCTGCTTGAGATCTGCTTGCACAGATCGCTGTGTGTAAACAACGCAAAAACATCATAGCTGAACAAATAGCAGCCTGTGCGTTATTCATAATGTTGGCATTCGAGCTTCAGAACTAGCCATCCAAGTTGCAAGTGGGCTGAATACACACACATTCATCTGAATCATGCAGAACGGTTTTGTAGCATTGTGTGTTTGCCATCACTAAAGGATTTGAATACAGCCAAGCTGAACGGAAACTCTTATTTGCAAAATGTATTCCAAGTGTTCAGTCAGCTCTATCTTTTGTTAATATCCAACCCTTATTATAGGCAATGCAAAGACCCCCACAGACTTTGATGGGAGCTGGCTCAGGCTGCTAACTTAGCTGATTTGTAGAGAGAAAGAGGGATGAGAAAATAGGCAGATAACCTCACCTTGTGAGCTGTGAGCAATGGAAGAAGGAAGTGTAGGCACAGACAGCTATTGGTAATTGTGACTTGGGCAATTTGGTAAGACAATTTGGTAAGAACAATTGTCTGGGCACATCGTTTAGACTTCTCATTTTTTAAAATGTACTAGCTGTGTAGCTAAAAATGCTACGCTGGTTTCATCTGCTTTGAATGTGGAACTTGCAGGATTTTGCTCAATGAACAGCAAAGACTGTAGCTTCTGCAAGAGATATAAATGGACTGTAAAGGAGAGGGGTTGGTGGCCACACATCCTCAAGCTTTCAGGAATCATTGCTATTTGAGTGATCCTATGTCTTACAGGATGCTGGGTTAAGGCAATAGACTAGGGTCTAGTTCCTGGCTCTGTTGCAAGCTGCCTATGTAACTGTGGGCAAGTCCCTTGATCTCTCATGCACAGCTACAGACAGGGGACTGACGGGCTAGGCAGCAGTTCTGCAGAAAAGGACCTGGGGGTTACAGCAGATAAGAAGCTGGACTGAGTCAGCAGTGTGCCCTAGTTGCCAAGAATGCTAATAGCATATTGGGTTGCAGTAGTAGGAGCATTGCCAGCAGATCGAGGGAAGTGATTATTCCCCTCTATTCGGCACTGGTGAGGCCGCATTTGGAGTATTGTGTCCAGTTTTGGGCCCCCCACTTCAAAAAGGATGTGAACAATTTGGAGAGAGTCCAGCGGAGGGCAACAAAAACGATTAGGTGGCTGGAGCACAAGACTTATGAGGAGAGACTGAGGGAACTAGGCTTGTTTAGTTTGCAAAAGAGAAGAATGAGGGAGGATTTGATAACAGTCTTCAACTACCTGAAAGGGGGTTTCAGGGAGGATGGAGTTAGGCTGTTCTCAGTGGTAGTGGATGACAGAACATGGAGCAATGGTCTCAAGTTGCAGTGGGGGAGGTCTAGGTTGGATATTAGGAAAACGTTTTTCACTAGCGGGGTGGTGAAGCACTGGAATGGGTTACCTAGGAAGGTGGTGGAATCTCTATCGTAGAGGTTTTTAAGCTGCGGCTTGACAAAGCCCTGGCTGGGATGATTTAGTTGGAGTTGGTCCTGCTTTGAGCAGGGGGTTGGACTAGATGCCTCCTGAGGTCCCTTCCAACTCGAATCATCTATGATTCGCTCTGAGTTTCAAGATTCCCATCTGTAAAATGGGTATGATCGTACTCCCACCCTCTGTCGGTCTTGTCTATTTAGATCTTACGCTTTTTGGCCTGGCACTCTCTCTTACCGTGCAAATGTACAGGACCTAGCATAATGGAGTGCTTGGTGCTCTCAGCTGCGATGATGTTGCCTCACTAGATACTCAATAGGCAATACACAGTAGAGGGGATAGTCTGGACAATGTACTTATTCCATCTTTGACTCTTCCATTGTCTCTTTTGTGAAGTGTGTTTTCTCTGAGCCAGCCCAGGAAGCTGCTCCCTGCAGCTACACAGGGCTTGGAAGAACATTTGTATCTTCTCAGAGTTGCAACTCAGGTAATAATAGCACCTCACCCAATACACTCAGCACAAACACAAACTGCATGTCTGTGATGCTATGGCCACATGAACAGAAAGAGTTTAACAGGCAGCAGTAGAGATATTTTCAGCACTGCAGGGTCAGGACCTGAAGGTTGGATTCATCAGTGACCCTGGCCAGGATGCTGCTAAGATACTAAAGAGGAAATGTCAGACACATTGGTGCACATCTCCACTGGGTCTGGGGAGTTTACTGACTGGTACATCTCCCCACTGGACGCTGCCTTGCCCATTGCTCTGAAGTTGGATAGCTGGAAATAACAGCACAAGGCCAGCCACGCACTATCTTGCAATGCTCATCACACGGCCCTGTCCCAATAGGTTGCTTTTTGCAATAATATTTTTAAGAACAATACTAACACGGCACAATCCACTGACGTTAGAGGATGCACAAGCATCATCAGTGCCTCAATGTCCCTCGCCTTCAGTTCCCTAAACACCAAACATGCAAGTGTCCTACTAAATTCAGCTTGCATTGACGTTCCGTAGCACTTAGCCTGACATCTACTGTCCTGCTGCCTTTTCAGTATTGAATAGGATTCGACTGCCCATGATCTAACCAACAGGGCAGAGAAAGAATCAAGAGGCATGCCTGTGACATAAAACATTGTAACATTGAAGAGAATAGAAGGTGACCAGCCCGCACCTTAGTTTGAGACTCAGATGCTGCTGTCAAGAGATCTCTTAAAAGACAGGATGGTCTGGCTAACCACCTCAATAGGAGACTTCTGTGGGAAACCCAGGTTCTGCATTGATGCTGACAGTATGAGAGTGTGGCTATTCTCACAGTCCGAGTTGAAAGGAGAACCTAATATAGTGCTAGGAGGCAGACGCTGGGCCATTCATGTCTGTGAAAGATACCATGATGCTTTGCCTCAGTGGACTGTCCACATTCCACCTTGTGCCTTCTTTCTACCTAAAATTCTCTTCTGGTTTCAATGGGATACAATATTCTTCCACCAACCCTAAACAGCTGTGATGTGTTGATGCATGCATGATGCTGGTAAACTCGGTGCCAGCTGTTGCAAGGGCTGCAAGTGTCAGCTGAGCACTGACAAATTCATAGCTGGAAACCAGACCAGCTCACCCGTATGTTGGTATTGTCTGAAACAGGTGTTAGACTGTTTAGACTCTATCAAATGCCTGTCAGTTGCTACATGCACTACTCTTCATGTAAGATCTGTATCCCAATATGAAAGCTTTGCCTTATCATTGTAAAAATGCCTGCTCTGAACTGGTAAATCTAGCAGGAAGAGTGGTTCCCGCACCCACCAATGAGGACTGTCAAGACTAAATGGGCCATTGTAGGACAAAAACTTTGATTGTCCCATCCACCCATAAAGAAGTTACATGCAGGAGCTCTCCCATTGGGTTAAACTCTGGGGGAAGGGCATCTAGAGATGCTCACAAGAAGAAACGGTTACCTCTTTGCTGCATGAACTCTCATAGGGCTGAAGCTAGCGAACAAAAGCAGAGATCCCCAGGATCAACCTGGGTTAGCTCTAAATGACCTTCAGTGGACAGATGACTACATCTATGTCTACTTTTGGAAACACAGGGCTATATCTCACCTGTGCTTATATGCTGCCTGCTTTAACCTACAAATAACACTCACTTCTTTTTCCTAGTTAATAAATCCTTAGTTTACTATAGGATTGGCTACCAGCATTTGTCTTTGGTGTGAGATTTAAGATACAAATTGATCTAGAGTGAGTGAGTGGTCTGCTGGGACTGGGAGCAACCTGAATATTTTGTGATTTTTATGTAAGTGGCCATTTATTACTAAGTCCAGCTTGCCTGGGTAGCAAGATGGGCACTACAGTCTAAGGGGACTGTGTCTGATTCATACAGTGATCCAGGAATTCACATTTGTTACTGGCTCGATGAAATCTAATTATAGAACACACCACCAGTTTGAGGTGTCTGCCCTGAGGTTGGCACTCATGGCATGAATCGCTCCAGACAGCGTGACAAGCATGCTTTTAAACTGCTGCTGCTGCCACCCTCTTCCTCCCTAGTGGTGTATTTTGGTGGGAGGCTGTGGTGGGAAGGTAGGATGCGGTAAAGCGATCCAGACATGCAAACGTGTGCACTCAGTGTTTTCCTATGTACGTGCTCATGGCCTGTAATCACTTTGTTGGCTGCTTTGGGATCTCTGGATAAAAAGTACTGTATAAATGCCAGTCACTGACTGTTAGAACAGCTGGGGCATGACATTCACCTGTGGGTGCCATTGAACATGTGGGAGAGAGCAAAAACACAGAGGTCCTGGATGTTGCTGGGAGTCTGGAGATCTGGCATCTACTCCTAGCTCGGTTCATTGTTGTGTGTTGTTCAGCAAAACACGTGTTAATCTAATCTCTCTGTGCCTCGGATACCTCATGTATAGGACAGGGATAACACAAAGGGCTTGGAGATCTTGGAGGAGAAATGGTAAGTATTAGCACTATGCCTGCAAAGAATCCCTCTGCAAGTGCCTGGACAGCTCAACAATTTGGAAATGTGAAACTCTTTATAGAGCAAGCCCCATTCACCTCTTTGTCTGTGCTGATTCATGGCTAGGCCTTTCTCTCCACCTCATCTCTCGCGAGGGGTAAGGACACACTAGTCTGATCATGAGAGTCATAGGCGGGGCAAGCACAGGGCAACGCCATCTGAGCATCTCCCCCTCCTCACAAGAAGGGTTCAATCCTGCTCTCAGTTACATGCATGTCAATCATGGAAAATGCCAGGAAGTCCATGGTGCAAAACGGGGGTAAAATCAGGGTATGGGAACGCTGAATCAGCCCCAAAGATTTGTGTCTGTGATTTTGGAAGCCCTGAGAAAGCTGGCAGCATTGTATGAAAAGACAGCCTTTCGAAAGGTTCCTGGGCTGGGTAAAGCAGCCTTGCTGTGCTTTACAGACTCCTTTGTAGTCTGATCACGGCTGGCTGAATGTTTGTGGCATTTCAATGAATGCAGAATTCCTAGGGAATGGCATAAACTCATGTGACACCCAAGCACAATTGGCAACCTGCCAAGGCCCGCAGAGCGTGGAGTGAGTCACACAACCTGGGGCCATGGATTGGACCTCACAAGAGCCTTTGTGCTTTCCCCTGGAAAGGGAAAGACAGCACTTGGCAAACCTTTTTGTTTCAGGGGGGGAGGGTGCGGATTTTGTTGCAGGGGGGGAGGGTGCGGATTGTCCCCTGGGATCGATAACAGGTGAGGCTGGGTGTCTCAGTGACAAAAGTTAGGCCATCTAGGGATTTAGGCATGGGCCCTGATCCTCAGTCATGGACCTAGAGACAGATTCTGTCTCCCGTTCCCAATCTGCTACTACCAGCACTATATAGAGTTTGGAACTGTGCTCCAAGGGGCTGGGAGAAATTTCGCCCTGTACAGGTCCTCTTCGCTGCTCGCCTCCCAAGCCCCAGCACAGAGGGCGTGGTGGAGGTGGGAAGGGATGTGTCCTTAGTGCATGCAAGACTCTGGGTTATTCAGGACCACGGAGCCCTGCGGGAGGCTGCTGTGGGTTAGTGCATCCCTAGTGCTATTCTAGTTTACGCTGGAAGGTCATTTAAGTCCCCAAAGTAGCCCCAAGTCCTGAGGTCTCAGAAGTAGCCTGTTATGGAAACTGTGGATAGCTGGGGTACTGGAAAGCACTGTCCACACACCTTATTCCCAGCCACGCCCCAGGGATGGGTGTGGCAGAGGCGTTGCTTTGCTGGCTCTGTGGGGATCCCCCTACAATGGGCTGATCTTCCTCGGCTGGCTTTACGGCTGCTTTGTGCCAGGGGAGTGGCTCAGACCAGTCCTAACATGATCCTGGGAATCTGTGTCACCCTCACACTTCACAAGCCTCCTCCACGAATGTCCAGTGCTCTGGCTCAACACGTGTCCTGGGCAGTCCAGCAGGTGGGCTGTGAATGGTCATGCCCTATTAGCTAATGGTTAATAAACAGCCAGTAGCTTTTCTAAAAGAAAAGGTTTGAATTTGACTTTCCCCATCATTTCCAATGACACACCACTTAGTGTTCATTCCAGGACTGCGCGTCATGATTCTCCTTGTTATGACTTGTGCACTCTTTCCCTCCACCAAGCCCTGGCTTTGAGATGCCAGCCTTAGAAAGGAGGATGGCAGAGCCTTTTGTCTACAAGCCCCTGATTCAAATCCAGCCCTGGGTGGGAGTGAACAAGACGTCGCTACCATGTAACAGCTGTGCTGGAGCTGCCAGGAAATGAGTTGGTGGGTCTCGCTCTGATTACGTGCGAGCAGATGATGAAACCACCATTCATATAATTCCCTTGGTGGTCTCAATAGAACAGCCAAGGAGTAAATGGGCCATGGAGACCAAGCTCCCATTCCACCCCGAGGTCAGATTTAGTAGTCCCCGGTGCTGTTTCATGGTGAGGGATGGCTGCTATTACACAGCTAAGGAAAATTGCCTTAATCAAACACATCAGTGCTGCCGCAAGGTTTGGGAACTGCTACCACCCTTACATCGCTATGGCTTTAAAGCACCAGCAGAGATTTTCTTTCCCAGCACTACAGCCGTTGTTTACAAACCTGTCGCTTCCTGATTTCCTCCCTCGCTACCCTTTGCCCACTCCCATCTCTCCAAATCGCTGGATTAAGAGCTGGACAGCAATCAAATATGTAACATTTATCGTCACGGCCAGATTTGTGCGAGCGCTACAGATCAGAGCCCCACAGACAACGCAGGGCAGAAAGTGTCTGCAAAATTCCCACCCAGCATGCTGCCCCCAGGAATCTAAATCGGCCATGCAGGCATTCCCTAGCCCCAGCTTCAATCTCAGAACGTCCTCTCCCTCGCCCAGTCTGTGGGGCTACAGAAGTGCTTGTGGCTCTCAGTGCATTGCAGCCGTTTCTAGCAGGGCTGTGTGATGTACAGGACATGAAATACACATATTCCAACTCTTAGAGAGACAAGCTGGGTGAGGTGATATCCTTTACTGGACCAAATCTTTTCATTGGTGAAAGAGACAGGCTTTCGAGTTTACACCGAGCTCTTCTTCAGGTCTCTCTCACAAACAGACGTCGGTCCAATAAAAGATATTACCTCACCCACCTTGTTGCTCTAATATCCTGGGACCAATACAGCTATAACTGCGCAACTTCAGCTATGTCCCTTAAAGGCACAAATTTGGAGCAGACACCTATGCTTAGTGATCATTGCAGGACCCTCTGTCAGAATCCTCTAACTGGTCTCTCTTGGTTTTTGCTGGTCCCTTGTGAATCAGCAACCAGCAGCTCAATAGAGTCTGGGCAAATCCTAACTTCTAGCTGGAACCAGCAGGAGCCGCTGAAAATATCTGGAATCTCCCTAGGCATCCCTGGGGAGAACAATGGTTCTCTGGGGTATCATTGGAGGAGGGGCTTAGGAGAGGCAGATGCAGTCCCCTTGGTTAAAATGCAGGGGTGGGTGAGCCCAGAGAAATTCAGTAAATCCCCAGAGTGCAGATCTCGTCTACGCTGGCACCACCACACAGTTCAACATGGTCCAACCCCACAAGATCATGCCTCATGAGGTGAACTGGCAATAGGGTCATAGGAACAAGAGCTGGAAGGGCCACTTGCAAGGGAAAAGACTGAGCTGCTGGGACCAGGTTAGTAGTTTTCAACCTGGGGTCCACGGCCTATGTCTAAGATTCCCAAAGCAGTCCACACCTCCATTTGAAATTTTGTAGGGGTCTGCAAATGAAAAAAGGTTGAAAACCACTGACCCAGGCTTTGCCATCAGTTCACAAAGCGATTGCTCAGCCCTAGCTGGAACGAAGCTGCTCCCGCCTCATGCTCCTTCACAGCCACCAAGCGGGGCGTATCCTTTGTGGTCAGACCCCTAGTGCTCTCCAACAGTTGCTCACACATCTGAGCTCCATGCTGCTGTGTGGGAAGTTTTTGACTCAGCTGTGTTGAGCAGCTGTAGGTTGGGGGGGGGGGGGGGGCGCGCAGGTGGAGGATTCACTGTTAATGGCTATGGAATTCATCCACCCTTAGCTGGGGGGTTCCCCACTCCTTAGGGCTGGCCAGACAGATCCAGCAGGCATGGTGGGGAGAGGGGGACAAACAGATTTAAATGAGAAAAAGACATGAATTTCTGTCCCTTCCCCCCCTGCATTGCCTAAATGTTCTTTCTAAATAGAACACCCTGTGCTCCATGTGCTTTTATCTACAGTGCCACTGCTAGCCACTTTACTTCAAGGCCACGGTCGTTGTGAGGTCTGAGGACGTCAACTGTACATTGTGTACATTGTGCAGAGTGGTAGCGGGCGGGGAGGGAGGGGGAGGATGTGGGAGTCCACTACTGTGGCTGTGGCAGGAGTGGAAAAACTCTCTGCGAACTGCACAAAGAGTTACAGAGCCCTGCACGGCAGTGTTCCCCGAGCACTGGCTGTAGGACTTTATCCCTGAGCAGATATTCCCAGCCCACCGACCCTCCCTGCAGTCACTCCCACACTGACCTGGCACAGCATCCTAACCTGAGCCGCCCGCAGCACATTGCCAGCTCCAGGGTGCATTATAAAGATCTGGATTTTTGACTCCAGCCCCACTAAGGAAGTTTCCCAAAGACTGAACACTTTGTCCTCTAGCTCAGTGGCTCGCAACCTTTCCAGACAACCGTCCCCCTTTCAGGAGTCGGATTTGTCTTGCGTACCCCCGAGTTTCACCTCACTTAAAAACTACTCGCTTAGAAAATCAGACATAAAAATACCAAAGTGTCACAGCGCACGGTTAGTGAAAAATGGCTCACTTTCACCATATCATTATAAAATAAATCAACTGGAATATAAATATTGTACTTCCATTTCAGTGGATAGTCTATAGAGCAGCATAAACAAGTCATTGTTAGTATGAAATGTTAGTTTGTACTGACTTCGCTAGTGCTTTTTATGTAGCCTGTTGTAAAACTAAGCAAATATCTAGATGAGTTGATGTATCCCCCAGAAGACCTCTGCGTCCCAAGGGTACATGTGCCCCTGGTTCCAGCTACCGCTGGCTGGAAAGGCAGAGTACACAGTCTTGTGTGCTAACAATAGGGGTCCAGACATTGGGCTCCAGGGGAATCTCAGGCTCGCCCTGCGAGCTCAGACCCTGGAGGACAGGGTGAGCTCGTAGGCAGGCAGCTAGCCTGATCACACAGTCCAGGCTGCTATGTTTGGCAAAGTTGCTGAAGCGAAGCTAGCTGGAGGGGGCCGGCTGGGGCTGGGAGGCACACTCCCAAGGGCAATGTAGACAAACGCAGTGATGTCACTCCGGAGTGGCTCACCAGCAGCCTGCCAATTCCAGGGCCACCAAAGCGTTTATGACCAAAACCCCACCCCAGGTCACCGCATTACAAAGTGACTAAGACATACCCACACAATACAGCCACCTCGCCAGGTGCACCTTAAAGCTCCCGTCCTTCCAGACGGATCAAAGTCATATCTGGCCTCAGCCTACTCCTCTTTAAGAGTCGCCCCATTTGATACCCCTGGGTCACGTACCAAGATCTGGCCCAATATCGGCCGGTGCCGTTCATTTGTTAATGCAGGTGACTAGGAGCTGCTCTGGTGAGAACAGATCCTAGCGGAGAAGCCAGTGGCTCTGTGTTCAGGGCTGAAATCCGCTGCCCCCGCACTCAGACCTGCGGGGAAATGAAATCCCTTT
The DNA here is from genome assembly GCF_026122565.2 of Emydura macquarii macquarii. Taxonomy (NCBI): domain Eukaryota; kingdom Metazoa; phylum Chordata; order Testudines; family Chelidae; genus Emydura; species Emydura macquarii. The sequence goes on along the minus strand of NW_027130432.1, from coordinate 12,191,871 downwards.
CCTTGGTAGTTTTACAGCAGCAGCAGCAGCACTTCTCAGATGAGTGGGAACCTTTAGCCCCCCCCCCCCCCCCCCCCCCCCCCCCCCCCCCCTTCCCTGCCAACCCACCCGTGAGAGATTCCCACAGGGGGCTGCGTCCGCCGGCCCCGATCTTCAGCGGCGGCAGCGTCCTTTGGCTGAAATCCGCGGAGCGATGGCTACGTCTGCCAGCTCGGGACCTGGGCCCCTGCACCTTAAAGTGCAATTCACCGCCCGGGGCCAAGCGCTCCCCGTTCCCCCCTCGACTAGTCCAACACCCTGCTCGGATCGCTCCGGGTTTCCTCGCACGGGCCAAGCTTCTGTCTAAGGGATTCAGCAGCAGCACCTCGCCAGTGCAAGGTTAGCTGTGCTCGTACAGCCGCACACACGGCGCTGGGGGGTGAACAGGCAGAGCGCCGAGCAAGCAAAGACCCGGGTAAGGGCCGTGAGGGTCCCCGGGGTTCTGGGCGCTGCCTTGTGCGGCTCGATCGCTGCCCGCAGCCGCTGTAACGGGGCGCAGGGTCCCTCCGCCCCCTGGCGATCGCCCGCACCACCGCCCCCTTGGCCCACCGGGACCCGCCACGGGCAGGAGAAGGCGCCGCAGAGCAGCGGCGGCCGGTACCTGTGCTCCGGTGCGGGGAGGCTCCTGCGGACTGGAGGCGCGCGGCGGCCGGCGGGGAGCCGAGCGGAGTCTGTCTGTCTGTCTGTCTGCGGCAGACACGGGCCGGGACCTGGGAGGTGACTTGGCCCCCGAGGGAGGAAGCACCACGACCGTGGCCCCAGCTGCTGCTCCGTGGGTGCACTGACGCCTCCCCGGCGATGGGCGGAGGGTCCCCCGCGCGGCCTGGCCCGGCTGCCCCGCCGCGTGCAGGGCTCACGGCGCCGGGGCCCGGCCGGCACCGCCCGGAGCTTCCCCTCGCCGAGACGCCCCCGGTACAGCGCAAGAGCGGCGGGGTCCGTCCGGCTGGAGCAGCCCGGCGATGGAGACAGTGCGTGAGCGTGAGCCCGAGCCGCCCCTCGCCCCTCCCGCTGGGCCGACTCGGCAAAGACAGCCGCCGGGAGCTCCCCGCCTCCCCGAGCCCTCTGCAGTCCCCAACGTACGGAGAGACTGTCGTCATCACACACACACTCAGACCATTGCACCCCCCTCCACACACACACCCTATACCCCCCTCTACACACACACACTCAGACCCCTGCACACACCCTACACCCCCTCCCACACACTCAGACTCCTATATTCCCTTTTACACACACACACTCTTACATCCCCCTCCACACATATACATTCAGACTCCTACACCCACCCTCATACCCTTCTGCAAACACCGGCACACTCGGATTCCTCCATACATCTTTCCCTGAGGTTTGGTGCATTAGTGTAGGCAAACTGCTTATCATTACTGAAGTGGATGGCTTGATAACTGCACCGAGGTGTGAGGCCCAGCCAGGAGGGGAATGCGAAGTCTTCAAGACTTCGCTGCTAACAAATCAGTGAGGAGTACTGAGAGGACAGGAATTAATGTGCAAGTTACTGACGTTATTACAGGTTGCTTGTCTCTGGTCTAGCTTCCCACCAGCCTCAGATAAGCAGCAGCTAAAACAAAATAGAAAATCCACAGGGTCCTTATTGGCCTTGTCCACACTAAGATCCTGCTGGTTAAAATGTCTGCTCTGGCTGGGGATGATCCATATTTTAAGGCTATTGGGGTATGTCTACATGGCAGTGTCAGCCCCAGGTTAGTAGAACTCTAGTTAGCAGGCCCTGGGTTTGTTGACCTAGGGCTTGAGCGTCTATGCTCACTTATAACCCCAGGTTAGGAATTATTGAATCTTGGGGTTCCAGTGTTTACACTGCATTGTGCAGACCCAAGTCTGGCCACCAACTACCAGGCTTCCTAGCTCTCTCCCCAGATGTGGCCCTTTGCTCGTAGGCCAGTGGGGGAAAACTTGACTGTCCAGAAGACAAAGAAAGTCAGTCTGTGGGATTGTAGGATATTTTAGCACGAGTCCATGGGGCTGCGTCTACACTGCAAAGCAATAGGGCTTGAACCCTGGATCCCAGCTTGACTCAGGCTCAGACCCTCCATCCTCGTGGAGCCTGGGGATCCTGGGTCCAAGCACTGGGTTAGCGTGATGTGTGTGTAGACTGAAGGGGGAGGGTTAGGCTTGAGCCTGCATTTCCTGAGTTTACACTGCAGTGTAGACATACTCTTGGACAGGACCAGATTTTGTTATAACCAAGTTGAATCCTCCCCTCCCCCCCAGCTGTAGCCTTGTCTTGTACCTGTGCTTTACACAGTCAGTGTCACAGTGCAGACGGGCCCAGGGGGACTAGTAGCCAGATGTTGACGGCTCCACTATTATGATCAATTAACGTATGTATTGTTTATATTGTGATAGTGCTTAAGAACCCCAGCCAAGGATCAGGGGCACATTGTGCTCTGCAAAGAAGTAGCACAAAGACAGCCCTTGCTTCGGAGAGCTCATAGTCTAGGATCGAGACAATGTGCAACAGGAAGGGGAAGAAGGTTGGACACGGTGACCGTGGAAAGTCCTGGTGGTCACAAATGGCTGTCAGCCCAACTGCTGCCAAACAATAACTACTTGTAGGCATCCTGGGGGAAGGGCTGTATTGTAGCCTCTGGTTGTGCCACATGGAGCAGTATGGAGGATTTCACCCTTTCTCTGCAGTGCCAGGCCACATGACCCCAGGAGAATCTGGGAGGATGTCAGACCCCAGCTCCAGCTCCCTGGTAGGTCCCTATGCAGACTGAGGTATTCAGGCTTCATCTGCCCTATTTTTGTCCAAGATTCTGTTTTCTTCTGGCACCAGATAATACAGGTTTGATGCATGGGAGCGGTGGGAAGAGACCTTTCTTCAATTCCTGGCCCCAGTCACCTGGCAGGGGTCAGGGTTACAAAATGTTCATGCTGCTTGTCGCACAGCAGAGGGCTGTATCCACTGACTACTGGCCGCTGTATATTTACCTGCTCTTGGAGAAAGGGAGAAGAGAGAAAAGTCAGGTGTGTGGCTAGGCAAGGTGGGTGAGGTCATAACTTTTATTGGACCAACTTCTGTTGGTGAGAGAGACAAACTTTCGAGCTGCACGGAGCTCTTCTTCAGATCTGTGGGGGGAGGGGGGAGCATTCGGACGGACTGATATACTGTTGTAAAGTGCTCCTCCATGGGGCTGAGCAGAGTGTATAAACCTCGATCAGATGGAGGGGGCAGAGAGGGAGATCTGATTACCTATTTAACCAAAGTCCAGGGTCCCCAGCCAACCCTTATCTAACACGGTGGTTTTGCTATAATAGCTGTATGGGGCTGTTGGCTGAATAGCACTTTCTTCCTCAAGTGCTTTGGGCACATAATACATTCCACCATTGGTGTGTGCGCCCAGTGCACTTGGCTGGAGACTCTTAGCAGTACCTGTCTGGGCGGTGCATGCCCCCTGAGAGTCCCTGGGCCTCCAACCGAGGGCATAAAGGACAGGGGCTGCCCTGATCCACCCCCTCTGTTGGGCTGGCAGCAGCAAAGCCTCTTGCTTTTCCTTACTTATCAGCGGTTTATCCTTGTGTAAATAGTTAGTAGTTAGCATAGCCCATAGCCGTTTTATAATGTTTCCTTTGTTCTCCTCTATAGGAAATCCTTTTATTTGTTCTGCTCCTGGGGTGGAGACTCTGGTACCAGTTTAGTCATGCATAAGTCCCCAGGTTTCAAAAACTGCTGCTCTCGCCAGGCATTCATGCCTGTTAATGGCAGGCCTGCTCGATGCCTCCTCTGTAAGGCTGTGATTTTGGTGTGGTGGTCACAGTGTTGATGGTAATCGTGAATTTGAATAGAGTCCATGACCCCCATGGTGGTGACTCCTCTCCCTTTCGGGCATTGCAAACAAATCTGGCCCTCCATCCCGGTCTCCATCTCCGGGGGGTGGATGTGCCAATGTGGATTGGCACCGTGACCATGTGTGGCCAGGTTGAGACACCTGGAATGGGGAACTGGGCCCAGCCCCGTGGGAAAGAGGCTGCTGTTGCGCAATGGCCTTGCTGTCCAACTCTTCCTTCTTTCCCTGACGTAGCCTTGTTTTCCCACACCTTTGCCATGACATTTATTACAATTTTCTGGGAATAAAGTGTAGCCTTATTCATCTGTTTAGGCATGTGGGGAACAAATGCAGTATTTTCAAGTCCTTTTCTAAGGTATGTCTCCACTGCAGTCAGAGGCAGGAGTGCAGCACGTGGACCTTTAATCTAACTAGTTTAACAATGGTAGCAATAAAGCCACGGAGAGATGGGCAGCAGCACAGGCTGTACAGCCCCACCCAGGACGCTGGCTACATGCTTGAACAGCTAGCCCCAAGAGACCAGGTAAGCCTCACCAGCACCATAGTTAGCCTTCTATTCAACCTGACCCCTCCAGAAAGTGGCACAAGTTTCCAGGAAGAAAGCCTTACGTTTTGGCATTAATAAGTTCAACCCATCAGTCTCAAGGCAGCCAATCTGACTGCAGCAAGCCAGTTAGTCTGGATCTTCCCAACCCATGCCCTCCTTTTAGAACCAGTTGTACCACTTCCCTGGCGTCTGGAACTCCATAACCACTGATCAGTGGGTTCTAGATACTATGGAACTAGGATACACCATCCAATTCCAGTCCTTGCCCTATCCTCAGCCACCCTCTCTAGCTAAATGGGGGGGAAAATTCAGTTTGGGCCAGCCATCATCCAAGGCTCAGATTCAAGATATTTTGGAATACCTCTAGACTTAAAACAAACAGGTCTCTCTCTGAGTTCAATAAAAGTCCACTTTGCAGCCAGTTCTCCAGTCACCCTCTGGTCTACAGACGTTTTGGTTTTTTCCCATCCAATGGTGGGAAAGTTTCTAAAAGACCTGATAAAGGTTTAGCCTCCAGCAAGGGAACTAGTGCCTTTCCCTGACCTTCATTTAGTATAGGAAAGACTTATGCGACTGCCATTTGAGCCAGTGGCTTTCATGTTCTTTCTTCCATTTGTCAGCTAAGAGAGTCTTTCTACTGGCAATAACATCATCAAGGAGAGTAGGAGAACTTCAAGGTTTAATGGGAGGGCCCTTGTATGCTGTATCTTATACGGACCAGGTCTCATTAAGGCATTACCCATTGTTTTCATTGAAAGTGATCTCAGATTTCCATGTGAATGAGGTCATATATTTACTAATATCCTTTCTGAAAGTGCACACTCACGGGGATGAGGAGAGGTTGTGTGTTCTGGATGTCCACAAGGCAATCTCATTTTACATAGACGGGATGACACAATTTAGATCCGCAACAAGGCTCTTTGTAGCTTACTCAGAGAGAATGAGAGGCCAGGTAGTATCAGCACAAAGAATTTCCAGCTGCATATCTGCCTGCATCAGGACATGTTATGACTTGGCAAAGGGGGCAGCAGCAGCAGGAAGGACAGTTGCACATTCTTCTGGGGCTCCTCAAGCTAATTCAATGGCCTTTCTCAGCAATGTTCCAGCCCTAAACACTTGGAAAGCAGAAGGCTGGTCTTTGGTACAAATGTTCACTCATCGTTGAAGCATCCAGAGCAGATGCAAACTTTGGAAAGGCAGTTCTACGCTCACTGTTTCAGTAGACTCCCTCGAAGGAGCGTTGCTTGGAAGTCACTAACAGTGACAGTATATATAATGTGCACGATTACTCGAAAAAGAAGAAATAGTTACTTACATGCACAGTGACTGTGGTTCATTAAGATGTGTTGTGCACATTGATATTCCATCACCCATCCTCCATCCAGTCTATTAATATCACAGTTTCGGTGCTGAAGGACGCTCATGCCCTCAGTTGGAGACACAAGGGTGCTCAGGACACAGGCACCACCCCAAAAAATACTGCTGGCCCAAAAGTCTCCTGCTCAAGTGCACTGGGCATGTACACACCAACAACGGGATATAGATGTGCACAACACATCACAAAGAACAACTGTTACTGCACAGGTAAGAAACCATTTCTTCTTCCAACTGGTCTTTCCCAGGTCTTTCCTATGCTGCTGCACCACTGTGTGGAAGGAGACTGCTGAGCTGCTCTTTGGCGGCACTGCTGATGTTGTTCTAATTACACAAACATTTTCATTCCCACGGGAAAGAGGAACTTAGTGCTGCTGACTGAGCCCACCAAGATCCCCCCAGGGGATCCTGAACACGTTGGCTGCCAGCATCCCTGCAGTTGTGACTGATGACACACACAGAGCCCATGCGTGACCATGGCTAGCTCATCACCCTTTGAAGAGCAGCCGTCCTTGCACAGAGAGGGAGCAGCAGATGCAACACGATGGCTTTTGATCACAGTCATTCACACAATTGGCTCTCTGTGCCTCAGTGCATGGCCCTTGAGCAAATTCACATGGGCAGAGATCAAAGTCAGCAGTGGGGGGGGAGGTCTGTGGGAGGAAGGTGGGGAATGAGGAGGGGTCTTTTCTTCTGGCAGATGGAGACAGGAGGACTCAGCTGAAACAGGCACTTAGTTAGACGTGAGCCAGAGCCACAGAGAGTGGATCCAGATTCCCTCAACCTCAGGAGCGTTCAGATCCAAGGACTTGATTCAGGCCCATCCGTCTCTAGATCCTTGAATTTTAAATAAACCTAATCCATTGGCAGAAGATAAGCTGAGGCAACCAAAGCACAGGGAGCCAAGAGACCAACCTTGGAGTTAACAAGATGGAGAATGTGGTTGAGGGGAAGAGAATTGAATCAGTGAGAAGGTTTGGGGACTTGTTTGCTCCCATTCTGCAGTGCAAACCTACAAACGTATAGCCAACACCTCTCAAATTTGTGGGGCAGCCCTGAATTTGTGAGGCTATGGAGTCTACTGCTGTATGAGCACTGAGCAGGGCAGGAGGCCAAAGAGGCACTGAGGAGACCTGGGAAAGGGGTCAGGATTAAGGGGATGAATTTGGGGATCAGAGACTGTACAGGAAGGATAAAATCCTAAAGCTGGTTGTGCTGTCAGGGTAGGGTGACCACAGAGCAAGTGTAAAAAATCAGGACGGGGGGAGGTAATAGGCACCTATATAAGAAAAAGCCCCAAATATCAGGACTGTTCCTATAAAATCAGGACATCTGGTCACCCTACATCAGGGTGAGTCCTGCTCGGCTCTATCTGTGGCAAATCTGTTGCAAGTTACCAAACACCCGCTCCCAGGAGACGTTATATAGCAACGGCCATTTGCAATCTTTGCAGGTGTTGATAATCTGGTGCACCTGCTGTCATCAGCATCATCTGCTCTTTAGTCATCACAGAAAAGCTTTCCTTGTTATCTGTTGATGTGGAGATTGTCAAGTGCTTCCACTGCAGCAGCAATAAAGCTTTGTGTGGGCTAGAGAGAGCGTGTGCCCGAAGGGCAAGAAGATATCCCTGCCCCCCCTCCCCCCCCCAGTGCATCCCAGTGATTCAGCCATTCTGTCTTGCCCCACTCACCCCACCTTATTAAGATGTCCCCTACTTGGCTCATGGTCAGAATGTACATGGCAGGGACATGAAGTTGTTAGCAATAAGCATCTTCTTTCCCTTCCAATTGGTTAGTTCTGATGTAGTGTCATAAATGTCATCCGTTTTTTTTCCTGGTGGCTAGAGCCTGCTAGCAAAAGCCCTGGGCTCTCACTCCACAGAGACTTTATACCATATTAGTCCCACTTCTGCAGGTGCCCCAGAGGGTTACCTCCTACTCCAAGGGTTTGTATCCCCATATGCTTCATTCCACATATAAGCAAGTACTAGTGCGTGCTTAAAGGTGAATGGATACAAGGCTCTGAGACATGCAATGTGGACTCCACCTCGCAGCATTTACCTTTTAATGTCACAGCCTCAATCTGAGCCTTTATCTTTAGGTCACCAGGACTGCCTTGCTGCCCTTATTTAGGGAACACTAAAAATCTGTGCATTAAAAGAACAACAATAAAAAAAATCCAGCCAAACAAATCAAAATGCTCTCTCTCCCCATGTTTTTTAGCTTCTCTGCCTTCAAATAGCTCCATAGTCCTCAGAGTTGGAAAGGACCTATTAAATCACTCATTTCATACTTGCTAGTACAGGATACAGTCCCCTGATCAAAGATAAGGCATGTATTATACACATTAGGCAATCTGCTCAGTCCATTGTCTGTACAAACAAAAGTCAGCCTACAAGAAAAGAACATTTCAAATCACTTGTTTTGTTGCTATTTGGGACAGAGGGCTGGAAACTAGCAGGGGAACCAGCTCTAATTACTTAGGTACCAATCAGTTTCCCTAGAGAAGGCTGACTGGAGAATGTGTGGCTAATTAGCTTATCAGGCTAGGAGGGCTCATGAACCAATTAGCCATCAGCTATGGGGTATAAAAGAAGACAGGCAGGTAATGAGGAGGGAGGATGTAGGCTAGGTGAATCTACTAGATACTGAGCTTGGTCCCTCATGGGCCTTAGAGGGAAAAGGCAAGAAACACTATAAATACCTTGCTGTATGAGGCTGTATTGGTGTGAGGAATGTAAATAAATTCACGTGAAGTTGTCCCTGAGAGATTTCTGAGGTATTACAGATGGGGGATGAAGTGTACCTGTTGTACTTCAAAAGAACAAAATTATTTTTGGATCCTTATCTGATGTTATTGTCTTGAGGTTGAGTGGGTTATCTGTAATGCGGCAGTTCATAGAACTGATAGATATGATCAAGTCTAACAATGCTCGTGCAGGGTGATTGCTATCTCAAAAGGAAACTATAGGCTAAAGAAGACCCTGCTTCATTTGAAGACAAGGTGTATCTGCTAGTGATTACAGATACTCAAGCGTACTGAGGCAACTAACTCCTATTGAAATCAATGGGTGTTATGCACTTAAGTAACTTGGAGGACCTGGGTGTGACTCCACAGTGAGTGGATGTTAGAGTGGCTGCATCTCCAAGTGTGTTAAATGAAAGGTGCCTAGAGCCACCCCTCAAATCTGTTCACTTCTGCTGTAGTTACCGGTTTTAAAAATGTACCTTCCCTTGCTCCCAAGGAAAACATTATTTGGCCCACTGGATGACGTGAGGGAGCTGAGGACCCTGCCCCTTCTCTGGGCCATGAAGGTGACTCCCCTGAGGGTTCTTTTCCCTCTACAAATTCATGACCTGGAAGGAAGCTAATGGCCTTAACTCAGCTTGGGAGCCTTGAGCAGAGGATTGAGGTTCTGGTGATTTTATAATGGTAAGAGTCTGAATCCCTGTGACTCTCAGATGGTATCATTGTGATTTAGGTTTCTTCTCCTTTATCCTTGTTAAGTTGACCTGCAGGAGACACTAATTTGGTTTGTACCTTTATTGCATCTTTATAATGGTTAACGAGAGCCTGAAATGCTTATATTAAGTTTAGCTTGCCTGTCTGGGAAGACTCTATGGCTCTAGGCTACTAAGGAGCGGCAGCATCTATGTTGTCAGAGGAACCAGTTTTGTTAGGAAGGGAACAGATTATTTTTCAGCCCATTTTAAACATTTTCTTGCCATTTGTTAACCCATGATAAATAGTGGGAAGAAAAACCTCTGTTAAATCTGACCTCACTCCAGGTTGTCTGCAAGACTGGAGGCAGCAGCTGACTCAAAAATCTCTATCTGTTTTCCTTTGCAGAGTGGGATGATGATCAATACTGGTTTAATGTGGGTTACATTAATTTGATTGGAAAGCTTCTCTTCATTGTTAAAGGTCCAGCACAAGTGGGAACCCTCTGTGCTTTAACAGAAGTGGTGGGGATGCTGAAACTTTAACAGAAAGCTTTTCTTCCAAGTGCTGCTTGGATAACTGCAGTTGGACTGGGCTGTATCTTAGACAGTTTCTTAGATACCAAGGTGATACCACAATATTAGTTCCTTCCAGGAGCACACTAAGTGACATGACTAGCATCTGTTGCCTGTGGCTCCAGGCACTCTTTGAATGGCTCCTATTCTAGCTGGAACCAAAAGACTCCAAATCCCAGAAGGGCCATCGGGCAAGAAGTTTCCTGCAAAATTACTAGTTTCAGATTTGGAAACTGAGAAAGGCCAGAGAAATGGAGAAATAGGAAGGCAGAAAATGAAGGCAGGCGAGCCTGGTAGAGCTGAGAAGTGTGGCCGATGGTAAGGGGAGATCTTGGACACTTGAAAGCAGCTTTGACTCCCATGCTAGCACCCCAACTTGGTAGGGTGGTGCCAAGAGGGGCCATAGCAAATTCTGAGATGGAGAAGGATGACATAATGAGCTGGACGCATGACCAGATAGCTGTGGCCCATGTGGTGGTAGGTTGTCTCACTGAGGATCTACTATCTCCCCACTTTTAATGCCGGTAAGACATGGGAGGCAGATTTGAGGGTCATCAAGGATGGGGAGGAAGAGGGGAGAGCTGTAGTGGGTTGAGGCTGCAGTAGAGTGGGCAAAAGGAGGATTCATGCTGATGTGGGGGAGGGCTGCGGTCCCAGACTCTAGAAGTGCTCGACAAGCACTCATGGAGCATACCACACTGTGGAGGTGTAGATCTTTATCTCCAGTCTACATGTGGGAGGAAACTGGCACAGAGAAGCTACGTGATCTGTCCAAGGTGTATCTGCAAGTCAGTGTGGATCAGTCCCCATGGTGAAAACACTGCGTTTTGGTTGACTACAGCCGTTCTGTGGGGAAATGAATGACACTGCATGGGGCTTTGAGCTGGGGTCAAGGCAGCTCTTGAGCCCCAACAGAGCAACACCCAGTAGAAATCAGCCCTTGAGCCATGGGAAATGGAGTGAAAAGAAATGATACCTCCAGTTCCCCCCCCATGGCTGGTCTAGATGGCTCTCTAGTGGCTAGGGATAGGCCTGACTGCTCCCACCTGGCATGTACTGGACTCACCAGCCACCTCTGCTTGTTCATGATCTCAATAGCTCATTGATGGCCCAGTCCTGGCCCTCTCTGGTCTCAAGGTTCCCTGATGCTCACTGCAGGTCTGAATAGGTCCTATTGGTGGTTGCTAGGATTGCTGGCCCCTTCTTAGTTGTTTCGGTGGCTTCATGCTGACCATGACCCTCATCTGGGGCATTGTGGTAGGTCTGTACTGGCTATCCATGGCTTTGCCACCTGCCTCCTGGTCACTCCTGGCATTGGGGTCCTTGGCTGTTGTTGGGGTGGTTAACTTGCTCCTCTTGGTTTCCCTGCCTTTGCCCTTTACCTGTTATAACCCTTTTAGGCAAACGCTGTCTTTCCCCTATTAAAGTGTTGGTTCCTTTTTTAAATTTGATTAGTCCTTGACTAGTTTTAATGTGTAATGTCCTAGAGGCAATAGTGGCTGTATGTCTATTCACCTGGCCCAGGCCTCACTGAGTACTGACAAATGCATAGCTGCAGAGCAATCTGGCTCCCCTGCGGGTTAGTATTGTTGCACTAGATATTGATTATAAGAATGTGTTTAGAGTTCATGGAATGCTTGTATGATGCAGTGTGTATTAATCCTACTCATCAGCTATATCTTATGGTATAAGGCAGCGTTTAAATGTTTGCTCTGTAGCTATAAAAATGTTTTCTAAGACTGTAAACCCCACACAGTTGGAGAGAAACATTACCGTATGTGAAATGCTAGTTTACCACAAAGGGTGGAGATAACACCTTAACAAAAACAAGTCTACAGACCTCACAAGCCATTGTGAACAAAAGACTTTGCTTCCCTCACGTCCCTGAAGAGGGTATGTGCACAAGCCCTCATCCTATCTCAGTTTGAATGCTGGGGGAAGGGAATAAAAATGCCTGTTAAGGAGAAGTTGTTGTCCCTCTGCTGCTTGCACTCAGAGGTGTGAAGATTTCTGAGCATAAGCAAGGGATCCCCAGCTGTTTAGCTTGAGTTAACCTGAAAGGACATAGAAAGCTTGCATGTTATAGCAACTATTATCATCTTTTGAACCCGAGACACTTTCATTTGTGTGCATGTTTACCTGGTTTAATCTTGTAGATAACACTTTCTTTCCTTAATTAATAATACTATATATAATGCAGTGCTCGACAAACCCTGGGCGCCATGGCGCCTAGGAATTTAATTCTGGTGCCTAGTATTTCTCCTAGTGAAAGACTGGATTCTGGGGGGAGCGACTGCCATGCTCCAGCCAAGGTGCCACTGCGTCCATCTGGCGGGGCCGGGAGGGGAGAGCGCTGCGACTGCTGTGCTCCAGCCAGGGTGCCCTGCTGCTGGGCCCACGTTGTGGGAGAGGGGCAGGGGGAAGGGGTGGGGTTGGGAGGGGAGAGCGGCTGCTGCACTCCGGGCAGGGCGCCACTGTGTCCATGTGGTGGGGCCGGAAGGGGAGAGCAGCTGCTGTGCTCCGGCCAGGGCGCCCTGCTGCTGGGCCCACATTGTCTGGCCCCTTAATTTTTGGGCTGGCTCTTAGCTACAAAGCAAATTTGTCGAGCCCTGCTATAATAAACTAAAGGTTTGGCTACAAACATTGTCTTTGAGAGAGAGATGGTGCAATTGACCCGAGATAAGTGACTGGTCCTTTAGGGCTGGGAGTAACCTGAATATTGTTGTAAGGGACCATCTGTCACAGAGAGACTGGAGTACCCAAGGGGACTGTCTGTGGTTCCCTGCTAAGACTGTTACAGTGCCTGAGGGGTTCATGTGTGTTACTTGGTTGGTGAAATTGAAGTATAGAACACACACAGAGTTTGGTGTTCATACTGTTTCTTCACAGGCTGCACTGAGGTTGGCTCCTAAGCCACTCCAGACAGCACACCAGACACTGCACATAGACTCTGTCATAGCAACAAGCTGAGACCACATATCATTCTGCTGAGCACAAAGTGCCCAGGTCCAGAGGTGGGACATAGAGCTGCATCAGAGGGAAGAGCAAGTGGACTCTATCGTGCTTTGGGGCTCGTGAGTGCTCCAGGAGGGGATGCATGTAGGAATGACTCTGTGCTGTCTTGGGAGATGGATGCTACTGTGTGTGCAACCTGAAATTGCTTTGGTCTCTGCTGCATGAGATGGTGGCAGAACTCCGTGGGAAGGAGAAGCTGTACCCTGAAAAAGAATCCGGTCTGAGACCTGTCTACATTGACTCCTGGGGGTGGACAAAGGGTCAGTTAGTTACTGCCTATTGGAGCCAAGTATAGTAGTTGTTGTGCTGCCCCTAAGTGCTGCTTTTGCAGGGATGAGGAACTCTCCCAGCAGCTCACAGCCTGCACAACTGCAGCAAAATTGGGTGGTTACCTTTTTTGATGGGTAGCCAGTCAAGACGGGGCATCCTGAGACTGCGCTACTGGGGCAGAGCCAGAAAGCAAGCCCATCATCAGTATGGAGGGTGGGGGCAATAAGGCCCTCCCCCCAAGAGGCGCTGAGCCCCCATACTCCCAGTGAAGCGTAAAGGAACAAGGCATTCTTGGCACATCGCTGGCGCAATCCCTAGCAGACTAATCAGCATGCATTTGAAAGCAGCTTGTGGTTGGCAAGGAGGAAAGCAGCTGAGAGGTGTCAGCCTATCTGCCCACAGGCACCAGCTGGCCTACTCAGAGGATCAGATGCTCAGCTGGCATAAATTTGCACACCTCTGTTAGTCAATGGCACTTCCCTAACTTACACCAGTTGAGGATCTGGTCTAGAAGTAGCAGCCTCTCTGCCAGGGGATCTAACCTGTCTGCCACCTATTTCTCTTTTCAGCCCAACCACTCAGAGTCCAGCCATGCCAGAGGGTGTTCTTAAATGGTCATATCAGCTCTGGACAACAGCTGCTCATCCCTGCCTGGATCCCTAGGGAGCAAATCTCAAGAATCATTCTCTCGAGGACGTAGAGCACAAAAGGAGCATACCAGCCTTGTAGGAGAAAAGCAGTGTGATCCCAGAAACTGGATTTTTGGGAAGCACTCTGGCACCAGCTAACAGCTGCATTGGTTGGGGAGGTCCCAATTCTCAGTCTCCCAGGTACAGGGGAATTCCACAGGGAGGATTTCTCCTTAAATCTCAGAATCTGGTTTGTCAAGTTTTACCCGTTGCATCTGGACAGTAACCCAGGGCTGATGTGCATCAATGTGTTGAACAGTTGTAAGCTTTTTGGGGCAGGGACCCTCCTTTCATTGTATGTGTACAGCGCCTAGCACAGTGGAGTCCCGACTGGGGCCTCTAGAGCCTGCTGCAATGCAAATAATGAATGGTACCTATATTGGGCATTGCTGTTTCTCTACTGTGGTGCCTTCCTCCTGTGGGGTGACAATGGGGCTGCTTTGGAAGGGGAGGTTTCCTGGGAAATCCTGTGCTCTTAGGCCATTTATATCTTCTTATTAAAGACATGCAGAATGGTCACCTGTAGGGAACTTAAAGCCATAAGGTGCTCTGGGCATGTATCTGAGGGCAGGACCCTCCTTAAGGCTCCATCTGTCACTCTGAGTGGCAGCACTGAAAAGTTGAGGCTGGAGAACTGGGTATACATTCCTGGTAGGGTCTTGGAGCAGCTTGATCCAGTTGTGAAGGGGTGGGTGTGGCTCCCTCCAGCACGGGCCAGGAAGGATCACTCAACCATAAGAGCCCCCGTGCTATTCCCGGGTCTAATATGCTAGCCAATCAGATTAGGCTGACAGTGAGAGCTGCAGGTGCTCAACACCTTTGCAAATCAAGCTATTTAGGAGTCTAAATGTGGGTTTAGGTATCTAGCTTTAGACAAACCAGTTAAAATGTTGGTCTGAACCTTGCTGTGCCTCAGTTTCCCTGTTGGTAAAAGAGGGTTATTCTTTCCTAACGCCAAGAGGCTTAATTAATCTCTGTAAAAGACTTTGAGAGTCTTGGAGGAAAGATGCTATAGGCCATCACTAGCTGATTAATGCTACAGCTCTTGGGGGGGTAGGAACTGTCCTATCCTATACGTTTGTTCAGCAGATAGCACAGAGGGGCCTAACTTGGCTGGCTTCTAGGGACACTATTATGGAGTTACTGGTCTGAACTCTGTAGTACAAGCCATATCTACACTGCAGCGACACAGCAGTGCGCTGTAGTGCTATAGTGTGGATGCTTCCTATGATGGCAGATAGGGTTTTACATCGATGAAAAATCCTTAATTCACCTCTGAGAGGTGGAAACTAGGTCAACAGCAGAATTCTTCCATTGACCTTGCTACGTTTACACTGTTTAGATCAACCAAATGACGATGCACAGGGGACAAAATTTTCCATGGCCCCAAGCAATGTAGCTAGGTTGACCTAGGTGTAGCCCACACCTAAACTTAAGTTTTGCACTTAAAGCAGAGATTCAGCTTCTTATGTATGAGGAATAGCATCTCTTCTCATGCTTACAGCACCTGCTCTTTGTATACACCAATGGCTCTCAATCTTTCCAGACTATTGTACCCCTTCCATGGGGGTCTGATTTGTCTTGCGTATCCCCAAGTTTCACCTCACTTAAACTACTTGCTTCCAAAATCACTTAAAAATACAAGTGTCACAAGCACACTATTAAGTGAAAAATTGCTTCTTCTCATTTTTACCATTTAATTATAAAATAAATCGATTGGAATATAAATATTGTACTTACATTTCAGTGTATAGTATATAGAGCAGTATAAGCAAGTCATTGGCTGATGAAATTTTAGTTTGTAGTGACTTTGCTAGTGCTTTTTAGGTAAGCTGTTGTAAAAGTAGGCAAACATGTAGATAAGTTGATGTACCCTGGGAGCTACGCAGAAGTCTTTCTTCGGTACATGTACCTCTGGTAAAGAACCACTGGCTTACACTATGGATAAATAAGAGTTCATGCTAGCAAGCGCATTGCATGTAGTGAGAACTGCTGAATAGATGCTTTCCTAGAAGCTGAAACCACACAACATGTATTTACCACATTCACGCTTCAGTGAAGCACCCTGTAACATGTACATGAGCCCGTCTGCTGACAACTGTATCCCCAATCCTGGTCGCGAAGAGCAGCATTTCAACATTAGTAGCCACTACTGTGGGAATGCTGGTGTAGACACAGCGCTGATAGATGCTCATGTTTTTGCTAGTGTCACGTAGTCCTCTACATTCATGAGAAACTCTTCAGACAAAGGTTCATGAAGGCACAGCATCCAACAGCATGAGAATCGTGCACTTATTTGCACATGTGGGTTGTTTGTTTTTGACACAGTCAGGCCTTTAGCTTCCTGTTGCCCTTCACAGAACCAGGCCATTTTTCTGCAGTGACTCACTGGCCTTTATCTTCATGATCAGGTCTTACCTCTGGGGACATGAGACAATGCAATGATGGAGGCACAGGGCAGCCTGAAAGATAACATTGGAGATCAGAACTGGGGAACCCCTTCTATTATTAGCCGAATGCAGAGGGGAAGTTAACAGTGACTAAGAAACAGGACAGCAGAGTGTGTCATGTGTTCCCGGACCAGATATGGACCGGTCACAGAACTGGCTTATACACCCCAGATGTGTGCATCATAAAATTATTTAATGATCTGCTGGGTACAGCTGAGATGTGTTTAAATGAGGTGTTGTATGCCCCGTGCCACCTGGTGGCTGAACAATACCATGTAGTTTAGTATTCCATTACAGTGTGTGTGTCTCAGTCTGCCTAGGGATGTGCACTGCACTTTTCACTAAGATTTACTAGAAATCACTAACTATACAAAGATCCTGGGGATAAACTGTCTCCATCACAGGACTAGATCATTGGTGACAGAGCTCTGCTAAACAGATAAGGGATTGTTGGTTCACTTAAGCATTTTATTCCCCCCTCCCCTAGTCATTATTTCTAAGGGCTGAATCTTCAAAATTGGGAACACATGAGAGCTGAGCTATGTGGCATTCCATGGCCGGATTTCCCAAAGAGATCGCATCCAGCATGCTGAACTGCTTTGTAAAACTGGCTGCTCCGTCGGGTGCCGCAGTGGAAGCTGAGGTCTCTGGAACAGTAACTCTCAACTGTATTACAAGCTTCTTGCTAGCATGGTTTCAGTTTCAGATAAATGGGATAGTTTTAAACCTTTTTTTTAACCAACATGTTTTAAAAACTGTAGTAGAGAGAGACTAACTTTATCATTTTAGCATATGGTAGCTGGTTCCCTAAATTTCACACTGATCACATAACATGAGAGGCAGTGTGGCCTAGAGCACAGGATTGGGATTCAGCAGACCTCGGCTATAAATTTCCACTTCTGCCACTGGCCTGCTGGGTGACCTTAGACAAGTCACTTCATCTTTGTGCCTCCATTTTCCCCATCTGTAAAATGGGCATAATGATACTGACAAAAAACAACTTTTGAGACTTTAAAAAATTTCCTTTGACTTTTCATACTGATTTGGAAATCTCAAATGTTAGCAAATAGGTATTCGCCTTCCCCAAAGTTGAGGTAAATCAAAACATCTCAGTTTTGGTAGTTTTATTAAAATGTTTTACTATAATTAGTTAAAATTTCTAAATGGAAAATGATTTTGAATGGAAAAAACAGAACTTTTCATTTTGGAAATGTCCGAGCAGGATGTGTTGAGGACTTTGAAACTTTTTTCCAATTTTTCTTTTGAAATAAGAAATTAGTTGAAACTGGCCCTTACCCGTTTGTCTTCAACAAATTGGCATTTTCCAATGAGAAGTTTTGTTGAAAAATTCCTGCCAGACTTGGATACTGACCTTTTGTAAAGCACCTTGAGATCTGCTGATAAACTGTATATAAATGCTCAACAGTATGACTATTAAAATGTCTTTCCCTGTGCACACTAGGATTTTAAGACTTTAATTAAAATGCATTAGCTAATATTCTCTTTTCCCCCAAAAGCACTTTTCATCTTAATGTAAACAGACCCCCAAATGTATTAGGGTTCCCAGGACCCAGTCAGATTGCACCCTGCTGGCAATGTTTAAATATAGGGTGACCAGATAGCAAGTGTGAAAAATTGGGACCGTGGTGGGGGATAAGTGCCCATATAAGAGAGCCCCAAATATTGGGACTGTCCCTATAAAATCAGGACATCTGGTCACCCTGTTTAAACTTCAGAGGTGCTAAGAGCTTTCAGGCCCCAGTTCAGGGAAGTACAAAGTGGCCATGATTTAAAATGTTAGCCCCAACCTCTGAGGTGTCTCCATTTCCCCACTGGTAAAATGGGGATAATACTTACCAACCACACTTGGAGACTGTAATAGACTTTACAGTCTCTACCTGAGACACTACCCAAGTTGGCCCTTCTTACTACTAATGGGTGCTATGTTGAAAATAGATTAGACTGTGTGTAAAGTGTTGGATGGGAATTCTTAATACAAAGTATTTTAGGAAAACTGGCCCAGGGGTTAGAGCACTCACCTAAGAGTTGGGAGACCTGGGTTCAAGTTTGTTCTGCCACTGACTTCCTGTGTGATCCTGGGCAAGTCACTTAGTTTCTCTACACCTCAGTTTTCCATCTGTACAGTGGAGATAATGTAGCTGCCCTGCCTGGCAGGAGTGCTGTGTGGATAAATTCCTAAAAAGGTTGTGAAGTGCTCAATTATTAGGGTAATGGGGGCCAAAGACATAACCAAGATTAATAGTATTATTACAAGCTAAGGAATAGCCTGAAATGTCTACAAAATCAGGGACCGTTGGACTGAAGTACCTTAGAACCTAAAAAACCATGATGAAATGTACCTCTCTCAATGGTAGCAAGATAGTATTAACAAAACTCAGTATTGCTATAAATGTGACTGAAATTTAAAAAAAGCTGTAAATTGAGTTGGCCTAAAACATCAGTTGCATATTTTGCTTTTATGATGGTCCATCCATCCTCTGTTGTGGAGGTGGGAAAGGGGGTGGCACTGGGACATTCTGAGCCTGTTGTATTCATTTTTAATTATCTTCTTGTGCCAATTAGTTGTATTCATGGTCAAGTGTAAAACCAGAAGCTGACAACATTTCTACATATGCCTGCTTCCTGCTCATTAGAAAAGCAAAACATACTTGAAGCCTTGTTTTGCGTGTCTGCATTTGGATGCCAATGCTGCATGTGAGTGGCAGGGAGAAGGGATCACTCTCCCTCTAGAGAGAGGAAGGTCTGTTGTCTGCCTTGAGTATAGGGAGTTGGGGTGGGTAGCGATTAATTGCCCCTCTCCTGCAAACTATAAGAGCTGTGTTGTAGGACTGGAAGGTGAATGCTGAGTCTGGCAGTGGAAGTCAGAGGAGAGGGAGCTGAGGGAAGAGGGCTGCAGAGAGAAGTTTTTGAATGGTGTGGGATTGCCACAGTGGCAAAAGTGTCGCTAAGGTGGCGGAAGCCAACCACCAGTGCAACTGCATCAGGAGCATCATTCTAAAATCCCCTGACACAGACACATGGCCCAGATACATTCACCATTGTGCGATTGGAACCAGATGATAGCCCCGTGGACCCCCTCTAAGGGTGAAATGGGTCTTGTTGCAGCTGTTTGAGAGTGGCAAATCAAGTGCACATTTAACACAATTACTTCAGTGAATTTAGTGCTGGTGACAGCAGAATCCCCCCTCTCCCCCTCCCTTTCCCATGTTCCCCAGCAGGTGCCTCCTTTCCTGCCCAGAAGGGACCCATCAGCACCTCTGACCTCTCTGCTGAGCCTGCCAGCAATAGGGCTGATTCGTGGCAAGTGCTGATACAGGCCCACTAGGTGGGGAAGCGAGAGCCCTGCTTAGCCTGCCCACTCAGGGATGGGATGTGAGTGATGAGCGTGCTCTCACTTTGCAGAGGCTTGTTGGCATTTTGTCTGAGAGGATGTGGGGTCCCCACTCCACCCCCTGTCTCGCAGTATGAATGTCGCGTTTAAACGAACCCACAGACTCAAAACAAAACTTAGCTGAAGGCGGCTCTTTCCGATGTAGTGCTGACACCACTGAGTTCTGGGCCATTTCCAGCCAAATCTATGAATTCCTTCCTGGAAGATGGATGGTGGGATAGATATTTTTAAACTAGAGATGGGTATGTGATTGGATCCAGCTCTGGGCTTTGACTTGGGTATAACCCTCATTTTTATTCCAGGATCTGAAGAATTCTCTCTAAGTCTGTTTATTAACTTGCTAATGCTTTACTGAGGGGTTTAATTTGTTCTTCTCAGTGGAGCCACAGTCTAGCTTCTCAAGAGTCAAACAAGCCCTCTTTTGGTAAGGATAATAGGGAAGTAAAGAGGTTGGTTTTTTTCTTAGTTATAGGGAGGGGTTGGAAGAATAGAACACCACCATGCTTTAAAGAGCGAAGGGGGAAAGAAAGAGCTAGTGAAGAGGTACTGTTCATCCTCCATGCTAGAAATGGGGTCTTGAGCAGCAGATGCATGACATGCCTAAAGGGGTCTAGTGGCAGGAGGTGGGGGAGGAGGAATGGAGCCCTTGCCTGTCCCTTACCAGCGTACCACTCCTCCAACAAACAATAAACAGAAGATGACAAGGACTGTATTTGGCTATCAAAAGTTCCAAGTTCCCTTAGTTGATGACCTCCGAACTATGAGCAAACGCATGTTCCCTTTAAGCATGGGTGTGCATGTAAGTGAGGGAATGGGCCTGCTAGTGTGGGGAACTTTCCTGGCTCATACACTACCCTGGTGGAGTTGGCTAGTGAAAGGATCCGAGTCCTTGCTCCCACTCCCTTTACCCAGAGGCTTGCCTGAACTCAAGGGCTCCCCTCCCACTCTTCTGGGTGGTGGGGTGCCTGTAACCCTGACAAGGCTGGGCCCAGGATTCCTCAGGCTCAACCCCCAGTCTTGCCATGGTCCCTTAGGGCACGGGCTAGGGTATCCCCACTCCGGGTACTAACTCTGCACTAGGTGCTTCCCTGACCCACTGATCATTACATACAGTGCAAAGCAATACAACTTATTAAACAAGCAGCAACCAACAAACAAATACAAAAGGAGAAAGGTTAAAGGAAAACACCCAACGCTGCCCCCTGGCCCAGGGGCATCACAAACAGGGTCTCTGGGGTGTCAGGGAGGTTCACAGTCTGTCACCCGTCGCAGGCCCCTGCCCAGCCCTGGCTGTGCTGCAGGGATGCAGAGAGTCAGACACTTGCTCTGGCGATGGCCCCCCCCGTCTCTAGGGGCAGACCCCTTCTCCCCAGCGTTGGCCCCCCTGTCGGGGTCACGATCCCCCTCTGAGTCCAGCCTGCGCGGCCTCTGGGCTGGTGATGTCCCCCTGGGCCGGGCCCTGCCCAGGATCCCCCTTGCTCCCCCCAGCTCCCGCCCCCAGCCCCTGCTCCGCTCTACCTCCATGCAGCTGTGCTCCATTCCGCTCAGCTCCCTGGGCCTCTTCTCTGGCCTCTCAGCTGCTGACTGCTCTGTCCTTAGCTCTGCCCAGGCCAGCACAGGCAGACAGCACCATCTCACAGGGAGGACAGGACCCCTCCTGGCTCCCTCATTGGCCTGCCCGCCCTGTCAATCAGGCTGACCTAGAGCATTGGCCTCTCCCCACTGTCCCTGAGGGCTGTCCATCTCAGGGTCCTGATTCCTCATCGACCCTTCCCCTGTCCTTTGGTGCTGAGAGATGGTCAGCCAAAAAGCTCCACGAAGTTTCAGTAAAGGGGCGAATTGTTCCGTTACATGTGCATGTATCACCTTGTCACTAAACGTGTTGTGAAGTTCATTGGTTCCCCTCTTGTTCTGCATTGACAGGCGTCGCTGCAGTGTGAGTGCCATGCACCAGTGCCATCACCCCGCCACTCGCTTTGCTTCTCAAACCCAGACCTTGCAGCTCGCCGTGCATTGCCTGGTGGCGAGGTTTTTGACACCACAGTAATCAGCTATCAAACCCGCAAACATGAGAAGAGGGGAAATAGAACTCGTGAACTTCTGCAGCAACACGGGTCTCTACTGCTTGAGCTAAAAGACAGTCAAATGAGTAGTGTGAGGGCTTTCATCTCTTCTTTATACCACCAGCCGCTTCTCAAGCCTGTGCTCAGAATCATGAAATCCTAGAACTGAAGGCTGGAAGGGACGCTAGATCATGTAGTCTGACCTTCTGCGTACCACAGGCCATCAACTCCACCAGGCACCTAGCAACTGAAATGAGACCAAAGTTTGCTGTGTGCTGTAGTACTATGTTATGTGCCACAAGCAGAGAATAAGAAGGACTAAGATGCACCGGTATTTGTTGGCCCCATGCAATGGCAGAGAAAGGATTCAACAGGTGGATATCCTGGCAACTCTACACTCACATACCATGGAAGAAGGTGAAGGCCCCACCTTCAACCTCGCTGCCAATCGGAGGTGGGGGAAAATTCCTTCCCTGTGCCACATCTGATGATCAGTTAGACCAATGGTTCTTAACCTTTCCAAACTACTGTACCCCTGAAGCCTGAGTCCCACCCCCACGGGGCTGAGGCATGTAACTTAGTTTCATGGCGCTCCTGTGGCTCCAGGCAATTACCTTTCTTGCCACCCCCAATACCAGCTCTGCACTTGCGACCCCTCTAAAACTCCAGGTTAAGAAACACTGAGTTAGACTCTGAGCATGTGAGCAAGAACTAGTCAGCCAAGCACCCGAGAGAGAGAAAACACTGGGTGTCAGGTCAGAGCCCTGGCCCTTCCTGTCCAACATCCCATCTGCAGCTGCAGCCATCCCTGACATTTAAACCCCCCTAGAATATGTTGGGGGCAGGGGAGTCTCTTTCTGATCCCTGCCAGTGGCTGGCGCAAACCCCAAAATATAATCTTTAGGAACATGAGCCATGAACCGGAAGGGAGCCCCGGAGCTGCTGAAACCTGACACCCACCATCACAGCAACCCTGTTCTGAAGTTGCATTCAGAAATTTGTCCGGCTTTCTTAAAGCTAAATAAGTTGTGTCCCACTCCTCCCCGCCAGCTCCTATTGGAAGGCTGTTCTAGGACCTCACCCCTCTGCTGTTAGAAATTATCAAACAGGTTGTCCCTGGGGCGGATTGGGGAGACAGAACCCTTCATTGCCTGCTTGTTCTACCTCGACTCCGTGAGTGAGCAACGAGGGGGTTGCTTTACAATTTTTTTATCCATAACAGTATGTAAATGTACACATTTCCAGCACCTCCCCATAGACCCTTATTTGGTTACATTGACACCTATAAAATGAATATTAACTACATAATGAATACAATTATACCTGCCCCTGTTTGTTGCTTACAAGATTACCATACAGAGGTCAGGCACATCACCTTAAAACCTATACATTTTACACTAACATTCTTTGAAGTAAAGGCATGTCGGGGGAGAAGGAAGATAATGCTTTCTTCCCACCAAAAGACCTTGCACAGAAATAGCAATAGACTCATTCCCTGTGCAGATGGCCAGGAAGGGAGGAGAAGAAGAGCGATAACAGATTCTAACTAAAATTCACACCAATTAACAGAAACAAGATTTGCCCTTGCCTTGACCCTGTTCCCTGTAATTTAGGCCTGACCACTTATCCAGCTTTTAACTCTTTAGTCTCCTACATCTGCTAGGTAGAAACTTTCTAGCTTTCAGCCTGAATTTGTTCAGGGCTCGTTTTATATCCATTTGTGCTTGGGCCACCATTGTCCTTTACTTAAATAGCTATTCACCTGCCCTCATGCCCCCCTGCCCCCAATGTATTATAGAGAGTAATGCTATCCACTTTCAGCCTTTGTTTTGCTAAAAGCCAAGCTCTTCCAATCTCCTCCCATAGGACAGGTCCTCCATTCTCCTGATCAACCTAGTAGCCCTTCTCTGCACCTGTTCCAAGTTAAATTCATTTTTCTTGAACATGGGTGACCAGAACTGCACACAGTATTCCAGATGAGGTCTCACCAGTGCCTTGTACAATGGCATGAATACTTCCCTATCTCTGTGGGACAGGCCTTGCCTCATACAACCTAGAATCACGTTTGCCTTTTTCACAGGTGTATCACATTGGTGTCTTATAGTCACTCTGTGATCGAACCGCGCACCTGAGTCTCTCTCCTCCTTTGTCGGCTCAATTGATGAATCCCCAGCCTGCAGCAGAAATTCTTATTAGGCTTAAGTGCATGATTTTGTACAATTGAATTTCATCCCAATTCTGTCACTCCAATCTTCGAGGTCATCCAGAACTTCCTTTATAATGTTCCAATCCTCCTCTGTGTTGACTCAGACTTGTACTGATCTGTTCTCCAAGTGGACTTGCAAAGCATGTAGGAATCTAGCCATGTGACTTTCACTGACAGTCTCAGCAGAATGCCTCCAGAACTCTGCACTGAGTCTCACGCATGATAGCGCTGGACTTTCTGCCTCATGCTTCTTTCTGCCTGGTCTAATTTCTGCCTGGTTTAATTTATTTCACCTGTAAATACAGGATCGACATTTTAGCTGTTAAAGTAGATGAGCCCAGTTCTATTTGGTGTGCCTTTTTATTTGTATTGCAGTAACCAAGAGCCCCAGTAAGAACACAGTTGTGCTGGATGCTGCATCAACAAAGGACAAAAAGACAGTCCCTGCCCCAAAAGAGCTTACAATCCCAGGTAGATCTCTGCCTATTGTACTGAATGCTGTTTGCCGCTGATGTCGCAGCACCCTCCTGATTCCCTGGAATGGTTCTCTCCACTTGAGCCAGTCAATCTCCCCCAAATTTACCCCTTGTACACCCTGAAACTGCTCTGCTGGCATTGGTGGGAGGGGTCTGACTTGCAGGCAGGGAGGCTGGGAGAGTGGGGCTCTGGCTCAGTGGCTAACAGCCCTGAGAACAAAGGGCTGCAGGTGACTCCTGGGTGGGTGACTTGCTGGTCTTGACCTGGGAGAGGGGAATGGGGGAAAGCCTGCTGTGTGTATGTTTGTTTGGAAATTGGAAAGGTTTTGGAGGGCATACTGCACTGGTGGGTATGGATATGCTGTGACCAGAGGCAGGCTGCGTATTCGGCACAGACTGTTCTTTTGCATGCACGATAGGAAGGGGAAACTGAGGTAGGGGCACTTGTCATGCTGCAGCCTGCTGCTAGAGGACACCCCAGGAGGCAGCTGCCCAGATGGCTTTTAGGAGAGGGAGACCATGTTTATATCCTCATGTGATGTAGATGCCGTTTCACAGGAAACTGGAGAAGGCTGAGTGAGCGTCAGGGAGGCTGGAGAAGAAGGCAACGGTGGAGGTCTAAGGTGATCATCGCTTGGATGTGAGGCCTTGTGGTGTGAATGGAGAGGAATGGATGGACTTTGGAGACGATGGTGATTACTAGCAGGACATAGTGACAGTATCTGCGTGGGAGAGGAGGAGAGAGTTGGCTAAAGTCGCCAGCCTTGGGGGATGCAAGGGAGGGAGGAGGATGGAGTTGTTGGCAGAAATGGAAAGGAAGGGAGGTGGGAGGGTTTTGGAGGAAACGAATTCAGCTGTTGGCACTTTGTTAGCACGGGTAGAGGGAGATGTCCAAGACACACAGTTGACATGAAATCCAGCACCTCCTAAATTCAGCTACAGTGTCTAGTTCTATGTCCACCATCTGCTTCCCAGGCTGAACAAGCTCTGCGAAGGCACGTTTCTCCTTATTTCTTTTCAATAGACCTGCCGTTGGTTTCACTAAGCTATCCTGTGGTCTCTGCTCGTGGGAACCACGCTTGTGCTGCATCCTCAAAGCTGCTTGCCTCAACGCTGGCACCACAGGCTTGCTTTACTTCTCAAATCGGACCTAGACAACCACTAAACTTGCGTGCTGTCAAGCTGCAGTGTTCCGTGTTCACCTGGGCTAGGCATCTGCTAAACCACATATGTGAGAAATGGGAGAAAAAGGAGCCCAACTTCTGCAACATAAAATACAAACTTCCTAGTGATCCTTACCCTTGGTTTCAAACTGAAATTGTTGAGCGCTAGGCAGATTTTTCTGAACTCAAAGGTGGCTGTAGCAGCATGGTTTTAATTACCTGAGCCCCATGCAATCTGCTCTGGTTAGTTGTGTGGCCTAAAGAACTGCTGTTTGGGAGTTCTCAAGGCTTTTGATGGAGTTATCGCAGTGTTCAAGCAACAAACCAGGATCTCATTGAGATAGCAGGCAATGCTTCTATATGGACTATTGGATGTTAGTTTGATTGGACACTTTGCATGTGACAAGGGTGCCGTACTGTCAGGACATTTCTGGGAAGCGCTTGATGACTTTAATCAGTCACATTGACAAAGGGCATCCTCCTTCACCATCAGCAACATCCTCCACCATTGGTGAGACCAGCATGTGCTGGTACCTGGAGATTTGTCAGAATATTCTTGGCCTCTCTCCTGACTCTGAAAGATCTGATGACCTGATGAAGAGGAATCCAGGCAACATCGCTACCCCCATGACTCTTTCCTGAGCAAACTCTAAGATGTAAACACCCATGTTCTCTGGTGTATTAATTTCACCCCTACCTTTTTCCTCTCACCTTTTTTCTATATTTTCCTTGCCACCTTCTGTCTAGTAAGAATTGGGGTCATCTAGCCAGTACAAATGTACCCTTGCAATACTTTGCATTGACAAGTTTGGTGAGCTACAAAGAACGCGGGAGCAGGCTGATTCCATAAAGGGCGTTGTCTTGTGAGAAGAAAACTGGAGCGACCTAGTGAGATGTTTTTTAGAGTCAGGGCAGCAAAGCTGGGGTGCAGGAGTGACTGAGTGATTCACATTCTATGCTGGCAATCTTCCAGCAACTGAGCATGTGTCTACACAGCAAAGAAAAGCCTGCATTGGCCAGCCGACTCAGGCTCACAGGGCTGTTTGATTGCACTGTAGACTGCCAGGCTTGGGCTGGAGCCTTGGTTAGAGGACCCTGCAGAGTGGGAGGATCCCAGGGCTCAGGCTCCAGTTATAAAGACCCAGATGGAGCTTTCTCTACTGGCCGCTGGCCCCTAGAGCCCATCTCATGGGAGTTCACTTGCAGAGAGGGGAACCGTGCAAGGTAATGCTCAGCTTTAAGTTGGGAGAGGTCTGCTCACAAGCTTGATGATTGCGGGGGGGGAGGGATTTGATGTAAACAGCAACTGCTTCACCCCCTCCCCACCTACCAACCCTGATCATCCTGGTGAACCAATGGAGACGCTTCTGCTGGATCAGAGAAAAGAGAAGCATGCCACAGATGGTCCTTCCCATTCCCTGGATTTCCCCCCCGACCAGGGGACTGATGCTGCATTCTCTTACACCAATGTAACTCCATGATGTTACAGAGTAGGGAATAAGGCAACTCCCCATTGGGGGGATTTTTGCTACCCCCATCACCAAATTAGAAGGCACCACGGGAGCCTTCCACAGGAGCCACCACTGGTTCGTGACTGGTGATTCTCAGCTGGTCTCTCGGATGCTAGTGTGGCCTACCAAGGCTGTATTATGATGATTCAATTTTCCTCTTCCACAATTTATGAAACCTTAGAAAATCTCTCCCACTTCCCCCTCCCCTCACCCTCCTGCAATCACAGGCTACTGTCAGATCGACGTATCTGGATCGACTGAGCTGTCAGTGAAGACCCGCTCAGTCGATCCAGAAGTCGACGCTGTAAATCCACCCCCACAAGTGCCGTAGCGCTGCATCGACAGGAACGCGGTTCCCATCACCGTAGTGCAGTGAAGACGGCGCACAGAAGGGAAGCACAGCAATCGACGGGGGTTATGCAAGTTTTCTGAGTAGTTTGCGTAACTCCCGTCAACTGCCGCCAAATCGCTGGCGTAAATGTAGACCAAGCCACACTGTTTCCTTGTGTGTGTGATCGGTCAGTATCCACCTGTTCTATCTCGTCTTAGATTGTAAGCTCTTTAAGGCAGGGACAGCCTTTAGTTCTATGTTTGTACAGCACCTAGCACCATGGGTGCTATTGAAATACAAATACTAATAGACGTGGTTGAACTGATGTTTGGTAAACAATAGTGGTAAAGCCTGACGCTTCCCTCTGCTGCTCTCAGCATGACGCTTTCACAGCTGTGCTACCACTTCTCAGACGGACAGAGGGATCTTTTCTGTTGTCAGCATGTTTGTGCGGGGGCGGGTTTTTCTTGAGGTCTGCAACAAGTTCCACGGTTCAGAATTTGTTCTGAGTAAGCACTGTGGGTCTCTGTGTCTGCCTTCAGAGGAGCACAGTGCAAGGAAGGGCTATATTGAAAGGAAGGAAGTCTTTTGTCACCTTCTCCTCCTAGTTTCCTAGCAATCAGCCTCATGGCTGTGCCTGTGATGGGAAACTGCTCCTCGCTTGGTGTTGAGCAAGCAGGGGCCAGATGTAAACTGGTGCAACTCCATTGACTTCCATGACAGCCTTGATTTTTGGCCCTTAAACTGCAAATTGCTGTGTAAGCTGACAGGTGGCCAGACAGCAGACTGGACATAAGCTGCAGGTTTTCCCTACTCTGGTGGGGGGTGGGAGCTGTGTGAGCATCATATATGCTACTGCAGCTAGGCTGTACACAAAACCTCCTGTGTTTCAGCACCTCGTTCTGCTAGCAGAGGATCAAGGGGCCTGTAGATTGTCTGAGCCCAACAGCTTGTCTCAGCTAGATGACATTTCTGGCTTATCTCAGACAACTATTGACACGAGAAGCTGCATGAGATAGCTGCTGTGGGCTGGAGATGACAAACTCACTTCATCTGCCATGATAAGATCTGAGCGGATAACTGTTTCTCTGAGGCTGCTGTCTCAGAAGAGACTTTTTTGCAAAAATGGCCAGTTTTTAATGCTTTGTCTAACTTTAATCGCCCTAAAGCTATATTCGGGTCAAGGGAATAGTGGGGCCAGCTGGTGTAAATCAACATATCTCCATTGCAATCAACAGAGGGAGGCTGATTTGCACAAGATGAGCATCTGGCCCAGGGTTCCAAGTTCCTCCTGCTTGTTTTTACTGCTATTTCACTTCTGCAGGGCAAATCCTGCCCCTTCTCCCCAGTTTTGGAAGGCCCCAGATACAGTGGAATCAGTTCAATTCCACTGCAGATGGAGGTAGGATTTGGTCTAAGTCCCTGCTATGCTGCTAGTGGACTCCCCGCAGAGTGTTTTTTTTTTTTTGGAGAGGAGGGGGTTGGGGTGGAAGAATCTGCCAGCACTACACAGAACAGCATTGCAGTAGATTCCTGCAGCCTACAGAGGGGCTGCATAGTGGTAACCGAAGGGAAGAGGAGGGTAAGATTCTTTCCCCTACCCCACCATCTGAATCGGAACCCCATGGTCAGGGCTAACCTTGGACTTGGAAATAGTAGAGGAAAAGAAGAAATGTCCCTGGCTCAGTTGGCTAACCGATATCTGGACTCTCAGCAATATCTATTCCCAGTCACTCAGGGACTGTGGTTCTGAGTCTGTCTTCTGCACACCCTGATTGTCCCCAGTTCCTAAGCAATAGTTTCAGTTTTGAAACTTTAGTTTACAGGGACCGAGATTACAGATAAACCCACATTCCTGCATCACCTCCCACGGACCTATTCTCACGTATCATCATCCCATCCTGCCCCCACTAATCTCCTCTAGTTCATTGTAGAATCATTGAGATGTCGGGCTGGAAGGGACCATGAGAGGTCATCAAGTCCTGTCCCTGCAGTGAGGCAGGGCCAGCAAACCTAGATCATCCTGCAGGTGTTTGTCCAACCTGTTGCCTGTATCAAGGGCTTTAAAGTGCCTTGCAACACATGTGCTTCTGCTGTCCTGACTCTGAGGGTTCTAGAGATGATGTAGTTTCTTTAATTAGCTGGGGTCTGTGGTTTGTGGCAAACAGATGATTTGGTGGTTCAGATGGAGGATATCAGGATGACAAAATACTCCAGAGGCAGCTCTTTTTCTTCAGTGACTCTGAAAAGCACATCCTGGACCTCAAGATTTCAGAGAGCTGATGCACCATTGGAAACAAGAGCTGGATACGTTTTGGCACCAAGTGCAGTCCATGCAGGAGTGATTTAACATGGGAGCTTGCATGGGTCTGGCCCGGGAAGGGGAAGGGGACAGCTCGAGTTGAAGAAGCAGTTTGTGAAGAAGAGACGGGGAGAAGAAATAAGATAGGAAGGAGGGCCCACTAGTTAGGGCACTAATTTAGGACTTGGGAGAACTGGGATTAATTCCATGCTCTGCCACAGACTTCCTGTGTGACTGAGGGCAAGTTGTTTAGGTAGTTAGTTGGGTTGTCAAACGATTAAAAAAATGAATCTCAATTAATTGTGAGATTAAAAACATTAATGACAGTTTTAATTACACTATTAAATAATAGAATTTCAATATTTATTTCAATATTTTTGTGTTGGCGGGGGGAAGTGTGTGTGTGTACGTACGTGTGCATTGGCGGGGATGTAAGGGTGTGTGTGCGTGTGTTGGGGGGAAGAGTGTGTATGTTGGGGAGCGCTGTCTCTTTAAGCAGAGCACTCAGGAGTCTGAAGTGCTTTTTCAGCCAGCAGCAGCAGACAGGCTCCCCCTGTTCCCCAACCCCAGCTCAGTGGTGACTGAGTACACGGGCGTGGGGAGGGGGACATCCTGACAGCAGCCCCTGCCCCAGACAGGAGGCAGGCTCCCGGTCCAGAGCAGCTTGGCCAGGGGGCTCCATGGTGGGAGAGGGAGCAGCAATGGAGCAGGACGGCGGGAGGAGGGGCACCCCTGCCCCAGAGGCCCACAGTAGTGCACCCCCTGAGCACAGCACCCTGGTGTGGGATTAATGCTCCTTTAAAAAAAAAAAAAATAACGCATTGATTTGTTTTGAGTTAATCACATGCATTAACTGTGATTAATTGGCAGTCCTAATTTTTTATTACAAATATTTGCACTATAAAAAAAGATCATGCTTCGACTTGTAGACTGCACTAAAGGGAATACAAATGTTTAGCATATCTGGCATGTAAATATGTTGCAATGTTGGCTACAACAGTGCCATGGGAATGCCTGTTCTCACTTTCAGGTGACATTGTAAATAAGATGCAGGAAGCATTATCTCCCGTAAAGGTAAACAAACTTGTTTGTCTTAGAGATTGGCTGAACAAGAAGTAGGACTGAGTTGGTCTGTAGGATCTAAAGTTTTACATTATTTTGTTTTTGAGTGCAGTTACGTAAAAGAACACATTTAATTTGCACTTCCACGCTAGAGATTGCACTATAGTACTTGTATGAGATGAATTGAAAAACACTTTCTTTTTTTACAGTGCAAATGTGTAATAAAAAATATAAAGTGAACACTGTATATTGTAATTGAAATCAATATATTTGAAAATGTAGAAAAAATCCAGATATGTTTATAATAAATTTAAACTGGTATTCTATTATTTTTTAACAGTGCGATTAAAACAGTGATTCTTTGCATTGGTCTTCATAGCTGAGGATGAAAGGGAGATTCTCAAACCTGAACCATTCTTTTTAGGTGACAAATCTGACGAACTGTTCCAGATTGAGGTGTCATTAGAGGAGGTTTTGGAAACTGTGATATGTAACCTATCATTTAAATCAGCTTCTGTACTGGATAACTGGAGGATAGCTAATGTGACACCAATTTTTGATAAGGGCTCCAGAAAATATCTCATTGCCTCTATATAAATCCATGGTACGCCCTCATCTTGAATATTGTGTGCAGATCTAGTTGCCCCATCTCAAAAAAGATATATTGCAATTGGAAAAGATACCAAAAAGGGCAACAAAAATGATTAAGGGTAGGGAACAGCTTCCATATGAGGAGAGATTATTAAAACTGGGACTCTTCAGCTTGGAAAAGAGGTGTCTAAGGGGGGGTCTGATAGAGGTCTATGAAATGTGGAAAAAGTAAATAAGGAAGTGTTGTTTACTCCTTTTCATCACACAAGAACTAGGGTCACCCAATGAAATTAATAGGCAGCAGGTTTAAAAGTAACAAAAGGAAGAATTTCTTCAAACAACACATGGTCAACCTGCGGAACTCTTTGCCAGAGGAGATTGTGAAGGCCAAGACTATAACAGGGTTCAAAAAAAGAACTAGATAAGTTCATGGAGGATAGGTCCATCACTGACTATCAGCCAGGATAAGCAGGGATGCAAAACCATGCTCTGAAGTGTCCCTAGCCTGTTTGCCAGAAGCTGGGAATGGGTGAAAGGGGATGGATCACTTGATGATTGTCCTGTTCTGTTCATTCCCTCTGAAGCAGCTGGCACCGACCACTGTTGGAAGACAGGATACAGGGCTAAATGGACCATTGGTCTGAACCAGTATGGCCATTCTTATGTTCTTAAGATGAATCATGACTTTTTTGCATCTAGTTAATTTGTCAATCACTTGAGTTAATTGTGATTGACAGCCCTAGTGTTTAGATGCCCCATCTCCAGTTGAAATCAATAGGCATTAAATAGGCTATAAACCTTTGAGGATCTGAGCCTTAACCTCAATGTTCCCCATCAGAAAAATGGGGATAATGGCACTTTCCCAGCTTGCAGAGGTAAGTGAAGATTCCCTGGTAATAGGTCTATATAAGTGCCTAAGATAGGGACAAGAAAAGACTGTGAGGTAATAGAAAAAGCCTGTTCTGGAGAAAGGGAGGATAGGAAAATCCACTCTAGACTGGCCCATAGCAATAAAGGAAACCTCCTGACATGTGTACCCTTGGGAGATGTATTTGCTGTGTCAGCTGGGACACAAAAATGCTGACACTTGGCTTTGTGCACATTCCAGGTGTCCTGGCAAAGCTGTACGACTGAGCTTGCCAGTTCCTGAGAGAGTCTGTAGGGCTGACCACTCCCATGCCCACAGGTATAGAGTCAATGCAAATAACGCCAGCGGCCACTATTGAGCAGCAGCCTCTGTCAACTGGTTTCATAACACCCCGAGTAAAAGAACGGTACCATATCGTCGCAGTAACAGCAAGGAGGCAAATTGAATTCCACTCTACAAAACAAACCACAGCACAGACCAAACTTGCTTCTAGTGTCACCCCAAGCAGGAAAACTGAGTTACATCAGGGCTGGCTTCGGCCCCATATCTAACTCTTACAGAGATTAATAAGCATGTAGGAGATATTAGCCAGACATTTCCCTGCTTTATAGATCTTTTTTAAGGCATACACTTTCAAAAGTAACTAGTCGTTCTGGGTGCCTCTGTCCACTTCACTACATAACTCATGGGAAATCCTTAGAAGCAGAACTGAAATTTTGAGCTTCACACAGAAATTACTGGTTCTCTGGCCTATGTTATGCGGGAGATTGGACTAGATGATTGTTGTCGGTTGTTAGTTGTTTGTCAGCGTAGGCTGCGTGCGTGTGTCCCCATGTAGGTGCTGTCCCAGTTCTGCGCAGGTAACCGAGACGCCACTTACGATCGAATGAATCGACACGACCGTGGATTAGCTGAGCAACGAAGGCACCCGGGCTAGGTTTACTGCACTTGAAGCACAATGAGAAGTGACCTACAGAGTATCTACGGGTCTGCTTCACGCATGAATGCGTCGTTACAATGGACTCGGCCCAACAGCGGGACTTTCAGTTATCCCCTAGGCCAGACAATATTATTCCCTCTGACACCCTCTTTTATACACTGTTACAGACAATTACGTTCTGCCCCTCTTTGACGTAGGTAGTTGCCACCCTCCTGACATAGTCTATTACCACCCTTTACCGTAACTTGGATGATTCGGGCAAAACAACTCCATTTGTCATCTTATCAGACATTTCTATCCATCAAAGTGTCATTTCAAGGGGTCAGGTTGCCCTTGTTATCCCTTTGGTGTTAAGATGTTCTGGTACCTTCTGCGCCTGCTGTGTATTTTTAGTAATGTTTTGATATTAATAATATTTTGGAAATGTGTGTGTTTGCAGTAACAGCGTTTTCTCAGTGCCAGTTTCAGTCAGGTCGTAAGTTCACAGCCTGACTTCTGTTAATTTGGCTTTTTCCACTTAGGCCTTCTACCTTAGACTGTTCTGCTAGGTTGTAGGCCTTAAGCTTTCACTTCTTGCTACTATGATCCTCATGGTCTCCTCTGGCTCTAAAATTTTATGAATGAGCACTCAATTTGAGATACTTTAAAGGGGGACTGTCTTCCAGAGGGTGGGTGCTTAGCACTTTCTGATGATGTGAGGGCATTTTAAATTGTCTGACATTGGGCACTGAAAAAACAGACGCATCCAGAAGCACTAATCGTTTTTGAAAATGTGAGCCTAAAATAGCCTTTAGCTCAAACTGTCTCCCCTTCCCGCAATTTCCAAAGTGGGATTGAAAAGCCAAGAAGGGATGATTTATTTTAATCACTCCTAAGAGAAGAAATTGAAAGTAAGACTCTCTTTCATTGTACAGAGAATGAGAGTGAGCAACTTCCTTATGTTCCTATAAATAGTCTGTCTTCCCATTTAACAGGGAGCAAGGAAGGACTCTATAAAACACTGCTAAGAAAGAAAATCAGGCAGAAAAACTGCCTTCTGATATTTGGCCACCTGCCACCAAATTAGAAATGGACAATGCTACAAAATGGGCATGTTGTCTACTGCTGTAAAACCTTGTCTGGAGTGGGGATGTTAATTCTGGAAACACTTGTAGACATTCATACCAGTAAAGTTCCTGGAAAAATAAGAAGGGAGTGGGAAGGAGGTAGCAGGGACTTAGGATAGCAAAGAACCACTTTGGACCAAACCAGTTTATTTAAACACAGGAATCTACGTCAGATCTGTGACACACTGTGGTGTCTGTAGTTAATAGCCTGTGTTCTACAAGAGGTCAGACTGGATTATCTAATTTTTCTTTCTGGCTTCAAACTCCATGAATGGTGAGGTCTCAAGTTATTTAAGGGATAGATGTTAGTTTTTACACAGAGAAATAATTGCATCCAATTCACTCTTTAAATCTTAGCGGATGGAATGTTAAACATGACTTGTCCCCTGTTTCCACCAACTGCAACATTTGTGGTTAACATCACATTAGGATAACATCCTGTTCTGTTTGTACAGCGCCTAGCCCAATGGAATCCTGGTCCCTGACTGCGCCTCATAGGTGCAACAGCTCATTCCTATTTGTATTGCAAACATGATTCCTTGACACCATTCTAAAGTAACCCAATTTTCTAGCGAGGACAGGCCCGTTGTGGTTCCTTTTACCACCACTATATCAGCTATTTAAATGGATTCCACTCACTAAACTTCTATGTGCTGGTTTTGTCTATATTGTTTCTATTCCCCCAAACCATCTAAACCCAAAGGGAGAGTTTGCTCATTTTCAATTCTGTTTGGATTCCAATTTGCTTAGAGGAAGACAAGAAAACTCAATGAATCAGCATTTAGTTATTTGTTTCTCCTCCTCCTTTTCAGCTTATGTGCGTTTTGTCGTTCAAGTGATTCTAGCCAGAATCTCTGATAAGCTGTTTTTCTGGCTGGCTGCTTCATCTCTAGTGGCAGGCACCCTTCATTACTCTATTAGAAATCTTCTTTGTGCAGGTAGAGGAATTATCTGGGCCAAATACTGCTCTTGGCTCTACTGGCATCTCTCCGCTGGAGTCAGTGGAGTTGCTTTGGATTTGCATGGGTGAATAACAGAGCAGGATTCAACCCATCAGCTTATCTGTTAGCAAGCTACTCTGACACTGTTTCCAAGTCCATATTCTTCTTCCCCAAGGTCTGTTTCGGTCGTCCTTTGCATCCCCGTGTTCTTCTACAGTTCAAGCAGAACCCCATGTTTGTAGCCAGCTTGTGACACTCTCATCTGACCCAGTTACACTCAACACAGTTAAATAACGTTAGAGAAGCAGCCTTTTTCTCACAGCACAGCTGGTGTCGCACCCTCCACCCCTACTACAGTCTAACCCTTTTTGCATTCCTGCATTCTGGGAACATGTGATCACTGGTTCAGCAGGGGAAAGGCTGCTCAGAGAACGTGTACCCAGAGCAGCAGCAGCAACAACCGGAGTGATGCATGCTGGGATGTCCTATCACAAAGGGTGGGAGGATGGGGGAGCAGGCAACTTGGTTACATGGCGCAGTTATAGAGTCCTGTCTACAGTAAATAGAATTCTCATGTTCACAGCCTGAGGAGCTAGAGGCTGGGACTTGAACCCAGGTCTCCTACTCAGTACTGGAGAGCAGTAGCTAGTTGGGTGTCTCATCTTCAGCCATTTTAACTTTACAAATTCTGTCTTGTCCTTCACAGTGGCCTCAGCTGGATGTTTCACCAGCAGGTGAAGAAACCCATAATGCACCTGTCCAAATGCGTTGCATTAGATCGTGGGCGGGGGCATTACTTCCTGACCTCCCCTGGAGGTCATTTTATGCCCTGAAGCATGATGATTGATATCCTCTTTTAGCCTACCAATTACAGATAATGGGCTAGATCCTCAGCTGGTGAAAGTCAGCATAGCCCCATTGAAGTCAATGCAGCAAAGCTAAGAATCTGGCCCAATCTTGAGTCCTATGAATTGCATTTACCCTTTGTACACATATACTTACATCTTAAACATTAATTGTAATAAAATTATCTAAAGTAGATAAGTACCCTCTCCCGGAACTCCACCCCAACGGTGTAAAGCTTCTTGTTTACAGTTTAACTCTTTGGAGACTGCAGTAGTTGTAAAGCAATCCACACACACACACTTTGCATAGGCTAACTCTTTTGTGCTATTTTATACTTAATCATACAAAGTACAGGGCAGTACGCCTCCGACAAACACTAAATGCCTACCCTTGCCCAGGTTCCTTGCTCATCCGAAAGTTCTGCAGCCGCTGCTCGTCATCCCAAACCTGCATGACAGTGTGATCCCACCAGTCAGCGCTTGTTTCTCAGGCCCAGAACCAGCACTTCACCATCAGCAGCTGCTTGGTGAATGCTGCCAACAGCCTTGAATTGTTTCTTTTGGTGTGTCCCACGACAATCTAGCCTCCAAGGAATCATGTGCCCCACAGCTCCTCTTGCAACTCTGCAAATACGGCAGGATTCATGACGTTCATCACAATAGTGCAGGGCTATCATGGCGGACAGCAAGGAGGGACGTGCAGATTTGCAGGGATTTTGAAAAGCAAGGCAAAATAGTAGACGATGCAATGACGTTACGGGATGGAGAACACTGCATTATGGGAAGCTGAACCTGTGCTCCTAGTCACTCCTGTGTGACTTATTTTGGCCCCATGAGGCAACGCAAAAACTTTACAAAATTCCCTGTGCTGGATGGTGGTGAGTTTCACAGCAGGATCCTACCCATGATGCACTGCACTCTGCACTGATACAAGCACGCCTGGTGAGGATGCATACTGCTGGCACAAAAAGCATTATGTAGGAAGTAATAAATGTGGCAGCTGTATGCTGACACAACTTCGGTCTATGTAATTTTGTAACATAGACGTGGCCTCAGTAATTTTCAGACCTGAAGAAGAGTGCTGTGTAAGCTCGGAAGTTTGCATCCCTCACCGACAGATGCTGGTTCAATAGAAGATATTATCTCACCCACCTTGTCTCTCTAATATCCTGAAACCGATATGGTTACAACACCACATACCAGATACATATAGGGACACATGATGCAGCAAGTTTTCACAATACAACTTCACAACAGAGGTTGTACAGATACAGCCCTGATTCATCACAGTGTATATGGAACAAGAATTTTTCAGGTGTTTTCCCACTGTTCATTAGCCTGCCCTTTCTTGAGTATAAAC
Organism: Emydura macquarii macquarii; assembly: GCF_026122565.2. Lineage (NCBI taxonomy): Eukaryota > Metazoa > Chordata > Testudines > Chelidae > Emydura > Emydura macquarii. Next base: position 12,154,467 of record NW_027130432.1, on the reverse strand, counting down.
TTCATCTGCCATTATAGTGAATGACTACTTACTCAGGAGGATTTCTGAACTGACCCAACCCTAAATTGGACTAACCTAGGTACTATAGTTTGGTGCCTTTGGTAAATGCTGCTGCCACCCAATCAGTATGCTGAGCCACTCCAGATCCAGCATGTCCTGTTCTCTGTTTGCTAATCTCTGACTGGATGCTACCTCTCAGCGTGTAGCTATAATTTTCTTAGTATATATGATTACCACTCTGAAAAATGACTGGCTCAGACCTTCAGAGGTATTTAGGCATCTAATGCCTGTTGATTTCAATGAGTGGTAGGCACCTGAATGCCTCTGAGGCTCTGGGCATGTATGAAAATGACAGCTGCTTCTTCATCTGCTCTGCGGCGCTCTGTAGTCACAGACCGTCTGTCACATCAATCATTAAGGGACCCGATGCAGTGCTTGGGACTCTTTCCATTGACTTCAACAGACACTGGTTCCAGCCCTGAATCTTTTTTACTGCCTGTGTATTCTAGTCAGCCGTGTTGCCTTCTGAAGAGTTCAGAGAGGATGAGCTGCCTTTTCCAAGGAAGGAGCCTATAGGACAGAGTCAGGAGACCTGGACTCTACTACCGCTCAGCTATTTATTAATCTATAATCCCAGGCAAAACTTTTATTACAGGTTGTGATGACTGAGCAGGAAAGAGCCCAGTTAGCTTGTCAGAGCCCAGGTTGAGTTTGCAGAGCTGGCTGTTAGAAAGGAGACAGATGGTGGTTAAATCTCAAGCAAAAAGGAATTAATTGAATAATATATTCGCCAACCAGTGTTTGGCCAGCTAGAGAACTGTTTGGATACTGCAAAAATAAATAAATAAATCGAGTGCCTATAATTATACAAAGGTGCCATGTGTCTATCTTACAGTTTACTACTGGTGCCCATCATTGTAGACTCTGATCACCTCCCACATAAAATTGTCAGAGGGGACCTCATGATGTGTCTGGCGCATCTCCCTCCGTGGGATGCGAGAAGCTCTGAAGAGCATTTAGCCAGCTCTGTTTGCTCTGGAGTTTCTGACAGGCAGTAGATACGGGACCCCACAAATGTCATTTTCAGCCACTATAACTCCCCTTTAATACCCTCTGGGCAAACACTTTATCCAGTGCAGCTTTAAAACCTCTAACCAGACTTCTGTAGTCAGGTCCTTTATCCACTGTGTAATTCGGTAGTTGTCAGAATGCCAGCAGGTTAGAAAGGAGCCTCATACACTTTCGGAAATCACAGCAATCTGTCCCCATTGTTACTCATGCTGGTGCTTAGGACTTCATTAATGAGCTCTCAGCCTCTCGCAGACATGAATAATACTACCTGACATGAGTCACTAGCCACTGTCTTTGATGACAAGTGAAATGTCTGAAGCCCTTCTCACTTCTGTTTTAATCACCTCTCTAGTGCTTCACTTCCTCCTCTCTGAGCTGCAGTTGCAAGTGGAGAGATGTCGTTTTGCTACTCTGTGCTCTCCCTGTCCTCTTTGATGGTACCCTGTATCCACTCACTCTCCTAATGGAAGAGCCCCATCAGGCTGAATAGAGATGAAATTCTGTAGAACTCCACTAGTCACTCTTAGAGGACAATAAAAAGCCTGTAGGTTCTCACTCTTCCTTCAATTCTTTCTGAAGGTTTTCTGAATCATTCTATGGAATTCTTTAGCAGAGATATAAGCCTGGTTACATATTTCGGATGGTTCAAGATTCTATAGAAAGTCTCCTTCATTAAATTTTGTAAGAATTTTCCATAAGGGATTTTCTGCAGGGCTTATGCTGCCGATGTGCTTGTACTTAATAAATAACGGTCGCTGATGTTTATGGGTTTTTTCCTCCTTTTTCTTTACCTTTTCTCAGTCTCCTTCTGTCACCATCTCATGAGAGGCAGAGTCATTGTGAGTGGATTGAGCCAAGAGACACTGAGATGAGATCTGAGCTCTGGCACAGCATTTGGTCTTGAGGAAATTACTTCGTCTCTGAGTCAGCTTCCCAAATCTGTGAAATTGGGATAATTCCAGTTACTTGCCTCCCAGAATGGTTGTGAGGACGAACCAGTTAATGTGTGTGTGAAAGGAACAATTCCAAGACCTGTCAGAGCTGAAAGTAGTGCTGTTTTTCAGAGGAAACCAGAACCAAAGTCACTAACAACTGGTGATCTCAGTTTAAACAGCCACACTCCCTGTATTCTGCAGTAGCCTCTTGATGATCTGATGGTGGCTGCCATCTAGTGATTGCCTAAGGTAAGCAAATAGAATTTTTTTTTTTTTTTGAGAAATTCTGAGAAATTGGAGGGGGGGGGGAGGGATTCATTGTGCGTTGAACAAAACTATTCTTTTCAATCTAGAGCATTTTTAGTGCTTCTAATTTTTTTCAAAAATAACAGGAAAAGAAAAGTTGTTTAGAATAGCATTGTTTCAAAACTGTTGACTTTCAAAATAATAATCCTAAAAAAATCAAAATGCACAAGCTGGTGAAATTGATGCAAGTTCATGAAAGGTTTAGATGTCCCCAAATCTGCATTTTCCCCAGGGAGCTGGGAGAATTTTGGTTGAAACATTGCACCCAGCCCTCGTGTTGAGCCATTTCTAGATCTCCTCTATTCAGCCCTCTCCCTGGCTCTGGTTGCACGGGCAGCTGTCATGACTAACTCTAGGTGCTTGATGTTGCTCACCCTGTACCACATCTTCATGAGCGTAGTATCTGGGAGGGCAGAGTCACCCTGTGCAGTGGGCTGGCCAATGGCCCACACGCTCCTCCAGCCCTTTTAAGATGCATTCAGTGGGATTTAAGACTGGCCCCTTGACACAGGAGTGAATTTCACACACAGCAAGTCTCTGCTGCAATTTACGTATTTTTGCCATATTTGCTCTTCTCTTCCCTCCCCCCACAGTCCTGGGAAATCTCTTGCACTGTGTGTCACAGGGTGGTCCTCCTGAGAGTCTTTTTCAGCCTCAGTAACTGATCACCACTACCCAGGTGTTCTTAGCTATCCTTGTGCTTTATTCTATCCCGTCAGGCCACCGCCTGGACTGCTACTCACATGCTATTTACAGGCAGAAGCCAACTTTCCTCACTTGCTTCAAGGGAAAGATGACAGAATTAGCAGTCGCCTGGCTCACTCCTGTCCCCTCTAGCACTGCCTTCCTGTCTGTTTATATAATCCCAGCTGCTGGGGGTTACTGCCACCCAATTAGCCCCCTGCTGTATCTCTGCTCAGTTAATTGGCGCCCTCTGCCTGTCTTTCAGTCAGGTCCCAAGTGATGTATATTGGTAGGGACTAGAGTGATGGCATGACTCCTGTGTCCTGATGCAGCACACCTGGTAACCCAGCTCCCAAGGTATCTCTGTCCCATAGAAACCTCTTAACTAATCTACTCCCTCATCTAATCTGAATAAGCAGCACAAGATACTCCTAGGAGAGAATGAGTTTAAGGCTTGACCCGAGGAGGAGTATGATGTAGTGGTGGCATATAACATCTAGAGACAGCCTCTTCTTACCTGTACCTTCCTTCACAACCACCTAGTCCCTACTAACCCTCCCCGGGAAAGGGTTGCTATTATATAGGAAGCTTTTCCCAGCATGCCTGTCTGGGGCTGACCCTTTATGTTTGTCAGCACAAAGTGACTAGAGCTCTAAAGTGGTCATTTTGCATCTGGCTGCTGCATCTCCTTCCTGCTGGTCTGTACTCTTAACATGAGAGGGGCCATGATAACAGTTTGGGGTGGGAAGGGAAGAAGGGGGGAGAAAAAAGTCATGAAAACATTTCCTTTATGTTGTGAAGTTTGACATTCAACTGACGGTGGAATTGTTTTTTTTTTAAAGGAAAAATTTTAATTTTGAAATTTCAAATGGCAAAATCTCATTGAAATTTCAAAATTCCCAAATTTATCCACTCAGATAAAGCCTTTATAAGATAATGAAAGGGATAGAAAAGGACAGGTGAATTGTATAGAGAAGGTATGACATGATTGGAATAACTGAGACTTGGTGGAGTAACTCACACAACTGGAGCACTGTCATGGATGGGTATAAACTGTTCAGGAAGGACAGGCAGGGGTGAAAGGGTGGAGGAGTTGCTCTGAGCTCCAGTATGAAACTGAAGATAAGCCAGTTGAGAGTCTCTGGGTTAAGTTTAGAAGCAAGAACAATAAGGGTGATGTCGTGGTGGGTGTCTGTTACAGACCACCAGACCAGGAGGATGACGTAGATGAGGCTTTCTTCAGTTAACTAGGGAAAGTTTCCAGTTCATAGGACCTGATTCTCATGGGGGACTTCAATCATCCTGACATCTGCTGGAAGAGCAATACAGCAGAGCACAAACAATCCAGGGAGTTTTTGGATAGTGTTGCAGACAACTTCCTGGTGCAAGTGCTGGAGCAACCAACTAGGGGCCGTGCTTCTCTTGACCTGCTGCTCACAAACAGGGAAGATTTGGTAGGGGAAGTAGAAGTGAGTAGCAACCTAGGCAGCAGTGACCATGAGATGGTCGAGTTCAGGATCCTGACAAAAGGAAGAAAGGAGAACAGCAGGACTCCTTGGACCATGGACTTCAGAAAAGCAGACTTTGACTCCCTCAGGGAGCTGATGGGCAGGATCCCCTGGGAGGCTAATATGAGGAGGAAAGGAATCCAAGAGAGATGGCTGTGTTTTAAAGAAACCTTATTGAGGGCACAGGAACAAACCATCCCGATGTGCAGAAAGAATAGCAAATATGGTAGGCGTCCAGTTTGGCTTAACAAAGAAGTCTTTGGTGAACTTAAACACAAAAAAGAAGCTTACAAGAAGTGGAAGCTTGGTCAGATGACAATGGAGGATTATAAAAATGCTGCTTGAACGTGCAGGAATGAAATCAGGAAGGCCAAAGCACAATTGGAGTTGCAGCTAGCAAGGGACGTGAAGGGGAACAAGAAGGGTTTCTACAGGTATGTTACCAACAAGAGGAAGATTAGGGAAATGGGGCAGAATGGGGCAGGCAACCTAGTGACAGAGGATGTGGAGAAAGCTGAGGTACTCAATATCTTTTTTGCCTCTGTCTTCACAGACAAGGTCAGCTCCCAGATTACTGCACTGGGCAGCACAGAATGGGAAGGAGGTGAACATCCTGCAGTGCTGAAGGAACAGGTCCAAGACTATTTAGAAAGATTGGACATACACAAGTCCATGGGGCCGGATGCAGTGCACCCAAGGGTGCTGGGGGAGTTGGCTGATGTGATTTCAGAGTCATTGGCTATTATCTTTGAAAGCTCGTGGCAATTGGGGGAGGTCCCTAATGACTGGAAAAAAGCAAATATAGTGCCCATCTTTAAGAAAGGGAAGAAAGAGGATCCAGGGAACTACAGACCGGTCAGCCTCACCTCAATTCCTGGAAAAATCATGGAGCAGGTCCTTAAGGAATCCTTTTTAAGGCACTTGGAAGAGAGGAAGGTGATCAGGAAGAGTCAACATGGATTCACCAAGGGAAAGTCATACCTGACCAACCTGATTGCTTTCTATGAAGAGGTGACTGGCTCTGTGAATGTGGGGAAAGTGATGGATGTGATATACCTTGACTTTAGCAAAGCTTTTGATACGGTCTCTCTCAGTATTTTTACCAGCAAGTTAAAGAAGTATAGGTTGGATGAATGGACTATAAAATGGATAGAGAACTGGCTAGAGCTTAGGGCTCAATGAGTAGTGATCAATGGCTCCATGTCTAGCTGGCAGCTGGTCACAAGCGGAATGCCCTACAGGTCGGTGCTGGGGCCGGTTTTGTTCAACATCTTCATTAATGATCTAGAGGATGGGGTAGACTGCACCCTCAGCAAGTTTGCAGATGACACTAAACTAGGGGGAGTGGTAGATACCCTGGAAGGTAGGGATAGGATACAGAAGGACCTAAACAAACTGGAGGATTGGGCCAAAAGAAATCTGCTGAGGTTCAACAAGGACAAGTGCAGAGTCCTGCACTTTGGACGGAAGAATCCCATACACAGCTACAGACTGGGGACCGATGAGCTAGGCAGCAGTTCTGCAGAAAAAGACCTGGGGTTACAGTGGATAAGAAGCTGGATATGAGTCAGCCGTGTGCCCTGGTTGCCAAGAAGTCTAATAGCATATTGGATTGCATTAGTAGGAGCATTGCCAACAGATCGCGGAAAGTAATTATTCCCCTCTATTCGGCATTGGTGAGGCCACATTTGGAGAATTGTGTCCAGTTTTGGGCCCCCCACTACAAAAAGGATGTGAACAATTTGGAGAGAGTCCAGCGGAGGGCAACAAAAATGATTAGGGGGCTGGAGCACAAGACTTATGAGGAGAGGCTGAAGGAACTAGGCTTGTTTAGTCTGAAGAAGAGAAGAACGAGGGGAGATTTGATAGCAGCCTTTAACTACCTGAAAGGGGGTTCCAGGGAGGATGGAGCTAGGCTGTTCTCAGTGGTGGCAGATGACAGAACAAGGAGCAACAGTCTCAAGTTGCACTGGGGGAGGTCTAGGTTGGACATTAGGAAAAAAATTTTCACTAGGAGGGTGGTGAAGCACTGGAATGGGTTACCTAGAGAGGTGGTGGAATCTCCATCTTTAGAGGTTTTTAAGCTGCAGCTTGACAAAACCCTCACTGGGATTATTTAGCTGAGGTTAGTTCTGCTTTGAGCAGGGGGTTGGACTAGATGACCTCCTGAGGTCCCTTCCAACTCTATGATTCTATGATTCTATGGTAGGTAGGGTAAGTAGAAGTGCCTATTCTCATAACTCAAGAACCCCAAGACAATGGATGAAATTGAAAGGCAGCACACTTCAAACTAATGCTACCATTCAGTGCTACCAAAAAGGCCCCTGGAACTCACTGCCATAGGTTATCATCCAGGCCAAGAGCAGAGCAGGGTTCAAAGACTGGCATTTATGGGTAATGAGGACATCTAGAGTTACAAGGGTGAGATTCCAAAGCAAGAGATATAAACCCATCTGCTTCAGAGCATAAACCAACTTCTGACTGAAGGGGTTGGGAAGAAATGTCCTCCTCTTGGCAGGTTATTCAATAATTGCCCACTTCTGGGTTTCTTACACCTTGTTCTCAACCAGCTAGTGCTGGCTACTGGTGGAGAGAGGATACAGGCTAGATGGTCCATTCCAGAATGGCTGTTCGTGTGTTCCAATCACCCATTAGGTTTCTCTTTCTTACTTGTAGGGCAGTGGCACATTCTAACCGGGGAAACAAAGAATCTGAAAGTCAGTTTTCATGTTCATTAACAAGAAGCCATCTTCTAATCAAACTATGACTAGTTTCCCACTGCACACACTACAGCAAAGGATGGTCATGTGCCCCCTGCTTTGCCAGGGACTGGCCTTAGACATGGTGTCTTGGCCATTTTCAGAGAGGCAGGGAAGTAAATGGAACTGTGATGATGCAACGTGATTCTCGTCTTCATCAGCTGCTCCATATCAAGTGGCAGGACAAGATCACAAATGAGGATATTCAAAGCTGAACTCCGCAACCACCTCCATCAGCACTAGCTCAGTTTTGGCGGCTTTCTTGGTGTGGACGTATTGTTGGAATGGAGACCAACAAATCCCGAGGCCACCAAAGAATGCCCGTGCATGGCCAGTGATAAGAGGGATGACCAAAACCTTGGTGTGATGATAAAAATTGAATATCCAGCCAGACCATCTTAAGGACGTAGCCAGCCATCGATCCTGGCTGGCTCAATAGGCAAGGAGGCCACATCCTTTTGGGATTTGCCATGAAGAATGGAGTGAAAGTTACTGGTGTCTTCTAGAGCGGGTGAACTCCTGGATTCATGTGGTTTGGATCTAAAGCAGAAGATAAGAGTACTATTGGCTGGAACGCTCATTTGACCCCAACTGCATTTCCGGGTCTCTGTAACATACTAGAATCACCTACTGCTGGCATAGAGAATGAAACCAACCTGGTTACAATGTGTGTCTGTGACAAGATGAGAGGACCCCACCCCGATGCCTGAGAGCCCCGTCCTGGCAGCCAGAGGACCCCCAACTTATGGGGAGCGTCCATGTGCTGCACAGTTGAATGAGTCACCCAGGTAGCACTGGCCCATGTTTACGCAGCTGTCATTGGAGCAGTCGTCATGGATTTTCCCAATGCTGGGCTTCCAAAGTCCAGCCTGGTCTATGAGTTACGCTGTGTGCTGGGCCATGAGCTGCTGGCTGCTTGTGAGGTGCAGAAAATGAGCCTGCCCACCCCCACAGTTCCTTCATCTGGCTCTGACCTTCCGCTCATACGCTGGGCTGTGACTGAGCTCCTGCAGGTGAATTTTGGTTAAAGACAGCTGGCTCTTTGGACACGTCCTCAAACAGATCTAGTGTCCTGAAGGGTTAAAGCATTACTTAACACCAGGAGTTGTTCACCAGCTACCTGACCAGACCTGGGCTCAAGACTTCTTTAGGCAAGTCACTTAGCTTCTCAGCGTTCTGGTTCCTCCTCTGTACAAGAGGGATGATAGCACTGCTCTGTCTCTGAGTGGTTGAGGTTAGAGGTGTCAGACTGAGGTGATGGGGACCATATAAGTACTTATGGTAGATGGATAGCTGCTTTCCTCTGCACCTGCTAAACGCTGAATGGATTCTAAAATAAACCCCCAAGGTCAGTTGGTCTGTGCATGGAGAAAGTCTTGTATCTGCTGCTATTGGAAGGGGAAGGAGGGGAGAAGGGGAAGCAGCATGTTACATTCTTCCAGTAGACAGACTTGTGGCTGTTTTCTGTCTACTGGGTCTGAGTTGCACAGTCATGCTGAGAGAACTGCATCTCCAGCACTTGCCATTTCCCCTGCACATGATGGTTCCATTGTTGCAAAGGCCAGTCGTGATCAGACTGTAAGATAGCCACTTGGGTAGCTTTACTCTCTTCCGAGCAGTAGTTTGAAGATCAGGACTGATGCCTTGAACCCTCTCTTGGAACAATCTTCTCCCAGAAGCTCTGTGCTGGCCTGCCTCCTGCACCTTCCAAGCAGAAAGTAGCTGAGTATGTATAAAACCATCTAGGTGCATGTGCTCCTTTGAGGATCTCCGGGGTGCAGGGGAAGGCACGCTCAGTTGGAATAAACCCAGTTTAGAAGCAGAGGAGCCTTAGTCATTCATTTCATTCTTTTAACCTAGCAAAATTCTAGGAATTGTACCAAACTAACTCCACATCAGAGGAAGGAGGGTCTTGTGACAAAAGCATAGAATGGGAATCAGGCTGCTGGGTTCTGGTTCCAGTTCTGCTGTTGACTCACCGTGTGACCTTGGGCAGGTCATGGAACCACTCTGTGCCTCCAGCTCCCTGTCTGGGGAACTGGAAATGGGGCTCTGAATATTTGTCTCTCATTGGGGTGCTGCAAGGCTGACTTCATTGCTGCCTACGCTGTGCTCTGCAATCCTCAGATGGAAGCTGCTATGGGAGTGCATAGCACTAGTACTGCACCAGGCTACCTGGCTGATTGCATCCATCTAGATATTTATAATAATGTACTTCAGTATTTACCTGCACAAACATGCATGCAGATTATTAATGCAGCCAAGTCATAGTTTATATCCGAGGCCTTACTGCAAACCTAGGGAGAAATAGCTTCCAGTGGCATAGTTTGGATTTGAACAATGATGTTCTTTAAGTCCTCCATAGACACATCGAGAATCCTGATCTGAGTATCCCTGTATTTATACTGGAGGGGGATGCGTTGCCCGCCCCAGGTGTCTCCCATCTTTTGTGTATCTAGCTGTATCAATGATGTGATCTGAGTGCCGGTTTTACCACTGCTCAGGTCATGTGTTGGGTGAGGGGATATTTGTGCAGCTAAAATATACGGGCAGAACTGAAACCAACCCCAGCTTACAGCCAAGGGACGCTGCAGCTACGCAGAGCTGGCCGTGCCCTGCCCAGAGTCCTTCATCGCCCACTGTCCCGTGGGGCAAATGAGGAATTTCCCATGTTTAGTCCTCTTGACCTCCCCACATAGCTGCACCAGAGGGCGCCAGTGTCACGCTGCGAGGTGCATGTCCCTCTGATGCAAGAAGAGAAGTCACCCTCTGCTGACATTTAACCATGGACTTTCCCAAATTGCATCTTCAGCGGTGGCCTCTGCCCTAATCAGATGGGTTTCCCCGCTCCCTGCCAAGGCCAGAGGGAAATGCTCCCAGGCCACAAGAGGGCACACAAGTGAAACTGGGTGCCTGCCTCCAGGGAGGGTTATGGACAAAGCTCCTTCTCCTACAGGCTATGAGCCCATGTGAAAAGGAGCCAGTATAAGAGCAGGAATCCTCAGACTAAAATAACGGCCAGTGGGACACTCAAACCCCTGCATGACTCCAGACCGCAAGCCCCACTGACTTTTTGTCCTAGCCCAACAGCCTTGTGGTGTCCATGCCGTGCATGAAATAAGGACCGCCCACAGCCATCACCAGCTTGCCGTGAATCTAGGGTTGCTCTCACGATTCTGGTGCCGGTGGTCATCATATTGGGTGTTTTGCTTAAAGCCTCAGCTCCCGGAGTCATGTTTTGTGAGAATCTCAGCTTTCATTTATTTTTAAAAAAGTTTCTTGCCCTTGTGGTTGTAGACAGAAATCTTGAAAACAGGCTCTGAGTGTAACCTAAGGGTTCAGACACCTGAGGGCAACCTCCCTCCGCCCCCGAGCATCCCACACTATTGTGGCTTTTATAATCTCATGATTTTTAAGCCACACCCATGGGTGGAGGTGGAGAGAGGGCTGATTCATGACTTGAATGCATAGGGTTGGTAATATTGTAGATGTCTAGGATGGTACTTCTCTGCCCTGAGCGTTGGCCTCTGGGGGCTGTTTCTGTCGCCCTGTTTCTTGGCATGACAGGTCCCCAATGTTTCCTGGGGAGAAGAGCCTCTCTTCTGCACTTGGCCCCAGAGTCTCTGGTCCTGCCTGGCTGTATTCCACACACATCTGGGGAGAAGGGAGAGACAGGTGGCTTTGCGGTTTGGGTCTCGCCGCCTGGCACACGGTAGAGCAGCCCACAGACCCCAGGAGCTGTTCCCACAGCCAAGAGTAAGGATGCTCTGGACACCCCTTCTCCCCAGAAGCACCCTCTGCTGGCGGCTGAGAAAGGGGCAGGTTAGCTACCTGGAGATCTCCCTTGCACAGGGGGAGTCCTGAGGGGGTCTGATCTCAGGACTCCAGCTGCTTTGTGCCACAGGAGTGGCACCTGAGAAGAAGGTCCCTAGCCCTGTGTGGCTCTCACTTCTCTTTGCAGTCTTCACTTTCTGTCCTGTCCTCTCTGAACTCCCCGGAGGTAGCTGGCTTTGTTTGTTAATCCAGCAAGCCCTCCTGCAACCCATGCTCCTCCAGCAAGCAGATGTGCCAATCCCCTGGGGCTGCTCTCTGGTGCAGCAGATGCACAAATTTGTCACTGGAGACTTCTTTAATTTGAAATGCAAGTGACATCTAGTAGTATTTTAGGTGAATTACAAGCCTCTAAAACCTGGGAAGTGCTCTCCACAGCTTGTCCTCACCTACTCCAGGTCCCTGTCAGAGACCGGAAGACTTCACCAGTCTCCTTCTGGCTGGGAAGGGCTTAACGGAATTCCCCTTGGCAGCACACTGCCACGGGAAAGGAAGGTGAGGTGGATGCAGTAACTGAACAGCAAGAACCAAGGATATTTAAGGATAAAAATCTCAATTGAAGCTGTAATTAGGGAGAGAGAATCAGAAAATGGTAGCTGTTGTGCTAAAATAACTATAAATGTCTAAAATAATATCGGAGCAGTCCCTGGTCAATAAAGACAGCATCACTGCTAGGGATGGCTGAAAACTTCCCATCTAAACTGGTTTTTGACAGAGAATTAAGTTTTTTAACGAAATAAAACTTTTTACAAAAAGTGTTTGCTTTCCATGGAAAATGTCAATCTTCTGTCAAAACACCAAGCACTCAAAAACTGAAACATTTCAGCTGACAACCAAAAAATTTCTCTTTGGATATGCTGTCATAGTGTCTCCTGGGAGCTGTAGTTCAATTGCTTCATGTCCCCCATTCTCTTATGTGGACCGAGGCTCCCAGGCTGGACTTCATCTCCCATGATGCACCATCTTCCCTCTTGGAGAACCCCAGCCTATAATGGGAATGAGTACATGACACACTGGAACTCCCATAAGGCATTTTGACAGCACATCCAAATTGAAATGGTGGGGGGGCTGGGTCAAAATATTCACATTTTTAAAAAAATTTTGCCAGAAAATTAAATTTTCCGTGGCTTTGCCTGTTAACCCTAATGAGACCTACCATGACCCACCTGTCCCTAGCAACAGTGGTCCCTAACCACTGGGGTCACTCTCGCTTGCTCTAGGTACAAGTCTGTCACTGAAGACTTAAATTTATAAGAAAGTGATTATTTTTGCCATTTTCATCAAATTTCCCCAGGAATATTTTTTTTTCTAACCAGCTTTAGTCGCTATGTACTTGTGACAATAACAGTCTCAATACTGATGAGTCCCCAGAGATGGGATGTAAAACCCCTCTGCCTCCCCAATACCATGTGTGTGTTCTAGGCCCATGTCATTTATATAAGAGGCTGTCAGGACCACCCAGCTGCAAATGCTAACCCAGCTGTGATGATGTGGTTTGTGGAGCCTTCCAGGGGCTGTGACTATCCCTGCCAGGGGTAAGCAGACACATTCTGCGGTGGACCCTCAGTAAGCAAGTTCCACGCAAGCCCAGCTTGAAATACATAACAAACCACCAGTCTTCAAGAGCAGCTGCTAGGGTAATAGTTTGTTTTTATTACTCCAGCAGGCTGGCTCCAGTCATTTGCATGCAACAAAGTCGAGCACCGGAACGGGCTTTAGCCAGAAAGGAATTAAATAGAAGGCAGTGGTCGGGGAGGGGGATCCCCCATTGCAAAGCAGTTTTATGGAAGCCTCTGGTTTGGGACAAAAGAGCAATAAACTCTCCACATGGTCATTAAAAAAGCAAAAGCACATTGGTTCCAGGTTAGCCCATCTGTAAGAAAGAGAAATCAGCTGCTGGATCCACCGTTATGGCAAGATCTCGATCTCGTCACTGACCAGTTAGTGGCGACTGATGTTCTGAATACAGTCTCCAACATCTAGGAATTCACAGCCCCTTTGCTATTGCTTCCTTTCCCTATGCTCACCTTGAAACGGAGAACATAGGGAAAGGAAGTGTCTGTTTCTTCATTGCCCTGCTCTGTAATTCCTAATCTCCACTTTCTAATCCTTTCCTTCCTGCAGTTTCCTTCCATCTCCTTCCCCCAGTGTACGCCTGTCCTCTTCAGATCTGAGACGGGCTTGAACAGCAGGGTTAGGAACTGGAATTGAAGTTCTGCAAATGTAAGGTGTCTGGGTACATGTCATTTGTTCGTAATGAATTGGTGCTGGGGCGGGTGGGGGTGTGCACGCACCTGCATACACCACTTCCCTCTGCTGAATGGAATCAGAATAGCTCCGATGTGAGTCCTTAGCCCTGTACTGCTAACGGATTGTCTCCTTTAGCTTGAATGGTAGGGTCCTGTGCCGGGTCAGTTAGCGGAGTATCGAATCTCTCTCCATGGTGAAGTGACTGAGGCCCAGATGGGGAACTCATCACGTGACTTGAAAGGAAGCGTACCAAAGTGGGGTGTTTATAGCTTCCTGGGGAGAACAGGCACGGAGGCTCTGATTCTCCTTGCTTTGCCCCTCCTGGTAGCTACATGTGTGTGAAGTAACTGCACAATGTTCCTCCTGGTGTGAGTGGGTGGGGAAGTCTGAGTTGGTAGCACCCTCTCTGCACTCACTGTGCACAAGGGTAAATAAAGACACAAGGTGAAATGCAGGGGAAATCCATGCCCCAGGCATTCTCTCTCTGTAGCATCCTAGGGAACAGCCAATCTCCTGGGCTGTGAGGGTGACTGTTGTTACCCCTCAGTCTCACTAGTTTGCAGAACATGCTGGATTGTGCTGAGCTGCAACTTGACAAAGTCCGAATAAGCTGCCTTGGAGGCTCATTGTCTCATGCGCTAAGACAGGGAAGAGTGCGTCTTTCCTTCCTAAATGCCCATCAGAAGCACAGACCATGCCCACCAGGACTCATTGCAAGTGAATCTGCGCCTGCTTAGTGAGCTGTGCCTCTTTGGGAGCGCAGTCCAGCTGGCCAGCCTGGTTATTTTGTCATCTGAGTGCTCCTGCTGGAGGAGCTGGTGTCGTCTGGCTGGCGACGCATGGTGCAGTACCAGAGGCAGATGAAGAACCCTGCAGGTGGAAAGCACATTGTAAGCTGTTGGTCACTAGGCTTGTTCCATTGTGCCCATGGCAATAAGTGAGTAACACAGCAGCAGGCCCTGTGACTCACAGCAACCTACACGTCCTTTCCCCTCCCCGCTTCTCTCTCAGACAGAGCTGCCGCTCCTGAATTCAGAGGTGAGGGCAGAAGAAGTGCATGGATCAGGTGGTGGCTGAGAACTATGCTACTTATAACAGCAATGACCAGGAGCTACCAGAAACCCGAGTGGACTCTGTTACTCCTAAATCAGTGGGTAATAGAAACCTAGAGCCAGCGATGCCACCTATGGCCTCTTCTGCAGAATCTCCACTGACAGGGCTTTGCTTCAAGTCTTAAACTACGTCTGGTTCCATCCCATTCATCCCATGGCCTGAATATTGTGCCCCTGCCTGTACTCACTGACCCTGGAGCGAGTTGATGATAGTGAAGAGGAAAAGCTGAGGAATCAAGAAGGCACCGAAACTGAGGAAGGCCAGTGCCCAGGTTGTTCCCAGCAGGCACGTCAGTCCCAACACTGACACAATATCTTTCTTCACTTGTTCTCGCTGATTGTGCATGTTGGATCTCAGCGCCTGCATCATCCTCGTGACGATGACCAAGATAACCATGTTGAAGAGTACGGTGAGAGCTGTGTAGCCCAGGTTGAGGATGTAATGGACATGCCAGTCTGTGACCCAACACCTGTAGAAGAAGAGGTGGAGACTCTTGTGCTGATTACAATGAGGTTACCCCAGGGGAATCAGTCAAGGAGGAATGTCTTGCTTTGGGAATGGCACTATGCCGTGAGAATGACACCATGCAGGCAGGGCCTCTGGGATCCAGGTCTTGTGGGGAGAGCCCAGGCAGGGCAGGGGAGGAGACAGCCATGCAGGGCTGCTAGGGAAAGACCTGCTTTGCTCACCAGGAAATGGGACTTCGGATTAGGAGGACGGAAGGGACGTCTGTCTGGGATGGGGTGGAAAGGCTTTTTGGGTGGCTTAGTGTTGCTGGTGAGTTCAGGCTCTACTTTGCCTTAATAATCCCTGTGTGCCTTGGAAAGGCGGGACAACAGCAGCGCTCTGGAAGGGGGAAGCCTATCGTGCTGGATCTGAAATTGAATTTCAGCACCAGTGCATAAGGAGCAGCACTATCTATGGGGAAATGGCACCGTGGCACTGGGCTGGAACCATGCTTTAGAGAGCTGCCCTCTTCTTTGGGAATGGCAACTGGTAGAGGACAGAACCATACTCCGGGCAGCACCATCCACCTGAAATGATCTCATGATATGTGAATGGCACTATAGTTTTCAAACCATCACACGATCCTGGGACAGGCAAACTGGTCCCAAAAGAGAGCAATGCTGGCTAAGTGGCACAATTGTTCTAAACAAGCATCATGCACTTGGGAAAGACGCCATGTTTTGGAGAATTGGACTTAGTCTTCACTGCTCATGGATCTGATTAGAGCGCTCCACGGATGGCCCATTGCTCGGAGGTAGGACATGAGGCTTAGGGGAATAGAACCTATTATCTTGTATTCCTGCAGAAGATAGGACTCCATGGGAAAGAACCAGAAGGGACTGGGGAGCACAGAAGCTTTTAATGATTAGGAGACCTACTGTACCACTGGGCAGCCTGCCTCCACCCATGCTACTCCCCATTATGGCAGAATGTGATTGTGAGGGGACCATCAAACCCATGTTCTAACACTTACATGGTTGCATTGTGGTATTTAGTGTCGGTTTCAATTACGAGCGGCCCATAGATCTCTTTCTTGATGAGGAGAATGCTAACCACTGCTAATGCTGGCAGTCCTGTGGGGGCGGGAGATTCACATTGAGTAAGCTATGATTGAACATGATGGGAATATAGAAGAAGTACCCAAGTGCCTGGAGGGTAGGAAACAGGGTAGCATACAAAGGAGTTGATCCTTGAACATAGGAAGGAAGAGAAGTATATTGGAGGAAGGAAAAATCCACTGAGGCCCATGAGAAAAATGGTGATGGAACATGGCAAGAAAGTTGGGGAGCACAATATAAATGACGGGCTGCCCTCAAACCATTTTAGGGAGCAGAAACACAAAGGCAGGTCATAACTCTGTAAGCAACATGCCATTACGTCCCTCAACGTGACTGCGCACCTTGGCACAAAATCCCTCCAAAGCTTTGTTTAGCTGAAAGTTTCTGCCGTCCCGGCATGCTCTAGGTAAATAGGGCAGTCTTACATTAGATATTGGTAAGAGCTGTAGATTCCCATCCCCCACAGCCCTATCAAGCATGGAAAACATAGACATTAGTTGTGGGACCAAATCAAAACCCTGGAGCATGTGGGGAGGAATTGGAAAACAAATCTGGATATAAACTGTGCAACAAGCTAATGCATTGCAAACAAACAGTTATTATTTAATCCTGGGGGAGCTGGGGGTAGAACTATGGTCCTCTGGCTCTCAAAATACAGCTAATGGGGTGTTTTGATCAGCAGTGGGCAGCCTCCCAGGGGCCAAAACTTGGTTCTGACCTTTCTCCGGTTTTTGAGTGTTTGAAATTTGGATCCACCTCTAACTGAAATCTGGTGCCACAGCACAGAGTGGGGAACCTGCACTCACCCCAGCCAATGGCGCACAGTTTGAGGATGTATCTCCGGATGTACACGTTGTAGACTTTGATCAAGAGCAGGTAGAGGTGGAAGCCCTCGATGGCCATCCAGGTCAAACTGCAGAGCAGGGAGTAGTGGAGGCAGGCAGCAGTGCCTCTGCAGAGCCATCTGGGGGTGACCGATGCTAGGGGCTCGCTGAGCAGGAAGGAGACGTTCAGCAAGAAGAGGGCACCCAGCAGGTTCATGTGGATTTTGGTTGAATAATTACTGCTCTTTTTCCTAAGATGAACACAGCGAGTGGAACTCATTTCCTTCTGACTGCATCCATAATGAGGACGGGACGGGACAGGGGACGCAGACCACTCCCACCCCATCCAGCCCCTCCACCTGGAACATCCCCTTCTCGCAGCACAGTCTGAAGGGTCGGCGTGTGCTGCAGGAGAACGCCAGAGCTGTGTCCCTTCTTGATAGGGCCCACATTAGGGGGTGTTGGAAATGTCAGATCCCATCTTTTAGGGCAGAGTCCATGAGACCCTGTGTGGCAGTACACAGGCAGTGCACGCTGAGGGAGGCCAGGTCTCTGAGACCTATTGGCTGCTCTTAGCAATGTCTGTTAGGGGAGTGACTTTTACTCCATTTCTAGACAGGCCAAACCCCTAGTGTAGATGCAGTTCAAAGTGCACCGGAGAGCAGGATAGCCAAGCCTACCCTAGGCAGGTTTGCTGTCCTGGTTGTACCAGCAAACCCTTTCTAGTGTAGACAAGGCCTGATTCAGGCTGGGAGCTAAAAAGCCAGAGAACCACAGGATTCGTCTGTCCAGCAACCTCAATGAAGAATTCATGCCAGCCAAGCCCTGGGCCAGATCCTCCCCTGCTGCGGGTTGGCATGGATCCATAGATTTCAGTGGTGCTCTGCTGCTTTACAGCCACTGCTACTCTGACCCATCTTTTCTCTGCTGCAAGGGACATGGCGATGGATAACTGGGTCCCTCATGGAAGCAGATGGGCGGACGATGCAGAAATGCAAGTAGGAACATGATGTCTTGGGGGTGGGAATGGCAAGTGTGCCTCTCCAAAGAGGGCGCAACCCAGGCCTGGTGTAACCCCAGAGGCCTCAGCAGGGAATCCCCATCAGGAATGAATTTGGTTTCGCATCTCTCTTGAGGGAGCCCCTGTTGACCCAGCTCAGCCAGGCACCCTCTCTCCCACCTCACAAACCCTGCAGGCCAGGGCCGCTCTGAGCAGCAAGAGGGTTACCTGGAGACGAGGTAGAGGAGGATGGCGAGAAGCGAGGCAACGGCCGAGATGCTGCAGCCCACCATGGTGATGTAGGTGAGAGGAGCCAGGAGGGCCTCGTCTATGGCAGCTGAGGAGATTTGCTGCGTGGGATGAGGAGGGAAGGGGTGAAGAATGAAGAGAACGCAGCCCTTTGTTGCTGCCGCCCGGGCCTTGCCTTCTCCCCTGAAACCTCTCCAGCTTGGCACATAGCTCTGAGGCTGCCTGGATGTCACTGGCCTCCGTCCTATCTCATCCCCCTCTTCCAGAGCTCTGAGGGGGAAGCGCCTCAAATGCTGCCCTGAGCAGGATTTGTCAGCAGGCCCCAGCGGCTCTCCCCAGATGAGGGGGGAGCAGGCAGGGGGGTGGGGCAGGGTGTAACTGAGGTTATGGAGTGAGGCGGCTCCCAGAGGAGGGCAGTGAGTGTGTCTCAGCCCCGGCAGGGAGGGCACCAAAGAGGAAAGGAAAATGGAAGTGCAACCTTAGGATAGAGCCTGGAGACTCCCTGAAAGAGCCCAGCTGCCCGGGGGAAACGAGCGGCTGGAGAGCTGCTGTGGGAACCTTCCCTGGGTGGCTCAGTGGGGGAACGAGTCCAGGAGAATGCAACCAAGAAACTCCCACTAAAAATCTGGGTGCAAGCAGCAGAGGGAGAGGGCGGAGTTCTTTAAAGCAGTGGAGAGACAGGGACTGAGGGGGGCATAGGCCCCAAAGCAGGGCAAGGGCTAGGGGGAGAAACAGCATCCCTACCAGCAGCACGGCAAAGTAGGTGAGGTGGTTGCACTTGCACAGCACCATGCCCTCTTTGCGGTTGGTCTCACAGCCGACGCTGCTCCAGCTCCCCAAGTTGCTGCCTTCTGCAAGAGGGAGGAATGGCTGTAAGAAAAGCAGCCCGTGGCCACCGAAAGGAAAGCCCCTAGGCAACGATTTCCAAAAAGCCGAAGTCCTGCTGATTTTCAGTGGGATAGGAGATTTAGGCCCTTTTGAAAATGTTACCCCCCTGTCTCCAGCTAGCTTTGGTTTCAGACTACACAGCACTAGGGCTCGCGCTGGCTGGTGCCAAACCCTGGAGAGCTGTTCTCAAGGCATGTGGTGAAAGGAAGGAATAAAGCCAACGGGACAAATTGGCCCCCATGCTGATCCCAAATCCTGCACCAGAAGGATAGCTTGCATTTCCCCCCTTCCCTCTCCTCCACTCCCCTAAGATCCGGCCTTGGCATCTCCGGTTCTGCGGGTCAGATTAGCGGGGACCTGGGAGGGTTTTTTTGCTGCCTTCTGCAGCATGGGGTGCGGGTGGGTCACTAGCTAGGCTCAGCCGGGTGCATCTCCCTTAATTCCCTGCTCTGCAGGGGCCTTGTGCATTGATGGGACCTCGGCCCCTGTTCTCTGCCTGGAGGGCTGCAACATTCTGCTCTAATTGTGGTGGCTTGGTGGTGTTTTTAGTGTCCGATGATATATATGAGGCCAGTCTGGATTATCTGGAGGTCCCTCCTGGCCTTAAATTCTATGGTTCTGACTCTCTAGAACCCCTTCCTTAGAAGAAGGGCATAAAACGGGAGTTGTTTTCTCAAGTATGTGGGAGGTGCTAGTGCCCTGCTTGGCTGTTTGCAGTTGACCTTGGCTGACATGGGGCCAGCTCTTGAGTGTGACAACGGCATTCTCTCAGGAAACCCCTGGGTGTGAGCTTTAGGCCTCCAGCAGAGGCCAGATTGGGGTCTTCCTACAGCCCGAAGATCTGCAGGGCCCTGTGCCAAGAGAGTTGAGTTGGGGCCTCTCCCCACGTAGCAGAGTGTGGAGGAGGATTTGGAAGCTTGTCCCCCTCTGGGATGGCAGGAGAAGGCTGGTCACCGGGGAGCTAAGGTGGGGTTTCCTAGTTCTCCTGGCAGGGCGGAAGGGGTGGAGCATGGCGGGCCAGCGGGCAGGGGGAGTTATAGCACAAAATCTCGGTGCCTGTCTGGTAAATCTCTGCTGTGCATTTGGTCCGTAGGTCCCCCAAGTGTCTAAGGCAATGCACTCTCCATCTCTGACGTGCCTCTTCCTCATTACTCGTGGGCGTGCACTCTCTCTCCTGGGGCCTGGCAGATGGACTTTCGCGGGCCCTGCTGAGATCTGGGGATGCTTTACCGGAACCCTGGGCTGGAGTGAACTGTAACTGTTTCTCTCTACTGTGTACAGCCCGATATGCGAGTGTCATAATTACCTGTTCCTTCCACCCAAAAGACGCAGGTCATAGTTGTGTTATTCTGGGGGGGGGAGAGAACATGAGGCACATGGTGAGAGGTCTGTGATCCAAGCAAGGTACGTAACCTGGGCTCAGTAGGGAAAAGCCCTGTGTCTGGCCCCTCCTGCCTATGCAGTGTTGTTCCCATTAGCGTATTCCCCAGCACTTTTTCCTGCCTACCGTTAACATGAAGCTCTGTCACAGGAATCCACTACATCACGTGGGAGACTATGTTCTGTAGTGTAGTGAGGAAATATCTGATAGTTAATCAGTTTCATCCCATTTCTCTGAGTTTTAGTAATAATTCCCCCCTTGGAGTACCCTATGCTCTTGTCTGTCTTTCCCTCCTGCTTACACCCAGATTTTCCGCTGGTGCAATTAGCCTAGCTTTGCTGAAGCAGATTTACATCAGGTGAGGATCCGGCTTTACATACTGATCAAACAGTTGGGCTAGGGCTCCTTAGTCATTTGGCCATTCTTCTTTGCAATCTTTTCTTCTAAATCCATGTAATCCGTTTTATTGCTGCTCTCTGAAATGTCTCCGGTACGCCAGAGGCAGGGCTTAAATTCAGCCGGAGCTGTCCAGAGAGGAGCTCTGGTAAATATTTTAGCCCCGTGGAGCTGAAGCCCTGAGCCCAGGTGCCCCCACCATCCCCATGGGGCTAAAGCCGAGCCCTGGCGCCTCCTGTGGAGAATGGGGTGGGGGATGGGGTTCTGGGAAATATTGTCTGAGAATTTAAGCACTCTTCATATAGCACAAAAGTCAAACAGCTTCCTCCTAAATCTGCACCATTTGGTTACATTGCCTGGTGCCAACTTGACTGGTACATCTCTCCCACCCAAAACCTACCAGCTGCTCTCCAGGACAGACAAAAACAACTTGCATGTGGGCTGACCCTCAGTCTCAGCAATATCATGTCCCAGAGAAGAGTTGGCAGGGATCAAGGGGGCTGCACTGGGTGTATGTAAAAAACCAGCCAACCACCACACACCTTTTTTGTTGCAATGTTCTAGGGGCTGCCCCCAGACCCGGCCAGAACCTCCCCTTTCTCTCCGTAGCTTCCGGAGGACAGAAGGATTTCAAAAGCCCCACTCCTTCCCTGAAACAGTTGCTTCTGCCTCCGCTAGGATTCCTCCCAGGGACACATGGGCTTGCCCGCTGCACCCCTTTGAGTGCTACTGGGTGGTATAGAGTGGGCAGATCTTGCTCTTAGCCTGCCCTTGCCCACTCCCTGCCAGGCGCCTCGCACCTGAGCAGACTGCTAGGAGGGGCAGGGATTACATTCCCCTTTGGGAATGGCACCAGAGTGGAGAAACTCCTTATGCCCTTGCTCCCACCTCTTTGCACAGCTAGGCAGATACTGGCCTGAATTGACCCCGGCAGCCGCAGGTTGAATTCCCATTGGGTTTCAAGTGCCCTGGGTGTTCTTGAGGTTCCCACTGCACTGATGTCCCCTCTCTGGTGTCCTGGAGAGCTTTTTGACTTCCCTTGTCCAGAGAGTGATAGCTGCTGTGAAATGCCCTTGCAATCCCCAGCTCACCGACACGTTGTCATGCCAGAATCGGATCTCCACAGGATTAGTGAGGTTGGTAATGTTGAAGGTTTCCAGGGTGGCCCCTAAAATGTCATTGTTCAGCAGGGAGCTGTTCTTTCCATCCTGCAAAGCCAGAGTGGAAGAAACAATGTGCAGACCCCAAAATGCTATTACCGGGGATGGCGGGGGGATGTCACTAGGACAGGGAGCCTTTCATCTGAAGATCACTCGTTTGAATGCCACTGGGGTAGTGATGACCAACACTGCTCCTATCCATGGGCATTCTGGTGACCTACGTGCAATGAGCTGGTTGGTCTTAATCCAGTTCCTTGCAGGTAGGTGCCCACATTGCAAACCTCCCTCCTCGCAACGGTTAACCATCCCATCAGGGAGGCCACGGCCTGAATGATCAGAGGCTCAACTAGCTTTCACTCCCAGAGGTGTCCCGTCATGATGCATCTTGCTGGGGTGACAGAGAAGTTTGCACTGCTGCTGCCCATGTTCTACCTAAGATTCTTCTACACTGTCTGTGTGGGTGTTGTGGGCACCTGCATATAATAGGTCATTAATGAAAGCATCCCCCTGGATAGACAGAGGGGCTAGAGACACTCTCATTGAATCCCATGGCCTGACCACATCTTTACAGATTCCTTGGGGTGTAATTACAAGGAGAGGGGTGTTGCTCTGGGGTTTCCCGGGGCCAATTTCAATACCTGGGACCCTTGTCTGCTCTAAATTCCCCTGCACCTCCAACTGGGTAAGGCATTCCTCTCGTCTTCTGCACCAGCAGTGAGCAAACTGTCATGCAGGGCTGCCGCGTGCTGCTAAGTAGCTTCATCTGAGCCCATTTACATCTCAGTGTCGGGGAAGGGTCCCATGTTTATGGTCTGATGCATTAGTCTGATGAAAGGAGCTACAGACATAATTGATGAATTTCTCTCCTTCCCCAACCCACCCGTGTAGGTAAAAACTTCAGTGGAACAGACCTGGAACAGACAAGAGGCCTTGAGATAAATGCAGGCGAGTTTCACTTTTCTCGTTCTAGGCTGGAGTTTCACTTTTCTCACCAGCTCAGCTGGGAAAGACATGGAGTGTTGGGTCTCGTTTCCCGACTGCAAGGTTGGAGCAGAAACATTGCCAGGCGAATACGGAAAAATGCCAGGTTATGATTTAAAGACAAGGAACAAGCACTGAAACAGTGATCATTGGGGGCTGCAAAGCAATTTAATAATAACCTTAGCATCTTTCAAACACCTTGCATTCCAGCATGCAGGAAAGAGTGAAGTGCAGCATCAGAGTTAGACAATGATAGCTGAGGGAGGGAGAAGTGAATGAGGCAATGGTGAAAAGAGCCATGCTCAGCTCAGATTGGATTATAGCTGGAGGGACAGAGATTTATTTATGTACCTGACCTCATCTGGGCCAACTGTGGTTTGAGGCCAGGATCTTCTGCACTAAAAACATGAGTTGCTAACCCTTGAGCTAAAGGACTAAGTCTATTGGTGAGGTGATGTAGCTGGCTCAAGTCTCATTTTATGAACTAGCTACTAGAGGGGCACAAACACCTCCATTCTCCTTGATGTCTCCCCATTTAAGTCTGTACACTGCCCAGCACAACTGGGGCCTGATCCTAACTGGTGCTTTTGGATGCTGTGGTAATGCAGATGATTGTTGATAATAGCAGGAGCTGCAGAGGAGAAAGCAGCACGGTCACATAGAGAATGAGATGAGCAGAGGAGTGGGAAATGAAGAGAGGTAAGGTCTATGAGGCAGGGCTCCAGTAAGTCAGATATGATCATACCATGGTGATGGGTGTGGTATAAATGCCTAGAAGCCCTGTTTTTTCTCAGAGCTTTGGGTGAAATAGCATCTGGCAATCTCTCTCTCGCCACCGTGGTCAAAAAAAGGAAAGGTTTAGAAGCTGGAGAAAGAGGATTTAGAAGCCCTGATTTCCTATTGGTCCATAATCAGTTTAGGGCGTTGTATGGTGGCAACAAATATTGCAACTGGGAATGTGACTGAGGCTCACAACTTCCTGGGTCACCTTAGGGCAGAAGCGACAGAGCAGGTGGAAGCGACAGGCTAACTCTCCTCCTAGACTCAGACCTTCATTTATAGAAACATTTGGATTGTTGTCTTAAAACTTCAGCTGCCGGGACTGTCTGAAGTTTGAAACCCTGGAGTACTTGCTTGGTTCTTTGACTTACAGTTTGTTTTAGAGGCAAGACTAAATCTGCAAAATCTGGATCCACAGCTTGGAGGGGCACTGTTTGAATCGAAGGGTTCGGTTCAGGCCTGTCCTTGAATTAGGCTTTACCGAGGTCTCCAAAAGACCCTAGTGATTCTGAATGTTTCAATCCTTAGGTGCCCACCTGGACACATGAAAGGGGCCTGAATTCCAGAAAATTCTGAGCACCAGCCCTCTGGAAATCAATCCCTTCCAGGGTGTCTCAAGTTGTGCTTCTACTGCTGAAGTGCCCCCAAATCACCATTTATTTTCTTACTAGTAGAATTGTGGTAAAACGGGTTCACTTTGTACCTTTGCGTGACCCTTTCCTTATGCTGGATTTTGATCCCTGTGGGATGCACACACCTACCCTTAAATGCCCTAAGATATTACCTCACCCGCCTTTCTCAGTAACATGACAGTCAGATCCAGCATTTCAAAGCCACACTCATGTGAAGCCTGCGTACTGCTCGTTTCAATCACTGAGAACGCTCCCTCGGGGCAGAGCGCGGAAGCGATGCATGCATTGAGCTGTCTATCTACAATCTCTTATGTGGTCTCCATTCCTATAGTAGCTGAGCATCTCGCACAGCGCCTGTGTGGTAGGGAAGTGCTTTCGTCCCCAGTTCACAGATGGGGAGCTGAGGTACCAGCAGCCTGGGACTTGCCCAAGATACCACAAGAATCCTCTGAAGGAACAGCGACTTGGAATCAGTGTCCTAACCATTGGACCATCCTTCTTCTCTAAACTCTTGCGCCCAGATCCACAAAGGTATTTCGACTCCTGACCACCATTGATTTCAATAGGAGTGAGGAGCCCCCATACCTTTGTGGAGCTGGGCCCTGGAGCCTTTTTGTTGTAATTTTCCCTTAGTTAATCGGAGCTTAATCGTTGTAGGCTGAAAATCTGTATTTTGCTCTTTGTGTAGGGAATGGCACGTTCACATGTGGCCTTTGAACATGCAATAAGTGTGCGTGCTCCTTTTCTGTGGACACAATGGGCGGGATTGGAGGTTGGTGGAAAGCATGGCTATGTATGTTTGTGAAAACTCTGGAATTGTGACCCGCTGATGAGTGTACGTGCCGCCTCTGGGTCCAGTCTGCAATGGCTATGGGTTTGTTACAGCCCCAGTGGGAGCAGCGTGGCTTTTTAGTGGCTCATGCTTTTATCTCTGGAGGTACCCAATTCAACCCCTGGGCTGGTGGCTGTCACACTTTCTTGTGGTGTCAATGTCAGCTCTCTCTTTCATTGCAGAAAGGAACTTAACAGAGAAGGAAATTCAAACCAAAATATTATTAGACCAGAGGCACAGGAAACCCACAGGGTGAGCAATTCAGGGACTACAACTGAGGAAGTTCCCCAGATGCTTTAGAGGCAACGTGGGTGATTTTAAGTTTCCGCTGCACTATTACATGAAATTGAGTCAAAAAAATCTCTCCCTTGTCACCTCAGTCTTTTTAAAAAGTTCTTCTCTGATGGAAGCATCAGCACATCACATTCCTGGCCTACTGGACACGTAGCAAGGCACAAAGCCGTGTGGACAGACGTGAAGACTGAGACCCCGACTGGCCACCAGAGACGGTTCTAATGATTCTGAAATAATACCAGCCAGAGTGGACTGGACTGGGAAGGCAGCACCTGGAGCATTTGGAAATGGGAAGAGAAAGCGAACGTCTTTCATCTCCAAGTGGCTCTGCTGGCTGGCTGGGGGAGACACCTCCATGCTGTCTGAGAAAAAAGCCAAGGACCAGTGGCTGTCTTGGACAGGGCAAAAACATGTGGCATTGGGAATTCACCCGTTAAGCAAGATGGGGGAGGGGGCACTGGGCTTGAAAATGGTGCCGAAGCTGCTGGAAATGGAGTTGGTTTTTCTCTCCTGGTGCATTTCCATGGCTTGCACTCACCTCTGCAGAGATGAGCAGCTTGATCTGGGCGCAGTGGCAGTGGAAAAGGATGGTAAATGAACATTGCTAGTGCCAGGTGTTGTGCAGTGACACATGGTGAGGGAGGAAGGGGAAGTGTTAGTAAATGGGGTTAGCACCATGGAGAGACAAGAGCAGGAGCGGGCATGGGGCCTAGTGTTGGCATTGGAATTTCACAGGATTTTTTATTTTTCATGCATCATCCAGGCAAAATAATCTGAGGATCTGTGTTGAAATCCAGGCCTCACTGAGGTCAGTGGCAAAAATCCCAGTGATTTCAGCAGGGCCAAGATTTTAGCCAGCACTGCTGCCGCTTGGAAGATAGTAGCTACGGCCTCAGCACCGAGGTGGAAGCAGACATCCACCTATACTGGTCTGGTATTCGGTGCGGCTCTCAGCATGTGTCCCAAGCAGCAGGACGCTAACTACTGAGCCTTGCATAAAACCAGCCGCCGAGTCGCTCCCGCCACCAACTGCTGCTTTGACATGACGCTGCGCTCGGCGAGGCTTGTGGTATGCGAGACCAGAGTCTGCTTCTGCCTCCCCACTGTTGGAAAAATTGTAGCAAGGTGGGGGCAGGGATGCGGCAGCCAGTTTTATGCAAAGAAATGCAGCAGTGGCCATTCACTGACTGCGCGCCGAGTGTATTCTGAGAAATGCACTACTTTACCTGTGACGCTGCCATGATTTTTTCTAAAAAAATGTCTGCAATTTTTTTTCCCCTCAGGGCTCTCCACATCACTAGTGGTGATTCTTGCAGGGAATGCTTTACACCTGTGCTTGCATGGCCTGCATTGCCTTCCCGTTCGTTAGCGGCATACTTCCAGATATTACTTTAAGCTTCTGCAGCATTTTCTTCCCTTAACTCTAGAACACATCCCCCCCTTCCCTCCCTTGGTCTAGCAGAGTGGGGATTTGTTGACCCACAGGGCATATTGCAATGTTCTCTCCTACCAGCCGTTTGCTGGGAGGGAAGCCTAAATGCATAGGGTATAGGTGCTGAGAGGTTTCTACTTTGGATAGGTTGGAGAGGGCTTCAATGGTGGGTATTGGCCCCGTTTGTATTTTGCATGGGGCTTGTCAATGTGCCTAAGGTGGAGACGTTTTGAAATAAAGAGTAATAAAACCTGTACACTTGAAATATATACAGAATTGAGTGCAATCAGCCGAGGAGTCTCTGGCTTCTCTGCCCCAGACTGCCAGTCACCAGGACCAGTGTCAGCAGCATCATTTGCTATGGGGCAAAGGGGGCAGTTGCTTCCCTGACCTCGGTTTGCCCCCCAACTTTTCCTAGGTCTATATGCTCTACTCCCGCCCAGCCCCGGACTTGGAAGGCGATAATATACTCTCAAAGAATGGCCTTTATGCTGACACAACTTTGCCCTCCTCACAGATTTTCTCTAAGATGATGCCTCTGGCCAGAGTGTGCTGAGACTTTCAGCAGTGGCTTGTGGTTCTTGCGATGGGTCCAAGTGGCCTGGTTTCCAGAAGGGAGGGGCTCAGCGCTTTCTGAAAATCGGGCCCCTTCAAGGTGTCTTAAGTTGGGCCCCCCAAAATGTACACACCCGATGTTGGCCAGGGTGTCAACCCTGCCCCTAATTACCATAGCCCTGCCTGTGGGAAGGGCTTAATGTTTTCCAAGCAGGCGCTGCGGCAGGTGGTTGGAGAAGGCTGGGAACGGCAAATGTTGAGGGAGGGGATGAATCTTTCCAATCTACACTCTCTTGGGTTAGAAAAGGAGGGTAAGCTAAGGTTTAAGGACGCTGCTGCCCCATCCCCTGTGGGGCAGGGCAGATTTCAGAACCCCACCTCACCTTGTCTATCCATCCACTCTCACAGGAGCCTGTCTGTTATATTTATATCAGCTGCACTGGAATCAGACTTAACCAGTCAATGAAGCCCCATTTGTTCCTTAGGCCTGTCTGTGCACAGCCCAGAGCCTCACATTACTTCACACAAGATGCAAATGGGGTTTCTTGTGGCTGGTGGGGAGCAGCTCTACCAGCTGAGCTAGGAGGAGCCAGAACTAAACTAATCTGGTCTGTGCTGGAAATTGTTCCTTTGTAGATCTTACAATAGCCACTCAGCCAAGGAGGAGGAAGCTGTGATGGAGTGGGGGGAGACTGGGAAATGGGGTGGAAGTGGGGGAATGGAAATAGAGATCTGGCTCCTGTGGAAACAAAAGCTCATGCTATCATTCAATGCTCCTGTCAGTATGAGAGCTCCTATTCTGAGAAAAATGACTAGAGAGGTAGGGCCTTGGCAGCTAGAACGAAGCTGATACTGACCTTCGTCCAATTGCTGCTGACAGTCATCCCTTGGAATTTCGTTGGCTCAATCTTGAATACCAAAGTCTTAACATGGGAGCGTCTGAAAGTGATGTTTTCCTCTGGGAAATTGGCTTCCAGCAACTTCCGTTCTAACGGTTTTAGTCTAGAATGAAGAAACGAGAATCTGTGCTCAGAGGGGCAGAGAAGACAATAGAGGAAGGTGCTGGGGGAAAAGACGAGGAGCAAGAAAAGAACAAGGGAGTGAGTGAGGCAAGAAAGAGGCAGAGACATTAAGAGGTGGATTTGAGATCATCTCCAGGACGCATTGTTGCCCCAGTTGGAGGTCACCTCAGACTAGGGACACTAAAATTGGAGACAGATTCAAACATCAGACCCTGGCACCGTTAGTGTTAAATGTTCCTCACGCCAGCTACTGAATGGGTTTTCTTTGGGCTTGCCTTGTTCTGTGAGACTGGGGCTGGCCTGTGTGTTTGGCTTCCTATCTGTAGGGGACTGTGTGGCAGTCCCTAGTCTGTATATTGTGTGTCTGATTTTAGAATGATACTTTGAAATAAGTGGAAAAACAGAAGATCCATCCCACAGAAAATTCCAATGGTGAGAAATGTTGGTTTCACCCCAAATCTGGATGAAACGTTGAAATACCAACACTTTTCACAGACTGGAAAATTCTGACACTTTTTGGTTCAGAAATGTTGAAATGTTTTGACATTCTCCAATCAAAATGTTTCCTTTCAGTTTGTTGAACCAAATACAAACATCTGGGTTTAGCTTGGTTCAACATAAATCCGTGTTCTCCTGATCTGCAACAGTGCCTCATGGGAACTGTAGTTCAGGTGCCTCATTCTGTCTTAGGGGCTGGATGCCCTGGTCAGATTGCATCTCCCATGATGCACCACGTTGGCTCAACCAAAGGGGAAACTACAGTGCATCATGGATTTTTCCTGATGGAAAAATTAAAAAAAAAAAAAATTGTCCAAGACATTTAGACAGAAAATTCCCAACCAGCTTTACGAATAGCACAACTTTTTTTTTAAGCGTCCAGTGAATGGCAGCGTGCTTTCGTGAAGTAAACATGAACTTGGAACTCCTGTGTTCCAGCCCTGGCTCTGGAGCTGACCACACTGCAAGGCAGCTTTCGAAGGCATCACATGAGCATTCTACAGGTAAGTTGTGTGCTGGGAAAACAGGGGGAATGTTTAGGGAAGAATGTGGGCAGCATTTATTCTTTAGAAGTCTGCTCTTAGTTGAGTGCCCCAGGGGTCGGTGCTGGGACTGGTTTTGTTCAACATCTTCATTAATGATCTGGAGGATGGGGTGGATCAACCCTCAGCAAGTCTGCAGATGACACTAAGCTGGGGGAAGTGGTAGATACACTGGAGGGAAGGGATAGGATACAGAGTGACTTAGACAAATTGGAGGATTGAGCCAAAAGAAATCTGATGAGGTTCAACAAAGACAAGTGCAGAGTCCTGCACTTAAGACGGAAGAATCCCATGCACAGTTACAGACTGGGGACTGACTGACTAGGCAGTTCTGCAGAAAAGGACCTGGGGGTAACAGTGGACAAAAAGCTGGATATGAGTCAGCAGTGTGCCCTTGTTGCCAAGAATGCTAATGGCACGTTGGGCTGTATTAGTAGGAGCATTGCCAGCAGATCGAGGGAAGTGATTATTCCCCTCTATTCAGCACTGATGAGGCCTCATTTGGAGTATTGTGTCCAGTTTTGGGCCCCCCGCTACTGAAAGGATGTGGACAAATTGGAAAGAGTCCAGAGGAGGGTGACAAAAATGATTAGAGGGTTGGAGCACAAGACTTATGAGGAGAGGCTGAGGGAACGAGGCTTGTTTAGTCTGCAGAAGAGAAGAATGAGGGAGGATTTGATAACAGCCTTAACTACCTGAAAGGGGGTTCCAGGGAGGATGGAACTAGGCTGTTCTCAGTGGTGGCAGATGACAGAACAAGGAGCAACGGTCTCAAGTTGCAGTGGGGGAGGTCTAGGTTGGATATTAGGAAAAGCTTTTTCACTAGGAGGGTGGTGAAACACTGGAATGGGTTACCTAGGAAGGTGGAGGAATCTCCATCCTTAGAGGTTTTTAAAGTGTGGCTTGACAAAGCCCTGTCTGGGATGGTTTAGTTGGGGATGGTCCTGCAGCAGAGGGTTGGACTAGATGATCTCCTGAGTTCCTTCCAACACTAATCTTCTATGATAGTTTTGGATGCCTCATCTGGGACCTCAGCCACTGGGATTTTCAAAACCTCTCTGCTAGAGCTATATGGGAACTGGAATTTTTTTCATGGGAAATGCCACCATTTTGACAGTGTTTTCCTTCCAAATTGGAATAAAACTTCAAATTTTGAAATTTCCTGGGAAATAAATTTTTTGAAAAAACCGTTTTAGGTCAGTTGAAACATTGGAATAAAATGAAAATGTTTCATTTTAAATTTTGAAAGGCAAAATCATGTTATGTAATATCAAATAACATTTCTTTGCAGTGTAGGCACACCCTTAGTTTCCACATCTGTAAAATGGTGGTGATGATACTGACCCACTATTAGGGGGGCACCTATGAGGGGGGCATGATGTTTGTAATCTGCTTTAGACGTTGAGGGAGGCTGTGGACACAGCTGGAAATAAATTGCTTTCCCCTTTAAAATATTTCAGCCTAAAAGAAAAATGTTCATTTGTGGCTAATGTTCTATGATTTGTTTTTGGCTTTTTATTGAAAATTGATTTGTTTTACTGCAAAGTTTTTTAATTTGTCAACACTCCCGCACACACCAATTTTTGACAAAAACAGTTTTTTTCACTCAAATTTCCATTTGATCAAATGGAACCATTTTCTGCTTAAAAATGCTTAGATGGACATTTTCCCAGCAGCCACGGCTACAGGAGATCGACTCTGAGAGCTGGACCCTGAGTGTAGAATGGTCGAGCCCCCTGTGCAAACTCCTCACTCACCCCACCAGCTTCCTACTCGATGCAGAGCAGCCTTCTTTCAGCTGGTTATTCATCTCAGCCATGATGCTGTTCACCTCTGGCATCCCTCTGTCCTCTGCCGTCCCTGGAGGTATTCTGGAATCTTGACAATTCTGGGCCTCTTCTGAGTGTGGGAGGGAAACAAGCTGAATCAGGATGGACAGAGCAACAGTCCCTGCACCGTGGGGGGGTTTGACCCCTGTACCATCCCGTGACACTCCACCACCTGACAGAGATCTTGGGGATTAGAGTAAAGGTATGCAGGAGAGCATAACTAAAGCAGAGAGGGAACAGCCCCAGCTCTCTTTGGCTTGAGTAAGCAGCACCCCTCCACCACTCCCCCTCCTGGGCTGGGGCAGTGAGGGCTCCCTCCCCCCAGTGCAATCTTCTTACAGCTGCACCTAGTGAATGAATTTGTACTTGGAGCAAGTCACCTGCAGCCAGGACGGGAGGGAGGGGGGGTCACAAAGGCCTTTGGGGGGATGAAAGAGGAACTACAGTCCTGCAAGTGGCTTTCACTGAGACTGATTCTCACCACAGCTTCTAGGCAAAATGGTCACAGAGATGTCGGAGCTCCAGATCAAGAAACATCCATACCTGATGGTTGGAGCAGAAGAGCAACAAGATACAAGAAGATGCAGGTCCACAAGGGTGAGTCCATTCCTGTGTGGTTCCAAATGCAGCTCATCTCCTGCAAGAGACATACAGGCTCTGCTTTCTGGATTTAATTACCACTATTGTTAAAGCACTGACAATGTGCACAGCGCTGTACACGCCGGTGGGAGCTATAATCTCTGCTCTGGAACTCTTACAATCCAAATAAATCATCTAAAACCCATTGGGTTCCTATGTGGGACATTTTAAAACTATCTGATACAGGTCTCACTGTAACCAGAGTGGTGATTTAGTGAGTGATACTACACAGAAGATTTGGATTCTGATAATAACCTTAGTGGTAACCATGTTCAGGAAGCTCTGAGCCACATGTCTGTGGCACCCTGCTTCTTCCTAAGCATTGCTGTTAGTTCCAAAGACAACTCAAGCACTGGAACTCCTTCCATAACAAGGAGCTGCTCCACTAGGGATTAGACCAGGGGAAAGAGGGAGTGTTGCTGATGACAGCCAGAGCCCTTTATTTTTAGTGCACTCCAATATACAATAGTGTTAATCCTGATATACAGCAAGACAAAAGCAGATTCAATGAACTGCAGCAGCAAGAAGTCCAGGGTTATGTTTTTCTTGCCTTGCAAGGGTTAAAAAGTACCTCTGTATTCTGGGTGTTTTCCAGGAATTCCACCTTGGGGGTGGGGAATAGTCAGCGGGTGTGGCTAAAACCAAATAACTGTTGGTGGAAGTGGCTTATGGCGAAAAGGAGTCAGGACTGGACACACAGAACCAAATTCTGCCCCTCATTAGATCCAGGCAGCTCCACAGCCTTGGTTTGGTAAGGGTAGCATTGGACTGACCAATAGTGTTTGTAGAGAGGAGAACGTTTGATTTCTTTTTCTGTGCTGTGATTGGCTGAAATCCTCCTTGTTTTATAGTAGATTGTGATAATATCCAGTGTCGGGGCCTGAAAAGTAAGGCAGCCAAGAGCCCCAATAGTGTGGTGTGTGCAGTCATTTACAGGTGACATGGTCCTGGTGACTTAGCAATATCCTCTGGGTGTAGATTGATGGAATTCTTAACTAATGTAATGCATCATTACGGATGAGAGGGAGGGATCTCACACCTAAAAAGCTAATAACCTTTCATTGCTGGAAGTAGTGGGTGGGAGAATTTAGCAGGGTGAGTTCCACCATTGGGACTAGAAATCGTCTATTTGAACTGCAGCTGGCTGGTTTTGTGGTTCAGACTTTAGAGCTGGGGTCAGTCCCTGCTCTGTCACAGACCTCTTCTGTGACCTGGGGCAAGTCACATAACCTGTCTGTGCCCTCAGTAAAAGGGGGGTTAGGCAGCTTCTGTTGTCTGTTTTATCTTACTAGATTATAAACTTTTGGGGGCAGGGCGTGTCCCTTCCTGTGTATGTGCAGCACCACAGGAGCCCAGACTTAGTAGGGCAGTACCTTCAGCTGCAATACTAATAACACATCCGTCATGCTCCTAAGCTAGGAACTGAGTGACTTGTGTGCACCAAAAGGAATCATTTCTTAGAGGGCAGGGAAGCATCTCTCCAATTGCTCGGCTTTTCTCTTATTCAAGCGACACTAGCTATTTACTGATCAGACCGCTACACACATCCACCAGGCAGTAGTTAACATGATGTAAACTGTTGGCAGGCAATTTGAAAGTTTAAAGGTAGCTTGTGTGATCTCATGATTGGCAACCCAAGGTTGGCGTTGTCCCAGCACAACTACTTAAATCTAGAAGAGGAAGTGTGCTTGTAATAAGGGTGGAAGATATGGTTTGAGAATGAAATAAGTTGTAACATAGTAAAAAATTTCCCCTTGCTGCCTTGCTTCTTGTTACCTGTAAACATGGTTAATATACAAAAATCTGTATGAGGAGGGGAGGTTTTTTTAGCTCAGCTCCCTGCTCCAGGGAGACTCTTCCCCCTCACCCTCCACCCCCTTGTAGGTCTAAGCTTTGTTTATATGTTCACTGCATTCAATGATACATTTTTCTGTAAGAATGTTCAATGTATTAGTGTTTAAAATGGGACAGTATCTCAGTGCTGCTGGAAGGGGCTGGATTGATGGTTTTGGAGTCTGAAGCTGTTGGCTGCCTAGGAAGTTATTGTGCTCCAAGGAGTAGGGCACCGGCCTACAAGTTTGTCCTGTTCCCAGCTCTGCTACTGATTCTCTCCGGCAAGTCTCTAGTTTCCCTGCCTGTAAACTAGGGCTAAGGACGTTGACCTTTTCTGAAATGCTGTGTGATCCGTAGATTTAAAGTGCCCACGTAAGGGGCTGAGGATGATCATCAATATTTGCAACAGCGCAAGTACCCCTGTCCCCCACTGCCCTGCCAACGCACCTCAAAGCTTCAGGGATCTCTAGACTGTCCAGAGATGATAGTTCAGTCACCAAAGCCCTTTAGTCTTCGCTAGTGAGAGTACCATGAAGGATGCCACAGGCATGGCAATTAGGAGGATGACTGTAGTGAGGTGGACATGTGTCCATGAGGAACTGGACTGAGACTAGCACTTCATTTCACAGAGGCACCAGTTGATCATTGTTTCCAGCCTGGAGCAGATTAGAATGGGCAATCTGTCCCCACGTCATTCCTCTGAGCCAGCCAGGCCCCAGATCCATCTGTCATTGGACAGCTCACAGCTCACCTAAGTTACTTTTAATGCACCATCTAAGGGTAAACTAAAATAATTTTTGCCACTTAGCCTGTAACATCTTCAGGGCCAAAAACACTGTCACAAGCATTAAACCAATAGTAAAGGGCAATGCATACATACAATGCAATAAATAGTGATTCCAGCACAACAGAAAAGTGGACACAAACTCCCATTTATAACGCTCTTGGCCAGGAGAGCACAACTTTGATCCAAGCACTTAATTAACTTTTGCCTGTACCTTACTAGACCGTGGAAAGGAAACACACATCAACATAGTGATGTACAGCAATATTATGAGCATAACAGGCTAGAAAGCAGGTCTGAAAATAGGTAAGAATCAAACAGAGAAAAGTGTTACTTTGCTGTGCTGGTCTGAGCATTATTTTGACGTGAAAGTGATGCTGTCAGGTAGTTTTGCACCTCAATGTGTGGTTTTGTATTTAAAATCAGTGAAGTTGTTTATTATGGTCAACAACAGTGACTGTTTCCACTCTTAGTTTTTCGTTTTCACAGCAAGTCTCAGACACTATCTCTCTTGTTGGTGGAAATCAGAACTGACCCCATTGAAACTGGTGGAGTTAGATCGATCCTAGTGAGAGGAGAATTGGGCC
Organism: Emydura macquarii macquarii; assembly: GCF_026122565.2. Classification (NCBI taxonomy): domain Eukaryota; kingdom Metazoa; phylum Chordata; order Testudines; family Chelidae; genus Emydura; species Emydura macquarii. The sequence continues at coordinate 12,119,307 of NW_027130432.1, read as the reverse complement.
CACTGGGTTCAACAGCAGAACCCAGGCTGCAGCCCCTAGCAGCAGAAAGTTCACTAGGGGTGTGAACACAATGGCACAAGTTGCTGTCAGTCCCATCTCCACCCTGGAGCCCTGGCACAACCTGGCACAGACCAAAGAGGGAGACATGTTGATTCAGCATGTCTTCCTGATAGCCTGTGCTGGTGGGGCTGCTGCAGAGTTAGGCAGAGATTAAAGCTACCCAGCCGCAGCAGATAGGCTTGGAGCGATTAGATTTTTATCGGTAAATGTCAATTTCATGGTACACACCCAAACCAACGGAAAAAGTATTTCCATCGATAACAACTGAAATTTGCAGATAAGCAAAATAAGAAAAATGATGCTTCAGAACTTATTAGCACTTGAAGGATATTTACTTTGTATATTTAGACATGTTAAAATATGTCAACATCACAGGTATAAATAATGATTTATAATGATGATGATGATGATTGTTGTCTGACACCCCCATAATTTCTCACAACTGTGAAAATTTAAATTGATAAGACGTGGGGCGGGAGGAGGAGTCTTAAAACCCATAATTTTGCACAGTTGTGTAAATTTAAATCGGTGACAATTGGGAAAAAATGTTTTACAAATAAACATCAATAGTATCGGTCAAAATGATAGAAATTGAATGCTGCCAAGCTGATCAGTGGAGTGTGTGTGTGGGGTGGGGGGGGGTGGAAGGGTGTCCACCAGCTGGCCTCTCCTGGGAAAAGTGTCCCTGCTTTTCAATCCATTGAAGGCAAAGGAGTTCCTCAGGGTTTGCACCAGCGTGGCTGAGTTCAGAACCTAGCCCGTGGTCCAGTGCCTGTATGATTCCTATTTACATTGCTGTTAGAATTGCTTGGCATACGCCATTCATGTGCTCTTACTCCTTGGATACGTGAACACATGTGCAGGGTCTTGTCAGTGTCTTCTGCTCTCTCACTAGTAACAGCCACACTGCTGCTAGAGTTGGGCTGGTGCAGGGGCTTTGCACAGAGAAAGTCTGGCGCAGCGCTGAGTGGGAGCAGCAGCTCCAGAAGCTGGGGTGTGAAGCGCTGCTCAGGGGAGCTCTGCTCAGCGGAGCTCTCATGTGCCAGTTGCTATCTTGACTGACACGCCGGGGGTGGAGCCAGGGCCCTTCAAAGCTGAAAGCATGATCTGTTACAGCACGAACTCAAGAACCCAGGCTCCCCTAAGTGGGAGCTGTAACAACTCAGACACCATGTGGCTTACCACACGTGTTCTCAGCCTTTCCAGGCGACTGTCCCCCATCTGGAGTCTGATTCGTCTTGCATAGCCCCAAGGCTCACCTCACTTAACAACTACTTGCTTCCAAAATCAGATCTAAAAATACCAGTGTCGCAGCGCACTGTTACTGAAGAATGGCTTGCTTTCTCTTTTTTACCATATCATTATAAAATAAATCAACTGGAATATAAATATTGTGCTTGCATTTCAGTGTATAGCCTATAGAGCAGCATAAACAAATCATTGTCGGTATGAAACATTAGTTTGTACTGACTTCGCTAGTGCTTTTTATGTAGCCTGTTGCAAAACTAGGCAAATACTTAGGTGAGTTGATATCCCCCCTGGAAGAGCTCTGCGTTCCCCTGGGGGTACAGTGTACCCCAGCTGGAAACCACTGGCTTAGCACATTCTCCAGTGGTCACACTCACACACAGCTCAGGCTTTGGGGTTCGAAGAGAGGAAAAGCTGAACTCCAGCACGGCTCCCCCCCGTGAGCTGGACCGTGCTCCCAGGGAACACGCAGAGGGTGACCTCGGCCTCTCCTACAGCCAGACACATACAGAACGTCCCCACTGCAGCTGGTTGTGTAACTTCTGGCTCAGGTCCACAACCTACAGACACTAGCTGCGTGCTAAAAGTAGAAGGATAGCTACAGCTATGGGGCTGACGGCCCAGGCTGGCCCCCTGAATAGCACTCAGGGGGTTGGGTTGGATTGCACTGAGACAGCCAGTCTGTGCCACCAGGGCTGTTTTTAGTGTGCTAGCGCCATCAGAGCTGGCAGGGGTAGTCTCCCTGAGCTGGAAGTTACTTCTTCAACTCCTGGGTAGACGTACCCATCCCCCCACTTCTTACTGCTTCACTGGAGCAAGAAAAGAAAGATGCAGCATGCTAAAGAAAGAAACAGATCAAGTGATTCTCACCTTCTCCTCCTCCCAGGACTACGTGTTACAGCAGAACACGGTTCCAGCATCCGCTACCCTTTAGCCATGGAGAAAGGGAAGGTGGTTGAGGCCCCCAAAGCAGGTTTGTGACCCTCCTCCTCCCTGGGACTTGTAGGCTGCACCTCAAAACAGCTTAAGGGGAGGAAAAAAGTGGAAAAGGATAAAGAAAATCCTTGCAGATGACTGTGGAGGGGGACAATAAGAAAAAGGAAGACCCCCTGGGACCTAGGAGAGGCAAACAGCTGGATCAACTGTAGGCAGCACTTTGCCAGTTAAAGAAATAACCTGTTGAGTGGTCAGGGCCTGTCTGCGCTGCACTCAGCCATGCCCGGCCCATGCCACCTGACTCAGGCTAAGGGACTGTTTAATTGCAGTGTAGACGTTTGAGCTCGGGCAGGGGCCCCGGCTCTAGGACCCTGCATGGTGGGAAGGTCCCAGAGCTCGGGGCACGGTCGGAGCCTGAATGTCTAAATCCCAGTTAAACAGCCCTTTTGCCGGAGCCCCACGAGTCTGAGTCAGCTGGCATGGGCCAACCGCATAGACCTATACGCTTAGACACTCCAGCAACAGGTGCCACGGAAATCCCTGAGACCGAGAGTTAATGTAAGCATCCAATCATCTCTTGTAGTGTTTGCTCCTACTTTACCAGCCAGCCACCGCCCCCCACCTGCCCCAACTCAGATCAGTTCTAGGTCTGACCCTTTCTTTCTATTTCCTTTAATACACTAGGTATTTTGCTGGCTGCATCCAAGAGGCTGGCAACCCCATTTGCCTCCTCCGGCTCCAGGAGAGCCTTTGAGGGTATCACAAATCACATTATAAGTGGGCCCTGATCCTCCTCTCACTCCAGTTTTACACAGTGTAACTGCATTGGAGCAACTCCTGATTTACTCTGCTGCATGCAAGATCAGAATAGGGCCAATGGAGTCCAAACCAAAGGTCTTACTTGCACTCTCCTGCAGGATGGTGATTTCCTCCAGCAGGTCTCCGTATCCTCCTTTGCCCTGAGTGCCTATGACCGCCTGTCCCCTCGCGCCGTCCCTAGATTGCTGCAGGATGTACGTGTGTCTGAGAGCACCTTGGAGTGCCGGAGCTGCAGGGACAGCATTGTGCAGCAGAGAAGGAAGTGCTCTCAAGCTGCGCCACCTCATGCAGATGTTGAGATTAAACCAATAGCATTTTTTTAAAAACAGAAATGCTGGAGGCTAGCTCCTCAGCTGGCGCCCGTGGGGCAATGACGCCATTGACGGTAACAGCTCTGCTGCTGTACAGGAAGTTTTAAGGTGCAGGAGCTTCTAAACAGTGCCAAAGCAATGCTTGTAGTGTGGGCATACCTAGGACAGGCTTCCACATCACCCACTTCTCACTGCTGTTGGTTGAGGAAAAAGTCAGATCAAAACGATCTCTTCCCCTTCCTGCATGTTGTAACTCCAGGGGTAGTGTTTAATGCTGAATTCTAGAGCTCAGGGGAGAGCTGCTGAAGAAGTGAAGGAGATGAGCGAATTCCTCTTCTCCAATATTTCTTTTAATTCTCTCTTCTCCATATTTGTGTTCACTGTTTTCTCAGTTGGTAGAGGGGCGGCCAGGGCTGTCAGCGGGTTAAGACCTCAGCTTCTCCGCCGTGCAGATGGGGATTCAAATGATCAGATTGCAACTGGCCATGAATTTGGCTGTCTCCTGTGGGCTGAGCGGTCCATCTACCCTGCAGGGTGAGTTCCCCGGGCTAGCACTGATTGCCCATACCTCCCTCCCTCTGTGCAGGACACATGCAACATTGTGGCTCCAGGCCCGTAATTCCCATATCATAAACCCATCGTGTATGATGGCATGGCTGGAAATCTCTGATCAGCTGAGGGACCCAGCAGGAGGGTGCTGCACAACAAGGCTGAGATGTGTTGGCAGAGCTGTGCAGAAAACGAGGCCTGGGCCAGCTGAAGGTGCTATAGGTCAGTATTGAGGGGCAGTGGTAGAAGTGAGTGTGAGATCAGGAATAGAAGCCCCTCAATTTTGACCACATAGCTATGTGTAGGAAACTTGCACAGTACCTGCCTACACTAGTGCCTTGCTCTCATAAGCATTAAATTTGCTCCTACATCCTTCAGGATAACCATAAGAGGAAAGAGAGCCATTCTGGGGATCCCATTATCTTAGGAGAAGAGACATGCAAGGGACAAACAAACTTCAGCTGCTCTCAAATATCTGTAAGGAGTTGGTTGAAGCCCCCTGATCAAGGGGCTGGATGAAGAACTGTTTCCATTTTGCTGCCTGAGGCAATCTAGATGCCAGCAGCAGTGAAATGAACAAACACTGCAGTTTTTTTCCTATCAATTCAGCAGGGGTTGGGAGCGCACTGGCATTTCACCTTCGGAAAGAAGGTCAAATTATAACTCAGTTTACAAGTGCAAATAAGTTTGCTCTCCCCCTCCTCATCTGAGTAAGGGCCCAAACGGTTTGGTATGATTGACAATCCCCAGACATGCACACAGCTGGAATAGTGAAGGACACTGCATGTCAGGACAGAGCTGCATTGCACTATGGGTTTGAGAGCCCACGCCTGGAATAACATAAAGTGCTGCAGTCAGCATTGAGATGGGTGGGAATCCCCTATCTAGAGCCGCAGATTAAGGCTGAAGTACATTAGCAGAGCTCAGCTGCCTGTACGCAGTGTAAACCAACCCTATGACTAAAACCAGTGGAAATGCATGGGCTCAGAAGATTTTATTTTTTGTGATTCTTTCTGCATTATCAGAAACATGGCTTTGAAGTGTAGCTGTCCTCTGAAGAGGAACTAGTGCATTTCTTTACCCCTCTTTTCTGCTGCTTCCTGCATGTGTTTATTCAGATCTGCTGGCAGGAGTGACAAAACAAGTTGTTGCTGCTTTTTACTCCTGTTAGCCCAGCTAACCCTGCAGGGATTCAAATGAGAAACGTGTGCTAAATTCCACTTGTTTACGTTACACCTGGGCAACCGCCACGGAAGACAGTGGGAGCTGCACACTTGTGAGGCAGGGGCTACTTTCCCGTGCAGACCCTTCGTTACTGGTGATGATCCAAAGAAGTTGTGAGCCCTGTTTGACTCTTGAGTGCACAGGGATGGCAAATAGGAGGGGAAAAAAGCCACATCGTTTTACTTGTAAACTGAGCGAATTTGTCCAGGAGGCCTTTTTATGATTACTTTTCAAACCAGAGATGCATTGTACAAGGGATAATGTAAATAGTTTTTATTACCATCATCATACATACAGGAAAACCTAGAGGGCCCTACTCAGGGATCGAGGCCTCCTTCAGTCTGGCATTGTACAGACACATAGTAAAGAAATATGCCTGGCCTAAAGAGCTTACAGTTGAGCTCATTGACAACATGCCTGCCCCCTGCAACTGCTGCCTTGCTCACTTCCTTAGCTGCAGCAGGAGTGTGAATTACACCCCAGCCATGCAGTTTGTTTTCAAAGTCCAGTTTAAATACTGTTGCGCCATTAAAAACCATGCCCACTGCACACTCACTGTGGAAATTGGTGTGGTAAACAATCATGGGCAGGAATAAATCGCAATGTGAGTTTACGGTTCCTAATAATGGGTATTTTAGGGTCTCTTGGTGGAGAAAGCCATCTTGCTGACAGGACAGCTATTAGAGCCAAAACGTTCACAAGTGACCACGGATGAAGTGCTCGGATCTTATGATGAGAGTGTCTGGGTGGATGGAGTGTTTGTGCATCCGGTCTAAGGCACAGTTGTTGAGTATCGACAACTTGCCTCTCCAGCTGCTGCCCCATTTCCTTTCATCTCTGAGCTCACTGAACGTACGGTCTACAGTTGCTGTCTGGAGTTCCTCGACCCCGGTTCCGGCCTACACCCTCCTCAGTTCACCCCCTGCATGCCAGAAATCGCTCTCACCAAAGTTTCTCGTAACCCTTCTTACCCAAAGCTCAGAGCCAGTGTCTATCCTCATACTTGACCAGTCTTTCATTCAGTTGACCATGCTCCTCTTGAAATCTAACCCTCCCCTGGCTTCTGTGACTCTTCAGGGACTCTCTTTTTTATGTAACCCTTCTGCCAGACAGAGCCAGGTTCTATATCTAGGGGTCCCTGTCAATGATACCACACCAACCCGGCTCGAATCCTCACCCAGTCACCTGGAAAATCTCACACTGTATCCTGGGCGCCCTAAGGGGCAATACTTCCCCTCTTGCGAGCACAGAGTCTGAGTGTAGAAAGTAAACTTTTAATAACAGAAGGGAAGTAACACAGCACTGGTTTGAAAACAGTGCAAACAGAATTCATGAACTCAATGAGCCAAACCCATCTCAGAGTACGGGGCGTGTCCTTCGCCTCTCCCTTCTTGCAATGTCCACCTCTCAGTTGGGATTCAGCCAGTCCCCCCTGCAGGCTCCTGCCAGACACAGGCTTGACCAGGCCCCCTCCGCTGCTGCCTCCTGCCACCTCCAGGCCTCACTGAGTCCCTGCTGCTGGCTTTCACCGTCTGCCAGCGCCAAGCACTCCTGGCTCCCGCCATCTACTGGCCCCCCTCTGTCTACAGATGCTAACCGATCCTGGCATCTGCAGGCGCTGACTGCTCCTGGCTCCCGCTGTCTGCTGCGACCGACCGATCCCGGCATCTGCTGGCATTGACTGCTGTTGCTCCTGCCATCTACTGCCATTGACCGATCCCGCCATTTGCAGGTGCTGCCCACTGCTGGCACCTCTCTGGTGGTTGTCAGTCAAGGTTTCCCAGTCTCTCTAGTGATTCAGCTCTTAGTGAATTTCAGCTCATGGGAAAACCTTCTGCTGACACAGAAGCAACTTCCCTGCTTTTAACAAACAAAAGATTCCAAAAGGAATAATTAATTCTACCATTTAACAGTGGGAGGAGATCATCAATCCATGCCTGAGGGTAGCCCTTTGCCAGGGCTAGTGCAATCTCAACAGGAAACTTCTCACCCCCTCCCTCTTCCCTTGCAATGCTGAAATATCCATCCGCCACCCATTTTGGGCTCTGTTTGGGGGAGAGTGAATTTTTTATCAGAACAGGCTAAACACAGATCTGATGCCATTTGTTCATACAATGGAAGGACAACGTTTCATTACCCCTGCAGTTAACACAAAAGTGACTTGTAACACAATACCAGACACATTGACCATTTCCCGTCACGCTCAACACCTAGTGTGCTTACACAGTATGCTGAGTACTTAATTGTACTCATGCAAATACAAAGCCCATGCAAATAATGTGCCTCCCTTTCAGCTGCTGAATAGGGAGAGTGCCACTCAGACACTCCGACCTTGCTTACATCTACTATGATTGTACAGCACCTAGCAACAATGGAGTTGTGGTCCGTGACTGGGGCTCTAGGCACTGCAATAATACAAATAATATCAACTGCTATAGGAGTAGCAGGTGTTCTGGATTCAGCAAAGCGCCTCTCTAAACTGTGGAATGAAATGTCCAGGTATAATAGGATCCATTGTATAAGTGTAAGCTGGAGCCTAATGTGGGCTTCAAGTCTTGAGTAACTGGTCTGTTGCCTCCATCAGTCCTTGATCTTGGGAGAGCACCAATCCAGTTCAGATCAGGGGACCCTAGTGAATCAATCATGATACGTTCCCTTTCCCATTTCTTTTGCCAATTTTCAGGGCCCGCATTTCTTTAGGGAGGCATAGCAGCTAGTGTTAATACTCTGAATAAGCATTAAAGCACATGAGGTTTTGCTTTGAGATTTTGGTTCAGCCCCAAAACTCAAAGAGAAGGGGCCTCAATTTTGCATGACTCGTCTTTAAACCAGTCTCTGTCTTGCTTTAATAACAGTTTAGAGCTCTTGGAGTGTAAATGCTTAAACCAAATGTTTACATTTCCTGGGCCTGATTGCAGCTAGGCCAGTTTGGATGGAAGGTGCCAACTGGGGAGAAAGGCAGACATTGGCTCAGGAGCAGTGGCTTGATTTATTAATACATGGTTCTGCAGAAATGTGCGAGTGATCAGCACAATGGGGCTGGTTTTTATCTCAAGCCACTTATACAACAGTGTAGCTCTGTTCATGTCCGTGGAGTAGCTCCTGATGTGCCCCTGGAGTGAGTGGCAAGGAGAGCTGGGCTGCATGGATGGCAAAAATATGGATTGTTTAAAGAAAAAAAAAAACCAAGCAATTTTCATCACTATTTCTCTGCAAATGCCACAACTCTTTTCCATTCTCTCTGGCTGGCCCGGTCTTTCAATCTCGATCTCTATGATCCCAATTACATAGTAGCTGAGTGCCTCCCCCTTCCTTGAGGGAAGGAAGTGCTGTTATCACTGTGCCTCAGCTCTCCATCCATAAAATGGGGACAAATGACTTGTCCAAAGTAACAAAGGACGTCTGTGGTGAGCAAGAGCTTGAATTCAGGTCTCCCAAGTTCTAGACTGGTGCTCTAACCACTGGACCATCCTCCTCTCATCTGTCAAGCCCTTGCTATCAGGAGCCTGAATCCCATTGACTTTTAATGAAACTTAGGTTCCTATGGGTGGGAATTTCAAAAGCATTCAAGGAGTTGGGCACCAACTCCAGTTAACTTTCAATGGGAGCTAGGGGCCTAACTCACTTAGGTACTTTTGAAAATCCCACTCTTTCATTTTTGAAAATGGGACTCAATCGTCTAAGTCACTTAAGCTTTGCAACACGGAGTGGAGCAGTGCCTAAATACCTTTAAAACCTGGGCCAATGTCCTCCCATGCACTAGCCAGCAGAGCAGAGCTGCAGAGGGTGAGGAGAAACAATCTGGGCCCAGTAAAGAGGCTGCCTCATTGTTCACTTCCCACAGAAGCCAGGGAAGGAATTGTGACTCTGAGACACCATTTCCTCGCTGGATTTTTTCATGGGTCTGCTCACACGCATTGCTGGGGAAAGACTCATTTGAGTCCCATCTTGTTTGCCTAGGTTTGCAGGATGGTGAGTGGCAGTTTCCAGTTTGATCCGTGTTGAGCTAATCTCTGTGCACATGTAGCCCATACCCAGCCATCAGCCTTGATTCTCCATTGCCCTGCACCCTGTGTCACTATATCCCCCCGCGCAGTGATTGAAAAGTAGGTGGGACTGCTACTAGATCAGAGCAGTAGCGTTTTACCCCCACTTTGCACTGGTAGAAATGACTGTGTGGGGAGCAGGACCACAAGGGATCAAGCCCCAACTGTTTAAAAGTTCAAGTTTTTGAAGTATTCAAGTTTCAAGTATTTAAAAAGTTTCAAGTATTTGAAGTGATGGCCACATAAACAGCACCTTATAGCAAAAACCCACCGACCGCTCTACGTACCTACGTGCCTCCAGCTTCCACCCAGGACACACCACACCAAGCCGTTGTCTATAGCCAAGCCACAGTGCCAGCAGATACAACTGGGACATTTGCTCCAACCCACTCAAGCAACCAAAGCGTAGACCTGCTAGAGACAAACACTCTGGCAAAAATATGGATTATTTAAAGCATTCTTAAAACTACAATACCCACCTAGGGAAGTGAAGAAACAGATTGACAGAGCCAGACGGATACCCAGAAGTCACCTACTACAGGACAGACCCAACAAGAAAAACAACAAAACGCCACTGGCCATCACCTACAGCCCCCAGCTAAAACCTCTCCAACACATCATCAAGGATCCACAACCTATCCTGGAAGACAATCCTTCACACTCACAAACCCTGGGAGGCAGGCCAGTGCTCACTTACAGACAGCCCCCCCACCTGAAGCAAAAACTCATCAGCAACTGCACACCATACAACAGAAACACTAACCCAGGAACGTATCCTTGCAACAAACCCTGTTGCCAACTCTGCCCGCATATCTACTCAAGTGATGCCATCACAGGTCCTAACCACATCAGCTACACCATCAGGAGCTTGTTCACCTGCACGTCTACTAATGTGATATAAGCCATCATGTGCCAACAATGCCTCTGCCACGTATATTGGCCAAACCAGACTGTCTCTATGCAAAAGAATAAATGGACACAAATCAGACATCAGGAACGGTAACATTCAAAAACCAGTAGGAGAGCACTTCAGTCTCCCTGGACACTCAGTAAAACAGACTTGAAAGTTGCCATACTTCGACAAAAAAACTTCAAAAACAAACTCCAGCGTGGAACTGCAGAGCTGAACTCATATGCAAACTTGACACTATCAGACTAGGTCTGATTAGAGACTGAGAGTGGCTAGTCCACTACAAAAAATAACGTTCCCTCTTTTGACATTCACACTTTCTCATCAACTGTTGTGAATGGCCTCATCCACCCTGATTGACATTAACACTTGCCCTCCTCACTGTGATGTAACTCACCCATCCTTGCATCTGTATATACACCTACCAAACTGAAGTTTCCACTTCATGCATCCGAAAAAGTGGATTTCTGCCCATGAAAGCTTACGCCGAAATAAATTTGTTAGTCTTTAAGGTGCTACAGGACTCTCGCTGTTTTGCTAAAAACAGACTAACACGGCTACCCCTCTGGAACTCAAGTATTTACAATGTCTCAAATTTGTCTGGTTGCCTGCAGCCTGTTGGCTAATTTGCATTGGCAGGAAATGTTTTGCATTCAGGTTTGTCAGAAGGATGGAGTTGCACAGGGGACTGGCAGTGGAAAATGGAGCATTGCATCACTAGGTCACTGGCTGGTAGGCAGTGAAAATCACTGCTGGCTGATGGCTCTGTGGAATGAGGTGGGGGTCTCTCAGTCTAGTTTCCTAGCGAAGATGGGTCAAAAGCAGCCCTGGCATGAATTCCTGCCACTGGTAACTTCATGGGATTGCACCTGCTCACCAGGGCTGAACTGGGCTTGGTGTGCCCACCTTGCAAAACCAGCACCACACCAATGGATGTTAACTGGTGCTCACGGTGACTATCTCAGGAGTGAATGACCAGGGTCCCTGGTCCCTTGAGCTGAGGGTGGAGGCACATGGTAGGGGAAGGGGGAGAACGAAGCTGCTTGTACTATACTGATGCTGCAGTGAACCCAGCGAGTTTCAGTGTCCAACATTGTCACCTTCCATTATGACTAAAGTCACCTCCAGCAACAGAAATGGGATGCAGGAAGCAGGGTGCAGTGGGGGGCATGTGAGCCTTGAGTGAAAGACCCAATGGATTTCCTCACTTGCTCTAGCTAGAGGGCTTTAGCCACAGTCATGCGCTGATTTCTCTGTTAGCTCTGCCTGTGAGTGGCTATGCAGCCCTCAGATCCAGTGTGATTACACTGAACTCAGCAGCACTGCTCGGCGTTACAGGGGGGAGAGCTGAATTTGGCCCACTGGGTTTAGTGCTGGCATGTCAGTGCTATCATCGGCACTTGAGGATGCTGCTAGGCTTTCCATGCTCATGTGGGGGGGCTGCACGAGGCACATTTAAGCCCCATTTTGAAGAGGCTTGTGGTTATAATGCTGGGCTAGTGCTCAGAAGTCCTAGATTCAATTCCTGACCCAGCTGCAGACTCCCTGGGTGACCATAGGCAAGTCACATAACCTCTGTGTGGTTCTGTTTCTCTCTTTCTTCAGGAAGCAAGTAAGAGAGATGTAGGAGGAAGTGGCTTATTCACGTAGCCTCCAGGAGCGTGAGGAGTTCAACAGGATGTACATAGAGCCATCTGAAATGGAGGATGCTAGGAGACAATAGATGACTACACCTCCTTGGGCCTGCACTTGGGGTAGTGGCAAGCTATGTTATGGAACTGCGAATGCTTGCCACATTTTTTGCAAATAACTCTTATTGAAGTGCTTTTATGTACATTATTTTTATGCTTCGCCCATTTACCGAAGCTAGCTAAAATTTGTGAACATATAGGTATGTGCAGCACATTTCATTAGGTTATGCACCCAGGGAATTTTATTTATTTATTTTTTTTAAAGGTGAACATTTAAAGGTGAACATCATAAAGGCCATTATTTTTATTCATCAAACAAACTAAAGAAACTAAAACTTAACTAAACTTAATTTTTTTTAAATTAACAACTAAACGTTACTTAAAAAATACAAAGCCACTTTTTTTTTTTTTTTTTTTTTGAGACATTCGGGTGTTCCTGGGCACACCCGGCACACCCCGTATGCATGCCTATGTGACTGCAGCAGTCCTAGAGGAAGAAGGATAACTGATTGCTCTGCGAGGAGACTGACTACTGACCAACTTGGGCAGAAAAGAGTGCTCCACCCCTCCACAGGTTCTCCTATCCATTGAGGTGAAGAGAGGTAGGAGGTAAGCAGTAGATCCCAATGGCCAAGGAGGAGGAGCCATTCACTGCCAAGGCTGGGAAGCTAATGGCACTGCCCCCAAGAGGAGGCGATATAGAGTGCTGATGGTGAGTTTATTGTCTTAGTTAGTTTGTTTGTTGTTCTTATCTGCTCAATATCTGGGATGTCTATATACAAATGCAAGGAGTTTGGGGAATAAACAGAAAGAACCAGTAGTATCAGTATGTAAGCTAACTTATGAATTAATTGGCATCACAGATGTGGTGGGATAAATCTCATGGCTGGAATATTGGTGTGACCCGTATGTGCCTGGGGTAGCTGACCTCAAAATGCCACGGTCTGCAAAAAGGAGAGCAAATTCTCCCAAAACTGGTGGCTAACACTGCTTCACCAATCAGCCACAAACAGAGCTTCTCGTTCCCCATGCTGATTATTAAGAAGCTAAAACAAGAAGTTACCCAGCCCCCTTTATTGCATTTCCGTCTCTCGCTCCAAATCAGCAATTAGGTCCAGTGAAGTGAAAAGTTATTTATAACTCTGCTCACTGTATAAAATCTCCAAAAGGCCAGCCACATTACTGGATCAGTATTGATTTGGATCTTACCCAAATACCACACTGCCAGCCAATCCTTTAGTGTCTAAAACTAAAGGTTTATTATAAAAGGAAAGAAACAAACAAGAAGAGAGATGTTAAATGATCAAAGCAATCAGATATATACAAATGATGTCAAAGTCCATATATATCAAATTCTTAGCAGAATTGTGGAGTTTGCAAGCTTGTACAGTTCTTCTGGAGTACATCCAGTACCTGGATGGGTCTGTTAGTCCTTTGTTTCACAGCTTCAATTGTAGAATAGTTGAAAAATCCAGAGGTAGGGGCAGCAGGAATGAAGACAAGATGGAAATGGTGCAGCTGCCTTTTATGTCGTTTTGTCATGTGGCCTGTTTCAAACACAAGCCCGCAGCACATGTGCATGGAAAAGCACTTGGAGTGGCCTGTTCACAGGCATGTCTCTACATGTCATGATGACTTGTAGGCATAGCCCCTGGCTTCTCTTCCTGGGCCATTGGACAGCTGATGATCCTTGATGGGCCCTCAAGCAGGATGGACAGGGCTAACACTAATCTGCCTGTGGGTGTCACCCTGTAGCACAGCACAAGTTTTAGATCCAGAATATCACATACAACTCACAATACAAAGATGATACATATAGATACGATTAGCATAGTTAGCAAATAATAACTTTTCCAATGATACCTTACATGGCATACCTGGTAATAGTCATTGTAATTGTGCAATATTGATATAAATAATATTACAAATGGTCACTCGTATTTCAGACAGAGTCACAATTGGTGTAGGGGGCATAGCTTGTTCAGGAAGCACAAACAGTAAAAGGAGAGGAGGGATTGCATTATGCATGAAGAATATATATACTTTTTCTGAGGTCCAGAAGAAGGTGGGGGGGTAGACCAGTTGATAGTCTCTGGGTAAAGATAAAAGGGGTAGAAAATAGGGGTGACATCATGGTAGTGGTCTACTATAGACCACCAAATCAGGAAGAGGAGGTGGGCGAGGCATTTCTAGACCAAATAACAGAAATATCCAAAACACAAGACCTGGTAGTAAGGGGGGGACTTTTCTCAGGGTATGTCTTCACTGACAGTGGCAAATTCACTGCTGTCAGATCGATCTATTTGGATCGATTGAGCGGTCAGTGAAGACCCACTCAATCGATCCAGAAGTCAATGCATTAAAACCACTCCTCAAGTGGCGTAGCGCTGCATCGATGGAAACGCATTTCCCATTGGCGCAGCACAGTGAAGACGCCATGTAGAAGAGGAGTTACGAAGTCGACGGGAGTTACGCAAGCTACTCTGCATAGCTTGCGTAACTCTCGTCGACTGCCGCCGAATTTCAAGGTAAGTGTAGATCTGGTCCCAAATATCTGTTGGGAAAGTAAATACAGCAAAACACAACATTTCCAATAAATTCTTGGAATGTACTGGAGACAACTTTTTGTTTCAGAAAGTTGAGGAAGTAACCAAGGGGACAGCCTTTTAGACTTAATTCTGACCATCAGGGAGGAATTGGTAGCGAATCTGGAGGTGTAAGGCAATTTTGGTGAAAGTGATTATGAAATGATAGATTCATGGTTCTAAGGAAAGGAAGCAGAGAGCGCATCAGAATAAGGACAATGGACTTCAAACAAGCACACTTTAACAAACTCAGAGAACTGGTAGGTAAGGTCCCATGGAAAGAATATCTAAAGGAAAAAAGAGTTCAGGAGAGCTGGCTGATTCTTAAGGAAACAATATTAAAAGCACAACTGCAAATTATCCTGATGCAAAGGAAAGATATGAAAAATAGCAAGAGGCTAGAATGGCTTCATCAGTAGCTATTTAATGACCTGAAAATCAAAGAGAAATCTTACAAAAAGTGGAAACATGGACAAATTGCTAAGGAGGAGTACAAACAAATAGCACAAGCATTTAGGAACAAAATCAGAAAGGCTAAGTCACAAAATGAATTACACTGAGCAAGGGATATAAGAGGCAATAAACAGAGATTCTTTAAGTACATTAGGAGCAAGAAAAGACGAAGGAAAGTGTAAGTCTTCTACTTAGTGGGGAAGAAGAGCTAATAACCAATGACATCAAGAAAACTGAGATATTTAATGCCTTTTTTGCTTCAGTCTTCACTAAAAAGGCTAATGATGACTAGATATTCCACACAATTAATATTAACAACAAGGGGGAAGGAATGCAATCCAAAACAGGGAAAGATCAAGTTAAAGAATATTTAAATAAGTTAGATCTATTCAAATCAGCAAGGCTTGATGAAATTCATCCTAGGGTACTTAAGGAACTAGCTGAAGCAATCTCAGAACAGTTAGCAATTGTCTTTGAGAGCTCCTGGAAGATGGTTGAGGACCCAAAAGACTTGAGAAGGGCAAACATAGTACCTGTCTTTAAAAGCGGGAACAAAGAGGATGTGGGGAATTATAAGATTATATGACTGGCCTAACATCAATATCTGGAAAGGTACTGGAACAAAATATTAAAGAATCAAATTGTTAGCACCAGGCGGACAATAGGGTTATAAGGATTAGGCAGCATGGATTTGTCAAGAACAAATCATGCCAAACCAACCTAATTTCCTTTTTTGACAGGGTTACCGGCCTAGTGGACAGTGGGAAAGTGGTAGATAAGATATATCTTAATTTTTGTAAGGCTTTTGACACAGTCCTATACAATGGTCTCATGAACAAACTAGGGAAATGTGATCTAGATGAAACTACTATAAGGGGGGGTGCACAACTGGTTGGAAGACTGTACCCAAAGAACAGTTAACAATGGGTTGCTGTCAAACTGGGAGGGCATATCTAGAGGAGTCCTGCGGGGTCAGTCCTGAGTCCAGTATTATTCAATATTTTCATTAATGACTCGGATAATGGAGTGGAGAGTATGCTTATAAAATTTGCAGATGACACCAAGCTCAGAGGGGTTGCAAGCCCTTTGGAGGGCAGGACTGGAATTCAAAATGACCTTGCTAAATTGGAGAATTGGTCTGAAATCAACAAGATGAAATTCAATAAAGACAAGTGCAAAGTACTTCACTTGGGAAGGAAAGATCAAACGTACAACTACACAATGGAGAATAGGTGGCTAGGTGGTAGTACTGTTGAAAAGGATCAGGGGGTTATAATGGATCACAAATGAGTAAACAATGTGATCAAGCCGCGAAAAAGGCTAATACTATTCTGGGGTGTATTACCAAGAGTGTCATATGTAAGACACAGGATGTGACTGTCCTGTTCTACTCAGCACTGGTGAGGCATCAACTAGAGTACTGTGTCCAGTTCTGGGGGCCACACTTTAGGAAGGATGTGAACAAATTGGAGAGAGTCCAGAGGAGAGCAACAAAAATGATAAAAGGTTTAGAAAACCTGACCTGTGAGGAAAGGTTAAAAAACTGGGCATGTTTAGTCTTGAGAAGAGAAGGCTGAGGGGGGACCAGTTAACAGTCTTCAAATATGTTAAGGGCTGTTATAAAGTTGGTGATCAACATTCTCCATGTTCACTGAAGGTTGGACAAGAAATAATGGGCTTAATGTGCAGCAAGGGGGATTTAGGCTAGGTATTAGGGAAAATTCTCTAAGTCTAAGGATAGTTAAGCTCTGGAACAGGCTTCCCAGGGAGGCTGTAGAATCCCCATCATTGGAGGTTTTTAAGGCTGGTCTAGGTTTATTTGCCCCTGCTTCAGCACAGAAGGCTGGAGTTGATGACTTTTTGAAGTTCCTTCCAGCCCTACAGTACGTTTCTATGATTAATCAGAAACATGAACCTGACCCTGCCTTTTGGAAGGTGAATTTGCAAAATTCAGGGTCCCTTCAAAGTGTAAGACCCAGAGTGGCCAGTCGGTTGGATCCTGCTTTAATCTGCCACCTGTTATTTGCACAGGGGAATTTCCTTATGTGTTAACTTCCCTAGTGTAGGTTAATAAAAGGGCCATAACACTGCCATATTTTACTTTACTCCAGACAGTGCTCTTTGTTTTCTCATCGCGTTTTCTCATGGATGATAGAGGCTGCTTTTGAATTAGCTCTTACAGAAGGAGAAGGAGGAGACTGCATCTGCTGCCCAGCTCTTTGCAAACACTGTGGTTTGCCTTTGCATCCCAGAGCTGAACTTTGACTGGAAGCAAGCCGCCCACATGTCACCCGGCCATCCAGGCACACTGGTGACACTTCGTCCATGAGAACATCTTGGCTAGTTCCTTACTGTTATGGACCCGACCCTCAGTCGGTGCAACTCAGTGATAACTACATTGGCTTCCTGATTTACTCCAGCGGAGGATCTGGCCTATATAGTTTTCAGAAGATTCTGACCTTGGTTAAAAATTAGCTGATGATGAAACTCAGCTTTTCTCCTGTATCCATGAGCAAAACAGACCAAACCACAAAATGCGGGCTGGATCATATGTAGTGAGAAAACAGCTTAGTATGTTTCACTGGGAAATCTAGGAGAGATTTTGTGTTGGGTTAATAGATTTATAAGAAGATCAAAAAAACAAAATTCCCTGCCAGCAGTGACAGGACACACCAGACCAAGAGTTATCATACGAACAACCAAGTAGCTAACTGTCTCCCCCAGTCCTCGTTGACAGGTGTTCTGCCTTTTACCATTGCTTTCCAATTGCAAGATAGGTCAGAGATGATTTGCATTATTTTAAAATCATGCTAATTTCTGCTGGAGTGTATGCACCCTAAGACTAGCAATCCTGATTCCTCTCTCCCCTGCACTAAAGTAAATCAAGGGTAGTTCCACTGAGGCGGATGGTGTAACAATGGTGTTTAGATCCATTATCCAACAGAGCATGAAATAATGCACTATGCACCCATTGGAAGGCTCATCACTTATATAGTGTAGTTTAAAGAAAGCCAACCAGTGGTGAAGCTTATCTAGACATGACTATGATTCCAGAATAAGACAGGGTGTGGATTTAAAGTGGAATAGCTATTCTGGAATAACTCCATGCATGGACACTCTTCTTCCAGAATAAGAGCGGTCTTTTTCTTGTTTAGACTAATCCACTTCAGGAATAACTACATGTCTAGACAAGCCCTTAAAGATGTGACAATGCATCTCCAACCTGCTCAGAGAGAGCATCCTATACTTGCTGACCTGGCCTCCAGGGACCTGCCTTCATCTCCTTGGCGATGCAGTTTATTTACCCTTGAAAGCATCCGCCCTGAGAAAGCTACACTAGGTGTAGAATGCAGCAGTTTATCTCCCCAGGGGGATGGGCTACAGAGAGCACATCACCTCTGTGCCTCATTTGTTCCACTGGCTCCTCACAGAACAGCATGCTGAGTTTAAAATCTGGGGCTGGGGTTTCAAAGGACCCAAGGGAATTAGGCACCTAACTCTTTTGAAGATCCCGGCCTGGTTCCTTATCTGCAAGATTCTAAATGTTTCTGGACAGTGACTGCCTGTCACAGGGTCCCTTGGCCTATTTACGAGGGAGTGGGATCCAGTGCACCTGTGACTGATTACCTGTGGCCCAATTGGGCTTAAGGGAAGGCCCCTGGGCCTGATAAAGAGGACCAGCAGCAGGGGAAGGAGGGCTACCTGTGGATCGCCCTCAGCCCATGGAGGTAAGGGGAAGAATGACAGAGAGCTGCTGGAAGGTTCCTGAAGAAAGCAGCTGGGGGAGCTGCTGAGAGCCCAGGAACAAAGTCTCTAAGAGGGAGGGCTGGGTAGCCCCTGACCCTGAGCGGACAGTTACCAGGCCAGAGAGACTTTATGTTGTGTATCAGGGAAGAGACTGGGTATGTCTACACAGCACAATAAGCCCAGGCTCTGACTCAGGTTTGAGCCCAAGCCCCCCTTCTGTCTATACACAAATCAGTCTGAATCGGGTCAGCAAGCACTCAGGACCCGGGTCTTGAGACCCGCTGAGAGTCAGGTCCAAGCCTTATCGTTTTGCAGTGAGGACGCGAGTCAAGCCGCAAGCCTGAGTTGGAAAGTCTGCGTAGTGCAGGATGGACGTTAGCATGGCTGTGAGACCCGGCTTTACAATGAGGTGTGAACGCTCAAGCACGGGCATGGAAACACCGAGTCCAAAAGCCTGGGTCCCACAGATCAAGGCTTACTGTGCAGTGTAGACACAGAGCCTTTATTTCAAATGTATTGGGACTTAGTAAAGTCCTGTTCCTTTTAGAGTTCTCAAGAGGCCCTGAGAGAAGGGGAAACTGAGGCAGGGTGCCTGCAGGCGGGGGTGCGACGTGGCAGGCATGCCCTTTTACACTGCCCTTGACAACTCTACTCCTCAGTGCGATGGATCTGTCTGCCAGGAGGGTGATGGCGATGCTCCTTGTTTGATTGTGAATGTGATTATGCTGACCCACAGCTCCAGATTAATTTCAGGGAGATTTATGATGATACTTGGCTGGCTAATGAAGCCTGAAGAGAGCCTGATCAGGGCTGCAGAGCACCATTTAAAGTGAGGGGCATAGATATGCACCACCATCAGACCCTCCTTTACCCTTTTCAGGTGCTGGCCCCCTGGCCCATGAGTCCCTACACTCACCCCTTCAGATTTCAGTGAGCGGCACCGTGATCTGCTGCACAGGATCACAGCGCCAATCAGGTTTGACATCTGTCATGACACAGGGGCGGCTGGGCCAAATTTGAGTAAGTGGCATTGCAGCCTGGTGCACAAAGTCGCACCATCACTCAGCTTTGGCCCGGACAAAAAGTACCCTTTATTTCTGTGCGGGCGATAACTTCCTTAAATCAGGAGCCGAGAGTTTTCTGGTGGTAAAGGGAAGTCTCTCCTGCTATAGCGGGAGACTGGGTCAGTATAAC
Source organism: Emydura macquarii macquarii (assembly GCF_026122565.2). Lineage (NCBI taxonomy): Eukaryota > Metazoa > Chordata > Testudines > Chelidae > Emydura > Emydura macquarii. The sequence goes on along the minus strand of NW_027130432.1, from coordinate 12,099,534 downwards.
AGCAATGGGCCAGGAATAAGAACCAGCCTCCGATTCTCCATGGTGCTTTGATTCTGAGATCCCATGCAGGTGTTGTGTAAAGCAAAATGGCAAAGACTGGCCCTGCTGGTGGGACACCAGAAAGCAGAGCACAGTTGTGAATACACAGGGCCTAGTCCCTAGCAAGTGTAAAGGGCTGTAACGCATATATTGGTTTCAGCGGAGCCGAGCACATTTATATCTACTGGAGATTTGGCCCGTTACGTTTTGCAGACTAAGATCCAACCCAGTCTTTTCTGAATATGGCACTGTTGCTATAGTTTCCATGTCCTCTCCTGGCAGTGGGTAAATGATCTGTCTGTGTACACACACGGCCACATACTGATGGCCTTATCCAGCTTCTACTCGCTTCTTAGTGAAGCAAAGCTCTCCCAGAAGAAAGGGTTTCGGGATCGGGCCCATCGTTTGTCATTGGAGCTTGTCAAAGTTTTCAGGGGGAAAAAAATCAAGAGATATTTAAAGGTTTTTGTTTCAAACATCTTTTTTAAAATTTTCAAAAAAAATAATTGGGGTGAGGGTTAAAAAAAAACTTTTATCCCAGTGGGGGGAAATGAAAAGATGTGGGGGGTTTTCTCACTTTCACTTTTTATTTATTTCCGGTAGAAGAAGGGGAATGTTAGAAACAAAGAGAAAACTTTTTTTTCCCCTATTAAAACAACAAAAAAAATTCAAAAATTGAAATTTTGCTTTTCCAATTTTTGTGTTCAGAAATTCCAAATCAAGGGGGGAAATATTAATGGAAATTTTTGTCATGGTTGAAGAGTCAGTTTCAATGGAAACGTTATGACCAGCTGTCTGTAATGCTGCAAAAACACTTGGAAACTTGCAAATTAACTTAACTAAACTTGAAGACAAATTGTATTTGTGAGGGAGAGCAATGGGAATTCTGATCTCATAGAATCATAGAATACTAGAGTTGGAAGGGACCTCAGGAGGTCATCTAGTCCAACCCCCTGCTCAAAGCAGGACTAACCTCAGCTAAATCATCCCAGCCAGGGCTTTGTCAAGCCGCACCTTAAAAACCTCTAAAAATGGAGATTCCACCACCTCCCTAGGTAACCCATTCCAGTGCTTCACCACCCTCCTAGTGAAAAACTTTTTCCTAATGTCCAACCTAGACCTCCCCCCCTGCAACGTGAGACAATTGCTCCTTGTTCTGTCATCTATTACCATTGAGAACAGCTTAGCGCCATCCTCCTTGGAACCCCCTTTCAGGTAGTTAAAGGCTGCTATCAAATCCCCCCTCATTCTTCTCTTTTGCAGATTAAACAAGACTAGTTCCCTCTGTGACTCATCCATGCCTAGGGCAACCACCTGAAAATGCCAAGGTCAGGGCAGGCTGCAAAAGGAGAGCGGATTCCCCCAGCACTGGTGGGTGACACTGAAGTCAGACTTCCCAATCAGCCACAAACAGTGCTTCTGATTCCCCACACTGGTTATCAAAAAGTCAAAATAAAAATATACACAGCCCCCTTTACTGCATTTCAGTCTCTGACTCCCAATCAGCCACTAGGTCCAGTAAAGAGACCAGTTATTTAAACTCTATGCTCTTTACCAAAAATGTTTCTCCTGACCCCAAAGGGTCAGCCACTGAAAGCTGAAAGTCTTCCTCAGTGCTCCGGATGTGAATTTATCTAATCTGACAGACAGGCTATCATTTGCCACAAGAAACAACAGCGTCTGACTGGACATGTGGGAATGTGCAGGATAGGAGACCCCAAAATCATTTTCACATTTAGCCAGAGGGTCAGGATTTGAACCCAGGTCTGAACCAATGGGCTAACCTAGTACATTCCCTGAGTATCAGTCCCATGTGTGGGTGGTTGCCCCCTGTTGATAGCATCAGGCATTAGGGGAAAACCAGGCTCTTTGGATTTCTGAATGGAGTATTTTTGTCAGTGTTTGTTCACAGACCAGTTTAGAGCCAAGCAAACTATTTGCAGCTAATGGTTTTACAGCTAAAAAGGAAAATCTTCTAAGAATAGTTCCGCACTGGAAGAGGTTACTTAGGGATATCATGGAATCCCCATGAGTGGAGTTTTGTAAGAACAGGTTAGATAAATGTCCATCGGGGAGAGTCTCAGTTTATTTTATCCTGCCTCAGCCTGGGGAGGGGGAGGGTGGACTAGATGACTACTTGAGGTCCCTTCCAGCCCTACATTTCTATGAGTCTGTGATTCTAAGCCTGCCCACACTATGTCCCTTTCTTTCTAGGACTATTTAAAGGTTCAGTGTGAGCTTCTGATTCACTCCAAAGGGAGACAGCAGCATCCATGACCGATTGGCCGGGTTCTTCATTATTCCTTCATTACGCTTTAACTCGGCTTTGCAGAATTCCCATTCACAGCAGCTTTTCCTGATGAGTAAGTAAAATCACGTTTGTCTTGTCTTCGTTATCATTGCAGGAAAAGGCCAGTGCTTAGATTTTTGTACTGGAGCTGACGACCATTTAAAAGGCTGCCTGTACTCATCCCACCACTGCACTGCTAAATATCAGCTTTGTAACAACCCCAGCACCCTCTGCTGTGCAGATCTACAATAGCAGGGTAGCACACCCTCTGTCTGCATAGCTCCCAAGGATCAGAGCTCCCGTTTCAGCATCCTGTTGCTAATGGGCACCTGACACTCTCACATCCCTGGGACAAGTATTGTAAGATGCACTTTCCCCAGTCAAAGGGTTATGAAACCCCTTGGGAACTGGTGCGGGAATTAGCAGGGGGAGGGAAGGGTTGCTAGTGGCTTTTTGGGAGGGAGCGATGAAGCTGTTTTTCCATTCTCTTCCCCCCCCCCCCCCAGCCCATTCCAACCCCCTGCCCTCCAAGAAGCCCACTGCGTTGCAGTGTCAGTGCCCCTGGCTTGAGGTGCTGGTGTTGTTGCCTCTCCAAGTCCTGCTGACACAGAGCTGTGTGGGCAGTGCTTGGCTAAGCAGGTGTTCCCTAGGTATGAGCCTGTGAGTGAGTGGAGGAGAGAGCCCTGCATTCCTAGTGGCAAAGGGCAGCCCACTGGAAGGAAGTCACCGCGCTCATGCCCAGAACCAGGCACTAGGCACAGCTCCAGCAGCAGGATCCATGGCTGTGACAAAATCTGAATGGAATCCGAGAGCTCGCTCTCTGTCTCATCAGCTGTCTCTCTCTCTCCATTGTCCCCTTTTCTGCTCTGGCTGTTTCCAGCATTGTTCTGCTCCCCACTCCTCTCTTCAGTTATTTACATATCCCTTTCCTATTGTTGCCCTCTTTCCTGCTTCCATCGCTTCCCCTTTTGCATTGTTCCCATTCACTCCACCCCCAAACTTCAGAACTGAGGCCTGCCTGCCCATTGCAGACTCGTTACGGGAACTGAAGCCCTGAGTACTAAAGTGATGTGTGCCAAGCAGTTCCACCTGCACTGGGTGCAGCAGGGGTCAGAAGCCCATTTCTGACATCCTTTCCCTTCCTCCTATACACCCTGGTTCTGGAGGGCTGGTAACTAGAGTCCATCAGGAATTTGTCTGCAAAATGATTTTGGATGAAAAATGCCATTTTGTCAAAACCGAAATTGTTCACGGGAAAGGCTCCGTGTTGATGAATTTCCCAACGCTCTGTGATATAGTGAGGGCAGAAAGCTGTAGGAAAGTGATACTCTTTGAGCGCCTGCCCACTGCTAAAGGCCCCTCCCCCCTCAAAGGGAGGAGCCACCAGACCCAGGAATCAACTGAATTCAGGGGACAACAAATGAAAAAACAGGAAGGGGCGTGATGGTCAAAGGGTCAAGGTATGTAAGCCTCAGAATGCTCAGGGCTCTGTTCCCTGCAGATTAGCTGAGAGCCATTAGGGGGCAATTAGGAGCAGTTGAGGCCAATTAGGGACCAGCCAGGTGCTCCATAAAAACACTCTGCCCCAAATAGACAGGGCACGAGCTGGGAGGAGTAGGAGTGCCGTGCCATGCCACTCTGCTCCTGTGGTCAGGAGTGCTGAGTTGCGAGGAGGACCAGAGTGCAGAGTTCTGTGGAGGAGCAGACTGGAGGAAGGTACCAGGCTCAAGAAGCCAGAAGGACGGAAGGTGGGGGAAAATTAGCCCAGGGGAAGAGAATTGCAGTTGGGAACACGGTGCCAGCATCACATAGCTGCTTCTCATAGGGCCCCTGGGCTGGGACCCGGAGGAGTGGGTGGGCCCGGGTCCCTACCCCCTCCTCGGGAAAGACGGAGTAACTGGAGATGCCCTGGCCCACTACAAGCAACAGGAGCGTGAGACCCACTAGGGTGGAGCCGGCTGTTTGCCACACCTCCTTCCCCCGCCCATAAAGCTTTGACATTGTCAAAATGTCCCATTCTGACACATTTGAAATGGGGAGTGTCACTTTTCAAATTCAAAGTGCCTTTTTGTTTGGAAAATGAACTTAATTTACCCTAAAAGCAGAGTTTTTTAAATGGCCAGAAAGGCAATGTTTCGAAATGATCCCACTGAAACGTCTCCGTTGCCTGAAACCAAAACGTTCTTGGCTTGTCTGTTTGCAGAAGCTTTTGAGATTGTAACTGTTTGTCTCGATTGGAGACAGGAAATTTTTTGAAAATGATTCCTGCCTAGCCGTACTTCTGGCTGGCTGGGTTCCGCAGCAGTGCCTTGGGACACTAGCCCCAAAGAGTGCTACATCACACAGGGCTACAACACGCCCAGTCCCTGCCCAAGTGTGTGAAGGAGGGCTCCAAGCCTCTCCCTTGCTCCTTCTTGCCTTCCTTCACAGGGCACAACCATAGTCCCTGAATTCAGGAGGCTGCTTATTTCTCTCATCCCAGGGGATGATACCATCCCAACAAAGGCAGTGCAGGGCCTTTGCCTTCTCTCCAGCACCAGCCTGTGGAGGCAGAAAGTGTGCTGTACAATCCATAGGGCTGGTGCCACTCATGTAATGCTCTCTTTGCATTGGTGACCACCGGTGCTTGAACCTGGTACCTTCACATCTATCACTTGAGCTAATGGAATAACTCCATTAGCTAGAAGCTGTAGTAAGCTAGTATCCCTTGGTGGACCAGCCACTAAACTGGGACAATCACATGACACACTCTCTGCCACATACCTCCCCTGTGACTGGAAGCTCATCCTGAGTATCTGAGGTCTACTGCAATTCTGCTCTGTTGACTTTGGTAGAGTTACAGCAACAGAGAATTGACTCAAGTTCTTTAGCGGGTTTGAGATGGGGCTAGGAGACAGGCAGGGCCCCCACTTGGAGGGGGGGAAGTGTACACTTTACCAGGGCCCGGAGGCCCTGTGGGGTATGTGTGTGGGAGGGGGTCTGTGTTACAAGTTTGTACTGGGCCCAAAAAAATTATGCTTGGGCCCTAGAGACAGGGTCACCTACAGCAGGACACAGTTTTGGCACTGGAACACATTACAGCTGTATGTAATGGGAGTTCTAAGTATGCAGCCACATGTATGTGCTGCTTTTCTTACTGCTTGCCTTTGTCCAAGAACTCTGTGTATAATGTACATAAAAACTAGGCTTAAGAAGAATAAGTTGAGTCTGCACCCATGCAGTAATGCGCAGGAATGGGGTGGTATCCCTTCGAATAGCTGGTGAGCCCTCTAATCGTGCTCTGTGTCCTGTCTTTTAGATGCCAGGCAGAGCAGCTGTGTGTAGACGTAAATAAGCCTTGCATGTGGTAAGTATAGTGACTGGGATCCCATCGTGTCTGTTGGTTTCATAGATCCCAAGGCCAGAAGGGGCTTGTGTGACCAGTCTGCCCTTTTGTATAATGCAGGCCAGAGAACTGCCCCACAATGATGCCTAGAGCAGATCCTTTAGAAAAACATCCAGTCTTGATTTGCAGATTCTCGGTGATGGAGAATCCACCCTGGCTCTTGGTAGATTGTTCCAGTGGTTAATTACTCTCACTGTTAAAAATTCACACTTTATTTCCAGTCTGAATGTGTCTAGCTTCAACTTCCAGTCGCCGGATCGTGTGTTTTTCCTTTCTCTGCGAGATGAGAGAGCCCATTATCAGATCTTTGTTCCCCACGTAGGTACTTACAGACTGTTACCGAGTAACCCCTTAGCCTTCTCTTTGCTAAGAGAAGTAGCTGGAGCTCCTGGAGCCTGTCCATAAAAGGCCTGCTGTCTGACCTTTTAATCACTCCCGGGACTCTGCACTGAGCTCTCTCCAATTTATCAACTGCAGTCACTGCACTGGACATGAGATGAATTTGTCTGGGGGCCTCAGGGAAGCATGAGGCTATAGCTGGTCCAGTGTCCGGGCTGGAGTGGGACAGGGCATCAGCAGCAGAGACACCAGAGCACACAAGGAGTTGCCAGTGGTTAGGGGGGTAGGCCCTGCCCTACCCCACCGTGCCCCAGCAGCCTCTTGTCCTCCTTTCCTCCCACCCTGACTCCATGAGTGCTCTCCTCGCTGCTCTCCTGGCCTGCACACCCGGCCAGCCACTAATTTTAAACTCTCCGAAGCCAGGGGGAGTGAGAGGCTCGGGGCAGACGGGAGGGAGGGTGAGCAGCCCTGCTCCACTCCCCGCCACAATGCCATGGGCTTAACAGGGCCCTGTTGCTGCCTCAGGCAAGAGCTGCCTGTTCCCCTCAGAGCATCACTGTCTGCCCAGGATAGGCAGCTATGTGGATAGCTATATGTCCAAGATAGGGGGCTACGTGACCCCCATGGAGATGTGGTGGGGGCTAGTGCAGCCAAAAATCTTAGGAGCCTCTGACCTGGAGCATTTCTGTTTTTAAAAACTCTCGTCTTGATGTAAACGGTGCCGATCATGAAGAATCCACCACAGCACTCGGTAAATTGTTCCAGCGGTTACTCACACTTGCTTCCAAAACTGCAAGGGCCATGAACTGAACCCAGATCTTCTGCATGGCTGGGGCCGTTGCTAGATTTAAAATCCAGCCCTAGTATTTGATTTGATGCCCTCCTGTGACCAGATTTCCACTGCTGATATGATGAGTTTCTTTTCATTGGCTCTAAATGTGCCTGCCACTTAATTTCATTGATTGTCCCTTTGAATTCCTATTCTGTTATGGGGCAAGATAACAAAGAGGACTGATTCCTTTTCATTGTGTCCTTCTTAGTCTTGGATTCCTCCATCACATCCTCTCTGCACCCTCTTCTCTTGTACTCCTTTGTCAGAGGTAAATTCTACCCAAACCTTTAACCAGCTTTGTCGTCCTCTGGACCTTGTCGGTGTAACATCTTTTTATTGTGAGGCAACCAAAACTGAACACAGTCCTCCAGAGCAGGACAATATGCCCTCAGGATGATATTTTCTGTATTATTTTGTATCCGTTTGGGTACAAGCATCTTACTTGGGTCCTCACCTATTGTTGCAAGTTCACCTGGCTCTGAATTCTTGCTCTTCAGAAGTTCCTACAATTTCCATGCCTAGCAGTGTGTGTAGCCCTAGCTTACTCAGTGTGGCAGTCATCTGCCTCTTAGGGGCTTGGAGGTTTGAGTCTGTATAGCAGTTGCCCCAAAACAAAGACTGGTTCTTCTAGCTCAGGCACTAGAGGGCCATGTGTTTACAGCCAAAGGTTGTAGATTCAATCCTTGCTGTTGATGATCCACCTGCCCATCTTGTTACAAGGGTGTCTGAGAAATGTAGGCTTGTTTTGCCACTGTGCCTTTATTTATCCACCATGTTAGATTTCATCTACCCACTGCCCCACTTCATTTAAATCCAGCTGGAGATTCTCATGGTCTGTGGAGTTGGGACCAGACCTCGGTTTAGATTTATCTGGAGCCCAGTCGGTGCAGCTGGAGTCTTCCTAGAGAAGGCCCAGAGCTCCAGTCTGACCCACTTCCGGATCCTGCGCAGCTCTGCTGGCAGGAAATCCACACAGTTGGGTTGATTGTATCAAATGTGCCACTTCTCCCAAATGCGTATGCAAAACCCCCAAGCCCTGAATGGGCAGTAAAGGCTCCCTGACGAGCTGCCTGATGTGCTTATGCAGGAGATTGTGAGCTTCTAGGGCTCCCACCCCCTTATTCCTCTCCATGGGCTTCCCACAGCATGGGTCAAGTGGGCAGAGGCCTGTGTCCATACCCGGCCCCCAAACATGCCAGCCAGTGCAGCCCACTGCCCCAGAGAGCAAGGGCTCGTCATGCAGGGAGCAGGTACAGTTGGCTCACAATTCAGTCCCTAGGCCAGCGACTAGGTGCTACCCCTTGCCTGGCACACGCAATCACTGCAGCAGCAAGCCCTGCCGCAATCACTAGGTGTGCCTCTCCTCTCATTTCTCCCCTCTGGAGCAGGGGCACACAGGAGAGGCGGAATGGAAGAGCAGACACACGCTGAGCTGGGACAATGGGGCATGCCCGGGGGCAGGTGGGCCAGGCATTATGCTGAAGCTGGAGAAACATGGGTCGTTTTGCCCCCTCCCTCCGTAGCTAGAGGCCTAGGGGAGGACATCAATCTGACACAGCAAAGTGGCAGTGCCAGGGCTGGCTGACCTGTATCGGACAATCACCTGGAGGAGTCTCCTGTGCTTGGGATCAGGGTATGCGGGGAGGGGAAATGTTGTCATATCTCCTGAGTGCCCTGAGCTGCCCCTGGGGAAATCCTGCTGGAACCCAGGTGGTCTGGGAATGAGAAGGTTAAAACGACACAAGCCCCATGCTCCTAAGAACCCGCACCTCACCATATAGCAATACCCCGGGTGCCGCCTGACGTGAGCAGGTTTGGGGCCCTGGGTTAGTAAATCTGGGCCCCACAAAACTTCAGTCCACCTCCGAGAGGTAGTGGGGTAGCCCAGCCCAGCGCAGGGAAATTCCTGTTGTGTGTCCAGTATGAGACACTCCCCTTTTCCTTTCCTGCTTTGTATCCTTCTGGTTGGACTCCAGGAGGGCCTCCGCGCTGCATGAATCACTCAATGTCTCTCTCTACATATACATCCTGACTGCATGCAGTAGGGTGGAGGGTATGGAAGCGGGGGTGGGGGATGACTTATAGCCCTGGCGCCCTGCCAGCAGGAGCATTGGTGGTCCTAGGTGGATACAAGAGACAGGAGGAGACACTGTCCTACATTCACACTCCAAGAGTGAGCTCATCCTGCACGTTTAAGGGAGACCCATTAAACCAGGCGCAAATGTTTGACATAAACGTTTCCCACAATAAACCAGTTTTCCTTCTGAAATATTCAGGAACTGGGAGGGGTTAGATATGGCCCCTCTGTTCTGTCTTAGGAAAGGCAGGTGGGGAGAGAGAGAGAGCTGAAGGGTGCCCCAATTCTGCCCTGGAGCAGGAAACCCCAGAGCAGCATACTCTTGTTCTAGTCTGGAAGAGCGATCTCTTTTTTTCTGAGAGAGGAAGTGAGACACGGTCCACATCCAGTCAGTCTTAGGCTTGGACATGCAATGCTCCTTTAATGGACCTGGAAGACTCACATACTCCTCAGTTCTCCACCTGGGAACCTCCATAGGCGCAGCTTTTCTCTGATAATGCTATTACTGGGAACCTCTTGCTGACCCAGGCAGGCTGGGTGAATTGAAGCTTTGCAGAGCCTTGAAGAGACAGGAGAAGTCACATTTTCAGAGCCATGTTCTCTATAGCTTTTATACCTGCGCCTGTAGCAATTTCCCAGTGCAACTGGGTTGCACGCACAGAATGGGTCATTATGTGCACAAGCTGGTGTTTTGCACATGCACTTCCAGCCTTTGCACATAGGAATATAGGTTGTGTGCGCATGCATAGCAGAGTTCCTTGTTCCAAAGCGTGCACACCGGGGTAAGGAGGCCTGCCAAAAAACTAGTCCTTAATTCTCTTTCCTGGACAAGCCCTCCACCCCATACTACAGTGCTGGAGCGCCGTGGGGATGAACAGGGTAATGTTTGTGTTGCAGAGCCTAGATAACCCCCTTCCTGCCCCGGGGGATCCCAGCACTGGGATCGCTGTGTGCCACACCCTGAAGGTGTCCCCAAAAATGGAAAAAAGAAACCCATAAAACCAGGGCAGCAAAAATCTCACTGGCAAGAACAATGCACTTTCAATCGGCCTTGCAACCCCATGTCTGGAGCGGGCGGACAAACGTTCCGAAACACAAGACGTTCAATTAGGGATTTCAAGTGGCTTTTGGTTTCTGCATTCCCTCCGTCTCTTGCTTGCTCATTCCATAAATAGATGGCTTGCTAGTGCAGCGTATGTGGGGCTCCATTAGTCAGATGCTGAGACAATGGTTGCCAGTGGGGTGTGGCCCATGCTTCACTAAATTTAAAAGATGTTTTGGTACAGTCTCTGCCCACGCAGGCGGGAGTTGCTGACAGTTCCCCAAACCTCAGCTCTCTCTTCCTGAGCTCCATAAAAGCAGCCTTTGTGTGAGGATCCACTTGCACTTGGAGAAAGGGCTTTTGAATCCTGGCACGGGACCCCCTGCACATGAAGACTGGGTGTTTGCATTCTGGCACTAATGCCTGGTGGTGGATTCTCCTATGCTTGGAGGCTTGGCATGTGAATCTTGGCACCAGTGCACTGGTGTGTAAATTCTGCCATGCTTGAAGGCTGAGTGAATCTTGGCATTAGTGTGCAGCTGGAGACTGCCACGAGCACGCTGGTGTGTTTATCTTGACAGCCAGCTCAAGAGTGTGACCACAGCTGGAAAGGAGATGAAACAATAGGGAAGTTTAGGGAAGTAATGGACGTGTAATTGGGGCTGGGGGTTGGGAATTTGGCTAGGTTGATACTTGGGCTTTTTCAGACCGTGCCAGTGGATTTTTACTGACCTGAGGGTCTCAGCCAAGAGACAGCCATTCCAGCTGCCACACATCCCCTCCCCCCGTGCTGGGGACCTGCTCTGAAGCCCCTGATACTGACTCCTGTGGAAGGACGCCTCATACTGAGTCACCGACACCAGTTCCCCCACGCTGCCCAGCCCATGGTGCTGACATGAACTCAGGCTCTCGGGAGCATTGGCTTGGAGCATCCTGACCCCCAGAAGAGCAGATTGCTTTAGCACCCTCTGCTTCCACTGTAGGAATCGGCCGGATGCTGCCCCCGTCTCCTTTGCTTTCATACATAAATCACTCAGGGCCACATGGTACGTCAAAGGCTGCCCTTTTCCCAGAATATGTACCACTAGGGGCAGAGGGTGCAGGCAGCTGACCCTCTGCCAGTCCTTTATATTTTAAAGCTGCTCTTGTGAGGGTTGATACAGTCAAAGCTTCTGGTTTTCTGCTTTTATTTGCCAGGGTGGAATTTTTTTTCAGTGGGAGAAAGACATTGTATGACCTCGCCATCATGCCATAGAGCCCCTCTTGCCCCTGCACTTTCTCCACTGCCAGCCCTGGGTATCCCTGCCTGGGGGAGCTCAGTGAAGCTGATGGCTGCTCTTCACCAGAACTTCCTCAAATGTCCCCCCGGCCTTTCCTGTCCCTCTAGAGCAGTGTCCTTCATTGCAAGGCCCCGGAGCCAGTGGCGGCTCCCATTGACCCTAAGTGTGACTCCCTGGCTAATTGTTTCCATTCCAATTTATTTTAACATTAGAATATGTACCGAGCCTATCAAAGTCCGCCTTCTTTATGCGTCACATTGACCACATGGTACACTGTGCGCCGATAAGTACATCTACGTTTATCCGTTGTATAATAACCGTAATATTATCATAGGGGCCCCAGTGAGTTACTGGAAAGAATGGATAGATTCTTAATGCCGTTGAAGAGAAAATCAGAAAGTGAAACAGGAGTAAAAGCAGATAAGAAGTAACTGTGGATATAAGTGAAATGAACAAACAAAAGTTTTAGTTACACGAGTCTCTCTGTAACATTACAGCATTAAGGAGTAGCAAGCAATGTCTTCATTTAGTAGTTGAGGTAGCTCTCACATTGAAGGTTTTTTGCCAAAGTGGCCCCCACTTGAAAAATAGTGAAGATCACTGCTCTACAGTGTCTGATTTCCAGCCCCTCTGACTTCCTTTCACTGTGGGATTGGGCCCAGGTCCAGACAGCAATGCAGAGATTAAAGGCTCCTGATTTCATCACTAGTCAACTTCTTCATCCAATCATTACGACATCTTGATGGTAGATGATGCCCAAGAGCTTGCATCAAGGCTCCGTCTAACATTCCCTCTGTCCATCCCACACAAGCAATAGGTGCTGGCAATGACAGAGCAGTGGTGAGGTGAGGACAATCCAGCCAATGATGCCATCTCAACTGCAAACACTGCACTTTGGTTACCTTGACCGCATTGCGCCTCCTAGCCCTCAATGTGTGATGTGTGAGGCTGCTGCGCCAAATAAGGTAATATTAAACACACATGATGCAGGAGCTGGGATCACGTTTCCTCAGTGGCCTTTGGGGATGTGTTTGGAGTCCCCAGGGAAGCCTCTAGTACAGAAACAGGCTCTGCTACCCGGGGGTGTGATTTCATCAAATCCCTCAGCGGCCATGCTTGGTCAGTGCTGGGTGGGGTGGCCTCCAGTAGAACGCACAGCGAAGTAGGAAGTCGTGCTGGTATCTTGAGTCAATAGGCAGCATGTTCCTCTAGTAGCTTGGAACCAATGGCCCACGTGGTGTAGGCTCCGGATGTGACACCTTTCTGATGAAATGGAAAACCAGGCTCCTAACCATTTGTGGCCACTGACAATCCCATGATGCTTTCACTAGAGTGTAGGGTGTTTTCCCTGATGTTGTGTCTAAATTTCCATGTAGGCAAACGCCCATAAGCTTTAGGGATGTCCAAAATCTGAACAAAGATCCAGATCTGAATTTAGCAAGTGTCCCTAATCTCTATAATGTGGATAACGATAAGCAACCTCCTTTATCAAGTGCTTTGAGATCTACTGATGAAAAGCATTACATACGACCTAGGTGCTATCATTATTTATAAGGGACCAAACTAAAGTGTGAGATTTGAGATGTGCGCACACACAAAAACGCCTGCACAGAAAAATTTGGAGCATTCAGAATCTGAACATTGGCAACAAAACTTCTTTGGGGTTTTCAGTTTTACTTGGGTGGAGTTTTGTGATTTATTGACCTAGCTTAGTTCTGCTGATCATCTGGTTTCCAGGGCAATTGCTGCTGCCCTCAGCCTGTTTTCAGTAGTATCTGGCTCAGTGCAGGTCCGCTCAGAGCCCTTTGCTGAGCTCCGGGGCTAGTCTGCACACTAGGAGCATGAGGACTGGAGACGAGAGGTGACTGACCAGAGTCACACACAGCAAACCTGCAGGGCTTGGGTGGGTCTTGGTGACGCCCACTCTTGCTTTGATGCTCGCCAGTGTCTCGCACTCCTTGCTGCCAGCGCTAACAGGATGCATTGCCAACTCCAGCACCGGCGTGGAGATCCCCCTTTCCCCCTGCAGCAAGCAGAGGCTGAGAAGCCGATCCAAGCTTTGTGCGCATATTTCCATTCTCCTTCAGGACTGTTTTCCAAGTTAAGATGCCTTCCTTTCCAACGCGCCCTGCTCACCGCCCCCAGTCATCCTGGGGGACTTTTCATGGCTCCAACACCACCCGACCGACCGTGGGAGCGGTGCCAGGCTTTTCCCACTTCCCTTTCTCCCCCTTTCCCTCCCCCCCGGCTCTGTAACCAGCTGGGAGGAGGAGAAGGAGGAGACTAAGTTCTCTTATGCCTCTCTCCTAGGTCACCACGACAGCAATCTGATCTGCTGGGGCTGGCTTTGGCCGCGCAGACCCTGTCCCCGGTTCATCCACATTCGCTTCCCGGCCCGCTCGGTGGGTCCCACTGCAAAGGCGGGCGACACTCTTCGGAAGGAGGGTGAGTGACGCTTGGGCTCCGAGGGGCAAGAGGAGTTTTGAGGACTTATTAGTCCTTCCCTCCCCCCTTCCCCGCACGCTGCTTTGGGTTGGGGCAGGGGCTGTTGCTTCCTGCATGTGGGTGCCACTCTTAGGACGGCAGCCCCTGATCCGGACTGGGGCCCCGGGGCGCTACCGTAATACAAACAACACCGAAGGCAGGGTGGGCGGAGCGGAGCCATTCAGCCCCGGGCAAGTGTCCCAGGCAGAGCCGATCGATCAGGGCTGCAGGAGGGACGCGTCTGCCTGTGGGGCACAGGGCTGGGAAGGAAGCGGGAGGGCTGGGGGCCAACGCTGAACTTGCCCCAGCCCCGTTGTGCAGCAGCAGCCGGGAGGGGACGGGGAGGGGCGCAGGAAGGGCCGCGGTGAATCTGGGCAGCCCCAGACAGAGGCGTTTGGTGCACGGGGCGGAGGGGGGATGATTGACCCAATTATGCGGGGCTGGGGGGGGGGGGGGGGGGGGGGCTGTGGTTACTCTGGAGGTGGGGGGCGGGAAGTGCAGAGGAATTTGAAGCTCGCCCAGCGGGACGGGACTTAAGGCGGTCACCATGGTGATTTTTGGATGGGCAAGCAGGGCTGGCCAATCGGGCAGGGGGTGAGAGCCAAGCGAGCGGAGGAGGCGCCTCGACCAATGGGAGCGGTGCAGAGGCGGGGCTCCGGGGGGCTGAGACAGGAGCTTTCAGAGGCTGAGCCTGCTCCCGTGACGCCGGAGGCAGGAATCTCATGCCCGCCAATGGGTGCGAGGCTGAGGCGCTGCCCCGCCTCCGGCCCCGCCCTCTCCTCTCTAGGCAGCATTGGCTGCCGGGGCGGGCCGGGGGACTAGGATTCCGTGGGTTGGGGTCAGACTCCTGCAGCGCAGGCGCGCCGGGGCAGCCCGGGGATGGAGCTGTGTCCACCACCCCCTGGCTGCTGCTGCTGAGGGGGCCTTTGCTAGGTATGCGTGGGGCGTTGGTGGCTGTGCTGTGCAGCAGGTCAGACTAGACGATCTGGTGCTGTGGCTCCCAACCTTTCCAGACTGCCCGACCCCTCCCAGGAGTCGGATTTGGCTTGCCTGCCCCAAGTCTCGCCTCACTCGAAAACTACCAGCTTACAAAAACCAGATCGACTGATACTAGTGTCAGCAGGGCTGTGCCTGGAAAACGGCTGGCTCTGTCGTTACCATCCGCATATAAAATTAGTTAATTGGCGTGTAAATATTGGACTTACATTTCAGTGCATAGTCGAGAGAGCCGTGTCATCAACTCATTGTATGAAATGTTCGTAGGGACTTCGCTAGTGCTTTTTATGTAGCCTGGAGTTAAACTAGGCAAATATCTAGCTGAGATGATGGACCCCCTGCAAGATCTCTGTGTACCCCCGGGGTAATGGTACTCCTGGTTGAGAACCACTGATCTGGTAAACACTTTTGGCCTTAACCTCTTATGACTGTATGGCAGAAAAAGATTTTGAAGAACAAAAAACCAGTTTCCCCTCTCCCGCTTATCAAAATGAACAAAATGTTAAATGTTCATTGTTTAAAAAAAAAATTCAACTAAACCCCTGAATATAGATTGTTTAAACTTCTAAAGAAAGAGAAGAAAACTCCAGGTTTGTGTTTATGTTCTTAATTTATTCTTTAAGGTTGAGTAATACCCACCTCTGTCTATTTATCCAGCCATCCTCACAGTCTCACTCCCTCTCTAGATAGAAAAAATAGAATGCCTTAGTTTCCCCATCTGTAAAATGGGGATGATGATGATACTGACCTCCTTTGTAAAGCACTTTGAGCTCTATGGATGAAAAACCCTGTTATAAGAGCTAGGTATTATGATAGATCTATAGATAGAGGAAAAAAGTTCATTATAGGTAGAACAGGTAGCACTGCCTATAGTTAAGGTTGCCTAACACATTTCATTATAAGGCTCTGTTTTCAGTTGCATAAAACTTTCCACAGCTTTAACCATTCAGGCTGAAATTTTCCATACCAGGTGTCTGCTCGAGGCTGAATTTTTTTGGAAAGTTTCAGCAAAAATGTTTCAGCTGTTTCTGAGAAGGAGGTTAGAGAAAAATATATTATTTGCCACTGGCTAAACAATTATTACAACTCTTTCACTGAGAAACTCTAGCCCCACCCTCCCATGCTTCAGGGCAAGAACTTCAAATTTGGCACCCTGGTGCCAAGGATGTGCCTTTTGCTTTCCCCATGAAAACTGGCCTAAATTTGGCCAAGTTATAAGCCTCTGAAAAATCTCAATTCACGCATGCCCAATAGAGACTTGGTAGACTTTGGCAGCTAAATTCTCTGGAGATCCCATCTGCACTGAGCAGGGGTAAGCAGCCAGTAGCCACTGTGGCATCAGGCACAGGAACTGAGAACAGAGATGCTTGTGTGTGTTGTCTCAAAGCTCCCATTGCTTGCTCCCAGGCAGTGGGGAGGAGAAGGAGGAAGTTGCTAGGCTGGAATGCAGAGAGATGAAGCACAAAGAGAGGTTAAGGGTAGGATAGGGTAGGGAGGAGTGGGGAGAAGAGGCATGTTGTGGTGGGGAGGGGGAGCAGAGAGAGATTGTGGGGGTGGCTAAAGTAAGAGGGCAGAGATGGGTGTGTGTGTGGGGGTATATTCTGTGCTATGCTATAGGATGAGACAGGCAGGTGGGACTAGGAATGAAAGGTCTGTAACCAGAACCTGGAATTGAACCCTGGATTCCTGAGTCTCACCATTCCTCTGCTGTCAGCAACTAACTCTGAAACCTGGTGGCAAAAGGTGTGTCTGATCCCTCTCTAGTGGCAGGTTCACTTAGAGAATAACAGCCTACTACTGCTACTAGTTCTACTTCTACTACTGCATTAGTTCAAGTGATAGCGGGCTGTGCTGTGAATCTCAAGGTGTGATGCTGCTGCTGATCTGTGTGGAGGGTTGATATAGTTCCACAGGAGGGACTTTCCTGTTTTTTCAGTTGTTTTTTTTTTTTAAAAAAACCTAGGAAATTACACAGACAAAACTACATTAAAAGAATGTTAAGGTTGCAAAGTAAAGCTAATTAATGATTGATTATTTAAGAAATTAATAATTCTGTCTGTCGTGCAGGGTTTGGATGGGGTGCAGTAAACAAGGCCTGGGGCCACTCTTTGAATATGAGGATACAAAAATATATGCAGTGAGCATCATCCATCCTTTGCACTGAATGAGGCAGGGGTCCTGTGGAAAAAATGGTACGGGAGCATGTAATTCAAAGCTGTATCGTAATGCATATACACAAGGGTCTGGGCAGCCTTAATTCTGGCATTTCCTGACGTTTGAGTGCTTGACTTTGCAACTTTAATATTCTTTTAATACTGGGTTTTATACGTACTAGACATATTGGGATTAAATAGAAAGTTCAACACTGGAGAATATATGTAAAGAATTTCTCGTTATATGGGTGAGATTCTGTGCTGCTCCTCCAAGGGGCATAGCAAAGAACTGACAGCCCAGTGGGAAAGGGAGCTAAGATAGCATTAACCCACCTTTATACCCTCCTGATTCTGGGCTATTTGAGGTGTTGACGAGGGCCCTGGTGAGTTCCCCCTGGAATCGCTGCAGCAGGCCCCAGCGTGCCCTTCCCGACGGGTTTGTAGGGGGTCTTTGGAAGATAGCCCAACAGGTGTCTTCCCTAGCAGCAGAATCCGCCCCCTGCTGCATTCAAGGCCCTTTTACACCACCTCAGCTCTTTTATGTGGCATACAGAGTCTGAAGCGGGGCTGAGGATTGTGCCCTATGTTTATCCCATCTCTCTCTCGCACGAGTCTTTCTGTCTGCATATTTCTATCGCCATGTTAAATTCATTTGATCTATTTTTAGAGATGAGCTCACACCAGGGCCCCGTCTCAGAGCACCTCCTGAATATCTGGAAAACTTGGGTTGTAACCCTGAGGCTCAGCCCCTAGACAATTCCCTCTTTAGGTTTCTTGCTGCATCTTCCTCTTGCCTTGGAAAGCACCCAGTAAATTGAGCATTTTACTGCAATCTGAATGATAAATATCCCTGCTAGTAACGTCTAGTACAGTGTGGAAAACCCTCTAATAAGCTCATTTAATTAAAAAAGAAGACAGAAAGAAAGAAGGAAAGGGAAACATCTGGAAATGTGCTGTGTTTATAGCATCCTGAGTGGGCACAGAGGCAAGGAGTCAGAGCCAAGAATGGGCTCCAGCCAGTTGTACAGTACGTGCCGGTGTTTTGGAGCCAGCTAGGTTGCTCGGATCAGCTCCAAACTAGCCCTGGGGTTGCCAGGCGTGTGTCGTGCGCTTCACTCCAAGCAAATCCCCACGTGTTGTAACATGCTGAGTAGGCCTGTAAAATGCACTATGTGGGGACCTGAGAGGCATCCCGAGACATGTTTGCTCCTAAGTGGAGGGAATGGCATTAAGCTTGGGGACCCAGGTGGCTCTGCCAGCTCTTTTCTGTTTGTAAGCTACAGTGCTTGGCATTTTTTACCAATTTGCTGCAGGTAGTGGAAAAAGCTCACGGCTGAGTTTGCATTTCCCGTTCCAGTTGTGTAGCCAGGGGTTGCTAGTAGAATTTGGTGCTTTGGAATAACACTGGCCAGAACAAGACGTATTGCGGGAAGGCTGATTGCAACACTGCCAGTGCACCTCAGCTCTGACCTGCAGCACTCTGCATTACTAGTCTCTGATTCCTATCCAGTTCTGCCATTGCACCCAAATCCAGACACCCCCCCCACACACACACACGCTCTGCTATTCGAGGTCTAGATCCCCACACAGCTCTGCCAGCACACTTCAGCTCTGGCCTGTAGCACACTCTGCATTACCAGTCTTTGATTCCCATACCACTCTGCCAGCCCACTTACTAGGATTCAGGAAACAAAGGCTTAATGACTTTGGACACCAACAATATCTGAGGATGTAAATGGAGTTGGATGCTGATGATTCTTGCTCAGCTGCACAGGGCTAAACTGATCACCAGGGACTAGATGGTGGTACCCTGACCCATGCTCATAAGAAAGTATGTTTATAAAGTTTGCGGGTGACACCAAGCTGGGAGGGGTTGCAAGTGCTTTGGAGGATAAAATTAAAATTCAAAATGATCTGGACCAACTGGAGAAATGTCAGAAGTAAATGGGATGAAATACAATAAGGACAAGTGCAAAGTGCTCCACTTAGGAAGGAACAATCAGTTGCACACATACAAAGTGGGAAATGACTGCCTAGGAAGGAGTGCTGCGGAAAGGGAGCTGAGGGTCATAGTGGATCATAAGCTAAATATGAGTCAACAGTGTAACACTTGCAAAAAAAGCAAACCTCATTCTGGGATACTGTAAGCGAGACACGAGAAGTAATTCTTCTGCTCCACTCCACAATGATACAGCCTGAACTGAGGTATTGTGTCCAGTTCTGTGCTCCACATTTCAGGAAAGATGTGGCCAAATTAGAGAAAATCCAGAGGAGAGCAACAAAAATGATTAAAGGTCTAGAAAAAACAACCTCTGAGGAAAGATTGAAAAAAATGGGTTCGTTTAGTATGGAGAAGAGAAGACGGAGGGGGTCATAATACCAGCATTCAAGTACGTAAAAGGTTATCACAAGGAGGAAAGAGAAAAATTATTCTCGTTAGCCTCTGAGGATAGGACAAGAAGCAGTGGGCTTACACTGCAGCAAGGGAGATTTAGGTTGGATATTAGGGAAAACTTCTTGTCCAGGCAGATAAGCACTGGGATGAATTGCCTAGGGAGGTTGTGGAATCTCCGTCATTGGAGATTTTAAAGAGCAGGTTGGGCAGGCACCTGTCAGGGATGGCATGATACTTGGTTCTGCCTTGAGTGTAGGGGACTGGACTAGAAGACATTTCAAAGTCCCTTCCAGTCCCGTGATTCAATGCTGAATAGCCCCTTACTCCACTGGTTGCCCCATTGAAATCAATTCCAAAGGGGTAGCCGTGTTAGTCTGTATACAGCAAAAACAACGAGGGTTCTGTAGCACTTTAAAGACTAACAAATTTAATTTCAGCAGGCATAAGCTTTTGTGGGCTCAAACCCACTTCCTCAGATGCAAGTAATAGAAATCATACAGGAGGCAACGTACACAGGTCTCAAGTACCTGCTTTCATCCACCCCCCTCCCCATTGTTGTCACTTCCCTTGGATATGTATATGTTGCCTCCTGTATATGTTGCCTCCTGTTGATTTCTGTTACTTGCATCTGAGGAAGTGGGTTGGAGCCCTCGAAAGCTTATGCCTGCAGAAATTAAATTTGTTAGTCTTTAAAGTGCTACAGAACTCTCCTTGTTTTTATTGAAATCAATGGGACCCACTGCATGAGTAAGTGCTCGCCAATGTGAGCAAAAGCTCCACAGCCTGGCCCCAGGTATGCAGCCAGGATGCACAACTCCCTTCCTGCCCCTCCATGGGCTACGGCAGAGCCCTTACGGGAGAGACCGGCTACCAGGGGAAAGGGGCCACGAGGCAGGGCGGACCAGGATTCTGGTGTGTACCGAGATGCCTGGCTAGTATGCCTTGCTCACACGCTCAGGGTAAACCAACCACCAGAGGTGGCATCGGGAAGGATTTTTTTCTCCAGCTCAGATTGGCAGGAATCTTGGCGGGGGGGAGCCACCTTCCTCTGCAGTGTGGGGCATGAATCTCCTGCTGGGATCATCTGGGCATGTCCAACCTAATCAATCAGGCACCTGGGTCTTGCCTGGTCTCTGCCTGTGGCACACTGAAATGCTTTATTCTAACTAAAGTCTTTGGGCTCAGTGGGGGGGATGGGTATCTGGCTGAAATCAGATTGAAGTCCTCTGACGTTTGCATGGAGGACTGAGACCTGTAGCTGGCTGCTGTGTCCATCTGACCCTGGGCTGCCCGGTGCAGTTAAGCTGCTTTAAGCGATTAGGTTTACTGACAGCTGTGGGCTGACTGTCCCCTGGACCTGTACTTATCCAATTAGGACTCTCCAGCACCCTCCCATTGGGGTTTCCTGGAGCGGTTTACCAGCTTGGCAGAGCCACCGGCCACAGTGCTGTGGTCACAGGTTCTTGGACTGAGAAATCAGTTCAGCTCCTGGCGTGGCAGGCGTGAGCCCGGAGCTGTTACTGTCTGGTTCTGAAGCGAGGCGGTTGGCCTAGCAGGGCAGAGTCTGCAGAACAGGCAAAGAGAAGGGCTCGGAGGATTGGAGAGTTCTTGCAGGGGTTGCTGTACGTGGCAGGTGACCTGCCTTCTGGCTCAGCTCTGTGATGGCAGAGGCAGAGCTATTGTGACTGTCTCAGCCAGATCTATTTGACCAGTGTGTGCTCCTTTTTTGTTTTGGTATTCTCCCGCCTATGCTGCAAAAGCAGTCCCTCAAAACAGAAAAAAGATAGGGTGCTAAAGTGCTTTCTTTACTTTGCCCCGATGCTTTTGGGTTAGGTACGCTGCCCACGCTCTATCCAGAAGCGCAAGCTCTGCCCACGATACCAGAGTAGCTAGGTGTTTCTGCTGCGTCCGCAGGGAAACAGTTGAGAATATTGATGTTGGGGTTGTGCTGGTTAGGTTTCAGGGTTACGCCTCAATGGGGCAATCACACCTCTCAGAGCTGCTGTTTCACGCTGCCTGCCTGCAGACTCCGGCAGACTGTGCTCGCTCGGGCCACACTTGGAAGGTTTCCTTTGTATCCAGAAAGGCTAGGGACGTGATCATGCTTTTACAGAATGAACACATCAGTTCTGCAGAAACTGGTGGGAGCAGCCAGGCTGTGCTGGTGGAAGCTAAGCACTGTGTCAGCTCAGTCTCAGCCCTTCTTCTGCTCCATTCAGAATAGGGCTTTCACGCACCGCCCCCCTTTTCCCTTTCCTTCCCTCTGGTAGGGAGCAGTGGCCGGCTTGTGTTGTGGCGTTTGACTGAAGCAATGTGGAAATGTCAGAACAGCACAGTGGAAAATTGGCGCAACCCCCTTTCCTCCCAAGCCAGGCCGGGCGCCCCCTCCCTCATGTCTGCTTGCTGTCTGGCTGCTCGTGGCCATGTCCTTTCATGTGGGCAAAACGACTTGGAAAGGGGCAGATCTGCAACTAATTAGTGTGAGTTGCGGGTAGCTTACGTCCCTGGAGGAGGAAGAGCCAGAGCCAGGCAGACTGCTCACCCTCCTCCCCCAGCCCCACTCCTGCTTTAGTGATGGGGTTAGCAGCTCCAGTGGAAACATGGAGAGAGTGCCCTCTGCCCCAAGTTGCATGTCAAGGAGGAAAGTATTTTGTGGGACTGGGCTTAGATCCACTGCAGATTCATTCCAGGAGAGGCTTCCAATGGGCTTTCCTCCCCCTACCCCCTTATACACACACGCGCGAGCACGCGCATGCCTTCCTCCCCCCCGCCCCACACACATCATCTTCTGCCTCTCCCGCTTCTTTCTCTGCTCATGCTTGTAGGTTGGCACTGCAATGCAACAGAGAAGCTGCCCCATTCCAGCGCTTCCCATCTCGTCCCTTTGCGTTTTATGCTGGGGGGGTTTGACGCCTGCCCACTCCAGAGGTGGGCTGAAAATGCAGAGACAGGGACAGAGCGTATATCTTTGCTGCTGGGGAGAAGCCAGGAACCAAAGGCTTGAATTCTTTGGGCTAATTCCTTCCTTTCCAGAAGGCAGTGGGATTACACCAGGCACAGATTGGGCCCCTTGTAGCAGCGAGCAAGTCTGTGTTTTGCAGGCTTGCTCGGTGACTCGTTTCCCAAGGACTCTCCAGTTTTGTGCTTTTAATGCTTGTTGGCGTTTCTTTCTAACTCCACATGGAGCTCTGCCAAGAACTGGAGGCAGGGGAGGGGCAGATGGTGATACCGTATTCACTAGGAATCCCAGTGCATAGCTGCCCCTTAGCCCTAATTCAGGAATACACCTGAGCAGGGGGAATAATGGCTTTAATGCACCACTGCGCCTGCCCTCTTCTGGGGCCAGTTTGACCCCAGCAGGTTAGAGCAACCTGAGATGCTGCACCCACTTTACCTCGTGGGAGCCATAGCATCTGGGTGTCAGAGTCCTGATGGCAGGAAAGACCCCCATCAGTGGGAAGCAGGGCTATAGCAGCATGTCTGGGGGAGCACGCTCCGATCTGGAGCTGATGGGTCCTGGGCTGGGAGTCTGACATCATGGGGCCTGCGTGATGCCAATCTTGCGCAGTACAGGTGTGTGGTCTTGCTAAAGTGCATTGGGAACAGCACCGGGGTCGGGGGGCAGAGGCACATGCAGTGTGGGCAAACCCAACCCTCCAAAACTCCTGAGGGCGGCTCCCAGAATCACGAGATTGGCTTTGAAAGCCTGAGTTGTAAATAACCCGTGTTGGGTTCTTGTGTGGGGCACTCGGGTTGGGTTTTCAAGCTTTTTTCCGCAACCACGAGGGCTGGAAACTTCCTCTCTTTTACAAATGAAAGCTGAGATCCCCAGGGACTCCAGGAGCTGGGGCTTTAAAAATTAGCTCCCAGAATTATGAGACTTGTGAAAAAGTCCTGAGAGTGTCCTGCCAGGGGGCCCTGTGAATTATTGCTGTTTATTATGGTCCTGCCTACAGGCTTCAGGCAGGGGTCCAGGCCCCATTGAACTAGACCCTTTCCCGACATATAATGAAAAGATGGTCCCTTCCCCAGACAACTTCCAATCTACATAGGCCCTGACTATACAATAGGTGCACTGCCGGGGTTCATTTCCAGCTGTGAAGTGAAGCTTGCAGGTGCTAGAACATCTGGCTGTTATCCAGCTGACTTGCTCTCTGTTGTGGGAATCCCACCTCCTCTGATGTTCCCACTATTCTTTACTGTATCCTCTCTGTAGTAGCTATGGCTTGTTCCAACGTGCCCATCTCTTTTTCTTGTCCATCAAGCCAAAAAGCGGCTCACTCCCTCTATAGGACACTGGCAAATTTCCCAGAGAGAGTCACTTTCTTCCAACACTGAACAAGGAGCCTGGTTAGAATAAAGAAAATTGTGTTAGGGAGATATTCAACGGCCCAAGTGGAAGGTAGGTGCCTTATTCCCAGTGACTTTCAATAGGAGCAAGGTGCCTAACTGCCTTTGGAAATCTTCCCCATTATCCCTAAAGCTCTGCTGTCTCCTAGTATCTGCTTCACTGCTTAGCTTCTACCTAGAAGCTTCTCCTGCCTGGCTTCCTACGGCAGTACTCGTCTTCTCCTTGCAGCCATGCAACACATACTCGGTTACATGCCCTCCTGAAAGAGGCCGTGTTGTCTGGGGGGATAGCGCTATGGACTGAGATTCACAAGAGCTGGGTTCTCTCCCTGATCCTGCCACTGACTCCCTGCCTCACCCTGCTCCCGTTGCTCCGCCTCTCTGTACCTTGGTTTCCCCCTCTGTTAAATTAGGATAATATGCCATTGGCACATGCAGATTCCTTCTGCACCCTGCGTTCCCTGAGTATAGTCCTAAGCATTAATCGACAGCAACAGCACATGCTCATCCCTTCCTAGGGCGTTACCCCGCTCATGCAGACACTCACGTGCTGCTGGCTTGCTTGTTTTAGTTTGCAGGCTGAATATTTTGTGCTGACACCCAGCAGGAAACTTGCTGATTGATTTAAATCCCATGCCCTCTCCCTGCACAAGCTGCACCTATCTGGGTCTGCGCAGTATCTTCCCGTCCCCCTCTGCTGTCATTTCCTGTCGCTGTTTCCTCCCTGTTAAGACATGGATAATGATGCCCAGCGCACCGGGGGCAGTGAAACTTTGTTCATTATTGTCTGGAACGGGCTTTGAGCTCCTCGGGTAGATGGGGCTATAGATGTTTCCAGGATCATTATTTTCTGCTGCATCGTAAATCACAGAGCAGGGTCCGAGGAGACCGGACGCCTGGGTTCTCTTCCTGGTTTGGGGGACATGCATGGCTCTTGGCCTAAATTATACGAGATGCTCCCAGATGCCGTATGAATGTAGCTAATATAGCTCCTGGCTCTGCCACTGACTTGCTGTGTCGTCTTGGGCAAGGCATCCTCCTCTGCTTCCCCAGCTATAGAGCAGGGTAAAGATACAGCATCCAATTGTGTGAGCTGCTTGGTAACACCAAGGGTGGAGGGCAATCTGGAGTTCAGATAATCAGGAAGCACTAGGCAGATAATCTCCCGAGCAGGGGGTTAGACCTTGTGGGATCTGCTGTCTTTAGCTGTCCCACCGGATATGTGCAAAGCGCTGTGAGATCCTTGGCTGAAAAGGCTGGAGTCAGGCAATGTACCTGTTATAAATAAGGAAAATCCTTATCCTTGTGCCTGTGCTCTTGAAGCCGTTCTCCCAGTGAAGTCAGAATCCCTAGTGATCTCAGTGGGAGCAGGACAGGACCTTTGGAGCGAAGCTGAGCAGAGAACCCCCACACTCATTGCACGAGTCAGTCACGAGGTCATAGCATTGGTATGGGAAGGGTTGCTGCGGGAGTGGCTAGATGCCCAGGTTTAATGGGGTGGGGAGAACAGGAGTCAGAGGTTGGGAGGGTTTATCTGGGTTTGTTCTTTGGACAAAGGCAGACAGGGCTGTGACAGCTGTTCCGGGAGCTGGGGAGAGGGAGGAGGTAATGAATTAATTAGTAACTTACTGGAGCTGCAGCGTTTGAAGTGGGTGAGAAGAGGAGAGGGGACAGGACGTGGCAGAGCTCCTGCAGGTAAGTGGGAGTTCGTCTCCCTGTGTGAGGCGCTGTGGCCAACTTTTGGGGTATCCTGGGGGTGGCGTCTCACCACTCGAACAGCTTGCCAGGCTCCGGCCCGTGAGCGGCTCAGCTGTATGGGCACCAGCTATGGCTGCCGGCTGGCAGGGGAGCGCGTCCCACTCTGCCTAGGGATGGCAGAGACTGTAGGGCCTGCTTGGGGGTGTGCGGGAGGAAGGTGGAGCCTGATGAGCCTTTGACTGCTCTGAGAGTCGCTGTGTAAGCGCCAGCCAGAGCAGATTGGTGGAGGTCAGCGATACCCTGGTTTGTAAATGTCTGATGCACCAGTATCCATCCCCTGGGCCATTAGTGCCAGGATCTCAGTGCAGACGTGCACACTCACCAGAGCACTGGTGTCAGGATTGACACTCAGCCCCCGAGCACTGGAAGATCCACACTCCCAGCCCCTGAGTCTCTCTAGCATTGGGATCCATGCTCCCAGAAGACTCACTTGGGCCAGAAGTGGCTTTCACTGTCTCTGAAGCCCTGGGCTAGCAAGCCCAGATTGGCTCCCTCGGCATTCCCTGCCCTGGCGAGTGGCGTTCTCTGGTCTGAGGAGATCTTGGACTTTGATGTTCCTCGGGCACATTCTTGTTAGGGAAAATATTGCTCCTTGTTTTCCTGTGAGTCCCTTCGCAGCCATCTGCTGCCATCTCCACGCTCTGAATGAGGCCTATTCGCCCTCTGGCTCCCCGTTCCTTGCTGTATTAGCTCAGTGATTTATGCCCCTGGATTTAACAAGTGCACTCTTCCCTAACAGCTCTTCCCTGGTACCCTGGGGGCGGTGAAAGACAGGGAGGGTGAGAGAGCGAGCGGGGGGCCTAGGGAAAGTCTCATAGAAGAGCCTGGATCAGCTGAACTCTGTAAAAGAGAACTCTATGGGCAAGCCATGAGCAAAGAGATGGGGAAAGCAGAAGGGTTGGATGCCATGGGGATGGGCCCAGTATATGGAATAGATAAGGGGGAGGGGGAAAGGGAGGAAGGTAAAGGAAAGAAGCTGCTGGGGAAAGCTGATGATAGTTAGTCATCTGGTGCCGTAACTGAATGATGCAGCACAGACCCTCAGCTGGTGTGAACCTATTGACTTCACTTCCCCCACTGGTGCCAATCCAATTGACTCCGACTGAGTCTCTGGCCTTATTGCTGGCCAGCCTTGCAGTGGAGGCGCAAAGTGGGACAAGGAGACGCCAGGAGAAGCAAGGAGAGGGGCACGGCTGGAGGTTACAAAGGGGGACATAAGAGCAGAGCCCTGCAGCCTTTCCAAGGCGCAGAGCTCGAGCTGCATGAGGAAGATGAAGGGAAGCCTGGCCGATGGGGGGAAAGAGGATCTGGTCAGCAATGGTTTGGGCAAGATTGCAGGGAGCAAAATGGGGCCTGAGAGGAGGGGGTGTCTGTGCTGGAGGTGAGGAATCGCCAGGGCATGGAGACAAGTTGTGGAGGTGGGGCTAGAAAAGGAGAGAGCTAGTATAGAGGAAAATGCAATGGAGACCCATTGTCGTCCAGGGCAAGATTCCCACTGACTCCATGGGGACCAGGATTTGGTCCAGAAATGCTGTAGGCCAAGCTGAGTGTGTGTCCACAGCCACCTCCTGTGACTAGAGAGACCCTGGATGACGGAGCTGCGCTGCGATGCTCTGACTCTGCCTGCCCTCTTGCTGCTGCAGCAATGGCCTGGTGGACGGTGCAGCAAGCTAGAGGGAGGGATGAGGAGCCAGGGAATCTGCAGCCAGCTCCATCGTGTTGGCCTTCGTGCCTGGATGTACATGCGAAGCGGGATTCCTGAGGGCAGTGGGAAGCAACTGTGGTTTTCTCAGCCCAGGGAAGCAGGAAGGGAGGAGCCAGCGGAGAGGGATGAGGGAGAGACCCAGTGCCAGGAGCCGCAGCCAAGCTGAACTGGGATCGTTCCTTTCCTGCCGTGTCTCTGTCACCTAGAGACTGGGCTCTGATCACGTGCTCTGCTTGGGGATGCACCTGGAGGCCAGTGAGCGCTAACGCTAGGTCAGAGTGCCGCAGCCCGCATGGTAAGCAGCATCCTGCCACAAGTCTGTAGAATGGTGCTCCGTGACCTGCTCTGCATCTTGGCTCCTGGCTGGCATCAAGGTGTTGGCACTGACCTCTTGAAGGTCTCCCTCCTTGGGAGACTCCTGGTCCCCCCAGCACGCTGCCATAGCTGAGATCAGCCGGGACGCTGATGCCAGGAAGAGATTCTCCGTGAAGACCCCTTCTCTTTGGCACACTCTCCTGTCACTCGTCCCCGGCCGGTCCTGGCGACCTGTGCCACAGGAGCCGGCTTTCTGAGAGGGTCTTTGGGCCAGAAGGTGCTTTCCAGGGAGGGCAAGGAGCTTCCTCTGCCTATTCCACCACACGCTGCCTTCGGCTGCCCTTACGGTTTGGGAAGTTGCTGCTGGATTTCCTCAGTGGCATTTTTAACTGGCTGCCGGGAGCGCCTGGAGAATAAGGGAGGCTGCCCTTGGGCTTTGAGAGATCTCCATAAATAATATGTCTCTCTCAGCAGCCCCGGTGCCCAGGGGAGTGAGCCAGATCGCTCCCCGACCCCTGGCTGGCACAGAAGCTTGTTCCCAGCTCTGAGTGGCTGGGGATGATCAGGCCTGACAGGGGGCCATTGGCTGTTGTAGCAGGACTTAGCATCCTTGTTTCCTGCCCCCTCAGGTTCTCAGACAGCCGTTGCTATCCCCATCACTTACTCTGGGTCTGCAGAGCAGCAATGGCCCCAGTGGGCAGCTGAGGACGCACTGCAAGGGAGCAGTTGCTCAGCACACAGAGCTGCCACCATTGCCCAACTTATCTGGTGGGACAAACGTGTGATCGTGGCCCTGGGAGCTTCCCGCTGCACCGGCACGTTGCAGTGGGATCGCGCCGCCCTGCGCGGTCGCTGTATAGCACGGGGAAGGGACGTTTTATGGCCCCGTGGCCCCTTTCTCTGGGCCCTGTGAAGCCATGAGCCTTTCTGCTTACACCTGGGCAGCCACCAGAGAGAGGGAGCAGGGGCCTCGATATAACATCTGGTTAAATGGGGACGTGCCTACCCCCCACTGCTGCATTGCATGGGGGTGAGCCCAAATCCTGCTATGGGACGGGGTCGGTGCTACGATCTCCAGCCCTAGAGGTGACAGCACTACCTCCCTGGGTGGTGTTTTACAAAGCCACCCCCAGGAAACAAGCAGTTGCTTTCCTCAGCGGCCTGGTTACAGTGAAACAGAGCAATGCCAGACTATGGATGTGGTTGGCTTGCGCTGATTCCTGCAGAGGGAGGGAAGGCAAGAGTATTTATGATCAAAGCACTCCCCGAATCCCACCTTCCCCTGCCCTGCCACACACGTGCATGTTGCACAATGTCCTTCTACACAAGGGGAGATTCCAGCATTTGACTGGAGTGACACTTCATAAGAACCGCCGTACTGGGTCACACCAATGGTCCATCTAGCCCAGTGTCCCGTCTTCCGATACTGGCCAATTCCAGGTGCTTCAGAGGGAATGAATAGAACAGGTCATCAAGCGATCCATCCCATCAGCCATTCCCAGCCTCAGGCAAACAGCCATCCCTGCCTATCCTGGCTAATAGCCATTGATGGACCTATCCTCCATGAATTTATCTACTTCTTTTTTGAACCCTGTTATAGTCTTGGTCTTCACAACATCCTCGGGCAAGGAGTTCCACAGGTTGACTGTGTGTTGTGTGAAGAAACACTTCCTTTTGTTCGTTTTAAATCTGCTGTCTATTAATTTGATTGGGTGACCCCCAGTTTTTGTGTTGTGAGAAGGAGTAAATAACACTTCCTTTTTTACTTTCTCCCCACCAGTCACGGTTTTATAGACCTCTATCATGTCCCCCCTTAGTTGTCTCTTTTCCAAGATGAAAAGTCCCAGTCTTATTAATCTCTACTCATATGGAAGCTTTTCCATACCCCTAATCTGGGTACAGAAGCTGATTGAAATGATAGGTTACATACCTCAGTTCGTAGTTCTGCAATCTCATATTTGAATTCCTTCAGAACTCTTGGGTGGACACCATCTTGTCCTGGTGACTTATTACTATTTAATTTTTATCAGTTTGTTCCAAAACCTCCTCCAATGACACCTTGATGTGGGAAAATCCTCAGATTTGTCACTTGAAAAGAGTGTCTCAGGTTTGAGAATCTCCCTCACATCCTCAGCCATGAAGACCGAAGCAAAGAATTCATTTAGTTTCTCAGCAATAACCTTATCTTCCTTGAGTGTTCCTTTAGCATCTCGATCGTCCAGTGGCCCCACTGGTTGTTTAGCCGGCTTCCTGCTTGTGATGTACTTTTAAAAAATTTTACTGTTACGTTTTTAATCTTTGGCTAGCTGTTCCTCAAATTCTTTTTTGGTCTTCCTAATTGTATTTTCACACTTCATTTGCTAGAGTCTATGTTTTTTTCTATTTTCCTCAATAGGATTTAACTTCCACTTTTTAAAGGGTGCCTTTTTGCCTCTAACTGCTTTTTTTACTTTGTTCTTTAGTCATGATGGCACTTTTTTGGTCCTCTTGCTATGTTTTTTAATTTGGAGTATACATTTAGATTGAACCTCTATTATGGTGTCTTTAAAAAGTTTCCATGCAGCTTGCAGGGATTTCACTTTTGGCACTGTACCTTTTAATTCCTGCTTAACTAACTTCCTCATTTTTGTGTAGCTCCCCTTTCTGAAATTAAATGCTACTGGGCTGGGCTGCTTTGGTGTCATCCCCTGCCCCCTGCCCCACCCCCCGGATGTTAAATTTTATGATATTATCATCACTATTATGCAGCAGTTCAGCTGTTTTCACCTCTTAGACCAGATCCTGTGCTCCACTTAGGACTAAATCAAGACTTGCCTCTCCTCGTGTGGATTCCAGGACTAGCTCTTCCAAGAAGCAGTCGTTTAAGGTGTCAAGAAACTTTATTTCTGCATGCCGTCTTGAGGTGACATGTACCCAGTCAATATGGGAATAGTTGAAACCCCCCATTATTATTACGTTTTTTTATTTTTATAGCCTCTCTAATCTCCCTGAACATTTGACAGTCACCATCACCATCCTGGTCAGGTGGTCGGTAATATATCCCTACTGCTATATTCTTACTATTCAAGCATGGAATCACTACCCACAGAGAGTCTATGGCACAGTTTGGTTCATTTAAGATTTTTATTTTGTTTGACTCTGTGCTTTCTTTCATATTCAGTGCCACTCCTCCACCAGTATGACCTATTCTGTCCTGATGTATTTTGTACCCTGCTTTTACTTTGTCCCATTGATTATCCTTATTCCACCAAGTTTCTGTGATGCCTATTCTATCAATAGTCTAATTTAATACAAGTTCATCCTTCTTAGTATTTAGATTTCTAGCATTTGTATATAAGCACTTTAAAAAATTGTCACTTTTTAGCTGTCTGCCATTATGTGATGTAATTGAATGGGACTCTTTTTCATTTGACTGTTTCTCATCAGATCCTACCAATATTTTATCCTCTTCCATCCTCTCTTCCTTACTAGGATATAGAGAATCTCCATTAATAGCTCCTCCCCTAAGGGATGTCTCTGTCCAAACCACGTACTCCTCTGCACCTATTGGCTTTCCTCCAACCCTTAGTTTAAAAACTGCTCTACAACCTTTTTAAGTTTACATACCAGCAATCCAGTTCCATTTTGGTTTAGGGGGAGCCCATCTTTCCTTTATAGGCTCCCCCTTTCCCAACCGGTTCCCCAGTTCCTGGCAGGCAAGTCACCGTGAGGGTCTCTCAGTCATCACAAACCCAGCTATCTGTGTTTCTAATGATCGAGTCCCCCATTACTATATTACCTGTCCTTTCCTAATAACTGGAGTTACCTCCCTCAGAGAGTTGTCCTCAGTGCGAGAGGATACCATGACATCATCTGGAAGGAGGGTCCCAACTATGGGATCGTTTCCCTCCGCTCCAGTTTGATGTTCTCCCCTGAAACTTTCATCCTCCTCACAGTACAGAGGCTGTCAGACTGGGTGTGGGACTGTTCTACTGTGTCCCGGAAAGTTTCTTCTATGTACCTCTCTGTCTCCCTTAGCACCTCCAGTTGAGCTACCCTGGTCTCCAAAGCCCACATGCCATCTCTGAGGACCAGCAGCTCCTGGCACACATACACCACCCGCCCATAGGGCAAGTAATAATAAATTGGATAGCCCCCAGTCCATAGCTGGACTTCTGCCTGCATTCCCTTTTTACACCTACAGCTCTTTATTTTACTGTTTGTTTTTTATCAGGGGGAAAACGGGGTGTTGTCTTTAATTTACAGAATGTTAATGAAATGTATCTACCCTCCCCATTCTCCCACTCCTCCTCTAAAACTCCCTCACAAAACTCCCCTGTTAGCTGCTCCTGTTCACTAGCTCCTCTGGTCACTTAGGAGTGGGCTTTTTTAAACTCTGGTTCTCCCTGAGTAGCCCCGCTTCCAGACTGGGTCAGTGGGTCCAGCCCCTCCTCCTCCACGCCCATTTCCAAAGGACCCTCGGCTGTCGGATGCGTGTGTCCACGTTTAGCCTGACCCCCTCACACATGCGTAGGAGCACGGGTCCCGCGGTCCTCCCACATTTAGGACTCCTTTGGTTTTGGCTGCCTCAGGTCAAATTTTGCCTCAGTCCATTCCAGGGTGTGGGTGGCCAGGAGCCCCGGTAGCAATCCACTGTCCAGCATATTAGCTGAGGCTTTCGCCCCCAGATGGGCTGGGCTTCCCAACCACCTAGTGCCTGCCCTCCAGAGACACGCCACAGCCAACCGGCTGCAGCCCACCTTGCCTTAAAGAGCAAGCTGCCCATCCCTGCCAGCAGAGGAGCTGTGTGGCTGCCTCTAATGATAGGCTCTTGGCAGGCTCACCAGCCCCAAATTGCATCTTGGCATTGCCAGTGTTTCCTGTACGTGTGTGATTCATTCGCTCTATTAATAGCTGTCTTCATTCAATCGCCCTGCTTGCTGTGTGCGCCTCCTGTGCGAGTGCTAAGAATTTACTCCCCCAGTGCTGCTTCCTTTGCACCCCCCTGGAGCTTGATCCTGCTCCCGGCTTGGGCCCCCTGGGCCTGGCTGCACAGTGGAATGCAGAACGACTCCACTTGAACACATGTGCTGCTGGTCGCGCTGTGAAGGCTTTTCCAAGGAACTCTTGCAGCTCTGGGTCCCAGCTGCGGCGGATGGGTGCAAACTGAGATTCCAGCGAGGATCAGAAAAGGCATTATGCAGAAAAGAGACCTCCTTACGCAGTAGCTTAACAAAAAGAAGGCCAAGAGGCGGCTTGATGGTGGTCTATAATAACCTATGCCAGGGGATGATATTAGGGAGCCCTTTCATCTAGCAGTTAAAGGCATAACAAGATCCAGGGGCTGGAAGAGGGACAAATTCAAACTGGAAATAAGATGCAATTAACCACTGGGAGAGCTCGCCAGGGGATGGGGTAGATTCTCCATCAGTTGGCGTCTTTAAATCAAGATGAGATGCTTTTCTAAAAGACACATTCTAGCTGAACCACAAGTTGCTGGAGAGAAAAATAATTGGGGGAAATTCTCTGGCCTGTGTTATGCAGGAGCTCAGACTGGATGATCATCACAATGGTCCCTTCCCGCCTTGTAATCTATGACTGATCAGCTCCCTTTGTGTCTACTGCATTGTCATAACACGTTTACTCTTCTTAGCCTTCCACAGCCAGTACAGTTGTGGGAGGGTGAGTTAGGTTCTGGTCTGGTTTGCACATCAATAGAATTGCAGGCTCAGTTCTGATTGGAGAATCTGTACCCTTGATGATGTAAGGGGTAGAAAAGACACAGCTGGCTTTCTAGGTTCCAGGCAGAGTGGGCAGGGCTGGTGAGTTTTAACTTGTACGCTGGAAGTTATTGAGAGAGCAAACATTAACACTAGAGGTCATCTAGTCCAGCCCCCAGTGCTGAGACAGGATAAAGTTTACCTAGACCACGGTATCATCCCTATGGAAATCGCTCCAGGAGACTTTCAGTGTGAAGCGTGTGAGATGAAACCAAATTCTATTCCATAGTATTGGAACCCCAGGAGAGTTTAGATCAACATGCTCAAAAGGGGCTCCCAATTTTGGGTGCTTTTGTCCAACATGAGACACCTGAGGTCTGGTTTTCAGAGGAGCTGAGTCCCCACAAATCCCACTGGCTTCCGCCAGAGTAGTGGTTGCTCTGCACCACCTCATAACAATGCCCTAGGTATCTCATTTTGCGTGTCCAAATTTAGTGGCCGCTTGACAAGGTGACCAAGATTGTCAAACATGACCAGCAATCTGGGGCGCCCACTTTGAGACACCTGAATGGGGCAGGATTTCAAAAAGCGTCGAGCACCCACCTTTTGGAAATCAGCCACCTTCAAGGTGCCTCAGATTGGGCCCCCAAAACCTGAGACAGGAAAATCACCAGTTACTTTAAAAAATCTTGGTCTGGGGCCTTTAGTGACCAGCTAGCTGGGATCAGAACAGAAGCAGTGACTAGTTCCTGTCAAGAGCTGCAGCATTTTCACAGTGTCATTTTCCAGCGGTTCTTTACAACTACACAGACAGCAAAGCCACAATGTGTCCCTTAATGGTTGTTTTTTCTCCCACGATGCCCAGTGAGGTGCTAGGTGGATTCTTGCCTGCCTGCTTCTCCATGGGCACCCTTCAATCCAAAGCTATGCATGGGGGATGTTGCTACCGGCGCTTGAGGTGTGAGATGAGCAGCGCAGAGGTCTGGCTTGGGCTGTTTGTACCTCACATCTTTCTCCTCCTCTTTTCAGGGCTCCAAGATCATCTTGTCACCTGACACACACATGAGAAACTAGCCCAGCAAGAAAAGCGTCTCCTACGCATGAAAGCAGGAGCATGATAGGCCTCGGCCACCGGCTGTCTCCCAGCGAGGAGGTACCAGGGCATCTCCCCTTTGCTCGGGTGCCGTCCGCTGTGCCTTTCAGGGGCTAGGCAGCAGATGCTGGGTCATGTCTGCCCTTCTTCGTTTGAAGCACCTTTTGGAGAGGGTCTGGCTGCTCAGCCCATCATGCCTGGCCTGTTTCTGACCTGGGGTAGATCGGGATCCCCTTGATCTAATACCGTGACTGCTCCCCAGTGCCCGTGTGTGTACAGCGAGTCTGGGTCCTGCGTTTGCCACCCCTTGCCCAGTGGCAGTAGACGAGAAGGAACTTGCTGCGACCCAAAATCTGAGCGTGAGCTTGACGGTGGGCTGCCATGAGTCAAAGCACCAGCTCTCGCCTGGCGGACTCGCCTCAGCTCTCCAAGACCAGCCTCCTCAACATCCTCGGCAGCCCCCAGCCCGAGACGATGAGCCTGCCGGACTCCATGCCCCCCACCCCGAAGAGCGGCACCCCCTCGCCGGGACCGCCCCAGCTCCCCCTGCTGGGGGCCGTGTGCCTGGACGGCGACTGGGAGAGCCGGGAGGAGCTGCGGCTGCGGGAGCTGGAGGAGGCCCGGGCCCGCGCGGCCCAGATGGAGAAGACCATGCGCTGGTGGTCGGACTGCACCGCCAACTGGCGGGAGAAGTGGAGCAAGGTGCGGGCGGAGCGCAACAAGGCCCGGGAGGAGGTGCGCCAGCTGCGGCAGAAGCTGGAGACCCTGACCAAGGAGCTGACCAGCATCAAGCGGGAGCGGCAGGAGGTGCTGAACGAGAACGAGCAACTCGGCAAGGCGGTGGCGCGGCTGAAAGGGGAGGGCGCGGAGGAGAAGGAGAAGGAGCTGGACAACAGGGTGGCCTCAGAGAAGGAGAACGAGGGCTGCCAGGAACAGGAGCCTGTGCGGGACGTGAGCGCCGACAAGCTGAGTAGAAACAAGGTGAGGTGGCCGGGGCTCAGAGAGCCCGTGGGGAGAAGGGGACAGGTTTCCAACACTCCCACACATGTAGGGCGTCTTCATGTAGACGTGGCATGATCCAGTGGAAAAGGCAACATAGCCAGCTAGCTACATCATTAAACCAGCCCCTGCTTCTCGGCTGCTGAACGTCCACCCCTCGGAACAGCTTCCACGGGCCATGGGGGCGACGGCCCCGCTCAGAATGGGGCGTGCTTGTTTTTAAAGCAGGCTAAACTCTCCCCTGTATACTCCCTGGTGGTTCTGTCCTCTCTGTTTCCCCTCCCAGTCTCCTTCTCGCTCGGCCCTGTGCCCCGCACCCTCGCCTCCCTGGCTAGGTGGCGGCTCTGTGGCAGAGCCAGCAGGGTTTTTACAAGCTGTAACGTGGCCAATCGAGGAGCCAATGTATTTGCATGGTGGTCATCAGTGAATAGCCCCGTCCCTGCTAGAGGAGCTGGTGCAGTTTGGTGGCTGTGCCCCAAGTTCCTTACTGAGAAGATCCAGCTCAGATTCTCCTCTATAGCCAGATGGAGACAGAGTCCACATTCAGGATCCTCGCCCGCTGGGGAGTATCCCCAGAGTCCACTCACAAGAGGCACAGAAATCTACATTGGGCTAGATTCCTAGTGGCTATACCCAGAATCTGCTCCTGGTTCCTCTGCACCAGGGCAGGTGTAGCTAGCATTTTCCGTAGCACCTGGTGCTGTGATATCTAAGCCCTGAAAGCTAAAGCCCATTTCCAGTGGGCGTAGAAATAAAGTCCTGCCAGAAGCAACACTTAGCCCAGAGTCCCTTCCAAAATGAGCAAGAACTCCAAGCCGGGTTCTCTTCCTGCCAGGGGCTGTATCCTGAGCCCATTCCAAGGAGGCACAGACGCCTGATCCAGACTATTCTCCTTCATCCACGTAACCCACTAGCCCTGCAGGAAGCCTCTCACAGTGTCTGATCTGGAAGGGCAGCCAGAGGAGAAACCCCAGACTGGAGTTTTGTGCCTCGGCAAAACAGATCCTGGTTGTTCCCCTTTTCCAGCCTTGGGCAGACAGAGAGCACGTGGCCAATTAGGGGCAGGACCCTGGTGCAGCTCAACACACTTCCTTGCTTTGTTTAGCTTAGTCCCACTGTCCTGCTTAGTCTACCAAGCTCCTTGGTCCCTTTCTTCTCCAGAGACAAGGGAGGGAGCTCCCAAAAAGCCTCAGGTTTGCTGCCCGGCTACTTGTCCTGCTTGTTGAATTGCTGCCTCCTGTTTTGTGCCAGAGCCTAGGTATATGATACTGACATCTGATGGTGAAACTCCATTGCTCTTCCCTGTTGTGAGTGCTTGGGTTGACGGGTTTCATCTGCCAACATCTGGATGCTATACGTAGTGGTATTTGGGGAGAAAAACAAGGTCATTGCAACTCGGCTGAAATACACTCAGTTGGGATTGTTTCTTGGAGGAGCAGAGTGAAAAATAAGAGAGATTTTGCTCAAGAAAATTAATAGGGATTGTTCCTCTTCAAAAGGGCCAGATGGCCTGTATCAAAAGAAATGCACTTGCATAGTGCTGTGAATTAAAAGCAAAAAGCTTGTGTGAATGGATCATTGAGCTGATGATTTTACAGGCACAAAAATCAGAACATTCAAAGATACAGTTCCCACAGCAACTGTAATGTGCCACATCCCCCTCCAGCCCCAATTCTATATGGTGTATGACTCTTGATGGAGTTCATTTGAATGCCTTCCTATAGGTGAGTGATGTGACAGAGTTGCAGAGGTTGTGGCCACCGTAACTTAGAATCACTCGTCACCTGTGGATATAAAATCAGACATAAGGTGGGGTTAATGGAGGATTTTGCATTTAATTTCCTTATGTTCAAACAGTCAAATAGTGCAAAAGCCAATAACTGCATTTCAGGCAATGTGGCCTAGTGGATAGAGCACTGGGCTGGGACTGAGACCTGGGTTCTTTTCTAGGCTTGGCCATTCATCCGCTGGATGACTTTGGGCAAGTCACTTCCCCTTCCTGTGCCCCAGTTTTCCCATCTGTAAAATGGGGATAATGAAATTGACCTCCTTGGTAAAGCCCTGGGAGCTCTACCGATGAAAAGTGCTATAGAGGGTTTAGGTGGGGGTGGGGGTATTAAATAAACACCCATGTCTGGGCACTTTCCATTCAGGTTTCCTAGGCACCTGGGAACAAAGATCGTGCACATTTTGGACAGGAAGGGCTGGAGGCCAGCAGAGCAGCTGCCAGAGCTTTTTGGGTGTCTGTCGTGCTCCCTGAAAGGAAAAGATGGTGCCTCCATCCACGCTCCTTCAGATGCCATGATTAAGATGGGTTGAAGTGAGATTCAAGGGGAACTTTAGAATAGGAGCATCTTGCTAGAGTGCGGGGTGAAGCTGGTAAAAGAGCTCAGATGAGAGGATCATAATAGTCCCTTCTGAGGCTGGGGGGCAGGAGGTTATGGGCGGCAGGAGGGAGTCTGGGAGGGTTGGCAATGGGAGATGGAGGAGATAGGATGGCAGCTCCCCCAGGCTGGGGGGAGCAGTGGGGAAGGGGCATCCCCTCCGAGCAGCCAGGGGAAGGCTGTGTCGCCATATTGCAAACTCTCAAAAAAAATGTTGTGAGTTCCAGGATTTTGGCGCCTGCAGGAGGAGCTGTTGTGAAGGCACAAGAAGCTTGGCTGATCCTGTGATTTTCAGGGCTAAGCAGAACAGACCTGCCCTGCCGCTGAGCACAGTCCTCATGCATGGCCCTAAAGCAGAGAGAGGGTGCTGGGGCAGCAGGAGGCAGTCGAGTGGGGAATTGGGGAGAAGCTGCTGCTGAGTCCAGGGTCCTGGTCCCAGTCACCACACTTCCCTGCCTTCCTCCGCCTTGGGATTTCTCTACTTGGAATCTGGGCAAAGGAGAAGCCTGGGGTGCAGAGGGAGGCAGGGGAGAGGGGGAGATGGTGCTGCCAGGGGAAAGGGGACAAGCCACAGGGGGGAATCAAACAGAAATGGATAGCAGTTCCTCTAGCTCAGCGGTAAGGAGAGGGTAAATGGAGTCTCCCTTTGCAGGGAGAGGCATGCATTTTTGTGTGCATTAAAGGTTGACTTTTCAACCTGAAATTATCTGAAACCCACGTAGCCAGCACAATAGAGGGGAGTTAAAAAGTCAAAAGACAAGACTAAAAAAAACATGGTTTGATAATGTTATTGAAGTCTAATGGCTTGTGGGTCCAACCTCATGATTTCGGGGGATCTGACTCATGGTTTTTGTTTCCTTGAGATTGGCAACACCGCATACAATATTCGTAACTTGTTACAGAGCAGCTCCATATCCGACACAGCTTGGTCTCTTAAACATACCCTGTGAAATTGGTTCCTCTGATAAACCAATAGAAGCCAGGTTCAAACTTACATCAGAGCGTCCACACACACAGCTGCACCGTTTGTACAATGCATCAAATCACCCCTTTGGTATCTCGGTACAGCTTTGTGTAGAGACCGGGCTTTGTTCCTTACTGAAAGCTTCAGACGTGCCAGACCTTGAGCACAAAAAAGGCTTCTGAGATGTTTCTTGATGGCTGAAAAATGCTCATGTTTCATGTTCAGATATTTAAAAACCAAGTGGTGGGGTTTTAACCTTTAGAAGAAGAAAAGAAATCCATCTCGGGGGTGGGGTGCGGGGGAAATAAGCATAACAAAAAGTCAGCCCAAAAGGTTTGGGGGGGCTAGGGGGAATGGGTTATAGGCCATTATGTATAGTAGGCAAGGATGAAAGTGTATCCTTATCCCCCATGATGTGGTCCAGCTGCCTGAGTGCAGGAGCGGGAGCCGGACCCCCTGAACTCTAATCCTTCCTTGAACAGCTAGAGTAAACTAGTGTAGCTCACTTGCCTTCAGCGAAGCTGCCACCATTTCTCCTTCTGAGGCTCTGGCCCCCAAAGCACTATTTATACCCCTCGTATTAGTGTCTGTGAAACCCAGCTGTGACCTGCTAGGAGCCCACACCTCCCCCAGCACCTGGTGCCCATATGCCTTTGGTCTTGGATTTCCCACGCTGCAGGAGGCATTGGCCCTCTTGAACAAGGACCTTGGTGGGCCAGTTCAAAAGGAAGAGGGGTTTGCTGTGGCTAGTCTGATAGGAGCTGGGCTAAGGAGGTGCCCCATGAGACAGAGACTATGGGGAGGGGTGGGAAGGAAGTGATGGGGTGGCTGTGTCTATGATGAGGTCTGTCCTGGATGTTTGAAAAGCCAGCGACTCAGGAGTGTGGTAGTGCTGTTAACGACCCTCCTTCTCCTCCCCATTGGTCCAGGAGTTTGAGCTGATGGAAAACATACTGAAGAGCAAACAAGAAGGGCCCGAGTGCTGGGACCAGCGGAGCTCGGTCAGCGTCCGGACGTCCTTCACCCGCCAGGAGAGGAACCGGCTGCTCTGGGAGGACATGAGTGTCATTGAGGAAGATGCTACCAAAGTGACTGCCCTGAAGCTGAGGCTGGATGAGTCCCAGAAAGTGCTGCTCAAGGAGCGGGAGTGAGTGCTTCCTGTTACATCACTTCCTGCCCAGTCATATGACACCCAGGGCAGGCCAGAGGGCTAATATTTGGATTTGGAACCTGAGGCAGGTTTCCTACGGTTTGCAAACCTCTCTAGAGGGTCTGAGTCCAGCTTCAAACCGTCCCCATGTGGCCTGGCTCAGGGCTGCCCCGTTCATGGTCTCAGCCTGAAATCAGGGGAAGCTTGGTGCATCCACAGTCTTGCTTTGAATTGGTGCAGCCATTTGCATATAAAACTCAAGCGATGTGAATCCACATGGATCAAGGTTTGTGCAAACCAAACCCAGCATCGAGGCATGTGTCTGGGAAAAATATTAACCCAGTCACCTGGACTGCAGTGCGCTCAGTGTCAGAACACAGGTCCCCAGCGGCTGGAAAGCAGCCTAGCTCCACTGAACTCATGAAGTGTAAGGGCCAAAGGATTTCTCCAGCACTCAGCCCCTGTAGCTAGGGTCCACACTAGGGAGTTCTTTGGGGCCCATGGGAGAAAATAGCCTTCTCCCTGACCTCTGCCCCTAGCCACAGAGCAGCTGTGGAATCACCCCGTGGTGGTGACTGCAGCCGTTCATGCCCACGGGAGGCCAGAGCTGTGGTTTTAAGATGGCCTCCAAAAGATGCCTCCCATCCCCTCTACGAATGGACTAGACATTCTGGGCCCTTCCCGTGGCCAGAGTCTTTCCTTGTCTCAGCCCTGCTAGAGCCTGCTCCCCGTTGTCTCTTCCAGGGACAAGCTGTCACTCAGCAAGAACATCGAGAAGCTGGAGGGCGAGCTCAACCAGTGGAAGATCAAGTACGAGGAGCTGAACAAAAACAAGCAGGAAGTGCTGAAGCAGGTGGGCAAGCTCGTCCGGTCACGTCCCTGAGTCCTGGCGAGGAGCGGGGGGCTCCCTCCCACCCAGAAGGGCACTCGTGTGTGGTGATCCCGCTTAAACACACAACGAGGCCTGCCCAGTTGTCATGGCCATTTCTGAAAACTCGACCCTGTTTCCATCACACCCTTCATGCGGTCTGGAATGCCCTGAGACAAATATGAGCTTCATATCCACTAGGGGGAGCCCCTGCTCCAGGAAAATCTCCTGGTGCTGCACTGATGCTCTGTTCTAGTTAATTCTCACCATCAATCTAGCGAGGTGGGTAGCCAGCCAAAGGCACGGGGAGGGACAGACGGCTGCCATGTGCGACTGAGCCCATGCTATTTGCGCAAGGCCACTCTCTCTCTAGCAAATCTGCAGGAGAGGAATGGTTGCCAACGGGGGTTGTGGCGTCACAGGGGGTCCAGTTGAGAAACGGATTTGAATGCTCCTGGGTGCAACTAACCCCTGCCCCCTTCCAGATCTAACTCAGTCCCAGGCTGCTTCCTCTTTCCCCTTCTGTCTGAGCCCAGGACTTCGTGCCAGCTTGGTTCACGGCATAGGGGGCTGCCATGACCCCTCTGGATCTCTCTGTCTCCCCACAGCTGAACATCCTGAAGGAGATCCACCAGGATGAATTAGGGCGGATTTCAGAGGACCTAGAGGACGAGCTGGGGGCTCGCTCAAGCATGGACAAGAAGCTGGCGGAGCTGCGCACGGAGGTGAGCGAGCGGCACGTGCGGGAGGAGTGCAGCACCTCCCAGAGGCATCAAACCTTATGGCTGAGATTTTCAAAGCCTCCAAAAGATTTCTGGAAGCCCAGCTCATGGTAAGATTAATGAGAATTGGGCACTATGACGGGATACCCACTGCGCCCGTCCTCTTCGCTGTGCACAGAACACTCGGAGCCCTTTCCTTGAGCAGATTCCACCGGGCAGTTTATTTACAGTGTCTCACTTCACCACCTTTTACATACTGGTGCTGTCACGGCATCTACAGGTTTATCCAGCTTTACTGCCCCTTCTCCAAAGGAGGGAAGAAAAAGTGTCTCTTCCCAGAGAACGCCCTTTTGTCAGGCCCTCTTTGCCTTTCTCTCTCTTGTGCTTCTCTCTCCCCTTGCACTTCCTTCCTGTGCTCTTTTTATCCAGTCTCCTTGTTGATGGGCTAATTAGCTCACTAACTACCTAGCCCCAATTTGATCTGGTAATCGGCATCTCCTCTCCTTAATCAGGCCCTCCTGAGGGCCTCATTGCTCGAACAGTGACCAGAGTGCTGGCTCCGTCCCAGCACTCTGTCACAGGCAGCCACATCCCTTAGGTGGCAT
The DNA here is from genome assembly GCF_026122565.2 of Emydura macquarii macquarii. NCBI lineage: Eukaryota > Metazoa > Chordata > Testudines > Chelidae > Emydura > Emydura macquarii. The sequence goes on along the minus strand of NW_027130432.1, from coordinate 12,057,610 downwards.
CTCAGCCTACATCTTTGGGGAGGATTGTCCGGTGCAATCAGCTAAAGCCTGAGCATCTGGGAAACTCTGTACGAATCCTGACTCAGGGGGATGAGTATCTATGGTACATAGTAGGCTTGGCAAGCCAGTCAATTAATGTCAATTGAACGGTCAGCTGATTGCCCGTTATTTGACCATGGTCAAATATTCCAGCAAGAGTGCCCTATTGGAGATGGTGCCCCACCTTTTTGCTTGCAGGGTGGTGCTGCTCTTTCATTCTGTAGCACTTCATTTCATTGCGTTTTGCATTTTTCTGAGTTAAAATAACTCGGTTAAGTAACTTATTTTTTGTAATTAGTCACAAGTATTTCTCCGAGGTGAGGGCCGCTGAAGGCCATAAAGTCTTGCTCTTTTTTGTTACTATTGTTTCTGTTCTCATAAATCAATGCTCTGAAATATTGGACCATTTTTTACATAATTTGACTGGTCAATTGTCCGATTGTTTTGGTACTGGTCAAATGCCCAAATACTTATACAGCCCTCCATTGTCTGAGCGCCCCACAGCGTTTAATATAGGGCAGGGCTATTATCCCCGTTGTATGGAGGGGAACTGAGGTATAGAGAGACTGAGTGACACAAGAAGTCTGTGGCAGAGCAGGGATTTCAATCTGGATCACCTGCATGCCCGGTCGGTGCCCAGCCACTGGGGCATCCTTTCTTTCTGCTGTGGGTCTCCTCCTCTCATCCTATATGTGCTTGATGCTGGACAGTAGTAGATCAGTGCCGGTTGAGTCCTAGGCCCCTGCTCCAACAGCTGCATGAGGTAAAGGCACCAACAGGACAAGATAAGGGCAAGCGTCTCAGAGTGGGATCTGTCCATGGGGGCTTGAATGCTTTGATGGATTCTTGGAAGAGACAGAGGGTGCTTCGCAGATGGCGGAAAGGTTTCCAGGCGTTTGAGGAGAGTGGAGAAAAGCACAGAGCTGAGGGACGGAGCCACGTGAGGCAGTGAGGCGTGAAGTTTGGCTGAATTTAGGGAACAAAAGGGAGTATGGGACTGGGAGGAGGGGAGGGCCAATCCCCATCCTAGTCTGCACGTCCCAAAGCCACGGTTTAATTGCTTATTTGGCTGTCTCTTCCTGAAAGAGGCAGAGCACAGGGCCAGCAGGGGGCGCTGCAGGTCAAGCCTGTGATGCATTGGCAGAGCCCTGCGGGTGGGTGCAGAGCAGGCTAGCAGGGAGGGCTGGGGGCCAGCAGGGAGGGGCACTGGCAGAGCTGGGTGTGAAGGCCTAGGGCTGCAATGCCTGAGGGTATGGCTGGTCAGGAGCGAGGACCAAGGGCAGAGCTGCATGGAGGGCCCAGCCCTGGGAGAAAGGGGACTTTGCTTCAGCGTTGGTTCCATTGGGGCTGCCCCATAGCCCGCGGCGCAGCAGGGTGGAGGCAAAAGGTGGGGAATGTAGAATGCTGGCTTCGTCTGTGTTCGTGTCCGAACGGAGAGGCGTTGAGTGGCACCTACCCGGTGGGTGCTGACGCCAGTTCCCAGAGGCCCAACAGCCGGCTGGGTGTACTCACTGTCACCCATACTCCCTATTCAGTGGTGAACCTCTGGTCAGCTTCCCCCAGGCCAGCTCCAGCTGGGATCTGCTACACCCTGCGGGAGGTTCCTGTAACGCCCAGCTAAGTGAGGTGATCCTATCTCCCTCTGTTGGCCGGCCCACAGAGAAACGAGTCTACTACTGCTACCAACCAAGGGAGTTAGGCCTCTTCTGCTAAGTTGTGTGTTGCAGGCCCTGGATTCTAGCCGTGCTGCTGACCGGGGGTGGCGGTGGGTGGGGGGCATCACACTCAGAAAGGGGGTAGCTACAGACTCCCCAGGATTCCCTTTGGCAATTAACGCGTGACAGCTGCCTGGTTTGACACGGCGTCTGTGTCCCCTCCCCCTCACATCCAGATGGAGCGGCTGCAAGCGGAGAACGCGGCGGAGTGGGGGAAGCGTGAGCGCCTCGAGACAGAGAAGCTGAACCTGGAGCGGGAGAACAAGAAGCTGCGGGCTCAGATTGAGGACCTGGAGGAGGTGCTGGCCCGGAAGCGCCGGCAGACGGCCAGCGCACTGGACACTGACTTCAAAACCATCCAGGCCGAGCTCTTTGAGAAGAACAAGGTGAGGCTGTTGGGCAGAGCTGATGTCCCCACATGGCCGTCAGTCAGCGCTGGGATACAGAAAGCGACCGTGATCGGCCTTTGCTGTCACAGCCCTGGGGGGAGATTCCTGACGGGGAAACCCCATTGATCAGAGATGAATGGGACCCTTTGATATTAGAGAGCACGTGGGGCCAGGAATGCTCCCAGCCACGCCCCAGCTGCCTCTAGGCTCCTAGTCAATAAACCCATGTTCATGCTTGACCCTCAGCGTCCTCCTTAAAGACCTCAGGATGGTGGTATCCAGGCACCAGCTCAATCTCAGGCGGCCAAGCCGTGTTTGTGAGCTCCTCTTGGGAGCTCCTTTGGGATTGCACCGAGAGGCTAATGGGGTTTGGTGGGAAGGGGAACACGCTCGCTTTCGTATCAGCGGGTGGTGGAGGGACCCAGCCACCTGCATCCAGGAAGAGAAGCCCTGACACCTCGTGCTATCACATGGACAATGCTCACAGTCAGGCTAGGTGTGGACACAATGATCAAAGGGGGCTTCTGAGGGCGTGGGCTGCTTTGCATCTTGGTCTCCCAGTGTCGTTTCAGGGGGAGGGAGCAAAGGAGGCTGCTACCTTGCACACAGGCAAGACCAATAAAACCCGCAGGGTTTTAGGGATGGAAGAACTAGATCCCATCAAATAAAAACCCACTCTGGCTTTTGTTCTTGCTCTGAGGTGCGAGAAAGCTCAGTTAAGCTTTCCCCGTTAGTGGTCAATGTCCATGTGTTTCTGCATGACCTGTTCTGGCTACTTCTGGAGAGGAGCTGCTGAAATACATAACGATCCTATTCTGAGGTTTCCTGCCAGGGAGATTTATAAGCAGCAGCTCAGATAAGCTCTGGATGGATCTTTCCAGCACCTGTTTGTCTGAAGCAAAATCCCCTGTCGTTTGAGGTTCACCGACCATTGGGTGTGCCCTCATCTGGACAGTCGGTCATATTTCCAGCACCTGTGGCTGGTAGATGGGAAAGGAACGAAGGTGGCTTTGTCCAGGTGTAGCTGTAACCCCCGCTAGCAATTCCCCTGAAGCAGCCATTCTCCCAAACCTTTTTGGTTGAGATATAGGACTGGACTTCCTGGTTTCAGCTGGGGTAGAAATCCTGGAGGTTGTGCTGCGCTGCTATTTGGCTAGCAATCAGGAAATGCGGAGACACGAGAGCTGGGAGGCGGGGAAGGCTCCTGAACTTTTGGAATCTCAAAAATCAGTGTTTGAGTTTGGTTCGAGATGTGGGTGCAGGTTCAGTCTAAGCCCCTCAGTGAAAACTCTGACAGTGTAAAGCAGCCGTCGTTCCATCACCCGCAGTAGCACTGGCATGAGCTCTGCTACCTGTCTCCTCTCTGTACCCGCTGCCAGGGAACATTGTCAGACGTTGCCTCTTCCTTGCGAAGTTTTGGGCACCCCATTAAAGAAAGCCCTTATATCAGTGGTTTCCAACCTCTGGCCTGGTGGCCAAAAGTGGCCCCCGGCTCCCCTCCCGCTGGTTGCAGAAGGGAGCCGCTGCCTAAGGACCCAGGCATAGCGTGTTTCTGCGGGGCTACAAGACCAGTGCAGGCTCCTTGCTGCAGCCAAGGGGACGGGAGATCAGCACTTCTCTCCCCCGTCTGTAGCAGTGAGCACGGCAAAGGGCTTCGCCAGGGTCCCTAGGTGCTGAGGTCCCTGCTGGAGCCAGAGGGAGGGGAGCACTGATCTCCCGTCCCCCTGGCTGCAGAAGGGAGCCACTGCCTAGGGACCCAGGTGGTGCACACAGGGCTACAAGACACGTGCGGTTTCCCTGCTGCAGCCAGGGAGACGGGAGATCAGTGAGGAGGCAGCCTCCTTGCTGAACTCCTTCCGTCCAGCTGCAGTGGGGCTGGGGGGCTGCTGGCGGAGACTGGTGGCCTTTCAGGTTTGTAAAAATGACATCTGTGGCCCTCGAGCCAAAAAGGTTGGGAACCACGGCCTTATATTAACAATGCTCTGCCCCTTTCTACTAACTTCTCTCCCTAGTGCTTGTAACCCCAGGAAGCCTGATCACGGCCCCCAGCTGGAGAGACCTGGGGTAATGATTGTTCAGAGGGAGTGTGGAGGAGAGGCAGTGGTTCGGGCAGGGGACAGGGAGGCAGGACTCCCTGCTGCAGTATGTCACTGCCCCTCTCTCTGCCTCACCTTCCCCATCTGTAAAAGAAGGGAGATAATACCTAGCCCCCTGCTAGGGCCGATAGGAGCCTTAACTCACTAGTGTTTGTTCAGTGCTTTCAGGTCCTTGGATGAAGAGGCTAGAGAAGGGCACGTTATTAATGCAGTGGCTGGCTTGCCCATCCCAAACGATCTACGCCCCAGCTGCAGAGCTGGCACTGCCTGTGCCCTAACCGCCACCGCTGTCCTTCCAGGAGCTGGCCGACCTGAAGCACATCCACAGCAAGCTGAAGAAGCAGTACCAGGAGAAGACGGCCGAGCTGGCGCACGCCAACCGCCGGGTGGAGCAGCACGAAGGGGAGGTGAAGAAGCTGCGCCTGCGGGTGGAGGAGCTGAAGAAGGAGTTGGCCCAGGCTGAGGATGAGGCAAGTCTGTGGCACACACCCTGGTCCATTGCTCCATGGGATTAGGGAGGTGCGGGGGAGGGTTTTCAGCACCCAACTTAGTTGCCCATTGCAAAAACTGGGGAGTGCAGCCCCGTTGCTTACCACTGAAATGTCACCATTGGCCAGCAGGAGCTGAGATGCTGCGATAGCTCCTTGCTCTGATCGGAGGGAAATGGAGCGGCAGCCAAGACGATACGACGAGGCCGTTGCTGGCACGTGGCATAAGGATGTGGCCTTACACTTAAGGCACTGACCCGAGACTCAGGAGATCATAGTTGCATAGAAGTTAAGGCCAAGAAGGACCATAAGATCATCTAGTCTGACATCCTGTATATCCCAGGCCATTACATTTCACTTAGTGCCCCCTGTGTTGAGCCCAGCAACTTGTGCCTCGCTGAAGCATCTCTTCCAGAAAGGCCTCCAGTCTGGATGTGGAAACTTCAGGAGATGCAGAATCCACCACTGCCCTGGGTGGTTTGTTCCGGTGGAGAGCTGGGTTTTTGGTTGACCTTGAGCAGGTCACCAAATTTCTGCGTGTGTCCATTCCCCCTCCTGGAATGGGGATAATGATAGTCACAGCACGGAGGGGCTGGGAGGATAAAATTCATAATGTCTGGGAGGTGCTCAGATGCTGCAGTGAGGGGATAGAGACAATAATACCTAGCCATTATCTAGCGCTTTTCATGAGTAGATCTCAAAATGCTTTACAAAGGAGGTCATGATCATTGTCCCTATTTTATAGATGGGGAAACTGAGGCACGGAGCCTTGCCCAAGATCACCCAGCAGGGGCCAGGGGCAGAGCTGGGAACAGAAACCTGAATCCCAGTCCAGTGTTTTATCCACTAGGCCACACTGCCTCCCACTTAGAGAGCTATGGAAGCCCAACGTTAACCTCTCAAACAATCAACATTTCCTTTTAACAGTGAGATGAACCCAGTACCATTGAACTGTCCCAGCAGCTTCCCTGCAAGTGAGATCAGGGGCATCCGACCCCACCACAGGGGAGGTCCTGGCATGCTGAATGGGCAGGCTAAGCCCTTGGTCATGTCCCTGGCAAAGTGTCACTGGTGCTAAGATGTAACCAGAAAAGGTCATTTTTAAACGTATGGACTGAGTGGCTCAGGAGATAGGCTAACGGGGCAAATAGCCTTTCCCAGCTCCCACTTCCTCCTAGGTCAGTAGTGACAGCAAGTTACTATCTGGTAGAAGCTGACGTGTGTGAAACGAGTTGGTTGAGTCTCAGCCCAGTTCCTAGTGAGCAAGTCCGCATCCATGTTGCTCACGCTCTCTCTTGTTCAGCAAGGATTAGATCGACATAAAGATTGAGCTCCTGGCTCATCCTTAGAGCAGTCTCCTCCAGCGCAGGCATGATGCCTGTGGGGCAAGTGACTAGGGCAGCTGGCCATACTGTGCCTGCTCTTTGGGTGAACTGCCAGGCAGCTCTGTACGGACCTAGTGAAGCCACTTCTAGGTGTGAAAGGGGAGCTCGGGCACCTTGGCTTTTCTGCTGACAATGGGCCTATCCAGTACGGTTATTCCACATAAGCCACCCTGCAGCCATCATGGAGCAATGGCTTTGAGTCCGGGTCAGCCCCCTTGAGCCATCATATCAGTGTAAGCATCGCAGTAAAGAGAGAAAGGCAGAAAATAAATATACATTCAGATTATGCTGAGACAGACCCCCATAGCATCCAGGCAATTCAGAGCTGCCTCCATCCCTCCGCCAGTCACGTTCAGTTACACCCTAGATCTGATCCTCTCATCCCAGATCACTGGGCTGGCCAGCGGGTGGCAGTGGCTGGGGATAATGGGGTGTGAAGGACTCTACCCCACATGGCTTTCGCTGGCGGCTGCCCTCAGTGAAGACAGCTGTGTTTCTGTTCGCCTTGCAGCTAGATGAAGCCCATAACCAGGCACGGAAACTGCAACGGTCCCTGGATGAGCAGACAGAACAGAGCGAGAACCTCCAAGTGCAACTGGAGCATCTGCAGTCCAGGTGAGGAGAAGCAGGGCTGGGGAGGACAGTCCCTCTCGCCAAGACGTGGGGAGGGACAGAGGTGGGAACGTGAGAGGGCAGGAAGGGCAGAAACAAAGATGGGCAAGATGAAGTTGGAGGCTGGGGCGGAAAGACTGAATGGTGAGGCTATCAGGCTGTCCTGCAGTGGCTCAAGAGCGCGGGGACCAACCTCGGGGCAGACTGTTAAGAAACAGGGCACAAACCCTGAGCTGGTTGTGAGTTTTATACTTGGATTTCACCAACCAGTTATCAAGGGTAAAATCCTCAAGCGCTGTAACAGCTTAACATGGAGTCACAGATATCCCTGTGGGTACGCCGATCTGTCTTCTCACCCAGGTGAGCCTGCCTTTGTGATAGATGGTCCCTCACACCAACAATATTCAGGTTGCTCCCAGTCCCAAAGGACCAGTCATTTACCCCAGGTCTATCGCACCTTAGATCTCTCACCAAAGACAATGCTTGTAGCCAGTCCTAGAATAAACTATCTACAGATTTATTAACTAGCGAAAGGAAATAAGAGTTATTTGCAAGGTTAAAGCATGTAAACGTGCACCCACAAATGAGTTAGGGAGGTAGTGGGAGCAGTCAGCAAAGTCTTTTGTCCTCGGATGTTCTGCAATAGTTTGTAGTCCTCTGATGTTGATGGGCCTCCTTTGTTGGGCAAAAGATAATATCTCCTGCTGGAAACTAGTATTTCACACCCGGTAATCTTCTCTCCTCTCTGGTGATTTACAGTTACAGAGCAAACACTGAAATATAACCTTCTAACATGGGATACAGATGTTATAAGTGAGATTAACACATGCCGCAACGTACAAGCATCTCATAAAGTCTAATCACTAAATGCACTCTGATCATTCTAATACCTATTTTAACGATACTAACACACAGGTGAGCCAGTCTGGTTCCCCTATGTACTTGTCAATGTTCAGTTGAGACCTAAGGGCCTTGCCGTGGGCTGGCACCTGGTCTGCCAGCATCATAAAGACATGAAGTGGGTGGACAAATGGAAGAAGCGGAAAGGACAGAACAAGGAGAGAGGATGAGCAGGAGGGGAGGATAGGCCAGAGTACAGGGCTCTGGTGAGGGAACAGGAGTTGGGATTCCCATTGATTAGTCTAAATGGGAGATTCAGGGCTGGTCTGTACACAGACTTGCACTGGTTTAGTTAGGGCTCTGTTTACATACAAATGTGCCCCAGATTAGTTAAACCTCTCTGTGGATACTCTTAGACTTTGTCTACACTAGCTTCTGTCAGTTAGGGGTGTGAAAAAACACACACCCTGACTGACATAAGTTTTGCCGACAGAAGTGCCTGTGTGGACAGCGCTATGTCGGTGGGAGACGCTGTCCCACTGACATAGCCAGCACCGCTCATTGGGGTGGTTTAATTAGTCCAGCAGGAGAGCTCCCTCCCGTGGGCATAGAGCAGCTACCCAGGAGATCTTGCAGCAGCACAGCTGCAACGGTTCAGATATGCTGCTCTAAGGTCTGTAGTGTAGACATAGCCTGAGTTTAAGAGGGGCTTATTTCGGGTCAGAATAACCTTCTTCCTAATTTATTGAAACCAAACCAAAAAGAGAGTGTCCTCTCCACACAGCCTTGTGCACCAGTTTAACTAAACTGGATTAAAATCACACCTCCAGTTAAATTGGTGCAACACTGCAGCTAATGCCTGCATAATGGGATCCAGCTTTTCTAACTCCAGCTGCCCTTTAGTAAGGGACGCCATTGAAAAACTGAGCTTTGGTTTGGGTTTCCTTTTGCCACAGTCGCTGTCTGTGATCTTGCACGTAGGCTGACCAGAGAGCAAGTGTGAAAAATCAGGACACTTTATTTTTCTGAGGAGAGGAGTATAGTTGCGTATACAAGACAAAACCCCCCAATATTGGGATATCTGGGATACCCTACTTGCACCCTCAGAAATCCCAAACAGAAGCGCTCAGGCTTGCCCATCTAAAATGTTTTATGTGAGAAGAACGGAGGCTCAGGACCAGCTGTAAAGCCAGGGCTTCTGCCTCTTTGTTTTCCACGGTGCTTGGACAGAGCATCCATTCCACCTACCTCATGTTCCCCAAGATACATGGTGGTGTCTAGACCACAGATGAGCACAGACGCCCTGACTAAGTGCTGTTAAGGGAGGGCTAATTGGGACTGCATCTCCCTGGACTCAGGTTAGCCTGAGCCCTTTTGCTGGAAATGGGGAGGGGAGGGGGGCGAGGAGGAGGACTGTACCAAGGAAGGGGATGGTGCGTGGGTGGGGGCGGAATCTGATGTGAATTATTTATCAAGTGGAGCAGGAGAGAATTCTCCTGCCAGTGATAAATTGCTGCTGAGCAGCAAGAGGACTTTCCAAAGTGGGCTAATCCATTTAGCATCCCCTCAAGGGAAGCCTGTCAGCTACTGAAGGGCGGAGAGGGGAGGGCCCTGGAGGAGTTTGACCAGGAGGGAATCAATGCTGGCCAGTGCTGCTGAAGGGACGCTGTCTTATCAGCGTGTGTAGTGATGGATCTGCAGGGCCAGCCCTCGCTCTGTCTCTCTGTCACTTTCATTCAAGAAAGGCCTGGAAGCTAAAAGCAGGGGAAGCCTCCTTCATTCCTGGCAGCTTGGGAAGCCACAGGCAGCATCCCTACACACACTCCTTCCCGCTTCTCCTGACTGCCCTGTCAGCGTCAGCCCATGAGGCCTGGTTTGCAGCTGCGCTGTCCTCTGCAAAGAACGTCCCAGGGTTTTTACAAACCATTTGACTTCATTTTTTCTACTGGGAACAGGAGCCTCCCCACTTTCCCTCTGCAGGGGATCGTTGAATCCAGCTGAATCTCTGGAGGACCCCAATAGCCATGTCAGATGTGGCTGGAGGCTGAGCTTCAACTCTACCCCCACATCTGAGTGTCCCAGGGATGCAGCTGCTATCAAGGTCCAGCACTCTAGGAGGCAGGGAGAGGGCAGCAGCTCAGGTCAGCTCAGGTGTTTCCTCATTATCCTGGTCCTCCCAAGATCTGCTGCCGTCCCTCAGCGAAGAGAGAGACGTGAGGACCTGATTTTTCTATTGCAAAAACAAGCCGAGAGAAGCTGGGTGTGGGGCTGACTCTGTGCTTCACAAAAAGCCGAGCCAGCTCTCGGATTTGTTTTTGCTGCCCAGTTCCCCTTTAAGCACCGTGTCGAACACAGCAGTGGCCCAGGCGTGTTCTAATCCCCATTACTGGGCGGGGGAAGATCCCCAACTGCTGTCAATTGTCATGGCACCATTGATTAGGACAACTTCCATTGCCGGAGAGTCTGCCCCCAGAGGAGATCAAGCTTCCTTTAAATGGTACTGGCGCAGTACCATGTCCCAGTGCGGATGGGCCCGTACTGTACGTAAAGCTGGGAGATGCTAGGTTACAGCTGTGAGCTGGGTGAGTGTGGGACATTCTAGGAGCTAGTGCACTTGCTTCAGGATTCCTGCATCTGCAGAGGTGAAGCCACATCAGACAACTTGGTGGGATGAAATGGATGAGCCCTGCAGCTGTACGGAGGGGCATCATCAGGCGGGTGAAAGATCGGGGGAAGGCACATCTCCCTATGGCTCCCTGCCACCCCAGTGGCTACATGTGTCTGGCACCCTCAGGAGCAGCATTTGAACTGGAGTTGGGTCCAGCGAGACAGGTGTGACACTGCTACCAGTCTCTGGCTGCTGTTTCCTTGCCACCCCCTCCTGAGGCTGCAGCAGGCTGGGTCTAACCCCGCAGGCTGGGTCATGGGATCCAGACGCCGGCGCCCTCTCTCCATTAGCACAACTGCTGCCACCACCAGTGGCCTGAAGGCCTGCAGCAGCTGTGGGAAGTGTTAGCCAACACCACCTAGTCTAGGCAAGGCGGGATCAGGCCTTATCTACACCTGGGAGTAGCCCGGATTCAGGTAGTGGTACAGCTGCCCCAGACCTGACCCCTGAGTGTAGGTGGGGGTCCAATTGTATTCTGGCTGGCTTTGCTTCCCAGGTCCTGGAGTCCCTTCTCTCTGCTACCAGTGCCTGGAGTTTAGTAACAGCTTCTCAGAGGGAGGGAGGGTCTCTGTTTGTCACTGGATGAGATGCTGGGAACAGCCATCCCATCACAAGGTTTTTCTGAAGCAGGAGCCGCTTCTCCCCTCTATCCGGCAGGTTTTCTGGGCAAAATCCAGCTCTTGGCTCTCAGAGCCGCCGCCTGGACAGATTCCATTGAGCTCTCAGGAGCAAGCTCCATTGAATAAGCACCAGCCAAAGAGAGAAAAGACTCTCTTGCACAAACCCATAGAAGTACCCATGTGGTCTACAGCTGTGTCCAGCTGGGCTGTAATCCCCTCAGTGCATCGGCGTCAGGATGGGCTGGGAGGCGTCCAAGGAGCACCCTGGTGTGACAGGAAGCAGCACTGAGGCTTCAGTAGATGGCACTCCGCAGTCCAGACTTACTTTGCAGCTGGAGGTGCTGTCACGGACGAGATGTCAGAATGAGGCCTTGCTAACGAGTAGTCGTGAGAGATTCCTGAGCTTCTAGTCCCAGTGACCTGGCCAAGGTCAACCTGGGGGAGTTAAATCTGGTCTAAATTTCCCCTGCAGTGTCCCCTTTGCTCTTCATTTTCTGCCCTGAGCCATTGGGCACGTTGCTGGTCACGCTTCAACAGCTGCATCTTTGCGCCCGAAGAGGCAGTGTTGCAGCGGCAGGTCCTAGCTTTCGGTCCATGAAGTGTTTCTGGAGGAGGAGAGCTCAGTCTCATGTGTCGTATCTGAACCATCCCTGGCATTTGGGGGGGCGCCAGCCAACACAGGGTCTAGCCTGACACAATGCAAGTGAGCAGATGTAAAGCACAGGGGCACTTTCTCCATTTCTGCGGCTGCCAGCCATCCTGCAGTGCCCAAGGAGGAAGTGTAATGAGCAAGGCCAATCCATGTTCCCTGATAAGCCACCTTGCCCATTGCCATAACCTGCATGGGGTCGCTTCCAGGGGTCGAGTGATCCGGTCATCATTTACTTGGTTGGCTCTGTTTTCCTGGAGTGATTCTCAGTTTGAAGCCGGGATGGAACATGGCAGGTGCAAGCACAGATACTCAGACGTGCTCGGTTTCCTGGCCCATGCGTAGGGAAGTTCCTCCATCCATCTTTATCTATGTGGCACCTTGGGGATGTAAACCTAGAGGGACATGCTGGGTCAGGCTGGATCTTAGGGGACTGAGCGTCAAGTGCAGGACAACAGGAGACGGCAGCAGGGATGCTGACCTGCCTATTCTATGAGCTCCACCAGGTGGATGATCCATGAAACAGCCCCAATTTTCTAAAGGGAAAGGACTGATTAGGTAACAGGAAGGAGACACAGAATGAAGGGGTGGGAATTCAGTGGAGATGATTCTCACTTACACAAAGGCCGCTTTATATCATTCTTGTACCATAAAGGGGCCTTAACATGGGAATAAACTATTATTTACACCCGCTGTAAGGCCCCTTTCCGTGACTAGAGCCATGCTAGTGACTAGATGAGTGTTTCACAAATGGCCCCCATCAGAACCATGGCTCCAGCCTGTCCCAAGCTTTGGGATGTGCAGGTCTGAGGTTTTGAGTTTGCCGTGCTCAGAGCTGGGTCAGGATTTCAATCCCCGCCGATGTCAGAGGGCTATGGAGTCACCAGTGCGATGTGGACTCCTCTGTAACGAGAAAGCCCTGCTTACTTGGCGCTTGTGCGTAGTGGAGCTTTCCCTTTCCCGGGCCATGTAAAGCCAGCATAGGCTGACTTGTGGAGAGGACGTGTGATGTGATGGACAGGACATGAGGCCAGGAGTCGAGACATCTGATAGAAGTGACGAGTGATTTCGGGTGCCCCAGTTATCGGTGCCCAATTTAAGACACATTAAAGGAGCCTGATTTGTAGAAAGTGCTGATCACCTGCCCTCTGGAAACCAGGCTCCTGTATAGTGTGTCAGGTCAGGCCCCCCACATCACCAGTCCCGGTGGAAGATCTTGGCACTGGCTTAGTTCTGATCTGTGAGTCCTTTTCTGTTCATCTTTCCCCGTCAGTGAAATGGGGATAACGATAGTGACCCTACTGTGCAAATCACTGTGAGGTCTATGGATGCGCCATGCAATGGACGTGCTCAGTATTATTGTTTTGACATGATTATAATCTGCTAGGGTTGGGACAACTAGAAAAACCTTCACTAGATCACGACTTTAGCTTTCAGCATGGGAGCACGTTAGAGAGCAACTATTAATAGGGTGGCTTAAAAGGGTCCATCTACCAGTACCCATCCCATCCTGTGCCTAACGAGGCAACCAGCTCCCAGCTTCTTGGACCCTTCAACCTCCCCCCATTCAGAGACCCTTTGAATCACCCCCAGGCTCCGTTCCTGGGAGAAAGTTTCACACTTGGGCACAAGAGCACGCAGCACTATATGAGCATTCCAGAAAGGACAGGGATCTTGAGAGAGCGTGCTGTGTACGTGATGACACTGGGATGGGTGGGAGGAGGGACAGTGCCAGAGAAATGCATTGTCCTCTTAAAGACACTCTAGTTTTATTGCTCTTAAAAAGTTTTTATTTTTTTTTTGGTACGCTTCTCCAGCAATAAAATGCTGAAATGGACGCACGACAAATCGATTCTGCACCATCCAAAGTGCCTCTGAGAAGCAGCTGGGCTTTTTTTTTTTAATCTTATTTTATTTTACTGGGACGTCTCCATTAAATCATACAGGAATAATGGAGGCTTCATCTCCTCCCGCCTCCCCGCCAGCCCTCTCTTTAAATAATTCATGCTTTCCTGTAAAACGCAGCAAAGTTTGTCCTTTTCACCCAGAGGCTGATGGGAGAGCTGTTTCCATCACAATCTCAGGGCTTTGGTTTGGAATGTGGCTCATAAATTTAATGGATGAATTTGAATGCTGCGGTGAGTGAGGGGCTAGGAGTACTCAGAGCTTCCCATTGACAAGGAGAAGATGGGTCCAATCCAAAGACCAGTGGGCAGCCTCCCTTTGATCTCAATGGGCATTGAAACCCTGTCTGAGGAACAGTTTTGGGTACAGGCCGCCTTGCTCCTGTCTCACTGGGCTTCCCACACACTGTTCTTCTATCCGACTGTTCTCTAGGGAGCCCACCCTGTGCTAGGATGATAATCCCTCACTCATACCTAGTGCTTTTCGTCAGTAGATCTCAAAGCACGTCACAAAGGTGGTCAGTATCATTATCCCCATTTTACAGATGGAGAAACTGAGGCACAGAATGGTGAAGTAATTTGCTCAAGGTCACCCACTGGCAGAACTGGGATACAATGCAGATCTCCAGAGTCCCAGTCCAGTGCTCTGTCTATTAGGCTACACTGTGGGAGGCCACACAATGAGACTGTTCTCCCTCCTATCACTCCAGTAACAGACCTCGGCCCTTACCCCCTCTCCACCCCTTGCCCTCCCTCAGTCCTTGGAGTAATCCACGCTCCCCTTATGGATACGTTGAGATGGTTCAGAAGGCACCAGTGCCCTCCACACACTTCTCTGAAGCATCTCCTAGTCAAACTGATTTATTTCTCAGCCAAAAATAGTCAGGTTTGGTTAAAACCTCTTTTGTCATGCAAAAGAATTCTTGTTGACAAAGTTTGAAGCAGTCCGAACCTCCAGCTTCCTTAGGACATCTTGTGGGGAACCTTCGACACCCCACCCCCAAGCTTTGACCCCCTCTGCCATCATGGCTGTGATGAGAGGTTGACTTCACTGCAGAGTTAACCCAGGCTCTTACCTGGTGTTGTCCTTAACCCCCTTCCCATCACACACAAAACCTTCCCACCTGAGTTTGGTGGTGCTTTCAACCCGGGCTAGCTGGCCCAGCTAGGGATATAGGCTGCAGCCCAGGCACCACTTTCCCCATGGCTGGTAACCCACCACTTTGCCGTGAGGATGCAGACTAAAGCTCTCGAGTGCTGATAGCCCTCCAGTGCCTTCCCATGTTCCCCTCGTGTGCCGGAAGGAGAGAGGAGTTCTCCCACAATTCACAGGGAAAGACTCATAGAGCGGCTCAGGGCACTGCAGCACACAGACCCATGGGGTGTGCCCCCAGCAATCCCAGTGCCACACACGACTGGCTGCTGCGCCGGTGAGGCCCCAGTTACTCAGGCAAGGCTCTGCAGTGTGGCTGCTCACAGCCGGGCTAGCCTAACCCCACAGGAAGACGTGCTCTTAAGTGGATTAGAAACCTCTTGGGGCACAGGGGGCATTGGAAACTTCCTGCCGCTGGGCCTAGGGGGCAGAGTCCTGAGAGATCCAGGGTTGGGATGGGGCTCAGTCTCTGGCTTCCCAGCCAGTTGGGGGCAAGAGCCAGTTAGTGTGGCTTCAGTCAGTCCTGAGTTGCTCTGCTCTAGAACCGGCCCG